>NW_028074503.1:2708098-3908098 GCF_014824575.4 Sturnira hondurensis
AAATGTTGGAGAGGGTGTGAGGAAAAGGGGACTCTGGTCCACTGTTGGTGGGATTGCAGACTGGTACAACCATTATGGAAAACAGTATGGAATTTTCTCAGAAAACTAAAATTGGACTTGCCTTTTGACCCAGCAATTCCACTGCTAGGATTGTATCCTAAGAACCCTAAAACACCAATCCCAAAGAACCTATGCACCCCAATGTTCATAGCAGCACAATTTATAATAGCCAAGAGTTGGAAGCAACCTAGGTGCCCGTCAGTAAATGAATGGATCAAAAAACTATGGTACATATACACAATGGAATTTTATGCCACAGAAAGAAAGAAGGAGCTCCTACCTTTTACAACATCATGGATGGAACTGGAAAGCATTATGCTGAGTGAAATAAGCCAGGTGTTGAAGGACAAATACCATATGATCTCACCTTTAACAGGAAGCTAAACAACAAAACAAACCAGCAAGCAAAATATAACCAAAGACACTGAAATAGAGAACAGGCTGACAGTGACCAGAAGGGAGAGGGGAGAGAATTTCAGGGGAAATAGGGGAGGAATTTAGAGGAACCTATATAAAGGATACATGGACAACAACTGAGAAGGGTGGAAATGAGAGGGAGGTGGGGACCACGGGAGTGGGATGGGATAGGAGTAATAGACAGAAAACTGTACTTGAAAAATAATTAAATAAAAAAATTGGGGAAAAAAGACTCATAAGTGGTTACTGGTAAATAGAATAGATGTCATACCTTCTCTTAGTGTTCCCAATTCATCATATTTTTTAAACTATTCCTTTTATCTTAGGGTTTTTCAAAAATAAAATAATATATACTTCAGTATCATCACTGAGCTAAATTACTGAACCCAAATTAAAAAATGGAGGCCTGGTGAAAAGGGGAATTTGGGGCCCTCAAACCAATAGCAAAGCCTAGAATCATGTAGAAAATGGGAAGCACCTTTTCTCCCACTTAAACCACATCTTTACTTCCATGCTACATTACAAATCATCGTTATATTATATTCCTAGTGATCCCTTCAGTTTGTCTTTTATTGTTCCTATTAACATATAGGAAAATTGAGGCAGAGACCAAGCAGAGAGAACTATTCAGAAAAACTAACGTAAAGGTGTAACTTTGAGGTGGCTTATCACCAGTGATGATTAACTCCACAGAGACATTTACTGAAGGGGAAGTAAAGAAGGAGAGAGACATTTCATGTCTAATAACCTGACTTTTACCTCCAGTCACTTTATGTACTTAGTGTTTGTAAAGGAGAAGGATGCTGGAAAACATTGCAAGCTGGCCTGCAGACACCAGGGCTGAAGATTGGGGAGACCCTTTTTCTTCAACCATTCAAGTTCTAATCATCTACCATAAGCAACAAAACTGGCTCTGAGCCCAACTCCTACAACGGAAGATTAGCAGTTGCACTGCTTCCTCTCCCCAAAGACTCATCCTTAACTTTCTTTGGCTAAATCACAAGGTATGTTTTTTATTTGCAGTTAAAATGAGGGGTTGGGGGTAAAAAGAAGAGAAAGACAGAGGGTGGGAGAGAGCTTTTTATAATCACACCCCTAATTTTTCTTAAAAAAATCACTCTACAGAGAACATTTTGATGGTTGCCAGATAGAACAGGGGTTGAGGGGATGGGTGAAAAAGGTAAAGGGATTAAGAAGTACAAGTTGGTTGTTACACAATAATCATGGGGATGTAAAATACCGCATAGGGAATAGAGTCAGTAATATTCCAATAACTATGCGTAGTGTCAGATGGGTGCAAGATTCATCATGATGATCACTTAGTAAATTGTGTAATATCTAATCACTGGGGTATACACCTGAAACTAATATAATAATGTACATCAACTGCAATTGATAAATTAAAAATTATTTAAAATTAAAAATGTTTAAAATTTAAAAATGAAAAAAGCATTCAGCTTACAACCCAAATTTAGCAAGTCATTTTCAGTTTGTCTAAAAAAGTAGAATAACTTATTTTTCATGACAAAGAAAACTTTTCATTGCTTTAAACATCAGTTGAAATAGTTTCAAAGTATTGAGAAATCAGTGCATAAATCAAAGACATAACCAAGGAATCCAGTAAACTTCAGTGAAATCTTGTTTGCCACAGATTTTCTCTGTCCTTTTGAACTTGTTTCTGTTGTACTACTCTTGCAAAATATCCTTATATATACTTTAAAGCCCCTGACACAGCAGTTCTCTTCATAGACCACTTGCAAATCATTGAGTCATTAGGTTGGGATGTTAAGGTGGGCGGGGAAGGGAGCTGGGTAATCTTTACACCAGCATTGTTCCTTTCTTCCCCCAGATCTTAAAAAGAGTATCCCAGGTCCAGAGACCTGGAAATAGTGGCCTTATTTATAAGAAGACCCAAATCTAATATAAGTCCCTGGAACCACTCTTTCCAAAATATAAAATATGATAGGCATAGACTTTCAAATCTCACTGGCCTTTAAGATGAGATGTAAATCGGTCTAACGACCATTAGAGCAATGAAAAAAATATAAGTAAGGGACAAAGGGAGGGAATAGGACTAGAGGAAATAGATCTTATTTTGACTTTGATTTCTGTTTTTATATGAAAGCTATGGAGTTTTTATCACCCAGTCCCAGCCTATAGTTGATGGATAATATTCTGGCCACCCAGAAGACACCTTAAAAGCCTAACCAAACATATTGTTACTAAATGGTCTCATAAGATTGGGTAGTATGCACAAACACTTGTAGAGATGTACTGCTCAGTTCCAAATATCAAGAATATCCTTAACTCATCCGGAGACTTGTCAGTACTATTTAAGTAGGTCCTCAGGGCCTCATCCCAAATTTGAGATCCTTTTCCCTCTTTCAAATCCAAAGGGGGAGCTACTGTCATTTATCTCAAAAATATATGGCTAACAGTTAATCCTTGGCATGATGTCAACTCAAGCATTGAGTTACAAGGCACAGAAAAAGTCATTTGGAGAGGAAAAGTCACCTGAAAGCTCTTCTATTCAGCCTCAGTTCAATTCATTAGGTGTTTATTGAAGTGAACAATGCACAGTTCCAGGCTTATTGACTTTTATCCTCAACACTATAATCTAATGTTGACAAAGGGCCTCATAAATGAATCATATGCAACCACCTCTGCTGCTGAAGTCAAACACAAGGAGCTACCAATGGCCCTCAGAGTTCTGAGCCCCTAGTTCCATAGTCCAGGCATCCTAGACTTCTGGCTACCTGCTAGCATTAGCTGCATTTATTAAATCATAGCAGGACTTTTAACAATGAATGAGAATTCTTTGTTTGGTGAAACCAGGTTTGCCACAACTATCTACACACTACTGAGACTAGGCAAGGGTAAAACCTAAGTAACTCCTTCATCAAGGCATCACTGAAAGATGCTAACAGGGAACACCTTTCCTAGAGCTATTGAAAGCAAGGTGTTTTACTGAGGATTTAGTGAATTCTACACACACACAGCTTAGGAAAATTGTAAGAGTATTTGACACTTACCTTCCCCTGACTGTCACCTTCCCTTTCTCGTTATGGCCCCTCAACACAGGTGACTCCCAGGTTCTTCTGAATTCATAGAGCTATCTACATGTTCCTCAATCACTGAGTGGGTCTGTAATGCCTCCGCAACTAGATGCTTCCCACACAGATGGGGACCGTATTGTCATTTCCTCCCCAAACTAAGCCTCTGGGGATACACTGAGTATACAGCAGATATTCAAATAATTTGTTCTGGTAAGTGGATGGATGAATGAATGATATGAGTGGGTAAGTGAGTAAAAAACCCTACACCTACATTCTTTTCTCTCCAACAATAGGTCTTACCTGACTGTCTTCTATGGCTTTTCTTGATTTAAAAGGTTATCTCACATCTTCCTTTCTAGAGAATGAGTAAATTCTACAACTTCCTTTTCCTCATTCTTTCTCTTAATCTCACATCTTCAATACTATATTGAAGTCAGGGCTCATAGTCTCTTGTAACTCCATGTTATTGCTCTATGTGGGTGGAGTATGTACCTGTCTTTCCAAGAGACGCTGAACTGGGTTGCAGGGGAGGCCCTTTCCACTGTCCCTTGTGGAAGCCTCCTCTGCCTGTATTCTCATTGCACTACGAAGCCTCGCACACCTGAGTTAACTTGCCCCATGTAATATGTGCCTATCAATACATTAACGTGACCCTTAAAACTCCTCTCAAACCAACAAATACAATGTCCCCTTTTACTGCTGTAGAAAAACACCCCCAGAAGAGTGTAAAGCTGGGTTCCAAACCACAATAAAGTTGCACACAGTAAAAAAAAAAGGAAAATAAGGCTCAATGACTTTCAGATGATAACAGAGATTGTGTCTGGAAAAGAAAATCACTTCTCTTGTCAGCTATCTTCCAGGCGTTGTATCATTTTTTCAAAGTCTTGCTGACATACCTTCTACAATAAAATGAAAAATAAATGTACTTAAATGCTACTCAAAGTATCGGCTGACCAACGGGACTTGTTTTTCTCATTTCTAACACTTATGTGTGTGATGAATGATCAGATACAAGGGTTACTAGGAATTTATAAGGGTCTTAGCAATATTTTCAGGTCACAGATTTACTCACTGAAGCTGAAGGAAAACCAAAACAAAACCTAGTGCCTTTGCCACTTAACTCATCTTATTGCAAAAGACTCCATTTCCATTCCTTAGTAGGTAATTTATAGTGCCTAATCTCTTTTCCCCACTCCCCCTGCCCAACCCCATTCCACATTTTCTTAATAGCCACAGCTGGTTGGGTTTCCCTGACTGGAACAAGTAGTGGTCACCTCTAAGGGAGTAGATGAGCAGGGTGTACGATCTGGCTGCTATGTAAGTGGGACAAATCATAAGCTCCCTGAGCACCACTTCCTTTATTTGTAAAGTGAAGCTTTACGATTTAATTGGGAAGACCAAATGAAATACATGAAAACACTTTACAAAGCTAATATATGATGTTTATTGAATGCTTAGTATGTGACTGTCACTATGTCAAGAATTTCACATGCCTCCCTTCCTCTAATCTGAATGTCAGAATTGCTTAGGAAAGTCCTTGGTGCTCATCCCAAAGTCAAGATCTTTCCCCTCATTAAAATCTGAATGGGGAGCTATACAGCATTACCTAGAAAATACTTGAGTAACAGTTAAGCCTTGATTTTGCAGAACAGGAAACTGAAGCTGAGATAAGTTATTTACTTATACAAGGTCACACAGCTAGCATGTGGCAAAAAACCCTAGATTAAAACAGGTCTATCTGACCCCAAGTTTTTAGCTGCTCTCCATTGTTTGGTTGTAGAATTCTTTGAATAGCTCTGAACTACTAAGTGGTGAGATGTTATGAAAACTTTGTTGTTTTCTTCTTCCAGAAAATGTTAATGTACATTAAAACACTTAGTTAATCATAAAGGACTAAACAAGCATAGGTTACTTCAGTCAGTCAACACTCTTCAGCAATTAAGGATGGCTTTGTTGCTTATAGGGTTTATTACTAAAGCACATGTATTGAATGAATAGCATTTATTCCTGTTTATAGAAAGCTTAAGAGCTATCAGAGGAATTGCCTATTTAGATAGGAGCCATGGATTACTTCATATTTTGTAGAGTAAACTACAATTTTTAAAAAATCTAGACTTCTGGCCATGATGGAAGCATAGGTAGATACACTTTGAATTCTCACACAACCAAAAGAACAACAAAACAAAAAACAACCAGAACTGCCAGAAAATTGAACTGTATGGAAGTCCAACAACCAAGGAATTAAAGAAGAAACATTCATCCAGATGGTAGGAGGGCAGAGACAGGCAACCAGGGTGGAGAGGATGCACAGCAAGGTGGCAGCTGGAGGACCAGGTGGTCCCACATTTGTGTGCAGATGAACTGGGAGGAACAACTGAGGAGAGAGACAGACTGCACAACCTAGGGTTCCAGTGCAGGGAAGTAACACCTGAAAACCTCTGATTGAAAAAAACCTGTGGCAGTTGCAATGGTGGGATAAACTTCAAGCCTCACAGGAGAGTTCATTGGAGAGACCCACGTGGTCCTAAAATGTACACAAACCCACCTATCTGGAAATCAGCACCAGAAGGGCCAAATTTGATTTTGGGTAGTGGAGGAAGTGACTGAAAGCCAGGAAAGAGCCAAACAAGCAGTGTTGACCCCTCTCTGCCCCTCCCCCACACATAGCACCACAATACAGCAACTTGGGTTCAATTGCCCCAGGGAATACACTTCTTACAATGTAAGAGGGGTGCTGAAACAAAGAAATATTGCCCTAATGAAAGAACAGATCTAAATTTCAGAAAAAGAACTAAGCAATGAAGAGATAGCCAGCCTATCACATACACGGTTCAAAACACTGGTAATCAGGACACTCACAGAAATGTTGAGTATTGTCACAAAATAGAGGAAAAAGTGAAGGCTATGAAAAGTGAAATAAAGGAAAATGTACAGGTAATCAACAGTGAAGGAAAGGAAACCAGGACTCCTATCAACAGTTTAGAGCAGAAGGAAGAAATGAACATTCAACCAGAACAGAATGAAGAAGCAAGATTTCAAAAAAACAAAAAAAAACAAAACAAGGAGAGGCTTAGGAACCTCTGGAACAACTTTAAATGTTCCAACATCTGATGTTCCAACATCAGAAGAAGAGGAGGAGGAGCAAGAAATTCTAAACTTATTTAAAAACATAATGAAGGAGAACTTCCCCAATCTGGCAAAGGAAATAGATTTCCAGGAAGCCCAGGAAGCTCAGAGAGTCCCAAACAAGTTGGACCCAAGGAAGCACACACCAAGGCACATCATAATTACATTACCCAAGATTAAAGAGAAGGAGAGAATCTTAAAAGCAGCAAGAGAAAAAGAGACGTTTATCTACAAAGGAGCCCCCATGAGACTATCAGCTGATTTCTCAAAAGAGACCTTACAGGCAAGAAGGGGCCGGAAAGAAGTATTCCAAGTCATGAAACGTAAGGACCTACATCCAAGATTACTCTATGGAGCAAAGCTATCATTGAGAATGGAAGGGCAGATAAAGTGCTTCCCAAATAAGGTCAAGTTAAAGGAATTCATCATCACCAAGCCCTTGTTATATGAAATGTTAAAGGGACTCATCTAAGAAAAGAAGATCAAAAGTATGAACAGTAAAATGACAACAAACTCACAACTATCAACAACTGAACCTAACAAAAACAAACAAACAAAAACAAACTAAGCAAACAACTAGGACAGGAACAGAATCACAGAAATGGAGATCACATGGAGGGTCATCAGCAGGGAGGGGGCAAGAGGAGAATGGGGCAGAAGGTACAGGGAATAAGAAGCATAAGTGGTCAGTAGAAAACAGACAGGAGGAGTTTAAGAATAGTGTAGGAAATGGAGAAGCCAAAGAACTTATATGTATAACCCACAGACTTGAACTAAGAGGCAGATGCTGGAGAGAGGGGGTGTGCAGGGTGGAAGAAAATTAAAGGGAGAAAAATGGAGCAACTGTAATAGCATAATCAATAAAATATACTTTAACAAAGTAAATAAATAAATAAATATTAAAAATCTAGAATTTTCTGTAACTGGCAATTATAATACTGAATGGCCTAACATACTTTCATGCCCAGGTTGACTTGAGTGTCCCTAAAACCCATTTCTCCATACTATCTCCTGGCTCCAGGCACTGGTTACCAGGTATGTCCAACCTGCAGCTCATGGGCCACATGTGGCTCATGATGACTGTGAATGCAGCCCAACACAAAATCATAAATTTTGTTAAAACATTATGAGATTTTTTGTGATCACATGTTGCAATGTATTTAATGCGCATCCCAAGAAAACTCTTCTTCTCCCAGTGTGGCACAGAGAAGCCAAAAGTCTGGACATCCCTGAATCCTAAGTCCCCTCTTAGGATTCTGGTTTCTTTAAAACCAGAAAATAGTAATATAACTTTATCTGTCACTTTCACATGTCAAAGTCCTTCCTTATCATTTGATGCTCACGGGAATGCTGAGGTTATGAGGGAAAGGTTCTTTGGCCTCATTTTATAAGAAGGAAATTAAGCTGCTGAAGGATGAATTATTAATCCACAATCTTATAGGTTAATGAATTTAGGACATTGGAGTGTTCCCAGTTTTGCACTCTGTTAGTTATATGTCACCTTTGTGCAATTCCGTCTTTGTCCCTATGCTACTTCTCCCAGAAGTATCTGCATTTGTTCAATCCCACTCACTTGAACAAACATTAATTGAGAATCAGCTTTGTACCAGGTATTTTACAGATGGTGGAAACTCAAAATGGACTCAGTTTCTGCACCAAAAGAATCCTCAGTGTAGAGAAGGAATAGACACACCTAGCTAGCAGGCAACTGACCATCAGCTAAGCTGAATGAAAGGCTTTATAACAGCAGAAGGAGTTTCAGATGTCAGATGCAGCTGAGGTGATATTTGATGATAGGGTGGTAGACACAGGCCACTTTGAGGGGAGCATGCCTGGGATTGTGTCAGGGTGCTTGGGCAGGTATGAGGGCAGATGAGCCTGATGTTCCCCACCTCTCACATTTACTTCTCTCCCAATGAAATATTGGCTTCCTGAGGTTACTCCATATTCTCGAATGAAAATAGCTTCACAAAGTGGTTCATGATGTTCTCCAGACCACTTGAGCCCATGACTGGAACTGTGGACCTCTCATCTGCTCCCACTGAATCTGCCAGCAGCCTGGGCCTGTGTGCAGGCAGTGGCTTGTGCTGCCTGAGTCATCCAGCCTACAAGCCAGTGTATATTTAATCTTCAAACCCAAGCAGCTGCTGATGAGTGTAGTCATGCCCCAGCTGTGAACACACAGACTTTCACCCTCTTTGTGAATCAGCACAGCGCCGCTGGGGATAGGCGAGTGCTGCCCCTGGGTCCCAGCTAGACAAGGAGAGACAGGCAAGGTCACAAGTTCACAAGGGAATGCTGAACCTTCACCCTAGCTCTTCTTCGCTTTCGGGTTTGGACACAATCTCTAAGCCAGACTTTTAACCTGGACTCACACTGAGAAGCCAAGACAAATATCTTCCCAGGGCTCTGGGAGCTCCTAACCCACGGTAGTGAAAGGTTTTGTGCAACAAATCTTCAGTAGTGTGGTGGAAGTAGGGTAACATTTCTTGGAGATCTATCTTGAAGGTAATCAGCTAGGCACTGTTCTGGGCATTTTCTACCTCTTATTATATTTAACTCCCATTACAACTCCTTTTCCTAATAAAATAATTTAAGGTCACTGAAGTTAAAAATCTTATTTAAGCTCTGGCTTGGTTTCTCAGTGGTTAGAGCATCATTTCATATACCAGAAGGTTGCAAGTTTGGTTCCCATTCTTGGCATGTATGGGAGGCAACCCACTGATGTTTCTCCCTCGCGTCAACGTTTCTCTTTCTCTTTCTAAGATCAATAAATATATCCCTGGGTGAGGTTTCTTTAAAAAAATCTTATTTAAGTTCATTCAGGAAGTGGCAAAAATCAGGATTTGAATAATGACCTGTTGAACTCCAACTTCTTCACCACGTTACCTCTCAGGAGTTTTCCATGAAGAAAGAGGGAGCACATAGGTATTAGTGTCCTGTGGCTGCTGTAACAAATCACCATAGACCTAGTATCTTCAGACAACACAAGTTTATCATCTTACAGTTATGGAAGTCAGAAAAGTCTGAAAGGGGTCTCAATGGCCTTAAAACGAGGGCCTGACAGGGCTGCGTCCTCCTGGAGGCTCTAGGTGAGAGTCATTTCCTGCCTTTCCCAGCCCCTAGGGACCAGCCATATTGCTCTCCTCATGTCCCCTCTTCCGCCCTCAAACACACCACTCCAATTTCTGCTGCTCCCATCACACTCCCTTTTCCTCACTTTGATCCTTCTGCCTCCCACTTATACGGATTCTTGTGATCACAAGGGGCCCCCTAGGATACTCTCAAGACCTAAACTTAATCACATTTGCAATCTCTTTTATTAATGTAGGGTAACATATTCACAGGTCTGGGGTTTAAGACAAGGACATCTTAAGACCATTTTCAGTCTCTTGTACGTACTAGAGGGTTCTGTTTATATACCCCCACCCCATGTCCTCTGTCATAACCTGTACAAGATTCTTCTCTGTCAACCTAAATCACATACGACCTCATAAGGACTTCTATTGGGATGTGAAACTTCCAAACTGAGCAATATTTCTTTGTATAAAATGGTAAGTATCTATCACCCATAAGCCCAAAACAGAGTTGTAGCATTTTAACAAGCCAAATAGATGGCTACTTCTTGCTTTTCAGTTGTTCCACTAAGGAGGATGGGGGCACTGGAACTTTAAAAAGCTATTAATTTTATTTAATGAAAATTAATTTCTTTCTGCTTTGAATGTTGAAAAGTTGACATAACATTTAAATCTTCAGGATAACCAAGGACAGTAGTATAAATCATGTCATTTCACTCAAAATAATGGCTTTTTTCTGCTTAAAAGCAAACTGTAATAAGCAGATGAAATAAATATTTTGAATAGAGTCATTTCCTATGGATAAAAATTGACATTTCACCTTGACACTAATAATATATAGTTGTATAATATTATGTTTATGCTTTGAATCCTGTTAGTTTCTTTCCTTAGTGGGAATCACTACATACCAAGTATTATTATTATATGGCTGTTTGGTATGTTGGTATGTTGCGGGGTTGTTTTCTTTTTGATATTTGTTTTCCTAGGTTGAGGAAATTTAGGAAAAAATATCACAGACCATGTAAAACAAGCATGTAAACCAAATTATACCTAAGTAGATAGAAAATTTTGTTCGCCCAGTACTCTTACAAATTCGTGTTGCTTTAAAAATGGCATCCACGTGATTAAAGGATTTGCCGCATTCGAAGTCTCCAAAGTCGTCCCAGCCAAGGCCAACTTCCTTTGCGGCATCACACATGCCGTCTGCTAGGTGCTACAGGACATACTTCTGCAGAAGACATACTCGGTGATAAACTCGAAATAACTTGGAGGGGAAGTCAAGCAGTAGAGTAATTTATAACTGCTACCATTATTAACTCGGTACCATTATTAACTCCACGCCAAGTCTAGTAGAGAGAGTCTACTAATTTTTGATGGAAACATTAGTAATGACGACAGGTTCTCTGCAATTCCAGAGTGCCAACTGCAGCCCTGTTAAAGCCTTTCTCTCCTTATTAAGAAATCGTGTTGGAATGAAAATGAGGAAGATGAAGTATTGTAAGAATAACCTTAAACCTGGATTTTGGTTTAATTTACTTAAAAAAATAAGCATACACATATTTGAATACAGATAATAGAAGCATACAGCATATAAGCATACAGATAATAGAAGTGTACAAATATGTGCACATTTAGTCATTATAAACACTGGTAATTAGAGATGAATTACTTAATAAGGTCAGGAAAGTTGATACGAAGCAGAAATGGGGGACATGGGCTGCCTCCCAAGTCCTTGGGTTTCCACATTGTCCCTTTGTATGTCTGCTCTGCACCAAATTGTAAAGCAAATCAAAGGTATCTGTGGTGTCTCCGGCACCTTACATCTGGAGTCCTCCTACAAACTTTGGTGCCCACAGCCCTGACTCCAGGGCCTCGGCAGAACAATCCTGCAGTATTGGCCACACTGCACAGTCTCTCTTTCCCCGACAAAATTTGTCTGCCCAGTGTTCTGTGTCCTAGGACTCTGTCCTCCTAAAGTGTGAATAAAACCACTAACTGTGCTACTCCTCCTCTATACGGGCCACATACTGCATTTTAACAGGTTTTCCAGAGCCATTTTAACCAAAGGAAATCATAGGAGGCAGCAGATACCTTTGGATGGGTGCAGCCTGAAATCTCACTCAATAGTACGTCTCCTGTCAGTAGAGTTGGATTTTTAGTACATTGGCCCTTCCTTTATTATGCCTTTAATAACAGAATGGTACAGCCTGGTCCCTGAGGAAAGTTTTACTTTTAACTGAATACTCATGTATACAGAATATACACCTCTGAGTTCTTTACTTCTGACTCAAGATACCCATAATAACCCATCCAGGGTTTAACTAGCACATGGAGTGATGCCCCTACCTTATTAAGCTCATTCTACCAGCTTCCCAAACATTTCCTAACTCTGGGGCCAACCACTTGGACACCACATTCCCATCCTTCTGGGATTTCCCCCTTCTGCAGAATCTCTCTCTCTCTTCATCCTCTACTGCCATAAGCTTCTTGGTCTATTAAAAATCCCCAGGTCTCCCCCACCCTGGGATTTCTTTCTTCATTTTCATCTTCAGAATGGGGTTGTTGGTCATTTCCTTCCCTCTGATTTTGGTTGTTTATTAGATGGATCTAGATAAGACTTCTACTCATGAAAACAGAGGAGGAAATGGAAAACCAATCCCATCACAGTTAAATATCTTCAAGACAATCACATTTTACATTGCCAAGAAAGACTTAGCATAATTCCCCGGTGTTTTTAGACTGAAAATGTCTGTGTCTCTTCTCTACCTGGAGTTGCTCTAATGTGATATGTACATAACTGCAGAAGGAAGATGGATGCAGCTGACACTTCTTCCTAGGAGGGGGAGAGCGGAAATCTATACCTCACAGTATATCCACTGATTTTGTAAACACTGTCGGTCACTTATGCCAAGCACTAGGGGAAAGGAGAAAACACGTCAGATGTGGTTCTCGGCTCTCCCAGGGCTCTGATCCAGATTCTAGAGCTGAAAGAGGCTTTAAAGTTTTCTTAACTCAGTGGTTCCCAAATTATCTACCAAAGCTAATTAATAGTCTATAAAATGTCAATTGTTGTTCCCAGTACAATGGAGGGAGGAATTGTGTTCAATGGCTAAGTTAAGTTAAAAATGCCAGGTTAAACAAAGCTAAGCTGGTTACCTCGCTCCAGGCCTTTAATATGCTCACGTACTTCGTGACTCTCTGAGGGGAGAGCAGAGAGGATAAAATGTGATATAATTATTTGTGTTCCTCAGGCTTATTTCAACACAAATGCTTTTTGAAGAGTACCCATTAACATCAACTGTTAAGAAAACATATTTCTGTTAATGCTTCTAAGATCCAAGTCCAATTCTTCCTCCTGCACACGAGGAAACTCAGGTGTCCTGGAATGCAAGGGAATAAGGTGGGAGTCTCCTTCCCATAATCCCATAATCTTTTGACCACGCCATGCTGCTTGTTTCCACTGTCGTCTCTCATTCCCTAGCAAAACATACAAAAACAGTGTTTCTTCCTTCTTCTCTCTTCAGGTAACAGTCTTGTCCTTTGTCTTTTCACATGTATGCTGGGCGGGGGTTCCTCCGTTGTTCATAACATTGAATCTTAAGCTCTTAAAAAGGCAGGGCCAACTTTTAGACAATTTGTGCTCAGTAAACATTTGTGGCCAAAACTGCTGGCTACTTCCCTATGCACCTCTCCCCTCTAATCTCACACAGACCTTCCGCCTGTGAAGCCTCCCTCCCCTGCAACTTAGAACTCCTGAGCCATCTCCTCCGCAATAATAATGCCATGCCTGAAATGGGTTAGTTGGAAAGTTTCATTAACAAGTTTTTTTAATTGATTTTGCCTACTTACACAAGAGATTACTTAATTACTAATACATATGATTCACACATGATTAACTAAGTGCTGGATGGAATGCACAGAATATTCATTCTTTCACGCGGGACAGGTTGTATGTGAGACATTTGTGAGTATTTGGGTTTATGTGCCTTTGTATTTAATGACAAAATCTACCTAGCTACAAATTAGGTTATATAGGCATAATATGGATGTTGGAAATTTGAGGAGGAAAAAAGTCTCTCTCTCCACTATTTCAATTTAAAAGATCTCCATGTCCCTAATAAGCAGGTAAGGGCTGCTGTACTGCTGTGCCACCTTGTGGTAGCTATGCATAAGAGCTAATTAAATAAACATAGCTGACCCCAAAAAGGAAAACACTTTTATTTAAGTATTATTCAGGAAAGTGCGATACGTCATAATATGGATAATCAAGTGGCTATAGATATATCATTTAGGCCCTTAGTTTAGGTTTTGCCTTAATACTCAGACCAGCAAATGGTCACCACCGAGCACCCATCACACACCACGTGGCCCACCCACTCTGTGGAGGGATTTCCACAGAGCAGAAACCTGATTGATAGATGTGGGAAACACATGTCAGCAAGCTATGAAGCAAGCTCTAGTGCATTGTATCAGGAGGCATGAGCCCAGAGAGTGAATTTAGTTTTTAGATCCCTGTTCATTCTTTTACTCAACCGATAATTATTAGGCACCTACCATGAGCCAGACACTTGCTAAGTGGAGGAAATACAATGATGAGAAATGGTCCAATGGCGAGACGTGGGCTCTGCTCTCATGGATTTTACAGACAGCACTACTTAGATTTGAACAAGGTGGAATGCCAAGGAAAGTGATACTTTCATGTGCTATTACTCCTGTCTGCCAACCTGCCTCTGAAGGAACTTATGTCAAGTTCTGAGAGAGATGGGAACAGCGACAACCCAGCTAAGCTAGCCAAATAGGAGAGTTTTAACACTAAGGGGACTAAAAAGCAGCAAAGAGAAGACAGCCTCCATGGCAGAGGCCCACCAAAAGGTCATAGTTATGGGCCTGAGCTGTTTTGACACGTGTTTGCTGAGTTTGTAATGTGAGTCCAGCCTGTGCTGGAAGATACAAATAATGTAAAATGCAGCCAACGCCTTCAACGAGCTGAACTGCCACTGCAAAACAAGACATATATGAAAAGCTAATTAACATCAGAGATCTTAAATCAGCTTAAAATAAACTACTAAATGAATAGTACAGGTAGTAAAGGATGACAAAGAGAAAGCTCCTGAAAGAGACAGCAACTCCTTCATAAATTGGGCCTTAAAGATGGGCATAAACTGAATATGTGGAGAGGAAGAGAGAGGGTGAAGAAAAACTACCCAGTGACAAATGGCAGAGAACAACAGGAAAGAGACAGGACTGGAAATGTACGCTAAGGACCAAAAGTGGAGTTTGAGACTCTACTCCTGGTGTCTGGTGATGTCCGCTTTTCTGAGCATAAATAAAAATTTGCAATGTTCAGAGAATAAGCTCTAGTCTTAGGGTTTCTCCTCTTTACCCCTCTGGCCTTAGCAGCAGAGCTAGCCAGCAAGGGGAACAGGAAAAGTGTCACCACATAACAAGGTCATCAGGCTGGAGCCAGGAGTGAGCAGAAGAAGGCAAAGAGCTGTTTCTATCTCTCAGCTCCCCTTCCCTGTCTAGGCTGCTGGTCTTTCCCTCAGGGAAGAGCCTGCATTTTCTCTCTCGAGCAAGCAAGTTCTAGGGTATTTATCATATTGGAGGAGAAATGACAGCTTCTGGAAGAAGTACTCAAAGTACAAAATGCAGGGCTGAAAGTTCAGCTGGGGGATGACCAAGTCTCCAGCAAGGCAGAGAGCTGAGCAAAGATCCCTGACCTCCCAGGGCATTCACACTGCAGAGGCCCTGGAAAGTCAACTGATCGGCACCACCCACTTGCCTAGTCTGCTGAGGGTGTCCTCTGAGCGCCTGCCACCTCACAATGACATAACCAGCACATTGACTGACATCCCTGTGTTCTTTCCTTGTTATTTGAATCACATTAGAGTAGGTTGTGTTCCTTCACGCTTCACTATTTAATATCCACATTGTGAAAATTCAAATTCACAAAAGAATTTAAGAGCTAATGAATCCTTACTCTTGACGTAAGGTCAATGACAGCTTTAGGGCATATAAGAGCAGTCCACAAACGAGGGCCCAAAAGCCAAATCTGACCCACTGCCTATTTTTGTAAATAGGCTTCACTAGAACACAGCCATGCCCATTTGTTTATGTATCATCGATGGATGCTTTCATGCTACAATGGCAGAGTTGAGTGGTTGTGACAGAGACCATGTGTCCACAAAGCCTAAAATATTTATAGCCTGGGCCTTTACAAAAGAAACTGCTGAGCCCTAGCATAAAATAAATATAATTGAGGGTCACAAGACTGGGGATCAGACTTAATGGCCATGGTCTTGTGATCTTTCAAAAATCTCAATTTATAACCTTGAAAATGCAAATAATAATGCCTGCTTTGTCTATCTCAAGACAGTGCCATGAGGAGCAGATGAAATAACACATCAGTATTCACAAACCATAAACATAGGGCCCCATCGCGCTTGAGTCCTTAATCTTCCCCTTACAACTCTGTAGCAGCTCCTAGATCCTTCCTCCCCCTCCCCCCAGAGATAGAACAAGCCTGACCTTCCTGCTGGCTGGGTCCCTTACCTTGGTTGACTTTTTAACCCCTCTCTCACTGCAACTGAAAAAGGGCTCCCAAATGTGCCTGTGGCCTATGCTAGTCCTTCCTTCCCTTTGGTATTTTTGTCGCCCACAACAAACTCAAAAGAAGGGAACTCAGTCTTCCCCTCAGTGGGTGACTAAGCTTTAGAAGGGAACAAGCCACATGCAGGTATCAGAAGACCACTGTGGCTAAATTTAAGAATGAGCAGACAATATGCATGATGTTTAAAGTATGATGCGAAGACTGGAGACAATGGCCAGAAGGTTATTGTTGATTTAATGCATGGTGGGAAGTCCCTGAGGACTGAGTAGCAGACTCAAGTAGCAGGTGCAGAGAAGGCTCTCCGCTAAGGCAGGGAGGCTTCCAAGGGTGTGGCATTTTGTATCGGGCTTCCTCCTGGGCTCCATCTGACACTGGGACAAGGCCTAAACTTACCTTTTATGCTCCCCCTCCACCCCTCACCCTCTAGTTTCCTTGATGATTAAGAGCCTGGCTCTGGGCCTGACAGTGAGCTGGAGCCTCCAACTCAAAGGAAACTCAGCAAGAATGACCTTGGTAAACTCACTCTGCAGAGCACCGTGGATGTCAGCGAGCATCTCTCAGAGATTTATAACCCTGAACCTAGTCTCCTGTTACTTAGCGATTCTGCTGAATTTTCCATTGAGTAATAAGAGCAGGATACGAACAGAACCGCCCAAGGTTAGCAGCCTTGTGAAGTCCACCCAGTTCCTACACAACTTCTTCCTAACAGTATACAGGGGAGATTTATTGGGATGTTTTGCAGGCCAGGAAATTGCTACATGATTTTGTCATTGACAAAAGAGCAAACGTCACTGCCCAGTTTCTGTTGGACTTTCTCCACCTCATTACCTCTTGAACTGGAAATGGTGAAAATAGGCTGATTCCTTGTTGAGTTATCAGGTGGGAGGGCAACCCAAACAATATTCTAATTTCATTGTTTTCATTTCAGGGATTATTGATGGCAACGTTAGGGCACAGCTTATATTTGGATTTCCACTTGTTTTCCTATTCTTGTGGGATTTATTTGAATTGCCACTGGGTTGAACAGTCAACATTTCTCTTATTATGTTGGTTTTAAATGAGAGAGGGAAAATGACAACGTCAGAAACAATTTTATTTTGACCATCTTAGCAGATGTGTCAAAGCTAATGATCAAAACTGGCTCTTCTGCACAGAAGGAAAGGCTGCAGGTATGGCATCAATTCTGATTTCCAGAGAGTGTCTGTCACCTGCATTTCCTTATAGTTGGGGAATTTCCAAGACAGGCATATTTGTTCTAATACTATTTATGTCTGGCCTGGCATAAAAGTGGTCCAAAAAAAAAAAGCACGCAATACTAACTACCACTGAACTATAGGCGCCATATTCGTAAACATTGAACTGAGTGCCTATGACAGCATTCATATTTGCCACATTTTCTCCATTTCACCAGTGAGGACCATTTATACAGGGCAAAAAAACAACAAGGGGATATAGTCGAAGACGACTTTCTTGCTGGGACATTAGGAGAAGAGTGGGATTGCTACTGACAGAAGGTTGAGAGATTGGAACAGCTCTCCGTTTTTAGTGCTTCTGGGTTTCCTTTTTATTTTGGCCATCTCTCTTACATGCTGTCTGAAAATACTAATACTTTACTACAATTGCATTCAATGTAATGTTTTAACATCCACAGAAGCCCAGGATGTACAGAGGAGGGACCAAAAAATGCTCCCAAATCTGTGAACATGCTGTGGGCCACAGGATGGAAGGATTCAGCCTATGGATTCTGAGGTTCTAGCAGCCACTCTGAATCACTGAGTCATTAAATCCCATTTTCCATCTGCCAAAATAAAAAGGAAGAATAACTTAACAGGTCACCTTGTTGTAAGAATCAGAAAGGATACAGCATCAGAAAGTTCTTTGAAAGCTGCCAAGTGTAAAGATTCTCTCCCCCCCATATCTCCTTATTCCAAAGGAAGTTAAATAGAAAGTAGGACTAGAATGGTTTGTGTGGAACAACTTCCGCTCTAACAGCTATCAATTAGCAATGGAAGCAGATTATCCATTTTGGGCCCAGGCTCCTCTGCCTGGTCGGGAAAGCAGGAAAGCAGTTTCTGCAGGGGCTCCAGGCTCCCTCCCTCACACACATGTTCTCTGTGGTCAAGGGTTGTCTGTAAAACTCCACTCCCTTCCTTTTCCCAAGTCACAGTTACAGGAACCATTGCAAGATTAACTTTCTCATATTATATTTCATTTAACAGAACAGACACTCAGCGTTTTTGGCTTCTGGAACAAGAATAAAACTCCTATGAAATAGTAAGTTCATTGGGGAGAATCTTCTAAGACAATTTTGTGTTGGTGAAAAGTGTCAGATCAGCAGCCACATAGTCTGAGTTTATGTTTATTCATCTAGCAGGTAATGATTCACAGTACTATCCAAATATCTCACTAACCTGCAAGACCAGCATAATGTAAATTCCATGTAAAAGGTAATTCCTTGCTCATTCCTGTTTTGTAATCTTCATGACAATGTGGTGCCCTCTAAGCACTTTCACATGACTTATGTCATTTAACTGTTCTTGTGAATATCTAAAAATAACATTGATAACCTAACCTGCTTTAGCCAAGAATGTCCATATCTTTTGTAAATTAATAAGCTTTCATTTTCATCAGTTTTAGGTTCCTAGAAAAGTTATGTCTTTTAAGAGCAGTTTTTCTTGAAGGTGTATTTAGCTGTGATGAAAGTAACTTTTTTCCCAGAATGAGAAGCAATATGCATAAAGGTGAGCAAGATCCTTAGGAGCAAGATCCTAAGTCTTTCATTAGCATTGTGATCTTTGATAGCTTAATTCTTTATGTCCTGTAGCCTTGTTTTCTCATTTCTAAAATAAGAATAACAATAACCAACATGATACAAAGGTCCATAAGAATTAAATGAAGTAACAAAGATAAGTACAGTGCAGAGCACAGAATAGATGCTGAAGAAATGTTTATTTGATTTCAATTCACCTTGTGCCTTAGGAGGCCAAGGAACGGCTGTATCAAAGCACTCTACCTAAACCTCATCTAGGATTCTGATCTTTTGCATGAGTTTACTCTGCCTGAGAGATCTTGTATTAGACTAAAATGGAAGAAAAGCAGAAAATCGAAGACGTCTAGTTTTCCACCCAAGCTTGTTTACTGAGCTTTTTAATCTACTCTGAATGGAATTAGAGGTAAAAAAAAGAAAGAAAGAAACTTGAAAGACCCCCTCTAGATGGACAGGGCTAGCCTGGCAGAGAGGAATGATGAAGGAAATAGCAGAACCCAGCTGAGTACAGAGAGTGCCCAAGTACACCAGCTAGAGTCCCAGAGAGGGATGCTCCAGCTGGCACCAATACAATCTGGCAAAATGCAAGACAGCCCTGGAAACTGCCAGGAATGCATAGGGCAGCTTGTAGGGTACTACATGATTCTTGGGTAAACAATTATGGGCAATCGAATCCAGGTGCTAACGCTAGGTGATTTCATTTGTACTCATAGGTTATGGAACCTGAAGACATTCAGGCTGTACCCTCGGCCATGTCATGGATGGATGACTGCAAATCAGTCAAAGGAACAGGAACTTGGGAGGCATGCATAAGAGTGTGTGCTGAAGGGAGGATGATGAGCTAAGAACACGGCGGGGGGCGGGGGGGGAAGAAGAAGAAAATGAAAAGAGCAAAGATTTATTTGCTAACCAAGAGGGCGTTTGCAAATATTTTTCCCACATCCCATCCAGAAAGATTTCAAGGCCAGGAAAATGAAAGCACCTGTCGGATACCAACTGATTAAAGCTCCAGGGAAAATGAGCAAATGTCTTCATTTTCTTATTCAAGGATTCCTTTTTATAATCAAACATGAGAGGGAAAAGTTGTAAGTAGGTGTCTGAGTCATAAGATGCATGAAATGTTTGACATGTAGCTTTGTTCTACAAAGAGAAACTTCCAAATAATTTATAAAGCAACTTTTTTCATATTTCCACTTTGAAGGAGTCTTGCTATCCAATAAATAAGAATAGAAGGACTATAATTTTTTAATGTTAAGAAGTAAAGTCTTCCCCTTACACTAGTTAACATACTTATGTATCTGTGACTTCAAACTTAAAAAAGCAGTGACTTCACTTCAAGGATCAACTATTTTTGAATCTTCCAATCTCCTTCCCTGTGAATAATATTTTTGTTGAACCAGCATACCTCTCTAAGAGTGATATGAGTCTTCCTGCTTAGACAAGCAGTTCAGCAGCAAACTTCCTTCTGGCTCTTTCCTAATTTCCTAACACATCCTTTAAAGATGGTATAACCATTACCCTAGAACTTCTTTAATTATCATACTTCATTAGATAAAAGAGCTGTGTGTACAGTTTCTCACAAAGAAGCCAAATGAAAGAGAAATGTGTGGTTACAAAGCCCCTTAAAAGAAAGATTTGGAAGAGATCTTTGGAATTGCCCATTCCCACATTTCCTTCTTATATTGGGCATTAAATCCAACCACATTTAAAATTTTTTCAATCTATCTGGAAGTGATTTAATTCAATAGTTTGTTCCAAGTGACAAAAAGGAAATAAGAGACATCTTGTTGGGCAGGTGGGGGGAGAAAAAGCCACCATACAAGGTCTGTCTGGAAAAACTCCATCCATTGTTAATATCACAAGAACAGTTTGCGTGGCATCAATGTAACCTGCCAGCCAGGGAGAGTGGACTGGAATACACATGTGTGAAAAATGATGACTTCACTGTACTAGCCAGTGCGGGAGGCAGACACCACTGAGTGAGTATGTGTACTGTGTGGCCTTCACATTCAAAATGACTGAGGAAGTAGAGCAATGAACCTGCATCAAATTTTGCATTAAGCATGAACATTCCTCCACGGAAACTATTCAAATGATTCAGAAGGCTTTCAGGGACAATAGAATGAGCGCAGCACAAATTAAAGTGTGGCACAAACACTTTGAAAATGGTCAAGAATTTGTTGAAAGTGATCCATGTTCTGAAAGGCCTGCAACAAGTAGAACACCTGAGAATGTTGAACGTGTAGGGACAGCAATCAAGAAAGGTCGATGACTGATGTGGGAGAACTAGAACCTGATCTGGGGATTCCAAAAACTACTGTGTCCAAGATTTTGACACAGGCTCTTGGAATGAAACGTGCTGTGGCAAAATTCATTCTGCAGCTTCTGCTACCAGAAAAAGGAACATTGTTCTGCAGTTGCTAATGATGCTGGGAGAACTGTGTGAGTAGGCACCTTCCTGAAGTGCCTACTTTGAAAGAAGGCTGAGGTGTCATCATCCTATGTACAATGTTTCCTGCATCCTGTATCTTCTTCAACAAATGTCTCTATTTTTCATATTACCTGGCTGGATACTTTCTGGACAGGCCTCATCTTTTTAATTATGAATTTTCATCTGCCCAGCTTTCCAATCACATTGAAGAACTGTAACTCAAGGCTAGAACTGGTTTGGCAAGATTAATTCATCAGTGTGAATAGCTTCCTTGAACTCCTAAAGTGACTTTGTTGATATTAAGCTTAGAGTTGAATCTTTACAAGTTGTTAGTGTATGTACCACTTCACGTGTTTCTCCATCAATATATGAAGAAAACCTCCAAGCCCTGGCTGGTGTAGCTCAGTGGATTGAGCGCGGGCCTGCGAACCAGAGGATCGCGGTTCGATTCCCAGTCAGGGCACATGCCTGGGTTGCAGGCCAGTTCCCTTCAGGCCAACTCCCAGCAGGGGACGCACGAAAGGCAACCATACATTGATGTTTCTCTCCCTCTCCTTCCCTTCTAAAGATAAATAAATAAATAAAATATTTTTAAAAAATGCTTTAAAAAAAAAAAGAAAATCTCCTTTGTAATTGCCCTGTGTCAAGTAAGTGGCAAGGTATTATTTGATTTCATTAAATTCAGTAAAAGGGCACTTTAAAAATTAAAAATGCAGACCAAGTAGTCAAAATATTTGATAATAATCTGAATTAACTGAAGTCAAGTTTGAATTTAAGTTTAGATTTTTTCTTACCTAGAACTGTTAAAGTGAGTTCTCTGAAGAAAAATAAAGGGGGAATACATTACACTTTGCTAAGCTATATTCATATTTTGAGTGAATTTGAAAGGGAATTGAGAAAATTCCATTTGACTGAATCAAAGAGATAACAAATCAGTCATAAGTTTAAAAGTTAATGTAAAAATTCTGAAAAGATAGTTTAATAAAAGTTTTTAAAAGAGCATGTATTAATCCTTGTAAAAGCACTATTGCAAAACATGTTCCACTGAAATAATAATTAGTACAAGATAATGTGATGGAAATGAGTTTTCTTTTCATGATATCAGGCCAGATTCTGTCAGACGGTCAGCTGATATTTTGCAAGCAGAAAGAAGACACACTCAAAAATACGTCTATCCTCTGTATGGTGCCAGGTAGGTACTGGAAATCCAGGGGGGACACTTTGTAAACTATATGATTGTAAAGTCTAATCTCTATGCTGTATACCCAAAACCAACACAAAACAATACTGAAGGAAAAAATAAAATAGAAAGTGTGTGGGGGTGGTAGGGTGGAGAATAGGTCCGTCCTCTTGGACTCATGGGAGACAGATGAGTAATTGCTATCTCTATCATGTGATGGTCAGTAGCCTCAGTAGCCACCACCCACACCTCATGTTTGACCCACCATACAGACATGTCACCACATGTATCTGAAATAATTATGTCTGTGGGTAACATACTAGCCAGGCTTTGCATCCTCACCAAGCAGCAACCACTCTTTCCAGTCTGATGTTCTGGTTCTCTCCAGTGCCCCTCCTGCCGAGTCTGCCAGGACTTGCCCCAGACCTTATGCTCACCTTCCTACCTTCATGACAGTCTCACATCATCAGTCACTCCCTTTCTCTGGGATTTAAACTTCCTTTTCTCTGGTGGTACCTTCTTGTCATCAACCTTTAAATTACACTCGAGTTTTTCCCCCCCTTTCCTTCAGATGCTACCCTATCTTTTGCTCCCATTCACAGCCACATTTAGAAATACAGTGCTCACTTGATCAATTTCTTCACCTTCCTCTTCCATTATTCCCATCACCACTCCACTGACGCTGGTTTTGTCAAAGTCATCAATGTTTCCTATGTCATTTAATCCAATGGACTCTTTTCTGTCCTTGCGTGCCCTCTGGGCATGTTTTGGGCACTATTGACCCCCATTCCTCTTGGGGTTTCTCCTTGGCCTTCCTAATGCCACTGTTGGCTGAGTTTCCTCCTGCCTTCTGTCATCTCTATCGGACTCTCCCTCCTCAACCAACCTCCTAAGGCACCATCCCAGGACCAAAGTACCTTGCATTCTGTACACTCTTTTTTTTAATTTTATTTTTTTATTTTTTAAAATATATTTTATTGATTATACCATTACAGTTGTTCTATTTCCCCCCTTCATTCCCCTCCACCCACACACTCCCTCCCCCACCATTCTCCCCCCCTTAGTTTATAACCATGTGTCTCAAGTTCTTTAGATTCTATATTTCCCCTACTATTCTTGCCTTCCCCATTATCTATTTTCTACCTACCATCTATGCTATTTTCTGTACCTTCTCCCCCTTTCTCCCCCTTCTACTCCCCTGTTGCTAACCCTCCATGCATTCTTCATTTCTATGGTTCCACTCCTGATCTAGCTGTCCTCTAGGTTTGCTTTTGTTTTAGGTGTGGTTGTTAATAACTGTGAGATTGCTGTCCTTTCACTGTTCATATTTTTCATCTTCTTTTTCTTATATAAGTCCCTTTAGCATTTCAGATAATAAGGGCTTGGTGATGATGAACTCCTTGAACTTGACCTTATCTGAGAAGCACTTTATCTGTCCTTCCATTCTAAATGAAAGTTTTGCTGGATAAAGCAATCTTGGCTGTAGGTCTTTGGATTTCATGACTTGGAATACTTCTTTCCAGCCCCTTCTTGCCTGTAAGGTCTCTTTTGAGAAATCTGCTGACAGTCTGATGGGTACTCCTTTGTAGGTGACTGTCCCCTTATCCCTTGCTGCTTCTAGGATTCTCTCCTTCATTTTAATCTTGGCTAATGTAATTATGATGTGCCTTGGTATGTTCCTTCTTGGGTCCAAGTTCTTTGGGACTCTCTGAGCTTCCTGGATTTCCTGGAAGTCTATTTCCTTTGCCAGACTGGGGAAGTCCTCCATTATTATTTGTTCAAATAAGTTTTCCACTCGTTGCTGTTTCTTTCCCCCTTCTAGTACCCCTATAATCCGGATGTTGGAACGTTTAAAGATGTCCTGGAGGTTCCTAAGCCTCTCCTCATTTTTTTGAATTCTCATTTCTTCATTCTTTCTGATTGGATATTTCGTTCTTCCTTCTGGTCCATTCCATTGATTTGAGTCCCAGTTTCCTTTCCACCACTATTGGTTTCCTGGACATCTCCCTTCATTTCAATTAGTTTAGCCTTCACATGTTCCTCTAATTTGTGACTATATTCTACCAGTTCTGTGAGCATCCTGATAAACAGTGTCTTGAATTGTGCTTCTGAGAGGCTGGCAATTTCTCAGTCGCTGAGAGTTATTGGCTCTGGGACTTTGAGTTCTTCTTGCACCATCTTCTGGGCTGTTCGTGCCTGTAAGTAGCAGGATCGGAGCCCTAGGTCTTCACCTGAGCAGGGCAACTCATTCGCTGGGTTGTGACGCTGTATGTGGGGGTGGGATCAAAGAGGAACAATGGCGTCTTGTCTGCCACCTCCCACCGCCGCAGCTGCCACCGTCACCGGGCCTGTGCATTTCGTCCCACTGCAGGCGAGTGTGCCAACACCAGCAGCCCTCGCCCCCTGGGGCCTGCGTGGTCCGTCTCACTGTGCGAGAATGTGCGACCGCGGTCAGTCTGCCCCACACCCTGGGCCCAGGCCACTTGCACGCCTAGGTCTGGGGATCTTTCCTGCCCAACCCTGCCCCACTGCTGGCTCTGCCCCTCTTACCATCCCCGTGGAACAATTAGTTGTAGTCGGACTTCCGTATAATTCAATTTTCTGTTTTTTGGCTGTGTCTTTGTTCTCCAAACCTTTGTTGTTTTCAAACTTGGTTGTGGAAGAAGGCACAGTGTTTCCACTTATGCCTCCATCTTGGCAGAAGTCCCCCGCATTTTGTACACTCTTATTGATTGCATTGATTCCCATGGCTGCCATTATCTCTCAACCATTGATAACCTGCATATGTGTCTCTCTGAGATTTCATCAGCTCCAGACATTTGTATTCAGTTATCTTTGAATAACCCATTGGCATAGTCGATGGGTCCTCAAACTCAACCTTTCCAAAGCTGAACTTGGTAAAGTAATATTTTTTAAGTGCACATCAGATGTCACCCTGTGCCGCAAACCCTTGAATGTCTACCCACCCTAAGCTAAGTAAAAGCCTAAGGCATTATAATGGTCTCCAAGGTCCTTCCACTCCTCTGACCTTACCTCCTATTACTGTCCCCTTACTCAGAACACTCCAGCCATCTGGTCAGAAATACCCCCACCCCAGGGCCTTTGCACTTACTTTTTGTCTATCTGCTCTTCTTTCAGATAGGGGCACTTGCTCTCTCACATTTTAAAAACTTTAGTCAACTATTGCCTCTTCATAAAGCTTTTTCAGAAAATCCTTATAAAATTGCAACCTACCTTTTGACCTAGTAGTCTTTACCTTCTTTTCCTGATTTCTTTGTCCTCATAGCACTTAATAAATACCTAGCATACTATATACTTCATTTATTGTCTATTTCCCTCCACTAGATTATAGGCTACATCTTGGCAGGAGGTTGGGTCCCTTTTGTGTGTTGTTGCATTCCTAATGCCTAGAACAGAGCCTGGCACATAGAACACAGTCAAGAAATAACTATGGAATAAATAAAAGAGTAAATCTCCAACCCCTCAGTCCCCAAACCTACTATTCATCATTTCCTTATATGGCACCATCCTCTATCCGGCTGCCCAATACAGAGACCCAGGACTAGCTTGGACTCAGCTCACTTTTGCTCTTACTCCACATTAAACCATCACCCAGCCCTACAGCTATCCTCTGAAAACTGTCTTCCTCTCCTACTTCCTGTCACATACTTATTTCCTATTCATCCTTCAGATCATCTTTATACACTGTGGCTGTTAAGTTGCCTTTTATTTTTTATTTAATAAATTTGACATGTTGCATTCTGTAAATTTAAGATATTTAAGTGTGCTACTTTGATATATTTATATATTGTAATATGATTGACATTGAAGCAATATTTATCATATTTCATTATTATAGTATAATACTATTATCTACTGTATTTCCTTTTGAATATCCAACTACATGTCTGGCCCATACTAAATATTCATCAAATATTTGTTGAATGTAAATGGCAATTCTCAGAAATACCAGATTAGGTGCCCTTGCTCTCTGTTGTTACGGCACCCTGTACATTTTATATAGTACCCACCTCACTTCATAATAATTGCTTTGTTTAATGTACTACAGTGATCCCTCACCTATCGCGGGAGTTACATTTCAAAACGCCCCATGATAGGTGAAAATCCGCAAAGTAGTGGTGTTATATTTATTTTATTATTTATATATTTTTTAAGGCTTTATAAACCCTTCCCACACTCCTATAAACCTTTCCCACTCTCTTATTAACCTTTCCCACACTTTTATAAACATTTCATATGCTCTTAAACACTTTCTATACTCTTAAACCTACATAATTTTAACAACATATAAAATTCTATATAGGTACTCACCTGTGAAGTATACAGTCATCCCTCGCTATATCGTGGTTCATTTATTGCGGCTTCACTGTATCGTGGGTTTTAACGCGCAATAAGTGAACTGTGATATAGTGAAGGATGACTGTACTTCTTCAGTAGATTACAATCTCCCTGAAAGCAGAGATCTGCATGAAGATAAAAATAAGAAAGGGAAGTTCCTAAAACATAGAGTGGACTGCCCTTACTGTGTAAGGGTCATGCTGGTAATACAGAGGAGTCAATTGAATAAGTTGGGGACAGGAGATTAATTATAGAGGCATGGATTCAGAGAAAGGAGAACTTGATTCCCATTTTAGATACCAAAGAGAGAGAGGGATTATAATAAAATAAGCTGAGAAGCTTTGTTCTCATTCTTCTATATAAATCAGTTATAATACTAGTTAAGTTTTAGTCTGGCTTGATTATTAAATTACTGAAATGGAGCCAACACACTATTATTCACTTTTTAACTTACCAGTTGCAAAGACTTCTAATTTCAAACCTTATTGTGTCTTAGATAGCAGACTGCAGTCTAATTGCTCTAATAAAACACTTGATTAATTACACACAGTTTAATTACTAATTTAGAAGAATACCTACATCTATGTAGATGGGATACATGAGAGATTAAAGATAAATAGATAGATAGACAGATAGATAGATAATAGACAGGACATTCACATATGTGCATATACATATAAACATCCATCTTATAGATAACAAAAGTGACAGAACAGGATTTTTTCTTTACCTCAAGATCACATAATTCCTAAGTGGTGGAGCCAGGATTTGAACTGATGTCCATATGACTTTATAAACATCCATGCGGTCTTACTGTTCTACAATGGCTCCATAATCTAATATAAATTCAGAATGAAGATATTTGTGCAAAGAATTATAATAAAAATGAACACAAATTAAGATTTTTTAGCCCAATACTAAGTCATTATGGTAGTGTCTGGATATATTCATCATTAACTGGCTCACAGGCAATAGTAGAAATGTCTACCATAAAGATCTCTCAAATATGCTTTGAACTTCTGCTAGATGTATATGATGTCATTATTTTCAGCTTAAACTTATATCCTATTCTCACCAACAGTGACTCCTACTCAAGCCTTTTCAGCTTTATTCTGAATTTACCTTTACAACTTAAAGATAAACTTAAGGATAATGTTGCACTCATCTTTTCAGTGCTCTATAACGCCCTTTGTTTTGTTCTTGTTGAATGAGTCAGTAATTTAGGATGAGGAGAAAGCAGAAATAAGCTCTTCTACCCACTTCCATTTCTAGCACAGGCTGGTGTGTCAATAATAAATCATAGTCTTGATTATTCCTGAATTTCAGAAATAATGTCATCAAAGTGGTGTACATACGTATTGAGGACCCCAAATCTGCATTTTGTTACAACTTTGGTGAATATTAACTATAATTTATCAGTTTGATTCAACCCTCAATTAGATTAGAGTAAATAAGTATGAAGCATATATAACCCCATAAAACTGAGATCACCAGCAGCTAGGATTTATGTGAACAACGAAGAACAGATTTCTAAGAAGATGCAAGGTCCTGGTGCTGCATCACTGTGGTGACATGACAACACCACAGTCAGATGTGACAGAAACTCTGCAGCCCCAGCTACTTGATTTTCTCAGACGAAAGCCAATAAATTATTATTTCTAGGCATTCCCAAAATACATTACCTTTAAAATCAAATTACATTATTATGTTTTAGCTTTGAAGGCACATACATGTTTCCACTGGTGTCTATTACAGTCATCATTTCATTACAAAGTGACCCAATCAACACTTGGTTCTAAACTATCAATTAGCCTGGTCTATTTAATTACCCCATTAGAGACTTTTAATCTATTACAAACATTATTTAATTTATCATTGACTTTGGAGCAAGAACAAAATGAGAAGTTTAATTTATTATTTTGATAGATTCAACAAGGGGTTTTGATGTTCTAACATTCAAATGAAGGCAGTAGCCACCAATTAAGGAAATAAGCCATTAAGATATAAACTGAGGAACATAAATAATTATCTGTGTACCTACTATTCTCTCAGCTTCTTGTTCTTCCCCTTCACTAGCCAACTCCTCCTTACCCATCCAGGCTCGGGTTAAACAGCATTGTCTCCTAAATTAGGTCCATCTGTTATGTGCTCTCTCTACTCTCCTTGTTGTAATACTCACCGCATTGTGTTGTAATTATATCCTTAACATCCAATTTTGCTGCTAGATTGTAAGATCCCTGAGGGCAGGGCTCTTGCCTGTCTTGTTTACCAGTCTGTCCCCAAAACCCACCACAGTGCCTGACCCACAGGAGGGTGTGTGGTACAAGAGGCACTGGTTTGTTAAATTGCAATGAAACTAAATTTAATTTGATCATTACGATTTGTAGCTTGGACCTTAGTAAAGCCTACTAGAGTTACTCTCTACTACCTGCAGGAAATTAATGTCTATAAGAAAAGAATCATATATGAAGAGTTTTAGAACTGCATTATAATAAACAAGGATGGATAAATAAATTACTGTAGGTATGGTCATACTAAAGGATATTTTAAAGTCAGATGAAGTTATACTTCTGAAGTATTTATAAATGACATGAAGAAATTCTTATTATATTATGTGAAGTAATAATAAAACTGATAATTATAGAATGTTTTGAGCCAGCCATTCTCCTCACAGCTTTCTATATATTAACTAATTTAGTCCTCACAACAAATCTACATGATCCCCAAGTGATTCACATCTCCATGAACGTTTGGGAAGCATTGACCCTTCGTCTCATTTTACAGAGGAGGAAAACAAGGCCACAAGTATTAATATCCTTTTTCCAAGACTGCACAGCTGGGAAGGTCAGGGGGGTTGAGAATAAAGAGTGAGATTCAAACCCAAGATGCTAGCAATTTAGACCAGTGTTCTTTCTGTTATACCATGTTGTAAAGCTTTGAATTTGATGGATCTTTCTTTTTCTCCCCTTCCTCCCACCTCCAAATGGTTTCACCCCCCTAGAGTACCTGAAGCTTGGTAATGCACAAATGCCATGTCATTCCCTGAGGAAATTTAGAGTTGGCAGAGAAGGTTTAGAAATTAAGTGCCTAAAAGCCAGTAACTGGCCCCAGAGATCTCCGAGGACTGCTGTCCAGTCCAAGATTCCATGACATCTGCACCACAGCCTTGAATAGAAAACAGAATGCTGGTATCCAATGCAGTGAGAATTTATTTCATAGTTATCAAAGCAAACCAAAGGTTATCAGTGGGTTGGACATTTAAAGATTAAGTACAGCTGATCGCACTCAACTCTTATGCAGGTAGCTTAACTTCAGTGGGTCTGGTCTCTCTCCGAAGGGAAAATGGAGGTGTTTATGATGCTGTATCATAATGGGTTCCAGGTGACTCAGACTAGGCGGCTGAATCAGGCCCTCTCTTCTTTGATTTACATGGCAGGATCCAGGCCATCCCTAAATTGAAAAGATATAGTAATGAGCAAATGCAGAAAAAGAAAAAAGAAAAAAAGAGCTGAGGGAAAACCTGGAGTGCTTTTCCAAGTCCAAAGTGAGCTATAGCTGCCCTCTCTGCCTCAGAAGGTATGATCATAAATTACTAGCTAATGTTTAGCACCAGGACTCTGGCTCATGATATATTACAGAAGACAAGATGCCTCCAAGCAGAAAACACTGTAATTGGGGAGCAATAACATCTGTGTCAGTCATGGGACTGAAGTTAAAGTAAACTGAGAAGTTACAGGCTGGGCTGCACATGCAAAGTAATAATATGCACATTTTTTAGCTGAAAAGATATGTCATCAAGATATGGGCCTCTTTAAATTCTTTGGATTCTAGTTTGTTGCAATGCTTTGCTATACTAGTCACCTAATCTCTCTGAGCCTCCTAATGTGGCAAGGTCAAAGAATTGATGCATCATGGAGTAGAGTCTCAAACCCACGACTTCTGGCGATGAATCCTGTCATCTTCCCGGTGCATCTCTGTAATTATAATGCAATGAGTGCATGCTTAGTTATTTGTGACTGAAATGTGTGCGCAAGGCTTTTATCCCTGGATTGAGCAAAATAAAAGAGAACTGCTTTCTTGCAATCTGCTATCTTAAAAATTCTTCAGTAGCAGGACAATAGCTTTTAAAAAAATACCCAAACTGAAGCATTCTGGAAGAGACTGACAGTTGGAAGTAGTCTAGAGAGATTCAAACTGAATTAAAAACTTTGCCTACATGGCCAGTCCCTGGAGGTCCCTCTCGACTCCAATAATTGGTGATTCTTCAGTGTGTAGGAATACTGGGTCCAAAGTTCACCTGTGACTCCAAGTACCCTGTCTTTTCATAGAGTGACCAGGACTGTTCCAGTTTTGCATTAAAAGCCCCATGTTCCAGGACTGAGTCTCAGGCAAACAGGTATCATCATACCTCTCACCAGTATGCTGTGCTTCCTTGGCCCCTGTCCAAACCAGCACAATGCTCTTCACACCCTCCCATCTGCAGGAATGGCTGAATGAACAGTATAAAAAGTGGTAGTCATCATACTACAGATCTTGAGCAAACCTTGAGATACCTGAGCAAGTACCTGGGTTTCTTTCTCTGGCTAGTTCTCTTACAGAGCTATTTCAGGTGTTCTATCTGCTTGATCTGTCCTTTAGATATCTCAGCCTCATACTCCTCCTGCCAGCCCAATTTCAGTGTTTTTGTCACTGAGCCACTACTGATCGGAGGAGGAACACCGCTGTGTTACCCTTAGGCCACAGCCACTGTCTAGTCCTAGCCAATGTGTAGTAAAACCCAATATCAAAACTACCATCTGAATTATTCACTGCCAAAAATTATATCAACTCTGTACCTATGCCAGAATTCTTGATAAAGCTGTTCATTTGTCTACATGAGCTTCCCAGGGACTCAAATGCACCATTTTTATGAGCTTATTTGTTTTCTTGTGTGTTGACTAGTGTTACCTTTGACTATATTGAACATCCTCCTCCTGTGGTACATAAAAGTTCCTTTACTTTATAACAATACATTAATTCTTATTATGAAAAAATACCTTTTAGTATAAATTGACTTTTCCAAAGATCCAAGAGAATAGGAAGTATAGTCATTGGAAAGTTGCATTTTTGTTCTTTACTGGGCATGTTGGTTGATTTTAAACTAGCCTAAGGTCATTGTGCTTCACATTTATATCTCAGGAATGCGGTGAAGAACTACATAGAATGGATCTGTATTTAGCCCAGAGCCCAAAACCATACATCTAAAATACAGTCTTTTCTCTCCCCAGAGTTAAGGACATTCCTACCAATCCTTAAGAGTTTGTTAAGTTACTATTAATTTCTATCTGACAAAAACAATCTATACAAAAAGTGTCTAAAGCAGCCATTTGGAAAGATGGACAATGCCCTCAAGCTCTTACTTTGGAGCCTCTAACACAGCTAGCTGATGGAAAGAAGTAAAGAGATTGTACAAAAGGTTTTAAGATGTCCCTACAGGTATCCACCTGACAAAAGCACTGAAATTTCCACCTGTGGTAGAAACTTCTGGTTGTCTAATATGCATTCTCTCCTTCTTCCCTAAAAACAGAATGTCACTGTTTTCCTAGGCATTCATTCATTCTTCCTTTGAGCTCAGGGCAGCTGGTGAGCTGTAAGTAGAAGTTTACATTAGGAGCTTACTCAACTGGGAGAAATGGCCCCTGGACGTTCTGTCCTCCCTTTTCCTTCTTCCTGCCTAGAATGAGTCAGGTTGCCATACTTAGCAAATAAAAGTACAGGATGTCTACTTAAATTTGAATTTCAGATAAACAACAAACAACTTTTTAGTACAGGCAGACCTCAGAGACACTGTGGGTTGGTTCCACACCACTACAATAAAGTGAGTTGTAGTTTTGCTGGTGGGGGATCTTGTCAGTTTGTAACAAGTACCACACCTGGGAAGCACAATAAAACAAAGCGCAGTAAAATGAAGTGCGCCTGTAGTGTATGTCCCATGCAGTCTGGGACATGCTTATATTTTAAAAAGGATCTATTGTTTATCTAAAATTAAAATGTAACTGGACAGCTGTATTTTATCTCATTTTATCATGTTCCAAAGAATGTGGACATGAAGACTGAAGCAGTCACTCTGGACCATGAAGAGAACTTAGCCACACACCAGGGATGATAGAAAGAAAATAGGAAAAGCCCAGTCTCGAAAGTTCTGGAAGTGCCACACTAACCGTGGGCTACCTTCCTCAAAACTTTTCCTACTTGAGATAAATAAAGCCTTATCTTGCCTGAGCTGTTTAGAATTTGTCACACGTAGCCAAATTCAGCCCAAACCGGTAACTACCATTTCCACATTTCTTTTCCTCTCCCATTCTTCCATGCTTCTTTTTCTCTTCCTAGTGATCATCACATGCATTTAGGTTAATTTTATTCATTTTCAAGGATAAAGGGGCAGAGTAAATCCCATACAATAAAGTGTTCCCTTCCTACATCCTCAGAAGCAGCTTAACTAAGTGGTAAAATGTAGATATACAACCTGAGGTATTTTAGCCAGAGTCTCCCAAAAGGCCACCAAGCAACAAAAAGATTTTCATCAAAGGGCCACCATTAACATATCATTATCTGGAGAGGTTTGTTTTTTGGAAGATGTGAAATAAGGCAAAAACAGGAAGCAGCGATGAAATTTTAAAGAGAAGGGGATAACATAATAACGTATCTAACTCCAGTTTATCTCTGATTCTATGGCCTACCATTAGGCATTGATAATTATAGCTAATATGTATTAAACACTTACCATATAGTAGAACTATACTAAGCATTTTAGACATTTCTATATACATATCATTATTTAACCCTTACACTGACTTTGAGGTTGATATTATTGGTAACTTTATCTTGCATATAAGGAAACCAAAATTCAGAAAGGAAAAGTAAACTCCCAAATCAAAAAGCATGCAAGACATGCAGTAAGAGTTTGACACTAGGTCTTTCTTGCTCTAAAGCCCAGATTCTATCCTCTTAATCACAATACTACAATAATAGTGTTTCTACTTTATTTGATGATTTGACAAAGGTATTTCAGACTCAGTTCAGTTCTTTCATTTACACACACACACAGCATGAATACACACACACACACATATATCTCCTGAACTGTAAGAAAAAAAAGTATATGACTTCACAGGCAAGAAGATTGAACACATGTTTAACAAATTGAAGTCCCACCTCCCAAAATCCTGCACTTAACTCTGCAGATGAAAGGATGTTCTGCCTGGACTCAGCTCCCTTCTAAAAATCACTAAGAGCACAATACAGATGTTAATCAGGTTACTACTGCTCTGAGTAGAGAAACTAATGTGCAGAAATCAGGGTATCCTAGAAAAGTGTTAGAACCGGGGGCAGAATTGGAGGTGGGGAAAATAGCAAAGAAGGTATAGCTGGAGAAGAATTAAAGTTTAACCTAAAGTGACCCAAGCATTGTGTTTAACCTTCTGAGCCAACTTGCTTTCACCATGAGAACATTTCCATTTTTAGGTCTCTTAAACCCACAGATTCACCTGGTAAGCCCACCAAACAGATTCACTTTGCCGTAACTTAGCTGTAGCACTCCCTGAGAATGTCCACAAAATTTATACTGGACTAGCCTCCTTGGACCTTCCGACACAAGCCATGACGGTACAATACGATGAAGAGCTCCCTCTGAAGACTGCTGAATCACAGGAAAAGCACAAACCAAGCAGGAAAAATGTGCCTTACACTTTTCCATGGAATTCGCCTACTGCAACTGGGGGTGGCTAGGTTAACATGAATAGGGCACCCAAGGAGAATAGCTAATAACAGACTAACTGAGAACTGAGAAAGAATAGCATGGCATCTTGCCCCAGTCATGAATAGAGGATATAACAAAGGGGGAGGAAAAAGAAACAAGGAACCCAGGAGTAATGGGGAGACCAGAGCTCACCAGCTGGGCGTCTGGTAAGCACGGAGTGTGGGAACTTTTTCTTGCCTCTGAGACACATATTGTTGTCCAACAATGGCATGGTGGCTGACGTTGTAAAGTCTCCATTTCAGAGGAGAAACCAGCAGAGGTGTGCTGCTCCTCCTCTCCCCTTTGGGAAATCCTGGGAAGTGCCAGCCAGCTTGCATTATTGTCAAAGACATGGCATAACACACAGCAAGCTCTGTATTTACAACAGGCAGGGAATGGGATCAGTATCTAGAGGCTGGAGGATAGCAATGAGTTCTTGTTCAGTGACGAACTTAACAAGGGACTTTGGCAAGTAACTCCACCTGTCTAGTCCTTAACTTCCTCAAGTAAATCAAGAAGTCTATATTGCTGGATTAACGCATCTCTTAATTCAACAACATTGGTTGAGTTAAGAGTTACATAAAGGGATGCTTCATGGATCTAACATTCTACTGAATATAATAGACAATGAAGAGTTAAACTGATGAATGTCTTCTGGTGATCAGGACTATGAAGTAAAAATAATCATGGTGAAAGGAAAGAAAGTAGTGAGTTAACTCCGCACTCTGAAGTAAGGCTGTCAGGGGAGGCTGCTCTGAAGAGGAAATATTTGAGCAGAAGCTGCAATGATGAGAAGGAGCCAGCTGGGTGAAGATCTGGGGAAAAAGTGTCCCAGGCAGAAGGAACAGCCATATGTGGCCATAAAGTAGAATATTTAAGGGACATCAAGGGAACCAACATGGCTGGAGCAGAGGAAGCAAACGTAAAGGTGGTTGGACATGAGCTGGGGAGATAAGCAGGGGCCAGGCTGTGTAAGTTTAGAATCAGATTTTAGTTTCATGTGTGATAGAGAACCATCAGAGGGTATTTGTTGAGCAGAAGTGCCTTAACTTCATTGAAAGATCATTCTGGCCAATGAAAATAGAGAGATTACTTATTAATTCAATAATAATTTACTGTACAGGTAAACAATAGGAAAAGGCAGTACAACTGTAACTGAACAATAATAAATAAGTAAATAAAAAGATCTAATATGAAAAATAATGATAATTTACTGAGCATCACTATCCACCAGACTTTGGTGCAAGTGCAGGGGGTACATCAGTAAACAAAACAGATCTCTGTTCTGATAGGGATTACATTCTAGTGGTAGACTACTTGGAAAAATATTATAGTACTTATGAAAAATGAGAGAGACGAGAAAAAGTGTAGCAAGAAAAGTAATGAAAACAGGTCAGATCCCAAAATTGTTCTGAAGATAGAACCTAAAGGATTTGTTGATAGATGAATATGGGGGTAAGCAAATAAATAATAACTTCTAGATATATCTGTGTCTCTCTCTCCCTCTTTTTCTCCCCCTCTCTCTTCCTGTCTTTTGTGATTTATAACCTGAGCTGGCTCCTGATGGATCCCTCTCATTATTCTGATTTCTCCTCAAAAGTCACCTCTTCAAAGAGGTCTTCCTGACAACTTTTGTTTGAAGTATCAGGTTAACTCATTTCTCTCTCTCTCTCTCTCTCTCTCCCATTGTTGTGCCATTTACTGAAATGAAGAAGATTTAGGGAGGAGCACAGTGTTATTTGGAGTCTTGATTTGGAAATGTTAAGTTTAAGATGCCTATTTGATATCCAAGAGGAGATGCATATTCAGCTAGTTTGACATATAGCTTTAGGGAAAGGTTGTGAATGAACATATAAATTTTAAATATCACTTAAAAAAGGTATGCACACCCTGAAGAGAAGATGATAAAATATTTCCTAGAGTACCCCCAAAATTAGAGACTAAGAAAGGGAGGAATAGCTAGCGAGATAGGAAAATAAGGCAAGCATAATATCCTAGAAACTAAGTGAAAAAAGTGTTCTAAAAGGAGAAAAAAAATTAGCTTTCTCAGTTGCCTGGGAGTTGAGCAAATATTGAAGAAATACCATTAGATGTGACAATGGAGGCCATTTATGACCGGGAGTGGACTTACAGAAACAAAATCCTAATAAAAGTAAGTTGAAAAGAAAATGGTAGGTGAAAAATTAGAGATAGTAAGTTCATTTTTTAAATTCTATTATTATTTTTTAATCCTTGCCCGAGGATATATTTATGGATTTTAGAGAGAGAGGAAGGAAGAGAGAAACGTCAATGTCAGCATGAAACATCAATTGATTGCATCCCAGGATCAACCCACACCTAGGTATGTACCCTGACCAGGAATCAAACCACAACCCTTTGGTGAACAGGATGATGCCCTAACCCACTGAGCCAACTGACCAAGGCCAGAGACAGTAAGTTAAGACATCTTCTTTACAGAATTTGATCATAAGGAGGGGAGGCAGGAAAATGGGCAGCAACTACCAAGAGGAAAGTGTTTGTTTGTTTGTTTGTTTTTAAGGTAGGAGCCAAAATTTGAAAAACTGTGAAAATTTTTTGACATAATCATGCAAATCTGAATGAAGATTGATATAAAACAAAATTACAGAATTGTTATTAATTTTGCTTGGAGTGATAATGGAATTGAGACTATGCTCTTTAAAATTCCATATAAAGTATATATTACCAAACAAAATAATACCTGTGCTTTTTCTATAAAATATATGAGCAAGAAGGAAAGAACTGCAGGGAGACAAATGAAACTGGATTCGTAAAATACAAATGTTGAGCTTGGGTGGTGGGTATATGGAGTTCATTACACTCTTCTCTCTCCTTTTGTGTAGATGTCAAAAGTTTTTTTAGTAAAAAAAAGAAAAAAGAAAAGATGAAAGCTAATTATATTACAGCAGTATGCTACTGCCATAATAATCCAGCCACCTGCTAGGATGGTGTCAGAGGAGGTTGAGAAGAAATCCAGGACTTTCACCACCGTCTAGAGATAGTAAGCCCCCTCTCCCCTCAACGTCAAATAGATAGCACTAAAGAGACCTCCTCTCCCCCTCTCAGCCAGGGTGATTTCAGCATCGGCGACCCTCAAAGCAACAGAGTCCCTTCCCCTCAGTAATGACAACAGAGGTGAGTGTGGAACTGGACTTCCACGCCCAGTTGGCAGGATTAAGGCAGGACCTCTTTCCCCAGCCCATGTGGAATCAGAGAAGGCCTGCTAAGACACAATATTTCAATAAGATCCAGAGCCTCATACACAAATGAAAATCACTCTTCATACCAAGAACCAGGAAAATCACAAGTTGAATGAGAAAAGGCAATCAATAGAGCTTATCTGATAAGAATTTTAGAACTTCTGTCATAAAACTGCTTTAACCACCAATTATAAACACACTTGAAACAAATGAAAAAAATAAAAGTTTCAAATAGTATATACAAATACAGCAAGTTAAGAAAATGAATATTAATTGTAGAAAATTAATTGTAGATAGTAACTGTAGAAAACTACTCTCTTTCACATTTTTAATATGGAGAAACTGAGTGCCCCAGAATCAGGAGACTTGAATAAGTCTTGGTCCACAGCTGGTCTAGCCCTTCACTATCCCTAGAGTCCCAGCTACTTCACACATCACACACATATTTCCCAAAACTCAGGCCACATTTCAACAATCCCATAGCCTGTTGCATCAAGGAGTGTCTTCTCAGCCTGCTCCCTGGAAAGAAGGTTTGGGATTTCAGCATGGCACTTAAGTAAGAATGTTGTATCTGAGGTAATGCTGACTCCTAAACACTATAATTTCACATATTTTGAGATTTCTTCTGAACTATCATACTGTTCTTCCATTTCCAGGAATTGTAAATGTGAAAACATTTATTAATACATTCAAAAGTGATCAGTCAGAACATACTTTTGGAAAATAATCAGAAATGAATTGGACTAATGCCCTAACCATTTCAGAAAATTTTTGCATGCTTCCTGTCAGTACAACATTCATGGAAAAAAGAAGGTATATCAAAAGGCAGATCCATTTTTAACTTTTTGAGGTATGTCCATACTGCTTTCCACAGTGGCTACACCCATCTATGCTCCCACCAACAGTGCATCCCACTTCTGGGAATATATCCAAAGGAAGCCAAAACACTAATTCAAAAGAACATGAGCACTCCTATGTTCATCGCATTATTTACAATGGCCAAGATATGGAAGCGGCCCAAGTATCTTTCAGTAGATGAGTGGATAAAACAACTATGGGACATTTGCACAGTGGAATTCTACTCAGCCATAAAAAAGAAAATTTAACCCTTTGCCACAGTATGCATGGACCTGGAGAACATTATGCGAAGTGAAATAAGCCAGTCAGAGATAGACAAACACCATATGATTTCACTCACATGTGGAATCTAATGAACAAACTGATCTAACAAGTGAAACAGAGACAGGTTCCTAGATGGGGAGCAGATGACAGCTAGTGGACGGAGAGGTTAGGGGGTGGAGGGATTGAGCGAAAAGGAAAAGGGACTCATGGACATGCACAACCGTGTGGTGATTGCTGGGGGGGGCAGGTATAAGGGGACTAACTGGGAAAAATACAATAAAGTTTAAATCAAAATAAATAAAAATAGAAAAACACTGTTTAGGCATCAAAAGAAAAAGAAAACAGAAATGAGCAGTGGTAGACTTAAATGAAAAATGGCTCTGGTGTTTGTTGCCTGGGCCCTCATAGAGAAGGTATATATAGAATGAGGACATACGGGGGATAAAATGTGGACTTTCTAAGATTACCATACTTTCTTTGGACATTTTTACTCTGTTTTCAATTTTTTTTCCATTGAGAAGTCCCTGTTTTAGCCTGCATCCTATACAAAACTGTCAGGGACAAAAGGGCATCTCCTTTAGCTGACAAGGGAAACCCTCTGAGTGACAAAGGCCTCCCCCTGGAAGATACACTCTCACTGCTCCATGTGCTCCCTAGGTAATAGCAGAGGGTCACCAAGGACGTCCTCATGTATGTGGGACAAACATGCTATGCTGACCCCTTTGCTCATTCTATGTCAGTTTTACACCCGTGTAGGCTACAAAAAAAATACAGAAAGAAAGAAGGCTTTTCCAAGGCAACACTACACAGACTCAGGGCTAATTTCAAGGGTCCAGAAAAGATTCTCAGAATGTTAATAGGCTCCCAGATACTCAGCCACGAGGCCCTTAAAGACTCCTGAAGAAATAAGATTTCACTGATGACCGCATTCCAAAGGATGGACTGAGACCTGTTTTGTTTCCCTCTTTGAAATGATTTTTAAATGAATAAACACATCAATGACCTATACATAATGAATTGGTGTCTGGACCTTTCTTGGAAGGGATTTGGGTTGAAGATGCAAAGCATGTGTGCTCTGAGGACCAAGATGTCAGAACATTTATACACAGGCTTTTGGCTGCATTCAGCAGGAGGCCATGACCACAGGAAGATAGACAAGTTCATGGTCCAGGTTTCGTGAGACACCATCTCAAATCAGCCACACAAGTGTGCTCTCAACTCTGGATAAAGAGCCTAAGGAATTGCGTCAGGGCCCAAGCAAGGAGCACTATTTGTCTGAACCACAGAGCGACAGAGGTGAAAGGGATTGTGGAAATGGTCTTCACCAACAATAAGCCCAAAAGAGAATTCTCATCCTCCACAACTTTGACAGGTGGTATCCCAGCCTCTGTTTGATTACATCCAGGAACTGGATGCTCATTGCCACACAGGACAAACCATTTCCATATCTGAACAATGAAAATTTTCTGGAAGTACTTTTAAAACCTGAGCCATAACTAGGCACTGAGCTATAATCCTAGCTTTCTAGGAAGCAAAGGTCTCCTCCAGCTAGGGTATAGGCAAACACACTGTAAAATTAGAATGGCCAACAGATTCCGTTTGCCCAGGACTGTCCTGGTTTTGGCACTGGAAGTCCTGTGTCCCAGGAAACTCTAGGTGAAATACGCCATAGGGCTAAAAATCACAGGCTTTCTAGTTTTGAGGCATCCGAGTTGGAGCTCCAGCTTCATCATTTAACCTGCTGCATAGTTGTGGACAAAACAATTCTCCATTACAAGCCTCAGGTGAGGATAATAATACCCACATTACAGAGTGGATGTAAGGATTAAGGGAGAAATATATAAGAACAGTCATATATAAGAAGAGCTTAGCAGAGGGTTTATAAATTCTAGTGAGTACAGCTACAATGAGCATATTTTGACACATGTTGAGCAAAATTTTCCTTCCTTCTGATTTCCAACTGTAATATTTCTTCCATCCTTTGAAATACTGCAGAGCAAGTCTATTCCTTGTCCAAATAAAAGTCTTCAAACATTTAAAGGCTGCAGCATGCTCCATGCCACCCACTCTCCACCCCCAACCCTGCACCATTTCAGTTGCCTCTTTTCCAGACTAAACATCCCGGTTCCTTTGACTCTTGCTCATATGACATGTTTCCAGAACTTTGACCCTCTTATTAACCTTCTTCTAGATCTATCTCTCATAAAGCACAGGCCAAGAACTGAGCACATTCCCTTAATGTTCTCCCAGCACAAGGACACTTGGACAATGACCCCGTTTCTTCTGGATGCTCTGTTTCCATCACAGGGACTCAGATCACATGAGCTTTTGGCAGCCCGTACCCAGTTGGCTAATGTTAAGCTGACAGTCAGCTAAAACCCTTGGGCTTTTCTCTTATAAACTATTAAGCGAGGTGTCCCTTGTTCTAGTTTCAGCTAATTCTTTAAAAACAAAAGCAAGACTCTAAATCTGTCCCTATTAATTTTATCTTGTTGGTTTCAGCCTATCCCTCTCAGCAGCTGAGATGTCTATGGCTCCTTAGCCTATCAGCCAACATATGAGCTGTTTTTCTCAGTCTTATGTATTCTTTAAATTTGATAAGAATACTTCAACTCATTGATTAAAAATACTGAACTATATGGGGCCAATAAGAGAACCATTCAAAAGTTTTATGAAGGTTAAGCCTGGTTAATATTAACAACTTCTACCATTTGCTCAGTAATTCCTCTGAGCCAGGGGCTGAACTAAATGCATTATGAATCTTATCTCATTTCACTGTACACAATTCTTCAAGGTAAATGGTTGTCCTTTTCTGACAAATGAGAAAACTGAAGCTAAGAAATGTCAGATATCTTACTCAAAGTCAGACAGCTAGTTGAGTGCTATAGCTGCATTTTGTAACTAGTTTTGTCTGATAGCAAAGTCAAACTTCTTTCTACAGAGCCCTGCTGCCTTTGGAGGGGGAGTTGTTGAGGTCACTAAAAATGTTTAGTCCAAAGTCCTATTTAGTTAAACTAGAGTTACCTCCATCCTGCCTGCCCCTTACTTCCCTGTGGCCTTCATCACAGTAGCCCACAGCCACCACTTGGGCTATAAACCCTCCCCTCATACCACTCTCCTTTCATCAGGTTCCTGTTCTCCTTTGCTTCGTTCTCAACCCTACTGCCTTCTTCCCACTCTGCCCTTTAATATTCCAGTTAGGTTTCAAGAAACTCTCTTATATTCTTACTCTTCCTAGAACATCCTTCCCATCACAACCCCTGGCATTAAACTAAAGCCTAAGGGCACTAGTTTCCCAATCAATATCTCTTAGAAGGGTCCATTAATTTCATTGGTCATTCACTTAACCGGTACTTACTGAGCAATTACCCTGTGCTGGGCACTGTGCCAGGAAACAAGCATAGGACAAAAAAGAAAAAATAGATGTCAGGGGATCACCTTGTAAAGTTATATAAATGTCCAACCACTATACTGTACACCTGAAAAAAACATAATATTGAATGCCAACTTTAACTTAATTTTTTTTTGTTTTTTTTTGTTTTTATTTAACTCTTGTTCAAGTACAGTTTTCTTTCTTGTATTCCCAGCCCTGCCCCCCCCCAGTGCTCCCCACCTCCCTCCCATCTCCACCCCCACCTTAGTTATTGTCCATGTGTCCTTTATACTTGTTCATGTGAGTCCTTCCCCTTTTCCCCTGTGATTCTCTCCCCTCTCCCCTCTGGACCCTGTCAGCAAGTTCTGTATTTCAGTGTCTTTGGTTATATTTTGCTTGCTTGTTTGTTTTGTTGTTTAGATTCCTGTTAAAGGTTTAACTTAATTTTTTAATTAACACAAAAGAAAAACAAAAAAGATTCAGTTTCTGTTTTTAAGGAGTTATATTTGAGGGGAGGAGAAGACATGAAACAATTCTACAAGTAAGTACCTAGTTACAAATAATGACAAGTTCTGCAAAGGAGAAGTTCACTGCTCTGTGAGAATGTATAGTGTGAGCACCTATTCTACTCTGGGGAATAAGGAAGGCTTCCTACTAAAAAAAAATCTTTATTATATTTGTTGAGCATTATTATATCTCAAATTGTAGTAGCACCTATTATACAATATATGACATAATCTATAGCTACACCATGTAAAAACAAAAGGCAGAAAGAATGAACACTTCTGTAAGTGTGATACCTGATATGTAAAATATAAGCACAAAGGTATTTTAGCAAGCACTAGAAACCAGGGAGAACTTCCTGGAACATACTCAGCCTCATTTTGGCATGTAAGAATTATTGAGTCAGAGAAAGGGGATATTCCAGTCAAAGAGAAGAGCATATGCAAGCTTTGGAAGAGGTTATATTACAACACATTTGGTGATGTGCAAGGAGTTCACTATGGTTAAATCAGAGAGTATGTTTAGGGGTGGGGGTGACTTTGGCCCATCTATTTGTTACACCAATGACCCAAGCCTTAAAAGTAAAAAATCTTCAAGGATAAATGCTCATTTGCTTCACAAATACAATGTTCAGCTACAAATAAATTATAATATTTGTGCTAGAAAAAACTATCTGTGATTATGTGAGAGAGATAGATGGTGTGCGTGTGTGTGTACATGTAGCAGAGGAAGATCAGGAGTTCAAATAAACGAGACTCCGAAATTATGTTATAAACAACCCACAATGGTCTCACTAGAAACTTGATTGCAGTTGTCCAGGACATAACATCATAAAACACAGCCAAAAATGTAGCTATGACACTGCATAAACAGAAGGAAAATAAAGGACAGTGATCTCATTACTGATCACTCATACAGGCATGCATCTCATTAATTAGAATAAGCTAAAGTTGGTTTAAGTATCCAACTGATGAAAGGAGTTTTTTAGAAGCTGGAATGTAGTACAGCAATTTGTCTGTCCTGGCAGTGTTGCCTACAGACAGTCATTAATCAGAAAAGGAATTATTACTTCCTTATGGAATTCAGCTTCGGTTATTTTCTCTTGAACTTACCTGGAAATCTTCAACATGGAGAGTCATGCTACATCCATTCCTAATTGGAAAATTCAACTCATCCTTCAAGCACATCTCCTGAAGCCCACTGCTTCTCTTTATTCCGACAGAATGTACCCACTGAAATTGAGTTCCTTTCTATCTCTCACATACATGTCTCTGTCACTGGTAAGAATTATGAAAATTAGTTTTAAGGGAGGGGTTGAAAGCCTACATATGGGGTTGTTTAAAAGAAACCACATCTTCAGCTACCAATTAACTGAACCAGATGATCTAGAAACTCAATTTTGAAAAGTTTACTGTAAAAAACACCAAGGTTTTTGTTTCATTTGGGTTTGGGGGTTTTGTTTGTTTGTTTGTTTGTTTGTTCTTTTTTACACTCAGACCCAAAGTCTCAATACTCAGTAAGTGAACTGCTGTTAACAAAAAATGTTGTCATCATTGTAGGAGTTTTGTTTTTAAAATAAAATAACAATTGTGGTTTTGGTGAGTGACCAGAAGTTAAATGAAAGTGCAGGCTCTTTTTTTTTTAATTTCATGCACCCCTGGTATTTTTTCTTTTGCTTTAAAGGCTGCCATTAATTTTTTACTTTTTAAAAAATTAATATGCTATGTCATAAGGAGTACAAGTTACTGAAACATTACTGATCTCTCCCACCACACTAAGTGCACTGGACAAGGGCTTGTTGTACTGGACCTACAACTCATGATTAGAGTTGTAAATTGTAAGATTACTTCATTATTGGACTATAATTTTTATTCTTACTTTCCCTCTGTCCTTCCCTTCTAACACCAATGAGTAAGATGCAAATATGGAAAATGTACCTGACATATTTATAGATGATAACAATTCAGGAAGGACAGCAAATATTGTTGATAAAAGAGTCAAGATTCAGAAAAAGCATTAGAGGTTAGAACAATGAACTAAATATAACAAATAAAATTTAGAATGAATATACATGGGTTTGAAATGTATACATGAAATATACATTTCATTTGGAATGAAAACCTATGCATGGGTTCGAAAATTAACTATTCAGGTTTAGTGGCACTATGTCAGAAACAGAAATTTAATAAATAATAATTTCACTATACGTCAAAAGTGTAATATAATTCCAAAAAAACTTCATGGCTCTTTTTGGTGGTTTCATAAGTAATTAATATGGAGAATGAGAAAGTGGTAACTCAATACTGAATTCAACTCTGGGTGTACGTAGTAGGGCATGTTTGGGATATGCTTGGTAAAAAGAGCCTGAATCGAAATTCCAAGAGAATGTGGTCAAGAGACTAGGTTATTTACCCTAAAGACAAAACTTAGGGAACAAACAGTAGCTATGTTCAAATAGCAAAACAGGGATTCAACTTACTGTGTGTGGACCTGTGGGGGAAGAAGTGAAATTAATGAGCTTGTTTTGGGGAGGCAAATTTCAGATCAGCGGGAGAAAGAACATTAACAGTCAGCCGAATAGTAAGGCAAAGATGGAATCAGCTGCCTCCGAGTTCCCTACCCTTCACTGGTGGTACTCAAGCCCAGGCAGGACAACCCCAGCCAGGGAAAAATCAGCCAACATCACAGTGAGGACTCAAGTGTTATATGGATTATTGGACTGGATAGTCTATGATACAGCCTTTTTGGACAAATCCAGCTATCACAGAGGGGCTCATTTGGGCCCCCAAAAGCACAAGATCTCTTACAGCTGTCAGAAATTATAGCCTCAAGGGTGAGAAAACTGACAGGAAGCTAATATTTCAGTTGTTCTCCATGGGATCTTAGCCAAAAGGTCAAGAAGCAGTACGTGTTAGCAGTGTGCAGTGGCCTGAGAAAGAGAAGTACCATTGTTTTATTATGCAACCCTTCTTCCAACTTAGTGAGATCATCCTAATGTTTCCAAGAACATTGCCCAGACCTTGTGGGGACTATAGGGTGAAGTAATGCCATACTTGGGACTTTCAGAAAAATGATGTGCTGGGAACAAACCCAATGCAGAATCCTAAACACAAATCTAAAGGCCTTCTAGCCAGAGCAAGGAATACAAAAACCTGTAAAGACAGAAACTTTCAAGATTAAACTAAATAGGGAATTCATTTACCTAAAATGTCTCTTTAATGCTTGGATTTCTATTATGATGTATTTTACAGTGTGCTGTGTCCCCTTTCACCATATATTATATACTCTTATATAGGGTGGGGTGGAAGAGCTCAGTAAAACCTAGGCACCTCTGTTTCCTCAGAGTTTGTTTGAGGGTATTTTCTTAACTGTGTGAACATACTTTTTCTCCCTCTCTGAGAAAATTGCTGTCTCTGATAGCTGACACCCTGACCACTCTCAGAACTGCAAAACCAAATATCCAGAAGCATGAAAACTTCTCTCTCAAACCACAAGAGGAACAACTAGAAGAAAAGGAAGAGCAAAAGTCCTCTGTATTCTGAAAACCCAGTGGGGAGAAGGGTTTTCAGGAACTACTATAAAGAACACATGGACAAAACCAAGGAAGAGGGTAGAAGCAAGAGAGGGAGGTGGGTTTGGATGGGGTGGGGGGAGCAGTGGAAAGAAAGTGAAGACAACTGTAACTGAACAATAAAATAATTAAAAAACAAACCAGGGTTCTTCTGCCAGAGGTGAGGGAGGAGGGGGCTATTACTTATTTAACTCAATTAGGTAAGAACTTTCTTACAGTCAGGTGTACCCAAGGATAAAGGTGAAGTGGGGGCAGAGGGCAGGACTCAGAGTGCTAAAACATGTAGTCATCCAACTACCACTAAAAGAAGGTGGCTGAAGTTGAGAACAAAGAAACAAGATTCTTTGTTGTTTCTTGGGACAAGAAATCTTTGTCCCAAGTCTCCTAGAGACACATCTAAAGATGCTCTAACATCCCAACCAACTGGGTTTTCTAAGGGTACAGGGGACTTGTGTTCATTTCTAGTGGTATACTTGTCACCATCAATAATTTTGGTTTTCATTGCTAAAGACATAAAACATATATAGGAAACACTGCTTTAGTTGAATTGGGTGGGAATAGTTTTATATAGGGAAAGAGAAAAAGACTCACTTTTATTTGTTTTGAATCTTTGGTATTCTGAGTACTACTTACATTGAAGAAAGATCCCTCAGATATACCAGTGGCTTGAATTTGCATCATGCTGAAGAGAGGGACAGCAAAGAGAGCAAGAAAGGGAACAGCTTTACCACTTTCTCCCACTGCCCATTCAAACACTTTCTGGGAGGTGGCTTCTCTTCTGTTCCTTGGATGAATTTAGAGTAGGTCTGTTTACTGTTCTAGCCCCTCTGAGATAACAAGAATATAAAAAAGTTTCATTTTCACTTTCATCCACAAAACCAACTCATTTCAATCATTTAAATATCCAGTCCCACATAACAGTCAAAATCAAAACCTAGTCTTCATTTACAGTTAATGCTTCTCTCATTCCCAGAGTGTGCTGCTTCAGGCAGGAAGCCTACAATGGGAAAGAGGAACAGAATCACCATCTTCTCTACTCTAAGTGTTTTCCTTTGCTCTTTGTCCTCCCTGCCAGCCCACCAGTGGTTTCTGCCCTCTCCAAAGTGAAGCAAGGCAGAAAGTAAAGACTATGCTGTTGGGGAAGGAGCAGAAAGACTGTACTCGACAAGTACCAGCATTGCCTGGTGGTATCAGTGCTCTTTGCATCTGGAGTGTGTTTACGACTGTCTCTTTTCTTCGGGGGCCCTTCTGTTTCCTTGGTGGTCACTTTCCTCCCTCAGAACCACTATTAGACGGAAGAGATCAGTGTCTCTCCTCTGGCAGGTTGGTAACAGCCTCCTCACACCCTCCTCATCTGACTGGGTACCTCCACCCTGTTCCTGTGAGATCTCCCTGCCTGTGGAAGGAGGCCCCGCTAAGTAGGGCCCTTAGTCCCACTTCTGGTATGTCTCACACCTAAACTATAAAATATACATGCATACTTCTCAGTCACTCAGTTTCCTCATCTGTAAAAATGGAGATATTCATAGTAACTATTTCCTATGTATGGTGTGAAGATTAAATGAAATAATAACTGACCCAAAATAAGCAAAAAACAGTAGTCATAATGATGACAATAACAATAATTCTCCCAAAATCATATTATTAGTAAGTAGTAAGAACAGATCTGTCTCTTCTAAAGCCAACGGTGTGCTTTTTCCATCACACCACATTGCCAGGAGGGAGATATGTTGAACCAAGGAACTAGCCTGTCCTACTCAATTCACCTACTCTGCATACCCATCAAAGTGTCCTTGGACCTGGTGTTGACAGTACACTGGATGGCCTGTCACCTGTGGTCAACTGACCAGCAGCACCCTGGAGAGGTAGATAAGAACTGAAAGTCCCAGGATGTGAACCCCACTTTAGCCCAGAGTACCACACCAGTCTGCTCTCAAGAACTGTCCCACTGCTGAGAACAGTCCCAAACAAATCCATAGAGATAGGGCACCCTGACACTTGAAATGGACAAAAGGAGTGCTTTCTTCCTCTTCAAAGCAACATAAGCTCTTCAAACCCTCTTGTAGAAAAATCTCATATAAAATCATGCTCTTTCAATGAATAGCCTCCCAAAAAACCCCTCTCTTATTAGGTCTTGGCTATAGCTTATTTAGATGACTCTCTGCTACCACCATAGGGCAAAACTAGGGGAGATTTCTGCTCTAGGGATCACATCTTGAGGTTCAGAGTTTTCTCACTCTCTTTTCTCAAAGTATTCCTTAATTAATATATTTAAACTGAATTATAGAGCCAGCCTTATGCAAAATATTTATTAAATATCCTCTCCTAGTAAGCCAGAGACACATTTTCTATTCTTTAAAATTCAGTGATCTTTTTGCAAGCTGTATTTCCACCCCAAGGTGGAAATTCATCTTCACAGGTTCCTAAAAGAGACACAATCCTATTGGAGAAGCAGAGGGCCTATCTCTGGGGGGGGAAATTGACTTCTTTCTGAGCATTCAATATATATGTGTGTCATGTGTACAGGCCACTTGCTAATTGAAAAGAGAGATATGCACTTTACAGTGCCACCTTAACCCAGAAATCAAGCTAAACCTCAATAGCAATGAGACAATCTGATGTTATGATGCACAGCACAAAGCATCACTTATGATGTGCTCTTGCCAAACATGTTTAACCTGAAGCTGATCAATCTTTAGAATGATTTTCAGTTTATAGGAGATAAAGAAGATAAAGGAACAAAGGTAAAAATAAACAAAAATAACCTGAGCAAATAATAGGGCAAATCCAGAATGTCTTATAAGACAATTTTTCTTCAAAAACTCAATGTCACAGAGAAAAAAGTTAGTGAGGCTATACTAAAGTAAATGACTAAAAAGACATAATAACTGGATGCAATTCATGAAACTTCATGGGAACCTACTTTATTTTTTAATATTTTTACTAATTATGCTATCACAGTTGTCCCAATTTCCCCTTTGCCCCGCTCTGCCAGGTACCCTCCTTCCCTCCAGCAATTCTCCACTTTAGGTCATGCCCATGGGTTGTGCATATCAGTTTTTTAGCTTCTCCACTTTCTGTAGTGTACTTTACATCTCCCATCCATTTTGTACCTACTAATAGGCTTCTTAACCCCTGTACCTCTTTACCCCTATTCTCTTCCTTCCCTTTCACATCTGATAACCCTCCATATGATTTCCATTTTTGTGATTCTGTTCCTGTTCCGATTGTTCATTTAGTTTGTTTTTTTTAGATTCAGTTGTTAATAGTTGTGAATTTGCTGCCATTTTAATGTTCATAGTTTTGATCTTCTTCTCTTTCTTAAATAAGTGCCCTTAACATTTCATGTAATTATGGCTTAGTGATGATGAACTTTTTTAGCTTTACCTTGTCTGGGAAGCACTATATCTCTCCTTCCATTCTAAATCATAGTTTTGCTTGGTAGAGTAATCTAGGCTGTAGGTCCTTGCTTTTCATCATTTTGAATACTTCTTGCCACTCTCTTCTTGCCTGCAAAGTTGTTGTGGTTTTTTTTTTTTTTTGAGAAATCAGCTGATAGTCATATGGGTACTCCTTTGTAGGTAACTCTCTGCTTTCCTCTTGCTGCTTTTAAGATTCTTTCTTTATCTTTAACCTTTGTCATTTTAATTATGATGTGTCTTGATGTGACCCTCTTTGGGTTCAACTTGTTTAAGAATCACTCTTTCTGTGCTTCCTGGACTTGTATGTCCATTACCTTCACCAAATTAGGGGAGCTTTCTTCCATTTATGGAAGGTGTCCCTTCCATTTATTTTTTCAAATAAATTTTCAATTTCTTGCTCTTCCTCTCCTCCTTCTGGTATCCCTATGATTCAGATGTTGATATGTTTGGTGATGTCCTAGAAGTTTCTTATACTATCCTTGTGTTTTTGAATTCTTATTTCTTCTTGCTGCTCTGGCCAAATGCCTGTTTTTTCTTATGTTCCAAATTGTTGATTTGAACCCCAGTTTCCTCCCCTTCATTGTCAGTACCATGTAGATTTTTCTTTATTTCATTTAGTGTAAACTTTATTTCTTCCTTTACATTATTGTCATAGTCAATGAGTTCTTTGACCATCCTGATCACCATTGTTTCAAACTGTGCATCTGATAGATTGGTTATCTCCAGTTTGTTTAGTTCTTTATCTGGAGTTTTGTTCTGTTCTTTCATTTGGGCCATATTTTTTAAAGATTTTATTTATTTATTTTTAGAAAGAGGGGAAGGGAAGGAGAAAGAGAGGGGCAGAAACATCAGTGTGTGTTTGCCTCTCTAGCATTCCCTACTAGAGATCTGGTTCACAACCCACACATGTGCACTGACTGGGAATTAAAGCGGCATCCCTTTGGTTTACAGACCATACTCAGTCTACTAAGCCACACCAGCCAGGGCAGGGCCATATATATATATTTTTTTTTGTCTCCTCAATTTGGCCTCCCTGTATTTCTGTGTATGCATTAGGTAGAGCTACTTTGACTCCCTGTCTTAGTAGCATGTCCTATTGTAGAAAAGGCACCTGCAAATTGTGTGGGGCAATGCTTTAGGTAATCAGCAGGGTAGGGCAACCCACTTTGTGGTTCTGTGTGCGGGAAGGGCTCACAGAGGGGACAGTGATGCTGCCTGGCTTTTGGAAGTTTGCCCAGCACTTTCCCTGTTTCTAGTCACTTCATCCCCTCCCCTGTGCAACTGGTGCCCTTCCAACTGTTGCCCTGGTGCTAAACCCAAGAGTGGGTGGGTTTGTGTACATTCTAAGACCATACAGGCCCTTTAAGTAGAGTCTTCTAAAAATCTGGCAGTTTTTTCTGCCAACCCAACCCCCACTGGTTTTTACAGCCAGAAATTGTGGGGATTTATTTTCCAGGTGCTGTCACTCTGGGCTATGCAGTCTGGCCTGGGGCTAGGAATGCTTACTCTCAAGGTGTCCCTCCTGATTTTTCTCCACCACACATGAATGTGGGAGTGCCCTTTCTGCCACTGCCACCACCACTGCACACTACACTGCGTATCCTTACTTCTCTGTCCATCTGTACGTCTCTACCCCCCCTACCTGTCTGGGTAAATGTGCTTCTTTAAATCCTTGGTAGTTAGACTCCCATATAGTTCAATTTTCCAATCATTTGGATGTTATTTGTGTTGATGTTTAGTTATAATTCTCTCTGTGGTTGCATGAGGAGATGCAGCATATCTACCTACACATTCTTCTTGACCAGAAGTGCCATGGAACCTACTTTAAAAGAAATAACAATAAAAGACATCATGGGGGAAATTTGAGGAAATTTCAGTATGGATTAGATGTTAGCTATTAGGGAATTATAATTTCCTGAAGTGTGAGAATAGAATTAGAGTCACATATTAGAATATATCTGTAATTAATATATATAATGAATATTTGTAGGTGATATCCAATCAATATGTGTGTGTGTTTACACACATTCAACATATATCAACAATTTGGGGTATTGCTGTGGGTATAGCCTTCACTGTGATAACCTTTCAAATTTTCAGTGTATTTAAAATTTTTTAAAAATGTAATTGAACTGCCCCTCTTTGCAGAGGACATTATTTTCTATGTAAAAAAATCCCAAGATATCTTAAAAACACACACAAAAAAACCCCAAACAAACAAATACCTCCTGGACAGAGTTAGAAGAATTGAAATCCTTGTGCCCTGTTGGTAGAAATATAAAACGGTGTAGTTCCTATGGAAAATAGCACGGAGTTGTTCAAAAAGTTAAAAATAGAACTATTTTATAGCAAATAATACTGTGTTGTATGTGTATTTAAAATTTTATTAAGAGGCTAGATCTCATATGTTTTATACTGCAATAAAAATTTATTTTAAACCTCCTATATGTAATAAGTTTAACCAGGTTATGAGATCAACAGATAAAATCAATTGTCATTCCTTATAAAACAAGGAAACATTAAAATCAAACTGTAAAACATAATGCCATTGAAAATTGCTCCAAAGAAATGAAATACTTAGGTATAAATGTAACAGAACTTGCACAGTCTCTGTGTGCTTTAATTACAAAATATAATGAAAGAAATCAAAGAAGAATAAGATAATTAGTTCATAAATTGGGAGACTCAACATAATAAAGATGTTGATTCCCCACAAACTGACAAAATTCCTATCAAAATAACACAATCCCTATCAAAACCCCAGCAAGGTATTTTGTAGACACAGGCGAGCTTACTCTAAAATTTATATTGGAAAGCAAAAGAACTATTCTAGTCCAAAAAATTTTGAAAAGAAAACAGAATGAAGTGGGAGGAATTAGTCTTTTCGATGTTAAGACTTAGTGTATACCTACAATAATCAAGGCTATACGACATAGGCAGAGGGGTAAGCATACAGATCAGTGAAATACAATAGAGAATCCAGAAATAAATTTAATGTTTTCAACTAATTTTTGACAAAGGTGCAAAAACAATTGATGGAGAAAGAATAGCCTTATCAACAAATATTGGACATGTACAGGCAAAAACAAACAAAAAATCCCTTGACCTAGCCTCATTACTGACACAAAATTTAACTCAAAATGGATTAAAAATGGGTCAGAGATTTCGATCTCTGTTGCCATCCATGATTGTCACTCAGTTCATAACTGACCTTAATGAAATAAAATGTCTTTCCCATAGATTTCCTCCACCTTCTACGGTTTGTCGAAGGCTGGCCCACCATCTCCTCCCCAATCCCCACTGACCCCCACACATCTGCTGATAATCCCCCTTTGTGAAAAAGTTGAATGAAGATGAAACACCAGAGCAATCAATTCTATAAAGAAATGCAGTTCTGGAGCCAGACTCAGTTTGACTCTGATCTCTCCAGTACCGTCTTTTTTTTCTTTTTTTAATTGGGTGTAGGTTATTTGTAATCAGAGTTCTTACTAGTGCAATGAGGTCAGAAACCTGATCCAAGGTCACAGCACAAGCCTATCTCCTCCACAGCCAGAAGGCGCTCTTCCTGTCATACCACATTGCCCAGGAGGGAGGCATGGGGAGGCAAAAAATGACCCTGTACTATCCAGTCCATGGCAAATAGTCAGTCACCTGCTCTGCCGCCTCATGAATCCAGCACTGAGCACAGATAACATTGGCAGCAAAGTGAGATTCAGATTTAGTGCCCCCGATCAAGTCCGCAGTGCCATCCAGGAGAAATAAATACGACTGGGAAAAACCACAGCCTCTGCCCGTTCCATTCCAGACTCTCACGCCAGGCTGCTCTTGCAGGGTTACCACGCTGCTGGGAACCCCCAGCTGAATCAGCTGAAACCTATTTTCCATTTGATAGTAACTTCTCTGTGACTGCTTCTCCTACATACAAAAGATCAGAGAACTGATGGACCACAGCACCCACCCACGGATCAGTCAAAGAACTTCTCCTAAGTTTCCATAGAGCCCAAGTCTAATCATGAAAATCCACAAATAATTTTACCTATTTCCCAGAGGGCCTCATGTTCTTCCAACTCTGCTGAGGATCAAATATGAGCAAGTGGCTTCTTGTTTCCTCATAGTCCTTGAAAAAATATATTTTCCAGATAGTCATTCAATCTGGTCAATTAATTTAATGTTTTTGCATTGCTTTGAAATAAAAGAATTATTAGTACATAAAAATCAGTCTGTAACTATGGAATTTGTGGTGAGCCAGCATCTGTCTGCTTTTCCATCTGCAGACAGCCTTGATTTTCAATGTTTTTCACTGACTAGGGGTTACAAGCATGGATGCAAACACACACAGTCTGGATTTGCGTCCTCATTCTCCCAGTGACTGCATACTTACCTCTGCGTGCCTCCGTTTACTCAACTGTAAAACAAACATAAAATAACCACCTCATAGGATTGTCGAGGATTAACCAAATCAATATTCGCGAAGCACTTTGAATCGTGCCTGGCACGATTATCACAAAGGGGGATTATCAGCAGATGTGTGGGGGTCAGTGGGGATTGGGGAGGAGATGGTGGGCCAGCCTTTGACAAACCGTAGAAGGTGGAGGAAATCTATGGGAAAGACATTTTATTTCATATAAGCGCTATAAAATTATTAATTTCTACCCATTTTTGTCCCAGTTAGTTTTTTCTTTATATTTCTCCTTATCTCTTCATAGGCACCTCACTCCTACTCTCAAGCTTAACTTGGAAAAGGATGGAATTTTTCTTCATTACATCAGGACCAAATATTGTTGTTGGACCCCTCTTTAGGCAGAGGCCTTGTGACTGCAGCAAACCTTGCCCGGTTGTAACGATCTGAAATGTTGAGCTGGCTGCTGTGACGACTGTGTTCAGAAATAACTCAGAGGTGAATGAACAGCACCAGGATGTAACCCAGCCACCCTGCTGGGGAGCTGATGAAGGCTTAGAACCCCAGAACGTAACCATGTCCCAAGAAGGAAAGAAATTTTCTCCTCTTTCCTCCCTGGAGGAGTGCAGGGATTTCCCCTACTGACTAAGGTGCAGAATAATGGCATTTTGTAGCTGACCCTGAGGTCACTATGTTTAAAATAAAATTTGAGCCCCATGGCTAAAAACTGTAATTTGTACTGCATTCTACACCATGCTTTCATTGTGTAGGCAATGTTTAAATCACGCCAATAATAATCAGTAATTACTCATGAAGGACATAATCATGGCAGGTTACATTTATACATTTTATTCTTTGCCAAAATATTTTATAAATATTATCTCATTTGTTCTTTATGAAAACTTAATAGAATAAGAATTACCTTCCATTTAAAGAAGCTGAGGTTCAAGGAGTCCAATTTGCCCAAAGTCACTTAGCTGATAGTGACTGCCTTTCAACATGAGCTGTCTGGCTTCCAATATAGAGTTCTTTCCACTGCGACTTGATGCTGAGCACTGTGAAGAAAGCAAAACTGTGTAACACAATCTCTACATATGAGAGACTCACAGTCTGATTGGGAAACGAAATGAAAAGTTAAATACTGATACAAGAAAACAATGCAATTTTATGATGTATGATTTTACAAATGTGCTTATGTGTGGGAATATTGAACTCTCAGTGGATTTCTGGAAATCACCACCACCACCAGTGAAGCATTTCCCTGTCACTTGCATCTGCTCTTCGGTTTCCTGAAAGGGCCCCATGGCCCACTTCTGCATACCGTTGACACAGGAAAGCCTGGGAAAACCAGGGAAATCTGACCTGTCACCAAGGGCTGGAATACAGCACTTTATATGTATGGAAGTTAGAGATTAGTAGGTATTTGCATAGCTTACTAAATATTTTAGTCAACATACTGAATATATTAGTATACTAAATATATTAGTAAGCATTTACATAGCTTAAGTAGGCCATGGCTTGGAGTTTGTATTTTACGTGCAATTTTAAAAATCAGTGAAGAGTTAGCAGGTGAGCAAAATGATCCAATTTATAGTTTTAAAAATTACTCTCATTTCTGTATGGTAAGATTTTCTATTCATAAAATGTCTTGTGATCACAAATTACTGATAAACAGTATCTGTCACTGTTATTCTGCCAATAAACTTTAAAATCTGAAGGAAGCAGATGATGTTCTGTCAAAATATAAATTCCCCAAATTGACTCAAGGATAAGTAGCATGCCTAAACAATCCAACATCTATAAAAATTAAAAATATATTTACTAAAGCCCTATCACTAAAATGACATCATATCCAGGAGGTTTGCAGGTAAGCGGTCTCTAAATTCAATGGCAGTCATCCTATTTCAAAGTACAGAGGAAAAGACAAGAGCCTTCCCAATATGTTTTATAATTCCATCAGAATACGAATGCCAAAACTTGATAAAGACATTCCAAAAGAGAGAACTAGAGTGCCCATAATTAATAAAAATTAAAATCTAAAACCATATAATAATAAGCCAAAACTAACAATGTGTTGAAATATTTATATTTCCAATTTTAAGAACTATAGTAGTACAATTTATTACATTCAAAAAGAAAAACATGTGATTACATAATATGCCCAAAATAATGAGATATTGGAACAGCTATTCCTGAACTTTAAAAAACACTCTGAAAAATAAGAATAGTTTCTAGACATGATAAATATATTAAACAAACCAACAAATGTTGAGGAAAAGGACAAAAATAATTTGCAAAGGTTTTCGTCACATGCCTGGAAAATACAATAACTCCACTGAAAAGCTATTGATCCTAATTAAAGAATTTAGTAAGTTAGCTATATATAAGATAAATATATAAAATATTTAAAATTATTTCTGTAGTAGTACTGATCAGTTCAAAAAAGAATATGGCAAGGGAAGTGTATTACAACATATTTAAAACAATGACAAAACCTAGAAATAATTTAACAATAAGGATAGGGCCTATTTAAAATATGTAATAAGTGAAGAAAAACATTACAGTCCTGGGATGTGAAGATGGAAAGAATTAATAGTATCAAGAAGTCTATCATACCCAAACTGATGCATAAATTTAATGTAATATCACTTAGAGTTCCAAAAGATGATATTTTTGGTATGATGCTGAAATACCAGTTGGAACTACATAAAATAAATAAACCTGAAATTCACCAAGAAAAATAAATATACAATTTCCTAAAATTTTTAACAAGAATAGTGATGAAGGGATTAACCTGCCAGATGTTAAATCTACCATAAAGCTGTGTTAACAAATAATTGTGGTACACAACAGCATAGGAAGGTATAGGCATACCTCAATTCATTGCACTTCACTTAAGATGTAGATATTTCTAAACAAGAAACTCAGATGTCATAAGTGGGAAAACAGAGTATTAACCACATACTAAACAGGAATTTCTGTACAGCAAATGAGACTATAATTGATGTGAAAACAGAGTAAAATAGTGGGACAAAGCATTAATATTCTAATATAATCCATCCATTTCTAGGGTATTAGATGAATAAGGAGGGAAACAATCATTTCTTGCTTCATGTTTTTTAAGCGTTGAGATTATGGGTGACTTTTACTTTTTGAGATTGTTCTGTAATTTTCAAATAAAACTAAAAATAATTGCATTGGAGGAAGAAGCCAAATTATGGTGAATGAAGGAATCAAAGGGAATTGAAATAGGAGGAAACAGTGACAGGAAGGATTGAAATAGTGAAAGTGAGGGAAGTTATTTCTTAGGTTTAAAAACATTTTTATATTTAGAAGAGAAAGAGCCAGTAGAAGAGAAAAATGAAAGATACAAGAAGGAGGGAATGAGACCCGGCAGAGAGGGGTTGGGAGGGATTTTACCTTAAGATAAGGGTGATGGCTCTTCCTTTGAGACTATGAGAAGAGATAGGATCTGCCATGTTTTAAGTTCTAAGGGAGTTTTAAGGGAGACAGGCAAGCTTTAAGGGAGACAGAAGAGAATGCCTTTCTGATGATGATCTCTATTTTCTCTTTGAAGAGGGAAAGACCATGAACACATTGCTGGCTGAGAATGAGAAGAATGAAGGGGATAGAATTCCTAAAGAAAGTGGTACATTTTAAAATAGCTGCTGTGGGAAGAAAGAAAACAAGCTGACCAAGAACAAGTATGGTTTCTGGGTTATGTGGAAGGCCTGGCTGGAGTTTGTGTTATTGTCAATCTGACTGGTCACATAGTTTTCTCTGTATAGTATTCCTAAGACAGACCGCAGAACACCAACCCCAGAAGAGGTATGCACCTGGAGGGAAAGACTGATTGAGCGCAAGGGATGAACGGGTAAGGATTAAGGACATTACTATGATTACCAGTAAAATCCAGGCCTGGTGGGAAAGAAATGAACACAGGAGGACCGGAAAAACCAAGGCAGTGGCTCCCAAACTGTGTTGTGAAGAGGGATCACCTTCAGAGGAATCCAAGGAACAGACTCTAAAAAAATGCTAGTTTAAAAGGACAGAGGCACACAGAAGAAGAGACTTAAGGTTTCAAAGAGTCAGAAAAAAGCGGGGTGAGGAGTATGAAGTGAAAGGAAGGAAAAGTGAGTATGCATGTGGCTTAGACTTTGGTGCCCTTTCAGCAGAGGAAGGGAATTGGAGTTTGAGTTTTTTCAAATGCCGCTGTCAGCTCTCCTTCTCTGCCTTAATCCTCCACTTAAAAAAAAACTTAAGATGCTATTTTTTCACCTTGTATTTAGTTAGTTAAGGGTTAAGTTCCTTACTAAGAAGTTTGAGATTTTTTAAGCCTACAAAAAAAATTTTAAGCCATTTGAGCCTGAGAAATGGCATAATATACACAGGAGGCTTTCCACCCTATCAGTTTTCATCATTAGAGAGCAAGTGGGATTTTGTTTGTTGTGGTTTTGTTTTTTTTTGAAATATTGTTAATTGAGGCCTATAATGGTTAATTTATGTGTCAACTTGACTTCACTAATGGATGCCCAGATAGCTAGGTAAAACATTATTTCTAGACGTGTCTGAGGCTCTTTCCAGAAGAGATTAGAATTTGAACACGTAGACTGAATAAAGATGCCATGCCCTCACCAATGCAAGGACCATCACCCAATCCATTGATGGTCTAAATAGGATAAAAGATGGAGGAAGGGCAACTGTACTGTCTGCTGGGCCTGGGACATCCATCTTCTCCTGCCCTGGGACATCATTGCTTCTGGTCCTCGAGTCTTTGGAAACAGACTGCATCACCCCACCAGCTTTCCTGTAGTCCAGCTCGCAGAGAGCAGATCATGGAGCTTCTCTGCCTCCATAATCCTTTGAGCCAATTCCTATAATAAATCCTCTTGTGTATATACATGTATCTTGTTGGTTCTTTCTCTGAAAAACCCTGAATAATACATTGATTAACAGCTCTAATACTGAAATAAGTGTGGTAAGGAATATAAAGAAGTAAATACGATTATATAGTCTTCAAGGAACTTAGAGTTGAGTTGGTAGGAAGAAACAAGAAAGTCAGTTTCTTTCATCAAAGAAACAAGAACTAATGATGACTGTGTAGTTAGATTAATCAGAGAAAACTGCTACTACTAACTCCAATTTATTGATTCATTTCATTTATTCACTCACTGTAAACACTTCCTGAATTCCAAATGGCAACAGATGATTATGTGAGCTAGGAATGTTGATTCTTATCAGAAACTCACTAATTTTAATAGCACTTCACTAATTATTCAGGAGGCACCTAATTCATCCTTTGCATTTGAATTGGCACTTTCCTTTTTCCCTATGTTTTTAATTTCCATTTCCACAGACTTACAGGTAGTTGTGGAATGTGGCTTTCCTTTTCAGAAATTCCCGTGCCAGCATTGTTCCTGCAGAACAGAAATTCCCAGGCTTTGATATTTTAGTTCAGTGGACAATTAATAATTATATTTGTTTTCACAGTGAGAAAATTGAAGTCATTTGGGCACTGGGTCAAGGTTACATGATGAGGGCATGGACCCCATCCCTGAACTCACTAACAAACTTGAACCATAATTTATGAGCAGTGGTTGAGCAAGGAGAAGAGATGGGGCCAAAGTCCCACCTTTACCATTTAGAGAAGTTGCCAAACAGACTTTAACCCTCTTGACAATGATCCCAATTCCCTCATTTCTCAACTAGAGAAGTTGCCAAACAGACTTTAACCCTCTTGACAATGATCCCAATTCCCTCATTTCTCAACATGGAGTTATAGGCAGCTTATCTTTCTTTTCTTGCTTAAAGTATTACGCCCTGTGATCAGGGGCACTGGGATTGTCAGAGTTGCCATAACTTACCAGTTTTCCCTGCATTTGTCTCCCAGTCCAAGGCTTCCCTTTTCCTTTCTTTGACCCACTGAAGAAACATGAGCCAGCTAACATCACCATGGATCATCCTGACTACCACGTTCTTGCTCCAGAATTTTGTTTGAGGAAATCCTAGCATCTCCAGCCATCCTTCAGAATTCAGTCCTTCTCACTCTTTCCAACACCTATGGTCCCATCACTGATTATAGGAATAGACAATATAAAATAAAGCCCAAAACGAACAGTTTTGCCCTATACCTAATTTTCATAGACCCTCCTCCCAGATTTCCTGTTTCATGTAAGAAGGAAGCAGAAATAGCTAAGATACAACTGTAAAGATCACAGACCAAGGACACAGCCCACAAGACTGAGGTTAATAATAATATTATAGAACGCTTCCCTTCCCCCACATTTTACACCCACCACTACCACCAGTGGGTCTTCAGTATAGCAGTGGCCAAGAGCTGAAAGGGCTCCAAGATGCAGAATCTCTCCAAGGAGGAATACTTAGGGAAGCCCAAAGTTAACGGGGGAGACAAAAACAAGGAGGCAAGAAGTGTTTGAAGCTCCTGGTACCAACAGCTCAGCAAACATTAAACATAACCCAACTTGCACCATTAATTTCCCTGGTTCTCAGGCCTTTGCATTTGGACTAACTTATACTACCAGCTTTCCTGGGCCTTCAGCTTGCAGGTGGCAGATGGTGGGACTTCTCAGGATCCATAACTCAGGATCCATAACCTCTCATATCCTCACAATAAATCTCTGGATATATACATGGAGACAGAGAGAGGTATGTGTGTGTGTGTGTGTGTGTGTAGCTACACACACACAGTTTAGGAAAAAACCTTGTTTTACAGTTCTTTGCATGAAAAATAAAATAATTAAGAATAAACTGTTTTGGATACTTACAACTGTGAACCTACTTTTGCCCCACCCTACATACATTGTATATCTGAAGAGACTTGGGAGTTCTCTGGAGAACTCTGTCTAATACAGAGACTCAGACTTCCAAGTAATAGTCATAGTAAGGACAAATCTATAGTGCAGTATAGACCAGGACATGTGAGAGGTTCTATAAATTAGTAGGAGAGAACTGAAATTCTCATAGTCTAAAATTCAGGGGTGTCAAACTCATTTTCACCAGGGGCCACATCAGCTTCACAGTTACCTTCAAAGAAACAAATGTAATTTTAGGACTGTATAAATGTAACTACTCCTTAACTAGAAGCAAGGAGCTTGGCACTGCCACTGGGTAGAAATAAGGGGCCAGACCACATAAAACAAGGCGGACGGCCGGATTCAGCCCATGGGCCTTGTGTTTGCCACCTATGGCCTAAATGAATCCTAAGGGATTTTGGAAGATCATCTGGTCCACTTCTTGATTTTTTTCACCTCTTAGTACATCTAAATACCCATCATTGCTAAACAAAAGGTTATTAAATATCGAGCCCCTGCTTGCTAAGCAGAAATTGAAATTGTACCATTCTAAAACATTACAAAGAAGTGACAACCAAGATGCCTAAGATGAAGCACTGCCATCCTCTTGGAAATTTAAAGATAAGTATATCTTCTCATTTCTTGAGGTGTCTATTCTTTCCAGCCTGCTTGGAGGTGATGGCTTTATGAAGGTAAAACAAACAGGACTATTAGAGTAAAATCTTCCCCAAGGACAGTGGGCCTAATAAAACCATTCTCTCTAAAGCCCTGAGAATGAGAAAAGTTCTGTCTTTCCTTAACCATTTTTCCAGTTCTCCAGAGAGCTTTCTGGTTCTCCCCATGCTCAGAACATTTACGGGAAGAATTTTCTTTCCTGTACATTTAAACAATAATACATAGATATTCCAAAATTTTGTAGGAATATAAGCAAATTTAGAGTAAAAGGAAATAGTCATAGTATTTTTTTTAGTTAACATATATTGAATACCTACTATGTGTCTGGCACTACAGAAAGATGAAAGAGGACATGAGGCATTGCCATGAACAGCACACTGTCAAGAAGAGATGCAACATGTAAATATGTAGTATTTCACTCAGAGTCCAGTGAGGAAAATAGAAACAACTTCAGGTGTTTCAACAAAGAAAATTTAAAATAGGGAATTTGTTACACAAACGATGGAAGCATTGGTAAAGCAAAGAGGGGCGGTGCAGCAACCCAGAGATTAACCAAATCAGGAAGCCGCTACCATACCTCAAGGTGGAATGACAGCAGAACAGGTATTAACAGAAAAGATGCAGCCCCTGCTGGAAACTGGAAAAGCAGTCTCAGGAGCAGAGGAAGAAAAGGAGACGCACACAGAGAGATTTCCATTCCTCTACCCTCCATTCTTTCCAATTTGGTTTAATGGGTTAGTAAAAGAGCCAGAGAAATGGAGTTTACAGAAGGGTGAGGACAGAGCTGAGAACAAACAGAAAATAATTGGTATATGAAACAATGGTCCTTGTAACTGAATCTAATACCGGCATCCCAAAGCAAGCTTCTAGGAGCCCTGTATTTGCAAAAGAACTCCATAGCCACATGAGTCTCCTAAAGACCAGATTGCCTGTCCAAATTTGGTTATGCCTTTTCCATACATCCCATCAGCTCTTATATATACTCAACTGGCACAGTTGACAAAGTTTGATGCATGTTCATTAGTGATTTCCAGGTGGTGAACATTTTGTCTCTCATATGTAAGTCTCACCCTCATACCACATAGTATTTCCATCTGTGACCTACATCCATCTCCTATACCCTCTTCTACCCTAGAGAGCTAGGATTTGTATGCAGTCTAGACAACTCACATATTTAGATATAGTTTAAGCATGTATTTCAATACTAGCCTAAGGTAAGATTTCATGAAAAAAAAACTTCTATGGCCAAATAAGTTTGGAGAAATCATATGTTGTTTTTCTCTTAAACATTTGTAATGCAGGCTGGCTGATTTAAAGACTCAGAGAAGCCCTCCAGGCTTTCCCAAGTTCATTAAACACAAAACACTTTTGTTCTTATAATACTTATTAATACCCCGTGGATACACTTTGATAAACACTGATTCAGATCGTGACATCACAATGTCAGTCTCAGCATCAGTAGCATTTATTTTTCAGGGCATTGTGTGAGGCACTGCTGGAGATATTGGATTGTAAGATACAATCTATTCCCACAGATGATTATAATAAAGTTGAGACAGAACATATAAATAAAGTGATAAATAATAATTTAAGGCAGCATGGCACAAGGACCAAATGGGTGATCCAAACACAAAGTGCAGCAAGGGTGTACAGAAGGCAGAATTGTTGTAAGCTGTGTGGTTTGGAAAGTTTTAGAAGATAAAAGACTTAATTTTAAGTTAATCCTTGGGGAAAACACACACAGATGTAAATGGCATCTTGGAAAAAGTAAGAGGACCAGTTATGAGTTGCTCAATTAGGTAGGATCAGAGTGCGACACATCTTCAATTTCTACAATAAAGATATGGACCATCAATAAAGAGCATTATTCTACAGGCCAAGAAAGCTATTAGGATCTCCAAATAAAGAGGAAGCATCTCAGAGGTAAGTGTGTTTATAGAAAGTTGTGCTCCCTTCAACAATTCAAACAAAAGAGTTCAACAAAGGCCATCTTCTTGACCTATGTCTTAGCCTAGTCTTCCCCAGAAAGCATAGCCTGAGATAACACCTGGTGTACAGGGATTTTATTTTGAGATGTGATCCTAAGGACTCAGAGGGGGAGACTGGGAAGAGTATAAGAAGGAAGAGGGAAAGCCAAGGAATCAAGCTCCTCACCACTGTGATCAACTGAGGCTTGATCCCTTTTTAGGACCCTCTCACGAAGAGAACTGTGAAGAATGCATTTCAGAACTGTTCACCCAGGAGATGAAAGACATATTCATCTACTGAATCCCATCCCCCATGAATCAAGGGTTGCCCTCACACCTATAAGCCCAATGCCCAAATGGGTTTCTACAGGGATTGCACTTAGTGCAGGCAAATAAGCCCTGAGGCAGAAAGTGAGAAATACACAGTGAGGCTAAGGTGTGGTGTTGCCAAATCACACCTGCACACAGCTGGTGACCCTAGAAATGGCTGGAGTGAAAAAGAGAGGTCCAAGAGGACTTCCGCACAAAAAGTGTTGAATAAAACCCCCAAAGGAAGATCAATCTGTCCCCACACCCTGTTTCTAGGTTCTTACTGATTCTTTTCTTCGGTCCTTTGCACCATCATTCTTACACATGTGATTGGCACTAAGGTTTTTAGCCTCATTTCATTTTCCCTCGTTTAGCCTGGTTCTTTTTCCCTTGTTTCATTTCTCTTATCATTCAAAAAACACACAAATGAAAAAATAGCCAAATCATAAAGAATACTTTTGCTTCTTATTTATACAAAAAATCAATATTTAGATCTGTTGAATAAAGTACATCTGAAGGCAAAAGACCGCCAAAACTTCCCAAACAAGATGTACATGCTCTGTAGGTAAGAACTAATTCCCATAAGAGAGTTTTCAATAAATTTGTACTCTTCTAGGACAGTTGTGCATCTCCAACCAGAACACAACAAAGCATTATGGTCACTGCCCTGCTTATCACCCTAAACAAGGTCTGCTTTTGTAGAAGCCACTCATGTGGTTCTTTAGAACTGCCACACACCAGCAGTATTCACCATCCAGGCCTTCAACAAATATTTGTTGATGACCTTCTGTGATCCAGGTACTGTTCTAAGCTCTGGGGATAAAGTTTTTAAAAACATACCAAATCTCTACCCTTGTGGAATTTGCAATCCAGTTGCAGGGAAATATACAAATAAATATGTAATATGTTGGATGGTAAGAGAGCTGTAGTGAAGAAAAATAGTTATTAGGAAATAAAGGATCACCAGGTAAGGAGTAGAAGGATGGGCATTATTATTTTGTATATGATGTGTTATGAAATGTGGTATTTGCATGGAGGCAAGAAGGAAATGAGAGGAATGAGCCTTGTGGCTATACAAGGAAGAAACATATTAGACGAGTATGTTTGAAACAAGTGCCAAGACCCTGAGGCAAACTGTGTGTGGCCTGTTCAGGGAATGAGGAGGCCAGTGCAGCAGGAGCAGAGCGAGTGAAGGGCAAATGTGAAAGGAGAAGGTCAGAGAGGGAGCTTTGGAGGGATGACATACAGCCTTGAAGATCGTTATAGAATGATCAGCTTTTACTAATTGACATAAGAAGCCATCGAAGGATGTTGAGCAGTTAAGTCATATGATCAATTTGCATTTTTAAAGAATACTCCTGATTGCTGTGTGGTGGTGCTGGGGTATAAGTGAGGAGGGCAGGTAGGAAGCTGAGTGAGAGATGTGAAGGCCCAGTGGGGCTCCGAGAAATGGTAGGATTCTAATTATATTTTGAACACAGAGTTGAAAAAGTTAGATGAGAGATCACATGTGCAATAGAAAAGAAAATAAGGAGTCAAAAATGATGCTCACATTTTTTACCTGAACAACTACAAGAAGGGAGTTGTCATTTAACAAGACAAGGGGGATTGCAGACTTGAAGTTGGAGAAAATTTAAAGCTCAGTTTAGGACATGTGAAGTATAAGATATTTATTAAACAAGCAAGGTCGTCAAGTAGGCAGTTGAACTTAGGCGGTCCTCTTTCTTCTCTGCCAAATTCCGAAATTATGCACAGATTTCAGTTTACCATGATTTCATTGAACGACGCCAGTCTTCTAACAAATTCCAATTAAGCGCAGTATATGAACCGTGAGTAACTACAGACAGTACAACTTCACTTCTTCCTCAGCCCACAGGTGACAGATGCACTTTACGATCAGTGACCAATCACATCACTTCTTTCAGAGCCTGCCTCTGACTGGTTACTGTCTTGATTAGTCTCTCATTCAGTTCCCACAGACAGCAAAATGTGTCGCCGTGTTGCCTCCTTGTATTCCAGTGATAAACCCACATGACACTCTGCCAAAATGGATACTCGAAAAAAAAGGGAAAGTAATTGACCAATAAAAATGAAAGTGAGTGTAGCAAAGAAAAAAGTGGTAATGCTGAAAGTGAAATTTGAGTCAAACATACACGAAGTTATAGAAAAAATAGCAGACCTGAGGATGTCCTTGCCACCATACAAGAGACTTCACGTGTGCAGCCACAGGTGATGGCAAGTTCATCAACACAAAGAGGGAAAGTGGTTGTAACAGGTAAAGATGTCCCAGAGGAGGTGATAGTGGCAAAAAAGCTTCACATTGGAGAAACTCTTAGGGGTATTTCACAACAATGAAAGCACAAAGGCTAAAATGTCTGAGGTTAATCCAGACTTAGAAAGGACAATGACAATTCACCAAGGCACAAAAAAGATGCCCCTCCATCCCATGCTACACAACAAGAAGGCAAGCACAGTTCACTCAACTCTTGGTATTTTACAAAGTAGTAAAAACACTCATTCTCAATGATCCTAATGCTTTAAATTAGTGTAAACTATGTAAATATTAGTTCTTAAGTGTTAGTTCTTATTTTTCATTTTACTATAGATTTATAACTGACAGTAAGAGTTTTTAACTTCGGACTAAATTTTAAAGGTGCCAGAACAAGCGTATTTTTCTCATTGATCATTATGAACACTTTGCATAGTTCCAGCTCACCTGCGCATTTTTACGGCCCCACAACACTGTGCAAAGTGAGAACTACCTGTCTGTGAGTTCACAGTCTAGGAGAAGAGGTCCAGACTGGAGATAGAAATGTGTGAATTATGACTGGATAGACAATATTCTAGGAGGAGACTACCTGGAGAACACATGTAGATAAAGAAAAGTGCTAATGACTAAGCTTTAGGGAACTCCAATGACCAGAGGTAAAGGGAAGGAGAAAGAATCACCAAAGAAGGCTGAGAGGGAGTGACTAGGGAGCAGGAAGGAGAACTGAGAGGTGCCCCAGCCCATGGGGGTTTCAAGGAGAGAGTAGCCAACTATGCTGCTGGTTAGACACGTGAAGCCGTACCTAGAAACTGATCATTATATTTGGCAATAAGGTTTCTGGTGCCTTGAGAAGAGTTATTTCAATAAAATCATCCTATGAGAGCCTGGTGAGAGTAATTTCAAGAGAGAATGAAAGGATAAGAAACAGAACAGAGCTAAAACAATCCCCCTGGGGAGATTTCTGTAGCACAACTAGAATGGGATGTGAGCCCAGGGAACTGTCTTTTTAAGACTGACACTACCGTGGAACCTTTGTTTGCTGACTACCATAGAGAAATAGAGAGTTAGTGCCAGGAGAAGGGACAGCTATTAAAACAATGTCCTTGAGAAAGGGCAATACTTTGTACTCAAGTGGAGTTCACCCCTGGACAGGGACAAGGCCTAACAGTGAGGCCAGTGTCTTGTGTATCTTAACTTCTTCAGTACTCAGCTGTCTCAACAATAAAATAAAAAAGGAGCTAGACCATAGGGTCTCAAATTGTGGTTCCCAGACCAGCAGCAGCAGCATCACTTGAAAATTTGTGAAAAACGCAAATTCTCGGGCCTCATTCAAGACCTAGTGAATCAGAATCTCTGAAGTGGGCCCAGCAATCTGCTCTTTATCAGGCCCCCTGAGATCCTGATACACCCTGAGGTTTAGAACCAATGACCAGAAGACTTTTAAAGTATCTTCTAGTTCTAACACCTGAGAATCGATGAGTCAATAACCTATTCCTGCCAATATCCTTTAGTTTATGAAAACAGCTTATGAAAGCTGTTTTCTAGGGGTTTTTTGTCAGTCAGCAAAAGCCAAATGTCTGTGCTCAGTCTCCACAAACAATGATGGCATTTATGTATCTTCAAATCACGTTCATGGCCATTTCCAACACAACTCTTTCATGGTAGAGTGTTTGACTTAGCTGTGAGGGCATCAGTAAAGCTTCTATATTTTTCCCATCTTTTTTAATAATACAGTATACTATTTCATTAAAAATCTTTGGGCATTAAAAGCTACTTCTCTTAAGTTGTTTGGTGTTGTTTCGTATTGCTTGAAGTCCATTATTCCCCAGGAGCAGAGCAGACAAGGAAAGACAGGTGACATAGATCCCGTCCCATGCTGTTGTTCTTTGTGAACGTGGGTCTCTCCAGTCACACACTTGGAGGAAATTCCATACAAACAGAGGAAGTCAGGCTCTTTCTGGGAGAACTTAGTAGCTGACTTACTACATTCGACATTGATGCCTGCTAAAGATAAAACCTGGGAAAGGACCTCAGGTCCTATTTTCCATTGTTGCTGCCTGGGCCCCGTGTGTATGTCTGAACTGTGTGCACATTTCCCTGGGTGGGGGGGCGCGTCAGTGAGCAGCTGTCTGTGCAGGATTGCTGATGTTTACAGTAGCAAGTTGGTGCTGCTTTATGCCAAAGCATGTTGTTTCTTATTTTAAAGATGAGAACAATTCCTTCTCTCCCCAGTCCATTGTTACTTGGTTTACTAGACTTTCAGGAGCAGGAAGCAGTAAATTACTAAAGAAAAAAAGTATAAATCTCACTAGGGTGTGCTCCTTGTCTTTGGATGAAATTCAGCATACTGCCCTAGCCAGGCAGCTCAATTGGTTAGAGCGTCATCCCTGATACGCCAAGGTTGTGGGTTCGATCCCTGGTCAGGGCACATACAAGAATCAACCAACAAATGAATAAACAAGTAGAACAAATCAATGTTTCTCTCTCTCTCTCTTCCCCCCTCCCTCACCCTCCCCCCATTCCTCTCTCTAAAAATCAGTAAATAAAAAGAAATTCAGCATACCAATCAGATGTCACAGTACACCAAATGGGTTCTCTGTGCTTTGTGGTAAATTGGTTTTAGAAAGTGAAATTCAATTCAGTAGACACTTTCCTGTGTCAGTATCTGCACCTTTCTAAAAGCCCCAAGCACTGCCTCGTTTGATGGCTCCAGAAAGCCAGCTGGGTCACAAGTAGTAAGGACTCAGATGGCCCAGGGACACGCTCACTGACAGCAAGCCTGTTCTCCATGGTTTCCTAAAGTTTTATTTAATTCCATTAGTCAACATTGCACTATCCCATCAGTGTTTGTTAGTAATGATGTGTTGGGTAGAGGGCTGGGGAAAAGGAGAACAAGTATTGCTTCAATCACAAAACAAAAAGAAAAAAAGGAACATTTATCTTAAAGTACAAATTATTTTCAAAACACATGTATAGAAAGCCAGTATTAAAGAGAGGCCAGCCCATGCATAAAGAAGTTACCTCAGATATAAATAAATCCTCTGCTTCCTCATTCGATTTAGCAAACCTTTCCTGAACACGTCAGTTCTGGCCTGGCTCAGTCACCAACCCCCAGTACTGGCTCAGTCACCAACCCCCAGTACTGTGGTTCTCATGCCTAGCTATGCACTGCGGTCACCTGGAGAGTGTCAGGAGTGACTGAGTCTGGATCCTACCTCCAAGAATTCTGAGGATTTGTAAAGCTCTACTTAGGCAATTCTAAAATGCAGCCAAAGTGGAGACACTGTTCTGCTGCCTCCCCTTTCCCTTCAGCTCCCCATCTGTTCTTCAAGACTAGCACATCAGCTTCCCCTCCCCAGCAGAGGCTGAGATAATACAGTCAGACCTGATTGGCTGTAGGACGCTGACTCCCAAACTTCCCAGCGTAAGAATCACTGGGGCAGTCACCAGATTAATTCCAACTCACCTCCCCGTTGCAGTGATAATTACTAATTATACTGAAACTAAGAAAACTCATTATCCAAGTTTTCATAAATGTTCCAATTACTTTAAAACATTCCCTTGAATAAATGGTCTCTTAGATTCTGTTTTTGGTAAAATGTGAGATGAGCCTTAGAGAGCCTCAGCACCCACCCAGGAATTGGATGTTGCACTCAGTTCAACAGTTAATAGATAACAACCTACTTTAAAGCATAAGAAACATTAATTAAAAGTTCAGGGTTGGAAAAACTGTGAGGATGACCTAGTCCTACCATTAATCTGAACCACTACAAATCCCCAAATCAAGTGGTCATGCAGTTGTGTGTTACCTCCTTAGGTGGTCCAGTTCATCTTTGGTCAACTCTAACAAAAAAGAAAGTCATTCATTGCAAAAACTATTTCCCTATATTTCTTCTAATTAGAGAGTTTTTGCGGTTTTGGAAACTTTTGTAGAATTTTAGAGATGACACAGTTTCTAGCAAAGACACAGTTCCTCTACATGTTTAACTTACTGGCCATACTAAAATGTCTAGGAGGCAGCCGCATGTTGGTGCTGTGTACACACTGGTAAACAAAGCGCATTCCCTGCCCTCCGTGTACCTGCAGTCTAACAACATACAGAAGTTGAAAACTGAGGAATGTGATAAACAGGGTCAATTCAGGACCATGGGAGCTTATCAGAAGGACACCTGATTAAGTCTAGAGAATGAATGTGCCTGGCAAGTGACATCTAAGCTGAGGCTGAAGCATGAGTGGCTCTAAGTCAGTGTTGCCAGTTTTTGCATAATATAAAATGGTTTTACCTCCATGTTATGTTGAAACTCTCTGAACTGATGATAACTTTCCACATACTTTCATTTTTCAAAGCTTAGAACAAGCCAATGCAAAAATGCAATCTCATGTCTGATTTAGAGTCTAACACCTTCAATGTATCAGGACTGGGAGGAGGATGAAGAAAGAGGACAAGAACCTCTTTATTTAACTGGACACAGTTATGGTTGTCTCAGCGCATCTCTGGCTAGCATCAACTTTTCTTGAAGGTTCTCCCATGGGGCAGGCACATGAGTTCCTCAAAGGGCCCTGCAAGTCCTCCCCACCACACTGTCCCCGGAAACCTCCCCTCATCCACATCACCCAGTGGCCCATCCCACAGCCCCAGAAACCAGTGCCCCTTGTCAGCAGGCAGTCTTCTCGACTAGGGCATTGACAAGACGTCCCAATTCAGCTGTTTCTCACAGTGTCCGTCAGCCAGTTTGCAGAATACAAGGTCAATGCGCTCAAGAAAAAAACTACATTTCTAAACAACAGAAATGAACAATTAAAAACCAACATTTTTAAAACAGTATCACTTAGAATACCTTCCCCAAAACTTAAATAATCAGGCGAAAATTTAACAGGAACATGCAGGCTCTGTGTGCTGAGAACTACAAAGTGCTAATGAAATGAGAACTAAATAAATGGGGCACCATGTCCCATATCAGAAGACTCAATAGACCCGAAGTAGCAATTGTCCCAAACTGACCCATAGACCCAACACAATTCCCATAGAAACCCTGTCAGATGTTTTTATAGATGAATACAAGCTGGTCCCATAATTTATATGAAGAGGCAAAAGGACATCAGCCAAAATAATTTTGTAAAAGAACAAAGTTGGAAAACTCACACTACTCATTTTTAATTACTAATAAGGATGGTAATCATGACAGTGTATTATCAGAGGAGGTATGCAGCCATCATTGATGGAATAAAATTAAGATGCACATAAATGCAGTCAATTGATTTTGGGAAAATATATAAAGAGATTCAAAGGAGAAAGAATATTCTTTTCAACAAATGGTGACAGAACATCTGGACATTCATATGAAGAAAATTAACTGCAGACTAAACCTTACACTTTATACCAAAATTAAATCAAAATGGACCATAGATCTAAATAGAAAACAGAAAACTATACACATTTAGAACAAAACCTAGGAGAAATCTTTGAGACCTCAGGTTACACAAAGCGTTTTTAAATATGACGCTGAACACACAATTCACGTAAAAACTAAATAAGTGAACTTATCACAAATTAAACCTCCGTTCTGTACGCTTCCGCTTACACAATATTGGGGGGAAGTCACAATTCTAGGGACGGAGAGCAGCCTCGGGGCTGCGGGGCGACCGGGAGGGGCGCCCGTCACAGCCGGCGACGAAGGGGGCGCTAACTGACGGCGACGGTTGGGGCACACATTTACCTGGTTAACGCTCCTAGAGCTCTACACTCGCCACCCAAAACGTCCATGTCACTGTATGTTACTTTTTAAATTAAGTTCAACCTAGAGATACCATCAGGTTCTAGTCGGGAAGCCAGGCCCCACGCAAGGACTTTCGTTTAAGCCTAATCGCACCCCGGGTGAGGTCGTTGCTGGTCTCACGCGGACTCGGGGGAGGGTCCGTTTGAGGGGAAGACCGCTGGCGGGAGAAGGCGGCGGAATCCCAGTTAACCTTACACAGGTCAAAGGAGCAAACCTTGCGGAGACCAACCCCCCTCCCCCGGCCTGAGCGTCCAGCGGGAAGAAGGCGGGGGGTGGGGGGGGACGGGGGGCGCCGCGGCTCCGACGCCCGCGTCCCGACCCCGCGGCGGCGGGGAGGGGGTCGGAGCCTGAGGAAGGGGAGGTCAGTCTACCGACGGGGCGTGAGCCACCGCCCGCCCTGAGGAGGCGGACGCAGTTCCTCAGTCTCCGCTTCTGAAGCAAGAGGCTCAGAGGGCCAGGGACGGAGCCCAAGGAAAGCCCAAAGTGAGGGGCTTCCTGGGGAAGGAGGGCCCAGAGGCCGCCGCCGCCGGGGGCGTGCTCCCGGGAGGCGCCCTGCGGGGCGCCGCCGTCCCAGACCCTCCATCCCCGGTCAAACCTCCTGGGCCGCAGGGCGAAGGTGAGGGGCGCGTCCCGCCCAGCAGTTCGTTACAAACGACAACATTTAAATCTTCCGTGCTTGGGTCTTCTCTGTTAGAATGGAAACAGCAATGGGCGAAGCAGTTCACTTCTTTCCTCCGTGGGCGGGTGAGGATGTGGTGAGGGGATTCTCTTTAGGCTGTTTAGGGGAGGCTGTTAAATTTAGATTTTTTCAAGAGAGGGTAAATTCTTCTAAATAAAACAGATTCTAGCAGTGAGTATGTCATTTAAGAATTTTAATTATTGCATATAAAATAGTAATGCACCGGAGTGGGTATCGAAATATCCTCACTGTGTATACTGTATAATCTTTGTATATTTCTGAATCCGTCCCTTAATTTGGCAGAGTTGAATGTGGATTACTACCATTGTCCACCAGAGGGAGACAAAAGACTATGTTTTCCCCTTGGGGCTCCTTCAGGTTTAACCAGTATTTCAGCCAAAATCTCTATCACACATGTCAGGTAGAGAGTGGGGCAATCTAAGATGAAGAGATTTATGGTTCTGGAATGAGATAAAAGCATAAAGAGAAGCGTGGTTCTGGCCTCCTTAAAGTCCCTGCTTTTCCTCTGAGGCTTGGGTGACTTTCTCCTCCTGATTCTCTGGGATCTGCAAAGCAGAACTAGTTGTCTGCCTCAGAAAGCAAAGCCACTGTGAGTCCTGACAACGTCCAAGCTAACAAACTGTGTAGGAATACTCCCGCCCCACCCACCCGCTGCCAAAGGAATGTGTCGTTCAGCTCAAGGACGCACTTACGAAATTTCAAGCAACCCCTCCTGGAATGATAAATTCCCTGACCAGCCAGCCAAAGGCAATCCAGGCCCAGCCACACCCTGGAATTTGGTTGAGGACAGCTTTACTCCCCTTTGGAAGGCTTCCTTTGTTAATTCAAAGAGGCAAGCACTGTCTCACAGTTTAAAAGGGGTCTCTAGTAATGGGAAAGCTCTAACAATGACATGAACTCATCACTGGAAACACAAAGTTCTAAAGCAGGTTTTCTGCACACGTGTTGATAGAGTAGTTTATGTTTGAGATTCTAGGAAACGTTTACATATCACCTACTATGTGCAAAGGGAGATTCAAAACTAGAAGATTCTTGATAGATATTAAATAACATACTAATACAGTAAGGTACTGGTGGAACGTTTCTATTCATCATTCTTCTCAAATAAGTCAGACATATGTGATTGCACAGTCACTTTCCCTTTATGTTCCCCTAATTTCTCACATTAAGCCCACAAACCAGATCTTAAAAGTGAAAATAAAATTAAGACTTCAGCTTACCACCCACTGGGGAACAAACACCTTTGCATGGTCTGACTGCAAACTTTCTTTTTTAATGGCCTTCAATCCCACTTTATTTTTATATTCAGGACTTTAGGGCCCTGAGGGATTGGGTAAAAGAAAGGTCATAATAGAGAAGGCTTTTCCCCTAGTACTAGTTAAGCAGACTGATATGGCGAAGCAGTGACCTGGAGTTAAGAGCACAGGCTCACAGGTCCATAGGGGGAAAGAACCCAAAGCCCTAGCATTCTTTTCCTTGGCTGCTCACTGAGGGAACCAGTGAAAGATGACAATGTACAGGATGGGATTTTTTTAGGGAGATCCTCTCCAGCTATGGTACCTGATGCAAAGTGCTGTCCCCAGCTCCGAGGACTGCAGGTGTTGGGGCCACCACAAACCCCAGGGCAAACTGGGGCAGCTGTGGAATTGCCACCCATGTTGGCACTTCACACACATGAGTTCCCTGCAGAGGGGTCTCACAGTGCGTGTTAGCAGTAATGCAAACAAGTGGGAATTTGTCTTCAATTCCAGAAGGCATAAAATGACTTGTTTCAGTAAAACAGAAACTTAAGAAGGAAAAACGAACCAGCATAAAACGTAAACTTGGCGACATCTGTTTTGGGCTTAGAAAGGCAGAGGCGATCAGAATGACTGCAAAGACTCTGACGCCTCACCCCTTCTGTCAGCCCATGAACAGACACAGGACTGTAAGAACTTTCAGAGCCAAAGGCTAATCACAGAAGGGGGTTGGTTTCCATCTCCCAGGAACAAATCTGATGACATGTTCCTGGATTGACCGTAAAACCATTTTCCCAAATAATATCAGCTAACTCTGGATTCTATCTTGGGGACTATCCCCAAATTCCTGAGGGAAATTGTTGTATTAAGTCAGTTCACTTTACCAGGCTATGATACCGTTTGCAAAGCTATGTCACACAACCACATAGTTAGTGTGGATGAAAATACTATTAATTAGAGATAAGCACTTGTCCAAGAACTTGCTGTAATCAGATCTTGTGGGGATTTAGTTCAGTGCTTTGCCAATCAAAAATACAAAAGAATTTAGATGTGAAATGTAGTCCTCTATCTTACAGGAATAGATTCTTGCAACTTTTTGTTTCTAAGAAAAGATTTGCTCATTTCATTACACTCGCCTTCCTTTCTTCATTAAGAAATCCATCTTGTAAGGAGCCTTTTTTGTTGTTGTTTTTTAATTGTTCAAGAACAGTCGTCTCCATTTTCCCACCACCACTTTCTCCTGCCCCACGGACCAGCACCTCCCACCCTCAATCCAACCTCCCTTTGGCTTTGTCTGTGGGTCCTTTATACATGTTCCTTGATGACCTTTCCCCTTCTTTCCCCCATTATCCCCCTGTCCTGAACCTTTAGACTTTTTTATCTCTTAAAAAGACTTTCTAAAAATTGTCTTTTATAAGTAGTTTAAGCTTGATACCAAAATAATCATAGTTAGGTCATAAAAATAAAATTTATAATACAGGTCATAAAAATAAAATTTATAATACACAGAATTCTTTTAGGAAATATTTTATAAGATAATAAAATCATAAAGCTCACTGTGCATTTTTATAAAGAATAGAAATTTGATGATAAAATGGTCTAGTTTCTTCACAATCAACTTTTTAATGACTTTTTAAAATGACAAAAAATAAATTTATTTCAAAGCTAATACATTTGTGCTTCCTAATGCTAAGGTTGTAAGATAAAGCCCCACAAGAATGAATTGTAGAAAGCTAAATAATTATATTTTAATTTATATAGCTTTAAAAATTATGTTAGACTCCAGTGAAATGAATATGGTTGAATACAGTAATTGCCCCAGCATGGCCCGGATAAAGTTCAAAGAAACACATGACCTAGCCAAAGGAACATAGCTGGTAATCCAAGGTAGATCCAAGCCTGGAACACAGTGTCCTAACCCAGTACTATTTCCATGATCATCCTGATGTCTCTCTCTCCCCCAGCCCAGTCCCTCTCCTATTTAGCATGTGCCCCAAACCCTCCTCTGGGTGCTGAGCCTCTGGAACTCCCTGGCCTGGCCTCCCTGATGCCACTCACATCCCACCTGACTACCTTCAGCTCACCTTCTTTGACCATTCTTCCTTGCCCCTGCTAATAAAGCCACGCTAACATGTCTGACCTTTTTCCTCCATCAAAGTGACACATCCCTTTCCCTCAACCCCAGAGCTAGATACTCAATCTACCACGGTAAGGGTTAATTTGTCTAATAGGATTAGTGTGAACAGGGTTGGCAGTTTGCACTAGCCATGGGCCAGACACTATTACTGATTAGTTAATTAGTTAATTAATAATTCAACCTATATTCAAAAGTAACTAAGTACCAGCGGGGTACATTTTAAGATCTGGAGATAAGAGAGGCAAGCTGTTTTCAAGATGGTTTAATAAGATCATCTTATTGAGTTCCAGAAGGGAGTAAAAAGAGGTAAGACTCCAGAGGCGAGCCAAAGGACAAATTAAAGAGACTTGGTGCTAAATGAAAATTTTTTTTACCTTGTGTTTTAGAAAGAAAAAAGAAAAGAACTTTAGTAAAGTATCAGGACTAAAGATATAGATTTGGTAGGGGGTTTTTTTCTGTGTGTTGCCTCCTGGTTTTTAAATGTTAACTATTTTATTTATTTTTAATATATTTTATTGATGATGCCACTACAGTTGTCCCATTTTCCCTTCATTCCCCTCCACCCTGCACACCCCTCCCACCTACATTCTCCCACTTTAGTTCATGTCCATGTGTCATAAGTTCTTTAGCTTCTACATTTCCCACACTACTCTTGCCCTTCCCCTGTCTATTTTCTCCTCACCATCTATGCTACTTATTCTCTGTACCTTCTCCCCTCTTCTCCTCCTCCCACTCCCCTGTTGCCAACTCTCCATGTGATCTCCATTTCTATGGCTCTGCTCCTGATCTAGCTGTCCACTTAGTTTGCTTTTGTTTTAGGTATGGTTGTTAACAACTGTGAGTTTGCTGTCCTTTCACTGTTCATATTTTTTATCTTCTTTTTCTTAGATAAGTCCCTTTAAAATTTTATATAAGGGCTTGGTGAGGATGAACTCCTTTAACTTGAATTTATCTGAGAAGCACTTTATCTGTCCTTCCACTCTTTGCTGGATAGAGCAATCTTGGATGTTGGTCCTTGCATTTCATGACTTGGAATACTTCTTTCCAGCCCCTTCTGGCCTGTAAGGTCTCTTTTGAGAAATCCACTGACAGTCTGAGGGGAACTCCTTTGTAGGTGACTGTCCCCTTATCTTTTGCTGCTTATAGGATTCTCTCCTTCATTTTAATCTTGGCTAATGTAATTATGATGTGCCTTGGTGTGTTCCTTCTTGGGTCCAACTTCTTTGGGACTCTCTGAGCTTCCTGGACTTCTTGGAAGTCTACTTCCTCTGCTAGACTGGGGAAGTTCTCCTTTATTATTTGTTCAAATAACTTTTCCACTGGTTGCTCTTCCTCTTCCCCTTCTAGTACCCCTATAATTTGGATGTTAGGACATTTAAAGATGTCCTAGAGGTTCCTAAGCCTCTCCTCATTTTTTGAATTCTTTTCTATTTGGTTGTTTCTTCCTTCCTTCTGGTCCCCTCCATTGATTTGAGTCCCAGTTTCCTTTCCATCATTATTGGTTCCCTGTGCATTTTCCTTCATTTCACTTAGTGTGGCCTTCATTTTTTCATCTAATTTTTGACCAAATTCAACCAGTTCCATGAGCATCCTGATCACCAGTGTTTTGAACTGTGCATCTGATAGGTTGGCTATCTCTTGGTCGCTTAAAAGTATTGGCTCTGGAGCTTTGATTTGTTCTTCTATTTGAGCCATAATGTTTTGGTCAGGACATGCCTGTTTCACAGTGAGGGGCAGAGCCTTAGGTGTTCACCAGAGCAGGTCTACCCAGTTGTGAGTTGTGATGCTGTATGTGGGGGTGGGGTCAGAGAGGGAACACTGGTGCTTGCTCTGCTCTCTCTCAGATTTTAAGCCCCTCTGCCACTTCCCACAAGCAAATTGGGCCCTTCTCATGCTGGTTCCCAGGTGAGTGGGCTTGTGTATGTTCTAAGACCCTATGGGTCTCTCCAACGAATTCTTCTGTGAGGCTGGGAGTCTCTCCCAGCACCTCAACCCCCACATGTGTTTTCAATGGGTGCTTTTAGGCTTTATTTCCCGGTGCTGGAGCCCTGGGTTGTGTGGTCTGTCTTGCTGCCCGTTTTTGCCTGGCTTATCTGTACACAAATGTATGACCTCGGTCAGCCAGCAGCCTTGCGCACTTCACTGGGTCTGCTCATTTCCTCCCTGCACCCGGGTCTGGCAGCCACCACCTTTTTCTGCCAGGACCCCTCTCCACTAGCTGCCAACTTCACCCCTCTTACCAGTCTAGATGTAGGGTTGTCGGACTTTCGTTCAATTTTCTGTCAGTTCTGGTTGTTTTTTGTTGTCCTTAATTTTGGTTGTGTGAGGAGGCACAGTGTTTCCACCTATGCCTCCATCTTGGCTGGAAGTTGTTAACTAGACTTGGTAGTTTTTAGTGCACTAATAATCATTACCAAAGAAATTAGAGAAGTCAGAATTATTATTCCTGCTTTACAGATTAAAAGCCCATAGTGCACCTCCACGGATTTTTACCTGCCTGAACTCCTTCCCTCTTCATGGCGTGGCATGACTAAAAGGAGGAAATTCTTAAATGGAGTGATAGGCCCTTCCTTTTACAGCAAAGTTGTACATGTATCCAGCACCCAACGACCAGAACATGGCACGTGGAGGCAGAACTGCAGTGGAAAAACATCAAACGGGGGCCCATAAGAAGCAGAGAGAGCAACCCCAGGCACAGTAAGACACCGGTTCCCAGTTTGCTATGCCACACCCCTGCCTTCCCAGGTATGTCCACAGCGAATCCTCTCAGGATCCAAACTAGTTCCAGGTGAGTTTCTGTCACAAATAGCCAGAAGCCTAGACTAGTACAAAAACTAAGACTTAGATAGGTTAAATGACTTGACCAAGGCAGGAGGCAGGCAGAACCTGGACTCAGACTCCTGCTATTCTGGCCACTGCACCCTCCTACAGAGTACAGGCTTCTCCAGTGGTGCCTACTTCCTGGCTGGGCTATGTGGGTAAGGGAATAAAAGTTAAAAATGAGTCAAGAGCCAGGATCAAATTCAGACAGGCTCAATTACTGCAACAGTAGACAAATCAATTAATCCCTTTGAGCTTCATTTGTAAAATGAAATAAATGTCCTACTCACTTCACAAGGGTTTGGTTACTTAAGGGGCTAATAAATGTGAGAGCATTTTGAAAACAAAACCTATCGAAGGTAAGTGTTGCCAATCTCGATCAGCAATAGAAATGTGTATTAAATACATTCTCTCTTGGTGCTTAAACCTACAGTCTTAGGGGTGGGAAACAGAAATCCAGAATGTTATCTCATCCACATTAATTTCCATCTGAATAAACAGTCACTTCTGTGTTATTGTTGTTACCGAACGTTTATTGAAAGCCAGACAGGGTCTAGGTGCCCTGGAAAATACAAAATCTAGAGAAGTCTCTTGGAAAGGCAGGAAACCCAGAGCAATGGCTGGCATGGGACTAAGGAACAAGAAACCAAAGGTGTGGCTCCCAAGTCCCCTTCAGAATTAACATGGCAGTGTGTCCACATTCCTGAGCTTGTTCTGCACTGCCCTTTACATTCTTCCCCTCCCCCTCCACTCATGGGGCATTCTGAAGGATAATTCAATGTGCATGTCTTGGAGGGCAGAGCATAACGTTCTGTAATTAGGCCTGGTTCTCTTTATTGCAGACACCACTTCATTTTGAAAACAGAACCTTGTCTTTTCCTTTAGGGTATTTTTAATAACATCATAAGAATTTCAATGTTTTTCTTTGCTGCACTTAGACAATAAGAGATGCTTTGTCCTGAAAAGGTACATGTAAGTCACATTTTGTCAAAATCAAAATGTGTCCAAAATGCAACAGGATCCCTGTAGAAACTCATACGTGTGGGAGATGGTGTTGTATATGGGGAAAGTGGAGGGTGGGAGTCAGAAAATCAAGTTTCAAGCATTAGTTCAATCATTTTCTGCCTGTGTGACTCTCAACAAGTCACTTAACCTCTTTGCTCAAAGCTTTTCATATGTGTAAAATGAGGATAATACGAGTTTTGGTCCTATCTTATGGGCTTTTGTGAGCACCCAATGAAATGTTTTTGAGTTGGGTAAAGACTAATTCCATGTCCTCTGGGATGTCAAGCCTTATTCATAAAAACCCAAATACGAGAATTGGAAATAATGAGAAAAGGAAGTCAGTGGATGTGAGAATAATACCATCTCAAGAAATAAGCACATTGCTGCACATAGCCAGCACTGCATAAGAATTTATTGAGTGAATAAAAATGTGTAACTGCAGCAGCCACCACTTGCTGTCCTGCGCACTGGGTACTCACAAGCAGCCCGACTCCTGGGGGCACTCACTTATTCTGACAACAAACACTACCAGCCTTTAGTGAGAGAAAACACTCTGCTCCCTCTTTCAAGAAAACATAACCAAAGCACATGGTCTGCTACACAGTGGGCATTCAACAAGTGCTAATTCCCTTCCCCAGTCTCCCTACACGTATCCTTCTGCATAATCTTGGTACTGGTTTACTCTTTTCTTTAACATATTGTCTTAGGTTACCTGTTTTCAACTTTATAAAAAGATACTGAAGATGAAAGTACTAGGAACAAAAGAGTTAGTCCCAAGTTGCCCTACCTGTTACTTCCCAAAAGGTCTAAAATGCTTTTTGGAAGTTTTTCCCGACTTGGACGCTGTGTATTGTGTGCCCATGTAATCCACTAGGTGGTGCTAATGGCCTGATCTGAGTCAGGGTACTTTCTCCAGCGAGGTAAAAATGCTAAGAAAACCTCACTTGAATAGATGTTTTTACACATGTAAATCCAAACAAGTAAATCCCAATTATTAACAATTGTTCTTCTTGAAAACATAAAGGAAAAATACTGCTTTAGGTTAAAAATAGTCATGGGCCGTTTCCTTCTCAAATTATTTATAATTAGCTACTTTGCCAAGGAAAGAATTCAGGTATAATTCTGCAGAAATTGTCCTATGATTTTTATCTTCATGAAAAGCTGTAACGTAAGTGAAATCCTCTAAACTAAAAAGTCACCAGTCCTGGAGGAGTGACAATATGGAGAAGTGCTTTGTAGAGCAAGACAGGATTTTTCTTCCAGACCCAGGCATGTTCAGGCAAGAATGTAAGACGACAGCCAGCTGCAGGGGAAAAAAATTCCCTTGCTGGTCCAGATCAACAAACAACTAAATCACTAAACTAAAGGGCTCCTTTCCTAACCTGTCTCACATGGTCAGAAACTTAAAGAGAAAAGTCTGGTCTGAGTTAACTGTTCGAAGACCAGCAGTTTACCAGCCCACATATAATCCAGTGTCAATATGAGACATAAAGGAAGATTCAAGTGAGTCATACATCCTCTGAATTGGATTACGGGAGAAAATAGTTCTAATTTGTAAATGTTAAAAGAACCCTTAAATAACTCACCGCGTTGTATGACTAAACATACAAGCTAGCTTTTATTGTCTTTGTCCCTTAAGGAAGCTGGCGCGGTGTTGGGTAGTACCCTGGTAACAGCATGCCAGTGCGCCCCTATAAAGCAAGGTCAAAATAATACTTGTTCCAACTCTTAGTCATACCTCTGCCTGCTGCAATTTCCACACCAGCCTTCAGTTTCCATTCTATAACTCACGAAGCTGCCTTCGTGAATGGCTGCACCCAAAAGTTTAGTGCCCGGAGGATTTTTTTTATAGACTAGATTATATTTAAGTAAAGATATCCGCTTCACCTCATGGTTGCCAAAAGTCTCATTATTATCAGTAAAAGGAGAAATTAAAAAACAAATACACAGGAAAAAATACACAAGTATTGGTGATTATTGTTCTTGAGCAAGGAGTGGATTCATTGTTATACTATTAAAAGCATATATAAACAATCAAAATAAAGAGCCATTCATGAAACCATGACAATAATATTTTATGAACGGAGGACTATGATTAATCCAATTCTGCTCACTTCAATAAAAAAACAAGTCAAAGGTAGCTTGACTTATTGCACATCAGTGTGTCTCTATGCCTTACTTGCCCTTTACCCTATCGGTTCTTCAGCTCAGTCTTGAATGGTAACTTGGCAAAGACATTTCGGAATCAGTATATCTACCTAGTCTTCTACTTTGGTAGCAACATGAATGGGAGCAAGTCATGCTGATGATCTTACAAGGTTTCAGGTCACAGCAAGGAGACAGGTGCCTCCTTCCTAAGGAATAAAGGTGTGCACGTGTCAGGAGAAACATCAAAAGTGTCCTTGGAGAACATGAATTCAAGGTCAGGAGCTTCCAAAGCAGCACATTAAGCAAAGGAGCCAGGTGAAAGTCAGGGATCCCAGCACGAGGTCAGGACAGAAAAGAACAGACCCTCCCTGCCAGAGACCTTCCACAGCCAGACCCAAAGAATGCAATGGCAAAATCTTGGGACCAAGCAACAAGGAGACACAGCTCACAAGATGAGAAAAAGTCTCTTCTTTTGCTTACAGTTCACAAGCCAACATTTTCTAAATAAACCCTTGAGGTTAAAGACCTCATTAAAACTAAGGAACATGCCTTACTTCTTTTTGTAAGTGCAGGGTGCTAGGCACAATTTAATGCCTTTGATTTGTTTAGTCATCAAACATTTACCTACATTGTTCTTGGCTGAGAGAAAAAGGGATGGAGAACCAAAAGTGAAAGAGCCACAGACAGAATGAGCTCTGAATGTGACTTTTGTATGTCTGGTCAAAGCCTTTCCTGTCGATATTTTCCTTTCTGTACTTAATAACATGTCTCAAAAGTGTTAATAACGTGTCTCAAAAAAGTGTACTGAATTTGGAAGTTCTGGTTAATTTAGGATCTAGTTCCTCTAGTTCATTTTCTGTTCTCTACTTCTGCCAAGTGTGAAAGCCTAAACTCCTTCCAGCAGGGTACCCATCTCCTTCTCAGAGTCTAAAATGCTACGGATGCTAATGATGATGATTCCTCAGAATTCAAACCAAAGCATTAGCAAAACCCTGGAAGTGCGCAAAGAACAGCAGCCAGTAGGGAATTTCCAGCCTGCCAAACAAATTCACCATAGACCTTAGCCCACTCACTTACCAGGTTAATGGTAATCCTTTCATGGGCTTGTTAAAGAGAAATCAAATAAATTGAAGTCCATTCAAAGGCAGGGACTATGTTCTTAACTTCTTTGTAATTCCCCATGCTAGCCTAGACCAATGCTTGGTTGACAGTTATTCCTCGATTAACAATTAGCTTTTGTTACTTTATTCCTTTTATGTGCTTTTCAAACAAAACAATGGGCCTTCATGTAAGGAAGGTTTTGTGAGGAACAGGATATTCTTGACACACTTTCCTGGAATGTCAAATTTGCTCAAAGATCCAGAGGCATACATAAGACATTATATATATATATAAATGTTAATATATTAAAAAATATATATATATATTTTAAACTAGAGTACAACAGTCAGCATGAATTTTGAAGGTAAAATATGGAAATCAAGCACAACTCACTTGCAGCTGGGCACTGGAAGACATACTCTCAGCCCCAATGAGATGCAACTCACTCTTGCTCTTCAGTGGACAGGTCTGTGCAGATGCCTGGTTACGCATGCACCTGCACTTGCACGCACATGCACGCACGTACCATATGCACACCCGCACCTGCACACACACACCCACAATTTGCTTGCCCCCTCCTCCCCCAAAAGTATAGATTTAAACCCAGAAAATCTATTTTTGGAAACTTCCTTAATAAATAATTAAAATATATATGAGTACATCATATATATGATTACAGCTATGCATCTAGGATTGTTTTTATAGTAATGAAAAGTACAGGATGTTGTAAATGTTTCTCCTTCAGAAACTGGTAAAATAAATTACGGAATGTAAACACATAATAAATTTTCTTAAATATCTGTGTGAATCTTCATTTATTGACATTAAAAACATCCACAGTATACTAAATAAGTACATTTGAAATAAAGTATGAACAGCATGGCCTTAACTTGGTTAAAAATAATGTATATGCATGTGTGTGGCCATGTATGTATATTCAGGAAAAAATCTGGAAGGGTGTGCAACAAAATAATTATTATTTCTGAGTGGTCAAATTATAGGTAATTTTTGTTTATTGTGCTTTTCTATAAATTTTTAATTTTTAACACAAAAATGTGTCAATTTAAAAATAATGTTTATTAAAGAAATTTATGTAATACATAATATATAAAGAAAAAAGTAAAATAATCATTCCAAATTTTTGCAATCCAAAATAACCATTTATTAAATTAAAGACCATAATTCCAAATATATAAGCACCTTCCTAAATATCTCTATATGCATAAATACACATAAACAGGTGAATTCGATAAATGATAGATATATAAGCAGATTTATTAGAAATTACCAAATAGAATCACAATGTACATGCTATATTTTCATAAAAAGTATTAATTAAATCTATCATTGATTTTTAAAAGAAGAAAAAACTGAAGCACACTAAAATATGCTGAACTTTAACTAAATGTTTTATCATTATAAAATATATTGTTTCCTAAAGGATTATTCCTCTCTCTCCAAGGTTACAAAAAATAAAAACTCAAACCTTTAGAATGTGTCCCTCCAGCTCCTCCTGACTAACGCTTCCTCTGTGTTCTGGATCCCACTTCCTCCTGCCTTCCTAGGAACCTTAGCCCCTCACCTGTCTCCTGTCACTCACAAGTCTTCAAACTCTTCACCCTCATCTCAGATTGGACTTTCCACAACCAACTCAAACTGGACAGGTTCAAAAGTGAGCTCATAATCTTTCATTCCTAACCTGTTCCTCCTCTACTTTCTCTACTTTCTTCAGATCCCAGCTTCTCTAAATGTCAATAACCAGTTGTTCACAGTCAGATACTTGGAAATCCTCTTAAAGTGTGTATATTCCTTCTAATTCAAAAGAATATATGCACCATATGTCCATTGAAGCATTATTTACAATAGCCAAGATATGGAAGTAACGCCAGTGCCCAACAACAGACAAGTGGATAAAACAAAGCTGTGTTTCATATATGCAATGAAATATTACTCAGCCATAAAAAAGAGAGTGAAATCTTACCATTTGTGACAACATGGATGGGCCTAGAGGGTATCATTGCTAAGACAAATACGATATTATCTCACATGTGGAATCTAAAGAACAAAATAAACAAAATTGAAACGGACTCATAGACACAGAGAGCAGTGTGGTGGTTGTCGGGAGTGGGAGGGGACGGGAGCTAGGGGACTGGGTGAAAGACATAAAGGGATTAAGAAATTAAGAAGTACAAATTGGTAATAACAAAACTGTCATGGGGATGTAAAGTACAGCATAAGAAATGTAGTGAATAAAACTGCATTAACAAGGTAAGTTCCAGGTGGGTACTGGAAATATCAGGGGGAATCACTTTGTAAAAGATATGATTGTTTAACCACTATGCTGCACACCTGAAACTAATGTAAAATAATGTTAAATGTAAACTGTAATTGAAAAATAAAACTTAAAGTTATTTTATAACTTCAAAGTGTATTCCTCTCGCAACTGATCACCAGGCTTACTGATTTTACCTCTTCATGAGGTTCTCTAAGTAATTCTCTGTTTCCACTGCTGTTGCCTACTTTAAGTTACTATTTTCTATTTCCACTGTTATTACAATGGTCCCCAAGGAGACTTTGCTAACATTTAAAATCTGATCACACTACATATTGTTCCCTTTAAAACCTTTCAATACCTGGTCATTGCCTCCAAATACCTTAACCTTGCATACATTATCCTTCATAATATGGTCTATCCACACTTCTCTAAACTCATTGTGCTCCTCACATTACATGCTCCAGTCATGCTCAACTTCTTATGTAGTTTATTAAAAATAGTCAGGTTCCCTTTTAGCTTTGAACACATTCCTCATCTGCCCCCATCACTCTTGCTCCTCCCCTCAGCCTAACTAAATCCTAGTCATCTTTCTGCTCTCAGGGCCCTTTGTCCAGGAAGCCTTCCTGAATTCCCAGTTTTAAGTTAGTTCCCTCCCCATCAGTACTCTCACAGCACCCTCAGCTTCCCTGAACACATTTTACTGTAACAGAATTGCCTGTTTACTGCTGTAAATCTGGACTGTAAGAACAATGAGTGCAAGTATGGGGTGTATCTTCCTTACAATTGTGTTTTCAGCTTCTAAAAAAGTACATTTGGAATGACTGAACATATTTTGAATGACTCAGTTAAGACCACAGAAGGAAAATTTGACTTTACAGAGAAAGAAACAGTCATACAAATTAAAAATACCTCATTTATAGGGAATGGAAGAGGATAAAAGAATACGTATCCTGTGTTGGTTAGTTCTTGATAGAAAAGGTTAGGTTTAATTATTTGGATAGCCAATATCTTACTATTTTTGTACCTACAAAGATGATAATTTCATACAGGTCAAATTAATATATTCTATTGGTTTGACATATGTAAAAAAAATCCAAAACTACAAAATCTGAAGAGACCAATATCTGGATATCAGAGATCAAGGACGGATGGAGCCAGACCACTGATGCTGAACCTCTCTGTGTGGCCTTTAATTTGCTAATGTTAGGAAATGAATCAAGTATATGTCTCCATGCATAGATGTGACTGAAACAATTAAAGTGAAACCACTTTTAGAGGAAACAGGCCCTGTCCAGGTACAGCCCTACTACTTTCTCCGGCCTCATGTGCCTCCCTGTTCATATATTTATGCCACCAGTCTAGCACCTTCAAAGCACTGAGATGGAAACCCTCAATTAGGAACTGTACCTGTTTTTTCCTGCCCCAGGAAAAAAAAACAACCATGTACTGCGTTGGTCTAAGCTCAAACACGAGTGATTCTGGTTCCCCTGTGCCTGGCCAGAGAGGAAGCCTGACAGTTTCCTCTAAAAAACAAGCCTTTGTTTTTTAAAGGTATCTGAGAAAGGAGGCATCTTTGGGAACACAAACAGTGCCTTATTAACATATAAAATGTTGACAAAAACCTCACATGCCAACTGGTGTTTAATAATTACTTTCAATATTATTCACAGTGGCAGAACAGGAAGGATTTAGTTCCCTTATGTGAATAAGCCATAAGTTTTTATGGCTTCTTCATTAAAGTTTCTGTTCTCCTACTGTATACATTAAGAACTACAGGAAACGCAAAGAGAATTAAAATATGTGTTATTTCCTATTGCCTGCAACAAAACCACTAAATTTAATGCACACTAGCAATCAAATAAATTTTATGAAGTTACATATTCATCCCAAGTTTTCTTTATTTGTCTCTTATTGTTAACAGGGCTGACCCTTTTCTACGGGTAGTATATATTACAAAATAAACTGGAATGCTGAGGGAAAAAAATAGGGAAATTAGGCATTAACCAAACTGGATCACTTACTTTCCTTTCAGCCACCAATGGAGTTCCACCTGAAATGTTCATATGTACCAAATATTGTGCCCAAAATGGTATCCTGTGGAGCAGAACTCTTTTCTTTCTTATTCACTGTTACTTTTCTACTACGTAGAGTGTAAGCATTCAGAAAATATTTGTTGAATGAGTTACTTAATGAAAAAATTGTCATCAGTTGTATATCTATCCAGACAAAACATCCATCTATAGAAAATTTGACAGTCATATTTGATATTTGGAGATCTCCCAACATAGCCTCCTAGGTAATTACAGAACTGAAAAGCTACTGTTTCCCCCAGGCCTGATTTGGATGGAAGACAATGGTTTCCAGACTTTAACATGCATCAGAATCATCTGAAGGACTGGTGGAATGCAGGCTGCTGGACCCCGCCCTAGAGTTCCTGTTCTCTAGGGCTGGGTAGGGCCCGAGAATCTGCATTTCTAACCAGAAGCTGAGGCTGCTGGTCCAGAAACCACGTCTGGAGAAGTGTGAAGTAAGAGGACCATACTACTTGATAAGAATAGTTTTTTATTTTGTTGACTGATACACTTCCCACAAAATCATGTTTACAAGCAGATTTCTTGTACAGGTAACATAATCTTATCAGTTCTCTGGAATTCACATTGTCTCCGTTATTTTGTGTGATATCTAACAGTGAATCTTCCTAGTCCAGTTAGAACCTGTCAAATAGGTGGCAAGAAGAAATTCTGCAAGCACACCATTCTTCTTGATACTACAAGATTGTCCAGACAGTCCCACTTTCAATTTGCTTCTCTGGGTGTTAGTCCTCAGACTGTGTTTGTCCTCCACACTAGAAGACATTGTCTAGATAACATGTCAGTAAAAGCATTAACAAACTGAGGTGCATTAGTAGTTAATACCTCCAAAAAGTAACAAGCCATATGGACAAAACCTTGGCACGTTGGTCAAACTACATTTATAGTAATATTGTTAAAGTTTCTAGCTTCGTGTTTGGGGCATGGCCAGTGAAATATACTTATCTTTGTTAGGGGTTTTGCAGATGCCTCAAAAAGGCTAAATAATATTCATCTTTTAATAAAAGCACAACCTCTTGCAGGTTTTAGAAGTATGAGCTTACTGTTTTTTTAAACAAACTTAGCGTTAAATAGAGAGTAGAATCCTTAGCTGCTTTAGTGGAAAGTTTAGCAAGAATTAAGGAACAATAGCCTAGTAGATTTACTAATCTGTACCTTTCTATCAAAGGTATCACTTTCCTTAGAAGCTTTACATATGTCAATAGACAAGTAAAATAGAGAGGTGAACATTTAATCTGGTTATTCAACAGAACCTCCAAAATTGTTCATGGTGGGGGTGGAGATGGGAGAATATCTGAAGGTAGGAAATCACTCTGCTTTTCTCCTCAAAATATCTCCTGGAAGAGCCAGACCTCTGCACTAGCCATGCCAGCACCTGCTCCCCGGAGTATCCTTCCTTCCTGGGGGGTAGTACTAAGCAAGAAACGATTTACTTCAAAGGCTCCCACAGTTGACTATCTACCTGGTTCAAGTTGCACATCCAATGAGGAAGCAGGTTTAGGGCAAGTGCAAGCATCTGAGGACAGCACAGGAAGGCTGTTTGACAGCCCCTGGGTCGGAGATTTTCTCAAAAAGATTTACAAGATGCCAAGTTAATCTTGAGGTTTCTTGCCTCACCTCCTTTTATGTCCCTTCCTGAGCATTCTTGTGTAAACTTGTCCTCAGGATGTCTTTTTACCTTTTATAAACTCCAACCTCTGGGTAGCCTTGGCACCTCTGCTGTACCCTCAGGCTCTTGAATTACTTGCCCATTTCCTCATTTTTATGCTTTAAAAACCTCCCTTTGAGGCAGGAATGCAAGTTTTCCTTTCTGGGTTAGGCCAGAGAAAGTGGTAATTTCCAGGCCAAGCAGGTTTTCGCTAAGGCTGCATCTCCTTCTTCTAAGAAGACCTTCCTCCCCTCTGGAAACAAGAAAATGAACTACCTTGACAATTAATTACCTAGCAAGGGCCAAGGGCCAAGCGAGAGATTCAACCTTTGGAGAATCAGTTCCTAGACCATTTTGATTCAGAGCAAAGCCCCGAGCTCAATCCAGAGGAGAAAACCAGCCAGCGCACACTGCTGCACATGGTCCCTCTCCAGGTGTTACCAGCCCCCCAGATCGGTCTTGGTCTGCTTGGATTGCTCTAGTGAAATCCCATAGACTGATGTATTAAACAACATAAATTTCTTTCTTTTTTCTTTCTTTCTTTCTTTCTTTTTTTTTTTTTGCATAATGGATAGGCCAAAATTTTCCAAATCTTTAACTTCTGATTGTGGAATAATTTAAACAATTCCTTTTTCATTTCATCTCTCTTTTCTCTCTCTTTACTATAACCAAGTCACTTTTTTAACACTTAGAAATTTCCTCAGCTAAGTATTGTTTCATTACTTATGAGTTCTACCTTCCATAAAATACTAGAACATGAACACAACCCAGCCAGTTTTTCCCACTTTATAACAAGGATTGCCTTTCCTCCAATCTCCTGTAACAAGTTACTCATTTCCATTGGACCCCTACCAGAATGGTCTTTAATGTTCTCATTTCTGCCAACATTATGTATGTATTCCCTAAGAAGATAGAGGCTTTCCTCCAACTCTCCTTTCTTCTGTCTGAACTCTCACCAGAATTTCTCTTAAGACCCATATTTCCACATGCACCTCAAAATTCTTCCAGTTTCTACCCATCACCCAGTTCCAAAGTCACTTCCACATACTTAGATACTTGTTACAGCAGCACCTCACTTCCCCATCCCACCACCACTATCTACCTCCAGCACCGCCTCTCCCTCCAAAGTCCCATCAGCTAGATTGGGATTTCACACTTTTGTTCCTCTTTCTGCAGCTCCAAAATAACAAAAGTTTCTCATTTACCTATGAAATATCCTTGTCCTTTCCTTTTCCAATCTAAATACTTTCCTGCTTTTATCTTAACTCTTTAGCTGGAAATTTTGCTTATGTTGGCCTCATAGATACCCCGCTCTCCTTCTATTTGCAAATTATTGACCTCCTTGTCAGAGACCTTTTTCTTGCTTGCTTCTTAAATTTCTATATCTCCCAGGTGTATTTTCTTGGCTCATATCTTGTCATGCTAGGGGCTAATGATTTTCCTTTGGTGAGTTAAGAATAGAAAAGAAAGGAAGTATTTTTTTCAGTCTGTTGAGATCTTGCTTCCAGGTATATCCTCTTTTTGCTCAAATAAATTTTTATTAAAGAAAAATGAGAAAAAAGCCATGGAAGTCTCTTCAGAACATATAGGTATTGAATATGTTTTTGAAGTCTATTGTGTCCCAGGTACTGTTCTAGTTGCTAAGGATGTAACAGAGAACAAGACAGACAAGATCCCTGTTCTCATGGGAAAGACAGACAATAAGTAAATAAGTTTAAATATATACATATATATATATATGATTTCAAATAGTGATAATTGCCATGAAGAAATACAAAACAAAGTAGGAGAGTCATAGAGAAGACAGATGTGTCTGAGACATATTTGACCAAATGTTATTTTATGCCATGACTCTGGATGAGATCACCTAGGGAGGAGAGAAAATAGAGAAGAGAAAGCTGAGGACTCTGCTCTGAGACAGTTCACCATTTCAATTTCAGTGAAAATAGAAAGATCCAGTGAAGGAACTGAAAAGGAAGCAGCAGGTGGAACAAGAAAACATGAGGTTCTGGAGCCCAACAACTATAAAAAAAAAAAACATGTATCAAGGAAAGGGAGTGATCAACTATGTCACATACTGCTGAGAGGATGACTAAGATGAAGTTCAGGAATTGTTTATGGAATCTGGCAAGAAAGAGATCTTTGCCAACCATAAGATTGGTTTTACTGGAATTGGAGGACAAGAGCCTGACTGGAGTGTGTTCCAGGAATAACAGGTGAGAGAGTGACTATAGGCAACTCTTACAAGAGAACTGCTATGAAGGAGAGCAGAGAAATGGGGGAAGGGATTGTGGGATGTGAATGTGGGGTCATAAGAGACCTTATACAGATGGGACACATCACAGCACAGGGATGGGGATGGTGAGTAAAAAAGTAAAGCTGAGCTGCAAAAAAAAAGGAAGGGGATGATTACAAAAGCAAAGTCCTTGCATAGAAGAGAGGGGACAAGATACCCTGATTCTAACTAGGGTTATGACAGGAGCTGGAGCAGTTTGCCTGTTGTAACAGGAATAAAAGCAAACTGTGTATACAGATGCCATGTAACTGATAGATTTCATGGTGAGAATGTGACATGCTCTCATAATCGTTCCTGGTTTTTCAGTTAATTAGATGTGAAGTCTTCAAAGCATGAGGAGAGATTAAGAGTTGTTAAAAGTTTAAGAAGTAAGATTGCTGCACTGCCATGAGATGACTTAAAAATATGTGGTCATAGATTTAAAGTCAGGCCAATCAGCACAGTTCAGCCATACAGCTGAACTGTGATGTTCTACCTTTGCTCTACATCCTCTTTCTGAGTGACTTCATCCAAATCCGTGACTTAGCCAACATTTATGTCTCATGATTCACAAATCTGTATCTCCAGCCCAAACCTATATTTAGAATTACAAACTCATAATGTCTACTAGATTTCTCACCTTAAACTCTCCACATACCTTTTAAATCCAACATACCCAAAACTAAAACAACATTTATTTTTTTAAGAGATCAGTCCTCTTTTTAATTTTTAAGATTTTTTATTTATTTATCTTTAGAGGGGAAGGGAAGGTGAGAGGGAGAGAAATATCAATGTATGGTTGCCTCTTGTGCATCCCCTACCAGGAACTGGCCTGCAACCCAGGCATGTGCCCTGATTTGGAGTTGAACCTCATCTAGTTCAAAGGCCCACACTCAATCCACTGAGCTACACCAGCCAGGGCAAACATCATTTATTTTTATTGTATTTTTTCCACTACCATTTATCCCCCTATACCATTTATCCCCGGCTTTTCCACCCCGACCTACCTGTCCCTCCCTGTAAGCACCACACTGTTGTCCACATCCATGAGTTCTTCCTCTTTTTTCTTTTCTTTTGCTCTATCTATTATGCGTATAATCCTTTGTTCTGCTAGTGACCCACCATGTATCAAATGCCTAAAGGAAGAAGTGACAGTCCTGCTACATTTCTTCTTTTCACACTCCATTCTTGACCTCAAGATGGTCAGAAAATCTTATAGATCTTACCTTCCTCACATCTTGCCCATGTGTTCCCTCTCATTTCACTGCCATTTGCCTAAATTCAGTCTTCATCAGTTTTTGCCTAGGCTAACAATGCAGCAACCTCCTGTTGCTTTGCTATGGGCCTATCCCCACTACCCTCCATCTTCCACACTGCTTCCAGGCTTCTCTTTGGAAAATAAAAATCCTACCATCTCACTCCCCTGCTCAAAATATTTCAAAAGTTCTATTTAATCCATAAAATAAAATTCACTTCAAGGTATGAGCCTTTCTATCTTTTAGCCTAATATCCTTCCAATTTGCCTCATGGCTTTTTCTTTCAGCCATTCCAAACTGCTTGCAGTTTGGGTCAAACAGATAGATAACTATCTGTTTGCAGATAGTTATCTATCTTCAAACAGAGCCCTCATTTGAGAAGCCTCCTCATTTGCTATTATAATGAGCTCTTGGACCTTCCTCTACACTCCATCCTACTATTTACTGCAAGCAAACTTCTTACATATTCTCAAAGTACCCTATATTTATATGCATTTATTACACTGATTTCATGTGACCCCACATCTCTTCCAGCTACCTTCCCATCTCTCTGTTCTCCTTTGTAGGAAAGCTCCATCAGAAATTGTCAGTATTCATTGTTATCTCCTCCCTTTATCCCTTTATCTCTGGAACACATTTAAATTGGTCTTTTCACAATTCTAGCTATTCTCAACTATTCTAGCAAAACAGAGCTTGACAACGTCACGGATGTCTTGAACATTGTTATAAAAATTAGTGAGTCCTTAATCCCCATCTTACTGACCTCTTATGGATACAACATTAATCACTCCTTCCTTCCTGAAAGATTTTCTCCTCTTGGCTGCTGGGCAGTACTTTGTCTTGGTTCTCCTCCTAGCTCACTTACTACACCATCCACTTTGCTGCTATTTCTGGGCAGCCCAATCTCTAAAACCTGGAGTGCTCTTTTCTAGGCTCTACCTACTTTCTTTCCAGGTCATAACATCAATTTCATAGCTTTAAATACTACCTATAAAGTTAATAATGCCCAAATAAGTGTTCTTGCCCAAACCTCTACCTTGAACTCTAGGGTAGAATACACAACTGCCAACTTAACACATGCTCTTGAATTTCTATAGGCAGCTTACTAAATTTCTTCAGCAATCTTTCCCTTTTCAGTAAATGGCAATTTCATCCTTCCAGTTTCTTAAGCCAAAAACCTTGGAGTCACACCTGACCTTTTTCCTTCTCTCCCACCTCACATTCAGTCCAGCAGCAAATCTTGTAAGATCTGCCTTCAGAATATATCCACAATCCAGCCTCTTTCTACTCATCCCCCAGACCAGCCCCATTTTCTCTCACCTGGATTACTGTAGCATCCCCAACAACAGATTCTATCCTTGTCTCCCTCTGTGCAATAGCCAGAGTGATTTATGTCTCTGTTCAAAATCCCCAAGTCATTCCCACAAAGGAGGCATTACAATGGTTTACAAGACTCTACACAACCTGTCCCTGCTCCTACCTTCTTTACACTCATCTCCAACACTCTCCGGAAAACTCTGCCCCAAATACACTGACCAAGTGTCATCCACACCCTTTATACCTTATGTTTTCTCTGCTTAGTATGCTCTTCCCTGGAGATGGCCACATGCTTACTTCCACCCTTTCTTCACATCTCTACCACTCTCTCAGAAAAACCTTGTCTGACCATTTTTCAATTGTACTGATCACTGTCACCTATATTGTTATTTATTGGTTTATCTTCTGCCTTATTCTATTATAATGTAAGCTCTATCAGAACAAGTACTATATTTTATTCACTACTATATCACCAGCACTAGAACAGTGCCAAGCATGATATTGATGTTCAATAATAAATCGAATGGATTTAAATACTGGTTTACTTGTGTGTCTCCCCCGCCAGAATCTACACTCTTTTAAAAGAAGGACTATATCATAGGCAATTTTAAACCCCCTTTGCCTAACAAAAGCCCAGTAAGTGTTCAATCTATTTATGAATAAATAAGCGAATGAGTAAATAACTGAACTGCAAGCATGAGGATGACAAGAGCCCTCAAGAAAGATAGTTAACAAAAAATTGCCACTATAACCTGGGTAAAAAGAGAAAATCTACTCCTGAGAGAATCGGGCTCCAGAGGTCCAGGAGACTCAGGCCAGCTTCTTAGAGCTTTTCACCCCTTTGGCCACAGTGATAGTTTCAGCCGTGGATCTCCATCAGAGCTGTGGCTTCTAGGACAGAGATGAGTGCCCTGTCTACTAGAACACAGCTGAGAGGGTGTGAGCTGTAACCATCTTGCTCCCACATGAAATTTGAGACTAAGGAAAGTACCACAGAAAACAGAACCAGTAAATAGAGAAAGCAAGGCACTGCTTAAATTCCACATTCAGTGCTTCCTGCATATCTATCCCCTAGAGTTTTAAATTATAGGAGTGAATACATTTCTTTTTTTTTTGCTTGAATTGCTTTGAATTTGGTTTTCCATTACTTGCTACAGAAAAAAAAAACTTGATTGATTAAGGATCATTAGAAAATTAGATTCCAGTGCCTCCGTGCCAGATGTTCTAATTGATTATGATCTGTATTTTAACAAGGTCCCCAGAAGTATCCATTGGGTTCTGATTCACAAGCAGCAAACCAAAGTCTAGTAGAATGCAAGTGAAAAGAACCCATTAAATGGCATTAGAAAACATAAAATAATTTAAATTAAATAAAAATAAATTTTAAAAAATGGCATTAGGCAGCTTACAAAATAAATAGGAGGGCTGGAAAGCCAAGCTTAAAACTACATGGCAAGGAATAAAGCCTGAAATCACCCTGCCAAACTTGTCCAGTGAGGCAGTCTCCGAGGTTGCCAAGGACACGAAACACTATGACTTGCACATCTGCTCCCAGGAACTCAGCCTTGGGGAAACTACCACCACCTCTAGCACTGCTGCCTCTGCTGCCCTATAGATTCGCTCTTCGTCGCAACTGCTACTGCAAACCAGTCCACCGCCACACTTGCTTTTGCTATTACTGCTATAGCTACTAGAAAGCCAGAAAGATTTTTCTATACCTTCTCCTTTGCATCACTAGCTCCTCTGCATGAGATTTTCAAATTCTAGAAAAGCAAATGGGGCCTGCATTACATTTATAGTCATAAGTTGAAGAAGGCTCCAATTGCGCATTTCACTTAACTCTGGTCTGAGATGGAATGTAGAAACAACTAACTACACATAATCGACAAAAGAAATCTGTTATTCTGCCCAAGGGCAAGCCATGAGGAGACTCATTCTTTGCCTGGAGATTTGGAGTCTAATTTATGAAACTGGTATTGTTTTCCTCTTTCTTGTATCAAAGGACATTTTAAAAATTTCTTCTCAGACATATTAAGTATACCATTTTGATCAAACAGTTAAAGCAACCCAGACTTAAGTAATTTTAGTAATTTTTTCACTGAATTTCTCAGTGAACTTACGGCCCAGACAACCCATTGATCCAGTACCCACAGGCTAAAGATGAGATCTACTTGACAGAAAATTATATTAATCACATGTTCCAGTAATTTGACATAGTTTGTGGCATATATACCAAAACATTGGTAAGGAGAATTCTCTATAATCTTACAGTGGAAATAAACATCAAAGATTTTTCTCTATAACCTCTTTTCTGCATTATGAGAGTGGAAGGTTTTCCTTTCTTTCCACATGGAAATTCATTCACAGCAGTGCTGTTCAAATTATTCTAGACAAACAACTGGTCTGATCTCTAATGATCCATTGCTTAGCTCTGCTACCCATGTTCCCTCATGGTTCCTGGCATAAATCTGGAAAAATGAGTTACACTTCCTTAATAAACTCAAGAAAACCCTGCTTCTTTCATTGTGCAACCTGGTACTCCCTATTAGCTTTAAGCCCAAGATGTGGTGAAAATCATCAGGTAATGAGTGGGTCAGATCAAGAATGAAGACTCTTCTGACTCTCTTGCCACAACAAACTGTTTCTCAGTGTGGCACCAGGACAGCTGACAAGGTCCCAGCAGAGAAGTCATCTTCTCCCAACCTCTGCCAGGCACGCTGACTAGTAACCTGCAGGCACTTTCTTGATCATTGACAATACTTTTGACTCAGACTTCGGCCTCCACCCTATACCTAATTTGTATACCGCCATAGTACCATTGGTGGAAGCTGTTGCAATCCACCTTTCCCCTTTGACAGTTTGTTTCAGTGGCTCCCACACACAGTCAAGGCTCTGAGTCATTGTCTGCCTGTTTTTCCATTGCATAACCTCAGGGAAGGGCTTTGCAAGTGTTTGATGATTGAGCTTTCACCTGCACCTTGGTTGGATCCCCTTGGAAAACTGCTGGGAGGTATCCCTCCTGAGCACTGAGCCTGTGCCAGCGCTCTTTTCTCATCTCCGCTCTCTGACTTCTAAGCCTTTCCCCAGTTGCCTGTTTTGTTCTGCTTAGGTACTTCATGTGTAATTAGATTTGTACAGTTCTTTTCTGGTTGCAAAAGCAGCTATAGGGCTCTTGCATCCAAAGACCTGAACCTTCTTGAAAAGCTATGGGAGGCTCTGGTTCATAAGCCTTGAATCTACTTTACAATGAACACATTTCATGCCCTGCTTTAATCAAACTTCAGGAACATTAGATTTATTAAATTGTAGAAATAGAAGGCTCTGAGAGACTTTCTAGTTATTCTCCCTCATAAGTAAACTGAGATTCAGAGAGGTAAATTCTTTTTAAAGACAAATAGCTATTCTTTTTGTCCATATGTAAACTTTCTATTTAAAATAATCTTTTCTAACCACTATGCTGTATACCTGAAACCAATATAAAATAATACTGAATGTAAACTGAAATTAAAAAAATTAATAATCTTTGCACCTAGTTACTTAAGGAGTGATTTAATGGGAGAAAGGGAAATAGGGGGATATATAATAATGCTTATACAATGGTGTGGTAGGCTGAATAATGCCCCACCAAAGATGTCCATATCCTAATCATAGAACTTGCAAATTTGTTACCCTAAATTGCAAAAGAGATTTTATAGATGTGAGGAAGTTAAGAATCTTGAGATGGATCTTGAGACAGAAAGGACAGGGAAGCAGATTGTCCATGGGAACCTCCAGGAGGAATGCAATCCTGATGACACCTCTACTCTAGCTCAATGAATCTTGTTTTGGACTTTTGACTTCCAAAGATTATAAATGTGTTATTTAAGTCCACTAAATTTGTTGTGACTAGTTACAATAGCATTTGCTGTAATTTGTTAGAGTGGGAATTAATACAAATGTTGGTACCAGAAGTAGGGTGCTACTATAACAAGTATCTAAAATGTGCAAGTGGCTTTGATAGTGAGGAATGGCTAGAGGCCAGAAGAATTTTGAGAAACATTATAGAAAAAGTCTAAACTGCCTTGAACAGACTGTCAGTAGGAATATGGATGTTAAGAAGTCTCCTTGTAAGGGCTCAGACAGAAATGAGGAAAATGTTACTGGAAGCTAGAGGAAAGAGAATTCTTGCTGTACAGTGGCTGAAAACTTAGGTGAATATTGCCCAGGAGTTATTTGAAAAAATAAAATTGGAAATTATGAGCTTGAATATTCAGCTGAGGAGAGTTCCAAGAAAAGTTTTAAAGGAGGGGATAAGTTTCTTATTGCTGTAACTAGGGAAAGAAATAGATTGTGGGAAGAACTGTTAAGCAAAAAGGAACTAAGCCTTGATAACTTGAGAAATTCTCAGTCTATCCAGATTGCAAAATATGGTAAAATTAGGAGATTCACGGTCCAGAAAGTGTGATCTAAAAAAAAATCTAAGGATGTGGCTGGACAATCTTTGACCCAACCTTTGGATGGGTCAAAATGCCAGAGTATTCAATCACTCAGAAGGATCTATGAATCCCTTTGATCTATGAATCCCCTCAGCCATCTCAGCAGAAGCCAGGAATACAAATGAGGTTATCCAAAAAAGATCTGTGGAGGATGTTTTTATATAATGGAGTAAATCCCATGATACCCATGGGAGACCCACAAGGTTCTTGAGAATGCCATAGCAACAGAAATGCTGCCAGCTTGGACTTCAAGAGACAGGGAAAGTGTGAAAATGAAAGAAAACTATCAAGCTGAGAAAACCACTCAGCTGCAAATATATGCTACCTTTCCAGTAAAAGAAAGGATGGTTCCAAGGGCAGAGATCCAGACTCAGAGGGCATAGCCGTGAGCCCAGAGGTAGAACTGTGGACTATAGAGGATTGCTGCTAGGCTTTTGTGTTTACCTGCTTGGATTTTTAAATTATTTGGATCGGTTCCATTTCCACCCTTTTTAAAAGAAAAAGTGTATATTCTTATATATCTGTTATCTTATGCTTACCCCAATTTGAAAGTAGATAAATTGTTTACTTTTTTCACAGAAACACAGTTGGAGAGAAATTTTACTCCAGAATGAATCATACCCAAAATTCCATCCATACCTGATTTAGTAAATTTAGATGAACAGATTTGGGACATTTGAGGTAATAAAATTTAGATGAAATTTTAGATTTGAGTTAATGTCATAAGAGTTGATAACTTTAGGGACCTTGGGATTGGATATATGTATTTTGCAAATTAAATGACTATGAATCTTTAAGGACCATTGATAGGATGATGGTAGGTGGAATTATGCCCCATAAATATGTATACATTCTAATCTCCAGAACCTAAAGTATGTTACTTTACATGGCAAAAGAAACTCTGCAGATGTAATTAAAGTTAAGGATCTTAAACTGGGGAGAGTACTCTGAAATATCTGGGTTGGCCCAATGGAATAACAAGGGTCCTCAAATGTGAAAGAGAGAGATAGGATAGTCAGAGTCAGAGAAGACATGACAAAAGAAATAATGTTGGGGTGATGGAACGCGAGGACTCAACCTTCTGTCGCTGGCTTTGAAGAGGAAGGTGATGTGAACACACACCAGGGAATGTGGGAAGCCTCTATAAACTGAAAAAGGCAAAGAAATGGATTGTTTTCTAGAAGCTTCAAAAAATGCAATCCTGACAATATCTTTATTTTAGCTTATTTTAGAGTTAAAACCCACATTAGAGTTCTGAACTCCAGAACTATAAGATAGTAAATTTGTGTTATTTTAAGCCACTAAATTTGTAGTGAATTGTCCCAGCAGAAATAGAAAATTAGTATAAATTGTTTTTAAAAATTAATTTAACATAAAGTAATAATAATAATGATGATTTTGAGAATTTTTTATTTTTATTTATTTACTTATTTTTAGACAGAGGGGAAAGGAGGGAGAAAGAGAGGGAGAGATACATCAATGTGTGGTTACCTCTCATGGACCCCACACTGAGGACCTGGTCCACAACCAAGGCACATATCCTGACTGGGAATTGAACCAGTAACCCTGTTGTTCACAGGCTGGTGCTCAGTCCTATGAGTCACATTAGCCAGGGCTGTTTCTGAAGATTTTACATGTGGCAAGCACGGTGCTAAGCTCACGATATCTATTATATAATTAGATCTTTGGAACAAGTCTATAGGTAGAAAATATTATTATCCTTCTGTTACAGTTGAGGAAAGTAAGGCTTAGAGTTTTCTCATTTAGCCAAAGTCATTTGCCTAGTAAGTACTAGAACAAAAACTTTGACTGTTAGATTTTCAAGTGCATACTTTTAACCAGCGTGTTATATTTTTTCGTGTAAATACAATTTGATCTTAGAAAAGAATATCTAAGAATGTAATAGTTGACTCTTATTTCAGAATATGATGAATTAACTGAGACCACATTTACCCTACCATAATCTAAGCAAAATATAGGAATTGAATGTTTTCAGTTATTGGACATCAGATGATACAAGATTGTGATCTGCAAGAAAAGGGACACCAAAGAGAACAGCCCTATAATCATCCTGTATTTCTGTCTGTAGACAATTTTTGACTGTGGTGTGGACAGTGGAATCCCAAGCAGAACATAACAGTCTTTCTAAACTGAGAGAGACTCAGAATTCAAGGAAACTGAGGGGCAGAGTACCAGAATGGAGTTTGTGTACCAAGTCTGTGTACACAAAGACCTGCAGAAATCTGCATAAGGGTACCCTTGAGTCTGTTTCTGAATACCAAATCACATATGGCTAAAGTTAAATGTCATGAAGCAAGGCAAAAAGTGACAAAAGTTCAATGAAGTGAAAATGTCTCAGAACTTAAAAAGGACTGGAAGAAGTTTCTGTTTTACCATCAGAGTAGAGAGTCCTTGTTAAAATCCTACATTTATTAGAAATGCCACGAAGGTCATGCACTGACAGCAGGAGTAAACTAGGCTTATAATAAAGCCTATTCTAAACTTACCTTAACAAAACTTATAAAGAATTCTCAAAAAGGATTCTGGTGATATGCGAATAACTTAAACGGTTGTCTGAACAAAGCCTAAGAGTTTTAAAGAATGTAACAAAACATAGCATATCATAATGTAAAAATTACAATGTCCAACATCCTCTCAAAAATTACTAGACATGACAAGAATAATGAAAATGTGACCCAAAACAAGATAAAAATGGATCAATTAAAAAGACCTAGGAATGATTGAATTAGCGTACAAAGAATTTAACAGAGCTGTTATACATATGTGAAAGTGTTTAAAGAAAAACAAAAACCTAATGAAGAGAAAATGAATAAATTAAAACAAATTTAAAACAAACTTAATGAAGAGATAAAGTGAATAAGTTAAAAACAAAAAAATGCAGACTCTAAGATGAAAAACTCTGTAGGTGGAATTAAGAGCAGAATAGACATTGCAGAAGAAAAGATCAATAAAATTGAAGATACAGCAATAGAAGTTACTCAAACTAAAGTATAGGGAAAAAAAACTAAAAAAATGCACAGAACATCATTACCCTTTGTGGCAATACTGAGTAATCTAACATATGTGGAATTAAAGTCCAAAAGGGTAAAGGCTTGAAAACAAAGAAAAAACATTCAAATTATGGCCAAAATTTAATGAAAACTTTAAGCTTACATACTCAAGAGTCTCAATAAATACTAAATAAATTAACTTAAAGAAAACTACTCCAAGGCACATCCTAACCAAATAATTAAAAATAAGTGGTCAAAAGAAAATATTAAAAGTCATCATAGGAAAAGAAGGATGACAAATTATGTTCAGATGAATAAAGATATGAATTGAAGCAGATATCTTGATCAGAAATAAAATGAAATGCCAACCTTAAATTAAGCCAATGAAAGAAGAAAACTCAACCATGTCCTCTATATCCAGCAAAAATGTCCAGGAAAAAATTGAAGGTGAATTCAAGAAGTCTATAGGCAAACAAAAGCTGAAATAATTCATATCTGGAAGATCAGCACTATAAGAAGCATTAGAGCTGAAAATAATATCTGATGAGAACTTGGATTCAAGCCAGAAGTGAAAAATATTAAAAATGTCAATAGAAAAAAATTATTATTTTCTTTAAAAGATAATTGAACTGAAGCAAAAAATAATAATCATGTATTTGGGGTATGTATCATATGTAAAAATAGATATGTATAACAACAATAGCACAAACAAAAATAGGAAAGAAATAGGATTATACCATTATAAGGGTATTATATGAGAAGTAGTGCAATATAACTTGAAGGTAGACAATCATAATTTAAAGATGGATATTGGAAATACCAAAGCAATTACTAAAAAATAAAACAGAGAATACAGCAAAATGAATATAAAGATGGAATTTTTAAAAAATGCAATTCAAAAGAATGCAGAAAAAAGGAACAGAGAGCATACGAAACAAAAATCAAATAGTAATGGAGAACAATACACAGCTTCAGAGACAGGTGGGACACTGTTAATCACACACACATAATATAAATTCCAGACAAATAAGAAAAAAGAATGGGGAGCAGAAAGAATATGTGAAGTAATAAATGGCTGAAAACTTCCCAAATCTTTTAAAAGATATGAATCTTCACAGCCAAGAGGCTCGACAAATTCTGTGTATTATAAACTTCATGTATAAAATAAGACTGTTGCTGAGACACATTTTAGTCAAACTGTTGAAGCCAAAGGCACAAAGTCTTGAAAGCAGTGAGAGAAGTAACTTGTTACTTATAAAAGAGTCTTTTAAAATATTAACAGTTAATTCCTCATTAGAAGCCATGGAGGCCAGACAGCATTGGGATGACTTTTTAAAGGACTGAAGAAGAAAAAAACTGTCAACCACAACTATCTTTCAGAAATGAAGCTAAAATTAAGAGAGTCTCAGATGAACAAAAGTTAAATGATCCCTGGCCAGGTGGCTCAGTTGGTTGGAGCATCATACACCAAAAGGTTTAAATCCCAGTCGGGACACATACCTAAGTTGTGGGTTTGATCCCCACTTGGGTGAGTGTGGGAGGCAACTGATTAATGTTTCTCTTTCACCTCTCTCTCTCTCTCTTTCTCAAAAATCAGTAAACATATCCTCTAGTGATAATTCAAAAAAGGACTAAAAGACTTTGTAACTAGTAGACCTGCTCTACAAAAAATACAAACATGATTCTTTCACACTAAAATAAAAGCACACTTGATAGTAACTCAAAGCCACATGAAAAACCAGAGAACTCCAATAAAGGTAACTATTGGTTTGGCCAAAAAGTGTGTACAGTTGTTCCCATAAAATAAAATACACTTTTCATTTTCACCAATAACTTTATTCATTTGGATATTTTGAGTATGTCAGCTATCGCCTGTGTGGTATAACACTGATTGTTCTCAATTTTTCAGTTTGATCACTACCTACTTCAGCTGGTCTACCTGACCACAGAACATCATCCAGTGAGAACTCTCCAGTATAAAACTTCACAAATCACTTTTTGACACATTTGATTAGTCACAGCACCTTCTCCACACACTGCACAAATTGTTTTTTGCATTTCAGTTACATTTTTACCTTTCTTGAAATAATCAAGTATAATATGCCAAAAGTGTTGCATATTTTCTTCCATCTTCAATATAAAATGGCTACACAAAAATTCACCAATTTTCATAAGTTTTTTAAAAAATGCATGCTAATATGACAGCTGCCACAATACAATCTAACAAAATTGTTTCAAATGAAGTTAAAGACAACTAAGCACTACTAGAGCCATCTCACCAAAAAAAAAAAAAATGAAATTTTTGGCCAATCCAATACATAAGTAAAGGCAAAAGGCAATATTATTTTATGTTCAGTATGTAACTTCTCTTTTGTTTTCTATATGACTTAAAGGCCAAATGCATAAAGATACTTATAATTGTCTGTTAGTTAGGTAAACAATATATAAAAATGTCATTTGTGACAATAATATAAAGGAAGCACAGCTGTATAGGAACAGTTTTTGAATGGTATTGAAAATAAATGTTCAATTCAAGGTAGATTGTTCATTGTGGTAACCACTATAAGAAGAACTAAAAGTCTATACAAAAGAGGAAATTAGAAGAGAATCAAAACAATACACTAGAAAAAATCAAATACATACAAAGGCAATATTAGAGGAACTTGGGAACTAAAATGATATAATGTATAAAAAATAGGAAAATGGCAGAAGTAGTTCTTCCCTATCAGTAGTCACTTTAAATATAACTGGATTAAACTTGCCAATTAAAAGACAGAGAGTAGCAGAATGAATTAAAGGAAAAGAAATAATGATCCAACTATATGCTGCCTACAGAAGACTTATTTTTGATTTAAAGACAAAATTTTTGTACTCGATTTTTAATTAAAATGGGAAAAACTGTGAGTATGTAGAGCACAAAAAGAATGAAAATCAGGAATTCAAACCTGAACATGTTAGGTGGGAGATATCTATTAGGCAGAGACTCTAATGAAAATATTGAGGAAATTGGATATATGAGTCTGAAATTCAATGGAAAGGTCCAAGCTGGAGATAAATATTTACAGATGTCATTATAGATTTGTTATTTTTTTAAAGATTTTATTTATTTATTTTTAGACAGAGAGGGAGGGAGAAAGAGGGAGAGAAACATCAATGTGCAGTTGCCTCAAGTGTGCCCCCTACTGGGGACCTGACCCACAACCCAGGCATGTTCCCCAATTGGGAACAGAACCAGTGACCCTTTGGTTTGCAGGCCAGTGCTCAATCCACTGAGCCACACCAGCCAAGGCTAGATTAATTATTTTTAAAATTAAATTTAATGGGGTATCATGGTCTATAGCATTATATAAGTTTTAGGAGTACAAATTTATAGTACAATATCTATATATTTCATTGTGTGCTTATCACCCAAAGTCCAGTCTCCTTCCATCACCATATATTTATACATTTGTTATTTAAAACTCTGAGGATAAGTGAGATAGAGAGTGTGTAGAGAACAGAAGAGGTCCAAAAACTGAGTTCTGGGCCATTTTAATATTAATAGATTTTAAAGGAGAGTAGGAATCAGTATAGTAAACAGAAATGGTGGCTGATGAAGCAGGAAAACCAGGAAAGCCGAAGGATGAATGTGTTTTACAGGAAAGACATCAACTTTGTCAAAGAATATTTTGTTTTTTCTTCCCAGGTCTGGTTCGAGACATTCTCTTACCTCGTAATTGGTGTTCTCTTCTCAGACATTTGTTTATTATTAAATCCAAAAGCATGTCCATAAGAAACAATCTTACTGGGTTACCAGTATTCTAATGCTGTGTGTGGGTGGCATTATAGGCTAATATTGACAAATAGAATGAGAAAATCATGGACTTTGGAGACAATCCTGGCTCCATCGCATCCATACTAGTTGTGTGGCCTTAGACAAATTAACTTCTCTAAGCCCCAGTTTCCTTGCGTGTGCAATAAGGCTTATAATATGGCACCTATCTTATAATCTACTGTTAGAATTGACAATTTTCTATGTGTGACAATACTATAAGAGCTCAGGAAAGGTATGTTCCTCGCCCCTTCCTGACATATGGAAATACGCCCGTATTTGAATGTTCCTTCAGCTGCTAAAATTGAGTATCTTCTTCTGCTGACTGGCTTTCCTTCCTCTGGATTTGAATGGTTTTATAAGGAAAAACTTTTTTGCCCCGACCAGCATGGTTCAGTGGGTTGGGTGTGGTCCCATAAAGCAAAAGGTCACCAGTGTGATTCTAGGTCAGGGCACATGCCTGGGTTGTAGGCCAGGTCACCAGGTGGGGGCGTGTGAGAGGCAACCAACTGGCGTTTCTCACACGTCAATGTTTCTCTCCCTCCTCTCCCCTGTCTCTAAAAATTAATAAATGAAAAAATAATGTTTTCTAAATGTTGATATTTAGGAAGTAATGATTTGGCTTATTCTCTTGGGCCTCCTTTAGAAAAGGAAAATTGCTTAAACAGGGTTGCTTTGATAATGAGTGGGTGGAGAAAGAAAAGAAAAAAGAGAAAACAAAAATTATAAATGGGTTTCTTTAAAGCAATGGAGATCAAAATAACTCTTTGGATATAAAGATAACATAAAGATAACATAGTTCCTAAATCAAAACTCCTCCCCAACAGTATCACAGCTCTCCCCCCCTTTTCACTCCTAACAGTCAAAACTCTTTCCACATCTGTCTTCTGTTAGCACTTTCCCCCTGTACCAGGAAAATGTTATAATTATTATTCCTATTTCAAAAATATGAAGCCTCCATAGGGAATTTATTTGCTTTTTATGTTTTTGTGACTTTTGAGGTTTGAATTATGTTATATTTCTTTGGGAGGAAGAGGGGGGAGGAGGAGAAAAGAAGGCTGAGACAGAAGGACTCATGAGAAGAAACCATCTGAAAGCAAAAACCTTCTTAAAAAGCTAAGTTGGTTAATGCATGTATGTATGTATGCATGCATGTATGTATTTGAGAGAGGAGAAAGAAGGAAGAAAGAGAGGGAAAGAAACATCAGTTGGTTCCCTCTCCAATATGCTCTGACCAGGGACCAAATCTGCAACACAGGCATGTTCTATGACCCAGAATGGAATCAGTGACCTTTTGCTCTTCGGGATGACGTTCAGCCAACTGGGCCTCACCATTCAGGGCAAGTTGGATAATTCTCTAAGGCAATCTTCTCAACATCTTTTGACTTGGTTTCTTCACTCTACCTCCTTTCTTACACCATTTAGAATGAGTAATCAAGAAAAAGGAATATGGAAGAAAGTGTATTAAAAATGTTTTATGATACACTGTTAGATCACAGAAAGGGCAGGAGAGACTTAGTTGTGCCATAAGAGATAAATGCTCTCCAAAAACTATACATAGTCTACAGCACCGTTTGTTATTGTTTGAGAACTCAGACTCAATAGTGCTTATCAGCCTACCTGCATATCCACCTGCTGACGTCAGCACAATTTCTGTTTTGACCCTAAGATCATATAGCTCTTTATTCGCTTAGACTCAGGGAATTTTTACAGCCCTGATCAGGGGTCATCGACGTTGTAATCTCTCCTTTCTCTGCCTTATCTCTGTTATAAATCCAAGGTGTCTTTGGAGACAGATAGGTACGAAGTTATCTGACTTGGCTTGGCAAAACATAGGTCTGGGCAATTTCTCTTGATAATATAGTGAGAACAAAGGAGTCCCAAAAGTATAATGAACATATGCAAAGCTATGCTCCGCCATTCTTATTTTTTCCATCCAACATTTATGACTACTCCCAAATACCAAAGGAAAGAGAAAACAGAGATACTTACAGAGGGAATAAACTTGGAGAAACATCAGAAAAATGATAATTTATTAAGATAATGGTGAGAAAAAGTACATACTTCAGCAGTGTAAGAAAGTTACCTACCAGGACACAGGCTAAAGACATCTAACATGAGTGAAAGAAACCTCCCGGATTGCCAAACAAAAAATAACATCTTTATTATCAATCTCATTGATAATTACCAAAATTATTTGTATGGTGTCTGGACTCTAATAATACCACAGAGGCAAGTAAAGAGAGAAAGAAAGCATAGGCCAAGAAAACACAGAGCACAGAGAAATAGCTACTCGGAGGATAAAAACACACATAGTCATGAAGTGCTCTGCCTGAAGCAACTGTGCTGCACTGCAGACCAGGGGGCAGGATTTTGCCTCTAATAGTTCCCTCAAGGGGTCCAAAATACCACAGTGGTATTGGTATTGTTTCCCATCATATGAAATTTCACCAGCAATGACCTGGGGGAATGTTCCAGTGGAAGGGAACATTGGAACAGATCCAATCATTCAGGCATTTGAAAGGCACAAAATGACTACACAGAAAACAGAGTCAGCAGGTTATTGCTCAGTTATATCGATGCCCTACAGAGGAATAATGAGAAACTGAGGGCTATTGACAAGCAGTTACAGGGAATTATTACACAAAGAGGCTCTCATCTGCAGTAGAAAAGAAGGGCACAGCAGGCTTCAGATCTGATAGTTAAAGCTGCACAGCTCCAGTGATATCTGAATATCAGCCAAGACAGGTCTGTTATGCTAAGGTGAAGGTACTCACTAGAGAAAACTGGGGCCCGGAAAAATGAGATGGGAACATCTGGATTAATGTTCCCTCACCATACTAGCTATGAAGATTTCCATGAACCTTCAGAGTTTACAGAGATGGCCTACCCATCCCTAATCAGAGAAAGTACCTCCAGCCCTGCCTGGTGTGGCTCAGTGGATTGAGTGCCAGCCTACACTCAAAGGGTAGTAAGTTCGATTCCCTATCAAGGTACATGCCTGTTGTGGACCAGGTCCCCAGTAGGGGGCGGTGTGAGAGGCAACCACACATTGATGTTTCTCTCCCTCTCTTTCTCCCTCTCATCCCCTCTCTCTAAAAATAAATAAAATCGGGGGGGGGGGAAGAAAGCACCTCCACTTTGCAGAGGCCTACCACAAAGAAACACCTGCCTGCCACCTCAGAAGATGCCTGCTCCTTCACTCTTGGCTATTCAGCTGAAGACTTGCTTGGCTTGGTAAAAGAAAAAAGAGACCCTACACCAAGAAGTTGCAAGAATTAGCTAGGATGTACCAACAGGAGCCAGGGGAGTGACCCTGGGATTGGATTTTAAGGGTTCTTGACAAAGGAGGCCAGAATATAAGACTGGGTCGGCTAAGCAAGACTTCATTGACTTTAAGGTACTTTCTTGGGACACAGGATTTANGCCTGTTGTGGACCAGGTCCCCAGTAGAGGGGTGTGTGAGAGGCAACCACACATTGATGTTTCTCTCCCTCTCTTTCTCCCTCTCATCCCCTCTCTCTAAAAATAAATAAAATCGGGGAGGGGGGAAGAAAGCACCTCCACTTTGCAGAGGCCTACCACAAAGAAACACCTGTCTGCCACCTCAGAAGATGCCTGCTCCTTCACTCTTGGCTATTCAGCTGAAGACTTGCTTGGCTTGATAAAAGAAAAAAGAGACCCTACACCAAGAAGTTGCAAGAATTAGCTAGGATGTACCAACAGGAGCCAGGGGAGTGACCCTGGGATTGGATTTTAAGGGTTCTTGACAAAGGAGGCCAGAATATAAGACTGGGTCGGCTAAGCAAGACTTCATTGACTTTAAGGTACTTTCTTGGGACACAGGATTTAAAAGCTGGCAAGGACCCCAGAATTGGGAAAATTCACTGCTAGGATGGCTCTGAGAAGTCTGATAACAGCAATAACCAACACTCAGCAAAGTGGAAATGCCTGAGTTGTTCTGGCAGAGGCTAGAGGTAAAAATAGGGAAACTAAGGAAAGTAGAGAAGGCCAACATGAGGGTGAAGCAAGAGAGGTGCACGTGGCCAAAATTTAACGAGTCACTCACTCTCAGAGTCTGACCAAGACAGTCTCTCCCCTCACCCTCGTCCTGAACCTGGACATGGGCATCCTCGAATGTACATGTTTGTTCCATGGGAGGGCCCAGAAAACAACTCTCCCCACAGCCATCAGGAATGATGGGTGCAGCAGCCATCAGGAATGAAAGGGAGGAGAAACATCACTAAGAAATTTGGAAGTGGCTCCTCTGCAGGCCAGGGAGGGTGCTAGGAAAGACCATCACTTTGCTGGGCTCATCAATGTTCAGGGAGATGATGGAGTCCCAAAGAAGACTTACCAAAGTCCCTGGTAATAGTACTTAACTGCCAGAAGTCAGGAGGTTATAATTACCTAATAACCTGCAAGATCAGAAGAGCCAAGAGGTTTGACCCATGGGGACTTGTGGAAGTGGTTAATAGAACATGATTTACCTAGGAACAAAGTAGACAAGCAGTCGGTAAGTTTTCTACTTAAGATCTTTAAAGAGGTGGGGGGTGAGGGGGACAGCAAGAATGGGAGAGCAAGAGGCCAGCAGCAACACATGCAAAAAAGCACTATCATTTGCTCAGTTCCCAAATCTGAGAAAATTTTCAAATCCAGAACCCCTTGACTAAGTACCACTGAAAATATGTAATGTAATGATTCCTGAGACCTTCTGAGGCAACTTGATGGCTGGATAACCACTACACGAGGCCCGTGGCCTATGGAGTAAGCTAAGTAGAAATATTTGAATTGTTACTTCCTCACAGCCAAAATAGATAGATAAAACCAATAGATGTTGCATCTTGGAGGTGATGTGGAGATTGGTACCATCACTAAAGATCTAAAGGAGGCAAAGATGATGGCTACTGGCATGTCTTTTTTTTTTCATCCTCACCCGAGTACATGTTTATTGATTTTAGAAATGGGGGAAGAAAAGGAGAGGGGAAGAGAAACATCCACGTGAGAGAAAAACATCATTTGGTTGCCTCTAGCAGGCACCCTGACTAGGGACCGAACCCGCAACCTAGGCATGTGTCCCAACTGGGAATCAACCCAAGACCTTTCAGTTTACAGAATGACACTCCAACCAACTAAACCACACTGGTCAGGGATAGGAGCACGGCTTCATTTAATTCACTATTCTGGACCTTGCAGAAGCCATCTTATAAAATGATTATAAACCAAGTTCAACCAAGTAGTATCCTTGATCATGGTTATTGTTGCAGATGTGGTGCTACTACCTCTCTTCTAACTTACGCCTCAGTAAGAGGAGCCCAAGGGAAGCTGCTCCCCAGACCTATGTGAAGGAGTAGATTTGTGTAATACAAGGAGTAGAGTGAGGCAGTCATAAAAATTCTCATCTAAGGCCTCTTGTCATGGGAGCAAAATTGACTAACAGCCTCAGATCCAGTCTCTCTGGACCCACCACTACATTTGCTCCAAGGTCACACTTCCCAAGGGCTTCTCTGAGCCAAAAACGGAGCACAGCAGAGGGACTAAGGCAGGCCCATTCTGGCAGTATTCAGGACTCCCCATGACTGTGATTCCAGGATTTCCCATCAACCTGGCCATGTCTTTCTTGGCAGTGCACTGTGGTCCAAGACCTCTCTTACCCAGTCCTCTGTCCTTCCTTCTCTTCTTTGTGATCTGAAGACCCTCCCTCACCTTCTGCTTGCTCTCCCAATAAATCTATTTCTTAGTGGATGTGAACTAACACATACTGAAAGCCTGAAGAAGTGTGGGAAAAAAGATCTGCACTTCCACTGACAACCAGAATGTTTTCAAAGTATACAAGGAAAATTGGGACACCTATAATTGGCCAACAATTTTTTTAAAGTATGCAAGGGGACTAGAAACTTATTTTTTAAATTTTTACTACAATGAAGATAACTAGATAAGGGAAGCAGAGTCTGAAGATGATTGAAAAAAATAAACCTGGAACAAAAATGGCTTTGTATCTTAAAATTTGCATAAAACATAGCCAGAGCACAAAGGGGAAGATGCAGCCTCAGTGCCAAGGTAAATGCTCACTATACTGTTGGAGCCAGTCACACAAACAGGATCTGCCCAGAGCTGGTCTTACTTGTGTTCCTAACTTGTCTGAAAATGTTGAGAGATTGTCATTCCTGGATCAGCACTTTTAGTTTCAGTCTTGATGCCAACAACACCTTTAATTTTGTGGTTTCCATTCATCTGTATTGACTTGGCTGTTGATGCATACAGCCTCACCCATGAAATAATAAATGGTTCCCCAGTTCTGGTGGAGTAAACCTAGGTTAGAAAGCATAGCTTGGTGGACTCTGCTGAGACGCGTCAGGTTCTGTCAAGTTTGTGGTTGACATAACCTAAAATAAAGTGTGATGACTCCTTTCCAGATATATCCAGGATTCTAGGAGTGGTTAAAAGTTAAACTGGATCCATGAAACATGTGATTTACTAAGAATCACTCAGAAGTAAAGGATCTTAGAGTTATTCTTATTCTTGTTGACTAACAGACAGACCATTTAAACTCTCTGTGCCTTTGATTCCTAATGGCTATAATAAATTCCCTTTTAGTAGATTGTGATACTTCATGTATTGCTATGGAATGCTTTGAAATGCTTAATTGGGATAAGGAAAAAAGTTCTCATATGTATCAATTTTTTAAATATTTTTTATTTAGTTATTGTTCAAGTACAGTTTTCTGTCTTTTACTCCCATCCCAGCCCACCCCGCCAGTGCTCCCCACCTCCCTCCCATTTCTACCCCCCTTAGTTGTTGTTCATATGCATCATTTTTAATTTAAGAAAAAATAATTTGATCAAATCTTGAGGCTTAGTTCACTAGGCTTTCTCAATTTAATTGATCTTATCTATGCTCTAAGTCTCTTAAATGAACATTTTATTGGCATATTTTATTTTGTTTTTCAGGGGTGTAGACTGCACCTAGTATACCTTTGGCAGCAGAATCTAGCACATTAGTAGATATTTAATAAATGCACATCAACCTGTAGCAAGCAATCTGGCAGTGAAGAAGTCATTGACTAAGAATCCTGAGAACAGAGTTCAAGTTTTAGTCCTACTACAAATGCATTATCAAATCTTCCACAAATCTCTTGGCTTTAATTTGTATCTCCTGAGGATGAGCACATAGGTTTTAAACATCTCTTAAATAACATTCAAGTTTTTAAAAAACTGTAACAATTTGTTAAGTTGTAACTCTTTTATAATTCTAATGATGTACCACTTTTTAGAAAGAAGAATTATGAACACATTTATAACTAAATATCTTTATATTTTGTTTTTTCCAAAATTTGTACTGCTTTTTTTACAAGACATTGTTGTATAATTGAAAGGATGCTAGACCTGTATTCTAAAAGTAGATTTGCTACTAATTGTTTTGGGGGACTTGGGTAACTCATTTTACATTTTTTAGGACTCTGTTCTCTTATCTGTAAATTAGAGTGTTAGGTTAGATTAATTCTAAAAATATTTCCTATTCAATCTAAGGTTTATTTCAGTCCTAATAATCTAACGTGCTTCCAGGTGACATTTTAAGGTGTCTGCTTTTTTTCTGATTACAGTGGTGATAGTAGCTCATTTTGGAATGTTCAAAGACTACAGAAATATTTTAAGTAAAAAGTCCTTCATAGTGCTATTTCTTAAAAATTAGTGTTAATAGCCTTGTAGATAATCTTTCAAATTTCTCACTGATATACTTACATAGCTATATTATTCTTACTATTATTTTACAAAAAATAAAGGCATGTCATACACACTTATATGATGTTTGTTTTTTCATTCAATAATATGCCATGACCATCTTTCAACTGGATATGTATATAGTTCTGTCTCATTGTTTTTTCATGATTCTTTTCTATTGAATGGATGTATTCAATTTACTTTTCTTCTATTGAACATTTGAATTGTTTTCAAATTTCTACTATGGGAACTCTGGATCATCTATAGGCAACTGTGGTCATCTATTTTTGTACAATGTTGTAAGTATTTATTTAAGGTAAATTTCTCAAAGAGGAATTTCTGCCTGAAATGGTATGATTTAATATGTAGAGCCAAACTGCTTCCAAAGAAGTGTTAACAATTTACATTCACACAAACAATGTATGAGATGAGACACTATGTTATGTAAAGTATACCAATTCTGGTGTACCATGTGGCAAGAATTGGGGAGCTTTATTATCTATCTAGTTTGGGCCTTGCTTCAAAATAAACGTATTCTGACATGTTATTTATGTCAGAATAACAATTTTTATGTCTCTCTATTCTCTGAATTTGAGTATTTCATTAGGTTAATTTCTCTAAGTTTGGATTACTAACTCGTTAAAGCTCAGTTTAACTTAAATGTAAATAAATTAAATGCTCCAGTCAAAAGACAGAGGGTAGCAAAATGGATGAGAAATCATGACCCATTTATTTGCTATCTACAAGAGACCCACCTCAAAACAAAAAATCTACACAGGCTGAAAGTTAAGGTATGAAAAAAATATTCCATGCAAATGCAGAGGAAAAAAAGCTGGGGTAGCAATACTTATATCTGACAGAACAGACTTCAAAACAAAGGCCATAACAATAGACAAAGAAGGTCATACATAATATTAAAGGGATCGGTACAACAAGAGGATGTAACCCCTGTAAACATATATGTATCCAATATAGAGGCACCTAAATATGTAAAGAAAATCTTAGAGGACTTTATGGAGATTGACAGCAATACAGTCATTGTGGGGGATTTTAGCACTCCAGTGTAATCAATGAATAGATATTCAAAAAAAAAAAAAGATCAACAAGGTAACAATGACCGTAAGCGACACACTGGATCAGATGGATTTAATTGACATTTACAGAATGATTCATCCCAAAGCAATAGAACACACATTTTTCTCATGAGCNTGCAAATGCAGAGGAAAAAAAGCTGGGGTAGCAATACTTATATCTGACAGAACAGATTTCAAAACAAAGGCCATAACAATAGACAAAGAAGGTCATACATAATATTAAAGGGATCGGTACAACAAGAGGATGTAACCCCTGTAAACATATGTACCCGATATAGAGGCACCTAAATATGTAAAGAAAATCTTAGAGGACTTTATGGAGATTGACAGAAATACAGTCATTGTGGGGGATTTTAGCACTCCAGTGTAATCAATGAATAGATATTCAAAAAAAAAAAAAAAAGATCAACAAGGTAACAATGACCGTAAGCGACACACTGGATCAGATGGATTTAATTGACATTTACAGAATGATTCATCCCAAAGCAATAGAACACACATTTTTCTCATGAGCACATGGATCATTTTCAAAGATAGACCACATGGTACGATAGAAAATAAATCTTAATGAATTCAAGAAAATTGAAATGATATCAAGCATATTCTTGAATTACAATGGCTGGTAACTAGAAATCAACCTCAATAAAAAAACTCAAAAACATTCAAATACAAGGAGGCCAAAAATACATTATAAAATAGCAAATGGGTCAACAATGACATCAAGGAAGAAATCAAAAAGTACCTGGAAGCAAATGAAAATAAACACACAACCCAAAATCTATGGGACACAGTGAAAGCAATCCTGAGAGGGAACTACAGGCCTACTTCAAGAAGCAATGAAAATATCAAATAAACAACCTAACCTTCCATAAAAGTAACATTTACATAAAAACCTTACATAAAACAACATAGTTCTTACATAAAAGAACTAGAAAAACAGCAACAAAGCCCACAGTGAGTAGAAGGAAGGAAATAATCAAGATCAGAGCAGAAATAAATAACATAGAGACAAAAAAAAAACCCGAATTCAAAAGATCAATGAATTCAGGGGCTGGCTCTTTGAAAAGATAAACTTTTTCAAACCTTTAACCAGACTCTTCAAGAAAAAAAGGGAGAGGGCCCAAATAAATAAAATCAGAAAAGAGAGAGGAGAAGTAACAACTGACACCACAGAAATACAAAGGATTGAAAGAAAATACCATGAACAACTATGTGCCAAGAAAATGGACAACCTTGGCAAAAATTGATAAATGTCTAGAAAGATACAACTGAATCAATAAGGAGAGAAAATATAAATATACCAATAACAACTAATGAAATTGAAGTACTTACTAAATCAAAAAAATCCCAACAAAGTCCTAGATCAGATGTTTTCACAGGCAAATTTTACCAATCATTCAAGGAAGAGCTAACAGCTATCCTTCACAAACTATTCCAAAAAAAATCAAGAAAAGGGAAGACTTTCAAACTTTTTCTATGAGGGAGGCCAGTATTATCCCAATACCAAAACCAGGTAAAGACACAACAAAGAAAGAAAATTACAGACCAATATCCCTGATGGACACAGATGCCAAAATCCTCAACAAAATGTTAGCAAACAAGATCCAACAATACATTAAAAAATTATACACCATGATCAAGTAGGATTTATGCCAGTATTTGTGAATATTGTACCAGCAAGGCTTTGTGGTACAGTAAGGATTTGTAGTACAATATCCACAAATCAATAACCATGATCCATCACATAGACAAAATGAAAGACAAAAATCACATGATTATATCAGTAGATGCATAAAAAGCATTTGATAAAATCCAGCACCATTTATGATAAAACACTCAGCAAGCAGAAATAGAGGGAGCATACCTCAACATACTTAAGGCCATAAATGAAAAACCTACTGCCAACATCATACTCAATGGGCAAAAACTAAAAGCATTTTTCTTAAGATCAGGAGCAAGACAGAGTTGTTCACTTTCACATCTCTTATTCAATATAGTACTGGAAGTCCTAGCCACAGCACTCAGACAAGAAAAACTAAAAGGCATCCAAATTGAAAAGGAGGAAGTAAAATTGTCATTATTCACAGATCACATGATATTGCACATAGAAAACCCTACAGGTGCCACCAAAAATCTACCTGACCTAATAAACAAATTCAGCAAAGTAGTGGGATACAAAGCCAATATTCAGAAATCAATGGCATTTTTATATACCAACAATGAACCATCATACAGAAAAACTAACAAAACAATCCCATTTACTGTTGCAACAAAAAGGAATAATAAAGTACGTAGGAACAAATTTAACCAAGGAGTAAAATACCTGTGTACTCAGAAAACTATAGAATGCTGAAGAAGGAAATTGAAGAAGATACAAATAAATGGAAGCACATACCAGGTTCATGGATTGGAAGAATTAATATCATTAAAATGTCTGTACTACCCAAAGCAATCTATACGTTCAGTGCAATTCCCACTAAAATACTAATGGCATAGTTCACAAATCTAAAAAAAATATTTCAAAAATTTGTATGAAATGTAAAAAGACCCAAATTGTCTTAGCAATCTTGAGAAGAAGAACGAAGTTGGAAGGATCGCAATACTTGATATCAAACTATTTGATAAGGCTACAGTAATCAGAACAGTCTGGTATCAGCAGAAGAGTAGACACATAGATCAATGGAACAAAATAAAGAACACAGGAATAAACCCATACCTTTATGGTCAATTAATATTTTACAAAGGAGGCAAGAACATACAATGGAGTAAAGACAGCCTTCTCAATAAATGGTGTTGGTAGAACTGGACAGGTAAACACAAAAAAAATGAAACTAGACCACCATCTTACATTGTACACCAGAATAAACTCAAAATGGATAAAAGGTTTAAATGTAAGTCATGATACCATAAAAATTCTAGAGATAAATATAGGCAGTATATTTCAGATATCTCATGTAGCAATATTTTTGCCAATATATCTCGTAGGGCAACAGAAACAAATGAAAAAATAAGTGAATGGGACTACATCAAAATAAAAAGTTTCTGCATGGCTTAAAAAAAATCATCAAAATGAAAAGGGAACCAACTCATCGGAGGTCATATTTGCCAATGATACATTGTCCAAGGGTTTAATCTCCAAAAATCCTCTTGAACAATGTATCATTGATATTGAGTCATATGACTCAACAATAGGAAGACAATTCAATTAAAAATGAGTAAAGGGCTGAATAGACACTTCTCTGAGGAGGACATACAGCTGGCCCATAGACATATGAAAAAATGCTCAATATCATTAGCCATCAAATTAAAACCACAATGAGATGTCACTTCACACCTGCCTAAATGGTCATCATTAATAAATCAACAAACAGCAAGTACTGGTGAGGATGTAGAGAAAAGAGAACCCTAGTGCATTGTTGGTGGGAATGCAGACTTGCGCAGCCACTTTGGAAGACAGTATGAAATTTCCTCAAAACATTAATAGTGAAACTGCCTTTTGAATCAGCAATTCCACTGCTAGGAATATATTCTAAGGATCCCAAAACACCAATTCAAAAATATATATGCACCCTGTGTTCATAGCAGCACTATTTACAATAGCCAAGTGCTACAAACAGCCTAAGTGCCCATCAGTAGGTGAGTAGATCAAAAAACTGTGGTACATTTACATAATGGAATACTGCGCAGCAGTAAAAAGAAGGAATTCTTACCTTTTGCAACAGCATGGATGGAACTGTAAATTATTATTTTAAATGCAATAAGTCAGGTAGCAAAAGACAAATACCATATGATCTCACTTATAAGTGGAATCTAAAGAATAAAATAAACCAATGAGCAAAATAGAACCAGAGGCATAGGAACATGGAAAAGACTGATAGCTATAAGAGGGGAGGGAGAGGTGGGGATGGGTTGAAAGAAGGTGAAGGGATTAGTCAAAAAACATGTATGAATGACCTACAGACATGGACAATGGTGAGGGAATAAACTGTGGGAGTGGGGGGTGGGCTGGGTGGAGGGGGGCAAAAAGGCAAAAATTGGGACAACTGTGAGAACATAAATAATAAAATATTTAAATGTTTAAAAAGCTCAAGGTTTATATTTCTGGGGTTTTTTTCGATTATTCAACAAATGTTTTTTGAGTGTGTGCCCAGCAGACTACTAGCTGAAGATCTGTCAGTGACAGAACAGACAATTCTTATTCTTTTGGAACTTATAGATTGTGCATGAAAACATAGGCTATATTTGAAAATAGCCATAAAATATTTGTTTTAACTGACTATAATTAATCAGTTAGGCTGTCCAGAAAATCTGAATATGTTCTTTAAGAAAATCAGAAACATGTGACTAATATTTTTAAACCGTTTCTCATTGTTGATTTTTTTTCAGTAGAAATAAAGCAAAACAGAAAGCAGAAATAATTACCTGAACATCTGAAGTAAAGGTAAGAGCCAAAGTAATTATCTAATTCAGAAGTAAAGCAAACAAAACCACATTTACTCTGATTGTCTAGGAAGTTGAATCTGTGTTCCCCTTTTACCTATGGGCCTTCTTGGGCCCAGATTTTAAGATTAGAAACCTGTGAATACTCTAACCACATGATGACTTCTCTGGCCCCAGGCTCAATGTCATATTTTCTCTGACAGGCTACAGAAACAAGAAAAGGTTAAAGTCCATGGGATGACTTGGGTTGAGCTGTATGCGTTTATGAACAAAAATGCCAACTAGACCATATGTGTCATGAAGGAAAACACCATAAAGAGATTTCCCAAAGAAATCCCAGAGCCAAAACTTTTTCTTAGGTAAAAATATTATCTCAGGGCACATTCCTCTCCTGTCATGCATGCATGAGCAGAATGCTTCCTGTTGAAAGCACATTCAGAAAATGAAATGCAGTCCCATGGTAAGCAAGCCCAGCTTCCCATGAAGGCAGAACAAGTAAACAAGATAATCCTCATTTTCAGTTGTATTTCTTTATTTTTGTTAGGATCTAGAATGATCAGGAAATAGAATTTGAGAAATTCTGACCCTGGTGTGGAAATACAGCCACACCAGTTAAACTTGGCCACGTGTTTTTCAAAAAACTGAAGATCTTTAAAAAAAATCAGTCAACTATATAAGACTGCCAAACTGACATTCAGTGGAAACCACTACCTTTTACCCCACAATCCAAATGTTTCCTTGATTACGTGTAACTAATACACATGATCAAGGGTAAACACACAAAGGCTGGTAAAGCCACACGGTAGGCATGACCCCTTTCTTAACTTGAAGTTTAACCCATTTAATCTGTCATTTTTACTTTGGACATTAATTCCTTTCTCTTGACCATCCTCCAGGAGAGCTCTGTTTCATAATGTGGCATGTACACTTTGACTCATTTAGGTGGCAACAAAGTAAATTGCTAATTTTGGACCATTTGTTACTTATTAAAACAGCAATTTCACATGACTCAACTCAAGCAAGTTTTCATTTTTCTAGATGTCTCTTCATCTGTAACTTGAGGATGTTCAACAAGATGAGCTCAAAGGTCCCAAGTGCAATATTTTATGACTTTAACAGTTACAGGATCAAGTTCATACAAACATATACAGGGGAATGCATGCATAGTTGCCATCTACTATTGCAATGTTGCTAAGAAGAAAAAATAATCCATTTAATGAGTACTTACTGAATACCTATATTGGTCAAAGCCTTATGAAGTAGGTGCATTTATAATAACCAAATGCTAGAGCTTATTGGGCTATTTATGGACAGAAAATTCTAAAATGTTTTTGGGCTTGAATTACCTGAACTTTAAACCAAATTTAACTTTGTGTGTGTCAAATGCTCAGTCATGCTTAGGAATTTAAAGAGCAATGGTTATTTAATTACAGTCATAATTTTCTTCCAATGCCCCCTGGAGCCCTGGGCTGAGTCTATGAATGAAAAGGAACAAGCTGCACCACAGCAGTTTCACAACTTTCAGGTACTCACTTAATTATAAAGGGTAATTTATGAAATTATAAATGTGCCAGATTCTGCCTGAGTAGGTACTCATTCTTATGAATAAGCAATAAACCACTAAAAGTGCATTAACACTTTAGGCATTCAATCATTCATTCTGCAAATGGGTGTTTATTATGTCAGGCACTGGGCTAGGATTTGAGATATGGAAATAAAAAGTCCCTGTCTTCAGGAAACTCACATTCTATTGGGCAAAACAGATAAGTAAACAAATATTTGCACTGCCTTGTAACAAGTATGTGTAATGTACTATAATAACATAACATGGAATTAAAAGGACATTGGATACTTACACACTTACTTCCCAAAGAAGGTGACATCTGAATTGGAAATTGAATATAAAAAAATGTTCATCCTGTGTTAGTGGTATGGGGAGTGGAGTAGGGAATGGATAGTACAGACTAATTGAACAGAATACACAAAAGATAAACAACTGAAAGAATATTCTATACTCAGAGGATGGTGGAAACACCTCCCTATAGAGTATAGAGTATAAGACAAAGATATTAAAGGAAATAAGATGAATAAGGTAGAATGGAACTAGGTTTTGTAGTCCTAAATTCCAACTGAAGAATATGAACTATTGACTTCTGGTCAAGATGGAGGCATAGGTAGACATGCTTCACCTCCATGCACAACTACAGAAAATATTTCAACTAGACCTCAATACAAATAACACCCCAAACCATCAGAAAATTGAGCTGTGTGGAAGTCCAACAACCAAAGAAGCCACATTCATCCAGATGGGTAGGAGAGGCAGAGACACAGAGATGAACAGAGAGGTGCAGAAACACAGTGTGGTGCAGAGAGGTGGTGGAATGGGCAGTCCCACATTCGAACGTGGTGGATAAAAATCAGGAGGGATATCGCAGAAGCAAAAGATCCCAGCCTCGGGTCAGATCACACAGCCCAGGGTTTCAGTGCCAGGCATACGAATACCCATAACTTCTGGCTGTAAAACCAGTGGGGGTTGAAACAGCAGGATAAATTCCTGGACTTTTAGGAGACTCTACTTAAAGGGCCTGCACGGCCTTAGAATTTACACAGACCCACCCCCTTGGAGATTCAGCACCAGAAAAACAGCTGGAAGGGCACCAGTTACATACAGGTAGTCATTGAAGTGACTGGAAATAGGTCAAGTACTGGAAATACCTCCAGAAGACAGGCAGCAGCATTGTCCGCTCTCTGAGCCCTCTTCCCACACAGAGACAAAAAAATAGTGAAGCAGGTTGTGCTGATATGGTGACACCTAAGGCTCTGCCCATACAATCCTTTTCTACAATAGGCCACACTACAAAGACAGGAAGTCAAAGCAGCTCTACCTAATACACAGAAACAAATACAGGGAGGCTGCCAAATTGAGGAGACAAAAAATATTGCCTAAATGAAAGAACAGAACAAAACCCCAGGAAAAGAACTAAGGAAAATGGAGAAACCCAACCTATCAGATCCAGGATTCAAAACACTGGTTATCAGGATGCTCAAAGAATTCGTTGAGTATGGCAATTGCATAAAGACCAGGAAGAAATTAAGGTTATATTAAATGAAATAAGGAAAAATTTACAAGGGAACCAACAGAGGAGGATATGAAGCCAAGATTCAAATTAATTTGGAACATAAGGAAAAATAAACATTCACCAAGAACAGCAAAAAGAAAAAAGAATTTAAAAAAACAAGTATAGTATAAGGTGCCTCTGAGACATCTTCAAATGTACCAATATCTGAATCATCGGGATGCCAGGAAAAAAAGAGGATGAGCAAGAAATTGAAAACTTATTTGAAAAAATAATGAAAGAAAACTTTTCCTAATTTGGTGAAGGGAATAGACATACAAGTCCAGGAAGCACAGGGAGTCCCAAAAAAGTTGGACCCAAAGAGGACCACACCAAGACACATCATAATTAAAATGCCAAAGGTTAAAGATAAAGAGAGAATTTTAAATGCAGCAAGAGAAAAGCAGATATTACCTACAAAGGAGTTCCTATAAGACTGCCAGCTTATTTCTCAAAAGAAACTTTTCAGGCTAGAAAAGACTGGCAAGAAATATTCAAAGTGATGAAAAGGATGGAATGGAAGGGCAGATAAAGTGCTTCCCAGACAAGGTGAAGCTAAAGGATTTCATCATTATGAAGCCATCATTACATGAAATATTAAAGGGATTTATTTAAGAAAAAGAAGATCAAAACTATGAACATTAAAATGGCAACAAGTTCACAACTATCAACAACTGAATATAAAAAACAAGCTAAGCAAACAACCAGAACAGGAACAGAATCATAGATATAGAGATCATTTGGAGGATTATCATCTGAGAGAAGGAAGGGGATGAATGGGGAAAAAGGCACAGGGATTAATAAGTATAATTAGTAGGTACACAATAGATAGGGGGATGTTAAGAACAGTATAGGAAATGACAAAGCCAAAGAATTTGTGTGCATGACCCACAGACATGAACTATGGGGGGATTGCTAGAGGGAATGTGGTACAGTGTAGAGGGGGGCAAAGGAGGAAAAATTGGGACAACTGTAATAGTATAATCAACAAAATATATTTTTAAAAAGAAAAGAAACTCCAGGATCCATCACAAGCTGAAAGAGTCAAGGAAGGATGCTCCCCTACAGCCTTCTTGGGGAGTGACACCTTGATTTTGGACTTCATGACTACAGAACTGAGAGAGAATAAAGATCTTTATTTTAAGCCCCCCCCCTCCAAATGAACTGTTATGTAATAAAAAAAACACTGAGAGGCCTTTAGCAGGAGAGTAGCATGATCAAATTAGAAAAAAATTGAAAATTATCAAATGACAGTGTGAATGGTAGTTTGAAATGGAGTAAGTTGGAGTGACCAAGATCAGGTAAAAGGCCATTCTAACAGATGAGGAAGGACTAAATTTAATAGAGTAAAACACTCTACACTACCACGGACTAGCACTCAGAAATTTAAAATCACTCATGTATTTCACTCAATCCTGAGTTCAATCTCTTCACAAATTGATCAGTTTCAATGTGTGTAATGCCAGAACAACTGATTTAACTGATTTCTCCCAACAAATTGGCCAGCTTTTGTGGCACAGCAAAATGTAAAATAATCTGGTTACTAATTGTCATAAAATCATTCAGGTTGGAAGACAAAAAGCAAATTTTTAGCTTATAGAAGGGTTTTTATGATAAAGTGGATATCTAAAGCACATTTGTTCTAGGTGAGAAAAAATTCTAATATCATATGTAAGTCCTCCTGTTTGAGTATCAAAATCACTCACTGAATTAACTTTTAATATTCTATGTAGAGAGGAAAACTGTTTGCAGGGATAATCTAACAGTAGAGAAACAAAAACTCAGAATTTATTTGGAATCTTTCAGGGAAGTAATTCTTAGCAACAACAGGGTCATATTCCTATGTTTTTGCTTAGATTAGTTTTTTTTAAATCCTCGCCTAAGGATATGTCTAGAGGGAGAGAGATACACACACATACTGATGTGAAAGAGAGACATTGATTGGTTGCCTACAGTAAATGCCCTGACTGGGGACCAAATCCATAACTTTTGGTGTATGGGACAACACTCCAAACAAGCCACCTGGCCAGGGCTGCTTAGATGAATTTTAAGATTTATTTTGCACATTTAGAACATGCTTGTAAGTGACAGGCCACAAGCAAGCTAAAGTACAGCAAACCTGAAAGTCAGCATTTGCTACAAATAATCCACAAATGTATTATACGCATAAAAAAATAAAATTTTATTTTCAATTTCTAGATAGTAGGTAACTGGTTGGTAGTATTCTCATTCTAGTTATTAGACACCTATATAGGATAGAAGGACTGAGGTGGTCAAATGAAAGAGTAAATTAGCTGCACTCTCATGAACTGTGAGTCAGAGGAACATGCTTTTCATGGCCCAAGGCAAGCCAGAGTGAGAGAGAGCCTTGGGGTTTCCACCTTTACACAGTGAAGAAGAAAACAGGAGGTGGTTGCCCTGGAGATCAATAAAGGCATGTCCTGAGGTTGCAGGACTAAATTCTAGTTCAGTGAAATAGAAAGGAAGAAAATAAATGGGTACCTATATAAGGCAAATTTTGAATGATGTCAAGATCTTATCCTTTCATTCTTTTAACAGTATCTTCTGTCATACAACAGTTTTTAATTTTGATGTTCAGTTTTTCAGTTGTTTCTTTTATAGATCACACTTTCTGTGCTATATCAAAGAACTCTTTGCCTAACTTCAGATCATGAATATTCTTTCCTATTTTCAGCTAAATGTTTTATGGTTTTACATTTTATACTTAGAGTTATAATCCATTTTTATTTAATTTTGTATAAGGTATGAGGTTAGGAGAATGTTAATTTTTTTGCATATTTATATCCCATTGTTCCAACACCATTTGTTGAAAGGATGATCATTTCTGCATTGAATTGCCTTAGTAGCTTTTCCACAACACAGATCCTTTTACCCTCACCGCATCATGTTGTATCTGTCTTTTGTATTACATCTACACACATTACCCCTCAGCCCAAATTTCTTTCTACTTTTGTCTCTTTCTGACCTGTGATATTTCACTATGAGATGGAGGCATAGGTAGACACACTGTGTCTACACACTGTCCTCGCACAAACAAAATTAAAGGCAACAAAAATTTAGAAACAAAAAAAAGCAACCAGACCTGACAGAAAATTGAACTGTATGGAAGTCCGACAACCATTTGTCCAGACTAGCAAGAGGGGCAGTCGGCGGCCAGCAGAGAGGGGCTGCAACAGAAAAAAGTGGTGGCTGGTGGACCTGGGTACCCAGGCAATGGTTGGCAGACCCCAGGCACACAGGTGGTGGCAGGTAGACCCAGGGCAAAGGGTGGCAATGAGCAGACCCAGCGAGGTGTGCAAGGCAGCTGGTCGACTGAGGTCATACATTTGCACGGAGATAAGCCAGATGCAAATGGGCAGCGACACAGACCACGCATCCCAGGGCCTCAGGGAAATAAAGCCTAAAAGCACCAATTGAAAACATTTGTGGGAGTTGAGGTGCCAGGAGTGACTCCCAGCCTCACGGGAGAGTTTGCTGGAGAGACCCACAGGGTCCTAGAACATACACAAGACCACCCACCCAGGAACCAGCACCAGAAGGGCACAGTTTGCTTGTGGGAAGTGCAGAGGGGACTAAAATCTGAGAGAGAGCAGAGCAAGCACCATTGTTCCCTCCCTGACCACATCCCCATATACAGCATCACAACCCACTGACTAGGTTGCCCCACCCTGGTGAACATCTAAGGCTCTGCCCCTCACTACATAACAGACATGACCTGACCAAAAAAATATGGCTCAAACAGAAAAACAAATCAAAGCCCCAAAGCCAATACTTTTAAGTGACCAAGAGATAGCCAACCTATCAGATGCACAGTTCAAAACACTGGTGATCAGGATGCTCACAGAACTGGTTGAATTTGGTCACAAATTAGATGAAAAAGTGAAGGCTATGCTAAGGAAAATGAAGGAAAATGCACAGGGAACCAATAGTGATGGAAACAAAACTGGGACTCAAATCAATGGTGTGAACCAGAAGGAAGAAAAAAACAACCAAACAGAAAAAAAGGAAGAAATAAGAATTAAAAAAAAAATGAGGAGAGGCTTAGGAACCTCTAGGACATCTTTAAATGTTCCAACATCCAGATTATAGGGGTAGCAGAGGGGAAGAGGAATAGCAACAAGTGGAAAACTTATTTGAACAAATAATAAAGGAGTACTTCCTCAATCTGGCAAAGGAAATAGACTTCCAGGAAACCCAGGAAGCTCAGAGAGTCCCGAAGAAGTTGGACCCAAGAAGGAAAACACCAAGGTATATCATAATTACATTAGCCAAGATATAAATGAAGGAGAGAATTCTAGAAGCAGTAAGAGATAAGGGGACAGTCACCTACAAAAGAGTTCCCATCAGACTGTCAGCTGATTTCTCAAAAGAGACCTTATAGGCAAGAAGGGGCTGGAAAGAAATATTCTAAGTCATAAAAGTCAAGGGCCTACATCCAAGATTGCTTTATCCAGCAAAGTTTTCATTTAGAATGGAAGGGCAGATAAAGTGCTTCTCAGATAAGGTCAAGTTCAAGGAGTTCATCATCACCAAGCCCTTATTATATGAAATGTTAAAGGGACTTATCTAAGAAAAAAAGATAAAAAACATGAACAGTAAAAAGACAGCAAACTCACAGTTACTAACAACCACACCTAAAACAAAAAACAAAAGCAAACTAAGCAAACAACTAGAACAGGAACAGAATCACAGAAATGGAGATCACATGGAGGGTTAGCAATAGGGGAGTGGGAGAAGGAGAGAAGGGGAGAAGGTACAGAGAATAAATAGCATAGACAGTAGGTAGAAAATAGACAGGGTAAGGGCAAGAATAATATGGAAATGTAGAAACTAAAGAACTTAGGACACATGGACATGAACTAAAGGGGGGAATGTGGATGGGAGGGGGTGTGCAGGGTAGATGGGAGTGAAGGGGGGAAATGGGACAACTGTAATAGCATAATCAATAAAATATATTTTAAAACAAAAAAATGCAAGCTTTTCTTTACTGGCCATTCTGGCAGGGGGTGGATGAAGGAGAATGACAGTGGATTAGTTAAGCGTCTTTGGTTATATGAACAGAAATTGATTTTGACTAATTTAAGGAAAGGCCATGGTATTGGGAGGAGACTGGTTCACTGATTTGAATAGAAGAAAGACGTGAACAATTGTTCCTCAGAAATAGCAGGGAGCAGGAAAGACTTAGGTTGTCAACAGTGGGAACTTATGGAATGTCTCCCTGGGTTCTACCATCAAGTAACTTGGCACTGATTGATTTTCTACCATTTGGAATCTCTAGTCTAGAATCAGATACCTTGCAGAGACTCTGGTCAGCCTAGCATAGATCATAGGGTAGTGCCTACGGACAAAGATGTGCTGTGAATTGCAGCCCCACCAGAAACATAAGGAAATTCTTTGAGGATAATATATTTAGTTGGTGTAAGAAGGAGACATGGTACATGGAGGATTTACAACACTGAAAACCTTATTAGAAATATTACAGTGTTTGCCTTAACTATCAAATATATTTTAAAAAATTAAAAATAAGAATTGTCTATTATTTTTACCTAGATATTTACCATTTATATTGTTCCATCTTCATTCTTGATGCTTCAAATTTCTTTCTGGTGTAATTTCCTTTCTGTCCTAAGAACTTCAATTAGTAATTCTTTTAAAACAAGTCTGTTGGTGATGAATTCTGTTACTTTTCCTTCATCTAAGAATGTCTTTAATTCACCTTCATTTCTGAAGGATATTTTTACCGTATATAAGATGCTAACTTTACAATTATTTTCTTTTGGTGTTTTAAAAATGTTCCATTTTTTTACTTTTCTGTACAATTTTTAATGAGAAAACTATAGTAACTTGAGTAATACAAGGTCTGTCCAGAAGGTATCCAGCCATGTAATATGAAAAATAGAGACATTTATTGAAGAAGATACAAGAAAAATTGTGCAGGACAATGGTGCCTCCGTCCCCTTTAAAGTAGGCACCTGTGGACCTCACACAGTTCCAATTGCCATGAGCTGCCCCATTGTATTTTCCTGAATCTCACTGACAATCTGAAATCTCTGACCTTTCAAAGGTAATTTCAGTTTTGGGAAAAGCCAGAAGTCTCAGGGCACCAACTCTGTCACCTGGGTGATTTGATATGTAACCAAAAAACTCTGCACCAGAGATGATGCATGAGCAGGTGTGTTGTTGTGATAAAGCTGCCAATCACCAGTTGCCCTTAGCTGTGACCTTCTGAATTATCTAATGGTTTCCATGGGGCAATGTTCAAGCTTAATACAAAATGTGATGCAAATTCTTTGGTCTACTCGCTCAGTCATTTTAAATGCAACAGCCACACAGTGCATGTTTTGATCACCAGTATGGCACCTTTGAATAGAGTGGGCATTCAATAAATGTCTAAAGAAAAAAGGTGCATTTCCCTGGCTGGTGTGGCTCGGTGGATTGAGTGCTGGCCCGTGAATAGAAAGGTCACCAATTTGGTTCCAGTCGGGGCACATACCCAGGTCACAGGCCCATGCTTAGTTGGAGGAATGCAAGAGACAGCCAATCAATGTTTCTCTCACACATAAATGTTTCTCTCCCTTTCTCCCTCCCTTCCCCTCTATCTAAAAATAAATACATAAATAATGTTTTAAAAGAATAAGGTATAAATAATGTATTAGCCTGACTACAACCCTTCATGGAGGAGTGGAATTGGTCCATTCTTTCTTGTGTCTCCCTGCACCGAACTTCCAGACCCAGCACACCCACAATGAGAGAACACCATCTGAATGAAGCTTCACAACTGCTCTCTCATTACCACTGGGCTTCTGGCATCCAACACATCTCAGAGTCCTGGTGTTAAGGAATGCATTCTGAGCCTCAGCCCGTACAGGCATGTCAAAATGATACTTCTAAAACAAACTGGAGCTCAGATTTGTTTCAAGTCTTCACTTGTTTTTGATGGAAAGTGTGCTGGCAGCTGTTGTCATCATTAGCCTTGTGGCAATACTTTTTCCCTTAAGCGTCTCGTGTCTCATATGAAAGCTTAAAGCTAGTTAAATAGGGAGGGACTTTGGAATACGTGCCAATGTCAAACAGTAAAGTTTTTATTTTCTCCTGTTGTAACAGCTTTAAAGGTCTGAATTTCCCAATCTCAGTCCCTAACACTACTCAGGATTTTAAGTTAGATAATGGAGTAAGAACAAGAGGATCCTAATTCCTTCCCCTCCTTTTATGATCTTTTCCAGAGAACTAGTAAATGAAAGATGTAAAGCCAGCTAGGCACTTGGGTGAGGAATTCTCCCGTAAGTTGATGCTTAAGGAATGAGTGAACTGTCCATCCATGGCTCTGTAACCTGGAAAATCAAGATATCTAAACGTATTTGAACGACCCAACAGTCTTCAGTGGTATTGACATTCCCCAATAGCTAACCCAAGTGGCACATTTAGAAATCCACAGTAACTAATGTTCACCAGACACTATATGCCAAGCAATATCTTCAGCACTTGGCATTATAAAGTTTTCACAAAACACTCTAAGGTGCATATTTATCTCCATCTTACAGACAAGAAAACCTTAGATTAAAGAGGTCTGGAACTTGCTCAGGTTTTTATCCACAAATCAGAAGGCTTTTTAAAAGGGTTATTAGCACTTCCCAATATTATGAAAACATCCACTCCACTAAACTGTATAGTTTTTTAAGGCATGAACTATTATTTACTTCATCTTCATATCCCCTACAATACTTAGAACAATGTCTCATACATTGTTCTAATAAACTGACTTCTTAATAAAACTTTTCTGAACAAATGAAAGGCCTCACAGTTCTGGAATGGCTATATGTTTTCTCTTCTCTTCTCTTCTCTCTTTCTCTCTCTTTTTCTCTCTCTCACTCTTTGTTTCCATTATTTTAATAATGGGAAATAAGTCCTCAAAGTCATTCAAACTCATATATATATATATATATATACTCATTTACCAAGTTTACCAGGTCCCTTCTCCAAATCAAAAGGTACAAGTCTCTGGGGCCAAAAGCAACAGCTGCTTAATAGGTGAACTTCAATACCAAGCAACACGTTGGGACAAGTAATTAAGGATATATAATCCATTTGAAACTGCAGGGGAAATTTTAGGAAGTAGAATGTATTTATCAGAGTTGGAATTTGGCCAACATTCTAAGGAAAAACATCAATTACTCTTTGATTATATAAAGTAGCATATAAACACTGTTTAACTGAATTTCTGTCTAAGGTAACAACTTCAGAGACCCACAGAAGGGATACATCATCACTGGACAAATTCTTCCATTAGGAAGAGTTCTTTGTACTTTCATAGTAACCCCTTGTATCTAACAAAGAAAACCTCTTACCAAGTTTGTAGCAAAAGTGAATCTTAGTTAATGAAGTTGGAGAGAGTAAGAGGTCATTTCAGCAGTTCAATCTGTGTGCACATTAAATTCTTTTAGGTAGCTCTCTTCATAACTCCATAATCTCAGATACTGCAATGTGGGAGAGACCTCAAGAGAACTGATTTCATCAAAATCAGACAGCACCTCTCTGTCCAAGACAGTTTGGGTATGATCTTGCTTGATGTGTGAAAGTGAGGAAATAGGCTGGGTAACTTTCCAAGATCTCTAACCACCCTTGACTTGGGAATTCTATTAAAAGATCTAAACCAAAATATAAATAAATAAGAAGAGGGGATCAACAGATTTAAGAGACACACCAACTAAGTACATGTGGGCCTCGTTTGAAATCTAACTCAAAGCAATTGTATTTTAAATATGAACTAATTGGAGAAATTGAATACCGATTGAATATTTGATATATTAAGAAATTTCTATTACCTTTTAAGTATAAGAATGAAAAGTGTATTTTAGAGATGCATACCATAGTATTTGTAAGTGAAATGATATAATGTCTGAGACTGGTTTCAACACAATAGAGAAGTTGGTGAGGGTGTAGTTGAAACAAGATTGTCCACATGTTAATAATACCTGAAGCTCATTGATGGGTATGCATGAGGATTCATGATACTATTTTCCTTCACTTTTGCATGCTTGTAATTCTTCATAATAAACTTATTTAAAGCAAATTAATATGACTATTCACCATAGTTTGAACATAGATGGGATGAGCCATGACTCAAGTGACATTTCTAGTAACACAAAAATTTTCTTTTTTCAAAAAACAAAATCTATAAGAACATAAATCTTGAGATTTACATTGTATAGCCATAATCTTGAGATTTTGCTAATTCATAAAACTAAGTCAATTTTCTAAAACTCAAAATTGTTTTAAAACATAAACTCTTACAGTATTGTTTTTTAATTTTTTCCAATAAAACTTAAAAAATATATTCAAAAACAAGCAAATTGCATGATTTTTATGAACTCCAATGGAGCTGAACTCAATTTATTAATGTTTTATTAACCAGTAGGTGTTTTTTCAGCACTTTTGTTTTTACATGTTCAGTAAAATGATTCACTGTATGTTTGTAAAGATTCAAGTAAAATTTACTGGATCCTTACTTATTCTCTTTAATATGCCAAAAAATATTGTGATTGCCAGAAAAGTAGAAAATGGTATCTGCCTTTGAGAATGTACAGATTCATTTGAAAGATGAGATTTCCTATTTACATAGGAAATAGTTGTAGAATAATAAAAGTCTGAATGCTAAATAAATTAACTGTCATTGTTAATCAAACCTATAGTTTTTAAAATGATCTCTGAACCCAATCAGTAACTGTTCAGTCAGATTCCTACAGCTCTCTATTTACTTCATTCACAATTATATTTATTTTATTACTGCTTCAATTTTTTTTAAAGAGTCTCTCACTGTCGATGTGTGGGCAGACTATGAACTGACTCAACATGGTCACACTTTGATCTCCTCACCTTGAGTGTAGGCTTCTAGCCAATAGAATATGACAAAGATAATGAAATGTCCTATCACTCCTGTGATTACAGTTTGTTATATATCACTCTGTCTTGCTAGCAGATCTTAGAGGTTCTTTTTTGGCTTTGAGAATGAAACAGCTTCGTTGGGAAAGCCCACATGGCAGGAACCTGTGGGAAATGCCAGGGACCTGCATGCAGCTGCTAAGAGCTGAAGGTGGCCTCTGACAACAGCCTGCAAGAAGCCAGGGCCCTCAGTCCTACAGCCACAAAGAAATCCATCCAGCCTATGGCCTCTCAGCCTTTTAGCTCAGATCAAGTGTAGATCAAGATGTATCTGTTCTTTTCCGTTTAATATCTGATATGTCCGCCATCCATGGACAATATATTAAATGTATTTCTGGAGCAGGGGGATGAAATGGCTTGCTCCACCCACTCTGCACATTGACCTGGTATTCCAAGACTTCCAGGAAGGTGCACCCCCTTGGGGACACAACAGATCAAATGAAAGGTAGAATACTTTTTTGTTGTGGTTTCTTACCTTTCATAGCTGACGCCCCCTCAAAACATTCAGCAGGACCTTGACTAAGTAGCTCAGTTGGTTCAGGTATGGACCCGATAGCCAAGATTGAGGGTTCCATCCCCAGTCAGTGTATATACAAGAATCCACCAATGAAAGCGTAAACATTTGGAACTGCAAATTGATATTTCTCTCTCCATTTAGTCACTTAGTCTCTTTCTCTAAAATCAATTTAAAAATTAATCCAGCCTACAAACTGAGTGAATTTGGAAGCAGCCCAGCCGACACCTTGATTACAGCTTGATTAGACCCTCAGCAGCAAACTCAGCTAAGCCATGCCCAGACTCCTGACCACAGGACATTATAAATGTGTGATATTTTAAGCCAATAATTTGGAGGGGATTTTTCACAAAACAACAGAAAACTTTTACAGTAAAAATTTTAAGATTGTAATATATAAGAGTACTGTTGAATCCTGCAATGCGTTGTTTGAAAAAGAAAAACAGAAAGCAAAATGATTTGTCTAACTAAAGTCAGAATGTCTTTAAAAAGAATTTCTGGTCCACCCTGAGAAACATAAATTTTTAGATTTAGCTAGATTTTTAGAAGGGCACAGCAATTCCAGAGGAAATAACCAAGAAAAATGGGTATGTACTGTATCTGAGTTAGAAGGGAAATGAATATCCAGTAATCTTTACATTTTAAACCAACTTCACACTCCTAGAATAACTAGTCATTGTTTATTATCCTTTTTATATATTGTTGTGTTTAATTTGCTCAAATTTTAAGAATTTCTGAACATATGCCTATGAAGAATACTGGTCTGTAGTTTTCTAGCAACATCTTTGTGTGGTTTTGGTATCTAAATAGTGTTGCCCTCGTAAAAATAAATTAAAAAATATTCCCTCTGCTTCAATTTTCAAGTCTTCTACATCCTTATTTTTTTCTACTCATTCTAGCAATGTGGAGAGAGTGTTGAAATCTCTGGCTTAAACTGTGGACTTGTCTATTTTTCCCCTTTCAGTTGCTTCATGAGTTCTGAAGTCTGTCATTTGACACATTTAGGATTGCAATGGCCCCTTGATAGTTGACCCCTTCATCCTTATGAACTAAGCCTCTTTATTCCTGATACTGGCCTTTGCTCTGAGATCTGCTGTGTTTGATACCATTATAGCCACTATATCTTACTTCTGAATAGTGTTAGCATAGTATACCTTTTTCCATTGTCATTTTTTAAGTCATTTGTGTCTTACAGATTTAAAGTAGACTACTTGTAGACCCTTCGCACTTCACATGACTATTAGTGTGGTTGGCTTAACTTACCATCTTCTTTTATTGCTATTTAGTCAACCTGCTCTTTTTATGCTTTGTGTTCTTTTTCTGCCTTTTCTAATTTTTGGATTGATCTTTATGACTCATTTTATCTCCATGATGTCATATTAGTTATAACTCTTTATTCCAGTTTGTGTGTGTACATGGTTATTTGAGGATTTGCTTATCATAGCCTACAATCAAGTAATGTTATACGACTTCATTTACATAGTCCCGCCTCATTTGCAGCTTCACTTCCCAGATTTCAGTTACCCATAGTCAATGGTGGTCTAAAAATATTTCATGAAAATTTTCTGAACTAAATATCCCTAAGTTTTACATTGCAAGCTATTCTGAGTCGTGTGGTGAAATCTGTGTTCTGTCCTGCTCAGTACATCAGTCTCCCTTTGTCCAGCACATCCCTAACCCCAACCCACCTTTAGTCACTTAGTGGCTGTTTAGTATCATCAGTTATCAGACAGAGAGAGACCAGATTCACATAACAGTTGTTACAGTGTGTTGTTATAATTGTTCTGTTTTATTATTATTATTATTATTAGTCTCTTATGGTGCCTAATTTATATATTAAACTTTATCATAGGTATGTATGTATAGAAAAACCATAAAATAGATGTAATTAGTTTGGTATGATCCATAGTTTCAGTCCGCAACTGAGAGTCTTGGAACATATCCCCCAAGGTTTAGGGGGAAATGCATACAGTACAAGGCTGTTACAACAGCTTACTTCCATTTCTCTCTTCCTGGTCTTCATGCAATTGTTTCCATTCATTTTATTCCTGCATGTGTTATAAATCCCACATATGTTGTTATAATGGTTGCTTTAAAGAGTAGGTTATCTTTTAAAGAGATTTTTTAAATATAAAAAAGTTTCCTGTGTTTACTCACAGATTTGCCTTTCCCAGTGTTTTTCCAACCCTTTGCATAGATCCAGATTTCCACGTCATCATTTTCCTCTTTAACATTTCCTATAATGTAGGTCTGTCAGTGGTAAGTTGTTTCAGCTTTTGTGTTTCTGAAGTGTCTTTTGCCTTCATTTGTGAAAAATGTGTTTACTTGGCATAGAATTATAAGTTGACAGGTACTTCTTTTCAACACTGCAAATGCTGCTTCACTGTGTTCTGGCTTGCAGTGTTTCCAACGAGAAGTCCACCATCACTCCAACAAGAAGCCTGGTGTCATTGTTGACAAGGATATAACATGTCATGGGCATTCTGTATGTCAATAATGAACACCTTTATTCTTCTGGTCACAATGTATCTTTTTTACTGAACGCTTTTAATATTTTTCTTTTATCACTGGTTTAATTTTATCCTCTCATCCCTGTTTTAAATATTTTCATTACTGTTTTATTATGGTGTTCATTCTTCATAAGTCTTCTGTTTAGACTTTGTTGAGCTTCTTGGGTCTCTAGGTTTTAGATGTTATTTCTTCCGATAATGTTTTTATCCTCTCTTACTCCCCCCACTTTCAATTTCAAACACATACATGTGAGACTGCTTGAAGTTTCCCACAGTTTACTGATGCACTACTGGTTATTTTTTAAGCACCTGTGTGTTTCCCTAGGGCTGCCGTGACAAACGACCACAAACTGGTGCTTCAAATAACAAAAATTTATTCTCTCACAGTTCAGGCAGTCAAAAATCCAAAATCAAGGTATTATTAGCATGATTGGTTGCCTCTGCACACTCTGAGAAGTGAAGTGTCCTATGCCTCTCTCCCAGTTTCTGGAAGTTGCCAGCAACCCTCAGCATTTCATGGCTTGTAGGTACCTCACCCCAATCCCGCCTCCATCTTCATGTGACCCTTTTCCCTGCTTATGGTTTTCCTCGTTTCCTTTCTCTCAGGGATTACTGTGCTGTACTACCTGATCTCCACCGTCTGAAAACTAACTTTCATAGATTTAATGTTGTTATTGTCATTTTGTTTCAGAAAGATAGTACATACAGTCTGTTTTCTATCTTATCCAGAACCAGAAGTCTCCCACTGACCTTACGGAGCACACAATTGCTATAAATACTCTCTCCATGAAATTTAGTATCCCTCATCCTGAAACTACATGCATGTTTCACACAATACAATATCTCACATGAAATCAAATCACTAAAGAAAAAGCCAGGGTCGTTTATTGTGATAAGTAAGTTGGACAGTTATAGACATTCCTCTTTTGAAGAATTGAATGTACAGATCATTGAGTTACACATTTCAGAGTTGTTGAAATCCACACCAACTTTGTTCTAGGGATAGTCATCTTTACTCAGTAGAATTCAATATTCGTAATTTGTCAAGCCCTTTAAAAAAGGGGAGAAATTGAGTTAAAGCCACTAAGTGTATTTTATCTTTAAACTCAGTTTTGGAAACTTTTCATTAGTGGTTTTGCTTAGTTTCTCAAAAGCCCTTTGTGCCAGAACATGGCATTTGAATGCAAATAAATTCTATAAAGTGGATAGAAATTTCTGCTAAGGTAGCTACCTACAACAAGACTTTTTAAAGTCTAGTAAATGAGAGGAAATCATCTACTAGGGAATGCTCAAATTCCATTTCATCTCAGTCTCTGTGCTCACAAAGAGTCCATTTTAGTGATTTATGAGGAAGGAATGGTTTATCAATCACTCACTTACTTTCTTCAAAATATTGTTTGGGTGGTTTCCCCAATGAGAGAATGAATAGTAAGGTCGAGTGTTATAAATTCCCTGGAGTGTTAGTCCAGTCTAGGGATGCACAGAGAAAAGTTTAGGTATAAGAAAGCACTGAATGGCAAAGCCCTCTGCATTTAATTCTGGGTGATGTAACTAAGCACCAATACGAGAAGCCTCATGACTCTACCCACATAACATAAGCCTCCAAAATATCCGTCTCTGCAAGCCCAGACATTCTTTTAGCCTACAGCTGCTTCAGGAAGTGAGATTGCTTGACTTACCATGGCAGGGTTCCATGTATTATGAATATATAGAGGGGGAAATCATTTGAATGGGCTCAATTGTGTACTATGCCATGCCCCACTAGGACTGGTCAGAGGAAAGCGAATGACAGAGCCTGCAGTACAAACTGTAACTGAATAGACTATTTCTTCACCGTGTTGGAGAAGGACTAGTAACTGGTACATGTAGCCTTTTCTAAGATCTGTGCAACGGATGCCAAAAATGGGAATAGTGACAGTCTGAGTCACCTGTATGTCAGGTGTTAGATTTTTATTACTTCAGGAAATACATTTTTAACCATAAATTAGTTCTAATTTTATAGTAATCCTGAAGAAAAAGCTCCTCTTCAAATCCAATGTATTCCTATGTCCAGCAACAATTTTAGGTTATTCAGGGAAGACCGTTTGTTATTGTTTACCTGTTGCTGAGCTACAATGGACATCTCTTGTTTCTTATTTTGTTCTCAAAATAAACTTTCTAAAGAAAAAGATTTTTCATTCATCTCTGTAGCTTTGAGTCAGTCTTCCAGGGCTGGTTGCCTGATGAGATACACAGCAGTTAAAGCCTCAGTGATCCTCACAGTGTTTTCAACACCGCCTGGAACCTCTGTATACTGGATTTCATTTGCTTCCTTATCTGTTACATTTAATTAGAAATAATGATATTCTTTTTCAGTCTTTGAGAGGGACATATTTGTTTATTATTGTGAGAGCTGGGGTTTAGCGCCTTTCATCTAAAAACCGATATAAATCAAGCATTTATTAATAGGTATAATAATACTAAAAATCAGATCCCATTTTTTGATGCTTATATTTACTTGGTTGTCTTAAACAAATATGAGTATGGCAGAGCAAGAATCTAGTACAAAATAAAAATGTGGAGCCCTTGCTCAAATTTTTCTTTTAAATTTTACAGCAGAGCACTGGACCAAGCAGATGCCTTCCTGAGTGAAGGGCACGCTACCTCTGCATGACTCACACACACGTTGAGACAAAAGTCACTGTTTTGCTAAATTTTTTACCTACTAGGATGATTGTTAATACTGTTTTATGCTTAATACCAACACAGAGAAGTTTACAGTAGTGCCACTAAGGGAGAGGAAAATAGCCGCTCATGATTAAAAAAATTAAAACATTTCTATTTTATAAATTGGATAATAATCACTACTTAACTATTGAGTTTAATGGTACTTTGGGACAGTCCATTTAAAATGGGCTTTAATGCTTCGCCTGTCAGTGATCCCCAAACTGTTAAACTCTTTAATGGTTCCCATAACTCCTCCATCTGAAATCAGTCAATGTTCAAATCTACTTTGATACTTAGAACTCAGGGGACAGAGAGAGAACAGTGAGAGAAGGCAGTGGAGCTGAGGGCACTAACATTTTGCTATCTTATGACTGCCTACAGCAAACTGCATACAGCAAACTACATACTGTAATACCTCTTGTCTTAGTCTCTCAGGCTGCTATAACAAAAATAGCATAGATTGGTGGCTTGGGGGAGTGCACAGTTGTTGGTCATCCAGCACAGGAACAATGGAAGCTGAACTGAAGATGACAGACCTGCTTATTGTCAAGAGAACAGCTGCCTATGATAGTAGATTTTTGTAGGGTTTTTGTTTGTTTTGTTTTGTTTTGTCTTCTCCATGATTGCTATAAGTGTGGTTTTGTCTTTTGGAGTTGCTTTGCTGTTGTTGTTGTTTGCCTTGGTGTAAGGAAAGAGAAGCCTAAAGTATTTTCAACACACTCAAATAGCCCCCTTTAAAGCCTCCAAACTACTGGCAATGTCTAGTCTAGACTGCCTCTTATCTGCAAGAAAATTCTTGACAGGCGGAGGAGTGGAGACCCTTGGTTTTCCTTACATCCCTGTGTTGAAGAGCTTAGGGTGCTCTCTGGAAAGGAAAATCTAAAAAATTGACAGCTTCAGTGCTGACTATTGGAAAACATTGTCGACTTTTTGGTAAGTGGAATAATCAATCAATACTTGTAGTAACTGAAATATAAGGCTGAATATAAGGATTGCCTATCAGTTATAATGCAGAGGTAGCCATTTCTGGTCCTTATTGTGTTTTCATTAAAGACCAACAACGAGATTATGCTAAAGATACTGGAGTCTTTCCTAGCAAAGCAAAAATAGAATATAGAAATAAACCTAAAATGTTACCTTTTATTATGTAAAGAAAGTAGGGCATGTCAGATTAATGAACAACTTACTTGGAAAAAATGTGGACAAGGGTTTAATTTGTGTTTAATAGTGGAAAGCTTGTAATCATTTCCAACAGAGATCTCAAAACACATAATTTATATGAAAAGTGAAAAAGCTTTCAAGAAACATGTCCTAATTATCTTATTTATCCACTCAGTGCTTTACACTATCTTTCAGTTGTTTAATACACATGGCATTTTTCTTCACTTTTTGTGGGATTTTCATTAAAATTTGGAAGATGTTTGCATTTTTTTCTACTTCACCTGAGAAAAACTGATTCGAAGGCAGAAACAGATTAGCTCTAGATCAATTATTTAAATCAGAATCCTAGTTGCTACATCACCGGGGAGAAAGGAAGTGGTAGCTGTTAACTTGCATATTCTTTATCCATTCACTTATTTATAGGCAAACGTCTAAGGTTATCATCATCTTAGCAGTTTAATATCATCATCTTAGCCATTTAAGAGTCAAACCAAAAAATTATTCTACCTAAAAGGTCATCAAGTTCTGTCACCTTTTTAAGTGTTCATCTGTGAAATTGGGCTTAGCAGTCTGTTCTTCAAAAGCTGGATTATAATCAAAATTATGCTGTATAAAATAGGAAAAAATTAGATGCACCAATATCTAATAACAAAAACAGTAAATTGGATCATTTGGTCAAATAACAGAAATTATGTCAATCCAAAGATGAAGAATTGCAACCCATTCTTTCCACAATTTTATTTGCCTACAACTCTGAAAATAACTGCTTTGCTCTAAATGCACAGAAACAACACGACTCTAGCCATTGTTCGGCCACCATGACTCCTAGACATATTGAGACCTCCACAGTGGGATGGAATCCCAGAGAGAACTAAGACTAAATGGATACTGTTAGTCTGGGGAAACAGGCTTTGTCAGACATTGTTGGTAGAAATGAAAAATGATACAACCTCCAGAGAAGAGAATCTGGCAATATCTAGGAAAATGACATATACATTTTCCCATTAATCCAGCAGTGCCATTTTTAGAAATCTATTCCAAAATATACTTGCAAAAATACTAGTAGGTCACGTGGTGGGTTACCTAGATGCCTTCTGTACGTGAGAGATACAGTTTGGCAGCAGATGCCCGTCAGCTGAGATCCTCTCTTAGAACTGCCTTTGGCTGTGAGAGCTGCTTCCCAAACCACATCCAGTGACTGTTCTATTCAGGGGTATAAGGACCCTGCCCCTTGTTTCAAGGAAAGACAACTTTAAAACCTCATCTAGCCCCAGAGCTCTCCATGGGATTGTCTGAGGCCTTTGGTATATCTCCATTGCAGTTCAGCTCTTCCCAATGCCTAATCCTTCATTCCTTCAACGCTTTTGATCCCTAAAGCACTCACCAATAGCACCAATCTGTGCTCAGAATCTGTTTTCCAGCGGACCTAAGTGGTTGGAGCCAGACTGATCCAAGAAAGCAGACACTAAAATGGAATTTTAGAGCTGGCTCATTAGCCAGCTGGCTGACAATGAGGACCACATCACTGCTAGTAGATGAAGCACTCACAATGCATGATAGGTTTTACCAATATAATTGTTAAAAGTTTTACATGCGGCCCTGGCCAGCATGGCTCAGTGGGATGAGCATTGTCCTGCAAAGTCCAGGGTCACTGGTTCAATTCCCAGTTAGGGAATTGAACATGCCTGAGTTGCACATGCCTGAGTTGCAGGCCTGGTCCCCATTTGGGGTTCATGTGGGAGGCAACCAATTGCACACCAATGTTTCTATCCCTATATTTCTCCCTATTCCCCTCTCTCTAGAAAAATAAATAAATAAAATCTATTTTTTTTTAAAGTTTTACATATGGTGAACTAGGATAGGACACAGCGGGAAGGGAATGTATTGACAGTTTTGATACCTCAGGCTTTTATGGAAGCATTAATTGTAAGGATAACAGAATTGAATCACTGTGGCTGAATGCCACTGGTGAACTGAAAAAAATAAGACAGCCAAAGGCTAGGGATAATTATTAGTTTAAAGGGAAGTGCAAAACTCAAAACTCAGAGATTCTCCTTGGTAGCAAATAAACTCTTATCTCCTGGAGCCAGAAGGTATTATGCATAGCAGAGTGCCAGAGAAAGGTGAATTCTCAGTTCCGCAAAGTCTAATATGTCTAAATCAGGGTCCTGCTGGGAAAAGGTGCCAGTCTGAGCCCTGCATGGGTCTGGGATTATCTGAGTTGATTTACTCAAACATCTTAAAATCTCTGATTGTCCCCTTGAAACCTCTGGGCCTACAGAGTGGTCTATACCTCTCTCAGTTAAAATCTAGCCTTCCACTTCACCAGCCTTGCTTAGAGATAAAGCATGCCTTCCTTGCCCCCAGCTACTCTCCCCAAGACTGAACCCTGCTTCTCTTTATGACCATCACCAGTAACTAGGGTCAAACCTCAGTAGAACCCAGAAGAAGTGCTGGACCAGCTAAAGGAGAAAAGAGACTATATGCTGAAAGAACTGGAGGATCTAGCTAATATGTACTGACAAGAGCTGAAAAAATGTGCATAGGATTGAATCCTGAGAGTTATGGATCAATGGGAATTGAACATCAGGTTGGACAAGGGACAGTTTTTCAGTTTGGGGGCACTTTCCCAGAATTCAGGATTTAGCAGCTTGGCCAGAACCCCAAAACCATGTTGACAGAATAACTCTTGGAGACAGAAAATTCAATGGCCATCCCCTGGCTTATGTTTCTCAGTGGATTGAGTGCCAGCCTGTGAAGAAAGGGGTCGCCGGTTCAATTCCCAGTCAGGGCACAGGCCTGGGTTGTGGGCCAGGTCCTCAGTAGGGCATGTGTAAGAGGCAACCACACATTGATATTTCTCTCCCTCTCTTTCTCCATCCTTTCCCCTCTAAGGATAAATAAATAAAATCTTTTTTTAAATTTTAAAAAGAAAATTCAATGGCCTATACTAAGTGAAGTGGAAATACCATGTGAAAGCCTAAAGAAGAACTGGTTTTCCAAAGTAGTGAAGAATGAACTAGTGAGAAGAGCACCAGGATCATTGAGAAGCTCAGTGTTGACTATTCTTCACACGCCGAAGCAGAGAGTAGGAGAAATAGTGTTAGAGGGCTAGTCTTATTGATGATGGGGATGATAGTCTACCAAAGTATAGAGGCTAGGTGACAAAATTAAGCCACTAGAAGCAAGGTAGGCACAGTTATCACAAGGAACAGTGAGCTGTTGTGGAACTTGAAGGTGGTGAGTAGGGATGGGGTGAACCAAAGAAAGATAAATAGCACACAGTGCCCTTGGGGCTATACAGATGGGCAGCCAACACAGATATTGTTCAAACTAAATGAAAAGAAATCAAAGATAGAAGAAATAGGAAGCTTAAGAAAATACCCCAATTTAAAAAATAGTCTCTTGCTTATTTCCAATACCTGAGACGTTTCTCAGACCCAAAACTCACTGGCTAAGGGAGAAGCCAGGATTCTGAGGAGGAACGATCCTAAAATGCCACAGCAAGTATACGCAGGAATGATTCTCCTGCTCTTTCCCGAAGACTAGAAACAACGTAGCTATTCATCAATATGGAACTGGTTGGCCTGGCCATGGTATATGCAAGTATGGAATACTGTGTAGCTGAAAAAAAAAATGAAGCACCTCTCTGAAGCACCTCATGTACACATAGGGATCTCCAGAAGATATTTAATATGAAAAAAGCAAGGTGCGGGTCAATGTAAATAATGTGTTAACTTCTGTGTAAAATACAAGGAGGAATACCAAAATATATACACATTTGCTTTTATTTTCAAAGTGAGTTAATAAAAAACTAAACTAAAAAAAGTAACAAATATAAGTGATAATTTGGGAGTTTACAGAGTGAAAGGAAAAAGCATGAGAATGCAATCTCTCTGCATATACCTTATTTTACAGCATCAAAAGGAACAGGAGTCACCTTGAATGCTTTTAACTGGCCAAAGAAGGACAATTTGAGCATGAAAAATAATACCAACTCCAACTGATTAAAACAAAACATATACATATAAATATAGAAACTAATAATTAAACCAGTAAGAAACTTCATTCATCACCCCTTGAGGTGTGCTAAGGCACACAAATTTATTCTGAAAAATTAATGAATGAAGGGAAAGAATCAAGCATTTATCCCGCTTTCATATATAATCTACATTTTAGTGTAACCAAATAGTTGAGGGAAAGTTTTTATTTTTAGAATTCCAGCTAAAACATCACAGTTTTGGAACCCCTGGAGAAATAATGGATGTGAGCAACAGTGATCAATGAGTGCTAAAACCCTAGGCAAAACATTAACGGAGCTTTCCAGCACTAACAATGGAACAACTTAGTTATCTTCTGATGTGATATAATAATAATAATAAGTATGAAATGCCCTGCCCCTCAAAATTGAGACTGATAATAAACAACCCTTCATAAGCTAATACCAATTTTTAGAAAATACAGGGTATAGAAGAACAAGTTAAATGACACAATGAGTAGCAGAAACTGGATCATTTCTGACAGTTTCTTCAACAAATTAGAAAAGAAAAAGAGGTAGGGCTATTACAGATGAAAAGAAACTTGAGGATATAATGACTGAAGGCAATGACTTTGGATCATGTACTGTCCTATTGCTACTGTAGCAAATTGCCACAAACTTAGTGGTTTAAAACAACACGAATTTATTATCTTATAAATTTATTAGCTTCTGGAGGTCAGAAGTCCAACAATGGGCCTTCCAGGGCTAAACTCAAGGTGTTGAAACTGCATTGCCTCTGGAGGCTTTGGAGGAGAATCAGTTCCTTGCCTTTTCCAGCTTCTGGAGGCTGTCCACACTCCTTGGCTATCGGTGCCCTGCCAGCAATGGCATCGCTCCAACATCATGTCCACGATTATCTCCTTCTCTACACTGACCCTCCTACCTCTCTCATATAATAAACCCTGTGATTACATTGAGCACACCTAGATATCCCAGGATAATATTCCTATCTCAGGATCCCTAAATCATATCTGCAACGTCTCTGTTGCCCTGCAAGGTAATCTATCCATAGGTTCCAGGGATTAGGATGTGGACATTTGATGGAGGTAGGAAGAGAGGGGTGTTATTCTGTCTACCACCGATTCTGATTCAAACCAAGGAACTATGAAAAGATAGTTTCTGTGAAAACTATGACCATCGGTAGGGTATAATATGTATGAATTTTTATTAGTTTTCTAATATATGATCATGGCATTGTAGTTTTGTTTTTAGTATAGGCCATCTGTTGGAGATGTTTACTAATTATTTATAGGTAAAATAGTATGGTAGCTGGTATTCTCATTAAAATGTTTAAAAGAATAAGGGAAATAAATGAAACAAGATAGGCAAAATATAAAAATTGTTAAGAATTAGATCATAGTCACATAAGATCAGAATACTTTTCCTTTACTATTGAATATACTTGAAAATTTCTACAACAAAAGGTTTTTTTAAAAAATCAAAGATAATTTAATATGGCATAAAAGAAAAGGAATGGAAAAGAGAGGGGGCATCTAGGGCTTCAGTGAACAATTCTTCTCCATTTATCTGTGGATACCAGTGTGAATGTATGGTAGGATAAATTCTTAGACACAAAATTGCATTTAAAATGTTTTTAAATAATACTTTATTGATTATGCTATTATAGTTGTCCTGATTTTTCCTCTTTGCCCCCTACTCCCTCAAGCAATCCCTACATCACTGTTCACGTCCATGGTCATGTGTATATGTTCTTTGGCTACTCCATTTCCTATACTGTACTTTACATCCCCACCACTATTCTATAATTTCCTACTTGTAGTTCTTAATCCTCTCCCCACTCCCATCTGGCAACCATTTGGTGACTAACTTCTTCTCCCTTGTTGCTTTTAATATTCTCTCTTTACCTTTAACCTCTAACCTTTTTAAATTACGATGTTTCTTGGAGTGGGCCTCTTTGCATTCACCTCGTTTGGGACTCTGTGCTTCCTGAACTTGTATGTCGATTTCCTTAACAAAATTAGGGAAGTTTTCTTTCATTATTTTTTCAAATAGATTTCCAATTTCTTGCCCTTCTTCTTCTCCTTCTGGCACCCCTATGATGCAAATGTTGGGCCTCATGAAGTTGTTCCAGAGGCTGCTTATACTATCCTCTTTTTAAAAAAATTCTTTTTTCTCCTTGCTGTTCTGATCACTTATGTTTTGGTACCTTATGTTCCATATCATTGATTTGATTTTCAGCTTCATCCACTCTCCTGTTGTTTCCCTGTAAATTGTTCTTTTTTTCAATTAGTGTATTTTTTATTTTTTAATATATTTTATTGATTATGCTATTACAGTTGTCCCATTTTTTCCCCCTTCACTCCCCTCCCACCTGCACATTCCCCTCCTTTAGTTCGTGTTCATGGGTCATACATATAAGTTCTTTGGCTTCTATATTTCCTATACTATTCTTACTCTCCCCCTTTCTATTTTCTACCTACCATTTTTGCTACTTATTCTCTGTACCTTCCCCTGTCTCTCCCCTTCCCCCTCTCTTATTGATAATCCTCCATGTGACCTCCATTTCTGTGGTTCTGTTTCTGTTCTAGTTGTTTGCTTAGTTTGCTTTTGTTTTTGTTTTAAATGTGATTGTTAACAAATGTGAGTTTGCTGTCATTTCACTGTTTATATTTTTTATCTTCTTCTTCTTCTTAGATAAAATCCCTTTAACATGTCATATAACAAGGGCTTGGTAATGATGAACTCCTTGAACTTGACCTTATCTGAGAAGCACTTTATCTGCCCTTCCATTCTAAATGAAAACTTTGCTGGATAGAGTAATCTTGGATGTAGGTCCTTGCCTTTTATGACTTGGAATATTTCTTTCCAGCCCCTTCTTGCCTGTAAGGTCTCTTTTGAGAAATCAGCTGACAGTCTGTTGGGAACTCCTTTGTAGGTGACTGTCCCCTTATCTCTTGCTGCTTCTAGGATTCTCTCCTTCATTTTAATCTTGGCTAATGTAATTATGATGTGCCTTGCTGTGTTCCTCCAAGGGTCCACCTTCTTTGGGACTCTCTGAGCTTCCTGGACTTCCTGGAAGTCTATTTCTTTTGCCAGATTGGGGAAGTTCTCCTTTATTATTTGTTCAAATAAGTTTTCCCCTTGTGGCTGTTTCTCTTCCCCTCCTGGCACCTCTAATAATTCAGATGTTGTAATGTTTAAAGATGTCCTGGAGTTTCCTAAGCTTCTCCTCATTTTTTTTGAATTTTTTTATTTCTTCATTCTTTTCTAATTGGATGTTTCATTCTTCCTTCTGGTCCACTCCATTGATTTGAGTCCCAGTTTTCTACCCATCACTATTGGTTCCCTGTACATTTTCCTTTATTTCACTTAGAATAGCCTTCATTTTTTCATCTAATTTGCAACTGAATTCAACCAGTTCTCTGAGCATCCTGATCACTAGTATTTTGAACTGTGCATCTGATAGGTTGGCTATTTTTTCATCACTTAGTTGTATTTTTTCTGGAGCTTTGATCTTTTCTTTCATTTGGGCCATTTTTTTTTGTCTTCACCCACCTATTATGTAGTGAGGGGCAGAGCCTTAAGGGTTCACCAGTGCAGGGAATCCCAGTCACTGCTTTGTGACTGATGTTGTGTGTGGGGGAGGGGTCCGAGTGGGAACAATAGTGCTTGCTCTGCTCTCTGCCATCTTTCAGTCACTTCCTCTGCTACCCACAAGCAAATTGGGTCCTTCTGGTGCTGATTGCCAGTGGGTGGGTTTGTGTATATTCTAGGACCCTGTGGGTCTCTCCAACAAACTCTCCTATGAGGCTAGGCGTTGCTCCCATCATCGCTTCAACCCTCGCAGGTGTTTTTAATCAGCGGTTTGAGGCTTTATGTCCCTGGGCTAGGGTCCTGGGTTGCACAGTCCATCCTGCTCTCCAGTTTTTTCTCCTGGTTTATTTGCACATGAATGTGGGACCACCTAGTCCCCAACCCGCTGCCTTGCCAGTCTGCCCACTGCTGCCTTGCAGGCCAGCTGCAGCCTTGTGCTCCCTGCTCCACAATCTGCCACCTCGCTGGATTCGCCAGCCGCTGCCTTGCCGTGAGACCTCTCTGCCTGGCTGCCTGTCTCTGCCCCTCTTACAGGTCTCCATGGATGTGTCTTCTTTAACTCCTTGGCTGTCAGACTTCCATACAGTTCAGTTTTCTGTCAGTTCTGGTTGTTTCTTGTTTTTAAATTGTTGTTCTTCTTTCGGTTGTGCAAGGAGGCATAGTGTGTCTACCTATGCCTCCATCTTGGCCGGAAGTCTCAATTAGTGTATTTTTTGTTTCTGACTGGATCCTTTTTTATGAAGTTGAGGTCCTCACTAAGTTCCGTGAGCATACTTATAACCAATGCTTTGAACTCTGCATCTGATAAATTGCTTATCTCCACTTTGTTTAGCTGTTTCCTAGAGTTTTGATCTGTTCTCTCATTTGGGCCATGTTTCTTTGTCTCCTTATTTTGGCAGGCTCTCCGAGTTTGTTTCTATGTATTAGGTAGAGCTGCTTTGACTCCATGTGTTGGTAGTGTGGCCTAATTAGTAGGTATCCTGTAGGGTCCAGTGGCATAGCCTTCCCTATCACCCAAGCTGGGTACATCCTTTGTGTGGGCTGAGTACACCCTCCTCTTGTAGTTGAGCCTTGGTTGCTGTTGGCAGATCAATTAAAATGTTGATAGTAAATACTGTATATGTATATACTAAGGCTGAACAATTAAGTGGACAGATGGTGGATGATCCAGACTTCTCACTGTCAGAGATGAAACTTTCAGGACAGAATGAACTACATGGTGTTGGATTAAAGTCAGCTTTTTAGAACAACTGAAGATATGTGTACTTGTTCTTAAAATGAAGCTACACACTGTACAGGAGGAACTCTACCGTCACCCAAAACAGAATAACCTGCTTCAAAATTCATGCTAGTTACTTTTGTAAATTAAATAAAAGAGCAATAATACACACTACAAGTATGTGACATTCCTCTTTTTGATCAACAAAGCATTTAGCACATTATGCTAAGCAAAACACCACAGAAGAAAAAGTAAAGAAGCTAGCTTCTTCACTGATTATTCACTATTTTCATATAAACTTCCTAACATTTAAAATAGAAGATGAGACCTGGCTGGTGTAGCTCAGTGGATTGAGCTCAGGCCTGCGAACCAGAGTATCATGGTTTGATTCCCAGTCAGGGAACATGCCTGGGTTGCAGGCCAGTTCCCAGCAGGGGACACATGAGAGGCAACCATACATTGATATTTCTCTCCCTCTCTCTTTCCCTTCCCCTCTAAAGATAAATATATATATAAAATAGAAGGTGAAATTTAAAAAACTCTCAGCCATGAAAGCAATAGAAATAATGAAATCCTAGAATATAGACTATCATTTGAAATACTCTTCAGTAATAGTAAATGACAGAAAATGGGGACTATGCAAAAAAATCTAGAGATAGAAATGGCAATAATAAATTGATTGAAACTTTAAGTTACCCATTTAGAAAATAGAACCTTTGATAAACAATATCAATTACTACCTTTTGCACTGAAGAGATGAAGTCTCTAAGCAATTCTGCCCCCACCCCTTTTCCCTTCTCAGCTATAGTATGCCCAGTGACCTGAGATTCATACTGTCTTCATTGTCCAGGGAATAACATGAAAGTGATTGTTTGAAAATAAAATGAGGGATTGAAACACTATAGTTCAGAAGACAGAATCAGTTACCTGACATTCAATACCAATCCTCATTGTGTTAAGAATGCCAGTGTTTCATATGCCCCACTCAGAAAAAGAGTTGTTTCAATACACGCTTCTGTGACTTTATTCAGTTTGGTTACATCTCAGGGAGTTTAATTTCATGCAAAGCTTTCAGATAATGTGTTCCAGTGACAGAAGCAAGTTCAGATACCATGAGGCAGAACTTAGAAGCTCAGGAAAAATGAAAGCAACCTGGGTTGCTAAAGTTTGATCAAAACTTTGCCTCACCTTGGAATTAGCCCTCGAGAACTGAGAAAGCTGCCATGTTAGCAATTCCTGATGTAAACATAATGGAATGAAAGATGATCTGGTTGGATTGGGTGCTTATATTATGGACATAAAGGGAAATGGCAATGAGAAGTGAATGTCAGAGATTTAAATAAACTGAACTGATTTCATGAAAGGCTTAAGAATCAGCCTGGCTGGCAAAAGAGAGGCAAAACACCTGCACTACTAGTCCACACATGAACAATGCATTTATTTTCAAACAAAGAGCAGATAATGCTCAAGCTTTGGAAAGAGAGATCTATTTTTCAGAGAAAGTATGGACACCTGAAAGAAACACATGGGGTATTGTGTTTAGGAATGAAACATGTGATCTAGGGAAATGCCAGTTTATCCAAGTTTTGGCTGGGTTACTGCTTTGTTAAGAGAAGGGACATATTTTAGAAACAACTGTGATTAACTGAGGTTTAATGTACTTTCTTGTAATTGCCTATAATTTTAAAAGATTACATTGTAGCTTGTAAGCCTGGTTAAAAAATAAATCAGTTGATTAAAAAAAGTACAATATCACATGTGTTTTATTGCTTTGAGTTTATCCCCAAATACAGAGATATTGCATGTTTTGATACTTAATAAAAGTAATTTTGTTGATTCAGTTGGCTTCTCTTTACACCTTTGGTTTCTTAACATGGTTATATTACCATCAATTAATATTTCACAAAGTTTTCCCTGGCTGGTATAGCTCAGTGGATTGAGCACGGGCCTGTGAACCACACAATCGCGGTTCGATTCCCAGTCAGGACACATGCCTGGGTTGCAGGCCAATTCCCAGCAGGGGACACACCAGAGGCAACCATACATTGATATTTCTCTCCCTCTCACCTTCCCTGCCCCTCTAAAGATAAATAAATAAAAATTTTTTAAAAATTTCACAAAGTTTATGTGATCATGCTAATTGACAAAAATAATTGTACACAAATGGAATTTTAAGTACAATAAACTTTCACAATTTATCTTTAGTGTTCCATGTTCTTTCTAATTTAAAAGATAATACCTCAGTGAACTTTTCTTTCTTTTTTTAATTTATTGATTTTAGAGAGAGAAAGATTGATTTATCATTCCACTTGTTGATGCATTCATTGGTTGATTCTTATATGTTCCCTGACCAGGGATCAAACCCACAACCTTAGTGTACCAGGTTGTGGTACCTTATCCAAATGAACCACCTGGACAGGACTGAATTTTTCTTATATCATCCTAGAAATCATAGACAAAGGAACTCTCTGAGTCACAACTTAGCTCAAAGAATGAATGCAGATTGTTAGTATCGCTTTGGAGTCTCCTACCGTTTCTCACAAGAGAGCATTTCTCCTAGATCTATTCTTCTTTGGCGGTGTGACTACACAGATTTGATAACTTCATTTCTCCACCATTCTTTTCTCTATCTGTAAAAATGGAAGGCCAACTATCTTGCAGGGTTATTCTTAGTATTATATTTTACAGTTATTTCTTTAAAAACTTTACCAATATACTTACCAGTCTCTTTGATAAACATTGCTTCTTAAACCCTACTCCTTTCTTCTGCATCCAGTTTTTTTCTGACTGAAGTACATCACTTAGTGTTCTTTCCGGAAAGATCTGTGAGCTTTGATATTTTGGGTAGTTACTGACTTTTAAGTAAGTTAATTTACCTCATCTCTTAAAACATATTATTTTATCGCTGTATTATATTGGTGCTGATGAGAAATCTTCCATCTGACTGTCAAAAGAAATCAATTTTTCCTCTCTCCAAGATTGGAGGATAACTTCAATAAAAGTTATTTATGGCTCCTACTTTGCTTAACTGAAGGATAGATATTGATTAACTTTAGATTTGTTAAGAAATTTATGCAATTTAAGAAAACCACCAAAATTATAGAACTATAGTTATCAAAACAGTAGAAGGGGAGAGAAAAAAACAAAATTGATCAGATCAATGGAAGGAAAAAAAGGTGAAAAGCAGGAGGGGGAAGGAGTAAATAGAAGAAGAAAATAAGATGAGATAAATAATTCTAAATATGTCAGTAACACTAAGTGGTATAAACTCATCAGATACAAGACAAACTCCAAAATTGTTACTTTTTAAAACCCAGCTATATCCTGTTAATAAAAGACATTTAAAGCCTGATAACATACAAAGTTTGGAAGAAATATTATAGAAAAAGATATACCAGAGGATTCTACAAGATAGAATAGAAAGCACCAGGAATCTGTCTCCCCACCTAGAAACAACTGCATGGGCAGAGTCTGTCTGCTGTAATTATTTTGGAATTTTGGAGTCTACTAAAGGCTTATAACTTCCACAGAAAGATTTGGTCAATCTCCGCTCTTACACAGCAGCAGCTACCTATTCCACCCTTAGCCATATGGCAGGCAGATGTGTACATGTTCTTGGAGCAACTTGCACCCAGCTATGGGAAAAAAGGTGTTCAAAAAGGACCCTGTCTGGCGGGAACCACCTTGTCTGGTTTCAGAAACTGTAACCCCCTATGGCTAAGGCTGAGTGAGAGACCTTGGGACCATAAACCACTAAAGGAGACAAAGCTCATCTCCCTGGCAGGGGCACTGCCTCTGCCCCTTTTACTTCACCCTGCCTGGTCCCCAGTGCATGATCAGTTAGCCAATGATGGGTAATATTCCTCAAGCAGGGGATGGCCTAAGACAGGCATGATCATGAAGGGAACTTCAAGGAAGGACTTAGGGGACTATAGAAAAAGAGAGTGATGGACTCTCACCCCTCGGCTTTGCCAAAGCCTGAGTCCTCATTCCATCTGTGAGAAGTCTTCTAATCTCTTGGCTGCCTTACTTCCCCTGCCTGACTTAAGCCTGAAACAATGCCAGAGGTGGGTGCAGCCCTGTGCTGGAAAGGGCGGGTTCCCTGGGGCGACCAGGCCTAAGAAAGAATGCATAAAATCCTGTGAAACCTGCTTTGCTAAGGATGCCTTCAATTTTCTGATAAGGGTCCAAGCATGAAATAGATTTGTTTCCCAAAGTTTTATAGCCCTTTAGCTAACTCACCCTGACTCAGAATAAGCCCTCATAGTTCTTTGTATATTATCTACTGTTCGATCCTTACTGCCTGACAATGACTGATGAGCGTTACCTGTATTCCTGTGCAAACTGAACCCTAAAAAACCCATTGAGGAACAGGCTTCTAGCCCTTCTCCTTTGAGAGGTTGGCCACCTTTCCTCCCCAAGCAGATCATGTCTTGGTAGACTTATTCTCACCCATGGTGGGTGGGGGTGGGGGTGGGCCTCTGCAGGCAGACCCCCCGCACACACACACACCTGTCCTTCAAATATCAAGAATCTATGTTCCGATCACTGCTTGGAATTGGAAAATTTTAGTTTAAGTAATAGCTAGGACTTAAGAATTGGAAAATTTTAGTTTAAGTAATAGCTAATAACCTTAGTAAGCAATGCATGTAAAAGTTTTTGTTGCACGAACTGAAGGTATGACCCACCCTAACTCCAGGAGACCAGAAGCAGTCCCACCTTTGTTCCTCAGGAGGACAGCAAGCAATTTAAGATAGTATCTGAGTCATAGTACTCCAGGGTGAGATGACCACTGCCCAGGACACAGATAAAGACCATTGCCTGGGGCATGGCTTAAGACCACCACCCTGGGCGAGATTGCTGAAGTTGTTGTTTTTTAATCCAATTAACTTTTCCCTGAATTCCAAACCCCTTACCTACACTTGGTTCTCCTTATACAAAGGGCCATTTTAAAATGGAATTTAAGATGATCTATTAGGGTTTAAACCTGCCATCTTCTCAGATTGCTGGCCATCTGAATAAAGCACCCATAAAGATTCAATCACTATCATTGCTTATTGGGTTTGGTAGTGACAGGTAGCCCAAACTCCCGTGTCTTTTTCAGTTTCAATTGCTGCTTGAAACTGAAAACAGAGGTTCAGACAAAGAGGTGTTACCACTGTTGTTTCCCTTCTCACTGATACAGGGGGCAGCCAAGGAGGGTTTCCAAATAGGGATTTGTAGTGGGGTCCAGAACTCAGGGTGTCCAGGAAACATTAGAAAAAAATATATGTATGATGTCCTCACCTTCACCAGTCTGAGTTGTGGGATGGGACACATGGAGCAGGGCCATTGAGAGCTGTTTTGCATAGCAACAACTTTGTAGCTAACCTCTGGCATGGTCATTTTACATATCTATAACCTTTAACTGGTTTCATAGATATGTTAAATGGCTGTGGCCATGCTTTGAGCCAGGGGTGTGAGGTGACTTTCACCCAAGATGTAACTGGGGGCCAGCTTCCCCTGGTTACAGTGCCTGTGTGAGAACTTGGAGATGATTGGCTGTACACCATGGGGCTACGCTTTCCCAGACTTACTATGGCAGCCCAGTAGAGCTGGATAAATAGGGAATGCTGGCAGGTGTAACTGACTGGGGGAGGAGTCGAAAATGGGGCTGCAGAGGAAGATTGGTACTGGGATTGAAACCCAGGCATGGCAGCCATGCCAGGTTGGGACCATGCACTTTTGAGGTATTCCCTTTTGCCACGTGGCTTAGGAAGCAGGAAAGACTTTGCCTGGAAGAAAAGGGGTGAAAGGACTCTTGCTGGTGGGCCATGAGAAGGTGCCACATGGTTTTGGATTAGCTGGAGATCACAGTGGCAACACAACTGATGGTGCTGGAACCGAGGGGCCGGAACCAGGGACTTCTACTTCTTTTCCTGAGATACGGTACCTCAGACTGGGCAGAGGGAGAAGGAAGGACTCTGTGCATTTGTGGCTATTCTAAAGGACTTTAGTATTTTAATGAACACATTAAGTCATTACTCCAAGTTTGTATATCTCTTTGAATAAATAATTCCTTTCCTTTTAACCAATCTCTGGCATTGAGAGAAGTCTTTCCCTGGTGGCAGACAAGGTGAACCTAGTACAGGGGTGAGGGTCCCTGGAACACAAGGGTAGGTCCACTCAGTCATAGTATACCATTAATCCCCCCGGTCTGTTCTGTAACATCACCACTGATGGGAGCCACTCCCCCTTCTCTGTCATTGATGTGACTTCCTGGGGATGTAAAGGGCTATGCATCTCATCTTTCCATTATTATGCTCTTTTTCTCCTTTTGTGAGCCAGACATTAAAGACTGGGACATTTTTTAAAACTGTATGTTCAGGAAAAAATAGACAGCGACCACACATGCCCAGGAAAGACACAGAATAGAACTAAGAAGTTAAATTTATGCTCCAAGCTGACCTTCACTGCAGAAACAGCCTACAACAATCAAAAATACAGAACCAACATCTTTATATTGTTAGTGTATTTACAATCCCAAGTCAAGTCTCCTTCCATCAGCATTTATCCTCCCTTCACCTTCTTCTACCACCCCTCACCCCCTTTTCCTCTATTGTTACAGAAAAATGAAGCGACCAGACACCGAGGGTTCAGGAGCACAATCTTTATTTACGTGCACGAGCCCAGAGGAGAGTGATCTCCAGATTCTGAGCCCTGAACAAAGGGTTCTTGGGGTTTATATAGCCTGCAGGACCTTCCTGTCTACGTAGCAAGCGAGTCACGGAAGCAAATGCGGAAGTTAGTCTATTTCCTTATTTGGGGATATCTGAGGTGCTGTGGCTCTCATTGGCTGCGCAGCAGAAGCAGGTTACAGAAGCGGAATGCGGAAGTTAGACTCTCCTACCCGGCGTTCTTAGGCTAGCGGAAAAGGGGTTTTTCTCTATCTCTATCACCATGCTGTTACCTATGTCCATGAGTCTTTTTTTATTTTTTCATGCTTAATCCCTTCACCCTACTCACCAGATCCCCACCCCTTCCTGTCTGACCATTGTCAGTCTGTTCTCTGTGTCTACGAGCCTGTCTCTACTTTTTTTGTTAGTTTATTTTGTTCATTAGATTCCACATATAACTGAAATCATTTGGTAATTGTCATTCTCTGACTCACTTATTTCACTTAGCATAATACTCTCCAGGTCTGATGATGTATTTATTATACAATTGTATACTTGAAACCTATATAATTGTATTAACCAATGTCACTCCAATGAATTTCAATATAAAATAAAATAAAATAACATATGAATATTTTTTTTAAATAACAAAAATCTCGCCCTGGCTGATGTAGCTCAGTGGATTGAGCATGGGCCTGTGAAGCAAAGGGAAGCTGGTTCAGTTCCCAGTCAGGGCACATACCTGGGTTGCGGGCCGGGTCCCCATTGGGGGACACGTGAGAGGCAACCATACATTGATGTTTCTCTCCCACTCTTTCTCCTTCACTTCCCTTCTCTCTAAAAAATAAATAAATAAAATATTTTTAAAAAATAATAAGAAAAATCTCAACAAACCCAGCATTGAATAAAATTTCCAGAGTCACCATATTATTATATTGAAATGTTTAGTTTTCAACAATAACAACAAACATTATAAGGCATACAAAGAAAACAGGAAGCATGTTCCATGCAAAGGAAAAAAATAATCAATGGAAATTATCCTTGAACAAAACCTGTTGGCAGATATTCCATACAAATACATTAAAACGATTGTCTTAAAGATGCTCAAAAAAAAAAAAGCCCTGGGGAAAGATGCGGCGAAAGTCAAGAAAAAGTTGTATGACAATAATGGAACTATTGATAGAAAACTTAAAAAGAAAATCTGGAGCTAAAAGTGTAATAACTAAAATAAAAATTTCACTAGAGTAATTCAAAGGCAGCTTTGAGCATGCAGAAAAAAATCAGTGAATTTGAAGATACGAGAATAGAAATTATCAAGTCTGAAGAGCAGTAACAAAAAAGAATGAAGAAAAGTGAGCAGAGCCTATGATACATAATCACACAGACCAATGTGCATATTTTAAGAGTTCCATAAGGAAAAGATAGAGAAAGAGGGGCAGAAAGAATATTTAAGAAATAATGCCTGAAATCTTCCCAAATTTTATGAAATATATGAATGTAAAATCTGAACAGCTCAACAACTCCAAGACAAATTCAAGAAGACCCACACTGAGACACATTGTAACCAAACTTTCAAAGGCAACAACAAAGAGAATCATGAAATCATCAAGAGAGAAGTGAATCACTACATGCAAGGGATTCTCAACAAGACAATCAGCAGATGTATGGAAGTCCGACAATCAAGGAATTAAAGAAGTCGCATTCATACAGACAGGTAGGAGGGGCAGAGGTGTGAAGACATAGAGCAGGCCAGATCCACACCCACGTGTGGTAGATAAAAATCAGGAGGGATTCCTCAGAAGTGAGGGATCCCAGCCCAACACCAGACACTAAACCAGTGCCAGGAAGATAAGTCTCCATGGCTGTAGAGATACGTCTTCTGGCTGTAAAAACCAGTGGGGGTTGGGGCAGCAAGAGAAACTGCAGGATTCTCAGGTGTCTTCTCTTAAAGGGCCTGCAATGGACTTAGGACTTACTCAGACTCACTCCCTCTGGGCTCCAGCACTGGGGCAGCACCTTGAAGGGCACCAGTGGCATATCAGGAGGACTCAAAGTGTCTGGCATCAGGGTGAGTGCCTGGGGACAGTTCCCTCCTGGACAAAACTATAGAGACCAGATAGCAGCCATTTTCCTTTTCTGAGCCCTGCCTCACACAGAGCCACAGAGTGGTGGCACCATTCTGTGACTCCATCAACCTGATTCACATGGATCGCCTCACTCTGGTGATTACCTAAGGTTCTGCCCCATCCAACTTATGGGCCTACCCAAGTGGTTAACAGTGGCTTTTCTACATTAGGCCATGAAACTAAGTCAGGAAGTCAAAGCAGCTCTACCTAATACCTAGAAACAAATATAGGGAGGAGGCCAAAATAAGAAAACAAAGAAATATGGCCAAAATGAAAGAACAGAACAAAAATCCAGACAAAGAAATAAACAAATATATCAGATGCAGAATTCAAAACAATGGTTATTGAATGCTCAAGGAACTCATCAGGTACTTCGATAGCATAAAAACAATCTAACCAGAAATGAAGGTTAAACAAGTGAAATAAAGAAAAATTTACAGAGAATCAGCAGTGGAGTGGATGAAGCCAAGAATCAAATCACAAAATTGAAACATAAGGAAGAAAAAAAATATTCGATCAGAATAGCAAAAAGAAAAAAGAATAAAAAAACAAGGGTAGGCTAAGGAGCCTCTGGGACAACTTCAAAAGTACCAACATTCAAATCATAGGGGTGCCAAAAGGAGAAGACAAAAAGCAAAAAACTGAAAACTTATTTGAAAAGTAATGAAAAAAAATGTCCTTAATTTGGTGATGGAAATAGACATACAAGTCCAAGAAGCACAAAGAATCCCAAAGAATATGGACCCAAAGAGGACCACACCAAGACACATCATAATGAAAATGCCAAAGGTTAAAGATAAAAAGAGAATATTAAAAGCAGCAATAGAAAAGAAGTTAGTTATCTACAGAACTCCCATAAGACTGTCAGCTGATTTCTCTAAAGAAACTTTGCAAGCTAGCAGGAGCTGGCAAGAATATTCAAAGTGATGAAAAGCAAAGACCTACAACCAAGCTTGCTCTACCCAGCAAAGCTATCATTTGGAATAGAAGGACATATAAAGAGCTTCCCAGACAAGGAAAAAGCTAAAGGAGTTTATCACCACCAAACCAGTATTACTTGAAATGTCAAAGGATCTTCTTTAAGAATAAGCAGGGAGGGATCAAAAATATGAATAATAATATGGCTAATCATACACATACATATCTATCAACAAATGAATCTTTGAAAAACTAATAAATGAAGAAACAGAACAGAAACAGACACATAGATATACAGAACATTCTAAAGGTTGTCAGATGGGAGGGGGGTTGAGGGGATGGGTAAAAAATGTGAAGGGATTGAGAAGTACAAATTGGTTGTTACCAAATAGTCATGGGATATAAAAGGCAGTACAGGGAATATAGTCAATAATATATGTGTGGTGTCAGATGGGTACTAGATTTACTGAGATAATCACTTAATTTTTTTTATATTTGATTGATTACACCATTACAGTTGTTCTATTCCCCTCCTTCATTCCCCTCCATCCTGCACACCCCCTCCCCCACCATTCCCCCACTTTAGTTTATGACCACGTGACTTAAGTTCTTTAGATTCTATATTTCCCTTACTATTGTTGCTCTCCCCCTATCTATTTTCTACCCACCGTCTATGCTATTTTTCTGTACCTTCTCCCTCCCTCTCCTCCTCCCACTCCCCTGTTGCTAACCCTCCATGTGTTCTTCATTTCTATGATTCTGCTCCTGATCTAGCTGTCCTCTTGGTTTGCTTTTGTTTTAGGTGTGGTTGTTAATAACTGTGAGTTTGCTGTCCTTTCACTGTTCATATTTTTCATCTTTTTCTTATACAAGTCCCTTTAACATTTCATATAATAAGGGCTTGGTGATGATGAACTCCTTGAATTTGATCTTATCTGAGAAGCACTTTGTCTGTCCTTCCATTCTAAATGAAAGCTTTGCTGAATAGAGTAATCTTGGATGTAGGTCTTTGGATTTCATGACTTGGAATACTTCTTTCCAGCCCCTTCTTGCCTATAAGGTCTCTTTTGAGAAATCAGCTGACAGTCTGATGGGAACTCCTTTGTAGGTGACTGTCCCCTTATCTCTTGCTGCTTCTAGGATTCTCTCCTTCATTTTAATCTTGGATAATGTAATTATGGTGTGCCTTGGTTTGTTCCTTCTTGGGTCCACCTTCTTTGGGACTCTCTGAGCTTCCTGGATTTCCTGGAAGTCTATTTCCTTTGTCAGACTAGGGAAGTTCTCTTTTATTATTTGTTCAAAGCAGTTTTCCACTCATGGCTGTTCCTCTTCCCCTTCTGGTACCCCTATAATTCGGATGTTGGAACGTTTAAAGATGTCCTGGAGGTTCCTAAGCCTCTCTTCATTTTTTTGAATTCTTGTTTCTTCACTCTTTTCTGTTTGGATGTTTCGTTCTTCCTTCTGATCCCCTCCATTGATTTGAGTCTCAGTTTCCTTTCCATCACTATTGGTTTCCTGTGCATTTCCCTTCATTTCAGTTAGTTTAGCCTTCATATGTTCCTCTAATTTGTGACTATAATCAACCAGTTCTATGAGCATCCTGATCAACAGTGTCCTGAATTGTGCTTCTGAGAGGCTGGCAATTTCTTGGTTGCTGAGAGTTATCGGCTCTGGGACTTTGAGTTCTTCTTGTGCCATGTTTTGGGCTGTTCATGCCTGTTACATATGAGGAGCGGAGCCCTAGGTGTTCACCAGGGCGGGGCAACTCATTCGCTGGGTTGTGACACTGTATGTGGGGGCGGGGTCAGAGGAGAGCAATGGCGGTCCTCTCTGCCGTCTCCCACCGCCGGGGCCGCGAGGTTCATCCCACTGCACGTGAATGTGCGACCAAGGTCAGCCCACAGCCTTGCGCACTCACTGGGTTCACCACTGGAGCCTGCTCAGTCCATCTCACTGCTCACTCCTCTACTGGTTTATTGGTTCCTTTGAACGGTTCGTTGTTGTCGGATTTCCATATAGTTCAATTTTCTGTTCTTTGGCTGCATCCTTATTTACTAAACCTTTGTTGTATTCAAACTTGATTGTGGGAGAAGGCACAGTGTTTCCACCTATGCCTCCATCTTGGTGGAAGTCCCACTTAGTAAGTTATATAATGTCTAATCACTACAGTGTACACCTGAAACTAATGTAATATAATATGTGAACTGTTAATGAAAAATAAAAAAATAATTTAAATTTTTAAAAAGATAGTTTTAGCCCTGGCAGGTATGGCTCAGTTGGTTGGAGCATCATATCATAAACCAAAAGATCACAAGTTCAATTCCTGCTCAGGGAACAATCAAGGCACATACAAGAGGTAACCAATCAATGTTTCTCTCTCACATCAATGTCTCTCTCTATCTCTCTATCTATCTATCTATCTCTCCCCCCAACCCCCACCATTCTTCTATTTCTAAAAACAATAAAAAAATGTCCTCAAGTGAGGATTTAAATTAGGATGCTAACATAAATGGTTGAGTATGATCACAAAATGGAGAAAAAAGTGAAGGCTATGTAAAGTGAAATAAAGAAAAATATTCAAGGAACCAACAGTGAAGGGAAGGAAACCAGAACTCAGATACACAATTTGGACCAGAAGGAAGAAAGAAACATTCAACCAGAACAGAAGAAACAAGAATTTTAAAAAAATGAGGAGAAGCTTAGAAACCTCCAGGACATCTTTAAATGTTACAATATCTGAATCATAGGGGTGCCAGAAGAAGAAGAGAAAGAGCAAGAAATGGAAAACGTATTTGAAAAACTAATGGAGAACTTTCCCAACCTGGCAAAGGAAATAGACTTCCAGGAAGTCCAGGAAGCTCAGACAGTCCCAAAGAAGGTGGACCCAAGGAGGAACACACCAAGGCACATCATAATTGTATTACCCAAGACTAAAGAGAAGAAGACAATCTTAAAAGCAGCAAGAAATAAGGGGACAGTTACCTAAAAAGGAGTGCCCATAAAGCTGTTCGCTGATTTCTCAAAAGAAACCTTGCAGGTAAGAAGGGGCTGGAAAGAAGTATCCCAAGTCAGAAAAGGCAAGGACCTACCTCCAAGATTACTCTATCCAGCTAAGCTATCATTTAGAATGGAAGAGCAGATAAAGCACTTCTCAGATAAGGTCAAGTTAAAGGAGTTCATCATCACCAAGCTCTTATTATATGAAATGTTAAAGGGGCTTATCTAAGAAAAAGAAGATAAAAACATATGAACATTAAAATGACAACAAACTCACAGTTTTTAACAACCAAACCTAAAACAAAAACAAACTAAGCAAACAACTAGAACAGGAGCAGAATCAGAGAAGTGGAGATTACATGGAGGATTATCAGTGCAGGAGTGGGAGAGAGAAGGAAAATGTACAGAGAATAAGTAGCACAAATGGTAGGTAGAAAAAAGACAGGGGGAGGTTATGAATAGTATAGGAAATGTAGGAGCCAAAGGACTCATACGTATGACCCATGGACATGAACTAAAGCGGGGGAATGCGGGTGGAAAGGGGTGTGCAGGGCAGAAGGGAATAAAAGGGGGGGAATGGGACAACTGTAGTAGCATATAATCAATAAAATGTATTTTTAAATAATAATAAATTCCTTTTGGTAACCTACCTTCTCTTTTCTGCCATCAGTGGATGGAAGGGTTTTATATCCACCTCCTTGTAAAAAACATAGAATAAAAGTTTCCCTCTATTGCTCAGAAGCAACTTATTTCATGTCAGTATTTCCCAAGGATATTTGACCCCAGAACACTCTTTCATAGCACACTAGCATACTTCTCAAACCCCCACCTAATACTGTGTGGAGTATTTATTCAGCAGAATACTAGTTTACCAAAACAAGAAGCACCGTTACTCACTGTTGTAATATCAAATGTCCTCCCTGAAATAGCAGCAAGTATGAGGAAAACTTCCCATCCATTATCAACCTGGTTTTTCTGTTCATATTTCATGGTCCTTTATATGTGTGTTACACAAATCCTAGTTAACATAATTTTGGTCACAGATGAAACTAATTTGAGCTGCTTTAAGCCAGGAAAGGTAGAGATTTATTTGAGGAGCTATAATGATATTCCAAGAGAAATATAAGGATGTAAGCATTTCAAAAACAAGGATTTGGACAGGATTGGGTCTGGCCAAATAAGAAATTAGAACCAGGAAACAGAAAGTCGCATTACTTTTACTCTCTCTCTTTCTCCCCTGCACCCTCTCCCTGGGGTACATGCTTTTTCATTTATACGTCTATGTGCAAATCTACTTCATTTTTCTTTCTTTGTAGATCCAATGTCACTTAAAATATCCCAGGGATTAAGATTTAGATAATGTTGGCGTAAACCATATTTTACATTATTTGGGGCTCTGGAGGGTTCAGTGAGACTCTACAGATTTCTGAATAAGGGAGAGTGAGTTAAGGGATGGGGCAGCTAATGTTCTTTTAACCACCCCTTGCTCTGGTTCCCATTTCCATGTGTAGTAGATCATGTCGAAGGTTTGGGGGTGTGTATCACAGCAATATAATCAGCACTGACTGCTGGGGATACCTCCAGTGACTCCTGAGAAATTTCCTTTGGTCCTTCACCCACAAAATTTCTTCCACTTCAAACATTCCTGCTGCATTCTTTCTCCTCCTCTCCGAAAGACAGAAACAGATCTTTCTGGTGTCATACAGAGTAGTTTTACAATCTCCTTTGTTTCTGTCACCCTGATTCTTAGTACCCTGAGGAGTTTATATTCTATCTCAAGCAACTCAAACAAGGATATATCTTTTTAAGTTTATATCAGTTTGCTAGGGCTGCCATAACAAAATACCACAGATTAGGTGGTTTAAAAAAATACAGATATTTATCTTCTCACACTCTGTTGGCTAGAAGTCTGTAATCAAGATGTCAGCAAGGGTTGGTTTCTTCTGAGAGCCATGAGGGAAGAATCTGTCCCAGGCCTCTCTCCTTGGCTTGCAGATGGTGATCTTCACCCTGTGTTTTCCCCGCTGTGTATACCTGTATCAATTTTTTTTTGTTCTTATAACGACACCAGTCATATGGAATTGGGATCCACCCTAATTACTTCATTTTAATTACTCCTCTAAAGAGCATCTCTGTAAGTACAATTATATTGAGAGGTACTGGGAGTTAAGATATATGAATATATGAATTACTGGGGGGAGATAATTCAGCTCATAGCACTGGTATTTATCAGTAAGATAATTCATTTTTGCCTCTCTTATTTTTGCTTCTTAGTGTGTATGGGGGAGAAAAAAGTGCCCCTTGCAGCAACCCAGCTTAAGTAGGCAAATTTAGCTGATTGCAGTTAGGTTTCAATCCCAGATCTCCAGGAGGGAGAATCAGATTGGTGGAAGTTAGATTAGACATCCACCCGTGATTACACATTGGGCTGATGGGGCCCATTCGTGTTGCCAGAGAAGTGAGAGCAAGAACTGGTCGGTTACCTGAAATACTATCTACCATTAAAAGACCAGTGTAAATTAATATTTATTTAGAATTGAATAGAAAGCAGCAATATGGTATATTTTCCAATTGTTATGGCTAAAACTAACTTCAATAGTAGGATTAATCTTTGAAAATTTACTACTTAGAAAATTTTATGATTGATCAAGACTTTAAAAAGAAAGAACTTGAAATGAGTAGTTTATTTAATGTTGAAATAATTGGTGTACTTAAGCTTCTAAAATGAAGTTCCAGAACTACAAAGTAAAATGAACTTATGGTTAAATATTGCAACTTGCTTTGTCCCAAATTACCTAAGTGCTACATAGGTGCTAATGAATTCTCCAACTTGAGGAGACATGCACTGAAAATTGCATCACTCCAGTTCTGAGTGCTGTTGTAAGCAGTGATTTTTTTCCATCTGTAGTTTTTTCCTTTAAATGATACCTTGTGCCAAATTAGGAGATATGAACTTTGAAAATAGCTTCATCTTATGTGCCAGCAATAATAACTAGACTTCCCAAGGAAACATAAACTCAGCTACCTTTTCGAAAGTATGTTTCCTATTTCTTTCTTGAACTTTATACCTGTGCCACTACAACTTATTTTTTTCTGTGACATATGTTAGAAACAAATTTCCTTTGTCTGAGGATGTCATGGCCAGTGTCTTTAACACCAGAGAAGTTGTAATTAGCTGGAAACATGGCTGGAAGTCACATTTTCTAAGTAGCAACATGCCCTTACTTCTGGCATGAAAAGCAGTGGCAAGCTTTTATATCTCTCCCTACCCCTCCAATTCGTACCTCCTTGGCATTGTATAGTTATTAGGAGTTAGGGTTTCAAAATTATGAAACATTGGGTTCAAATCCCAGTTCAATCTATACTAGGAGTGAGTTCTTTTGTAAGTTACTGGGCTTCTGAGCTTAGAGTCTCCATCCATAAGGAGGGATAATTAAATTATTACAAGGTAGGGCAAAAAGTAGAATTGTGAGTATGCCAAACACAGAGTTTATTCTTGTATTATTATTTATTAATTATTGGGTTCTTTTTTTAATCAGTGTAATAAATGATGTTTATGACTTCTTTAAATTTACATAGTACTCCAACATATTATACCCTATGAACTGCAAAGAACCAAATACATTTACAGTAGTATCATCGGTCACCAATATGGAAAGGGAAAGGAAAGTTTACAATTGTGAGAATATACAAATGTTTTCATTAGGGCAGTATTGATCCAGGTGACCATGTCGTATCTGTCCCCTCAAACACATCACAACTCTGGAATGCCCACTGTGATGAACATGTGTCAGTATACAGTATTTTCTAAAGTCTCACAAGTTCTTCATTTCCTAGTTCATGTGCTGAGCTGGGAGTAGGCAGTTGGTCATAGACATTGTGTCCTCCCTTCCTTGTCTGAGCAAAATTGAAGCAATCACATCCACTGGCAGCCAGCTCTAGCCTTAGCTTCTTCCTTCAAAGTGGCCAGCTGAGGATTGACTTCAACAAGATCCAATGCTGACAGCAGCCCTGTATTGTGTATATCCTCACTAATATACTGGATACATGTCTTCTCCATAGGTCAGTCACCCTACAACTGGTGTTCTGGTGGCTGGAGCCAGTGTAGGGACAATTGCATCAATATTAAAACTCATAGCCATTGGTCTTTGTCTTCAGCCAATCAGCAGGTCCAATGACTGTTCCATGACCTTCTGGATACCAAGCCTACCTATATGCCTCTCATGGAAAAATACTGGATATCATAATTCTTTTAAATAAAATGTTCAAGAGGGGGGGTCTACATCTCTTAGATCAATACACACGATACTTGGGGAGGAGATAGAAGGGTTGTTCCAGGAAAATCCTGGGAGATGTGGTCCCTGGTCCTATAGTCTTCTAAGGAGAAATGAAACTGGCTGTTCATGGAGAGAGACATCCAGGTGAAGTGGTGAGGGGTGCACTGATGTCAGCATAGGGATCAACCCAAGTCACACAAAGGTCTGGGTAGTGCCAGGCATGGCCACTAACGGCACAAATTGCCAGGCTGTGGTGCCCACTCACTGTGACACTGCTGGAGCCACTTGACACTGCACTACAAACTACCTCAGCCAGTTCCTGGCTGGCCAGGCCCATTGGGTGAGGATGCATTGTCAGGTTGTTGAAGAAGTCATCTTTGGCTACTGCAGTGAAACTCAAGTCTCCAAAGTCTTTTCGACAGCAGTCCAAATTGGAGAGCCTTTTCATCAATCCAGCTTTTCTTACAGCAGCAGGACCATGTTCCACTCCTTTTCTTTTCTGTGCTTATGCAGTGGGGCTCCAATTATAGCCACAAGTGGATGGACTTTCTGAGGACAAAGATGCACTTGAGTCTGGAGATGGGAAAAGCTGCTTCTTAGGGAGATTATGGGCAGCATGGGATGTACCAAGTGACAGGCTGTTCCGTGCAGCTTGTTGCCTGAATGCCCAATTATTGTATTATGTTTCATGCAAATAACAGTAAACCTACTTTTGCCCCACCCTGCATTTGTGATGTGCTTAGCAAGACCGTGGTCATAGTAAATGCTTAAAAAGTAATAGCAATATTTATTTTAAAGTAATGTTAATCATTATTTTTAATGCTAGACCTGGGGAAACAAAGATGAGGTATGATCCCTGTCTTGAAGGAACTCAGAGGCCAACAGAGTGTGGGACTCAAAAAGTATCACTTTAAGTGTATCTCTTTCTATTGGGAGGGCACTTGGTACTTTGTACAGGTTCTTGGTATTCCCATTAAGTAATACATTATTATTTAAAATACATATAAATAAACTTTATTCTTAATTTTGGATTTTAAGAATTTTATCCTCAGAGCCAGTTTTTATAAATGACTCACTAGAACTGTAGGTGTTGGCATTCTCTGCCCTGTTCTTAGTTCTTTCCAGACACATAGGCTGCCAGGCTCTTTCCTAAGTATTGGATAGAGGACAGGTGGGTGGGTACTAAGCTCTTAGTGATGGAATATATTCAACCTAGGAGATTATTTCTGGGCCCTTTAGAAGCTGAGAGAAGGGACTAGAATGTGAGAAGCAAACTCAGAAATCTATCCAGAACTGAGGCAAAGAAAAACAGACTCAAGTCATTGAGTTGGCACCCAAGACCAGATTTCCTCGAAACATCTGTACCTTGGGGGAAGACAGAACAGAGAAATTTAGGAACTTAAGAGATCTGGGTAGGAGCTCATATCAGCAGCCTGACCTTCACAAGANGCTCTTTCCTAAGTATTGGATAGAGGACAGGTGGGTGGGTACTAAGCTCTTAGTGATGGAATATATTCAACCTAGGAGATTATCTCTGGGCCCTTTAGAAGCTGAGAGAAGGGACTAAAATGTGAGAAGCAAACTCAGAAATCTATCCAGAACTGAGGCAAAGAAAAACAGACTCAAGTCATTGAGTTGGCACCCAAGGCCAGATTTCCTCGAAACATCTGTACCTTGGGGGAAGACAGAACAGAGAAATTTAGGAACTTAAGAGATCTGGGTAGGAGCTCATATCAGCAGCCTGACCTTCACAAGAAGAGACTAACAGTGGGTAGGACAAGGTGAGAGAGGTGAAAAGAACAGTGCTACCGATGTGCTAGCCCAGTGGCTTCTAAATCATTTTGACTGTTGACATTTATTTATAAATTACATGCATGTATCTATTTCTAGGAACATCTCAATGCACAATAAAGATCATCCTTAGTAGTAATTTTAACTTAAAATAATTTTAAAAGTAATTAAAAATTATTTTGTCTGGCTTCTTGCCAGATTTGATTATACTGTTGTTACTATTTTAAAAATATAGGTCAATGAGGAACATAACAGATTGTATTTCTTTCTAGTTGTTTGGTGTTGTGCTTGCTTTGTTCATGTTAGAGTTACTTCCCCTTTAAAGCCGTCATGCAAGGGTTAGGTTAGTAATTCATTAACGCACTTAATTGGGTGCAAATAGACAGAAATACATTACTATATACTGAAATCCAATGAAACTTTAGGGCATCCTTTTTATCTCTTTTGATTTGTAAAACTCTTCTTTCCTCAGGTTACCTTGCAAATCAGATGAAATTTAGGTCCCCCCCTAAGGTTCAAAGGATGAACTGTCACAATCAAACCCTTCCTTTTTCTGAAATTATATTGAAAAAGGCTGGGAGAAGCTAAGGAAGTAATGCTTTGCTTCTTATAAGAAAGAAGAAGAGAGACAGATTGATGTGTAGGGCTGCAAAGAAGAAGAGAAAGAGGAGAGGTTGAAAAGATGTGGCCAATTACCAGAGGGGGTGAGTTTTGAGAGAAAGAGATGAATAGAGGATCTTTTCAGGAGGTTTTACTATGTGCAATCGGTATGGTCTGTCCTTCATACTTCCATATCTTTTATTTTGGTTATCCATTTTTGACTAAATAAAAATACTGCACATTTTTATTTTTAAAATATTAAAAAAATAACACTATTTCTCATCCTGCATGATCTTCTCCCAAGGTGACCTTGACACATTCTCTTCACTGGAGAGGCTAATAACGTACGGCAAATAAATGTGTGGAAAGATGTTCATCGTCACTAGTCATTAAGAAAATACAAGTTAAGGCCACAATGAGATATTTCTAACACATCTATTATAACAGCTAACATTTAAAAAATAGTGGCAACACCAATTGGCAGTTTCTTAAAAAAACAAACGTATATTTAACTTACAACCCCAGCAGTCATACTTCTTGCATTTATGGCACAGAAATGAAAACTCAGGTTCACACAAAAATCTTTAGATAAATGTTCATGGCAGCTTTATTTGTAATAACTCCAACTGTAAACAGCCCAAATGTCCTACAATAGGTGACTAGTTAAGTACACAGTGGTATATCCGTATCAGTGAATCCTACTTAGCAATAAAAAGGAATGGACTACATATTGATACAGAAAATAACTTGGATGGAGTTCAAGGGCATTATGCTGAAAGAAAAACATTAATCAGAAGAAGACACATACTATATTATTTTATTTATATAACATCCTTTTTTAAAAAAAATTGTATTTATTTTTAGAGAGAGGGTAAGGAAAGGAGAGAGAGAGAGACAAACATCAATCTCTGGTTGCTTCTCATGTGCCCCCTACTGGGAACCTGGCCCGCAACCCAGGCACGTGCTCTGACTGGGAATTGAACCAGCCACCTTTTAGTTTGCAGGCTGGTGCTCAATCCACTGAGCCACAGCAGCCAGGGCTATTCATATAATATTCTTAAAAATAACCAAATTATAGGGATGGAGAACAAACTAGGGGTTGCCAGGTTTTAGGGATGGCATAGGGAGCTTGTGACTATAAAGGGGAGCATAAGAGAGATCTTTGTGGTAATAGTTCTGTCTTAATTGTGGTGGTAGCTCTGTGAATATGTACAAGTGATCAAATGGCACAGAACATGACAATATCACTATCCTGGTTTTGAGTAAATGTAGTTATAAGATGTAACTATTGGGAGAAACTGGGTGAAAGGTGTGTGAGACCACTCTGTATTATCTTAATAATTTTGTGTGAATGTTTAATTATTTCAAAAATGAAAAGTTAAAAGAATGGAAGAGACTAAATTTAGATTAGACCTTCATCAGCTTTGTCTCTGCTTCTTTTTTGTGTATATTTTATTGATTATGCTATTACAGTTGTCCCATTTCCCCTCCCTTTATTTCCCTCTGTCCAGCACAGCCTCCTCCACCCACATTCCTCCACTTTAGTTCATGTCCATGGGTCGTACATATAAGTTCTTTGGCTTCTCCATTTCCTATACTATTCTTAACCTCCCCCTGTCTAGTTTGTATCTACCATTTATGCTTCTTAATCCCTGAATTTCCATTTCCCCTATTCCTCCTTCCCCTTCTGCACTGCTAACCTTCATAAGTGATCTCTACTTATGTGATTCTGTTCCTGTTCTAGTTGTTTGCTTAGTTTGTATTTTGGGGTTTTTTTTTTAGGTTTAGTTCTTGACAGTTGTGAGTTTCTTGTCATTTTACTTTTTATAGTTTTCATCACCTTCTTTTTCTTAGATAAATTCCTTTATCATTTCATATAGTAGGGGCTTGGTGATGATGAACTCCTTTAACTTCACCTTATCTGAGAAGCACTTTATCTGCCCTTCCATTTTAAATGAAAGCTTTGCTGGATAGAGCAATCTTGAATGTAGGTCCTTGCCTTTCATGACTTGGAATACTTCTTTCCAGCCTCTTCTCACCTGCAAGATTTTTTGGGGAAATCAGCTGATAGTCTCATGAAAACTCCTTTGTAGGTAACTGTCTCCTTTTCTCTTGCTGCTTTTAAGATTCTCTCCTTTAAGATTTTTTTTTTGCCTCAGTGCACCTGTTACCTAGTAAGGGGCAGAGCCTCAGGTGTTCACCAGGGAAGGGCAACCCATGTTGCTGTGTTGTGATGCTGTATGTTGGGGAGGAGACCCAGAGGGAATAGTGCTGCTCGCTCCACTCTCTGCAGTTTTCAGCCACTTCCTCCACTACCCACAATCAAATTGGGATCTTCTGGTGCTGATTCCCAGGTGGATGGGTTTGTGTATATTCTAGGACCCTGTGGGTCTCTCCAGAGAACTCTCCTGTGAGGCTGGGAGTTTCTCCTGCTGCTGCCTCAATCCCCACAGGTGTTTTCAATCAGAAGTTTGAGGCTTTATTTCCTTGCACTTGAACTCTGGGTCGTGTGGTCTATCTTGCTCCCCTGAGTTGTTCCTCCTGGTTTAATCTGCATGTGAATGTGGGACTGCCCAGTCCACAATCCACTACCTCACTGGGGCCACCAGCTGCTACCTTGCCTGCCCCAGTCCTCTAGCCACTGCCTTGCCTTGAATCCTGTCTGCCCAGCTGCCTGTCTCCCTATCTCCACCCTTTATACTGGTCTGGATGAATGTGTCTTTTTCAATTCCTTGGTTGTCAGACTTTCATACAGTTTGATTTTCTGTCAGTTTTGGTCATTCTTTGTTTTTAAATTTGTTGTTGTCCTTTTGGTTGTGCAAGGAGGCACAGTATGTCTTCCTATGCCTCCATCTTGGCCAGAAGTCTATTAAAAGGAATTTGAAAAGTATCTCCTTAACAATAACAAGTATAAACAGAAACAGCTAAATAACAGAATCTATAATAATAATATTCAATTCAAGGATCAAAGGCTTGTTCATCTAAGACAAGAATAATGTAATGATTAAACACAGAGTTCTAGAGCTAGGTTGTTTATATCTCCGTAACTATTTCCTCACCTCTAAACAGTACCTACCTTATAATGTTTTGTGAAAATTCAATGAGTTACTATACAAAAATTTTTACAAGTGACAAGCTCACTAAAATATTAGGTATTATAAAGAAGCTATAGTCCCAATACAATACTGAAGAACAAAGTTGGAGGACTGACACTACCCAACCTCAAGACTTACTATAAAACTACAGTAATCAGGACAGTGAGGTATTGGCAGAAGAATAAACAAGTAGATTAATGGAATGGGATAGAGCTCAGAAATAGACTCACATAAATATAGTCAAGTCATATCTGACAAAGCAGCAAAGGCAATACAATGGGACAAAAATATTCTTTTCAAGAAATGGTGCTAGAACAACTGGACATGTAAAAAGTATGAACCTAGACAGAGAACTTACCCCTTCACAAAAATTAACTCAAAATAGATCATAGACCTAAAGGTAAAATGCAAAGCCATAAAACTCCTAAAAAATTATACAGGAGAAAATCTAAATGATCTGGGATATGTTGATGACTTTTTAAAGCTATACTGAATATATGATAGGGAACCCAAATAAACCAGAATTTATTTATAAAAAATTGTGTATTTATTCTTGCATGTTTAAATTTCAGTCACTTTCAAAGTACTCTCCATTCAATGCAACACACCTACTGAGAGGTTTTTTCCATTGCTTAAAACAGTTTTCGAACTTGTTGATTTTGATGCCTTTTAGTGCTTCTCCCATTTTTTGTCTCACCTCTTCCACATCAGCAAACATTTCCCTTTGAGGACTTTTTCCATCCAGGGAAACAAAAATAAGGTTACTCAGGGTGAGATCAGGTGACTAGGGAAATGTCCTAGGTAGGACACGGGGGTCATGCCATTTTGGGTCAAAAACTGCTGAACACTCAGTACCATATGGGCAGGTGCACTTGTAAATCACCCATCATGAACTGGGTAAACACGCTGAAAGAGTCTTCAAAAACTATTCACTGAAGGTGAACATAGCCTCTCACAACAACACCAGCTGGTACACTGATACAGATGGGGATCCTAGAATACTCACCTAGCCGGGGAAGTGTGTACTACAGAGGGTCTGCCCTTCAGAAGATAATTCCAGTATTTTGGAGGCCAGCCCTCATAATTAACAAAAAATTATAATACATTTGAAGTGTACAATGTGATGCTTTGATAAAAATATACATTGTAAAAGGATTCCCACCATCAAGTTAACACATTCATCACCTCACACATTTACCTTGCTTTTGTTTTTGTTGTTGTTTTTGGTAAGAACACTGTTTCTTAGCAAATTTCAATACACAATACAGAATTATCAACTATAGTCATCATGTTATATCTTATATCCTCAGACTTTATTCATCTCATAGCTAACCGGAAGTTTTATCCTTTCATCAGCCTCTCCTATTTTTTCAGTCCCGTAGTCTCTGGAACCACCATTCTACTTTCTATGTATTCATCTCTCATTGTTTTTAGTTCCCATATGTTATACCATGCAGTATTTGTCATTGTCTGGTTTACTTCAATTAGCTCTCTCCCTTCCAATTTCACTCAGATTGTTGCAAATGAGAGAATTTTCTTTTTCCTCATGGCTGAATAATTCTCCAATGTGTGTGTGTGTGTCCACACACATATGTATGTATATTATATTACGTTGAGTAATATATATATATTCTTTATCTATTTGTTCATTGGTGAACACTTACGTTGTTTCTATACCTTGGCTATTGTCAATATGCTACAATGAACATGGGAGTATAGATATGTCTTTGGGATGTGATTATTTTCCTTTGGATATACATACCCCAAAGTAGAATTGCTGGATCATATAGTAGTTCAAATTCTAATTTTCCAAGGAACTTCTATACTGTTTTCTATATTGGCTGTATCATTTTACCTGCCCACCAACTATGTACAAGAGTTTCCTTTTCTCCACATTATAGCCAGTTTTTACCTCTTTTTTATAATAGCTATCCTAACAAATAAATTATATCCCACTGATTTTGATAATCATTTCTGTTATGATTAGTGATGTTGAACTCTTCTTCATGTACCTGTTGGTTATTTGCATGTCTCTTTTAAGAAAAATATCTGTACAGGTCCTTTGCTCCTTTGCTCATATTTTATCTGGCTTTTTTTTATGCTATGAGTTATGAGTTCCTTGAATATTTTGGACATTAACCACTTACTAATATGTGGTTGGCAAATATTTTCTCCCATTATATAGGCTGCCTTTTCATATCATTGATGGTTTTCTTTGCTGTGCAGAAACTTTTTAGTTTGATGTTGTCCTACTTCTTTAGTTTTGCTTTTGTTGCCCTTCCTTTGATGTCAAATTCAAAAAATCATTGCCAAGACCAATGTCAAGGAGCTTGCCCCCCATTTGTTCTTCTAGAAAATTTATAGTTTCAGGCTTTATCTTCAAGTTTTTCATACATTTTGGGTTGATTTTTGTATATGGTTTAACATAGTGGTCCATTTTCATTCTTTTGCATGGGGCTGTCCAGTCTTCCCAATACCATTTATTGAAACTATCCTTTCCCCATTGTATATTTTCAGCTCCTCTGTAGAAAATTAATTGCCATATGCACCAATAATAATAAACCATATAGGTTTATTTCCAGAGTCCCTCTATTCTGTTCCATTGATATATGTGTCTGTTTTTATGCTGATACCACACTGTTTCAATTACCATAGCTTTGTAATATAGTTTGAAATCGCAGCGTGTGTGGTAATTGTTCTTCTTTCTCAAGATTGCTTCAGCAACTCAGGGTCTTTTGTCATCCTACATAAATTTTAGAATTTCTTGTTCTATTCCTGTGGAAAAAAATGTCATTGGAATTTTGATAGAAATTGCATGGAATCTGTAGATTGCTTTGGGTATGATGGACATTTTAACAATATTAATTTTCTTATCCATGAACATAGGATATATTTTCATTTAATTGGGTCTTGTGTCTTCTTCAATTTCTTTCAGCCATATCTTATACTTTTTAGTGTACACACCTTTGACCCCATGATTAAATTTTTTTCCTAAGTGTTTTATTCTTTTGATGCAATTCAAAAGAAGATTATTTTCTTAATTTGTCTTTCTTTTGGTTTTCTGTTAATGTATAAAAATGCAACTGATTTTTATATATTGATTTTATATCCTGAAACTTTACTGAATTCATGTATTAGTTCCAACAGATTTTTTTTGTAGATACTTTAAGGTCTGCAGACAATTTTGCTTCTTCCTGATTTTGATGCCTTTTATTTATTTTTCTTGCTTAATTGCTCTGGCTAGGACTTCCAGTAATATTTTGAATGAAAGTGATGAGAGTGGACACCCTTGTCTAGTTCCTAAATGTAGAAGACAACCATTTACCTTTTCACCATTGAGTATGGTGTTAGCTGTGGACTTGTCATATAGGATCTTTTTAATTTTGAGGTACATTCTTTCTATACTTAATTTGATGAGAGTTTTTATCATCAGAGGTTGTTGAATTTTATCAAATGGTTTTTCTATATCTATTGAAATGATCATATGATTATCTTTCATTTTGTTTAGGCAGTGTATTACATTTAATCACTGCATATTACATTTAATATTAAATATTACATTTAATATTACATTTAATTGATTTGCATGTTGAACCACCCTTACATCCCAAGAACAAATCCCATTTGATCATGGTGTGTAAATCTTTTAATGTAGTACTGAATTCTGTTTGCTAGTGTTTTTTGAGGATTTCTGCATCTATGTTCATTGGGGATATTGGCCTATAATTTCTACTTGTAGTATCTTTTCTGGCTTTTGTATCAAGGTAATGCTGACCACATAAAATAAGTTTGAAAGTATTCCCTCCTCTCCAATTTTATACAAGAGTTGAAGAAGGATAAGTAGTAATTATTCTTGCAATGTTTGGTAGAATCCACTAGTAAAGCCATCTGGTCTTTTATTCTTTTCTTTTATCTTCTTTCAGTGTTTGGTGAAATTCACTATTGAAGCCACATGGTCAAAAGCCGGGGCCTTTCTTTGTTGGGAGGTTTTTGATTATGGAGTCAATTACCTTACTAGTAACTAATCTGCTCAGTTTTTCTATTTCCTCATTATTCAGTCTTGATAGGTTGTATAGTTCTAAGAATTTGTTCATTTCTTCTAGGTTACATGCTTTGTTGGTATATAATTGTTCATAGTAGTTTCCTATGATACTTAATATTTCTATGTTAAATGTCTCCTCTTTCATTTTTAATTTTATTTGTGTCTTCTCTTTTTCTAGTCTAGCTAAAGGTTTATAAATTTTTTAATTATTAAAGGAAGTTTAGTTGCACTGACCTTTTCCATTTTTTTAGTTTCTATTCATTTATTTCTGCTTTGATCTTTGTTATTTCCTTCTTTCTACTAATTTTGGACTTTGTTCCTTTTCTAGTTTCTTGAGATGAAAAATTAGGTTACATTTTTTCATGTAGGCATTTATCATATAAACTTCCCCTTTAGAACTGCTTTTGCTGCATCCCATAACTTTTGAAAAAAGAAATACTGCATTTTTTCATCTGTTTCATGATATTTAAAATTTCCCTTTTGATTTCTTCATTGACCCACTAGTTATTAAGGAGTATGTTATTAAACTTCTACATATTTGTGAATTTTCTATGTTGTTTCTTGTTATTAATATCTAGTTTCATACTATTGTGGTTAGAAAAGATAGTGTTATTTCAATCTTCTTACATTTTCTAAGGTTTGTTTTGTGACTTACCTATGATCTATCCTGAAGAATGTGCATGTCCACTTGAAAATAATGTGTATTTTGCTGCCGGGTGGACTATCCTATGTGCATTTGTTAGGTACATCCAGTCTAATGTGGATGGACTATTCTGCATATATCTGTTAGGTCCATCTGGACAAATGTGTACAGTCAAAATGTTCCCTGGTATGATGATATATCCATTGTTGAAAGCAAGGTATTGAAGTACCCTACTATTTTTTTTCCATCAGTGAGGAATGTTATTGGGAGTAGGACTGAGGATTAAGAAAAATAAACCATAAACTTCTGGAACTGAAGAGGACCCTGGAAAGTATATAGCCCATCACCCTCATTTTGCAGACAATAAAACTAATGCTTAAAGAGAAGAATAAATTTTCCCAGGTCACTAAGTCAAATAGAGTTTGATTCAATTCATGCAATACATGTGTATTGAATGCTGACTCTATGCCAGGCAGACCCTGTGCCAGGTGTTGGAGGTATAATGGGAAAAAAGGCAGAGATAGTCTCTGACTTCATTGAGTTTATTTTTAATTGAGACATAACTGACATGTAATATTTTATTGGTTTCAGGTATACAACATAATGATTCACTATACGTATACATTGTGAAATGATCACCACAAGTCTAGTCAATGCCCATTACCACACAGTTATAAAATATTTTCTTATAATGAGAACTTTTAAGATCTACTCTCTTAGCAACTTTCAAATATACAGCATAGTACGCAGCTTTTTAATTTGATGTAATCCCACTTTTTTTTGTTTTGTTGCCTTTGCTTTTGATGTCAAATCTGAAAAAAAATCATTACTAATACCAATGTCAAGCAGCTTATGCCTATGTTTTCTTCTAGGAGTGAAATGGTTTTGTGTCTTACTTTCAAGTCTTTAATCCATTTCAAGTTGGTTTTTGTGTGTGGTCCAATTTCATTCTTTTGCGTGAATGGAAAACTGGCTATCCGGTTTTCCTAACATGACTTATTGAGGAGACTATCTTTTCCCCATTGTACATTCTTGGCTCTTTAATCATAAATTTACTGACCATGAATGCATGAAGTCCTCTACTATTATTGTATTGCACTCGCTCCCTTCAGATCTGTTATTTACATTACATATTTAGATTCTCCAATGTTGGGCCATAAATTTTTACAGTTGTTATATCCTCTTGATGAATTAACCCCTTTATCATTACATAATGACCTTTTTTGTCTCTTATAGGTTTTGGCTTAAAGTCTATTTTGTCTAAGCATAACAGCCCCTGCTCTCTTTTGTTTTTCATTTGCATAAAACACCTTTTTCTGCCTCTTCACTTTCAGTCTATTTATGTGCCCTTAAAGTTAAGGTGAGTCTCTTGCAGGCAGCATATACTTGAGTTATCTTATAGTTATAATAGTCTATTTTAAGCTGTTAACAACTTAACTTCAAATGCATACTAAAGCTCCACATTTTTATTCTCCCTCAACCAACATTTTGATTTTGATGTTATAATTTACAACTTTTTACATTCTGCATCCATTAACAAATTGTTATGGTAATTTTTAATACTTTTATCTTTTAACTGTTGTAGTAGTTTTTTAAGTGATTTACCCACCATCATTACATTATTAGAGCATTCTGAACTTAACTATATATCTGCCTCACAAATCTTAGTATGTGTTTTCATCATTTATTTCAAAATACTTCCTAATTTCTCCTTTTACTTCATCATATTTACAAGTGTGTAATTTAGTTTACCAATATTTGAGGATTTTCCCACATATTATTGTTTATTGACTTCTAACTTAATTCTATTGTGGATAGAAGACATATTTTGTATGACTCAAATCTGTTTAAATTGGATACTTTTTTAAGGACCAAGGATATGGTCTAACTTGGTCAATGTGCCATTTACACTTGAAGGAAATGTGCATTCAGTGGTTTTTAGGCCAAGTGATCTACAAATGTCAATTATGTCAAGTAGGTTGACTGTGATGTCTTCTACACTCTTACTGATTTCCTGTGTACTTATTCTAACAATTATTGAGAAAGGGGTCTTAAAAAAAGAGAAAGGGGTGTTAAAATCTCCAGATATAATTATGAAATATATTTATGAATTTGTTCTGTTCTACTTTCAATTCTATCAGCTTGCTTCACATTTTTTATTTATATGATTAGAGGATAATTCTACATAAAAATCCTACATGTTTATGTAGGATTATTAGGTTTCCTTGGTGAATTTAACCCCTTTATCATTTTTGAAATGACCCTTTTTCTCCTTAGTAATATTCTCTTATCTACTACCTATTTTGTCTGATATTAATATAGCCACTCCAGACGTCTTTTGATTAGTGTTATCATGGTGTATCCTTTTCAATCCTTTTACTTTTAACCTATGTAGGTCTCTATATTTAAAATATGCTTATTAAAGGCAGAACAGAGTTGGGGGGTTTGCATTTTAATCCAACCTAACAATCTTCATGAGACCACTAAACTCTACCTGGGTTACCCTTCTCTTCACCACAGCCTGCAAACTCTCTGTTTGCTTGCACAAAAGAACTTTAGAATAAAAATACTGAGCTAAATAGATATTTAGAATACATCTAATTAAACACCCTCATTTAGAAAATGAAGCAAGGGCGGCTTAGGATGTTAACTAACTAATCCATTTTTGTACCCTGAGAGTAACTGAGGCAAGCTCAAAATGAGGTTTCCTGGTTTGGATTTATTCAGGTAAAACATGCTCTTAATTGCATAGTGATCAGGTTTCACTAGCTGTTGGATAGTATGTTGCAAACAAACCCTTACTTATGAATATCTGTAGATACATAGTGTGCATTTGGCTGCAGGTGCAAGTTTGTACTTGGAACAGTTTGATCGCCTTCCTCATTTTATGATCTTTGAACATTAACCTGTGGTGAGTGAATTTAACACCTGCATTGAAAAAAGATCTTTTAAACTTAAATCTGATACCAAAACCAATCACTCCTTCCTAGCGTCTCTCTCTCCTCCTTTAGTAACTCCCTCCCTGCCTTTCTCATTCCTTCCTCAGTCATAGGCAATGTGATTTTGGAGTAAAAATCACAGTCTTCATAACTTTCTGGTGTACAATGACCCTACATAGTGCTGTGGTCTTGAGACTGGTGGCTATGTAAATTTTAAGCAAAGAGAAGTGAATTCCATGTCTTCATATTTCTTAATTTACTCTTCTTTTGTAGCATATCCTTTAGTAGTTTATTAACTTTATATTCTGGTAGATTTCCTCAACTCTGCTTTCCAACTCCTGTTTACTTTATTTCTGTCATATTACTATCATATTTTTACTTTCCAGTATCTTTTCTATTTTCCAAATTTTCTACTTCATTTTTTTTCATGGACAATTTTCCTTTATTTGCTGATGACTCTGACTAAATATACTTCAAACATAGCAGAAGTTAGAGTCTGTCTGGTGAAGCCATTTCATAACAATAGCCAACAGTGGTCCATGGAGAGTGACAAGAGCCTCATCTCAGGCTCTGAGACGCCTGGCTCTGAGTAAATAGCTGCTAGCTGGGCCTGGTCCTACTGGCCTTGACGGGAGCCCCTGAGTAACAAGTTCTCGTACTTGTGTTTGATGTGTTTCCTCAGCTTCCCCTGGTTGATGTGTTCATAGATTGTGCCTGTCCCTTAATCAAAGGGATGCTGGAAGAACAGGGCTCCCATGAGGATGGAAGGGAGGTTCTGCAGCATCACAAGGAATACAACCTCCCAGTTAAGGTTGGAGCTGCCATGTTTCTCCCAAAAGTTCCACTTTTAAATAGCCTTCTGTTCTTGTTTTATGTAATTAGTATCTTGTTTCTTTGAAGATAGTAATATAAGTGGAGCTTATTATTATGCTCCCTATATTGATCAGTTTCTGTAATTTCTTTTTATCCAATGGTTTATTTTTGTTTTTTTTTTTCATGTTAGAAACTCTTAGAATGAAGCATGAAAATGCTGATTTGAAACTCTGTGTGCCTAGGTGGGATTTATTTATTTATATTAGTGTGATGTTGACTGGTAGGCTTAATATTTTACTAGGGTTTCTCATCTTTGGCACTATTGACATTTTGAATTGGATAATTATTTGGGAGCAGGGCAAGGAGAAGGGAGGATGTGTTGTCTTGGGCATTTTGAGGTGTTTAGTAAGCACCCCGGCCTCTTGCACTAGCAGCCAGTAGCACACCTCTTCCCTACTTCCCCCTCCCCCAGTTGTTTACAATCAAGAATTTTCCCAGACATTGCCATATGGGCCTTGTGGGCAGAATTATTGCTAGTTAGTAACCACTGCATTCGGGGGATGAAAGTTTCAAGATTTTCTTGGAGAGAAATTCTCCAGTTTCCTCCTTTCTGAGTGAGGAGTATGAACCTGGTTACTAGCATTTAGAAACCAAGCAGAAGAATGGACCCGGACATCTCACCTTTTAATATAGAGATTTTGAGTTAATTTCTGTGGTAGGCAGAGTAATGGTCTCTTAAAGATGTGCACACTCTACTCTCAGGAACCTGTGAATATGTTATGTCACATGGCAGAGAAGTAAGGCTGCAGATGGAATTAAGATTGACAATCAGCTGACCTTAATATGGAGAGATTATCTTGTATCACACAGTTGAACTTAAATATGGAAGAGGAAGGCAGAAGAGTCAGTGTCAGAATGATGCAATGTGTGAAAGTCTTGACTAGCCATTGCTGGCTTTGAAAATGGAAGGGGGCCATGAGCCAAGAAATGCAGCAACCTCTTGAAGCTGGAAAAGACAACAAAACAGATTCTCCCTCAGAGCCTCCAGAATGGAAGTCAGCCTTGCTGCTACCTTGATTGTAGCTGGTGAGACCCATTTTGGACTTTGAACCTCCAGAACTGTAAGATAATAAATTTGTATTCTTTTAAACCACTAAAGCTGTGGTAACTTGTTATAATAGCCATAGGAAACAAATAGAATTTCATTGCTTTCGGTGTGATACTTTACCATTCACCCTCAGCTCTGCCTGGTAGGTTCATGCCCAGAGCCAACCTGGCACAATCCCTCCCAGAGTGAATCAAGTCCTACCTATCTTCTGTCAACAAATCCTCCCATTTAAAGCCCCGCCAAGTCACCAAAACTATTTGAAGCTATCTTGTGCCTCCAATTCCTGAAGTTTTCTGTTTCCACAGCAAAGGTAGACTTGCTTTTATTATTGCAAGTGCACTTCTTCTTCCCTTATTCTACTAAATTAGTCATTACCCATCCTTAGTCCTTCTTCCAAAATTTGTGGACATCTCTTCTCGGCTATCTCTCTCATTCCTTCTGATTCTTAAGAATTCATGCTGCCCTGATCAGTGTGGCTCAGTGGGTTGAGCATCATCCCAGTTCAATTCCAATTGGGGCACATGCCTGGGTTGCAGGTTGCTTTTGTGCATATGGAAGGCAACCATTGATGTTTCTCTCCCTCTCTTTCTCCCTCCCTTTCCCTTTCTCTGAAAATAAATACAAATCTTTAAAAAAGAGCTCTTGCTGTTTTGTTTCTTTACTGTCATGTTAATGAGGCTTTAAGAACTAATGGATATAAACACCTATGCTTAACTACCATGTTTAACTAGTTTTATTTTTAACCGACACTTTATTGGGCCCTTGCTGTGTGCTAGATTTTTTATTAAAGCCTCATGTAATTAAATTGTTTGAATCTTGCCATAACTCTAGGGAGTAACAACAGTTACTTGCTTCCACATTTTGTAAATAAAGTGAATGCCTGATTCAGATGACAAAGCTAATATGAAACAGAACTGGGATGGAACCCAAATCTTCTTGACTCTCAAGGCCATTTTCCTAACCAACTATGCAATCTTAATTTTCACAAGCTTCATTCTAGCGTAGGGGTTAGCAAACTATGGTCCATTGGTCAAATCTGGCCTGTCACTTCTTTTTATTAAGTTCTATTGGAATGCATCCACACCCACTCATTGATTATGGTTTATGTCTGTTTTTATGCTACTATGTTTGAGCTTAATCTGGCCCACAAACCCTACAATTTTTACTCTCTGATCCTTGTGGAAAAATTTGCTGAGCCCTGTTCTAGAAAATAATCTTATTACTAAGTTTTCAGGTCATGGTGTCCTCAAGTACTTAAAACTTTTATTTCTGTATCAAATCAAAGGCATTCTTTTTATTGTTCCCTCAGCCTTTTGTTAACCAGAAGATAGCAATCTCTGGTCATGGTTAAGAAAGGAAAGTCTCTAAAACCCTTCTCCTTTGTGAAGTCTTTCTCATTCTCAGTCATACTTGCTCCCTTTTCTGTGCTTCTACCTCAGTTATTATAATTACAGTACTTAATGTAGTTTGATTCACATAATAGTTACTAGCCGTGATTCCCCTCGGATCTAGCAAGTCCTGGAGCTGAGTATATACTTACTTAACAAGCGTTTATTAAATACTTTCAAAGTGTCAGTGTTCTGGACAGTGGAGATACAAAAATAAATATAGCAACTTTTGATTAATATGTACCCCTTTTAATTAGGTACAAAAAAGAAGAGCTGAGCATGGAGTATGGGCCTATGGCCCCTGTTACAATTGCAGTATAATCACTGTTAAGCACTTGGGTAACATCCATACCTACTGAATCAGAATCTCTGGAGGTGGGGCCCAGTAACTTGTGTTTTTAATCAGTACTTGATACGTTGGCAGGAAAGTTTGAGAATCACTACATCAGTAGGTAGAAAACACTGCTTCTAAATGTTTAAGTATTATGAGAGTAAAGATAGATCTTATATGATCTCCTTTAATATAAACCAATTTCTGTCAAAATGTGACCTTGTGCCCTGGTCGTGTGGCTCAGTTGGTTGGAGTGTAGTCCCGTGCATCAAAAGGTTGTGGGTTTGATTCCAGTCAGGGCACACACTTAGGTTTCAGGTTTGATTCTTGGTCAGGATGTGTATAAGAGACAAACTGTCAATGTCTCTTTTACCTGGATGTCTCTCTCTCTCTCTCTCTTTGCCCCTCCACCCTCCCTTTCTCTCTAACATATCCTCAGGTGGGGATTTAAAAAAAAAGTGACCTTATGTTGCAAACTCCTTCCTTCCAAAAGATTACGAGACATACTTAACTGGGAACATGAACATTCCTCCCAGCTCTTACTAAACTAGTCTTTTTCACCATTGCAACCCTGTGCCTGACATAGTTCCTGGCACCTAGTAGATATCGGTTCTTTGTGTTCAACTGTTGAATACTCAAAGTAAAACCTCTTCAAGTTGCCCTAGTACATAGAAATAAGTTTTTCCAATTTCAAACTGACATGGTATGAGGATCATTTAAGTGAAAGGAAGATGACGCATCCAGGCAAATGTCGGTCAGCCCTAACCTTTAAAAATCCTTCCTACTACCTTTTAGGGCCACTACTCTTGTGGGAATATCAACCTCTTCCTCAAGGCTATGCTAGACCAAACAGAGCCCAGTAGACCAGCAGAAAGGTCAGGCATTACAGATTCTTCATTATTGTAGATAATCTCTAAAGTCTTTAGTCTTCAGAGAGCCTAAATTACATTTTAAAAAGAATTACCGACCTCTGATGAAAGATACTCAAGTATCTACAATAAGAGGCTTATAACAATGGACTTTGCTATTCCTGACACAGATCTACCCCTCCCATTAGAACTCTGAATTATTTTGCTGGAGGCTACAACATTCTGAGCAGTTGGTTGGAAGCTGACGGCAGGTGGGGATAAGTCATCCTGTACGAGCTTAGCAGGGCTGAGCCGCTGCAGCTTGTTGGGCTAGCCTTTGATGCAGACTGGTTAGACGGGTTCCAGATCTACAGAAGAACCGGTTTGACTGGCTTGTTATGCCAACATATTCTGGTTTGAGTCCATGTTCCACAGTCTGCAGAAACCTGCCCAGCCAGTTAAATGAAAGGCATATTAGGTTATCCATTGCACACTGTATATAGCTTAGATGCAGCAAAACTCTTCCACATAGCAGTCGTGCCTAGCAAACTCTAGCACGATCCAAAGAGGTGGCTTCCAGTTGAGTTGCTGTTTAAGTTCATAGCTTCCGGGAAAATCAGCAGTGAAACACCTTCTGCTTTTGACCAAGAGTAGAGGTTTTCAAAAAAACTTAAGGGTAAGTTAATAATTTTTTTCATGTATCTCAATTTTCTCTGCACTTTTGGAAGCTTAACTTAAATAATGTTTAAGAAGACAGATATTTTTTAATATGATAATACTTGCATTATATCTTTTATGTAAAGCTGGTCAGATGTGGTTTTATAACACTTGCATATATGTTCACTGATTTGTTTGGATAAAGGTTATTTGGTATACTATACACTTTTGCTATACTTTTTGTAAGTTGGGCATGGCTACAGCCATTTTAAAAGCTGAGTTGAATAATTTTGCTAAATATATTTTATCTATTAATAATTCATCTTAAGTCATCTATCATCTTCTGTGATAATATTATCATCTTCTGTGATAATATACTGTTATGTTTTATAGGCTGTTGCTACATGGTAACAATTTTAAATGGTGAATCTAATTGTGGATGAAATAATAATTGCTTTTTTAAAGCATAAAAAAAATGGTGTTGGCTTCACTGGTGGTCCTAAGTACATTAAGAGGAACAATTCTCAGCAAGAATTGAGGAGTGTGAAAAACAAAGATGTGGAATCTGGTAACTGATTAACTATTGGAGCTCAAAAGCACTTACTGAGCTGAACAGAAAGGAATGAAGATAGATTTTTTGTCATGCTTCATTACACTGAAAAACTTTGGGGGTTAAAGAAAATTTGGATCTTCCTTTCCTTTATATTTTAAACTTATTATTTTATATCTTTCATGGATCCAATTAATTTATTCTAGGAGTTGGTGTCATTTAAAATGAAAGCTGCAGTTCCTTTAGATGTATTCTGGCATACCTCCCTACCCCTTAACATCAGACTGAATTCCATACACAAATCTTCTGGGCATTTAATTTCACATAATAGTTGACATATGAATTTGTTTGGAAAATAACTTTTTAAACAGATGTATACTGAACATTCTATCAAGAGCTATCTGTAGACCATCTTAATATGACTTTGCCTTGAGCTGAAAAAGATGGATGCATTCTTCTCATTGTCCTTAGAATCCTCACTTTGTTATTATGGTCAAACTCAAAGACTATAAGGGTTCCTTTAGGATGTTAATAAAGAATAAATATTCAGCCGAGATTTCATTTTTCTTTGCAGGGAAATCCTTTGGATGCTTTTTAATCCTATTCTCCAAGGCAATTCTAATTCAGCTAGATTTCTAAAAGGCCATGTAATGTTGAATTTTCGAAAGGAATGTGCTGATTCAGCAAACCAAAATTTATTTCTTTTAACATAAACTGTATTCTGATAATTGGGGGCAAATATAGCTTGAAAATTTCAGTTACTTAAATTTTTCTATTTTCAAAAGTTTTCAGGCAAGATACAGGTTTATATCAATAGAGTATACTTTTAATGTTTCCAGTAAATCTATTATATATAGTAATATAAAAATTTTAAAACCATATAGTATTTAAATACAGGGCTTACTGTTTGAAACTTAATTTAGGATTATAATTTATTATTTTTTATGTTTATGGCTTTGAGGAAAGTTATTTAGGGACTGGATGTATCTTTTCATAAAAAACTTATAGGTTTTTAAATTTTTTAATACTTAAGTCCAACTACATTTTGGAGAGGGATTCTACAATTTTCATGTAATAGAATTTTCAGTTTCAAATATATGAAAGTCCTATTAATGTACTTTATGTACTTTCCATAAATTTATTTAAATATTGATACCTTGTGATGTTTTGATTAAAATTAGGGCTATAATTCTGTATCAATCAAATTAGGAGTCTGTGTTTTTGTATGTGTATGTGTTTATGTGTTTGTTTTATACAGCCCTACGTTGTCTCAGGGACCAGGTCAAAAACCATTCTACTCATTTAAAAATCTTTTCATTCTTTAGGCCTAGTTGTGGATGCATTCCTTTGTCTTTATTCCTAGCCACAGTTTCATACAATGACTCTTTTTGTCAACAATGCTAGCTTTCTTAACAACAGTAACCTCTTTCCTTCCTGAATAGCTTCATGTGTTTCCTACTAACTAATGAATCCAACTTCTCATGTTTGGGTTGAATGAAAAGCCCCAAAATGTAGCTAATCACTATTACACAATGTAAGTGTAGAACACCTCACTTTCCTGAATACCATCCTATACTAACAGTTTTTTCACTGTCCTTCACTGACTCTTCTGAATGCTACATGAAATCTAAACTGAATTTCCTAAAAGATTTGTAAAACATAAACTTGTGTTTTGTTAATGAGTCTTTGCTGAACTAAGAAATTATTTGCTTTTATATTTAAACCTATATCATTATTGCTCCCAAACTTTTTTGGCATAGTGGTTGAATTTATGGAGTTGCCATTGGTAATGAAGGTGACTGCCATTTCAAACCTTAACCTTTTAATGCTGTTATAAAATTGTTGTCAAACTGACAAGAGTATCTCACATTTGTTCATATTGGCCTCACATTCTTTTATATTTGTGGGCCCTGTTGTCATTTTCTGACTTAATATTGCTTTAAAGTATCTCAACAGTTTATTTTCTTAGAATGGATGTACATACAAATTTTTGTATTATTTTTGTCACTCTTTCATGGATATAGTTTAGGATTTTTCCCAAAAAGCCATTAAAAGTTTGGTTAGGACTGGCAGGAAAATTTCAATAAGGTTATGAAGAACTGCAGAATTTAAAAGCCATGTTAAAGGTGATAGAACTTATTATTTAAGGGGTGAATTCTTATTACAGTGCTTTGCACAGAAGTGCTAAAAAATGCTTTAAATGTTTTTAACTTAAGGAATTCCAAGGAAATGTGATTACAGAAAGCTTGAGAACCAAAGGCTCAAAAATTTCAACTCTGATTCTTAGAATTAAATGTTAATTTTCCCAATCTTCTTATGTTTTCACAGGGAAAATCCTACCTGAGGGATGCTTCTAAATTTGGTATATTTAGTTCAGTCCAAGTGGGCTCTGGAAAATCATCACTTCCATTTGTTTCTTATCTTTACAGGCAAGAGAAAGGATAGTATGTTGAGAGGGTAATATGTTGGCTTTTGAACCAAACTGAAATGGGTTTGAATACGGACTCTGCTACAAACTAGTTAACCCTCAGGAATCACAGAATCCTCTGAGTTCTCCTTTTTCCATAAGTAAAAGAAACTAATACTACTCTCTAAGAGCTGTTGAAAGGATTACATGATGTGTTGTGTGTAAAACACCCAACACAGTTCCTGGAACTGTGCAGCAGTAGGTGCAGCAAATGTCAATATTCTTTCCACCCTACTAATAGAATATATAATAAATTTCAACAAATAGCTTCAGTAAGAGAAGCCAAACTCTAACTTAGAATATATATATTTTATTTTTACCACAGACATAAAAATTAAATCAGCAAGATTGAAAAGCATTCAGATTTAATATTGAAAAATATTTCAACCTTATTAAATTAAAAAAATTAGAAACCCATATAATGGAATCCAATTAAGAGTCACAAAGCCATTGTTAAACATATTTTGAGAGTAATATATGAAGGCAATTAAAAGGTGTAAGTAATTAATCATGTATAGTAAGAAAAGAAACTTTGATGTAGATAAACTAAATTATATCTTACCTGTGTCTAGCATCTGAGTTTTTCAAAGGCATTTTATATTTATTATTTTATATGACATCAAATTAGTTGTTCAAGGATTTCTATATGGTCTTAAGATTATGCTCTACCAGCAATTTAATTATTTCCTCAGAGCTGTAGAATATGTTTTTTCCTCCAAAAGATTCTCTTCCAAATTAAATTTATTGTAGTCAATATTAAATTATATTGCATTTCCTAGATAGCAAATGACAGTGAGAATGAATGCAAAATGTATTGGGTGTAGTAAGACAGAACAGAATTTAACATTGTCTAACAATAACATTAATTGGCCTCAGAGTCATTAATTGATTAGGAGATGGAGCTAATGAATGAAGTTCACATGCAAGATATTTATGAAATGTATGTCATTCATCAGAGTGGAGTTCTGAATAGTGTGACAAAACATTCTGAGACCCAAGAGCAGGAAATAGGTTATGACTTAATATTAGAACCGAAAACAAGATCCATTTACAACATAAACTGATCTTATTGAGCTCTTGCAATCAAATTTAATTTCTGGAAAGATGTTTAATCTCTGTATAAATAAGGTTTGTGCTGATAACATAATCTGAATTTACATCCATGGTAAATGAATTTTGTCTTTATCTTAAATTGAAAAGCTTGTATGTACATGATGATATACCTGAAGACAAAAGTATCACTTACCAATTAAGCCCACTAATTATACATTCTTATTAAAACTATTTTACTATATATGTAAACAATTTAATCTTATATGACTACTCATTAAATTAGTATTTAACTTGCATTTATTTTCATAGATTTAGAGTGAATATTACTATAAATAACTGAAAAGAGGGCAGGGAGTAATATAAATTTCAAAGGTATTTTTAAATGTTTCTATATAAATACAGCTGCTTCTCAACTTATGATGGGGTCATATCCTAATAACCCCTAAAAAGTTGAAAGTATCCTAAATTGAAAATGCATTTAATATTAATACCACATTGTAGAATATTGGTTACTTACCCCTTATAATCACATAGCTGACTGGAAGCTGCTGACCAGCCTTACAAGAGAGTATAGTACTGAATATTGCTAGCCCCACGAAAGTCCACAATTTGAAGTAGTGTTGCTACTGTATGCATATCACTTTCCCACTGTAAAGCCTAAAACAATCTTAAATCAGGGACCCTCTGTAGATAATTTGGAGAGTTCAGGACTAGCAACCAAACCTGCTATGCATCAAAAAATGAACTGGGAAATAGAGATTATAACTCATTATGTTAAAGACATACAGTCTTAAAAGCAATCATAAAACTATTATCTTAGAAATTATTATTACTGACAAAGTGAAAATATAACTCAAAAGTCAAATTTTTAGTTTCAAAGTTCTATTCCCTTGAAAGTCCTTTACCTACAGTTTCTACAATGATTGATATTAGGAATGAGAAAATCTTCCTTCCAACACAAAACACTTTAATAACTTTCTGAATGAATCTTGAAACACTGAGAAATACAATATCAATAACTTTGCATAGCTTTCAACAAAACATTTTTGAAGCAATTTAGAGAATTCTGTGGTGAGGTTTTCTATACAAAATTTTCATGTAACATACAAGTCCAAATTTGGAGGGTAGGGGTCTCCTAACTAAAAGTAGATAAAATGCAGTCTGAGATGGTAGGATCATTCACTGTTCTGAAGATACTAATATTGTAATCAATTTTCAATAATATAATAAGAACCGAATGGTATTTTAGTGATCTGTTAAATAGTGCTCTGGTCATTTTTTAACCAGTTGTCTGACAAAGTGCAAAACAAATACATGTTGCTCAGAAATAAGTATGCTATTTTTTTACTATCATATAGAATTAGCCACTGGAACCTGATTATAGACCAGAAACCTGTGCACTGGACCTGGAATCTGGCTATCCTATAACCTGGCTATAGGCCATTCAGTCCACTCCAGCATGACAACATCAGTCTCTTTTCCCAGTTTTACTTTTTAAGATGCGTGTGTTTACTTCATGAATACTTTTTGAGATGAATGACCTTTTCTAGTTCTACCAATAAGCATACATTAAACATATCTAGCATAAATTAAATGCTTAGCAGTTCCCTGATATAATAAACTACATGTTCAATACTGTTGTTAATGCCAAGTAAGCAATATGAAATCAAATTTCTATGAAGGAAGAGCACAATGACTGAAATAAAAATTGGGTTATCTGTTTAACCCTACTTCTTAGTCTGTGGTTTTAGCTTAATTTATAAGAACAAAGGATTAACAATACCATAATACTAATTCAAATTCAGTCTTTACGGAGTCAGTTAGTTTTAATTTACCTCATAGATTATACCCAGCAGAATTACTGCTGTAATAATATAGCAGTGTTTCTCACAGTGTACTCTCTGGACCCTGAGTGATGCCTATTGAAATGGCAAATTGCTAAACTCCATCTAGATGTATCACTTTAGAATCTCTGGTGGGTGGATCCTATGAATCTACATATTTACATGTTTTCTAAATTATGCTGATGCCTAATACAGTTTGAGAAGCAGCAAAAAAATATTCTCTTGCCTATGAGAGACTGAGCAAGAGAGTATGAGTTCCTTCAAATCCAACCATTACCACTATCAGAAAAATAGCCTCAAATGTACATGTTCAACCAATCTCAGGTCAGCATTAACATACGTACAAAGTAGTACAGGCAATTAATCTGATTCCTATCTATCCATATAAACTTTCACAAATTAAATTTTACATTATTACTTAAAAATAGTGAAATGGAAATCTCATGTTTAACCTCTATCTCTTAATTTGGGTTCTCCCTGGAAAGTAGATCCTAAATTCTTTAGATTATGTGCAGGTCCTTTCTTTGGAAAGTTATCCCAGGAACAGAAGTGGGGGATTAGAAGAAGGAAAAAGGCCAATACAAGAGTGCATTCAAGAGTTTATCCCTGCCTATGGGCAAATGGGGCTCAATCCCAGTACCTTCTTAGGAGACATGAAGCTGCAGGCATAAAAGAGGAGCATTTATCCATCAATTCTGACTTCTATCAGTTAAGGATTGCTTCATGAGTTGTTAACTTCTTCACACTTTCAGGTTGTGCTTCTAATTCCAAAGGCTTCAGAAAAGCTCCCAGGACAGAAAATCCAGGTGAGGGGCTGTCAGGTTTCACCTGCATGAATCTGGTTACCAATACAATGACTGGAGTAAGTGGGGCCCAAAAGGTGTCCAGTTCATCACTATCACAGGACAAATATGGTCAAAGTGCCTTTTCCTTGGTTTACTAATATAATTTTAATACATTATATAACTAAAATGGATTTTTCTGAGTAAAGCACTTTCAAATGTAAAGTGCAGAACTTTGGCCTATTTATATCTTGATGTATTTGATCCATTCCCACAAAACCTGAGATGCACGGAAATATGATCTTCTGTGAGAAAGGTATTTTCTAATAAACTACATTTCATTTCCTGAATTTGGTTGCCAATTTTTAAAGGGCCAAACAGCAGCAAAATGAACAGTTGGTATGTACTCTGAAAATACTTTGTGTCCAGCAGTGATCCAAAGATTTTATTGTTTAAATTTACATTGGTAAAACTATAGTAAAAACAGACTGACTACACTGGACCCTTAAGTAACAGTTCCTATTATAATGAAATGCAGAATTTTGAATAGTACAAGTTTGTCCTGGACTGTGTCCAGGAGGGTCTGATTACAAGAAACAATTCATTATAACCTCTAATATGATCCTAGAGCATGGCTCTGAAGAATATATTAGACAAAAGTTCTAGTCTAATAGATTAAGAATAGAAAACTAAACAGCCAGTTATGTGCTTTAATTAAATAAATACTATATTTGTTTGTATAATGACAGAGCTAGTTTAGCTAAACAAGAAATAAATAGGTATAAATAAAAAATAAGTCTGATTATCTTTTCACTTAGCTTGAATTGCTAAAGTAATTGAGTTTTTAAACAACCCTCTTTCTTAGCAGGTGGCTAAATAAGCTAATGAATTGATAAAGATGAAATAGGGAAATTAGACTGAAGAGGGGCTGGAAATTAAAAGGAAAAAAGTGAGGACAGACACTGCTGAACAAAACCCAATAATAAGAGGTACTATTTTCAAAAGGAAGAATAAAATATACTCAGGTCTTCACTAAATCAGCTCAGATCACAATCAACTTGATACCAACATTTCCTTTCTTGGACTTGGAGCTGAGCTGTTCATAAATCTGTGTTTAAAAAATTATTTCTTACAACCACCAATTTCTGAAATAAATAAATTAGTTTTTCCTTCCCATGTAATTTTGCAGTTGAACTAGATGATTTTTAAAAGTCCCTGGGATTACTCCAATGGAAATAGCAATATAATAATACTACCTGATTTATCTAAACTTAATTATGTGAATCAAATAAGATATGTAAAAGCACTTAACAAATTGTAATTTAACCCCTTCTATAATTACAAATGTCTCACAATTTACATAGCAATTCAACAACTTCGCTATAATTATATAACTAGCAATTAGAAAGATCTCTATGATTAGCTGTGGCTCTTAAATCTATCTATGATTAACAACAGTTTTTCACTCTTTTGGGTAGATACATGTAATCATTCAGTCCTATCAACAATCCTGTGAAATACCCAAAATATATATTACTATTTTCATTTCACTGATAAACAACTGAGGCACAGAGCAGTTAAACTGCTTGCTCAATAGGATTATAATTAAAAGTGGAATTCATCAAACAAATTAAGTGGAGCTTCTGCTAACTTTCCAATAGCAACCTATATAATACATTAGCATATACTTATGGTTTCTAGAATTCATGATTCCCCATAGCAGAATTTTTGCAACACATGCCTTCTGCTTCCAACAGGCAAGCTTCTTCCACCACTCTGTTAATTCCAAGTAGGTATGCTGCCTCAAACTTCTATGAAGTTTTCTTTAAAAGAAATTTGACATATATTACTTCATTCTTACTGCAACCTCTTTGGACATAGTAAGTATGGTTATTAATAATTAATATGTGATATTATTAAGTAATAGTATTAATACTTAATACTTATTATTAATACTATTATTAATATGATTATTAATATTCAGTTGGGGAAATAAGATTTATCTAGGAAACATGCAGATAATCAGAGATAGGGCCAGAGCTTAAACCCTCGTCCTATCTCCTAGCTCAGGACTTCCCCAATACCCTATGGTGGGAATGTGGCTACGTGCCATCATTGACTGTAGAACACAGTTGCAATTTTTTAAAGCACTTCCTGCTCTGGTCCCTTCTGAGATTACAACATAATTAATTCAAGGCTCTTTACTCTGTTTAGTTTTAAACTGACTGCATAGAAGAGTCCACAACTTGTGGCTAGGAAAGGCTAATATAAACATGTTTCCTAATTCCATTACAAGTCAATTTATATTCATCTCTCAAATGTCCACACTTGTTGTAAGGCAAGTTAAAAAAGCACGTGGGCCCTAATTACTAAAAAATACAATTATTAATGTCCCCCAAAATCCAAAACATGAACTGAGACTGGTCCAATATACTAGGTAATTCCCTCCAACCCTGACTGAGAGATCCCAGTTTATTTTTTCTTCTCAATTATGATTTAACATTAAATCACAGCAACCTATTTGAAAGTCCGTTTAGTAAGCCCTGGCTGGGTGGCTCAGTTGGTTGGAGTGTCATCTTGTACACCAAAAGGTTGTGGATTTGATTACAGTTGGGATGCAAACAGGAGGCAATCAATCTATGTAAGTCTCACATTGATGTTTCCCTCTCTCCCCTTTCTCCCTTCTTCTCTCTCTAAAATCAATAACCATATCTTCAGGTGAGCATAAAAAATGAAAAGCAAAGGGTAAGTTTTAAATAAATTCCAAGGCTCAAAAATAGTAGGATGTACTGCAAAGAATATAGATACAAGATTTATAGCCAGAAGATTGGGTTTGAAGTCAACTCATCTACTAGCTTATACATATAATGCTAATCAAATCACCTAATCTCTCAACTTCTGAGGAAAGATGAAAACTGTACTGATTCTACTTTTATGACACAGTTATTTTTAGATTCAAAAGAGAAGCAATGTAGGAAAAGCACTTTGTATTTTACCATCGTTAATTGTTCTTGAGTCCATTTCCTATCAGTATTAAACAAACCACTTCTAAACTCAGGAATTTCAGAGTACTATCAAAAAAATCAAATAATATTATGGCTTATATTATCTGTACCATAATATTCTCTAAGAAGAGTTTAGATAGGTCTATACATAGTTGAGAAGGAAATACTCCCGACTAAAGGTCATGTAATGACCTTATGTTATTAGTTTATACTTCAAATTCCTTACGGCTTCTGATCATATGATTTATAACCAAAGCCAGGACATTTTTAGAGTCAACAGGAGCCCTATTAATAATTAGCCAGAACAACAGACATTAACCAGAACTGTTGCTGGTAAGCCAGGGCATATGGTCACTTTATATAAGAAGCATCCTAGATTTGGAAAGAGGAAATCTATTTATTTCAGTCTTAACACCCATGCAAACATAGGCTATAAAAACTATAGCTAAAGAAGTCCTCTACAAATGCAAATTATCACCAAGGGTGTGAAGTGAATTAAAGCATAATTTAATTTCAGTATATATTTCTAGTAATTCTGATTATAACTTAAGTAAAATTGAAAAGTATTGGCTGAAACCAAAGTTCTCCTCTAAGAATTTTGGACATAAAATATTTTTGGAAAGGTAACTATCAAAGCTACCCTAACCTTAAGCTAATATCTGGATTAGGAAAAGCACAAACTCAATATTTAAACAAAGTATTTTTCTCCAGTAAAAACAGGAAAAACTGCGGGGGGTGGGGTGGGGATGGGGAAGTCAGTGAGCTGTTTGAAGATATATCATATCTGTAATTTATGACACATGAATACATTAAATATTACAACTATTTGCTAGGAGTGAATAAATTTATCCATTCACAGATGGAAAAATTACCATTTAAGATGTGAATCATTATTTTCTTAAAAGTAGATAAAGCAATGAATATTAAACATGTTTGCTCTTGTGAAGCTATCAAGGAATGCTTTAATTAACAGACTCCAGATAGTTTGTTCCTATAGTTAACTGACATAACATTTTCCATTTACATTATTGTAAATAAAAATTGTTCCCACAATTTCAATCACAGTAGCATTATATAAAAGTACATAGGACAATGCAGTATAGTACTATATTTACTGGATAAAAAAGTAAAGATTAGTTTTTCAAAATTACCAGAATACAATCTACTTTTATACTCTAAGGTCTTAGTGATCACTCTCAAATTCTTTTATCATCACTGCAGGAGTTAAACTCTGAGGTTCTTATGAAGGCCAGTGTTAAAGGTCAGTGTTGTGTTAACACCAATCTTATAAACGCTAACTAACAAAAGTCCTGGGCTTCATAAACCTACCTGCATAGGTATCAAATATTGCCCAAGCAGCCACTATATTATTATAAATGGATGACCTGAAAGAAAAAGATGACACTTTCCATTGACAGCAAATCATTTTGCAATAACAGATCAACATTCTTGATCAGCTCATCATCCTTTAAACCTAGGCAACTATGTAATTTTATCGTATACTGTACTATCTTCACCAAATATAAAAAAGATGGTTCCTAAATTGGGAAAAATACATATCTAGTAAAATCTTGCCCATTACTGATATGAAATGAAGTAGTTGATATTTAATGAAACCAAACTACTTCAATAGTTTATGAAAAGAAATGAAGAAGGTATATGTAGCCATAGTGAAAATCAAAATAAATCTTCTTTATCTAAGTTGGAAATTGGCCAGACTACATAAAGCTAATTTTTCTAATTGGAAACCCATGCATAATCTTTAATGTATATGTAGCACTTTAATGACCACCTAAAACTGTCAAAATAAAAAGTGTGAGACTGACATTTTTCATGAACATTAAACATATCTTTTAAAACAATTATTAAACTACTGCTCAACCTAACTGAATCTTGGCACCATCAACTCAAATCACAGACAAAACGTTTTGGCACTTGGGCAAGATTACTAATTGATGTATATACCTATCTCCAAACAACACTTGATAATTACTGTAAACAAGTTTCAAACAATTACAGCAAGTGTTCCAGTTGACACACACACAATTTTCTTTTGTTTTAGAGTCTTATCTCTCAAACAGCCTTTTGTCTTATTCTTAAAATAGTTGTTATTCTTATAATAGTTCACTGGTGTGTTCATTTTAGAAGTGCTGAATAGTATTATTTAAATATTCCTAATGGGTTTATCTATTTATTTTTTTTAAGATTTTATTTATTTATTTTTAGAGAGAAGAGAAGGGAGAGAGAAAGAAAGGGAAAGAAACATTAACGTGTGGTTGCCTCTCACATGTCCCCTACTAGGGACCTGGCCTGCAACCCAGGCATGTGCCGTGACTGGGAATCGAACTGGTAGCCCTTTGGTTTGTAGGCCTGAGCTCAATCCACTGAGCTACACCAGCCAGGGCTATTCCTAACAGGTTTAATCACTTACTTTTAAATTTTTGCCTAAAGATATAGGCCCTCAGTAGGGGCGGGGGGAGAGGGGAATGGGATGATGTTGGAATGGGAGCAAACTGGGAAGTGCCCAGCACAAATAGCAGAAATAGCCTTAGACTAGGAATCAGATATTGTTGTCTCAGTCTCTCAACTCTATCCTGGTTCTTCAGATAAATCACATAATTCATTCGTTCATTATATGTGCTAGGTCTATGTTGTCTAATACAGTAGCCACTAGCGACATGTGGCTTTGAGCACTTGAAATGCAGCCAATCCAAAATGAGATGTACTATAAAGATAATACACCATCAAATTTTTTAGAATAGCATGAAGAAAACAAATGTAGGAAGTTTCATTAATACATTTTTATATTGATTACATGTTGAAATATTTTATTTTTGAAAGATTTTATTCACTTATTTTCAGAGAGAGGAGAAGGGAGAAAGAGAGGGAGAGAAACATTGATGTATGTGAGAAGCATCAATCGATTGCCTATAGCACACTCCCAACTGAGGACCTGATCTGCAACCCAGGCATGTGCCCTGACAGAGAATCGAATCAATGATCTTTTGGTTCACAGGCCAGCGCTCAATCCACTGAGCCACATCAGCCAGGGCTAAAATAATATTTTAGGTAAAACTTACTTCTTTTTTGATTTTAGAAAGAGAGAAGGGAGAGAAAGAAACATCAAATTTTTTTGTTCCACTTATTTCTGTATTCATTGGCTGATTCTTGTATGTGTCCTGACCAAAGATCAAACCCACAACCCTGGCATATGGGAACAACCCTTTAACCAACTAAGCTATCAGGCCAGGGTCATTTTAGATAAATTTAATTAAATAAAATATATGAAGTTAATTTCACCTGTTTCTTTATACTTCTCAAAATGTGGCTACTAGAAAGTTTTAAATTATATATATGGCTCTATTGTGTAGTACTGTGCTGAGACTCCTGTAAGAACTAGGAATTCTGAGGAGAATAAAGAAAGCACAATCTCTGCTGTCAAATAACCACCCACAGCCTAGGTGGAAAAGATACAAAAATAATTACAGTATAATGGTGTTAAGTAAAGTGATAAAGATATATAAGAGGTATGGGAGAATAAGAAAAGCTATTTTTTGGAAGGGGGTAGGAAAGAGGTAAAGAGCAATGTTAGATTAACCTCTGGAAGCCGAGCCACCTGAGTCTTAAAGGATAAGTAGAAAGGTAAAATATAAAGGATTGGAGTGAAGGCAATTCCAAGAGATTGTATGGGCCGCAATAAAGAAACAGCCAAGGGGACAAAAGAGGAATAAAAGAAGTTTCCTGTTGCAAGAAGGAAAGGGTAGGGCAGAGGATAGAGAATATACAAGGCTAGGAAGGGCTCCTGTGACAATTTAAAGAATTTTAACCTTTAGGCAACAGAGTGCCCCAAAAGGTTTTAACCAAGGCAGTCCCAAGATCAGAAATGATTTAAATCTCTGGCAGCTGAGTGGACAGTGGATCAAGCTGAACAAGGCTTGAAACAAGAAGGCTGTAGTCTAAGGAAGAAATATCAGTGCCTAACCTGGAGAAGTGTGAGGATGGAAAGGAAAGCACTAATTCAAAGCTAAATTTAGAAGGTAACATCAGTAGAATATAATTGCTGACTGTCCTGACTCCATGAAAGGGGGGTTTATTTTATTCTAAAGAAATGAGAAGATCCTAGAATATTTTAGGCAGGGGAAACATCGTGTTCCTAGGTTTTAAAGGACTACTCTGACTGCTGTGGAGAATACACTGCAAGGGGAAAACACTGGAAGTAGAAATAGCTGATTTAAAGAAAAAGGCTATTGCTGCAGAAGAGGTTTGAGATGATGATGGCTTGACCCAGTGTGTTAAGGGGATAAGCAACTGGATTCATGCTTTTTGTTTGTTTGTTTGCGGGTTTTTCTGATCCTCACCCAAGGACATTTTTTCATCACTTTTAGAGAGAAAGGTGATGAATGAGAAACGCTGAATGGTTGCCTCTTGTAGGCTCTCTGGTGATAGAACCTGCAACCCAGGTATGTGCCCTGACCAAGATTCAAACTTGTAACCATTTGACGTACAGGATGTTGTGCTGGCTAGGGCTCAAGTTTCTTTCTTTCTTTTTTTTAACCTACAAAATGGTATTGCCTAATTCACAGGATTGCAAAAGGAAAAGGGAAGTTCAAGAAGATCACACCTATTGAGCCCAAGTGTTTTGTGTAACCAGAAAGCTAGGGTGTCTGCTGGGAGTGACAATACTATACAAAGGTTTGAGAAAATAGTGAAGGTTTGGAAGATAGCAAAGGAAACAGAAAGAGCTGACCAAAGGCTATTTTAAGGATTAACTGATGCTTTACATGAGGTCTGAAACCACATAATTTTAGTGATATCAGTTGCAACTATTACATGGTTTTAAACTTCACAACCCTCAGCTACCCAATGGTAGGAGTTAAGTAGAATCAAGTTGCAGTTGTAAAATGGCTAAAAGTTAGACGATTTTAAAATCTATATAGTTTTAAAATTCTATAGTTCTAAGTATTCTAGAATTTTTACTGCTGCCACATTTTTTCTTATTGTGGTTAAATGTACATAATACCAGATTTACTATTTTAACCATTTCACCAGGCAACTTTTAAAGAAACATCTTAAGCCTCCAACGGATTTTAGTTATAATGGTACAGAAAAATCCCATCTCAAGATGGCAAATCTGGGCCTGGGGTCACTAGAGTCCTAACTTCTGTTGCCTCTCAATGGAAGTAGCCTCATCTTTTTTGTCACAATATACTGTATTCTCCCATGTACAACATGCACTTTTTGGCCAAATTTTTGAGAGAAAAATATGGGTGTGCATTATACATGGGAATAATGACTATGTACCATGGGCACAATGGTTCTGTGTATAATATGCACAAAAATATGGGTGCGCATTATACACAGCAAAATACAGTAATATAAGTATTCATTTTCTAAGTATTGAAAAAGTTTGGGAAGCAATGTTCTAAACCATAAAAAAAATGAGAAACCTAGTATTTTGAAAGGTTAAAAATAGCTGCTTCTCTGTTAAAGAAATTTTCTCATTTCTTCGGGACTTCATATTTTTTCTATTAGGTAGGGGAATACAGCTCCTTATTGGGGGCAAATATCTATGCCCACCATTTCCACTGTTTAAGTAACCATCCTAGAATCTCATAAGGAGAAGCTAGTAATTTTGAATGGCTTCAAAGATTTTCCTCCACCTACATGAAAAATTGGAATCCCTCAAGGGAAACCCAATTCATTTATGCACAGAGTACTGACTATATCAAGCACTGAGTTACTTTCTGAAGACACAAAGGTGAATAAGACATAGTTTTAACCTCAAGAAACTTACAATCTAGTGAAGAGACTGGATTAAATAAATAATTTAAATTATAGTAAGTGTAAGGTGGGAGAGTACGTAGTGCTGTAAAAATAATAGAAGAGGCTATTAAAACAAGACAAAAGAATTAGTAATCATTAGGCAAAGGGTAGGGGTATGTTTGGTTAAGGACTGCAGACCGAGGAAACAGCACACGAAGGCCTGGGACTAAAAGGCCAGTGAGGCCAGAAGGCAGATGTTTGGAAATGAACTGGGGACGTAAAACAGGCATTTCAAAGGGGCTTTCTTTAAAGAGTTAACAAGTAAGCCATCTGAAGGGGTTTAAGCAGCATAGTAACATTAATAGACTCATTTTTTTCAAGATCACAGTAGCTAGCTATAGTATAGAGTAGTAGTCTCAAAGTGGTCAAAATTTAAGGTGAGAGAAGATACTAGATACTAATTTTTTCTCATGCTTTAAAAATATCTTCAAAATGTGTTATAATAGTCATAGTAAGGGCTAGCTTTTTTGGAATACATACTATGCAACTAAACATGCTACTGAGCAGTTTACATATATTAATTCATTTATTCTTCATAACTCTCAGAGTTTGGTACTATTATATTCCTCATTTTACAGGTAAGAAAAGTGAGACAGGGATTATTAAGAAACCAGGCCAAGGTCACTTAGTAAGGAAGTATTAGAGCAGGATTCAAAGCCAGGATGTCTGGCTCCAGAACCTGTGACTTACTCATTAGACTATCTACCATTTTTCAGCAATACATGTACAATTTAAAATTTAAATATATACATGAATTGAGAATAGATGCTTAAGTTTTTTTTCTCAACACTAGTGAAGAGAAAGGTTTACATAAGGTTGTTGGTTGGGTGGATATGAACAGTAGATTAACAGTAGACTAAGAGATAATGGGACCTCGGAATATTGGGGTGGTAATGAAGAGAAGATACTGGGAGATATTTGGTAAGTAAAATTGACCTGACTTATTGCTAGATTGGATATGTGGGTTAAGGAAAAAGGTGCCAAGGATGATTATTTTGATTTTGACTTAAATAGACTGGACAGTGAAGTCATTGGCAGAGGCCAGAAGGAACAAGTTAGGTCATTTAGTTACCATAGGTTTTCGTTGGACCACAAGTATGCCCTTCTTTCAATGCGCCATTAAAAGACACACTGATTATAGTATCTTTGTCCGTCTTTGTCCGAGGTCTTAGAAGAATTACAGAAAAGTATTGATCAGGTTTATCAGATATTATGGTCCTAGTCTAGTGTTTATTTTCTTCATTTGTAGAATTCCTAATGCTGAAACGCTTCTTTTAGCAATCACGATAAATAGGAAAATACATTGTTTCAATGTTATCAGACACAGGAAATGTTGATGTATATATATATATTTAGATTTATATATATATAAATATATATATTTATATATATAAATATATATATATTCCCTAATATATTGTTCCAACAAACAATGCTGGTCACCTGTGATTCCTTCTCATTTTAGTTTCTCCAGAAACTTTCCGTTTAACCTCAGCAAAACACACGTCGTTTTGCTATCCAGCCTCACCCCCCAGTCTTGTCAGGTCACATTACCGAACTGCAGGTAATATCTACAAGGCAGAGAATTACGTTAGATAAATCCGTGTCTGTTCCCTCATTAGTTACTTTTAATTCTCCATTTGGTACAAGCCACTCCTATATCCTTTCCCTGAAATGTGCTTAAGTCAGACGCATCTGTAACTTTCGCGTAACACCAAGGAACTGAAACTTCCCAAACAGAACGGCTTGACCTTTCTCCAGGAAATACCCCAAACGCTGTGGCAATCGCCAGTTCTTGGACTGGGCCCTCTCCTCCTCTGTCAGTGCACTCATCCGGTGCATTCACGACTGGACACCCTGTAGATCCCAGTCCGCGATAGTCCCACGTATTGCCGCCTCTTACCAAGACGGGAGGCGGGGCGTAAACGCCCGGGAACACCCGCGTGACGTCGCACGGGTTCCAGCAGGGGCGGGCGTGGCCGCCTCCCAACTCGGCCCGCGGCCCTGGAGCCCTCCCCCACCGCCGGAAAAGGGGGCCTGCCCTGAGGGGCTGGCTTTCCCGCCGGGCGTTTGGCAAACTAGTGAGGAAAAGAGAAAAGCGAGCCGCTTTTTCTTCACAGCCCCGGTGTGTGCCTGCGTCCCTGGCCGGGACTTTCAATAATCTGAAGACAATCTTGGAAGCCGTGAGTAAGAGGAATGTTTTCCCAAATCGGAGCGCTGGGTCGTAGAGCCCACTTCCGGCCTGGAGCGGCGCGCTGACCCAACGCGTTTGGACCCTAGGGTGGGGACGGCTGTAGGACTGTGGGGCTGAGTGTTAGTAGGCTACGGCCCGGCCAAAGCCGGCCAGAGAGGAGAGAAGACAGGTTCGGGCTGCGTGCTATTTCTTAGTCTCCCGCGCAAGCTTTGGACCAGCTGCGACGAGACCGCCCCGCGCACGCGCAGACATCGCCCCGCGAGGCGTCGCTTCTCGCGCTTACCTGTCTGGTTAGCTTCCGGAAGCAGAGGCTGAGAGGGTCCTGGGAAAGGGAGCTTGTGAACTTCTGCGTTGCTAGTAAGAGAACTGCTCAAAATCCTTATTCAATTAAGGACTCCTGTGTGACTCGCGGCGTGGTCCTTCCTTACTTATAGGAGAATACATGTGGTGTGATATGAAAGAAATGTTTTACCCAGCACCTTCAATGTGGTGGTTTACACTGCTGTAGGATGCACAGAAATGTATTACGTTCTGCAGACCTTTGAGCCCAGGAAGCGACTTGAGAGGCAAGATGTACATTTCTGAGATCATAGAGTGTACCATCGTGCAGTGAATAACGGTTCATTGTCAGAAGACTTGCCAACAAAAAGTACCGGGCATGCAGGATAGGTAGGAAATGGTTTCGGGAGCCAGAAGTTGCAAGTTTAATATTGATAAATTGTTTTTATGTGGCGAGGGGGGCTAAAGAAAAAAATCTAACTCTGAAGATACAGATAGGTATATTTCTTATAGTACACTTTTTTACTCTTGGTTTAAAATTATTTAATACTATGCATTTTTAAATTTATTAAAGTAAAATTTGGCTTTACATTATTTACTTAATAGGAATAAGTAATTAACCTAGTTTTGATTACTTAGTAGTGTTTTGCTGTTATTGGCATCACAACATGAGTTCCAGCTGTGACGAAACCTTGTCCTAGCAATCTCATCTTGGGCCAGTCACTTCATCTCCTAAGCCCATTTCTCCAGCTCTAAAATGAAATCAATAATGGTAGCTGTTTTTTTGCGGAGTTGTTCTGAAAATTAAGAGAAAAAAATAAATATAAGACAAAACAGTCCTTGGTATATAGTGAACACTAAATAAATGGTGGCTTTTACTGACGACAGTAAAAATTGATTGATCTTTTAGGGTTAAGAAATAGAAAACGAGTCTCTTTGAAAATAAAACTGTACTAATGCAGTGCACCCAGTTCTACTTTTTAAAAACTTCATTATGGAAATAATACATACACAAGAGAGACACTACAATTATGAACCTCCTCATATACCCACCCATTCACTGCCCAGCTTCAATATTGTCAAAGTTCAGCCCTTGTTTCATCTCCCCACCCAAGATTCATTGTTTTGTTTGTTTTAGCTGGAATATTTTAAGGCAAATCTCAGAACACCTGTAAACACCTCCTCGTTATATCTATTTTAACAGATAAAGGACTTAAAAAAATATGACCATGTCATTATCATACTCAAAATTAAAAAATACCCTAATATAATCTAAAATCCAGTCCATGTTTAGTTTTCACTGATTATCTCAGAAAAGTATAATCACAATTATTGAAAACTTAATAAAAGTTATTTATTTTTGTAGTACTTTATGGTTTATCCAGTGGATTCACACATAATCTTCCTAACTGTAGAAATGTTACTGCTTATTTCAGCTTATTTTAGCTGCTTCATCAGAGACCTAAAGAAATGGGTAACAAGAGACACTTAAATCAGTTTGGATACTTGTTAGCTATTGTAAGGCATTGGCTAAGGAGCCAGGTGTGAGGTTTAGTAGATTTGTTAATCATTTTACTTTTTTTTTTTTTTAAAGATTTTATTTATTTATTTTTTTATTTTTAGAGGGGAGGGAGAGAGGGAGAGAAACATCAATGTATGGTTGCCTTTTGTGCATCCCCTGCTGGTAGTTAGCCTGCAAGGAACCCGCCTGCAACCCAGGCATGTGCCCTGACTGGGAATCGAACCGCGATCCTCTGGTTCGCAGGCCCACGCTCAATCCACTGAGCTACGCCAGCCAGGTCATTTTACTTTTTTGGTGGTAGCTAGTTAATGACCTCAAATTTAAGAACCCATTAAAATATTTATTAATCCACTTCTTAATAATAGCCTATTGCTTCCTTCAAGGGTTAGAGAAATAATAAACTTATTTACCTTTGCTCCAAGAGAGGCACAAAATAGCTTTACCCTAGTTGCCTTGTTATTAGCTGTTTCTGTGTTCATAGATCTTTGCTGTGTCCATATCTCGCTCATCGATTACATGAGAAAGCCAGCTATTCAGACATTCGGTTAAAACGTCAGTCATCTTCCTTGCTCTTTATAACATGTTTTTGTATGTGTGTATAAACGTGAATGCTTGTTAAGTCAAGAATACTTCAGAATGTTTTTTCAGTTTTTGTTTCAATACACTGTTGTACTCTGTCCTTTTTCAAAGCTTAAAAAGCAATAAATCCTTTTAGAATGGTGTGTGAATACTGATCATGAATGACTACAAACCTCTGTATATCGGGGCTTTCAATTTAACATAATTTAGGTAATTACTTCCTTCTGGAAGGAGTAAGAAAATTTAGCTTAACTAAAGTCCAGATTACTGAAATCTGGGCTTTTCTCACCATAATCATCTTTCCTTACTTTCCATTCCCTTCCACTCCACCAAATTCTCAAAGTTATTGATTGTAGGTAAATAAGGAAAACTTGAGAACAGCTGGCTGGGCTCAAATTACATAAAGGTAAATGAAGGATTCATTTGTTTTGCAATCTGTCGTTTCAGGTATTTCAGCTGTCCAATGACAACTTCATACCTATATAATGTAACAGAAAAGGTCAGAAAACATTAGGCAAATACAAGTGTCGAGCATACCGAAGCAAGATGAACGTCTCTGGAAGCAGTTGTGGAAGTCCTAGTTTTGCAGATATATCTAGTGACTTTAAGGATCTTTGGACGAAACTAAAAGAGTATCATGATAAAGAAGTACAAGGTAAAATCTTTTCATCAATACAGCAGTATTATGTTGAGAATGTAATAATAACAACTCGTTTTGGCTGACAGCTTAAAGATTTCATTTATATTTTTAAAATTTTATTGATTGATTTTAGAGAGAAAGAGAAGAAGGGAGGGAGAGAGAGACAAAGACATCGATTTGTTGTTGTACTTATGTATCATACATTGGTTGATTCTTGTGTGGGCCCTGACCCAGGGTCAAACCTGTAACCTTGGCATATTGGGATGATGCTCTAACCAACTGAGCTACCTGGCCAGAGCCAAAGTTCTCATTTTTAAGGGACCTTTACTGTTATAAACTTGTGGTTAAGTTATTCTTTTTTAATTAAAGACAACTACTGCAGTATGTCGTTCTTGCACAATTTGTGGTAATATGTGGTATGATGGAAAGGGCATAAAAATTTTCAACTGAAGACCTGGATTTGAATTCTGATTTCATTTATTTACTTGCTTTGTGATCTCAGCCAAGTTACATAACCTCTAAACTTAATTTTCTCTTCTAAAATTATTCCCAGGTTTATTTATAAGCATAAAAAATACTACCTATGTCATTTCACAAATCTTTGGGAATCTATTTACTACCAGTACTGAGATATTGAAGTAAATGACACTTTGTCTTCAAATGCAGTTGAGTTGAGATAGATTCATATAAACAGATCATTACAGTGTAATGAAATAAGAGCTTAAAAGGTTTTTATGAAGTGCAGTGTGGGAGCAGATGATTGAGCAGTTATGGTCAGAATGAGTATATAAGTGTTATTTATGATTGTGTTAAAGTATATTCCAAATAAAGGAATTTTCTATGGAAGCTAAACTCAAGGTTTGATATTAAGCTTTAATATACCTATCTAATTTTGTGACTTTAATGTAATATGTTTTTCCCATGTGTGGGAAATACTTCATATTATATTTGTTTCTTGAAACCATAGGTTTAATTCTATAGTACTTTATAGTTTTAACATTATACCAGAACGCCATTAAAACATGATCCACCTGAATCTAAAGTGTAGAATGTAGGTCTGGGTTGGAACTTCCCTGTGATACATTTATCTTATGGTACATTTAATTTTTAGCAAAACCTCACAATAATGGACTCATTAATTAATAGAGTCTGAAATATGAACCCAACATGTATTCTTACATGCTCCAGTGTACTTGGAGATGCTTGTTCAAGAAATATTTGGGGGGCCGCTTACTATGTGTCAGATGTTGTAAATAAAAATAAATCATATACAGTCCTAGTTTTAAGCAATTTTATAGTATACCATTTTATTTGAGAATATAAAGGAAGAACCAGATGGGTATGTTGGGTTTGGGGAGATGGTTTAGTGATAGACCAGGCTTTATAATTGAAATCAGTTTAATTAATCACTATGTACTATGCTGAAGGCAGAGTTGTCATTATGCTTTGTCGTCATGCTTTGTCTTTAGGATTAAGTCTAAAATGTTCATCTTGAGTGGCTGCTTTTATTGATTGCAAGTGAATGGGAGTAGTGCTTGCTGCGAAAGAGGCCATGTGAGGGAGTGGTTAAATCCGTGAATTTTTGATCTAGACTACCAATATTGGGACGCCATATCTGCCAGTTGAATAGAGGTGGTGACCTTGTACAAGTTGTTTTACTTTATAGTGCCTCAGATTCCTTATCTATAAAATAGAGATACTAATAATAGCTACTTTATATTACATTAAATAGCTTAATACATATAAAGCATTTGGAAGAGTTTTCTGGCACATAGTGACAATATATATTAGCTGTTGCTATCATCTGAAGCAGTAACATTATGTGCTATCAAGTCCTGCTGTGGACCACCCCAGTGACAAACAATGGGTTACTACAAAAAAGTTGTAACAGATGTTTCAGATACTGATTACTTATTATCCCATTTCTGGATTTTTTTTAAAACTCCTGATTTCTTGGAGGAAACAAAGAGAATGACCAAAATAATAACATGAGAAAATTTAAATGATTAGGAAATCTTAGAAAAGTCTAACTTTCTTCCATCTTTTGGTGGGAGGGAGTAGGGATACTCACTTTAAAAATTGTCATAAAATATACATAACATCTTAACCATTTTTAAGTCTACTGTTTACTGATATAAAATATGTATGTATATATAGTATTTTGCTTTTCCATTCATCCACTGATAGATATTTGGGTTGTTTTTATGTTTTGGCTATTGTAAATAATGTTGCTATGAATGTGGGTGTACAAATACCTGTTTAACACTTCCCATTATTTTGGGTATATACCCGGAAGTGGAATTGCTGAATCATTCTATTTTTCACTTTTTGAGGAACTTCCATGCTGTTTTCTATAACGGCTATACTAGTTTACATTCCCACTAACAATGTACAAGGGTTTCAATTTCTGTACATTCTTTCCCTCATTTGTTGTCTTCTGGTTTTCTTTGTTTTCCTCCTCTCCCCTCCTCCCCTCATTTCCTTCCTCCCTTTCCTTCCTCCTTTTCTTTCCTCCCTCCTTCCCTCCCTCTCTTCCTTTCTTTCTCCCTCCCTTGAGGGCACTGGCCTTCCTAATGGATGTGAGGTGGTATCCCACTGTGATTTTCATTTGCATTTCCTTCATGATTAGTGAGTTGAGTATCTTTTCCTGTACTTATTAGCCATTTGTATATCTTTGGAGAAATGTCTGTTCCAGACCTTTGCCTATTTTTTAATCAAATTGGGTTTTTTGTTGTTCTTGTTTTTCAGTTATACGAGTTCTTTGTATGTGTATGTCCTTGATATTAATCTCTTACTAGATAAATGATTTGGAAATATTTTCTGTTGGGAACCACCCTGCCTGGTTTCAGAAACTGTAACCTCCCATGGCTAGGGCTGAGTGAGGGACCATGAGACCCTAAGCCACTACGGAGACAAAGCTTATCTCCCTGGCAGGAGCACTGCCTCTCCCCACTGTACTTCACCCTGCCTGGCCCCCCATTGGGTGATTAGTTAGCCAATGATGGGTAAGATTCCTCAAGGGAGGGATGGCCTAAGACAGGCATGGTCACGAGGGGGCCCTCAGGGAAGGACTTGGGGGGCTATGGAGAAAGGGGGTGATGGACCCTCACCCTTTGTGACATAGCCTGAGTACTCATTCCGTCTGCCATAAGTCTCCTAATCTCTTGGCTGCCTTAATTCCCCTGCCTGATTTAAGCCTGAAACAATGCCAGAGGTGGGTGCTGCCCTGTGCTGGAAAAGGCGGGTTCCCTGGGGCGACCAGGCCTAAGAAAGAATGCACAAAATCCTGTGAAACCTGCTTTTCAGATACCCTCATTTAAATGATAAGGGTCCAAGTATAAAGTGAGTTTGTTTCCCCAAAGTTTTATGGCCCTTTAGCTATTTGATCCTGACTCAAAATAGGCCCTCAGAGTTCTTTAAATGTTATCTATTATTACTGCCTCACAATGATTGATGAGCTTTCCATATACACACTGTATTCCTATGCAAATTAACTGTCAAGGCACAGGTCTGCGCACTCTCTTGGAGAGTGGCTGTGCCATCGGGCCTTTTCCTCCAGAAGACTCAATAGTTTGTGTGAATTTGTCTCGTCTCATTCATAACACCGTGGACACTGCAGGCTGGTGTCTGCATCAGTTTTCTCCCATTCTCTGGATTGCTTTTTCACTATATTAATTGTGTCTTTTGATGCACAGGTGATTTTAATTTTGATGTAGTCCAATTTACCTCTTTTTGTTGTTTGCCTATACCTTTGGTATTATATCCAGGAAATTGTTGCCAAATCTATATCAATAAGATATTGCCTTGTGTTTTCTTCTAAGAGTTTTATAGTTTTAGCTGTTATATTTAGGTCTTTGATCCATTTTGAGTTAAAATTTCTATGTGATGTAAAGTCAGAGTTCAACTTCATTCTTTAGCATGTGGATTCCCAGTATCCCAACACCGTTTGTTGAAAACACCACCTTTTAAATCTTACCTTTTGCAACAGTATGAATGGACCTGGAGATTATTGTGCAAAGTGAAATAAGCCAGTGAGAAAAGGACAAATACCATATGATTTCACTTATATGTGGAGTCTATTGAACAAAATAAACTAAGAAGCAAAATAGAAACAGTCATGAACACATGAAACAGACTGACAGCTGTCAGAGAGGAGGGGGAAGAGGGAACTAGATGAAAGAAGGTAAAGGAATTAGCCAAAAATACATTTATATGCAACACATAGACACAGACAACAGTGCAGAGATAGCCAGAGGGAATGGCAGGCAGGGGCTAGGTGGAGATGGCTAAGGGTAATGGGGACATCTGCAGTAGAGTCAATTATTAAAATAAAGTTTAAATTAAAAACAAAAGAGACTTCTTTCCCTATTGAATGGTTCTGGTACCCTTGTCAAAAACCATTTGATCATGTATATAAGAGTTTATTTCTGGGCTCTATTCTGTTCCATTGATCTATATGTCTGTCTGTATGCCAGCACCACAATTTTGATTACTATAGCTTTTTACTAAGTTTTGAAATCAGAAAGTATGTGACCTTCAACTTTGTTCTTTTTGAAAACTGTTTTGTTCATTCAGTGACCTTTGAGACTCCATATAATTTTTAGGATAGATTTTTCTATGTCTGCAAGGAAACATTATTGGGATTTTGATAGTGATAGCATTGAATTCATAGATCGCTTTGAATAGTATTGACATCTTAATAGTAAGTCTTCCAGTCTGTAAACAGGAGATGTCTTTCCATTTGTTTATAGTTTTAATTTGTCTCAGCAACATTTGCAGTTTTTACTGTATAAGTCTTTCATCTCTCTGATTAAAGGTTATTCCTAAGTATTTCATTCTTTTGGATGCTATTAAAAGTAGAATTGTTTTCTTAATTTCCCTTTCAGATTGTTCATTGTGAGTCTATAGGAGTACCACTGATTTTTACGTGTTGACTTTGTATCTTGCAACTTTACTGGAAGTTTTCATTTCTTATTTGTGGTTTATGAAGCCCTGGCTGAGGTAGACATTAGAAACTCTTACCTTTTTTAAATGAAAGGTTGGAGTTTAACTACCTTTACTACAGTACCCACATACTTTACTGCTCTATCGTGCTCATTCTTTGATAGATTTTTCTGATCCTTGTTTCTATTAAAAACCTCTTTCAATGTACAGAATTGCTGATGAAATTAGAGTCTAGGAGTGTTAATTCAGTTATCAGTGAAGTTACTATTGTTTTGTCTCTTTTAAAAAATTTTAAATTTATTTATTTTTTTATTGAATTCATTTGGGGTGACATTAATAAAATGACATAGGTTTCAGGTGTATAATTCTATAACACATCATCTGTTTACTGTGTGTTCACCACCCAAAGTCAAGTCTCCTTCCATCACCATTTATTGCCCTTATACCCTCTACTACCTCCTCCCACCCCCTTCCCTCTGGTAATCACCACACTGTTGTCTGTATCTATGAGTTTGTTGTTGTTATTGTTATTTTTACTTAACCCCTTCACCTTTTTCCCCCAGTTCTGAAATTCCCCTAACTTCAGACTGCTGTCAGTCTGTTCTCTATCTATGAGTTTGTTTCTATTTTGTTTCTTTGTTCATTAGGTTTCACATGAGTAAAATCATATGGTACTTGTTTTTCTTCAACTGGCGTATTTCACTTAGCATAATGCTGTCCAGGTCCATCTATGCTGTTGCAAAGGGTAAGATTTTCTTCTTTTTTTGTGGCTGAGTAGTATTCCATTGTGTAAATGTATCAGGCTTAAGCTTTTTTCCTAAAAATGTCAAAATGCAAAGTAAGCAGTGAAAAGTTATTCCTCTCTCCTACTCACACATGCAGGTAACCACTTTTAATATTTTTTTGTATGTGTTCACCTATATTCTTTTCTAATTTAAAGTTTAAGGTTTTTTATTTTAGGAAATATTACACATTTATAAAACTAAATAAAATAGTGTAATGAACTACATACCTATCACTCAGCTTCAACAGTTGTCAGTACATGGCCAGTTGTGTTTTTACCTATATTCTGTGTACTTCTGTGCCTCTTCTGCTCAATTATTTTGAAGTCTCTAACATAATTTCATCTAGAAATACTTAAGTGTAGTACAGTGCTCTCTTAACAACAACAAAAAAATGCCATAATCACACTAACAAATTTTCTAATATCCTAATATCTACTAGATGATAGTGTTCAAATTTCCCTACTCATCTAAAATGTCTTTTTAGTGGCTTTGTTTAAAATGTACCTAAAAGACATCTCCATGTTATATATGGAACATTTATAACATCTCCATGTTATAAAAACTCAAATCTATTGAGTTTTTCAGTGTAGTTTTAAATTTGTCATTAGTGGTAGAGATCTGATTTTAAAGTGATATTCTTTTGGTCATACACCCAGAGACAAATATAAATATTTTACATTAATTCTGCTCTTCACTTAACTATACTGTTCTCTCTCAGAAAATCTAGTGTGAAACATTGAAGAAGGATTTTGAGTTTTAACACTAATTAGTCATTCAGTGAGTAGTTATTGAATTATATGCCAGGAATAGTAGCAGTTGCTGAGGAGATAATAGTGAAGACACAGTAGGTTGTGGGCATTACCAGGGAAGACCCCCCAAAAACTGGAGGGTGGGACCTTTGCAGTACAGGCTTCCATCACCTGGTGGGTGTTCTGGGAACCCATCTGTACAGTGTACCAGCTGGGTTGTGAGAGGCTGCATTCGGATTCAGGGAATTGTTTTTGAAGACTGCTTCAATGTGTTTGCCCATTTCATAATGGTAATTTATGAGCACACCCGCCCACACCACACTGAGTGTTCAGCAGTTTGACCATGTCCCACCCTCCTTATCTCACCCCAGGCGACTTTTTTGTTTCCCTGGATGAAAAAAAAATCCTCAAAGGGAAACATTTTCCTGATGTGGAAGAAGTGAAACAAAAAACCCCAGCAGAAACACTAAAAGGCATCAAAATCAGTGATTTAAACTGTTATTTATTTTTGCAGTTTTATAACTTTATTCAACAATCAGCAGTTAGTTCTCATCCGCATTAACTGTTTGTAGATTTTTGAAAGTAGTGACAGGGACATAGGTAACCAACGTATAGAGCTCGTTTGGTGAATCTTCATCCTCATTACGTTTTCTGGACAACCGCACTCGGATACAGTATGGGACATTCCTTATTCCTTTGGGCCAGACGGCTTTGTTGAGCCTGGTGTCAGTGCGCATATCTGGAGTCCCCATCTCCTTCATGGCAAATTTCCAGATCTCTTTAAGTGCTTGAGGGGCACGCCTCTCGAAGCCCACTCCATGGATGCGCTTGCGGATGCTGATGGTGTACTCTCTGGTTACTACCTCCTTGATGGCAGAATGGCCCTTCTTCCTGCCACCCTTCTGTGCGGGAGCCGTAGCCTGCGCTCACTATGATGGGCCCCATTTAAACTGTTTAAATCAATGATTTAAGCTGTTTTGAGCAATGGAAAAAATGTCTCGATAGGTGTATTGCATCAATTGGAGAGTACTTTGAAGGTGACTGAAGTTTAAACATGTAAGAATAAATGCAGAATTTTTAATAAATAAATTTTGTTTGGGGGAGGAATTTATTTAGGAAAAGATTTCTTTAGGAAAATATTTATACAATAAAATTATATAGTGAAATGACACCAAAAATAAGCCAGTTACAAGACAGTCTGTTTGGTAACACTGATAACAGCAGTGTCATCAAGATACATGTACGTTTTTAAAACTGGGAAGGAATAGACAATGTCTCCTAACTTCTGTCGAAGAGCACCAATATTTTCCTTTAGGTTTAGAATACTGTGACCCCCAGCATGTAGGCTTACCAATAGCTTCAAGTTAAAGCAGCTATTATAGGAGCTACATGATATATATAAGCCTATGCTTCGTGACCTGGAAGTGAAGCAAATGCAGTATTTTGAAATAATTTAAATAGGACCAGATAAACTTGAGGTTTTTTAAACATTTGATGGAGGAGAATTAGTGTTCTGTCATCTTCAAGCATAAAATTAAATTCTTTATCCTTCATATAATTTCTTTCTGTTGTTTTATAACTGGTTTTAAGATGATCATTAAATTTGTATTATTCAGAATTCCTGTCTTCCTCATCTTTACATCCCCATAGGTAGAAGTGCTTGGCACATACCAAAACAACAACAACAGCAACAAAAAGCAGTAAATGGTATCTGAGTGAATTAATAGCTTCTAGCTCAATCAGTGGAATGTTTTCTTGAATGTCAGTTTTTAAAATCCATAACATATGAAAATATCAAAATTATATATCTATCTAAAACTCTGAAAGATTATTACTATTTACATTTTTTATTTTTAGAATATAGTGTAGAAAGTTAAGGAAAAAATAAATCAATCATTCTACAAAATAATATTTGTTTATTCTTTCCTAGGTTTAAAAGATATGCAATGTAGTTTATTGTATTGTTTTATACTATGTTTATTTTATACATAATGTTTTATACTAGACTCATTTTTGCTATTATTTTACTAAATCATGCTTGTTTTTATGTTGCACATCATTGTCCTGTTAGAATTTTTATACATACCTACTTAAACTGACCCAGTTTTACTTTTAAGCTCTTAAACAGAGATAACGTATTTGGCAGATTTCTTCATGTTTCTTGGTGTTGCGGGTTCTTTAGGCCACCTCTATTTTGTGATGAGGAAGCATCAAGAAAAATGGTATACTGTTTGATGAGAGCGATATGCTGTATCTGTTAGATTATAGAACATGTTAAACTCACAAAGGTTACGTAGAATAGGATGTTTAAAATTGTGCTTTGGCTCTGATAGTCCCCACCCCCCTGGGTGAGATAATCTTCACTGGAAAGCTTTAAGGGAGGAACACAGCAGTTGTTGGTATATTTGGTTAATATCCATATGCTTTATGAATGGTAGGTATTGGGTATATGGTTCGAGTTGATGAGAGAAGATACTCTGGTACATTATAATATATTGAGCATGTTACTCTTTTCGATTTTAAATCACATATGGATTTTTAAAGATATTGAATAAGCATTATTTTGTTAATTAAAAACACTTTGGGTGGGGCTAGGCATATTGCTGAGTGCAGGATTTTTTAAGAGTCCTTTGTCAGTGTGTCTCACATAGTTCCATATAAAATTAGATCCTTCAACTATGTGATAACATCAAAGACATGCCTGAAGGGTACTTAATATTTTTTTTAAGATGGGGGACCCATTTGGAGAAACCAGTATAAAAGGCCTTCTGAAAGACATCAAACATGGACTTGTTCGGACTTTGCTGGTTTTGAATTATATAGAGGAATCAAAATTGACTCATTATTTTTAAACCTTAACGTCATAAAGAGAGAATTATGAATGGCAGCAGTTGAGATATTCAATTTTTACTTTGTATCCAAGAAAGTCTATCCATAGGAACTTAGATCCACCTGGATACCCTTCTGTGTGTATGTCTAGCTTTCTTTTTTTTCATTTGAATAAAACATAATAAACCGATAGCAAAAACCTGTAAGACAGTACGCATACTGATCATAATAATATAAGCTACATGCATTTCTTTTAAAACTGGGAAATAACAGTTTTTCAGCTTCTGTTGAAGAATAGCAATATGCTAACCAGACTATTTTTATGTGAAAATCTTAGAGATATTTGTGACCAAGTGTGTTTATCTTTTATCGTTAGGATAATATCATTTCATGACTGTTCATTCTAATGTCTTATGTTCTTTTTGTGACAAATGCTATGTTGGGGTTAAACAAATAGTTGTTGATAGCACATAATCTTTATGCTTTGAATTCAGAATTAACAAGAATTAAATCAACAATTATAATACTGTAGAATTTAGAATAATACTGTAGAAATTTTAGAATTCTTTAAATTTTAAAAGTTTTAGTAAAATGTTCATTCGGGTAGTTTTTTTGCCTATCTAAGTTTCTTTCAGTATTAGGTTTATTATTTAAAAGTATAGGTAACGAAATGGAATTTAGAATATTTATTTTTTCACAATCCTACCATTTTAATAAATGGTCTCTTGTCCACAACAGGTTCAGCCATCGACGTCTCCTCTAATAATATTTTCTACGTCTGGTAAATGCGGTTATCAGTTACATAAAAAACCAGGCAGGTTTGGGAGGACAGAATTAGAACCCATTTGAAGAAATGGGAAAGTAAGGAAGTTCTAATATGACAGGATAAATTGCTCCTTCTATTTTCTCAGTTGTTTCCTCAAAAATTCCAAGAAGACATTTGGATAACAGGGCTATATGTAAAGCCACTATTTATCAAGAAAGGTGTTATTAGGCTTATAATTTATAATTCAAAACCATAAATAGTTTAAAATGACAGTACATACATTATATACGATCTATTTTGGATAGAAAACTATAGTAAGTAAAAACAGCAATGATTTTTACTTAGAATTCTTTCTTCATTTCTGATCTCTTAAATTTGTTTCCTATGTTGTTATGGGCCCTCAATTTTCATTTCCTCCTAAATTCACATACAAGTAGGTATAGGGTTAATTGTAATACAGTGCTTGGCCTTTTGAGCTCTCTTTCCTCAATAGGTGTCTCAGGTTGCCAGTGTTACAATCCCAAATACTTTGTTGAACAGACTACCTGTTCATACAGGAGCCGCATTGTTGTATAGCCTCATTCCTTCCGATGGGTGTGGAGCAGGATTAAAGCACATTTTATAGGGGTTCTAATTGTAGATGCCTAATTGACTTGATGAATAGCAGATGCTAAAATTTAAACACACACACACACACTCACACACTCAAACCTGTTTCATGGCTGATCTGCATGACAGAACAGATGCTTTACAGGTGTTGAATGCTTATGAGATAAAAGAGTAGTCTTTCTATATTTCCCAAGAATTTTCTTTTGAAGTTTATATGGATTTTCTATCTTATTGTTTCTTTTTTTTAAGTGGTTCATGGCAAGAACCTATTTTATCTTTGAGTGTACTTTTCACTTCTAAAGGCAGACCAGAGTTTTAGTAGTCAGCCAAAATTTTAAAACAAGAAAATCTATCAAAAAGTACATTTGCACACAACTTGAAAAGGAAAGAAGAGAGTGAAAAACTGCTCACTGGAGTCTCTGGCCTAGTAGGGTTACAGGTTCTTTTCTTAATTCTTCAGAAATGATTTGTTCTTACTAACTACTTTGAAGTTCTCAAAGAGTTTTCTATCATTACCTGGAAAAGAAGGAAGCTTCTCAAGTTAGAAACTTGACAGATGGGAGAAAATTTATTTAAATAAAAAATATCAAAAAACCACACCAGTTTTTATTTACAACATTCTTAAGATTGTTTTCCCTTTATAATGTTTTATATTTTAACAGTTTTCCAACTCTCTTAGGGCAGTTATTTTTCATAATTTCTTAGATTTGTATAGATTTACATGTAATTGTAAGAAACAGTACAAAGAGATTATCTTACACCCTTTCCCCAGTTTCTCCAGTGTTAGCATCTTGTATAACCATAGTACAGTATCACAACCAATGAATTGACATTGATATATCTGCTAACCTTATTCAGATTCCAGTTTTACATGGACTTACATATGTGTATTTAGTTCAGTGCAATTTAATCACATGTGTAGATTCCTGTGACTACTACCAAGGATCCCTCATGCCACCCTTGTAAGTCCCCAGCCATCTTCCTACCACACCTCCAACTTCTGCCACCCCATAATCTGTTCTCCATCTCTATCATTTTGTCATATAAAGAGTATCATATAAGTGGAATAACATAGGATAGAGCCTTTGAGATGGGCTTTTTAAAAAACTCAGCATAATTTTTTGTAATCCATCCAAGTAGTTGTATATATCAATACTTCATTCCTTTTTATTACTGAAAAATACAAGGGTACACCACAGTTTTTTGGTTTGTTTGTTTTAAACAACTCACGCATTTAAGGATTATTTGGGATGTTTCTCGTATTTGACTATTATGAATAAAGTTGCTATGAACATTTGTTTATAGGTTTACTCATGTTTTTCTCACTATTTTATTTATGTCATTTTATTTAGTCAAATTATAGGCCATAGAAATTAGGGTAAAATGTATCATAGCAGGTGGATATTTCATAGAGGTGAGATTTGAGATACAGAGCAAAAATGTAATGCAAAAAAATTCTCCAGGGCTGTCATTTGTTTTCATAATGTCCGGATTTCCTGACATTAAATCATTATCGCTTGGGGCAATAAGAGGGGGTGACGTCCCTATCAGTATGTATGTGACTTGCAGCTTCATCCCTAGTCAGCACTGTAGAAGGGGAAATGGCAACAAAGTATATAGGTTTGTTTTTAAAACTCTTACTTGTCTTAAATTATGTTGTTCAGAATTTGTCCTAAATTAAACAGATAATGAAAAATCTTCTTTTAGACATGACAAATTTATTAATGTTTCTATACATATTATACAAACAACTGTTTAAAATGTATAACTTGTTAGAATCCGTAAGACAAATAATACTTCTTTATTTTTTTTAGATATTAGTCAACCAACAACTATTTAGGGACTAACTGCCCCAAATAAAAGAAATGCTTGGGTAGATACAGAATTTTTAAACTTTCTAAGCATTATTTTTAAACAGTAAGTAAAATATTCACTGTTACAGAACAAAAGTAGGGTGTTGGCTGCCCATTGTCACCAATAGGCACATTCAAGAGGTTGGTGAGAAGGGAAAGAGGTCTTCACCCAGATTGTGGTGCACAATCTGGGAGACTGGCAGACTCTTGTCTCAAAAGCTCATGCTCTCTGGAAACCCAAAGGAAAACCCAGCCACTCTTAGCCAGACCAAAACCAAAGGTAGTATCCAGAGTTTCTTCTCATTTAAAATATCGTCCTTTGGGAACCACAGGTGGCTGCTGTGCAATAATCCTGGTGGCTTAGCTTGTTCCCAGTTGCTCTCCAGCTTCAGGCTCCCTCCTTGGAGCCCATGTGTGGGGCCAGTACCACCACTGGTCATATGGCTTCAGGGGCCAGAAGGTCCCTCAAATGCACCAGCCAGTACGTTCTCCAGGTAGCCAGAAGGGCCAGAGCCCATCCCTTCCTTCCCTGAGTTTATATAAATTTCCTTTGTGGGCCAGAGCAGGTGCTTTTCTTAGCCCAAACTTCTGTGTGCTCGGGAGGGTCTGGCCCCCAACTATTCCCTTCTTTTCACCAGGCTAGACTAACAGGTTTCTTCCATACAGTACCTCCTCCTGCTGCCATTCTGACCTCTGTGGCACATGTGCCTGCCTTCACCAATCAGGAACCAGAAGGGGGTAGGAAGGCTTTCCTCCCATACAATTGTCTTACTAACCTTGCAGGTGCATATTGCAGTGCTTCTGCCCTTGACCATTTTGTCCAGGGGCAGGGGTCTGCTGCCAAGCCATGTGTTTAACCACAACTGGGAAAATTGTGGAATAGTAAAAAAATTGGTATGGGGTCTGGTGAAAAAGCTTCCCCCTTCTATGATAATTACATTGCAGAAAATAGCATAGAGAAAACCAAATAGTTGTGTTGCTAAATACACTTAATTCTTCTAGATATGGTTTCATGATTTAGGCTATTACAGTTGCCCCACCCCCCCTTTATTGCCCTCCGCCCTGTGTACCCCCCCCATTACCCCCTTTAGTTCATGTCCATGGGTCATACATATAAGTTCTTTGGCTTCTCCATTTCCTATACTATTCTTAACCTCCCCCTGTCTATTTTCTACCTACCATTTATGCTACTTATTCTCTGTACCTTTTCCCCTTCTGTCCACACCCTCTCTGCTGCTGCTAACACTCTCTGTGATCTCCATTTCTCTGATTCTAGTTGTTTGCTTAGTTTGTAAGTCCCTTTAACATTTCATATAATGAGGGCTTGGGGATGGTGAACTCCTTTAAGTTGACCTTATCTGGGAAACACTTTATCTGCCCTTCCATTCTGAATGATAGCTTTGCTGGATAGAGTAATCTTGGAGATAGGTCCTTGACTTTTCTGACTTGGAATACTTCTTTCCTGCCCCTTCTTACCTGCAAGGTTTCTTTTGAGAAATCAGCGAACAGTCTTATGGGCACTCCTTTTTAGGTAACTGTCCCCTTATTTCTTGCTGCTTTTAAGATTGTCTTCTCTTTAATTTCAGCTAATGTAATTATTATGTGCCTTGGTGTGTTCCTCCTTGGGTCCAACTTCTTTGGGACTCTCTGAGCTTCCTGGATTTCCGGGAAGTCTATTTCCTTTCCCAGATTGGGGAAGTTCTCCTTCATTATTTGTTCAAATACGTTTTCAATTTCTTGCTCTTCCTTTTCTCCCTCTGGTGCCCCTCTAATTTGGATGTTGGAACGTTTACAGATGTCCTGGAGGTTCCTAAACCTCTCCTCATTTTTTCGCATTCCTGTTTCTGCATTCTGTTCTGGTTGAATGTTTCTTTCTCCCTTCTGGTCCAAACCATTGATTTGAGTTCTGCTTCCCATCACTGCTGCTTCCCTGTACATTTTCCTTTATTTCACTTAGTGTAGCCTTCATATTTTCATCTAATTTGTGACCGTATTCAATCAGTCCTGTGAGCATCCTGATCACCAGTGTTTTGAACTGTGCATCTGATAGGTTGGCTGTCTCTTCATCGCTTAGTTCTATTTGTTCTGGAGCTCTGATTGGTTCTTTCATTTGGGCCATTGTTTTATTGCCTAGGTGTACCTGTTACATAGTAAGGATTGGAGCCTTAGGTGTTCACTGGGGCGGGGCAACCCACGTTGCTGTGTTGTGACACTGTGAGGGAGGGGTCCAAGAGGGAACGATGGCGCTTGCTCTGCTCTCTGCCAGTTTTCAGTCACTTCCCTCCACTAACCCACAATCAAATTGGACCCTTCTGATACTGATTCCTGGGTGGGTGGGCTTGGGTACATTCTAGAACCCCGTTGGCCTCTCTAATGAACTCTCCTGTGAGGCTGGGAGTTTCTCCCACTGCTGCCTCAACCCCCACATTTGTTTTCAATCAGAGGTTTGAGGCTTTATTTCCCCATGCTTGAACTCTGGGTTGTGTGGTCTATCTTGCTCCCCAGTTGTTCCTCCTGGTTTATCTGCAAGTGAATGTGGGACCACCCAGTCTGAAATCTATGGCCTTGCCAGGCCGAGAGCTGCCAACTTGCCTGCCAGCCAAGCATCCTCTCCACCTGGCCACCCAACCACACCCCTCCTACTGGTCTGGATGAACATTCCTTCTTTAATTCCCTGGTTGTCAGACTTCCACACAGCTCAATTTTCTGTCAGTTCTGTTTTTTTTTTTTTTTAATTTGCTGTTATTCTTTTGGTTGTGTGAGGAGGCGCAGTGTGTCTACCGATGCGTTCATCTTGGCTGGTAGCCCAATTTTTTTTATTTAATGGTTTTATAGCTGTATATTATTTTATCAGGTAGTTATATTGTATTTTACTTAAGCATGTTACAGTTAAGCATTTTATATTGCCATAAGTTGTTTACTATTCTTTGTGACTCTTGAGTTTCTCTATAGTTTGGATTATATTCTTAGATTAGAATCCAAGATGTGAGAGATTGATTTAAAAAAACAAAGAGTCCTGTTATACATTGCTAAATTGCTTGCAGAAGAATCGTTTCAATTTATAGCATCTCTAGTAAAGTATGGGAATATAGTTTTACACCACTTTTGTCAACATTGGGTATTAAAATTTTGTAAAGTAATTTCTTTTTGTTTGGGTTAGTTGCTAGTGTTGTTGGATATATTTTCATGTTTGTTCAATGGCTGTTTTTCTCCTTTTAATTGTTGTTTCTGAAGATTTGAAATGTTACTTTATTTTGTCTGTATCTTCCTTGGTATTTGAATGCCGTCTGCCTTCTCTCTTCACTGTAACTACCCAAGTTCCATAGGCAGTGGTCTTCTCTTATGTTTTGTGTCAGGCTCAATTAAAATTAAAAATACATATAACATATCCAGAGATAAAAACTGTCCTTTGTTAAGTACTTTTCATAAATAATTTTGCTTCTAGTCCAGGACTTCCTGCCACAATCTATTTTAATCCCAGAAGACTTGAGCCTGCATAAGCACTATTGCTGTTAGCAAATATATAGGCTATGTCAGAACATAGACCTTCATTTATACTGACTTCTAATTATATGCTTGCTGTTGTGATTAGAAAGGAAGCAACTCACTTTAGGTTGAGAAAATTTCACTCTTGTTGTCTGTCGTATAGTAGAGTAAATCAATAATGTTACAGATACACTCTTTTGACCTCAGGGCATATCAGTAAGGGAAAGAACTCTTTTCAAACTAATGGAACCTGGCTCATTATTCAGAGTCCAGTCTCAAGTGACTTAATAGTAGTAGCATTAAACCCATGAAGAGATTTAGATTAACTGCTTTAGAATTGTTAAAATGTGTAAATAAGACCTCATTTTTTTTCTTTTTCACTTTTCAGGTTTACAAATGAAAGTAACCAAACTGAAAAAGGAACGTATTTTGTAAGTATCAATATATGACTCTAATGTCTTTATAAAAGAATTTATACTGATGTCCTATTTGACCCCATTGTCTTATTTATAAGGAAATTAGCTTTGCTTAGTGTGACTAGTTGACAGCAAGTTTTTCAAACTTCCAAAGTAAAAAGAATAACTTAATTTTGAGTGAGTCTTACTTAATATTTTCATATATTTAATATTTCATTTTAATATAATTTTGATCTTTTTCCTTGAAGTATCTATTAAGATGGGAACTGTGTAAATCATTTTGATCTGTCAACAGCATTCTTTTCTCAACTATGATTAACACCTGGAATTTAAGATACTACAAGAAGGAAGGCAAGATAATTCTATGATTTCTAAGCTCATATAAGAAATAGGAACTAAATATTCTAGATTTTTAGACCCCTTTAATTTGTTTAAAATCACCAGCGATTCTGAATTGCTTTGGTTGTTAAGCCCACCATCAGATCTGATTTTTTAAGTCAGGAGCAGATTTTTATTTGTGGTTCTTCAGAGCTTCCACATTCAGGAATCTGAAACAGAGCTCAAAGTAGAATATTATTAGTTATAACAAAAATTAATGTTATTATGACTAATACTGTATTTGCTTTATGGTATGTATGCCATACATACCATTTGTTGAGTTACTTAATATTTCTAAAGCTTCCAAAGGCTAGCCCAAAGGTAGAGTTTACCAAGAACCCATCAAACACACCTAGCTGTTTTTCCATTATAATCTGAAAATGAAAACTGCAGTTTTTCTTTATACCTAAATATTTTGCATTTTTGAAAGTATATATATGTTCCTACCTTAAAGATGTTTTTTTAAACATCCTTACCCATAGAATAATCCATTTCTCTGTTTCTGTGGTAGAGCTGTTTAGTTTCCACGTGGAGGGTTATTTCTTTACTTATGGAATAAATTAAATAAATTATTTCTGAGTAGTACATTTAGGATATGTATCTTATTAGTTAGGGTAATTTCTTACTGTGAGGGAAAAAACCACCAGAAGTGACTTTTACAGTAAGGAAAACATTCTTTCACATAGAAGGCCCAAAGTCAGGAGATTCTAGGACTGGTTAATAGTGACTGAAAAATCATCAAGACTCGGGTTATTTCTGTCTTTCCTCTGTCGTTTTCAGTGCTCTAGCTTGTGCTGTTAGCCTTCACTCATGACATGAGCCTTCATTCTTGACATGTAAAATGTCAAGATGGCCATCATCATTCTAGTTATCACTTGCAGTACCTTTGTGGCTTTTCACTAATTAAAAATTTGCCAGAAACAACCCCCAGCAGACTTACTCTGACTCACTGGTGATTATTATGTGCTCATTCCTAAACAGTACCTGGCAAAGGAAATTAACATGATTTGCCTAGACTAATAAAGATTCTCACTGTGCTTTATATGTTTTCTAGGATTCAGCAAATAAGTAAATACTTTATTGATAATGAGAGCCTTGTTTTTCACTGTCAGGAGAAAGAAGTTACAATAAGAAAAAGGAGAATGCTAGAATGAGCCCTATACAGCTGGGTAGGAATGGTAGTTAATAGTATGAATTCATGGTTTTAAATATATAGATGAATACATACAAAAAATATAGTTATGTGCTTGTGTGTGAGAGGGCATACATGTTCTAGGCCTGATCCACTGAGAGGGTCTGAAAAACAGTGATTCTCAGCAGTAACAAGCACACGAGAGGCCGAGATCTTGATTTCTGTGGAGGATCCACCAGTAAAAGAATCAAGGTTTTTTTGAAAATTGGGCGATGTTAGGACTTGAGGGTATGCAAAGTACAATATGAGATGGAACATCTTGTGGTGTCAGAAAATAAGGAAGTGTTCAAAAAGTAATGGGGGTATGTTGCAAAAATTAGAAGAGAACTTAAAAAAACCGCCTAATGGCAAAATCTAGGACAACAATAAAATAATGATAATAATAAATAATTCTACCCATGGAATAAATGGAAAGTTCTTTTTTAGAGTTCCAATTATTAAATGTAGAAACAATGTTAGAAATAGAAAATCTCCACTTGGCAAAAATGACAGCAATAATTGTTGAAGGCAAGAATCATTATTGAGATTAAAACTAGTATAAGTATGATGAAAAACAGTAATTGTAAATTTTGCAAATTACTCAAAGTTTATCTCCCACAAGATAATTAATAATTGCAAAGGGACAATTGTATTATCAAAGTGGAGGAACCTCGTGGACGTCATCTCAATCAAATGTTCAAAGTTAACATCACTAGTAATCGGATATGTCAATCTCCTGTACCTCCTGATAAAATTTACCAAGAAGAGCACATTACTTCTGTTGTGTTTTTACGAAAAGTGCACAAGCCAACTTGTATCGTGGGAAATATGAGACAAACTCAAGTTGAAGGGCAATCAGTAAAACTGGCCTGTACTTTTCAGAAGTGTTAAGACTGTGAAAGACAAAGAGACTGTCCCAGATTGTAGCAGACATAACATTGAATACAGTGGAATTCGATAATTTCTTGATTTTGACAATTATGGTTATATAAGATATTAACATTTTGAGTAGCTGGATGATAGTGGGTATAGAGGTACTCTTTGTTCTATAAGTTTTTTGTAAGTCTAAAGTTATTTTAAGATGAAACATTAAAAATTTTTTTTAAGATTTATACCTTGTGTCTGGAGAGAAGATGAACTTTTCCCTAAGTAGCTGCTGGATATTGAAGAAAATCACTTCTTTTAGCAAGGAATAAGAAGGAAATGAATGTTTGGATAGGGAATCAAAAATGTAACTACAGTTAAACTAGTCCTATTCCTGTGGATCAGAGAGTAGTAGAAAATGCAGCTTTTTTGTTTGCACAGATTTTGTTTTGTTTCTGTGGGCAATAGGGATTGCAAAACCTTTTCAGCTTTCTAATGGACTTTAATTGATATTGATGATATTACTTAATATATATGTATATTAGACTTATCTAAATAGTTACAGAAAACTGTATATATAAATTCACCCTATAACAAATATTATTCCAAAAATAAATACAATGAATCACATCAGTTGCGTGAGATAAATACATTGTTTTCTTAGTAAGTAAAATTTCTCATTTATTACCCACTTAAAATTACAAAGGGGGAAATATCTTTGTTTCATTTACAAGTAGATAGTATTTTGATCACTCGCAAATTCCGGCCAAGATGGAGGTGTAGGTGGACACACTGTGCATCTTCCACAATCAAGGGAAGGACAACAACAGGTTTAGGGACAAAAAACAACCAGAGCTGACAGAAAATTGAGCTCTGTGGAAGTCTGACAACCAGGGAGTTAAAGAAGGAATGTTCATCCAGACCAGTGGGAGGGGCGTAGTTGGGTGGCCAGATGGAGAAGATGCTTGGCTGGCAGGCAAGTTGGCTCTCGGACCCGTATGATTTAGATGTTGGAATGTTTACAGATGTCCTGGAGGTTCCTAAACCTCTCCTCATTTTTTCGAATTCCCGTTTCTGCATTCTGTTCTGGTTGGATGTTTCTTTCTCCCTTCTGGTCCAAACCATTGATTTGAGTTCTGCTTCCCATCAATGCTGCTTCCCTGTACATTTTCCTTTAATTCACTTAGGGGTACCATTGGCTCTCGGCCTGGCAAGGCCATAGATTTCAGACTGGGTGGTCCCACATTCACTTGCAGATAAACCAGGAGGAACAACTGGGGAGCAAGATAGACCACACAACCCAGAGTTCAAGCATGGGGAAATAAAGCCTCAAACCTCTGATTGAAAACAAATGTGGGGGTTGAGGCAGCAGTGGGAGAAACTCCCAGCCTCACAGGAGAGTTCATTAGAGAGGCCAACGGGATTCTAGAATGTACCCAAGCCCACCCACCCAGGAATCAGTATCAGAAGGGTCCAATTTGATTGTGGGTTAGTGGAGGAGGGAAGTGACTGAAAACTGGCAGAGAGCAGAGCAAGCGCCATCGTTCCCTCTTGGACCCCTCCCCCACAGTGTCACAACACAGCAACGTGGGTTGCCCCGCCCCAGTGAACACCTAAGGCTCCAATCCTTACTATGTAACAGGTACGCCTAGGCAATAAAACAATGGCCCAAATGAAAGAACCAATCAGAGCTCCAGAACAAATAGAACTAAGCGATGAAGAGACAGCCAACCTATCAGATGCACAGTTCAAAACACTGGTGATCAGGATGCTCACAGGACTGATTGAATACGGTCACAAATTAGATGAAAATATGAAGGCTACACTAAGTGAAATAAAGGAAAATGTACAGGGAAGCAGCAGTGATGGGAAGCAGAACTCAAATCAATGGTTTGGACCAGAAGGGAGAAAGAAACATTCAACCAGAACAGAATGCAGAAACAGGAATGCGAAAAAATGAGGAGAGGTTTAGGAACCTCCAGGACATCTGTAAACGTTCCAACATCCAAATTAGAGGGGCACCAGAGGGAGAAAAGGAAGAGCAAGAAATTGAAAACGTATTTGAACAAATAATGAAGGAGAACTTCCCCAATCTGGGAAAGGAAATAGACTTCCCGGAAATCCAGGAAGCTCAGAGAGTCCCAAAGAAGTTGGACCCAAGGAGGAACACACCAAGGCACATAATAATTACATTAGCTGAAATTAAAGAGAAGGAGAGAATGTTCAAAGCAGCAAGAGAAAAGGAGACAGTTAACCTAAAAAGAGTGCCCATTAGACTGTCTGTCAAAAGAAACTAATTTCTCAAAAGAAACCTTGCAGGTAAGAAGGGGCTGGAAAGAAGTGTTCAAAGTCATGAAAGTCAAGGACCTATCTCCAAGATTGCTCTATCCAGCAAAGCTATCATTCAGAATGGAAGGTCAGATAAAGTGTTTCCCAGATAAGGTCAACTTAAAGGAGTTCATCATCACCAAGCCCTTATTATATGAAACATTAAAGGGACTTATCTAAGAAAAAGAAGATAAGAAATATGATCACTGAAATGACAACAAATTCACAGTTACTAAGAACCAAACCTAAAACAAAAAGCAAACTACTAGAACAGGAACAGAAACACAGAAATGGAGAACTTGGAGGGTTATCAGCAGGGCAGTGGGTGGGGAGAGAAGGGGAAAAGGTACAGAAAATAAGTAGCAGTCAAAATAGACAGGGGGAAGTTAAGAATAGTATAGGAAATGTAGAAGCGAAAGAACTTATTCGTATGACCCATGGACATGAACTAAAGGGGAGAATGTGGGTGGAAGGGCATCCACAGGGCGAAGGGGAATAAAGGGGGAGAAATGGGACAATTGTAATAGCATAATCAATAAAATATATTAAAAAATAGGATTTTCTTTAGTAATAAAAGTACTTCATTTCATTTATAATTATGAAATGCACTTACTCTATTTTCATCTTCGTTGTTGTTTATAATCCAGCTAGAGGTTGTTTCTACTAGCATGATTAATTAGAAGATGAATGCTATCAATGACGTGATATGGTGATTTAACAAATACAGAACTAAATAGCTAATTATTGTTTGTTGGAGTTATTTTACAGGTCTTTCCTTTCATGTATATAAGAATTCTTGTTCTTTGACCTTTTTTCTTTTTCTTTTTCTTCTTTGCTTTGTGGGATTTTATTTTTTATTTAAGTATAGTTGGTGTACAATTGTATATTGGTTATATTAGTTACAAGTCTACAATACACTGATTTGACATTTTTACCTTACTAATTCTAGTAATTATCTGTCACCATGTAAATTTGTCACAATATCATTGACTGTGTTCCCCTTCCTCTTTTCACCCATTCCTCCCCACCCCCTCCCCACTGTCTGCTCACTATCCCTTTGGTCTCTCTTTTTTAAATATTTTATTTATTTATCTTTAGAGGGAAAGGGAAGGAGAGAGGAAGGAAACATCAATGTATGGTTGCTTCTCGTGCATCCCCTGCAGGGAACTGGCCCCTGCCAGAAACTGGCCTGCAACCCAAGCATGTGCCCTGACTGGGAATTGAACCGCGATCCTCTGGTTCGCAGGCCCACGCTCAATCCACTGAGCTACACCAGCCAGGCCTTTGGTCTCTGTTTTATCTGACACTGTTTTGATACCAAAAGTGTAATGTTTCGAAGTTGATTAGTAGATAATGAGCTTTTTATATTTTACCTTGGTTCAGGGTTGAAGTTAGTGATCTTGTAGATGCTAGATTAACAGCTACTGATTAGAATGACATCTTTCAGAGTCAAAATGTTGGTCACTTTTAAGAAGCAATACTGACAAACTCAGAAATCATAGTTTGCTATTTGATTATACATTTTTAAACTGTGTTCACTAAGTTTTTTGAAGGAATTTAGTTTTATTAAAATGGACCCTTCATATAGACCTAGTAATTTTATTTTCTAAACTATTATTCTGTGTGAATTATAGATTTTTGTCTGTAAAATAGTATTTCTGTTAGCTAGACTAAGAATCATTTCTCTGCAGGTTGAATGATTAGACATAATTAGAAATGATCTAGATTTGCTTATGACAAATACATTTTTTATAACTGAGACTTTTTGTACAAATTATATTTCTCTACACCTCTAACCAAACAGCAACATGAAAAACCTTAAATTTATAAATGACTATTAAATATTTCTTAAAAATAATCTATACCATGTCTAAATTTTAAACAATGGAAACACAGCCGGTTATTCAGAGCTCATAATAATGTTCCACTTCACCATATAGTTTACAGACTCATTTGATCCTCTTAGCAACCTTTTAATATATTGTAATTAATCTATACCTGTGTTCCTCAGGTAGCTTGGGGTTATACATTTAGGAAACACAGGTAACTAAATTCCCTGAGTAATAAGAGAATTAAAGGATACTTTATATTATAGTAAGTTAGGTCTTTGCATTGTGGTAGCAGAAACTTGGATTTGCCTATATATTATTATAACTCCCCTTTGCCAGTACATTTTATAATAGATAGCGGCAGTACCAGTCAGGATGTCTTGTCTCCATGATGTTATAATAACTGTATTTGTAAGACATTATAATTCTTAGGGTTCCCTCCCACCTGGAAGAAGCAATTAGAAAAGTAATTGATGAGTATACTACATTCGTTCATTATTGAATTGTTTCAGAGCGGTGTTTTTGATGATGGTTATCTCTGCAGATGGCTAAAACTTCCCTTTAATACAAACTAATTTATAAAATTAAACATAACAGTGTTGACTATTAAATATTTTTTGGTTGAAAACTTCCAAAATAGGGCCAGTGAAAATCTGGTGCTGCTTGTAAATTAAATACATGTTGTAGCAGCATTACAAAATTGTTATTATTAGACTTCCGCCAAAATGGAGGCATAGGTGGAAACACTGTGCCTTCTCCCACAACCAAGTTTGAATACGACAAAGGTTTAGTAAACAAAGACACAGGCAAAGAACAGAAAATTGAACTATACGGAAGTCCGACAACAACGAACCATTCAACTGGGACCGGTAACAGGGGCGGAGCCAGCAGCAGAGCAGGGTCAGGCAGGAAAGATCCCCAGACCCAGGCACGCAGGCAGCCTGGACCCAGTCAGTGAGCGGGACAGACTGACTGAGGTCGCACATTCGCACACAGTGAGACAGAACGTGCAGGCCCCAGGGGGCAAACCCAGTGGCGGAGGGCTGACTGCAGTCCCACATTCGAGCGGGCCCTGATGACGGTGGCAACTGCGGTGGCAGCAGTGGAAGGCAGTAGACGGGACGCCATTGCTCCTCGTTGACTCTGCCCCCACGTACAGTGTCACAACCCAGTGACTGAGTTGCCCTGCTCTGGTGGAACACCTAGGGTTCCGCTCCTCATATGTAACAGGCACAAACAGTCCAAAATATGGCTCAAGAAGAACTCAAAGCCCCAGAGCCCATAACTCTAAGTGACCAAGAAATAGCCAGCCTCTCAGATGCACAGTTCAAAACATTGCTGATCAGGATGCTCACAGTACTGGTTGATTTTAGTCACAAATTAGAGGAACATATGAAGGCTAAACTAATTGAAATGAAGGGAAATGCACAGGAAACCAAAAGTGGTGGAAAGGAAATTGGGACTCAAATCAATGGAGTGGACCAGAAGAACGAAACATCCAACCAGAAAAGAATGAAGAAACGAGAATTCAAAAAAAATGAGGAGAAGCTTAGGAACCTCCAGGACATCTTTAAACGTTCCAACATTCGAATTATAGGGGTACCAGAAGGGGAAAAGAAGCAGCCACAAGTGGAAAACTTATTTGAACAAATAATAAAGGAGAACTTCCCCAATCTGGCAAAGGAAATAGACTTCCAGGAAATCCAGGAAGCTCAGAGAGTCCCAAAGAACTTGGACCCAAGAAGGAACATACCAAGGCACATCATCATTACATTAGCCAAGATTAAAATGAAGGAGAGAATCCTAAAAGCAGCAAGAGATAAGGGGACAGTCACCTACAAAGGAGTTCCCATCAGACTGTCAGTGGATTTCCCAAAAGAGACGTTACAGGCAAGAAAGGGTTGGAAAGAAGTATTCCAAGTCATGAAATCCAAAGACCTAGATCCAAGATTGTTCTATCCAGCAAAGCTTTCATTTAGAATGGAAGGACAGATAAAGTGCTTCTCAGATAAGGTCAAGTTCAAGGAGTTCATCATCACCAAGCCCTTATTATATGAAATGTTAAAGGGACTTATCTGAGAAAAAGAAGATAAAAAATATGAACAGTGAAAGGACAGCAAACTCAGTTATTCACAACCACACCTAAAACAAAAGCAAACCAAGAGGACAGCTAGATCAGGAGTGGAACCATAGAAATGAAGAACACATGGAGGGTTAGCAACAGGGGAGTGGGAGGAGGAGAAGGGGGGAGAAGGCACAGAAAATAGCGTAGATGGTAGGTAGAAAATGGGGAGGGCAAGAATAGTAGGGGAAATATAGAATCTAATGAACTTGAGACACGTGGTCATAAACTAAGGGGGGTAATGGTGGGGGAGGGCGTGTGCAGGGTGGAGGGGAATGAAGGGCGGAATAGAACAACTGTAATGGTTTAATCAATAAAATATATATTAAAAAATTAAAAAATAAAATTATTATTAAATGAGACAGCTGAGTTAACAAGTTTCAGCTTTCTGTTGCTATAGTTTTCGATTTCAGGTGTCATAACTCTGAGCTCTTTTACTTTAAGTTGTTTACTTACCTGTTTTGCTGCTAATAATATTACATTCTACATTTTAGTCATTATGACACAATCATTTGGACATCTACTTTTTGTCGCAGACTGGTTTGTCATTCTTATTTGACATTTGAAACCCTTGAGTGGGCTGAGTGAAGATGTTTGAGCCACAGTATTATCCTTTATTTTCAACTTTAAGACAACACAGAAAATCCCAATCAAATTTCTGATGGTTTTCTTTTTTAGAATTAAAATATATGCATACTTTATATAATGTGATTTTTTAAAAATATAATGATTGAGAGGTAAAATATGTCAGAACCTTGGAAAGTAACCAGATTATCTACTAAAAGAAAATTTTAGATGTCTTTGTTCTTTTTTGACTATAAAATCATAATGATAACCACCTTAAATAGAACATACTATATACCTGCACTGTTCTACATGCATTAGTATGTAGTCCTTGCAAATGCCTTACGTGGGGAATACAGTGTATCCACATCTTTTGAGGCACAGAGAGTGTAGGTTACTTGCAGCAGTTCACACAACTGGTAAAAGACCGAGCCAAGATTCAAAACTAGGCATCAGGATTTAGGGTTCATGCACTTCTACTCCACTGTAAGCCCTGGCTTAAAAATAATACCTGGTAGAAGTTTAAGCGACACAGAAATAAATCAGATGGAAACTGAATCTTCCATGATGGAAATAGAGATGAAATGAGTAGAGATACCTGCTAATTACATTAACCAATGTAGACAAAATAAAAAACAGTAAATGTATGTTTTTATTGGCAGTTTTGACAACATTGAGTCAGTGGTGGCATCACAGTCCACTCCTTCTGTGTTCCAGCATTATATGATGAACGCCTGATACTTCAGTATGACAGTTCTATTGTACAAAACAATACTGCAGAGCAAATTGTAGTATAATTTGAACTCCAATTAACAAGATATTCCAACCTCACCTTTTAAGGTGTTTGTTTCGGTACAGCAAATTCATGACGTATGTAGGTGGTGAGACCATCCATTGGAATTTTTATCATACAGTTATCCTGTTACGATATTTTTTCTTAAAAAAATAACACCTTATTTCTTGACTTTTAGAGATGCACAGAGACTTGAAGAATTCTACACTAGAAATCAACAGCTGAGAGAGCAACAGAAAGTTCTTCATGAAACCATTAAAGTTTTAGAAGATCGGTGAGTCTGGTTCTTGGGTCCTCTTGAGTGAAAGTTAATTTTTCCCCCTAATAGAAAGTACATTGGTTTTTGTTTGTTTTTTAAGATTTTATTTATTTATCTTAGAGGGGAAGGGAAGGAGAGAGAGAGAAACATTAATGTATGGTTGCCTCTGGTGTGTCCCCTGCCAAGAACCAGGAACTGGCCTGCAACCCAGGTATGTGTCCCTACTGGGAATTGAACTGCGATCTTGTGGTTCACAGGCCCGCGCTCAATCCACTGAGCTACACCAGCCAGGGCGAAAGTACATTGGTTTTAATTTACAATCAATTCTGGGACTGAAAGTGATATTTTTGTCCCAACTTTATATCTACTTTGGGTGAATACTTTGTGAAATTAAGGAAAAAACACTTGTTTTTTCTTTTTTCACTAATTATAGCAGTCGCATCAATTTACCCCTTAAATAGTGTTTCTTTATTTGGTATTTGATATGGAATGAGCTTAGCAGTGGCAATGTCCTAATTCAAAAATATTTGATGCTTTAATTCCATTTTTACTTCTGAGTAGCTGGGAACTACTTCGCGATTGTATTCATTTTCTTAAAATTCTCACCCAAGGACATGCGTGTTGACTTTTTAGAGAGAGGGGGAGAGAAACATCAATCAGTTGCCTCTTGAATGCTCCCTGGTGGGGGACTGAACCCACAGCCTTTTGGTTTATGGGACGACACTCCAACAAAGTGAGCCACACTGGCCAGGGCATTCTATTCCTGTTTTCCTATTCCTGCCATTCTCTTTTGTTTCCTGCATGTTCTTCATTTCCAGGCAATACTATATTCCCAAGATACTGCCTGTTGCTTACTTCACCTCCACATACAGACTTCTTTCTTTTTTACTCCTATGAGGTTAACACCGTACATTAGATAGAAAAGACTTCCAGATTTTGCTGCATTCCTGTCCAGAAAATATCGAGATTTTCAAGAACTGTTGAGATCTGAACTATCGAGATCTGCCCAGAAAATATCTAGGCCAACCATGTACTATGAAAAATAGAGGCATTTATTGAAGATGATCCTAGATACAAGAAACATTGTACATAGGACAATGACACCTCAGTCCCCTTCAGAGTAGGCACCTTGGGACTTCACATAGTTCACCATCAGTTGCCTTGTCGTCATATTTTCCTGAATCTCACTGATGGTCTGAAAATCTCTTCCCTTTCAAAGGTGATTTTAGTTTGGGGAGAAGCCAAAAGTCACAGGGCACCAAATCTGGGCTGTAGGGGGGCTGAGTCACCTTGGTGGTTTGATGTTTTGCTTAAAAACGGCACAAGATATGGTACATGAGCAGGTGCATTGTTGTGATGAAGCTGCCAATCACCAGTTGCCCATAGCCATAGCCTTCTGAATCATCTGAATAGTTTCCGCAGAGGAATGTTCAAGTTTAATACAAAATTTGTTGTAGATTCATTACTCTACTTGCTCAGTTGTTTTGAATGTGACAGCCACACAATACACATGCTCACTCAATGGTGTCTACTGCCCCCACTGACTAGCAGAGTAAAGTAGTCACTGTTCATGCACGTGCATTCCAGTACACTCTCCTTGGCTGCCAGGTTACATCAAAGTCTGGTGGTTTGAGTTTGCTGCAGTGCCTTTAGTGGTAGAATAATCTAACATTCTGCACATATGCAAACTGAAATTGAGCACTTGATCCTCTACAACTATCTCAGTGAATGCACATTTAATGGAATAGGAAGCCTGTAGTGGAGTAAAGCTCCATGTGCTTTAGCATCATAGTTGTGAACTTGAATTTCAACTTCACAGTGTATCTCTAATTACTGTTATTTACTCAATAACAGTAAATAGTTAAGTCCATAGTATGTTCTAGGTGTTACGCTAAGGACTCGGGGTAATAATAATATGCCTAGTATATCATGATACTGATATTTTCAAAGGTTAGGAGTGAGTCATACAAATAAGATTTCAGATTTTAAATGCTATGAAAAAACATAAAATTAAATGATGAAATTGAATGACCACAGGCATAGCGAAATTAATGGATACTGATGGATACCAAGGATGGCCTTTCTAAGGAGGTGCCATTTGAACTGAGACCAGAATTATGCAAAAAAGAGCCAGTCATTTGAAGAACTGGAGATTAAAAAGAGAACAGACAAATGCAAAAGCCTGAGGTATAGATCAGTTTTTAGATCTTTGAAGAATAGAAATTCCACTGTAGTTCTAACTTAATGCATAAAAAGATTAATGATCAGAGATAAGATTGGAAAGGAAGGAAATAAGTAGGTTATTTGAGGATATAGGCAAATAGCTTGGATTTTAATTGAAATGAGAAGCCATTGGAAAGTTTAAGCAGGGGGAATGCCAAGGGGATGTGAGTGGGTACTAGTAGCATCTACTGTATCCAAAAGGAGAAGTCAAGCAGATAGTTGTACATATGAGTCTGAACAAACTGGAGAAATTAGCGCTACAGATACAAATTTGGAAGTCATCATCCACATATAAATAGTACTTAAAACCTTAGGACTGGCTCCTTAAGGACATATCTTTTATGGTTTCTTGTTGTCATTTGTATTTTTCTTCTTCTTTTTTTCTTAAATATATTTTCTCCCCACCCCAAAGGACATTTTAAAGAGAATTAAAAGAGGTCTTAGAGCTGAATCCTTGGGCATACTAAGGTCTAATGAAGAATAAGGACCCAGTCAGCAAAAAATATTGAGAAAGAGAAATTATCAGAGTAGGAGAAAAAAACAGGAGCATATGACATACGAATTAATACCTCCTTCACATGGGCTGTTTTGAAGATTAAATGAGACAATGCAAGCAAAAGTACATAATAGAAGTTTTTTTGTGTGTATTTTTTAAAGATTTTATTTATTTATTTTTAGAGAGGGGGAAGGGAAGGAGAAAGCCAGGGAGAGAAACATCAGTGTATGGTTGCCTCTCATAGGCCCCCTACTGGGGACCAGGCCCTCAACCCAGCCCTAGACTAGGAATCGAACCAGCAGCCCTTTGGTTTGAAGGCCCATGCTCAATCCACTGAGCTACATCAGCCAGGGCCATAATAGAAGTTTTTAAAGACTTACAATAGCCCTCCTATGTGATGATTATGATTCCAGTCTATAGCACTGTAGTGTAATACCACAGCTAGGTCAGTCTCTCTCCAGCTGAGATATCAGGAAGCTGGAAGGCCAGGTATCCTTCTCACCCCTCCACCTCAGTCCAGGATTTAAAAGGAAATCATCAGTTACTCTTCCATTAGTGTAATGAGGCATTTCCTTCTGTTTTCTCTTTATATGTAGTAGAGGATTTGGGAGAAAGAGAGGAAAGCATATCATACATAGCCTTTAACTCTCCAGTGATTGAAGCACTTCTTTCTCTTATTTAACCATAACCACACCCTTTCCACAACGAACGAAGTTCATTCTTTACTGTAATAATGGTAGTAATGGTAAGAGATTAGGAATTCTTTCTGTTCAGTGATTCCTACATAAAGAAAAAGTTAAGTTTTGTTTTAACTAAATACGTAAGTTTCAATTCTCCGAGAAGCAAACATGCGAAAGATCTTGGAGGCAGCTGTAGGATAAATGAGGAGGGAGATCGCCTTTGAAAAATTGAGGGAAAAAAGAAGGTCTTAGTAATACTGAATTGAGGTTTTAAGAAAACTATAGCAAGACAGCTGAGGAGTCCTGGAACTGTAGTATACCTGCTCTATTCATTCGTTGGCTGGCATCTGACTCTGGAATGTCAGGTGTACTCACCTGTATAAACAGGTGAAGGATTTCAGAACCCAGAAGCTGCAGCCTGTGATTTTACTTTCTATAAGAGGAGATTTTGTGGCTGCCACTCTTGAGGAGTGATTATATTTATTTTTAGCACACTTCCAGTTTGTTTATTTAATTTGTTTTTGTCTTTTTTAATATTCTCCCAGCACACTTCCTGTAGAGTAGGTCATTGGCAAGTTTAGGGCCCAAAGTTAGTACACTGAAAACAAATTACAAGATAAAGTTTTCATTATGTTTTGTTTGAATTGGCTTAGCAGGAATCAACTCTTCATTTTATTCCCAAGATAAATTGTTACTCATTTTAGCCTTTGAAGACACTCCGTTGTAGTATCTTCTGATTATTTCTCCACTTTCTGATTTACAGTTTGGGCTCCCAGTTCTTATTTTTTGTATTTTGCATTTCCCTTCTTAAGTGATTTTTTCTTTTCCAGGCCCATTCTGAGAAAAAAATTTCAGTGGATGAATGCCCCCCTCACCCTTCCCATTGAAGTATTTTCTAAATTACTATTATTCAGTTCATATATTTAATTGTGAAAATTATCTTTTTGTGGAGTTTCTGAACTGGTGAACATGTGGAGATGTTGGGGGGAGTGATGTGCCTAGGGAGGGACTAAAAATACATCAATTTCTTAAAACTAGATTCTTTGTTATTTTTGATCTGTGGTCACTAATTTTACATGGGTGTCATGCTTCTCTGTTGTTTCTTATCCTAAATGTTCTCTTGTCTTCCATTCTCTTTACCTTTAGGTCCTTAGAATTCGTTATGTGCAATTAATTTGGTGGTAGGGGCAGGGAGTGTAATTGATTTCTTTATACATGGCTTTTTCTCTCCTTCAACTATAAACCTGACATTTCTTTTGGGGCATACTTTAAGATGTATCCCTCATTTTATGAGGCCTCATATAATTAAACCAAGAATGATCTAGATTCAACCATTTTTTTTTTTTTATGGAGGAAGTGGTATGTATTGAGGGCTCACTTTGGACCCAGGTATCCAGCAGTTAATCTTCACATTGACACTGTCAGATTGATAGTAAGTCCATTTTATATGTGAGGAAACTGAGCTGGCAAAAAGTTAAGAAACCCCAAGGATCATACAGTTAATGTATAATTAAATAAAATTTGACCCTCCAAACCCCCCAGTTTGTGCCGTTTCACAATGCCTTTTCAGCATGAAAGTATTTGTGCTTGACCTAAAGTTACCAAGACAAACTTTGAGTAGTCTTCACCATTGCCTATTATCTAGTCTGGTTTCTAGGAGGTTTTTTTTGTTTTTAAATTGCTACTAACTGAATATTACCTTTAAATGTCTATATAGGTAATATTTGGTAAAATTCTGCATTATATGCCCTGGCTGGTGTAGCTCAGTGGATTGAGCATGGGCCTGTGAAGCAAAGGATGGCTGGTTCGATTCCCAGTCAGGGCACATGCCTGGGTTGCAGGCCAGATCCCCAGTAGGGGACACATGAGAGGCAACCACACATTGATGTTTCTCTCACTCTCTTTCTCCTTCCTGTCCCCTGTCTCTAAAAATAAATAAATAAAATATTTTTAAAAATTTTTTTAAAAATCTGCATTATATAAAATTTCATTTTAGTTTTATGTTATGTGTTAGAACGGTGTCTCGAGCAAGCTTTTTAAATCTATAAAAATTAATGCTTTGCTGAGACCTAAAAAGCAACATATATTTTGTTAAAATTTTAAATAGTAATTCTGAAATTTGCCATCTGTCTTTTATAAGATGAAGTGATTCTTATGCTGATGTTGTAAAAACATTGTGAGATGTTTATATGAAAGGACTTACCCAACAAAGGTAAATTAGATAATAAAAAGTTCTAATTTTATGTAGCTCATTTATGTTTTACCACTATTATTATGTTTACAAACTTTCCTTTAAGGAACCAAAGCATTTTACTAGGTCTAAATAACAGTCACAGTGATGGATAAGTATATAGAATGCATTTTTAAAAAATCTAAGCAAAGCAGTTAAACCACAGTTGTCCGGTAAATTTTAATATTTTTAAAAGCATTCTGACAGTCGTTGGAAACTCGTATTTCAACTGTTGTTAAAAGGGAAAATTGGTACTCATACTTAGAGGATCTTTGTTTCTGCAACCATTTTCAAATAGTTGCTAACTTTCTTACTCGGAGAATTGAATTTAAACTTCTTCAGGAGAACTCTGACTTCTTAGACTAGGTTAAGTTCTGCTATGTGCTTTATACTTCATAGTATGCTGTATTCTGTCATGTTATGAATCATACTTTGTTGTAATTACTTTTTATTGTCTTTCTCTAGCAGACTGTTGTAAATTCTTTAAAAGAAATGGCATTGTTGTTAGCCACCCTGTATTTATAGCACCTAGAGTACTCGTAGGCATTCAGTGAAACCCTTCTGAATGAAAATAAATCTGAGGAAATCTTGGGGTATACAAAACAACTGTGCGTACTTGTTAATTTGGTGTCTTTTAATTGCAAAATGAATGCTATTATTTTTTCATCTCTCTGAACAAACTGGAGTAAAACTCAGAATACATGTTGCTGTGTGCTCTTACAAGTGGGTTACTCTTTTCCTTTTTCCTGTTGATTGCATTTTTCTGTGAAATTCAGGCTATTTTTTTGTTTCTCTGACAGCTGCAGTGGAAGATAGGAGAGAGGAAAGCAATAAAACCTTACTGGTGGAAATAGTGTATTTTCTCACATCCATTTAAATTCAAACTATAATCAGTGAGCATTTAGGAATTGACTGGCAGATATTATCAAGAGTGGCAGTTGGTTGGAGAAATCTAGAAATAAACTGTGCCGGGGCATTTTTCAGCTTGGAAACTAGGGGTCCCCAAGGATTGTTTTCTGCTGTACTTTACAACATTTTAATATTTCAGATATGATTTCTTGGAAAAAATAAGGTGTTTAGTTTTTAATGACAAATAAACTGCCTAATAGAATGACATTTAAATCATTCATTAAAATTGTTTACTGCCCATTTTCTTGGATCACAATGGCATGAAACTAGAAACCAAACTCAAGGAAAGAACTCAAAAACATTCAGATACATGGAAGCTAAATACCATGTTATTAAATAATGAATGGGTCATCAGTGACATCAAGGAAGAAATAAAAAAATACCTGGAAACAAATGAAAATGAACACACAACAACCCAAAATCTATGGGACACAGTGAAGGCAGTATTGAGAGGGAGATTCAATGCATTACAGGCCTACCTCTAATCCTACACCTAAAAGAACTAGAAAAACAACAACAAACAAAGCCAAGAGTAAGTAGAAGGAAGGAAATCATCAAGATCAGAGTGGAAATAAGTGACATAGAGACTAAAAAAACAATTCAAAAGATCAATCACACCAGGAATTGGAACTTTGAAAAGATAAACAAAATTGATGAACCTTTAACCAGACTCATCAAGGAAAAAAGGAAAGAACCCAAATAAATAAAATCAGAAATAAAAGAGCAGTAACAGCAAATATCACAAGAAATACAAAGGCTTATAATAAGAAAATACTATGAATAGTTATACTCCAAGAAATTGAACAGCGTGGGTGAAATGGATAAATTTCTAGAAACATACAACCTTCCCAAACTGAGTAAGGAAGAATCAGAAAACCTGAATGGATCCCTAACAGCTAAGGAAATTGAAGCAATAATAAAAAAAAAAAACTACCAGAAAACAAGTGCTGGACAGGATGGCTTCACAGACGATTTTAGCAATCACTCAAAGAACTATCACTTGTCCTTCTCAAACTTTCAAAATTTTCAAGAGAAGGGAAGACTTCCAAGCTCTTTTTATGAGGCTGGTATCCTAAGTCCAAAACCAAATAATGACACAACAAGGAGCCCTGACCAGCATGGCTGAGTTCTTTGATCCTTGTGCAAGAAAGCAAAAGGCCACTGTTTTCGATTGCCAGTCAGGGCACATGCCTGGGTTGCTGACCTAGTCCTTCATATGGGTATGTGTGATAGGCAACCAGTCAGCGTTTCTCTCATGCATAGATACTTCTCTTCCTCTCTTTTGCCTTCCCTTTCCCTCTCTAAAAATAAATAAAATCTCTCCCCCACCCCACCCCCCACCAAAAAAAGACACAACAAGGAAAGAAAACGATAGGCCAATATCCCTGATGAATATAGATGCTAAAATGCTGAACAAAATGTTCTCAAACTGGATCCAGAAATACATTAAAAAGATCACACACCATGATCAAGTGGAATTTATCCCAGAGATGCAAGGCTGGGACAATATCCACAAATCAACAAATGTGATGCATCACATAAAATGAAAGACAAAAAAAACATGATCATGTCAATAGATACAGAAAAGGCATTTGATAAAATTCAGCATCCATTTATGGTGAAAACACTCAGCAAACAGGAATAGGGGGAGCATACCTCAGCATAATAAAGGCCATATAAAAAAAACCTAAAGCCAACGTCATACTCAATGGGTAAAAACTAAAAGCATTTCCCTTAGGATAAGGAACAAGGCAGGGATGTCCACTTTCACCACTCTTACTCAACACAGTACTGGAAGTTCTAGCTGTAGTGATCAGACAGGAAGAAAGGCATCCAAATTGGAGAGGAGGAAAACTCATTCACAGACAACATGATATATTATATATAGGAAACCCTATAGACTCCACCAAAAAACTACCAGACCTAATAAATGGATGTGGCAAAGTGAGCAGGGTACAAAATTAATTCTCAGGAATTGATGGCATTTTTATGCACCAGTAATGAATTATTAGAAAAACTAACAAAATCCCATTTGTTGCACCAACAACAAAAATAGGAAGATACCTAGGAATAAATTTAACCAAGGAGGTAAAAGACTTATACAAGAAAAACTATAGGATACTTGAAAAAATTGAAGAAAATACAAATAAGTGGAAGCATATACAGACTCCATGGATGTGAAGAATTAACATTATTGAAATGTCCATAGTGCTCTGGCTGTGTGACTCAGTTGTCGTCTCATAAACCAAAAGGTTGCAGTTCAATTCCTGGTCAGGGCACATGCCTAGGTTGTGGGTTTTATCCCTGGTCTGGGTGCATGCAAGAGGCAACCAATCAGTGTTTCCCTCTCACATTGATGTTTTTCTCTCCCTCCCTTTCTCTCCTTCCCTTTCTCTCTACAACCAATAAGCACATCTTTGGTTGAGGATTATAAAAAAGAAAAAAAGCTTTTGAGTTCCTTGATATTTAGTATTCAACTAAAAAAGTTGTTGAGCACTCCTGTTATAATCTATGCTAAGAAAAGCAACTGGACGCATTCTTAAGATATTATTCTGCCACTTAGTACTGTACTGGGGTTCATATTTTGATAATAATAAGTTAAAACAATGTTAGTTTCTTCAATAAATAAGTTCCCTTGAGTAGAGTTTAAAATTGGCACATTTTTCATGATTTCACAGGATTGCAGTCTGTAGAAAGTGATGTCATAGTATGAGTTCAGCCTATTTCAGAATCTGTTAAAGATGTGAATATATCATTAAACTAATTTTCTCTATACTTGGCAAGTCAGTTCTTTTTTTAAATATATTTTATTGACTATGCCATTACAGTTGTCCCATTTCCCCCTCTTCATTCCCCTCCAGCCTGCACAACCTTCCCCCACCATTCTCCCCACCATTCCCCCCTTTAGTTTATGTCCATGTGTCACAAGTTCTTTAGCTTCTACATTTCCCCTACTATTCTTGCCCTCCCCATCTATTTTCTACCTACCGTCTATGCTACCTATTCTCTGTACCTTCTCCCCCCTTCTCCTCCTCCCACTCCCTGTTGCTAACCCTCCATGTGATCTTCATTTCTATGGTTCCGCTCCTGATCTAGCTGTCCTCTTGTTTGCTTTTGTTTTAGGTGTGGTTGTGAATAACTGAGTTTGCTGTCCTTTCACTGTTCATATTTTTTATCTTCTTTTTCTCAGATAAGTCTCTTTAATATTTCATATAATAAGGATTTGAACTCCTTGAACTTGACCTTATCTGAAAAGCACTTTATCTGCCCTTCCATTCTAAATGAAAGCTTTACTGGATAGAACAATCTTGGATCTAGGTCTTGGATTTCATGACTTGGAATACTTCTTTCCAACCCCTTCTTGCCTGTAAGGTCTCTTGGGAAATCAGCTGACAGTCTGATGGGAACTCCTTTGTAGGTGACTGTCCCCTTATCTCTTGCTGCTTCTAGAATTCTCTCCTTCATTTTAATCTTGGCTAATGTAATGATGATGTGCCTTGGTGTGTTCCTTCTTGGGTCCAAGTTCTTTGGGACTCTCTGAGCTTCCTGGATTTCCTGGAAGTCTATTTCCTTTGCCAGATTGGGGAAGTTCTCCTTTATTATTTGTTCAAATAAGTTTTCCACTTGTGGCTGCTTCTTTTCCCCTTCTGGTACCCCTATAATTCGAATGTTGGAACATTTAAAGATATCCTGGAGGTTCCTAAGCTTCTCCTCATTTTTTTGAATTCTCATTTCTTCATTCTTTTCTGGTTGGATGTTTCTTTCTTCCTTCTGGTCCATTCCATTGATTTGAGTCCCAGTTTCCTTTCCATCACTATTGTTTCCTGTGCATTTCCCTTCATTTCACTTAGTTTAGCCTTCATTTGTTCCTCTAATTTGTGACTAAAATCTACCAGTTCTGTGAGCATCCTGATCAGCAGCATTTTGAACTGTGCATCTGGTAGGTTGGCTATGTCTTGGTCACTTACAAGTATTGGCTCTGGGGCTTTGAGCTGTTCTTCTTGAACCATAATGTTTTGGTCTGTTCACTCCTGTTACGTATGAGAGGCAGAGCCTTAGGTGTTCACCAGGGCAGGGCGACCCAGTTGCTGGGTTGTGACGCTGTATGTGGGGGCAGGGTCAGAGAGGGTCAGTGGCACTTGTTCCACGCTCTCTCTTGGATTTTGGTCCCCTCTGCTTCTTCCCGCAAGCAAAATGGGCCCCTCTGGTGCTGGTTCCCAGGTGTGTAGGCCTGTGCACCCTCCAGGACCCTGTGGGTCTCTCTAACAATCTCTCTGTGAGCCTGGGAGCTTCTCCTGGCACCTTTACCCTGAAAGTTTTTCCAATTGGTGCTTTTAGGCTTTAATTCCTGTCACTGGGGCCCTAGTTTGCGTGGTCTGTCTCACTGTTTGCTCCTTTGCCTGGTTTATGTGAGTGTGAATGTGTGACCGTGGTCATCCAGCCACCTTGCGCCCTCCACGGATCCACCTGTTGCCACCCCACACCTGGGATCTGCCAACTGCCACCTGCGCACCTGCGTCAGTCTGGCTACTTTTTCCTGTGCGATCCTGTCTTCACCAGCCGATGACTCCGCCCCTCTTACCAGTCTGGCTAAACGGTTATTGTTGTTGGACTTCCATACAGTTCAATTTTCTGTGTGTTTTGGTTGCATTTTTGTTAGTAAAACTTTGTTGTCTTTAAACTTGGTTGTGCGAGGAGGCACAGTGTGTTTCCACCTATGCCTCCATCTTGGCCACAAGTCCCAAGTCAATTCTTTAGATCTTCATAAAGTATAAAAATCTTGGGGTTTAAATATAAATCTTTTACTAGCTGAAAATATTTTGATGTTTTTTTTAATTTTAGCATTATTGAGGTATTACTGACAAATAAAATAGTAAAATGAAGTATGCATCTTAGTGATTTGATAAATATATACATTGTGAGAGAATTTCTACCCTCAGGCGTTAACATATCCATCACCTCACCTACTTATTTATGTTTTAAAATATTTTATTTTATTTATTTTAGAGGGGATGGGAAGGAGAAAGAATGAGAGAGAAACATCAATGTGTGGTTGCCTCTCATGAGTACCCAACTGGGGACCTGGCCTGCAACCCAGGCATGTACCCTGACTGGGAATTGAACTGGCGACTCTTTGCTTCACAGGCCCATGCTCAATCCACTGAGCTACACCAACCAGGGTTACTTACTTATTTTTTTAATGAACACATTTAAGTTCTATTGTAAAAATATTCTATTTTTGTTCTGTAGATTGAGAGCAGGATTATGTGATCGCTGTGCAGTAACTGAAGAACATATGCGGAAGAAACAGCAAGAATTTGAAAATATCCGGCAACAGAATCTTAAACTTATCACAGAGCTTAGTAAGTTTTTTTCTTCATTTAATAAGTATTTAAAGCAAAATATACTATTATTAAAACCTATTAGTAAATTGGTCGCAACCAAATAAATGAATTGTTTACATATATTTTTTTATTTAGGCAAAAGTTTAAATGTCTTTTTTCCCTTTGTTAGATTTAATCTCATAATTATTTCAGTAAGAAATACTTAACAAAAGGTTATGTACATACTCTCCACATTGCCCCTAAAGTCTCACCAGCTCTAAGACAAGAAGCAAATTTCTTACAGATATGTCCATATTTGCTTCTTTGGTTTTATCTTTATTTTATGTGATTTGACTATTAAGCTAAATACAAAGCAAACAATTTAGTGTTTTACAGAAGTGTATACATTTACTTATTTATTTATTTGGTTTTTATGACATACTATTACAAGTATACAGTTTTCAGTTAGGCTCCTTATCCACTTAATGTAGGGTTTTCTCTCACTCTAAGCCTTTTTCTCTTCTAGTGCCTCTCTTAATTTTCTCTTTGATCTATTCATATACTCTTAGTCACCCTTACCTGGATTCCCTATAAGCTAACTGACAATCCACTTGTCCAAAATATAATTAATCTTCTTTTCCAACCTAATTCCATCTTCTGACTGTATTTTTTTTCTCTCGTGTTACTAAAGGAAAAATGCATGGATACATGCTCAATATTTTAGAAAGAGATAAAAAGAACATGGTAGTTACTACTGACAGTGTGATAAGTATCTTTCCAGGTCCAGGTTTGTCTCTTCCCTGTCTCTGTTCTTTGTTTTTGTCTCTTTTAAATTTTAATGAGGTTATATTATACTTTTTGTTCTGACATGTGTTATTTTATGTTATGTCTTAGAAGTGTTTACATGTTAATATAGTTAGGTCTACAGATTCTAGTGTGTTTGTGTGTGTGTATGTATATACATGCACGTGTTTAGGATATAAGATAATGAGTAGAAATTAACATTTATTACATTTCAGAAACATAGTTGAGATCCATCATTATGTTATCGTTGATACTAAAGATACTCTCCGGTAATGTCTATGTATAGTCGTCAGATTTCCAGTAACTTTAACTGTCCGAAAGTAGCCAAAAATTCCAAGTAAGCAAAAGACCTAGCTTTAAGGAATAGGATAGTGTTCTTTTTCATTGCTGCATTGTAGCATAGATGTTTCATAGTATAGATGTCATTATTTAGCCATTCTCATATCGATGGACAGCTCAATTATTTTGTTTGTTTGAGTGTTTGAAATTATCCATTTCCCTACATCTTCTTCAATTTTGGACAAATGTGGTAGTTGATAATACCCGATCTAGTGTGTAAAGAATGATAACCTTTTTAAAATTAGTATTCTCCTTATTATTGTCCAGATCAAGTATCTTTTCACATGATGTTCAGTTTGCATTTCTTCTTGAATGAATGGCTTGAATATCCTTTGTCTAATTTTCAGACAGGTAAAATATTCATGAATTTTTAATACTGTAGGTCTGTTACTAACCTTTTCTTTAATAACATCTATATTTCCTTTCTTTCACACTGAGAATCCTGCTTCTCAAGAACACAGAAATAATAGAATTAAAATAACTCCTAATACTCATTTTTTAATCTCATATTACTAGCTAGTAGTCTCATAATAACACCATTCATAGTACCACTGATAGGATTACTGAAAAGTTTGGGAAACCTCATTTTACATTAAAATGAACAACAGAAAAATCAATGAAGTCAAATTCCAAAGTTCTGAGAAGAATTAAAACACTAAGGGCTTAATATTTATGAGTTCTTGGTGTTTCTTTTTTATTGCTATTTTTTCTTCCTATCCTACCTTTCCTTTTGTTATTACTCTTCCTAGTTACAGAATTTTTTAAAAGATTTTATGTATATTTTACAGAGAGGGGAAGGGAAAGAGAAAGAGAGGGAGTGAAACATTGATGTGCTAGAGAAACACAGACTGGTTACCTCTCACATGCCCCCAACTGGGACTGGGCTCACACCCAGGTGTGTACCCTGCCGGGGAAGCTAACCAGTGACCTTTTGGTTTGCAGGATGACACTGACCCACACCAACCAGTCATCCCAGTTACTAAATTTTGAGGGTATTTGTTTTTCTTATTTTAATTTGATTCTTATTTAGATACTATCCGTTTATTGAAGGAAAATGTCTGGGTTGTGTCACTTGCTTTTGAACACACTCCAAGTGACACAGCTTTAATGTGATTTTTTTACTGTTTTTTATAAAGATTTTATTTATTTATCTTTAGAAGGGAAGGGAAGGAGAGAGGGAAAGAAATATCAGTGTATGGTTGCCTCTCGTGCGCCCACTGCTGTGAACTGGCCTGCAATCCAGGCATGTGCCCTGACTGGGAATCGAACTGTGGTTGTTTGGTTCACAGGCCCACACTCAGTCTGCTGAGCTGCACCAGCCAGGGCTGGGTTTTTGTTGTTGTTGTTTTTAATGCCTATTTCTCTTCTTTTTGGTCAACCTTAAAATTTTGCCATGCATTTCTAACAGTATAAAGTTGATATGTTAACCCTTTTCTGAATTACTTTAGTTCTTATCTGCTGGTGACAGCCTTTCTGGCTTTTCAGTATTGTAATTGACTTTCCTTTAGAACTGTTTTGTCATTTCATTGGATTTTGACAGGAAGAGTTAAGTAAACTATCTTAATCAGAATTTTTGACATTTTTTTACCCTACAAAGGATGAGTTGCCAAATAATTACTGAATCTGCCTCTGTAACAGCTTTTTTGCTTTTTCTCATGCACTATTTCTTCACTTTGCACATTAGTCCTGATACTCATTTTGTTAACAGTAGCCTGCCTGACTTGTCAGTGCTTTCTTCTTACTTTGGTCAATATTCCTACTAACAAATCAGTTTTCGCATCATTCATCTGTGAAAAATAACTGATAATTTTTTTAAATAAATTTCAGACTTCTTAGCCTGCTTTGAAAGACTTCCTACCATTTATTATACCTAGTCTTTCTTTGTTTTTTAATCTTCACCCAAGGATATGTTTATTAATTTTAGCAAGAGACAGGGAAGGAGAGAAATAGTGTGAGAAAGAAACAGTCATCAATTGCCTCCCACACGCACCCTGACCAAGGAGGGAACCCACAACCTAGGTACATGCCCTGACTGGGAATGGAACCCGCAGCCCTTTGGTGTATGGGACCATGCTCCAACCCGCGGAGCCACCCAGCCAGGGCTGCCCAGTCTCTTTCTAACTTTGTTCCGTTAATTCTCTGCATAGATTAGTCATCTGTCCAGGTTCATTTGGCCTCTTTGCGATGAATTCTTTTCTGATCTTCTCAAGTGCCCAGAGAAATCTTTTTTTCCTTGAACTTTTCTTTAGTACGTTATCTGTTCCTCTCTGTATTTGTCACGTTCAGCAGTATAAAACATGTTTACACAATAGCTTCTCTCTCATTAGAATACACTTTTCTTTAGGTCATTTTCCAAATCTGAAGCGTTTTTAGATCCTCCACAGGAGGTAGTCTAGCAACCTCACAAATGGGTAATAATCAAAAAATTTTTGTTTACTCAGTGTAGAAAAATATGTTTAGATTTCTAAAATACTAGATTTAATTAACAAAATTTTAGAATATAATTTGTTAAATTTAATTAACAAATTAACTGTCTTTGGTAGAGGTTCATTGTATTGATTGGGACTCGATCTCTTGTGTATATTCTTCCTAGCAAAACACATGCTTAACCACTGACATTATACTAAGGATTGATAAGAATTTTGTACTGGCCCAAAATTGAGTTTCTGCTTTATAAATTAAATAAGGATAGGTAAGAAAATTTAGTTGAGGGTAGATTCAAGCAGATACTACTTCAGTGGAAATGTTTTCATTATTGATAACCATAATTATTAAATAAGAAAATATGTGTGTTTCTGTTTTAAAAATTATACTGATATTCAATGTTATATTACTTTTATGGTTAGATTTATTTCAAGATAAATGACTCTCCCTAAATGGTATTTGAAATTAGTAGGACTGAGTAATCAGATGGAATGCTTTCTTGTCCTCAGTGTGAATAATTAGACTCTGCTCCCCAGAACATGAGGTGTTTTTTTTTCTTTTTTGCCCACACACATTACATAAAATTATCAGTCAATCATTTACTTGGAACCAGCACAGTATGTAATCGCTACCTAGTAACAAATTAGTTTTTCATGGTAACATTAACCCTGACTAACAATTTGACTCAGAACTAGAAATCCTAATGTCTCTATAATTGTTGGCATTGCAAAAAAGACTGACATATATGTTAATGGAGTTAATAGTATGTACCTTATTTTTCACATTATATTTAAGTGAATGAAAAGAACACTCTACAGGAAGAAAATAAAAAGCTTTCTGAACAGCTACAGCAGAAAATTGAGTAAGTATTTTTTCTAAATTGCAGTAGAAAATTGAATATTTTTTTGCCAAGTTTTCTTTCTTCATTTTACTTAGCTTTACAAACTAAAGTTATATTGAGTTCCAGGTTTCATTTTAAAAAATTAAAAAATGTTTTGCAATAAAAACAAAGTTACTGTATTTTTGTTCATGTTTTGGGAGTACATACAAAAAATGTATATGCATATCTTAGATTACTTTGAGAGTATATAGAGAAAATATCTGAGCATATTAATTTAAAGCATTTTAATTTTTATTTTTTTAAATTAATTTAATTCTAGTTCAAGTACAGTTTTCTGTCTTGTGATTACTATAAATAGTACTTATTAAAATATTTACATTTCAAATAAATACTTGAGTTTTGTTACCTTTCTTCCAGCCCTGTTCCAGAAACTTCATAAAAACAAACTGAATAAGTATTTCTTCTTACACACTTGGCAGGCCATACTCTTAAAGAATAAAAATAACTTTTATCCTATTTACCAATTACTCTTCTTTGTGTTCTATGTTTATTATTTCTGTTGTTCACTATGATTCTTCAAGGTAGTTTTATCTCTACTTTATGGATGAGGAAACAAAAGTCAAATAACTAGCCTTGGTGTCACTGCTAGTACGTTATAACACCATCACTCAGACCCATATCTTCTAACTTAAGGCCTCTGTTCTTTTCATTATGTGACAGCATCTCAAAAACATACGGCATCTTGCCGTATAAATGTGCTCCCACTGTGTAATGCGCACCCACATTATTGACCCAGACTTTCAGGAAAGAAAATCTTTCCTTTTAATTCAAATCTTTCCTTTTAATTCAATTATTTATTTATTTATATTTAAAAAACAAAACCAGTGATCATATTCCAGGGTATTATTTTGCATATAGATATCATTATTGCTTTCTAGAGTTATACTTCTAATGCGTAAGCAGCATAAATAAAAATTAAAAACATTTATGTAGATACAGGATTAGTACTACCCCTGTATAATTAGCATTCTTATTTTTCCCTCAAAAATTTGGGCAAAAAAGCATGCAGTATACACGGCAAAATACGGTTATCTGTTCTGGGGGGTCTGACTGATGCAGAGAAGAGATATGGCTGCCTCCTATTTTCCATTTACATAAAGCTTATAGATATTTTTTTAAGAATTAGGATTTAGGATAGACCTAATGGTTTAGGACTCTTAAAGATTCTCTTAGGGGAGAGGGGAGAGAATCATAGAGGAAAAGGGGAAGTACTCACATGAACAAGTATAAAGGACACATGGACAATAACTAAGGTGGGGGGCAGAGATGGGAGGGAGGTGGGGAGCACTGGGGGAGTGCAGGGCTGGGGCTGGGAATATAAGACAGAAAACTGTACTTGAACAAGAATTAAATAAATAAAAAAATAAAAGGCATCCAAGTTGGAAAGGAATTGCACTGTCATTTTATGCCATTGTCATGAGAGTCTATATACAAAATACTAAAGTCNTAAAGATTTTATTTATTTATCTTTAGAGGGGAAGGGAAGGAGAGAAGGAGAGAAGTATCAATGTATGGTTGCCTCTCATGAGTCCCCTGCCGGGAACTGGCCTGCAACCCAGGCATGTGCCCTGACTGGTAATCGAACCACGATCGTGTGGTTCACAGGCCCACGCTCAATCCACTGAGCTACACCAGCCAGGGCCCTTATCAGTATACTTTTATGTAGTGGATGTCCAGTAGGATTTTGGTATTCTTCCCATGTGATCAGTTCACTGTGTACTGGTAGCCAAAGGGAATTTTGAGGAGGGATAATAGTTGGATGAAGAAAGAAGGCTAGGGATCAGACTGAGGTTATCAAATGTATACATGAAAATGTCCTCATGTTGTAGATTGAAGTAAGGCTAGAACATAGATTCACAATCTTTTATATGTAATCCCAAGGCCCAGAAATTTTTTTTTGAAATGGTATTCATAACTGAACCTTACCTTAACTGATAGGATGCTGTTTATAGTTTTATTTGTCCCACCACTTCATGTGAGTATTCGATGCTTTGCTGTGAAAATATTGATGTGCTGACTACAGGATTATAAGACCTCCACTGGAGGCGTTACATAAAAACCTGTTTATACTCTCTATTATCCTTCATGTAAAAAAAAACCTGTATTCCAAACTACATCTGCTTCCAAAGATTACATAGATAATTGTCAACTTGTATTAATTTATGTTATGCGGTTATTTAGCACAGGTAGTTTATGATATTTGGAACATAACAACCTTGGTGTTTATGAATACTGAAGATATATAATATTTACATATTATAGTGGTTAATATAGAATTACCCCAACAACCAAGGTATATAAAGTGTATTGAAATAAAATAATGTCATGCCTTAGCAGAAGTATTAAGTCTGATTACTTTAAAATTAGTTTTAGTGTTCTCAAATTTACATATTTTTCCTGTTGAAGCTCATTGATATTTTAGAAGAGATGTAAAAGCTGAAGTTTAAATTACATTAAAGATTAATCATGTGGATAAGCTCAGGGCAAGTATGTTTGTTTAGGATATGCCTTAATCAAAATAGTGTAGGAGGTAATTTATTGTGTCTTTCAATTATCTTGAAATTTAAGATAGTTGTTATTTTTAAAAATATATATTTTATTGATTATGTCATTACACTTGTCCCATTCCCCCCTTCATTCTCCTCCATGCTGCAGACCCCCTCCCCCCACATTCCCCCCTTTGGTTCATGTCCATGTGTCACAAGTTCTTTAGCTTCTATATTTCCCCTACTATTCTTGCCCTCCCCCTGTCTATTTTCTACCTACCATCTATGCTACTTACTCTCCGTACCTTCTTCTCTTCCAACTCCCCTGTTGCTAACCCTCCATGTGATCTCCATTTCTGTGGCTCCACTCCTGATCTAGCTGACCACTTAGTTTCCTGTTGTTTAGTTTGCTTAGTTTTGTTTTAGGTGTGGTTGTTAATAACTGTGAGTTTGCTGTCCTTTCACTATTCATATTTTTTATCTTCTTTTTCTTAGATCAGTCCCTTTAACATTTCATATAATAAGGGCTTGGTGATGGTGAACTCCTTTAACTTGACCTTATCTGACAAGCACTTTTATCTGCCCTTCCATTCTCAATGAAAGCTTTGCTGGATAGAGCAATTTTGGATCTAGGTCTTTGGATTTCATGACTTGGAATACTTCTTTCCAGCCCCTTCTTGCCTGTAAGGTCTCTTTTGAGAAATCAGCTACAGTCTGATGGGAACTCCTTTGTAGGTGACTATCCCCTTATCTCTTGCTGCTTCTAGGGTTCTCTCCATCATTTTAATCTTGGCTAATGTAATTATGATGTGCCTTGGTGTGTTCCTTCTTGGGTCCAACTTCTTTGGGACTCTCTTAGCTTACTAAACTTCTTGGGAGTCTAATTCTTTTGCCAGATTAGGGAAATTCTCTTTTATTATTTGTTCAAGTAAGTTTTCCACTTATTGCTGTTCCTCTTCCCCATTCTGGTACCCCTATAAATTGGATGTTGGAACATTTAAAGATGTCCTGGAGGTTCCGAAGCCTCTCCTCATTTTTTTGAATTCTTGCTTCTTCATTCTTTTCTATTTGGTTGTTTCTTTCTTCCTTCTGGTCCATTTCATTGATTTGAGTCCCAGTTTCCTTTCCATCCCTATTCGTTCCCTGGGCATTTTCCTTCATTTCACTTAGTGTAGCCTTCATTTTTGCATGTAATTTGTGACGGCTGTGAGCATCCTGATCACTAGTGTTTTGAACTGTGCATCTGATAGGTTGGCTATCTCTTTGTTGCTTAAAAGTATTGGCTCTGGGCCTTTGATTTGTTTTCTGTTTGAGCCATAATGTTTTGGTCTGTTTGCACCTGTTAGGTATGAGGGGCAGAGCCTTAGGGGTTCACCAGGGCGGGGCCACCCAGTTGTTGGGTTGTGACTGGGAGCGGAGTCAGAGAGGGAGCAATGGCATTTGTTGGGGTCTCTCTCATATTTCAGTCCCCTCTGCCTCGTCCCACAAGCAAATTGTGCCCTTCTGGTGCTGCTTCCCAGGTGGGTGGGCTTGTGTACATTCTAGTACTCTGTGGGTCTCTCCAGCAAACTGTCCTGTGAGGCTGGCATCCTCTCCCAGCACCTCAACCCTTGAAAGTTTTTTCAGTCTGTGCTTTTAGGCTTTATTTTCCAGCGCTGGAGCCCTGCATTGCATGGTCTGTCTCAGTAACGTTTTTAAACCTGCGTGGTTTATCTGTGTGCGAATGTGTGTCTGAGGTCAGCGAACTGCCTTTTGGGCCTCACTGGGTCTACTTGTTTCCTCCCCGCACCGGGGTGGCCAACCACCACCTCTTCCTGTCCAGACCCCTCTCCGCCAGCCGCAACTCTGCCCCTCTTAGTGGTCTGGATGAATGGTTCATTGTCGGACTTCGGTACAGTTCAGTTTTCTGTCTGTTTTGGTTGTGTTTTTTTTTCTAAATCTTTGTTGTACTTAAATTTGGTTGTGGGAGGAGTTACAGTGTTTCCACTTATGCCTCCATCTTGGCTGGAAGTCCTAAGATAGTCATTACTTTTATAAGGCAACTACTTTGTAGCTTGCTCTTCTTGAGCAAATTTTCTTGGCAGCCTAAAAAAAGGTAGCAAGTATTGTCTCAATGGCACCTGGTTTCCTCTGACTACCTAACTGTAATATTATGCTATGTGCCTGAAATTCCCCTGAGCTTTAGAAAAAATGTTGACCTATATTTCTGCTTGTAAAATGTAATAATTCTAACTCACATAAGCTGGTTTTGATGTTACAGGTGCCTTATACAGTAGGACAGTTATTTAGTGACATTATAGTGAGAAATTATTCAGTAATAATTTGTCATTATAAAGTTTTAGTTGGTACATACACACACACACCAGTCACAGAAAGCAGATAATTAAATAAGCTAGGTATTGGGGTCATTACTCTTTTTGTTTCAGGAAATGGATATGGTGGTTTGGTGTAAATCAAAGGAGTGTACACTTAAGTCTGTACACTTAAAGACTGTCGGGTTCATTTCATTCACTGCCGTCTTCTAAGTGGACAGTTAAAAATAAAGTTGGTTTCATTTTGTTTTTTAAGATGAACTACACTGCTGTCTTTTGAATTGAATTCTTTTTATGACTTCTTTAACAATAGCATTGAACGAACACCTCTAGCACGAATTCACTGTCTCCCAAGCCTATTTACTTTTAGTGAGAGGAAAGTATTAGAAAGTTCTTTCTAATTTTGTATAGCAATCACTGTACTTATAAGTTATATTTGTCAATTCTGATTTTGCTTTCTCAGGCCTTTTCTACTTGGTGATCTTTTGTGCACATGAAGACAGGCATCCTGGCCCTCCTGAGTCCTGTCTTAGAGTAAATGTCCTCTGTTCATGAACTGTTCCTCATGTGGTGTGACTTCAAGGCTGGTCAAAATACCATTTCTCTTTAATGTTTTAGTTTTGTCAGTATGTTAATTAAGAACTCAATATTTCAAGTATAGTCTCACTAATAGAGTAATACATCCGTTTTTCTGTATTTTTTTCTCATTAATGTGGTCAAAACATATATCTTATGGGTGATTCCTTATGGGTTTACTATGCCCTATCTTCAACTTGTAGACTTGTTTTAGCTCTAAGTACAGGATTTCAGAGTCATGGCTTCATCATAGGTTTTTGAAGAAACCTTATATCATTTTAAGATAATAGCAGTGTTGATTAAATACCTATTTTCTGGGCATTGGTATCCTTACATACTTTTTTCCTTTTCACAACTTTCCTACAAAAATGAAGTAGGAAAGTACTGTATGATACCTACTTTATAGGTAACTGAGGCTCATAAAGGTTAAAGAACTTACCCAGTGTAACTAGTTAAGTGTCAGATCCAGGATTTAAACTCAAGATATGCCTCACTTCAGAGTTTGTATACCATTTATACTTTACTGCTAAAACATCCTCACGCATTTATTTACCTACATAGTGTCACCATGTAGATGGCAAAGCCTGGGTTCTTTCTTGTCAGACTCAGTTCAGTGATGCTTATATCTCACATTTATCTTGTTCTATTTGGTTTGTTAAATTTGGCCTATTTGCCAACTTGTTGGAGGTCTTCTCATGTGGATTTTATTTCCTGCTAAGTATTAGGTTAACTTTTACTCTCAGCTTTGTGTCTTCCATTAACTTGATGAGTATTCTATCATCAACACCCTGCATCAAAAATCATTACTAAAATGTTCGACAAAACCTACCCCCTGATGATGGGGCTGTGAGACATGCCACTACAAATTTCCTTCATTAATGATAATCCTTTGTGTGATATTGTTTGATCAGTTAGAAGTCAGTCTTCATTAATACTGAGTTTATATTTCTTCTTTTTATTTCCAATGAGAAGATGTCAAGAGAATCTTTATCCAGTGTCTTCATGAGAGCCAAATGCAGAACAAGGCATTCCTCAGAACAGCTGGTTTCATAGTGCTATTTTTAAAAATTTATCTAATTTGAATTATTCATACAGTGAGTTTATACTGGTTCTAAGAGATCCAGGGTATGCCCTGGCTGGTGTGGCTCAGTGGATTGAGCTCAGGCCTGCGAACCAGATGATTGTGGTTCAATTCCCAGTCAGGGCACATGCCTGGGTTGCAGGCCAGTTCCCAGCAGGGGATGCACGAGAAGCAACCATGCATTGATTTTTCTCTTCCTCTCTCCTTCCCTTCCCCTCTAAAGATAAATAAATAAAATATTTTTTTAAAAAAAGAGAGATCCAGGGTATCAGAATCACTAGTTTGTATTTTAGAAAATTCTCTACTTCCCTTTTTAAAATTTTTTTCCCAATAACTTTGTTCCTTTGGATATTTTGAGTATGTCACCTATGTCCCTTGTGGTATAATGTTGATTATTCTCAGTTAATGGCTCAATTTGATTGTTACCAACTTTAACTAGTCCACCCAACCATGGAACATCATCCAGCAAGAAATCTCCAGCCCAAGATTTCACAAACTACTTTTTTTTTTTAAATTTAAAGTATATCTTATTGATTATGCTAGTACAGTTGTCCCAATTTTCCCCCTTTGCCAACCTCTGCCTGCCTGCCTTCCAACAACCCATCCCCCCTTAATTCATGTCCNTGAGCTCGGGCCTGCGAACCAGATGATTGTGGTTCAATTCCCAGTTAGGGCACATGCCTGGGTTGCAGGCCAGTTCCCAGCAGGGGATGCACGAGAAGCAACCATACATTGATGTTTCTCTTCCTCTCTCCTTCCCTTCCCCTCTAAAGATAAATAAATAAAATATTTTTTTAAAAAAAGAGAGATCCAGGGTATCAGAAGCACTAGTTTGTATTTTAGAAAATTCTCTACTTCCCTTTTTAAAATTTTTTTCCCAATAACTTTGTTCCTTTGGATATTTTGAGTATGTCACCTATGTCCCTTGTGGTATAATGTTGATTATTCTCAGTTAATGGCTCAATTTGATTGTTACCAACTTCAACTAGTCCACCCAACCATGGAACATCATCCAGCAAGAAATCTCCAGCCCAAGATTTCACAAACTACTTTTTTTTTTTAAATTTAAAGTATATCTTATTGATTATGCTAGTACAGTTGTCCCAATTTTCCCCCTTTGCCAACCTCTGCCTGCCTGCCTTCCAACAACCCATCCCCCCTTAATTCATGTCCATGGGTCATGCATATACGTTCTTCAGCTTCTCTGTTACCTATACTATTCTTAACATTACCTTATCTATTTTATACCTACCAATTATGCTTCTTATTCCCTATACCTTTAGCCCTCATTCTCCCCTTCCCCCCCAGCTGATAATCCTCCAGATGATCTCCGTGTCTATGATTCTGTTCCTGTTGTAGTTGTTCTCTCAGTTTGTTCTTGTTTTTTGGATTCAGTTGTTGATAGTTGTGAGTTTGTCAGTTTAATGTACATAGTTTTAATGATACTCTTTTTTCTAAATAAGTCCCTTTAATGGCTTGGTGATGATGAATTCCTTTAGCTTTACCTTGTCTAGGAAGCACTTTATCTGCCCTTCTATTCTAAATGATAGCTTTGCTGGATAGAGTAATCTAGGTTGTAGGTCCTTGGTTTTCATCACGCTGAATACTTCTTGCAAGTCCCTTCTTACCTGCAAAGTTTCTTTTGAGAAATCAGCTGATAGTCTTATGGGAACTCATTTGTTGGTAACTCTGTGCTTTTCTCTTGCTGTTTTTAAGATTCTCTCTTTATCTTTAACCTTTGGCATTTTAATTATGATGTATCTTGGTATGTCCTCTTTGGGTCCAACATGTTTGGGACTCTCTGCTTCCTGGACTTGTATGTCTATTTCCTTCACCAAATTTAGGAGGTTTTCTTTCATTATTTTTTCCAATAATTTTTCAATTTCTTGCTGTTCCTCTTCTCCTTCTGGCATCCCTGTGATTCAGGCGTTGACACTTTTGGAGATGTCCCAGAGTCTTCTTATACTCTCCTTGTTTTTTTGAGTTCTTGTTTCCTCAATCTCTTTCGGTTGAATGTTTATTTCTTCCATATGTTCCAAATCGTTGATTTGAATCCCAGCTTCCTTCCTTTCACTGTTGGTTCCTTGTGGATTTTTCTTTATTTCACTTACTGTAGCCTTCATTTCTTCCCTAATGTTTTTGCTGTACTCAGTAAGTTCTCTGAGCATCCTAATCACCAGTGTTTTGAACTCTGCATCTGATAGGTTGGCTATCTGTATTTCATTTAGTTCTTTTTCTAGGGTTTTGTTCTTCCTTCATGTGGGTCGTATTTCTTTGTCTCCCTGATTTCACAGCCTCCCTGTGTTTGTTTCTGTGTATTAGGTAGAGCTGCTTTGACTCCCTGTCTTAGCATTCCTGTTAAGTTGTAGGGGGTGAAGCCTTAGGTATTTGCCAGAGCAGGGCAACCTGCTTCACTGCTTTGTGGCACTGTGTGTAGGGGAGTGGTTGGAGAGGGGACAGTGCTACTGCCTGGCATCTGGAGGTTTGCTTGGCATATGCCCACTTTCTAGTTACTTCACCCACTTCCTGTATGCAACTGGCACCTTTCTAGCTGTAGCCTTGGTGGTCATTCCCAGAGTGGGTGGGTTTGCATATGTTGCGGGCCCTTTGAATGGTCTCCTCTGAGAAACCAAGAGTTTATTCAGCTGCGGCACCCCTCCCCCCCCACACACACACACTGGTTTGTATAGCCAGAAGTTATGAGGCTTCCTCTCGCTAGCGCTGGAACTCTGTGCTGGGCATTCCGGCTTGGGTTTGGGATTGCTCGCTCCCAAGGTATCCCTCCGATTTTTATCCACCACGTGTAAATGTGGGACCACCCATTCTGTCACTGCTGCTGCTGACACCCCTCTGTACCACACCACATCCTCTCTTCCTCAACTCCCCATCTCTGCCGCTCCTACCTGTCTGGCTGAATATGGCTTCTTTAAGTCTTTGGTTGTTGGACTTCCATACGGTTCTATTTTGTGACATTTCTGGGTATTTTTTATTTTGTTGTTAGTTTGATTCTTCTTGTGGTTGGGCAAGGAGGTGAAGTGTGTCCGCCTACACCTCCATCTTTACCAGAAGTCTCTTCTTCCCATTTTTGAAAATCATAATATTTAATTGAACTTGATGGCTGTTAACTGTTTCATTAAGTTTAAATAATGTTTTAACTGGAAGAATGTAAGCTCTTTAGAGGAGTAGAGGAGAACAGCTTAAAGTTAAAAATTTCTACAGACTTTATGAAGGGAGACCCTGTATCCTTATAGATCTTTGAGGGGTAGGGTAAAAGAAACAAAAACTTTTAACAAGAATTTAAGGGAAAACCTACAAATAAAGTGAACAACCAAAAAACAAAAACAAAAAAAGCATGTACTTTCAGGCCATTAGAAGGAAAAGTGAAAGGAGAAAGATAACTAGGGTGCATAGTTAATTTAACCAAGAGCTATAATCAGAGATGAGACCATGAAAGTTTTTGTTTGTTTCTCTCTTTTTAATGACAAAAGAAGGACAAAGGATGACAAAGCCAGCACTTACTTAGTTAGTTTGGACACCTCTATTTACAGCTAGTTTTTGACTTTTTTTTCTTTCTTTTGTGATCCCAGCTACTTCTAGATTGGCTTTGCCAGGAAATCATTTTCTTTTCCTGACTCATTCATGTTTCAGGTTAAATTTTTATGACTAATAGGCAGGTAGGCCATGATGTGTTTAAAATGAGGTTGGATAAATTTCACACTCCATTAATTTATAAGGCTTTTTATATGACTAGTTTATTCCGTTTTTCCAGAATAAAACAGTAGAAGTTGTAGGGGAAAATTTAAAATAAGATATTAGCTCTGAATAACTCTAAAGATCTTTAATGTAGAATATAGGATTATAGACCACAGTAATACTGATATAATACAGGAAATTAAGATATAGTTCAATGTTGGAAAAAAATTACTCTGCTAATGTTTTAAAAATCTCTGTTGTTGCCCTGGCTGGTGTAGCTCAGTGGATTGAGCATGGGCCTGCGAACCACTGCGGTTCGATTCCCAGTCAGGGCACATGCCTGGGTTGCAGGCCAGTTCTCAGCAGGGGACTCAGGAGAGACAACCATACATCGATATTTCTCTCCTCTCCTCTTCCTCGCTAAAGATAAATAAATAAAATCTTTTTAAAAAATCTCTGTTAGTCATGATTTATGAAATTTTCATATTAGTGTTTGCTTATAGATAGTATTACAAATTGATGTGAGTATAATAGGACAGACTGGTTTTATCACATCAAGCCTAAATGACTGACAGACTGGTAAAAATTAGTTGGCATATAAAGTCAGTAATGGTTTGACATGGGAAAGTCAATTGAATTAAAGTTAATTAACTTTACTCAGAAACTGCAATTTAATCCAAACCCAGTCTTTAGGTGTCATTGGTCCTAAACTGAGTTAGACATATGCCTAGATCAGCACAATTTTTTTTCTGGTAGAATCTGGGAATCTCTCATATTCATTCATTTATTCAACAAATATTTATTGAGTACCTACTGTGTACCTATTCTTGTGGACACTTATAATGTGTTGGTAAACCAAAGATCCTTAACCTTTTGGTGTTCACATTCCAGCAGGTGAGCAATAGGTAAGTCAGTTATACACTATGTTACAAAGCAGTAAATACTATGGATAAAGTAAGTAAGTAGAGCAGAATAACAAAGAACAGGAGTACTAGGGTGTGGGAAGAAGAGTTGCAATTTTAAATAATGTGTTCAAGGTAGGCCTTAATAAAGTATAACTCCAGCAAGGACTTGAAGGAGAGGTGGTAATTAGCCATGTAATGTATGGAGAAATTCATTCTGAAGAAAGAAGTGAGGCAGAGTACATCTGGTGTGTTTGAGGACCTCAGGGAAGCAAGGTGGCTTGAGCAGAACATGGTATGAAACCAGGTCAGAGAGGGTACAGGGAGGGGAATAGTCAGACCATGCAGGACCTTGTAAATCATTAAGAGAACTTTGACTTGTGTTTTATGTGAAATGGGAAGAAGTGGGAAGTTTTAATCAGTGGAGTGACATAACTTAAGTTTTAATAGGGCAGTTTTGAGAGCAGACTTTAAGGACACCTGGGTAACAGCAGTGGCAGGCACTCAGAGATTGAATCCAGCTTGTATTCAGTCATTTGTCTCATGGTCTACACAAGGACAGTACTTTGAGTGCTTAACAGTTTTATCCTGGGAGTCTGGCTGCTGGGATGTATATCCTGGTTCTGTTATTTACTATTTTATTTAGTAAGTGACTTAACTTCTATAACTGTTTCTCATTTGTAAAATGAGAGTACTAGTAATACCTCATTCAGTTATGATAATCAGACTGATACAGGTAGCACTTTGAACTGTGTGTGCATGGCACTGTAAATCTACAAAAGTAGTTGTTAATATTATTTATCACCCTGTTTTTGTCAGTTGCCAAGTCATGTTGGTTTACTACCACAGTGTTTATTCAGCACCGGTCCCTTCCTTTCTATAGCTGTTTTCAGCATCCTAATTCAAACCCACAGAAGCTGTTGGCTGATTGATTATAGCCATTGCCTAATTGATTTCCTTGCCCTCCTCCTTTCTGTCCCAGTTTTGCACACTGCTGTTAGATTGTCACATTTCTTCCATGCTCTAAAACCTTAATTTCCTCTTGCTTTCTAAATTATGTGTACATTTAACCTAGGCTTTTATTCATGTACTTTCTGCTTTTCCTTCTCAAACACAAGTATACAATACTCAGGCCTTTACTCAAACTGTGGATCCTCTGCTGATTTTCTCTCCCATTTGAAATTCTTTTAATTTCACTTCAGGGGCAGCAACTGCACTATGTACTTCACATCTCCCAATAATAGTCCCACTCTAATCATCTGAGTACTTCTCTAATCCTTATATTTGGACTTTGAGCATTAGATACAAGGAACTACATTTGTTACAGTTTCATACCTGTATTTTGCTATAGCTCTATATCATATGGTAGGTGTTTTAGTAAATATTTATTGAATTCATTTTCTTTCAATTGTCATTATTTTTCTCTAGAAATGATCAACAGCATCAAGCAGCTGAAGTTGAATCTGAAGAAAATGTTATTCCAGATTCACCAATAACAGCCTTTTCATTTCCTGGCATTAATCGGCTACGAAGAAAGGAGAACCTTCATGTCCGATACAAAGAACAAACACATACTAAACCAGAGCAGTCTGGGTGTACAAATGGTAAGGATTAGATTTGCACTTTAGTAATTTGGTTTTATAAAAATAGTATTTGTCTCTTATTTTTGTGTTATTCAATCTAGTGGAAGGTAGATTGTCATTGTTCAGGTGAACTTATGTTACACCTGTAATTTAACTTCTGTTAGCCAAGTGACTAGAAAGGCATTTTCTGCCTGTATTATGTGTAGACTTGTGTTGCTCTTCTCAATATGTAAACACCCAGCATTTTATAACATGGTAAATAGTTTCCTGGTTTTTTCACTTAAAAATTTTTTATATTCATATGTCTTAGAGGGATAAAAGGAAAGAGAAAGGGAACGTAACATTAATTTTTACCTATGTCAAGTATTATGCTGAGTAATCTAAATACATTATTACTATATTTTAATTCTCATGACAGGCTTGCAAGGTAGCTATTAGCACCTGTATTTCACAGATGATGAAAGATGCTCTTTTGAAGAGTTAAACAACTTACTCAGGGTACCCTGTCAAGTCATTAGATGAGTCAGAATTCAAGTATAGATCTTCCTTGCTCTAAACTCTTTTTTATTTTCCAGGTCTTGCCTACGGCTATTCCATACTGAGAATCCTGTCTTTAGCTAGCTATTTTTACTTGTTACAATTTATAGCAATTGGTGGTAATCAAGAAATGGCATTATAATGTGTCTACCATGTGGCTTACCGTTTATGTTAAATGTTTTGGAACTACCTTTTTTTGTAGTTTTGAAATTTAATATGTGACATGATGCAAAGATTATTTCTTTTAATGTTGATCTATAATAAATGGTAAAGACTTTACTTTTTAACCTAAACTGTTTGTAAGAAGGAAAGCATTTTGGGGGAAGGAGTGTACATAGTTCTGGAAATATATTTATAATACAAATAAATTAACAGTATCTGTGCCTTTGAAAACATAAGTAAATCTTATTCTTTGATATTGTAAAATTGGCATCATTTTCATCATTTTATATGACCTTGCATCACCATCTAGTGGAAAAACAAAGAACTGTTAAAAATCTTACACACATTTAGGAGCTAAAGTAAAATGTAAGATCGTAGATCTAGAATGAATAGTCATTGGTCTTTTAGTCTGTTATCAGACAGGACAGGAGTCACATAAGAGCATCTCCATTATTTTGGTCATGTTTAAATCCATGTGTGACATTATTCAGGAAAACAAATCACAGCGATTTTCTTTATTAGAAAAGCCTTCTTTTGTATCAAAAAGCTTCTGGTTTGTCCTGGCTGGGTGTCTGAGCTGGTTCGAGCAGTATCCTATAAACTGGAAGGTTGCGGTATTCAATCCTCAGTCTGCGCACAAACCTAAGTTGTAGGTTTGATCCCTTGTGGGGGTGTATGTATGGGAGGCAACTGATTAATGTTTCTCTCTCATATCAGTGTTTCTCTCTTTGTCACTCTCTTTCCCTTCCTCTGTTTCTAAATCAATGGACATACCCTAGGGTGAGAATTTAGAATTTAAAAAGAAAACTTCTGGTGTACTTCTTGTATGAGAATAACATATAACTATTTAAAAATTTGATTTGTCTGTTTTATTATTATCCTAATCATTTTTATTTAGAATCTCAAATTTTGGTTTAAAATACAAACAACTTTTGAGCCATGCAAATTATTTTAAAACTGACTTAATGACTCTTAGTTTCTTTTCTCTTTCCGATCACCTTTGCCTGTTTATTTTAAAGTTTATACTGCTTTTTAATATTATTTTCAGATTATAATTAGTATAAGTCTATTTCCTTTTACTTTTTTAAATAATATGTTATTGATTATGTCATTATAATTGTCCCATTTCCCCTCTTCTTTCCCCTCCACCATGCACATCCCCTCCCACCCACATTCTCCATCTTTAGTTCATGTCCATGTGTCATAAGTTCTTTAGCTTCTACATTTTCTATACTACTCTTGCCCTTCCCCTGTCTATTTTCTCCCCCACTGTCTATGCTACTTATTCTCTGTACCTTCTCCCCCTCCCCCACTCCCCTGTTGCTAACCCTCCATGTGATCTCCATTTCTGTGGCTCCACTCCTGATCTAGCTGACCACTTAGTTTCCTATTGTTTAGTTTGCTTAGTTTTGTTTTAGGTGTGGTTGTTAGTAACTGCGAGTTTGCTGTCCTTTCACTGTTCATATTTTTTATCTTCTTTTTCTTCGATAAGTCCCTTTAGCATTTCATATAATAAGGGCTTGGTGATGATGAACTCCTTGAACTTGACCTTATCTGACAAGCACTTTATCTGTCCTTCCATTCTAAATGAAAGCTTTGCTGGATAGAGCAATCTTGGATGTAGGTCTTTGGATTTCATGACTTGGAATACTTCTTTCCAGCCCCTTCTTGCCTGTAAGGTCTCTTTTGGGAAATCAGCTGGCAGTCTGATGGGAACTCCTTTGTCAGTGACTGTCCCCTTATCTCTTGCTGCTTCTAGAATTCTCTCCTTCATTTTAATCTTGGCTAATATAATGATGATGTGCCTTGGCGTGTTCCTCCTTGGGTCCAACTTCTTTGGGACTCTCTGAGCTTCCTGGGTTTCCTGGAAGTCTATTTCCTTTGCCAGATTGGGGAACTACTCCTTTATTATTTGTTCAAATAAGTTTTCCACTTGTTGCTGTTCCTCTTCCCCTTCTGATACCCCTATAAATTGGATGTTGGAACATTTAAAGATGTCCTGGAGGTTCCGAAGCCTCTTCTCATTTTTTTGAATTCTCGTTTCTTCAATCTTTTCTATTTGGCTGTTTCTTCCTTCTGGTCCCCTCCATTGATTTGAGTCCCAGTTTCCTTTCCATCACTATTCGTTCCCCATGCATTTCCCTTCATTTCACTTAGTATAGCCTTCATTTTTGCATGTAATTTGTGACCGTATTCAATCAGTTCTGTGAGCATCCTGATCACCAGTGTTTTGAACTGTGCATCTGATACGTTGGCTATCTCTTTGTTGCTTAAAAGTATTGGCTCTGGGGCTTTGATTTGTTCTTCTGTTCGAGCCATAATGTTTTGGTCTGTTTGCACCTGTTAGGTATGAGGGGCAGAGCCTTAGGGGTTCACCAGGGCAGGTCAACCCAGTTGCTGGGTTGTGATGTTGTGTGTATGTGTGGGGGGGGGAGGGTCAGAGAGGGAACAAAGGCGCTTGCTCTGCTCATGTTTCATTCCCCTCTGCCTCATCCCACAATTTGCACAAGCAAATTGTGCCCCTCTGTTGCTCGTTCCTGGGTGTGGGGGCTTATGTACATTCTAGGACCTTGTGGGTCTGTCCAACAAACTCACCTGTGAGGCTCGGAGTCTCTCCTGGCACCTCAGCCCCTAAAGGTGTTTTCAATCAGTGCTTTTAGNGCGCTTGCTCTGCTCATGTTTCAGTCCCCTCTGCCTCATCCCACAATTTGCACAAGCAAATTGTGCCCCTCTGTTGCTTGTTCCTGGGTGTGGGGGCTTATGTACATTCTAGGACCTTGTGGGTCTGTCCAACAAACTCACCTGTGAGGCTCGGAGTCTCTCCTGGCACCTCAGCCCCTAAAGGTGTTTTCAATCAGTGCTTTTAGGCTTTATTTCCTGTCCCTGGGGCTCTTGGTTGCACAGTTATCTTGCTGACCATTTTTGCCTGTTTTATATGCAAACAAATGTGCGACTCCGGTCAGCCAGTGGCCTTGTGTGCCTCACTGGGTCTGCTTGTTTTTTTTTCTGCGCCCAGGATCTGCTAGCCCTTTGTTGCCTGTGTGCCAGGGTCTGCCAGCCACTGCTTTTTCCTTCCTCAACCCCTCTCCGCCAGCCACCCACTCCGCCCCTCTTACTGGTCTAGATGAATGGTTGTCAGACTTCCATACAGTTCAGTTTTCTGTGTGTTCTGGTTGTGTTTTTGTTTCTAAATCTTTGTTTTCCTTAATTTTGGTTGTGTGAGGAGGCACAGAGTTTCTACCTACGCCTCCATCTTGGCCAGTTCTACGTACTCTTTTTTTGTTTGTTTGTTTGGTTTCTTTGAATTCTTTCTGGTAAAGCATGTTATAAGATTTCCTTCCAGAAAATAAAAACTGTAAGATAAAGATTGGGGAGATGTGTGATACATTATTTATTTTAAATTAATGTACTGATTTGCAAAAAAATACATAAGGAAAACATACATTACAGTATTACAGTGCTAGGAGACTTGGGTCAGAAGAAGCTTGTTGGTTCTAGTTTCCTCTTCTACCATCCTAACTGCTGTTGGTCTAACTTCCCATTTTGTTTTTAGTGAAAATACAGGAATGAACTCTTTAAAGAGAGGTTTGTATTGGCTTATCAAAATAACACTTTGGTAATACTTTTCATCATGATTGTGTATAGGTAATCTCTCTTTTTCTCCCCTTAGAATTGAGAAAAGTTCCAAAATCTTCAACTCGTCCACAGCATAAGGCTAATGAAAATGAGATTCTGGTGGCTGACACTTGTGATCAGAGTCCATCTCCAGTAGCGAGTAAGCAAGATATTGAAATTATTTTCTAAGTTTAAACTTTGTGGTTACTGGTGGGCAAGAGTGGTCCATAGTCTGAATTACACAATATTTTAAAATATTCTGTATTAAATTTTGTCTGTATTACTAGTTGCTTAGCAGTTTTTTCATATTGGGAAATAATGTTACTCTACTATTAAAAATTGCTAATAATTTTCATTAAATAAAACTTTATTCTGGTTTACTCATTGATTCAACAAGTATTTTAGTGTTTATTTATGTACCAGGCACTGAACAAAATCATAGCCCTTAACTTTGTTGAGCTGGGGAGAGAAAGAAAATACACAGATATATGTTAGGTTTCCTAATAATTTTTCTCACCCTGCTCTCCTCAGAAAAAATAAAACAGGGTAAGGAGATACTAGAAAGCCTTACTTAAAAAGTAGTTTATGAACAAAGACTGGGGGAAGCAAACGAGTCATGGGGATATCTGGGAGAAGCACATTCCAGGTAGAGAAGAAGTCTGTGAGCACAAAGAAGCTGAAGTGAAGGTGCTGTTTGGTTGGTTTGAGGAACCTTAAGGAGGCCTGTGTGGCTGGAGTAGACTGAGTGAAGGGGAGATTGGTTTGGGGATCTCTGTTGTTCAGGGAGGGAAGAGGCTGCGAGCAGGTTTGCAGGGTAGGATAGGGGTGGTTAGAAATCAGGAGTATAGTTTTGAGAGTACTCTGTTTGAAATTCTGGATGGACATTGAGATAAAGATTTTGGGCGGGAAGGTGGATATGAGTTTAGAGTAGGAGAGAGGAATGAAAGTGTTAGCATGTAGGTGGCATCTAAGCCAAGTGAATATGAATGGAGAAGTTCAAGTACTTAGACCTACGGCATTACATTATGTAATTCTTAAGTTTTACACAGTGATTCTTAAGTTTTTCTCTTTATCACCCCCACCTAGACTTTCTAGATTTTTCTCTAATCATTTCCCCATGGAAATTTTAATAATGTAGCTATACTGTATGAATATATGTATGTCTGTGCCTTAAACATGAAAAGAGATTTTTTTGTCTCCCAAGAACATTTTTCACCCCATTGGAGAAGTAGTGATTTAGAGGTTGTTGAAATGAGGAGGATCCAACAATGTATCCAGTGAAGGAGCTACCAGTGAGATGGGGGATTGTGGTGTCCTTTAAGGCAGTTGGAGAGAGGAAGGAGAGGTCAACTGTGGCAAACAGTGCTAATAGGCCAAGGAAGATGAAGACTGAGAATTGACCATTGGATTTGGTCACATGGAGACCACTGACTGTGAAACTCGTAACACGAGCTGTTAAAGCGTAAGGGTGAGCAACTAGACTGTTTCATGTTCAAGAGAAATCTAGGATCAGAGAAAGTGGAGAGAGCACTTCTAAGCAAGTCCTTCAAAAGATGGGATATTATAGCATATCCAGTATATTTTTATATTTATGGGATGATCAAGTAAAGAGAGAGAAATTAATAATTCTGGAGAAAGAGGGAACAATTGTCAGATTCTTTAAAAGCTGAGAGGAGATGGGATCCAGAGCCCAATTGGAAGAGTTGGTGAAGGTTAATTGCTTACTCATTTTTTATTGGTATAAAACTTACTCTCTGAAAGCTACAAATCATTGTATATTAGCATGTGTGTAAGTTTGTGTGCTTGTGTATAGACAGTCTGTCTGGCAAGGTGTGCTAGGTGTATAGCAACGAGCGGACAGATCCTTGCTTCTCAGCAAGGACTCTGGAGCCCATTCTCTTCTGCTGTTGCCAGGAACTTTGCTCCGTCAGTTGTCCTCTTTTCCTGTATCTCCTCAGTTTCTCTGTGAGTTCTTTTTTTTTCCAACATACTCATAGACGTTATCTTTACTCTTAAAAATAACCCCTCTCTTAATTGTCTCCATCCTTAGCTACAGTTTCTCTTCAGAGCTGGAAAGTGATCTTTCAATATCTCTTCTTTCTCAACTCGCATTCACTTCATTTTGGTTAAATCCACTATCCACTCCTTGCTCCTGCCCCTAGAGAGAGGTGGGCACTTAGGGAAAGGGCACAGGGGAAGGGAGGAAGGATGGGGAAAAGAGGGAAAGGCAGCAGAGACAGAGAATATATTCTCACATTTCCTTCTCTCATTATGTTGAAACTGCTCTGGGAAAAGTCATCAGTGACTTCCTGGTTATTAAATCTAATTAATACCTCCCAGTCCTTATCTTACTTGACCTTCCTGTGACATTTGACAGTAGTGAGCACTCTGTTTCTTGAAGTGATGCCGCTTTCCTGGTTCTCCTCTTATTCTCTTTTCACCTTCTTTTATTGGCTATTCTTTTTTCTCATTTAAATGTTACTTTCCCCAGTATTTATGTTTCTTGGTCTATTCTTGTCTCACTTTCTAGCTCCTTCTGGAGGAATCTTGCCTAGAGTTAGTATTCTGCTACAACCTATATGATAATAAATCCAAAATCTATATCAGTAAGACTTTTCCCCTGGATTCCAAACCAATGTATCTGACTGCTGTTGAACATCTTTACCTAGATATCCTTCAACTTCTGTGTGTCCAAAATTGAATTTTTTCTGTCAAACCTACTCCTCATCCTTTTATTTACAATCTCAGTGAATGACCCTCTACATACCTGTCTGAGTTACCCAAATCAAAAAGCTTTGTGTTTTCCTAGACTCCTGCTCCTTCGCCTTTCATATTTGAATACTCTCCAAGTCTTACTGATTCCACCTCCTACATGTCTGTCATAAACATTCCTCTGTACCCCCATCATGCTAGTTTGGGCTATCAGCATTCCTAAGATTGTTTTAGTAATCTAATTAGTCCTCTTGCCTACCATGATTGCTTCTTGCTCTGTCATCCTGTCATGGCTAGAATTACTTTTGAACCCAAATATTGCATGTACTCTATTAAAAACTCTTGGGTATCTCTTCATAGCCTACAGGATAAATTTTAAACTCCTTAGCATAATCTGGTTTCTCACTGACCTGTCTGGGCTTATGTTCTAGTACTCCTATATCTTTTACACTTTGATTTCCAGCAATTGAACCATGTTTTCCCTGAACATGTAATTTTGTTTCATATATATAGACCCTTTTACATACCCAGAACCTTTCTTTTTGCCCCCAATCCAGTTGACCTGTCAAATTCCTCTTAGGCATCATTTGATGGAGCTTTTCTTGATTTTTCCAAAGCAGATTTAGGAGTCCTTCTATATTTTAATCACGCCTTTTTCATGTACCTTATTATAATATCACATTTTATTGCAGTTCTCTTTAACTTTTCTATTTTAACTATAGCCCATAAGTTCCTTGAGGACAGAAATCTTTTCATCTAGTGCCTAGTACAATGCCTGGAACATAGCATGTGCTCCATAAATACTTGTTGAGTTATTGGAACTCTGTATTTATAAAATATAATATTTGAACATAGACAATTTCTATATAAATGTGTTAGTTTAAAACTTGAAATATATGCAATGCTGAAAATCTTTCCCATAAAGTATGTTTTTATGAAAAGCATTATAAATATGGTTTGATGTATCTTAGGTCACAGTAAATCCATTATAAATATAATTATATGGTATTTTTGGTGGCAATATAAAAAATCTATCTGTTGCATTCAATTTACTTAACATAAATAGAAAACTTGGCTGAAAATGTTTTGCAAGTGTAGACACCAGATATCTGCAACTTACTGTCATTTATAGTGGATATTTTGGGCACAGATTTTAAAAATTACTCAGTGCTGGCTTGTAAAATGTTTCTGAGAGCCTTTTATTCCTTTTTTGTATTATTTTGTACATCTAGTTTCTACAATTCCATAATTGTTTTTTTTCTTACTTAGAAACATGTGGAACAAGCAGTTATCCCACTGATAAGTTGCCTTTTAATTTAGCTGTGATTGTTGCTGAGACACTTGGACTTATTCCAGAAGAATCTGTAAGTAGTTGGTGATAATATGAATTAATTGGTGTCCTTTTGGGGCAGTTCTTATAGAACTGAGCTAAAGTAAAACTATTTTTCCAAACATCATTGAATAAAGGCCTAGAACAAAATTGATGTGGCTAGAAAGGCTCATTAAGTTATCCACCCAGGCAGTTCCAGAAATCTAGAGTCTAGAATTCTTGTGATACAGATTGTGGGTTGAATCAAAATTTAGGGAATTCATAATGGCTTAGAGGGTTTGTCCAGCCCTCTTCCCTGCTCCTTCTCACCTGTTCTTATCCTGTTTCATCTAAGAGAAGACCTAAACCTTTAGGTTTATTTCAGAATGTATTGGATCTTCTCTGCATCCATTAAACTAGGGTTTGATTTGAAAAACAGGATGAATTTTGGGGTCTACCATATATACTTTAGTTCTCTGTCCTTGTAAGTGCCAGTCCAAAAGGACCTGATTCTTAGGGATTGGGTCAGTAACTGACCCCATGATTTTTTTTTTCATTATTTTGGTGCTTCTTTACACCAGACACATTTATTTTTTTCTTAAGTGGTCCCTAAAAATTGAAAACTTGAATTCTTCAGTCTTAAGGAAGTTTCCCTTCGATATACTTTAAACTAATATTCCTGTGCTTTTGTTGGCAAATATGTATGTGCTCTTATAAAATGGTCTTTCTACTTATTGAATCTATAAAACTTGAATTGATTTTTTATTACATTTGGGTAATTGTTCTTTCTAGCTTTAAATCCATATTCAAGTGATAGTGGTAGTTTTTAGCGTTTGAACTTCAAATGTGTTTTAATGGTTTTTAATTTTCTCCTACCCATAATCCTGGCAAGTCAGTGGTTTTAAACACCAAATATATTAAGGGAGCTGATCTCTAATGATTTGGTGCTCAAATGTGGTCCACAGGCCAACACCTTATGCATCATTTTAGAGGTACAGAATCTCAGATGCCGCCCAGACCTACTGAAAGAACACTTTATATATTTTAACAAGGTCCCCAGTTGACTTGTATATGTATATTAAACTAGATCATTGAATAAAGGCCTAGAACACTAGGCCTTGAGGGCTTTGAGGACCACTGTTCTCTAAAGGAGCCTTTTAAATTAATCTCCTGTCAGAATAAATAATCATATCTGTTCCTTCCCCTCATCTTAATAATTATTGGTAGGGAATGGAGTTTTATATATCAGTAATAGAATGTACTTACCTAAAATAGTAAAATATTAACTTTTTTCTTCTTTAAACTTAAAATGTGCTTCTATATTTTATTGTGATAAAAAATGCACAATGTCCTGACATTGTAGCTCAGTTGGTTAGAGCGTTGTCCTGATACACCAAGGTTGCAGGTTTTGATCCCGTCAGGGCATTTACAAGAATCAACTAATGAATGCGTAAACAAGTGGAACAACAAAACAATGTTTCTCTCTCTTTCTCTAAAACCAATACAAAGAAATTTAATGCACATAACATGAAATTAACCATTTCAAAGTGTGCAATTCAGTGGCATTTAGTATATTCACAATATTATGCAACTGCCACTTCTATCTAGTTCCAAAGCATTTTCATCATCCCAAAGGAAATCCTGTTAAACATTCAGTTTTTGTTTCCCACTACTTGCAGCCTCTGGCATTCACCAGTCTGCTTTCTGTCACCTGTTCTGGATAATTCATGTAAATTGGATGGTGTATTATGTGGCTTTTGAATCTGGCTTCTTTTGTTTATCCTGTTTTTGAGGTTCATCCACACCATAGCATGTATCAGTATTTGATTTTTTTAATTAATTTTTCATTGTATTTATGTACTTTATATTTTACTACTGAAGGAATCTCAAGGTCCCGAGAGCACTCTTGGTGATGAGCTCTACCACTGTCTAGAAGGAGATCACAAGAAACAGACTTTAGAGGAGTCTACAAGGAAAACTGAAGATAGTTTAAGGTAATTGGGGGCACTTTGGTGAAAATTTATAAACTATTGGTGAAATCCTATCACACTGAGTTCCATAAAATTAAACTATTCATCTCCCTTAACATACAGTTTGTTATTCTGGTGGTATTAATTTTTATTTTAAAAAATGTTTTCTCCAGTTTATGACCAGTTGAGGACTTTGTGCATTACTGCAGAGAAATGGATGTTACTTTTAGATTCTTCTATACTTTGAGCAAGTGCTTAAGAGTTCCCAGTCTTGCTCATCTGCATTTTTAATGACTCATCCCTTCTGGGTTTGCATTTCCGAAAACTGGATGTTGTATAAAGCTTGGATGAGACTGCATAAAGATTGTGTTGCATTTCATTTTGACTAGTTTCAGAACATCCATTAACTAATAATACTATTTATGTAGCATTTTGCTTTTTAAAAAAATTAATTTAATTATTGTTCAAGTACAGTTTTCTATCTTTTACTCCCATCCCAGCCCATCCCCCCCCATGCTCCCCACCTCCCTCCCATTTCCACCCCTGTTGCATTTTGCTTTTTAAAAGAGTTTTCAGTTTTAGGTACATATATCACATTTAACGTGTCATTATAATAACTCATTAAAGTAGGTTTTATTACTCCATATTTTGCAGTCAATAAAAATGTAGCTTTAGCGTGGTTAAATGCCTTTCTTAAGACCACATAGCTGTTCACTACTAGGTAGAGCACCTACCCATTTCCCCCATCTTCAGACAAACTTAGTGCTCTTTCTACTACCAAAGCTGTCTCCTCTGCTAGAGGCAGGCTGTTTCTTTATATATGTTCAGTTCTGTAGTACAAGAATTTGTTTCTTGGAGTTACTCATGACAGGATTTCATAACACCGAAAGAAGTTGGGTCCCCAGTGGAATTTATTAAAATATGATTTTCTTATATAGTGAAGATATTTAAATTATTTAGGAAAATGTTTATAGGTATTGAGGTAGAATGACTATATTGTTTTTCTCTGCTTTTTGTCAGCTAAAGGAAGAGAAGCCAGCAACTATATGCTATTGTAAATGCTGGTGAATCATCTATCTATAATATATAGATAAGACCTTACTATTAATAATTCTATAATAGCATATGGTCTCTCATCATGTCTTTTAATTTTCACCTTATTTTTTTAATCAGAAAAAAAGTTTTACCACTCTTTTTTCTCTTAGATTTTCAGATCCCAATTCAAAGACGACTCCTCAAGAAGAACTAACTACTCGGATATCATCTCCTGTATTTGGAGCTACCTCTAATGTGAAAAGTAGTTTTGGTTTGAATACAAGTTTGTCTCCTTCTCTTTTAGAGACCGGGAAAAAAAATCATCTGAAAACAACACATTTCAGCAGCACCTCTAATTGTAGATCAGAGAAAACTAGATCAAAATCTGAAGATAGTTCCCTTTTCACACATCATAATCTTGGGTCTGAAGTGAACAAGATCATTAACCAGTCTTCTACTAAACCAATGCTTATAAATAAAAATATAAGTGAATCCATAAGTGCACAGGATAGTATTGATCCCATCAAAAATAATATTACTGATAAAGATAAACATGGGGTACCACTGAAATCATTGGGGTGCAAAACATCAAAAAGGAAGAAGATTGAGGAAGAAAGTGAAGATGAAGTAAGCTGCCCCCAAGCCTCTTTTGATAAAGAAAATGCTTTTCCTTTTCCACTCGATAGTCATTTTTCTGTGAATGGAGACTATGTGATGGATAAACCTCTGGATCTGTCTGATCGCTTTTCAGCTGTTCAGTGTCAAGAGAAAAGCCAAGGAAGTGAGACCTCTAAAACCAGATTTAGGCAAGTGACTCTCTGTGGGGCTTTGAAGCCCATGTCAAAGAGCTCTTCCTCAAGCAGAAAGGCCTTGAGTGGGAGCTGTGTGCAAACCAAAGATTCCCCAGAGGAGCCCTGTTTGCAGGAGTGCATCCTCCAGCCCCTGAGTAGATCCTCCCCAGATAACAAAATACCGTTACAAATAAAGGAGGAAAAGCCTACCTTTAAAATCCCTCTGCATCCACGTGAAGCTTTGGAGACAGAGAATCTTTTTGATGATGTGAAGGTTTGTGTTAAATGTTCAAGGGTTTTGGTTTAAATGATTGTGATTTCATCTATATGCTAATAATCCTTTCTGTTTTAGGGTGCTGGTTCTCATGAGCCAATAAAAATAAAAACCAGGTCAATTCATGGGGCCTGTGAACTTGCATCAGTTCTTCAGCTAAATCCATGTAAAATCGCTAGAACAACGCCCCTACCAAACAACCATGGTATGTGCACTATACATAGTATTTCCCCTCTATATTTGTTATCTTGTAGTATTTAAGATAGTAAATATCTTAGTTAAATATATTATTTACATTCTTTGGATAGCTTGAATTGTTTGGGGAGAAAATATTTTCTTCCTGCACGTTCTGTGTTTATAAAATAGTTTTCATTGGATTCATTTTACATGTGATTATCCTTGTGCTTTTAGAAAAAATGAAATGAGATCTTTAATACCTACTTTTATAGGAGATTTTGTGGATTTACCTATTTTATGTAGTTATTTCTTATTTTCTTTACAAAAACCTTAAACAACACAGAATTTTAAAATGTATGAAGTAGAATTTTTACCATCCAAAACTTGTTCCTCAGCCCTTAGATGGCCTGTTCTTTTTCTCTGCATTTACATGTCTATCAATGTGTACACATAAACATATGTGTAGAGATTTATGTGGGTTGTTCAGCTTCTAGTGTGAGAACATTGTTTGCTCTAATCTTGTATATATGTATTAATTTTTCGTAAGTCTGCTGTGTTTAAAAGGAGTCTTTTGGGGGGTTTTAGCCATCAAATATTTCTGTACTTCATATGCAGTATTTTTTTCTTCTATTCTTCATTGGGAAGTTATTTCTTCATTCTGGGTTTATTTTCTTGTTTTTCTGTAGCACATTTTTCAGTTGTTCTTCCAACAAGAGTTCTGTCTCTGCATAAATTTTTTTTTCATTCTCAGTCCTTTTTTAAAATCTTTTTTTATAATTGTTCTAATGAATATAGTATATACCTGCTTAATTTTTCATAGTCTGCTTAGAATTAATATTGTACCACTTTATGTTCTGTAACTACACCTTATGTAGTAGTCATGTATCTCTACAAATATTGAAAATCCCTTCAAACAATGTTACAATTTGAACTTTAAAAAAATTATATTGAGCCCTGGCAGGTGTAGCTCAGTAGATTGAGGGTGGGCCTGTGAACCAAAGAATCACTGTTGGATTCCCAGTCAGGGCACATGCCTGGGTTGCAGGCCAGTTCCCAGCAGGGGGCGCGTGAGAGGCAACCATACATTGCTATTTCTCTCCCTCTCTCCTTCCCTTCCCCTCTAAAGATAGATAAATAAAATCTTTTTTAAAAAATTTAAGAATGTTATATCGACATAAAAATTACATATTAAAATTCAAAAATTTATAAAATTACTGGTTTCCTTATACTCCCAGAGTTGTGTGGCCATTACTACAGTCTCAGTTTAGAACATTTTCATCATCCAAAAAACCCCAGAAAGAATAGTACCCATTAGCAATCATTCTTCATTCCCAATCCTCTTCCCCAGTCCTAAGCAATCACTGCTTACCTGGGCCCTCCCCTGACACTAGTCCACCTCCCCTCCGGTTGAGAGAAGATACTTGTTTATCGAAGCTAATATGTTTTACAGGCAATAAAACCTGAGTCCGTCTATATTCCTGAAAGATAAAAGTAATATAGCTGTCTGTCTCTATAGCTTTGTCTTTTCTGGGGTTTTTATAGAAATGAAATCATATCATTTTTGTGACTTTTTTACTATTATGAATAATGTTGCTGTGAATAGTTGTATACAGTTTTGTGTAGATGTGTTTTCCTTTTTTTTTCCTGAGTTATACATCGTAGTAGAAATGCTGGACCATGGGCTAACTCTGTTTAACCTTTTGAGGAACTTCGTAACTGTTTTCCAAAGCAACTACATCATTTTCTATTCCCACCAGAATATGAGGGTTTCATTTTCTCCACATCCTCACCAACACTTGTTATTATCTGTCTGTTTGATTCAGGCCATCTTATTGGGTGTGAAATGGTGTCTCTCTGTAGTTTTGATTTGCCTTTCCCTGATGGCTAACGTTGAACATCTTTTCATGTGCTTATTGGTCATTTCTATAGCTTTTTTTCAAGGACTGTCTATTAAGATTTTTTGCTCACTTTTAACTGACATATTTGTCTTATATTGAGTTGTGAAAGTTTCCTATATATCTTAGATACAAGTCCTTTACCAGACATGATTTGCAAAACTTTTCTCCCATTCCATGTGTCTCGTAATGTTTAAAATCTGTTCTTAATTGTCATATATTTTTTCCTCCTTGTCTAAGATGTGCCCTTTGAAAATATCCAGTGGAGTATAGATCCAGGAGCAGACCTTTCTCAGTGTAGAATGGATGTTACTATAATAGATACAAAGGTAAGTTAGAAAGTAAAACCAAAGCCCACGTGGTTGTTCTAGTCACTCTCCTCTCTCACTCTGTGGCCTGGAGATAATCACATACCTCTTAAAACCTGCACTTACTTATTTAGAAAACAGAAACAAAAATACCGTATTTGCTATGTATAATGTGTACCTTTTTGCCCACATGTTTAAGGGAAAAATAAGGATGCACATTATACATGGGTAGTACTAATTCCGTATCTATATAAATGTTTTTAATTCTTTTATTTATGCTTATGCATAAAAGTGTAACTCTGGAAAGCAATAACAGTACCCATGTGCAATGTGATAATCAGTTTTATATATAATAATAAATTGAGTAAAAAATTAAAGCAAAATATTGTTTTCCTGAAAGTTTGGGTGCACAGTATGCATAGCAAAATACAGTGTTTATTCTTCCAGCATTATGGTATCTGAGAGAGTAATAATACTTTATGACTTTAGAGACCTTTGCTGGAAAGTACAATTATAGCTTTAAAATAATACAGAATGCTAGTTATTTTATTTAAAACAATTATTTATCAAAACAATTCATCATATGCTTTAACTTTTAAAATAATGTACTATCAAGAAAAAAATTTATTTTCCCAATTGGCTACAGTTTAAAATTCAAAGTAAAAATAACTTGCTTGGTTTATGTTTAGAATTTATATAGGTTGAGAAGTTCTCTTTTACTTGGTAGTATATTAATAAAGTATTTATCAGTTGTTAAAGCAGTATATATCCATTAAGAAATCAGGTTTGATTTATGAAATTTCTGATCTTTGTACACACTGATGTCCATTGCTGTGAGGTAGAGTGGAGAAGCAACGGGGAAGCTGAGGGAGTGCAGCGCTCTGTAGCCCCGTCCCCTGGCAGCAGTCCCCCAAGGTGCAGAGGTACCAGGTGCTGCTGTCGGGTGGAGAGGAGATTCTTGTGTATCGAAGCTAACTGTTTTACAGGCCATAAAACCTGAGTCTGTCTATATCCCTAAAAGATAAAAGTAAATATAAAAAAAGATAAAAGTAAACTTAATGCTACTGAAGTATACATTTGAAAATGATTAAAATGGTAAGATTTGTTATATGTATTTTACTAGAAATGCTTTTTAAAGTAAACATAAAGCCATAAATGGATAATTGTTAAAGTTTTGAATTTTTAAATATTCAGGATAGCAGTCAGTCGAGACTAGCAGGAGGAGAGACAGTGGACATGGACTCTACGTTGGTTACTGAAACTATGCTTTTAAAAATGAAGAAGCAAGACCAGAAGGGAGAGAAAAGTCCAAGTAAGATATGATTTTTTAAACTATTTTAGTAAAAATATGGAGGGAAGTTTATAGTCCTACCATTGCATTGATAAGCACAGGTGATCTCTTCACCATAAACCAGAGTTTTCTTTTCCTGTTCTGATAATTCCAGATTTCTGTTAGTAAAGCGTAATCTCAATATTTCAGAGGAATAAAAATTTCTAGCCGTAATTTCTTTTACTTTAGAAAGAATTCAGATTGTTTCCAGGGGTAGCAAACCACAGCCGGCTGCCAGTTTTATAAATAAAGTTTTATGGGAATACAGCCTCACTCACTTGTTCATGTATTGGCTATGGCTGCTTGTTGACACAGCAGAGTTGAGTAGTTGCTGCAGAGATTTGCCTGGCCCCAAGGCCTACGGATATTTACTCTGTGACCCTTAAAAAATTCGCTTAGTTTGGTGTGAAGCCAGGGCATGAAGGATGGTGGTCTTCAGCTGGAGCGGTAGACCTGGGTCCAGGCTGTGGAGTGTGAGGAGGAGTGCTGTGCCACTCTGGAGGGGAGAGGTGACTAGAGAAGGAAGGGAAAGCCACTGCCCTATGAAGCAGCAGCAGGAGGCACAAAGCCTCAGTATGGCCTGTGAGGCCTCAGATGGTGAGAGGAGAAGGGACCAAGCCACTCAAGGTGCCAAGTTGGGAGCCTCAGGACTGGCAGCAGCAGCTGGCAAACCTCACACTGTGAAGAATGGGAAGGACGTGCCTTTGGACCAGCTGGGGGCTAAGCACTACTATAACCTCAGTGTGCCCCAAAGGTCCAGAGGTGCCAGGTGCTGCTGTCATCAGTGCTGTATAGCAAGACCAAAGACCAGGTGACAGTGCATGCAGCAGGTACGGGTCCGGGGCCTGATGGTGGGTGGCATCCTGCAGACAGATGACAGCATGCTGGTCACACTCGTCTACCCTGTGGGCTTCTGGAGAAACATGATGAAGTACATCAAACAGACCAGTGCCATCCTGTAGCAGCACTGTACTGGGGACATCACAGCCTCTGTGGCAAAGCTGGTGGCACTGTTAGGCTTTAGGCCCAAAATGGCACACTTGGCCATGGCCGTGTCCTTGGCCACTGTGTTGGGCATCACAATGGACACATATGTGCTCAGAATTGACATCTGACTTAGGTGGACAAAAAAGGTGACCAAGTCCTTGGAGGAGACCCATGCAGACCTGTGCTGCTAAGCCGGCCTCAGTCAGGCCCTGTGTGCACCTGCGCACATGGGCTCTGAAGGCTGTGTCTCTTCTGCAGCTCTGCTGGAGAGCTGCAACCTATTCATAATAAAGCTTGGGGATTTGAAAGGAAAAAAAAGAAAGAAAAAAATGGCCGATCCTTGGTTTAGACACTGTTTTTTTTGAAAGTCCTGTTTTAGGAATATAGTTTTACAAAGCAATTGCATAAGGCGAAAATGGGGGAGGGAGTGTCCTGAGGGGTTAGTTTAGATTTGCAAATTAACAGTAAATGAAGAACAATAGTTACTCTGCCATTCTCTGCTTCTACAGAAAAAGGAATAATTTAGGGTCTTACACCCTTTGTGTTGAGAACCTGTTAAATCTTCATCCAAAGCCTTGCTTTTCCAAAAGAGGTGGAACACAGGAAGGATTTTGGTTGACACAATCTCAGCAACATTCCTAACTAAAGAAACTGACACAAGTTCAAGTAGACTGGAGCTAGTTTCATTTATCATCCTTATGAATTGAAGATGTAGGACCTGCTACTTGGCAATGCAGTGCAAAAAGCAGAGGCATTTTCCAACCATCAGCTGTTGGGCACTGAGGACATTCAGACAGGTTTGCGTGTCTCTGATTCTGTAGGCTACCTGTGCAGGGCTAAGTAATGAAACAGCTGCTCTTGGTCTCACTTCTTCTGAGACACCTTATCTCTTGCTTCCCCAAATGCAGTACGTGAGAGAAAATTTTAATATTTTGCTTTAATTCTTTGTTCTTTAGAAATAACTATTCATATGGTCAAATAGCTGGCTGCCTGAGTTGTGGGAGGACAGTACCTATTAAAAGAAAAACCTTAGTAGTCGTGTATTGTCTTTTTATAGTGAGTGACACAAGTAATTTTCTTAAGAAGGTACTTTACTTTTAAGATTATTTTGTTTGTGATATCAGTTCCTGGTAATGTTTTTCTCATTTTTATAGGAAGGGGAAAAACTAACTTTTGACTACTTTTGGCTTCAAATTTATCTAGTTGATTCAAAGAACATGATAGTTCCCCAATATATTTGAAGGAGGTATCATGTAGAAGGGACATTGGAACTTCCAGCTAATGAGTTTGAACAAATAATTTTAGCTAAATAAGGTGTTGTGTGACTATTGATACATAATAAATTAATTCAGTAACTTAAAGGATTAAAACAAACATTTTCTTATCTTTGGTAGTTTCTGTGGCTCAGGAATTCAGGAAGGGCTTGGCTGAATGGTCTTGTCTCAGGGCCTCACACAGGTGTAGGCAGGTGGTGGCTGGAACTAGAAGAGCAGAGGGCTACAGATGGCATCTTGGCATCTTTCCTCAATTAGTCTCAGGGCTTCTCCTTATGATCTTTCCGTGAGAGCTAGTTTAAGCCCTTTCATCACGTAGAAAAGGAGATTAAGTTCCCAGAGTGAGAATCCCCAAAGAGCAAGATAGAGATAAATGACAGTTTTATGATCTGGCTTCAGCAGTTGCATAGTGTCCCAAAGACCTGCTTAGGTTCAAAGCAAGTGAAACATGGCCCTCACTATTCAGTGGGAGGGGTGTCAAGATCATGTTGTAAAAACAGTGCATGGGATAGAAGATATCCCTGAGGCTGTATTTGGAAAAAACAGTCTGCCCATTTGACCTATAAGGTAAACCTTTTTAATACTTAGAAATCATTAAAAATGAAACACCAATAAAAACTCCCAATTGCTGCTAACATTTCAACTCACAAGATGTTTTTTGTATCCCTGCTCAGTGTTAAGACTTATAGATGTGATAGAAAGATCAGTAGGATGTAGTCTCTGTACTCAAGTATTTTATAGCAGAAGTCAGACCCTCCCCCCCAAAAAAACATTAGCGACTTACTGTGACTTACTGCCAGCATATACGGAATGCTATGGAAATGCCTAGCACACTGCCTGGCACTTAGAAGTTCTCTCTTTTATCTAGACATTTGACTCTCAAAATGAAAAGTAAACAAATGTTTAACTATTTAGTAAATATCGAGCTGTAATTCTATACCAGGAAGTGTTCCAAGAACTGGAAACAGTGAGTAAACAAAACAAAAATACTTAGCTCATGAAATTTACATTCTAATAGGGAAGAAACAAGCAAATATCTGGTAACATAGATGATGGATAGTACTGGAGAAAGATAAAATACAGTATGGGTGCTAGAGCCCCTTGGGTTGGAGGAGATGGTGTTTTTTTTTATAGTGGAACTTCTGTCATATTTGTTAGCCAACTGAATATATTTCTGATTTTAGTAAATTTTGGTGTGTTTTTTTAAAAATGTGATTATATAATATGTAGTTAATACTCTGAAGATGAATTTATCAGTTTGCATGTCCAGTATGGAATTGAATTCACTAACAGTACTTACCAAGTGTTAATGATAATGCAAGAAAATACTGTTTTTGCTGCCACATTTGAAAAATAAGCAGGTAAGCAAAATTCTAGAGGTTTTGATGCCACCTTGTTTTTAGTACACACTTTGTTTTTAACAGTATTTTTTATTCATTATGATATATATCCTATTCTTCATAGTTTCTTTGATAGGACTCTTTTTGGTTTAGTATGAATTATATATGACCTGATAGGGAAAAAGAGATTTTCAGTGTTTGTAATAAAAATAACAAAACTAGCATTCTCTTCACCACAAGTGAAGGACACACAAAGCCACAACATAAAGGTGTTGTGACTGTACAGTAACGACCTGCACTTAGGGGTTTGTTCTTGCCTCATGTACATAGGAATTACTTTGTGGCAGTTACTAAAAGTTTCATCTTAGTCTGTATAGAAAGCAAAATGCTTGCATGTTACCCTGAATCAATGCTCTTCTACATAGATGGAGAAAGAAACATGAATGATAGCTTGGAAGATATGTTTGATCGGACAACACATGAAGAGTATGAGTCCTGTTTGGCAGATAGCTACCCCCAAGTAGCGGAGAAAGAGGAGGAATTGTCAGCTGCCACAAAGAAACCAAACAGTAAGGCTGTTTTCTTACTAATTATGGCTTCTCGGTTACACTAAGTTCAGTAAATTAAGTCATGAGGCTAATTAACGGATGCTGGTATATTAACAATTAAAGTTTCATGTTGCTTATATAAATCTCTTTTTCACAGGTTTCTTTTTGTTTTTTAAGATTAATAGGAGAATTACAAAAATAGTTCAGAGGGCTCCCCTGTACCTTTCACTCAGTTTCCCCTTATATTAACATGTTATATAACTGAAATACTCCTCAAGATTTAGAAATTAGCCCTCATTAGTGTGGCTCAGTGGATTGAGTGCTGGCCTGTGAACCAAACTGTCACTGGTTCACAGTCACTGTTCAGTTTGCAGTCAGGGCACATGCCTGGGTTGCAGGCCAGGTCCTCAGTAGGGGGGTGGTCGTGCAAGAGGCAACCACAAATTGATGTTCTTCTCCCTCTCTCCCTCCCTTCTCTCCTTTCTCTCCCTAAAAATAAATAAAATATTTTAAAGAAGACTTAGAAATTAACCTTGACTTGATATTATAGATTTTTCTATAATATATGCATAAATTTCATAAAATCTTTTAGAAACTTCTTTTTTAAGCAATAAAATTAATGATTATAATAGAGTGAAAAGAGGGTTTTGCAGAAAATTCAGGCTCATGTCCTGTTTGGAATGCTTTACCTTCTCAGACAAAATGCTTAATGTAACTATCTATCTATATATATATATATCTACATAGATAGATAAAGATTCTATATATATCTACATAGATAAATATATATATAGTTACATTAAGTATAGATGTAGATAGATAGATAGATAGATCGATCTTCTTAAAATTCGTAAGAAGCCATAGTTTGTACTGTTGGGTAGCAGCCAAAAGAAGCATATTCTAAGTGAAGCTCTTAAGTAGAAAGTCTGAATTGCAAGTTAGTTAAAATTCTCACTAAATATCTCATTTTCTTCTTGTGAGCAAAACGGTCAGAATTTTTAATGTTGTGCAAAGGTATTTTTCATGCTGATTTAAATGATCACATCTTCTGTTCTGATACAGTCTGTCTTCATTATTTTTTCCTTGTGCTTCTATCAGGTTTTTTAAATGACAAGTCTGAGCTCTGAATGAATGAAAACCTAAATGCAGACAAAGAACGGCATGCGTTGCTTGCATGCTCTATAGCAAAAACTTGGTCAAGCAAATTTTATGATTAAAATCTATAACTGTTCAGTTCACTTTTTTCCTTCAACAAGAGCCTTTTGCAAGTTGGGTGCACTTCAAAAAAAAGGATATTCTTTTACAAGATATAATTAACTTCTCTTTTTTTTTAAGTTGCATTTCATCCTGACCAATCCGAAAATTTCTTCTCACTTAGCTTTTGTGACAGTGCTCCAGCATTCTTTTGAACTCTGACAACTTTTTTTTTCTAGATTGCCCCCAACACTCTGGTTTTTTCCTTTGCATCATTTTCCCTCAGGCTTTTGTTAACCATCTCTGAAATTGTGATCCCAGATCTGCACCTCTAGTTTGACTTACCTGATAAATCCCAATCCTGCGTATCTCAGTGTTGCTACTTTTGTGTTGCTTCAACAGCTTAAATTTAACGCATCCAAACCAGCTTCCATTTATGTCCTACCTTTCAGATGTTTTTATTTTGCCTAGTCACCCAAGTGTGTACTATAGCGCTTACTGTTTATTTTATTCTTTTTCTTGACCTTTATATTAAAAGCTCTACCAAGTCTTTCCTTATAGGAAGGAACAGGTTGGGGGGAGGATATCAAAAACTCAGTTCTGGACATACTAAACTAGCCATTCAAATGGAGTTGTTTAGTAGGCAGTTGATTTTAGTAGGCAGAATACAGAAGTGATTTTGAGGGGCAACTGCAACTTGGTGCTTAAAGCTGTGAAACTGAGTGAGATTATCAAAGTACATATTGAATGTAAATAGAAAAAGGAAGCATTTTAGGTTCTTACCTCTGAGGTATGACAACTTTAAAAACAGAGATAAAGAAGAACCAGTAAAGGATATTGTGAAGCAGCTGCAGCCAGTGACATGTCATGAGGGAAATGAGAATATGTGCTGCTGTTCTGGAGCCAAATGGAAAAGATGCTTTCAGCCTCAGTCTCGCCTTCTGAACCTCAGATTTGAATCCAGTTACCTTTTTGCTATAAATTCCTTGAACTCAGTATATTCAAATTAAGAATCTTTATTTTTCTACCCAAATTTGATCTTCCCCTGCCTTTCAGGGTCTCATTAAATTCCATTACCTATCCTCACATTTACCAAAGATAGTGATTTGACAGTCATCTTTTTCTTTCACGCCCAATCTGATACCCTGGCAATCCTGTTTCCAAAATGCATCCTGTATCACTTCACCTCTGTGGTCACCACCCTTGTCTACACCACTCCTCTTCTGTCACAGGCCTCCTAATTGGTCTTTTTATATCACTTAGTTTTCCACTCTAGTTCAGTCTCTAAAAGAGAATCAAAAGTGATTTATTTTAAATATAAACTGGCTTGTATTATCTTGCTTAAAAACCTTTCAATGGAAAGAAGGTATTTGAACGGCCACTAAACACATAAGATGCTCAACGTTATTGGATATCTGGGACAGAGATACCACTTCACACCTGCTGCAGTGGTTTAAAAGACTGGTACTGTCTAGCATCAGCAAGAGTGAAGAGCCGCTGGAGCTCTCATTCACAGCCGGTGGGATTATAAAATTGTGCTTTGGAAAACAGTTCAGTGAGGTTTTTTAACAGCTTTATTGAGAATGGTCAGTTTTTTGCCATTTAAGCAGACACCTATCCTGTGACCCTGCAATTCCTTCCCTACGTGTGATACACTCAAGGAAAATAAAAACATGCTCACAGAAAAATGTGTTCAGGAATGTTCATAACAGTGTGATTCACAATAGCTCAAAACGGGAACAAGGGCTTCCAACCAAGATGGAGGCATAGGTAGACACACTATGCCTCCTCGCACAACCAAAATAAGGACAAAAAAAATTTAGAAACAACAACCAAAAAAAGCAGTACTGACAGAAAATTGAACTATATGGAAGTCCGATAACCAAGCAGTTAAAATAGACACATTCATCCAGACCAGTGGGGCGGGGGCTGGGGGGGCCGTGGAGTTGGGTGGAGAGAGGTTGAGGCAAAAAAAGTGGTGGCTGGTGCACCCTGGGCGTGCAAGATAGCAGTGGGTGGACGCATCGAAGTGGTGGATTATGGAGGGGCATGGCACGCGAGGTGGCTGGTGGACCTGGTAGTCTCACATTAGCATGCAGATAAACCAGGCAAAACTGGGGCATGAGACAGACCACGCAACCCAGGGCTCCAGCTCAAGGAAATAAAGCCTCAAAACACTGAAAACACCTGTGGGGGTTGAGGTGCCGGGAAAGACTTCCAGCCTCATTGGAAAGGTCGTTGGAGAGACCCACAGGGACCTCCTGTGGGTACATACACAAGCCCACCCACACGGATGAGGACCAGAAGGGCCCAGTTTGCTTAGGGGAAGTAGTGGAAGCGACTGAAATCTGGCAGAGTAGAGTAAGCGCCATTGTTCCCTCTCGGACCCCACCTCCACATACAGAGTCACAACCCAGTGACTGGGTTGACCCACCCTGGGGAACACCTAAGGCTACACCCCTCATACATAACAGGCACGACAAGACCAAAAAAATTATGGCTCAAACAGAACAGCTCAGAGCCCCAGAGCCAGTACTTCTAAGCAACAAAGAGATAGCCAACCTATCAGATGCATAATTCAAAACACTGGTGATTAGGATGCTCCCAGAATTGGTTGAATTTGGTTGCAAATTAGATGAAAAAATGAAGGCTATGCTAAGTGAAATAAAGGAAAATCACTATTGGTTCCTATCACAGGCAACCAATAGTGATAGGAAGGAAACTGGAACTCAAATCAATGGAGTGGACCAGAAGGAAGAAAGAAATGACCAAATAGAAAAGAATAAAGAAACAAGAATTCAGAAAAATGAGGAGAGGCTTAGGAACCTCTAGGACATCTTTAAACATTGCAACATCCAAAGTATAGGGGTACCAGAATGGGGAAGAGGAAGAGCAACAAGTGGAAAACTTATTTGAACAAATAATGGAGAAATTCCCCAATCTGGCAAAGGAAATAGACTCCCAGGAAGTCCAGGAAGCTCAAAGAGAGTCCCAAAGAAGGTAGACCCAAGGAGGAACACACCAAGGCACATCATCATTACATTAGCCAAGATTAAAATGAAGGAGAGAATCCTAGAAGCAGCAAGAGATAAGGGGACAGTCACCTACAAAGGAGTTCCCATCAGACTATCAGCTGATTTCTCAAAAGAGACCTTGCAGGCAAAAAGGGGCTGGAAAGAAGTATTCCAAGTCATGAAAGGCAAGGACCTACATCCAAGATTGCTTTATCCAGCAAAGCTTTCATTTGGAATGGAAGGACAGATCAAGTGCTTCTCAGACAAGGTCAAGTTCAAGGAGTTCAGCATCAACAAGCCCTTATTATATGAAATGCTAAAGGGACTTATATAAGAAAAAGAAGATAAAAAACATGTATAGTAAAATCACAGCAGACTCACAATTATTAACAACCACACCTAAAACAAAAATTAAGCAAACAACTAGAACAGGAACAACCATAGCAATGGAGATTACATGGAGCGCTAGCAACAGGGGAGTGGGAGGAGGAGAGAAGGGGGAAAGGTACAAAGAATAAGTAGCATATACGGTAGGTAGAAAATGGAGGGTAAGAATAGTATGGGAAATGTAAAAGCTAAAGAACTTATAAGTATGACAAATGGACATGAACTAAAGGTGGGGAATGTGGGTGGGAGAGGGTGTGAGGGGGGGAAAAAATGGGACAACTGTAACAGCATAATCAATAAAACATTTTTAAAAAATGGAAACACTCCAGAAGTCCATTAGCAGGTAGATAAATAGAAATTGTGGTGTACTTAAGAAGAATACTACTTTTCAACAAAAAGGGGTAACTGCTAGACTCAGCAACATGAATGCATCACCAAGACTTGTTAGAAAAATGCAAAAAAAAAAGGGCCCTGGCTGGTGTAGCTCAGTGGCTTGAGCACAGGCCTGCGAACTGCACGATCGCGGTTCAGTTCCCAGTTAGGGCACATGCCTGGGTTGCAGGCCAGTTCCAGGTTCCCGGTTCCCGGTTCCCAGCAGGGGACGAATGAGAGGCAACCATACATTGATATTTCTCTCTCCCTCTCTCTCTCTCTCCCTCTCTCTCCCTCTCTCTCTCTCTCTCCTTCCCTTCCCCTCTAAGATAAATAAATAAAATCTTTAAAAAAAATCAAAAAGGATACATACTATATAATCCCATTAATAGAAGTTCTAAAATAGGCATGACTGAGCTATGGTGATGAAAATGAAATCAGTGATTGTAGGGGACAGTGAGACATAAGAGCATTCTTGTGCAAAACAGTGGAATACGAGGAAACTTTCAGGGGTGGTGGAAATGTTCTTCATCTTGAAATGTACACTGGAATAAACATTTGTCAAAATTTAGAGTACACTTAAAATCAGTGTATTCAGTATGTTAATTATACTTCAATAAAGTAGATTCTTTTTTAAAAAAAAAAAGTCTTCAGTGGCTTTCTGTTGCCTTTAACAATAAAATTCAAGCTCCTTTTGGCCTCCAGTGTCCATTATGATCTGGCACCTGCCCACCTCTTCATTCTCATCTCCAACATCTCTCTCTCTCTGCTGAATCTCAACCACACTGGCTTTCTCTTATATTTTGTAACTTACATTTTCCTATCTCAGGGCCTTTGCCTAAAACATTCCCCACTCCTACCTCTTCCCATGGCTGTCTTGTTATTCATCTGTTACCACCCTACATGTTCTTCCTCAGATAAGCCTTAGGTGTCTGCTTGCTTAATGTTTAACTCCCTGCTTGCTTAGTGTCTGTTTCCCTCACTGCATATGAAATTCATGAGGACAGGAGACCTGGACTCTCTCATTCTACACTTCACATCCAGAACTGAGCACGATGCATAGTGAATTTTGTTATTTGAACAGCTGATAATCAGTTGTCTCTTTGAGTCTAGAAAACTTCAGATTCAGAGTCGATGAGTTCTAGCTTTTCTAGTTGTTTTTCAACTTTCCGATAAAATTTTTAATCTCTATATTTCCTAGTTATAACCTACCTTAAAGATACATAAAAATCAACAGGACTAATAAGTGAAACATATTAAAAGGTGTCAAATGATAGAAGAGATCCTTTAAAGTCTAAAATGCTTTTATAAAAGTATATTAGACTTTTTCTTTTTTAGTTTCTCCTGTGTTTGTAGAGACTATTATATGTAGCTTTTTAATCTAAAATACTTTTAGACATGATTTTTACCTCGCTAGTATTAATTTTAAGGTGAGATAATTAGCATTCTTGCTTATTATGCAGATGAAAAAGAAAGGGGAAAATAAGTTATTAAAATTTTTAGTGAGTTGCCCAGGGGTCTAGAATATGAAACCCAATAAAAATGGAAGATTTGGTACATGGCCCTTCTCCCCTACTTTACCCCCCTCCCCAAAAGCTAATTATTTCTTAGTAATTTTGCATTCCTTTTTGGTGTGCTTCTTTTGTTTACAGCTCATGGTGATAAGCAAGATAAAGTCATACAGAAAGCATTTGTGGGGCCATATTTTAAAAATAATGGCAGGTAAGTTGGTCTTGATAAATACCAGCAATGTGATTGGAGGTAAAACAGCTTTCTTTGTCAGGGCTTAATGGAGTGTGTTCCTTTACCTTTTGACCCTAACAAAACCAGAACTCAGACTTTATAAAAGTGACAAATTTTATAAATAAGGAAATTTTTACCACCACTACATTTTAAAAAATAATTGTCATAGTTATTTCCTCTGCTTTATTTTTAAACATGTTCTATTGTGAAGTTTATATGAACTCTGGGAATTGTTTAAATTGTGCACTACAACTTTAAGGCTTTTAGTGGTAAGCCTTAGTTGTGCTTCAGAATTATAAGGATTTTTAAACCTTCAAAGCAAGTTAATTTTGAATTATAATGCCACATTCTGCTAAATTCTGTAACTTTCAATCATGTATTACTCATTCTAGAAATGAATTAAGGCATGGTAATTCACTCCCAAGGTTTTTTTATGCTTTTTTTTTCCCTTTTAAGTTATGATGATGACAAATTGAGTCATTCGGTAAGCAAAATTATTCCTTATACTTTTATTCCTGTCAATTTTAGAAATCTGACAGACTAAGATACATTTTTATTGATGTCTGTAAGACTCTAACAGATAAAAGCAGTCATTTTGTGGCTAAATGATTGTTTTTCTTTATTTACCAGTTTTTCAAAGAAATAGTATCCTAGCATCTCAAATGTGACTAGGGGGTTTTTTTTGTTTGTTTAAGTTTATCATTATGAACTCATGGATTTATATATATTTGATGTCTCAATCCATTGCAGTTATTATACTTACTGATATTGAAATTGTCCCATCTTTGCCCACTTGAAGCCTCTTTGAATAGATATGACTCTAGTCATCTTTCATAGCTCCCTTGTTTCTGGTATGACAGATGTCCCTTATACACTTCCTGCCATTGGCTGAGAATCTACCAGAATCTGTTATTTCTCCAAGAGCTCTAGTTTTTTGGTTTTTGTTTTGTTTTTAATTGAGAAATGCTATTTAGGCCCCAGTCTAGCCACTGAGGTTGCTCATTCCAGCTGCTGGTCATTGTTTCTAGATCTTTTAGGTGGACAGAGTTAGAAATAAAAGTTTTTGTTTTATTTTGTCTTTTAAGGTGAACTACACCTATTTATATTGATAGCTCCAATTTAAGTTCAGGACTGCCGAATTTTTACGTAACTTCCTGTGTCACATCTATACCTGCTTTCCCACCTGAGAATTCCACTTTTTGGTCCCACCCACATCATTCCTCCTTTAACTTTATTCCACAGTGCACACACAAAACAGTCTCAGAATAACTCAGACTCGCCAGGCATACGATTTTGGAAAATGGCTTAAGAGTTTTTGTGTCTTTTTATTTTTAAGATACATTTTATCAGAATTGTATAGTTAGTTCACTGTGTTTTAAAGTTGCTTTGGATAATTATTTTCTATGTAGTTACGCCACCAACTCAGTACCCAGGTTTGTTTTATTTCCCTTTTTATTTTTTAGGAATTGTTTTATCTTTAATTCTTTTTGAAATTAAGGTAAATTATGTACAAGGTACCAGAGGCTACAAAACAAGGTATATACAAATAAGTCTAATCTCTTATCTGTTAGCTTTTACCCTGTTAGCTTCCTATCCATTTGTTTAAAGTTTATGATCTCCCATGTATTTTAAAAATAAAACTAAGTTTGTGTGTGTGTCACACACATGTCAGTATAGATACTTGTAGCCAAACTCTCTCCCCTAGACAAGTGGTAGAATGTTATATATATGCTTCTCTCTCCTTTGCTGTTTTTATTTAAATCACTCATTGTAGTATATGATGCTTTCCTCATTTCTCTTTTCAGTTTCATAGTACTTTATTGACTGTACCATAGTTCATAGCGATGGACATTTGAGTTGTTCATAGGGATGCTAACATGCATAGCACTGCAATGAATAGCCTTTTGCATTTTCTTCTCAAGTTTTCACCTGTGTATCTTCGGGATAGATTCCTAGAAGTGAGATTGCAGAGTAAAGACTGATTTCAGGTGTTTCATATTAGAAGTTCACTAACTTTTAAAAAAGTATCTGAGTAGTTTTGTTTATTCTGAAACTGTTAGGTATCTGGAGGTCCAGGAGGAGGATGAAGATGTGGGGGTGGTACAAGTCTCCGAGTTCCCGCGGTCCCTTTCCCCACTGAGAGTACTAGTAAACACTGGGTGGGTGGGTTGTGTCGGGTCAGGGGCAAGAAGCTTAGGCACCTGTTAGGTGATGCTTTGGGGCCTGCTACAGATGCCCGTGGACTAGTTAATTTGCTGCTGTGTTACAGCACTCACAGAAACAGAATGGATAGTATTCAGAAGAATGGATATAGCCAAGTTACGTTCTGTGTGAGCTTAAGATTCCATACCTGTCTGGAAGAAACACAGTGATGGCAGTATCTCTGTGCATCCTTTCGTCATCCCCCTGTTTAAATATACAGACTACTCCATTGTCTGAAAGTTCTTGTTTAGGCACAAAAGGAGCTATAACTTCATATACTTTGAACTACAATAATGAAAGCTTTTTTGTTTGGTTTGTTTTTAAGAAAAGTGCTTGCCGCCCAGAGGTGCTTGTGACCAAAATACCCCAAAGTAGAATATGTGTCACCAGCAGGTCATTTTTAAAAACCCAGTTTTTGTGAATGAGACTGTTTAAACTCACCAGGGGTGCTTCTAATATTAATGTGTGTGTATATATATACACCATCACATAATTTTTCATTTACCTATCTTGTCAGTATGGATTTTTCTGTATTGTTTTTTTTTAAAGATTTCAAAAAATGTTCTTTGCTCCCATGGCATTTTCTTTCCAGAGTACTCCACACCTTTTTGATCTGTACCTCAGTGGTTTTGGCTCTTCCAGGGTTTCCAGTGCTTCCCAATAGGATCTGATCCATTTGAGGACAAATGCAAATGATAATTTTGCCTAGTATTTTGAAGAGTGTAGGGTGGATGGAAGCAGCATAACAAATTTTTAGAGCAAATAGCAAATGACATACAAATAGATGAAACCGTTCTTTGGCATGGAGTAGATTAGCCCTGAAATACGGGTTCTTAGCGCTAGAAATCCAAGTTAACAGAAGCAGTAGTCTCTTTCCTAGTTATGTTATAGAATACTAATTCCTGAGTTTAATATAGTATTCCTTTTTAATTAGGCTAGTTTATATTTTATCTCCTAATTATTATTTTCAGCCAGAGGCAAAAAGAGGAAGAAATAGTTCATCTTTTTCAGAGAAAAATACCCATAAAAATACCTCACACATAGTAGTCACTTAATAAATAAATAGTGAAGAATGAATAAAGAAATATTTGTTTTCCTAAACATACTGAATAAGCATTTCAAATAAAATGAATGAATGTTTTGGGATTATTTCTTCCCATGGGCTCTCACCTTTGTTAATTTAAAACCTGAATCAAAGATTTTTATAGTAACAAATAGATTACCAGTAATTTTAAATTTAATTCATCTTTTCCCCAGAGAGACTGGCTTACAAAATTTTCCTCATATTGAGGTGGTTCGGAAAAAAGAAGAGAGAAGAAAATTGCTTGGACACACGTGTAAGGAATGTGAACTTGTAAGTACTGTTATCAGTGCTGTGCAGTTGGGTGTTTTACGGTATGGCTTTATAGAGCATGAGTGCGTGATTCAAAAATCATAGATACAAAGCACATTTGTATCAGGAAACCTAGTTTAAGCCAGGAATAACAGAGTAAATAAATAAAGAGCATACTGGCTGGGACCAGAGAGGCATAAGTAGATGAAAATGAAAGCCCTTAATTTCTGTTACATTTTTATTAGTGAATCTGAATATAAGAACAAGTTCTTATTACCATTTTAAGACATTTGTGCCATTTTTCTTTTCTATATTTATTTGTTTGTTTGTTTGCTTGTTTTTAATTTGCCCTTGGGTTACATTACAGCAAAGGCTCTTATATATTTAATTTGGGGGGGAAATTTTAATATTCCAACAGGACACTTTATAAAATTTTTTATTCACACCAGTACTCTGGAAATGAGATCTGCTCATAATTGTTTTTTTTTTCTCTAAATAACAGGTACAACCATAAACTTATTTTTTCCCCATTTTCCTTTCTAAACAAAATATAATGAATAGACTCTACTACTTCATCCTTAGAACACAGTTATAGTTTTGTACAGTGGCTGTTTTGGATAGTACAGCTGTAATATGTAGATAGTACTAATTATCCTATTACTAAGTAGTTCTGTAAATAGGCAGGTTCTGTGTTTTCTTGAAACGTGCCATTTTTATTTCTTCTCTGTTATTCACTACCAGATGTCAGCTTTCAACAACTTCCTTCCTCTTTTAAATTTCCTTTTTAACAGCTCTGGGCAAGAAAATTTGATAACCAAGCACGTTAAAATTGTATATATATATGTCCCTGGCTGGTGTGGGTCAGTGGATTGAGTGCCTGCCTACAAACCAAAGGGTCCCCAGTTTGATTCCCAGTCAGGGCACGTGCCTGGGTTGTGGGCCAGGTCCCCAGTGGGGGGCATGTGACAGGCAAGGACAGATTGATGTTTCTCTCCCTCTCCCTTGTCCCTTCACTCCTCCCTCTTTAAAAATAAACTAATAAAATCTTTTTAAAAATTATGATATATTTTTAAATCTCTTTTGCTAGAAACACTGTTAATTGCTTTCCTTCTTTCAGGATTAATTTCTGTCTGTTTTACAGTCTCCGAAAAACATTGTTTCCTACATTTTATTCCATTGTTTTAGTTTAAAGTAGGAGGGCAAGTCTACTCCTTCTGACCACGGGTGAAAGTGCCAGTCCCATGCATTTAAATGTTCCCTGTAAGATTGCAGTTCCTAAATATATCCCATCGTCTGTTCTTCCTGTGGAATATGTAATACACATGTGGGTATGTCATAGTCATCTCACATTTCACATGTTCAAAAGCAAATACTCAATTTCTACTTGCAATTCCCAAACCTCACCTCTGTGTCTACTATATGCCCACCCTTCTAGTTGTTTAAAACATATATCTTATGTTTTAAGAGTGGTTAGCCTTTACTGCTTCTCTCATGGATCAATAACTAACCTATCAGCAAATCCCACTGATTGTGCCTTCAGTAGTGATCCTGTTTTCAGTCACTTATCTCGCCCACTAATCCCTGGACCAAGGCATCATGTTTAGTCTGAACTAATGGAAAAGCTGCTAAAGTGCCTTCCTTGTATCTGCTTTTTAATTAATAAACTACTTTGTAGAACAGTTGTAGGTTCACAGTAAAACTGAGTGTTAAGTACAGAGTTCCATATGCCCCCACCCCCATCCCCTTTTCTTTTCATTCTTCTCTCTTCATGGTGCACTTCTCACACAGCAATGAATGGACTTTTTTTCCTAATGATCTTTCTAGAATAAAAGTTAAGTCATGTCACTCCTCTATCCAGAATGTTTAAATATCTTCTCATCTCACTAGTAAATAGAACCTAAAGCCCTTATCAAGGACAGTAAACTCTGGTATCCCACTTTTTCTGACTTCATTTTCTACCTGTCTCCCACTTGCTCACTGTGTTAAAATTAACCACACAGGCTTACATTGGGTTTTTTGTTTGTTTTTAATTTTTATTTATTTATCTTTAGAGGGGAAGGGAAGGAGAGAGGGAGAGAAATATCAATGTATGGTTGCCTCTCATGCGTCCCCTGCTGGGAACTGGCCTGCAACCCAGGCATGTGCCCTGACTGGGAATCAAACTGCAATCGTGTGGTTTGCAGGCCCACGCTCAATCCGCTGAGCTACACCAGCCAGGGCAGGCTTACATTGTTTTTGAATACGTTGTAATTGGGTGATGGTGTTTCTCAAACATTGATTGATAACTGTGATTCTCAAAGGGCAGCCCATCCCACTTCCCAAGCTAAAGTAACGAAGTCAATGAGGATGATGAAAAAGTACCCCACAAAAAGTTATTTTGGAGATACTCAAAAAGCCTTTCATTAAACTGTGTAAAAGAAAAATATGAAAAACCTTTAGTTCAAACTTAAGTTTTGTTCTGAGTCTGCCACTTTGGTAAATTATCGATATCTTTGATTTTTAGTTTCTCAACTATAAAATGAATTTAGCTGGATTATGTGACCCTACATTTGTGTTCTCCTAAACTTCACACTTCTTTGTTTTCTTTAGATCTAGAGCTTGAAGACCTGTACATTTTGTACATATATGAGTTTCATCCGTGCTTGCATGAAGTTCAGGGTCTTTATGATTGCACTTACAAAAAATTACATGCCTTTGATCTAATTGAAAAGTACAGTTTAAGGGGAAAGTTATGAAGCCTATATATAGCATTCAGAGCCTTTAAACTTGTGTATTAAAAAACTGTAGGCATAGGAAAATTACTTAAACATACATTATATCCAAATAACAATTGAGAAAGTGCTATTCAAAGTGCAGGCCTCTGCATTCCTGTCACTGGTCTGACAGAGGGGAAGAGTATGCACCAGTAAACAAATCAGCTGCATCACTAGGCACATCGTAAAGTTCAGCTGGCATTTTTGCCAATTGTGAGTCTTTACTGATGAAGGAGGCTGGTATGTTTTTTTTTTTCATTTATTTTATTTTATTTATTTATTTTTTATTTTAACTGTTATTCTGACTTTTACTCCCAACAGCCCACCCCCCCCCAGTGCTCCCCACCTCCCTCCCATTGCCACCTCCCTTAGTTTTTGTCCATGTGTCCAATATGTTTACATTGTAACACAATCTTCTTTTCTCATTTGTGAAGCAAGCATTTCACAGACCAGCACTAATTACTATTAGTAAGTAATTGATATTACTATCATCAGCAAGTACTAAGTTTCCTTAACATCCCTAATATTTCAATAAGTAGATTTTTTAGCTTCAAGTTTATAATCAGTAAGCATAACACTCCATGTTATCCCTAAGTGAAAGACTTAACCAGTTTTTCCTGTTAGTTTTATGCAGACATTCCAGCAGAAGAAAGAGAAAAGAAATTGGCTTCCTGTTCGAGACACCGATTCCGCTACATTCCACCCAACTCACCAGAGAACTTCTGGGAAGTTGGTTTTCCTTCCACTCAGACTTGTGTGGAAAGAGGTGAGAGTATAGATTATAATATTTTCAAGATACTTTTTTAAATACGCCCAAGAACTGACCTTTTCTCCATGGTTCTCCTTACCATGGGCAATAGTTTTGTGACATGAAAATAAATTCCTAAAGATAAAAGGCTTACCTCCAGCTCATAGTTTCGTTGGAGTCAGGGATTATTTATAATGACTTCAGCATGATTGTGTGTGCATGATCCTGGTTTACCATCCAGGTTTGAGAAAGCAGTTACTCTTTTCATGCTATCATCAAAATGAGTTTTAGTAAAGTGAATAGTTTTATACAAGTTGCCAGCAAAGTTTTACCTTTAAAGCAACTATGAATTTAAGATTTTAAAGCCTCACTTACCCAGACTGCTGGTTATTTTTAAACCATGTATGAGTAAAAAAGGCCTTTGTTTGTTTGCTTAGAAAATTGTTGACATGCAACTAGCTCCTTCAAATATAACACTTGTATTTAATATAATTCGATAATGTATGTAACTTTAGTGTTTCCAATGTTTAGTGGTAAGATAGTTTTCCCAAAAGATGCAAAGTCTTTGACGTCCATTACTGTATTTCCACTTTCCCCATTAACAAGCCAAATCAGGTCTTCTTTGACAGAATGCCTCTGCCTGGTCCTCGCACAAAATCAGGCAGTCTGGATGCCAGTCTGTTTGCACTGTGAATGTGGCCTAGGGGTATGGTTGGAGCACAGTTCTCTCCTTCAGACCACACGATTTTACACCTGAGGAGAATCAGATAGTCTGGAGAATATAGGGGCATGTCATTGAATGAATAGCTGCTACAAAAAGTTTTTTTTGATAAACACCTGGAATTTATTGTAATAATAAAGGTTTGTGTGTAGCCATTGTCCCCATTGCAACCTATGGGAGGCAGATTAGGAAAGTGCTTAAGAACTCTGGTTCCAGAGTCAGACAGGTCTCGGGCAAAGTCCCAGCTCTTCCACTTCCTAGTTTTGGGAACTTGAGTGATTGAACTTCCCTGGGTCTCCATCACCTCATCTGTGAAATAGATATAGTGGAAGCTACTTCAAAGGAATGTGTTGTCTGAGACAAAGTAGATGACACATTTCCTAAATGTTTGTGGCTACTATTGTTAGTATAAATGAGGAAAGTGATGCTCAGTAGTGACATCATTGGTCAGCATCACTCAGCTAATAGAAGAATCACATAAACTTACAAGTCATTAAGTAAGACAGTGTTTACTGGATATGTGCTGAAAGAAATTTATGTTGCAGAACAGTCTTCTCAATTTCTAATTTGTTTTTAAGGTTACATTAAGGAAGATCTTGATCCTTGTCCTCGTCCAAAACGGCGGCAGCCTTACAATGCAATCTTTTCTCCAAAAGGCAAGGAGCAGAAGACCTAGATGTTGAAGCAAAAACCTGATAGAATACAATTTCTTCTTTTTGGTTATTTATAGCTAATGGGGATATTAAACACTGATTTTTTTAATCTTCTGTAAAATGATTTATAAGTCATTTTTCTGTTCAGTACATTTTTAAGCCCCATTTACCCACCACACAACTCTATGGATAAGTTTGTTTTGTGTGTTTTTGTACTTTTGCACCTTTAAACAATAAGGTCCTTCATTTTGCACTCTTAAGAGTTGTTTGCTATTACCTAATTACAGTTTTGAAAATATGATAATTATAGTCTGTGATTTGTTACCGTCAGATCTTTCTTTTCTGTCTTCAGTTGGTATTTACATTCAGCAGTGATTTTGTGTAATCATTACAAATTTTCATTCTCTTAAGATTAGTTGCTCTTCTGCAGGTCATGCCAATGTCTGACGCTTAAGTCTTTTTTTTAAAAGGCTAAATTTTAATAGTCATTTTAACTTTCCAGCTTTTTTCTTTTGTCACTTGAAATAAAGTACTGCTATATAGTATGTTCCTTTTGAAGTGACCACAAATATCAACTCTTTCCTTTTGCATATAAGATAAATTAACATTGTTCTCTGATCTGATGCCAATATTTTGGCTTCTCACATGGTTTCTTTTCATTATACTTTTTTTCTGGTGCAGTTTTCAAGCTGAATTTGTTGAGTTCTCTGCCCACCTGTTCAAGTTCAGTTTATTGATTCTCTGAATTGACTGATGTTCTGAACTTTCAGTTTGGCAACAAAATAGATTTCTCTATTTAGCAACTTGCTGCTACTCTTGGACCTAGTGTCTTGAGTCATTAAGATGACTGAACACATTTGTGTCACCTTTCCCAGTGGCATTTTGTTGCTCTTTGTCTTTTTCGTGTATCCCTTTAATTAATAGCTTGATAGTTTACCGTATTTTGCTGTGTATAATGTGCACGTTTTTGCCCAAATTTTTGGGGGAAAAATAAGGTTGTTCATTTATACATGGATAGTACCTAAAATACCTCATATCTTGTTCCTGTGTTTTGTAATTATTTGTTAAATAAAATTTCTTATACCATAATATGTTCAAAAATAAATGCTAAAATTCCTTTATAATACAAAAAACAAGTATTTAAGTATAAATAAATAAATAATTCAATTAAAATGAAAGATTTTTTCCTGAAAGTTTGAGCCAGAAATGTGGGTGTACATTATATGTGGCAAAATACAATATATAAGAAGGACTGTACAAGACAATGAAAGGAACACCTCACTCAAATCTAAGTAACCTTGCAGGTACAACCTTTACTTCTCAGAGGTCCTAAACAGACCTCTTTGCACAGTCTTGGTCATTGATCAAGGTTCTATGTGAGCAAATGGCATCAGTTGTGTTCCCACAGAGAGGACTGAAAAAAAAAATCACATATGTTGAGTACCTACTTATATGTCAGGTCCCCTGTGTACACTGTTTGGCTCTGAATGTGATTCTGAGTTTTTTTTTATAACCCTATCATAACTTATATTCAGCACTTTTCTTTCCTTCCCAAATTGTTCATCTGTCCTGTTTGATTTTTTTCTCTACTGGCCATTACTTAATCTCCCCCAAAGTAAGAGAAACCATTCATTGGTTACATACTCTATGCCAGGAACTGTATTACGCTCTAATAAGTGAAAGATGAAATTAGAGCCTCTTATAGCCTAGTTCCAGAATTAGATCTTGTATCTGCTATAGGCAAGTGCTTCTAAAGACCAGGAGTCTGAGAAGTACTTGGACTTGAATAGGGCACCACCTGGTTGTGCAGTTAAAGCTCCAGTGGATTCCACTATTTTAAAAGCAGCTGGGGCAGATACAGCAAGAGATTGTTTATCTGAGAGTAGTTTGACTAGTTAGCAGTCCAGCTAGCCCTTGTATAAGGTTGTGTAAACTCAGATCTTTCTCCCTTTATATCTGCTAATGACTAGCTCTACCTTTAAGTAGTCATGAAATAGATACTTTTAAAAAACACTGGAGTTAGAAGGATGCATCTAAATGCAAAACGAATATAGGACAGATTGTGCACTTTCAAACTTCTCTTTTTTAAATTTTTTTTAATATAATTATTGTTCAAGTACAGTTTGCCCTTCAAACTTTTCTTTAAAAGATAAGGTATATGTGCCCTGGTTGGGTGGTTCAGTTGGTTGGAGCGTTATCACGTACACCAAAAGGTTGCAGGTTCAATTCCTGGTCAGGGCACATATGGGAGCCAATCAATTAATGTTTCTCTTTCTCCTTCCCCTCCCTCCTTTCCTGTCTACCCCCCATCCCCACCAAAAAGAAAAAAGTCAATAAAAGCATAGCCTCAGATGAGGACTTTCAAATAAAGGTAATGTATATAAAAGGGCTTTTTATTAATTTGTAAAGCATTATACATTAGATGATATTTTCATACAAATACATGGCAATCACTGTGTGTGGTATGTATGTATATAGTTTCAGGTTGTCTGTGAGCTTTTAAAGTTGAAGACTTCTGATTTAAACTTTGAAAATATGCAGAACCTATGTGTTAGCACTTAACAATTGAGTAACACCTTCCTGCCTTTAAACAAGCAGTTACTTTGATTAAACCATTCGAAACCTAAGATGTCAAAGGCAGCAGTTTGAGTTAATCACGGATGCCTGCATGTATGTAGAAGACCTAATGTGCTACATCAGGAGAGCAAATGAAGCAGAGTATTCCCTAACACCTTGCATGTAGTGAAAAATTTTCCCAAAGTCCAACTGAAAAAGCTGCTCTTGGTAGACTTAACATATTAATAACTCAATTTAAACCGCATCCAGCATATGTACGTAAAAACACACAGAGGACATTCATTGGTCCCCTAAATGAAATAACTAAAAGACTACAAAGATTCCTCCCTAGTAGTCTTTAATTCATAATTCAGTTACCAAAAAAAGGAATAGTGTTACATAAAGCAGATACTAATACTTTTATTTATCAAGCACTTTAGCAGGTACAGTACTAAGTATAGTATCAGACTTGGGCAAAATTTGACACATTTTCCTCAAAGGAGCAAGGTTTTAAACACATTTAAGACAACATATCAAGTATGAATTTCATTTTGAAAACTGCCACTTTAGAAATAAGCATTGACATATATGTCAGACTTTACCATCCACCTTTCTATTTTCAACAGTTCTAGCAGTTTAAGCAACATCTCAAAATCTTTCTCTGCTGAGTTGATGCTGTTAGAATGGTTATTTAAAGAACTGAAGTGTCCTTACGCTTCAGTCCTGTAGCATGCACGTAAGCAGTTATGTGCTATCACCAGCAGAGGCCAGAAGAGAGCTATTTTTGGAGAATAATCAGTGGAACCTATGGACTGAATGGAACTATCAAAAGAAAATTTCTAGGATAAATACGTGAGTTGGGAACCTTTAGTACAGTCATGAAAGCTTGAAAGCAACAGGGCAAAAAGCAAGCTTTCAGTGTAGCTTTAGTTGTAATAAAACAAATGGCAGAGGCAATAATTCATGGTCCTGAGGGAAAAAATATCAACAAATGTGGCACATGCTAGGCATTTAGGGATACAAGAGATACGTGAGATCCTGTTATTACTCGGTGGGAGACCAAGCACAAACAAACAGACAAAAATGCCTAAGAGGCCAAAGAGGCTTAGACTGAGTACAAAGAAATATTTATTAAGGATAATGAGAACCTGAACTGTGCCTTAGGATGAGGTACCCCAGGGAAGCAGAGGAGGAGACAGTGCAGTCTGCGTTGGGAGGCTGACCTGAATGTGGAAACGGAAATACCAGGAGTCCGAAGAGGCCTCGAGATTATTTGGTTCCAGGCTTTCACTGTGTAAAGAAAAACAGAAACCTGAAGAGAGTGACCTGCAAGGTCCCAGTGGGCTGGAACTGGAATATCATCTGGAACCTCAGTCTGGTGCTTTTCCCCCTTCCTGGGTCCCGGGAAGCACATACAGGCTTGTTTGAGTAGTGAGGCAGTAAACTTGTAACTTAAAGGCAACACTAAAGAATTTAGACTTGAGTCTTTAGGCCTTCAAACAATTAGTAGCAGACTCCTTTATTCAAAGCCTACACAGAACCCCAATCAACAATGATGTTTTAAAGACAAGTTGGTTTCAGGCATTCAAATTTATTATATTAATTCAATCAGTAAGCCTGGATAAATAACAAGATTGTGAAATGAGTCATGGATGGCAGGTTACATCACCTCAGCATCCATGATAGCCCAGACAAATGTTTGCTGCACCCCAGACCAATTGTACCAATGTCCGGGGGCAAGCTCCAGGCATCAATATATTTTTTTAAAAGCCCGTTAGGGGGTAGAAATGGGATGGGAGTAAAAGAAAAATACTTGAACAACAATTTAAAAAAACCCTTAGGTGATTCAAGTATGCAGCCAACTTTGAGAACCACTGCTAGTTAACTCACTGTTACAGGCTAGTTCACTGGTGTTCAAACAAACGTAATCAAAATCACCGGGGAAGCGGATTTAAACCACATATAAGCTTTACCTCAAAGTGGGCAGGGGCCCAAAATGGACATTTTTCACATGTTTCCAGTGGGTGCTAATGCTGCTGCTACAAGGACCACCAGTACCTTATAAAAGCCCCCCAAACGAGAGATTCTCAGGCTCCTTCTATAGACATTTTGATTCAGGTGTACTCTGCATTTATATTTGAAAGTTATAAGATTACTAGCATGAGATGAAGAAATGCTTAAAAGGATGAACTAAGAAGCAAAATGTTAAGTTTTCAGGCACCTCTTGGCTGAAAATATGTTGAGTTGAATAGTAATGTATTAACTTAGAAATAATCATTAGGCACCATATACAATTGACTGCTGATTACATTTGGACTGATAAATGTACATCTGACCTTCCATATCCCCAGGTTTTGCATCCTCAGATTGAAGCAACTTCAGACTGAAAAATGGTATTTTCCCCCAGGATTGGGCATCTGTGGATGCTGAGGGCTGCTTGTGTGCATTGTTCTGCCCCATGTTATCTAAGGGACTTGAGCCATCTGCAGACTTGGGTGTCTGCAGGGTGTTCTGGAACCCGTCCCCCATGGATACTGAGGGACAAATGAAGTTTTGGAAGGACTAGGGTTATATGCAGATTTTTTTCTTGTACAAGGGTTCGGTGTCCCAAACCACATTGTTCAAGGGTCAACTGCATGTATGATGATTGGAGTGGGCGAGCATAAGGTTAGAATTGGATTAGACTTAGCTGGCAAAACTAGGAGGCATGCTTCCTGACTTCTAATGCTTGTTCTTGAAATAGTTACTCAAGCAAGCATTGAATCATCTTCACCTCCAGGCCTTTTACACTCTGCACATTACCCTGTAATCGAACACCTTCCTCTCCAGTCTGCACACCCTGTCCTACGGATCTGACCTGAGTGGGTCAGGCCAATGACCAGGGTACATGCTGGACCATCAGTGTGCCTGGCACCTCCACACAGAACAGCACTTAGCAGTTCCCTCAATCCACAGTTCAAGGCAGTTTCATGTGTGGATTCATTACATTCACCACAAGAACCCTGCAGAAGGTGAAGTCAGCAGATACTCAGAGCCCAACACGGCACCTTAAACATAGAAAGCTTTCATACATGATTGTTGAATGAATGAGTATGAGAACCAGGAAAACAAAATTGACTAGGCTTTGCCAACATTTCACTGTTTACCTTGGGTCAAGTCTCTGCCTTTTAGGGCTTTAGGGTCCTCATCTGTAAACTGAGGGGACTGGACAGTATGACCTTTGAGGTCCCACCTGACTTCATCAGCTTCTCACAGTTAGATGGTTAGTACCTTCCAGGAGGGAAGATTGCACATTGGTTAAAAGCACAGCCTTTAGAGCCAAGCAGACCAAGCAGAAGTTCCTACTCCATCACTTGGAGTATGACTGGCCAGTGTGCTCAAATTCTCCAAGCTTTCTGCAACCTTCCAGTAACGAGGTTATTATGAGGACTGAGCAAGATGCTACAGGTGCTTATTACAATGCCTGGTATGTGCTAATGGATCAGCCATGGTAGCTGTCATCATTACTGTCAGTATTGCAGAGATGTTGGTGACAAGTCAGAAACAAAACTTAGAGAAGTCAGAGTTTGAGTTGGGTCTTGAAGACCAGGTAAGATTTAGAGAGACATGTATAAAGGGAAAGGGTCATATGAACCAAGGCTTGGAGGCAGAAAAACAGGAGGGTGTTGCAGGCTGTGGTGGGGGTTGCAAGAAGATAGAGCTGGGTAGAAAAGTCCGGTAGGCAAGTCAGAGCCAGGGCACGCGGTGTGCTTGAGCCAGGATCTCTAAGAAAAGTTGCACAGAGGCGGCTCCGTGAGACCAATACTCTAAGCCCCCGGATCCTCTCTCCTTCCTCCACATTCAGGCTCTGGAAGAGGGATATAGAGCAGGTGTCACTTCTAGGCCATAGAGCCATTTCAAATGCTGTACATTTTAAAGAGCGAATTTAATTCCATAAATTGTATTTTGTAGATACAGTAATTGACCAATCCTTCCTTGTTTGCTCATAAAGTGGGCAGATTAGACGTGGCCATGGAAAAGGTTTCCCAAGCCCAGATGAAAACCAAAAGACCAAGCTAGTACTTTTAGAAAAACTCCCACAGAGGGATTTTGCAAAAGGTGCACAACCTTGTTTCATAATTCAAGGCTTGAAAGAGAAGCCAGCGTGACTCCCCACAGTTTCAGCCCACAGAACACTGATAGCTTCACAGGTGGGTGTGCATTTCAGGTGCAAGGTGTCTGCTCTGTCTCCCCACATACCTTCCTGGGCACCCCATTTGATCCAGACCAGAGGAGTAGCCAGGTTAACCTGACACAGCTGCTGAATTATCCAAAGATGTCCCTGGCACACCCCTCCCTCTCTGTGTGTAGAAAACAAGTGAAAGCCTCCTTAGCCATGAAGACAGTTCAGTGGGGAGGTGTGGGAAGGAGACTTGTCCCCAGAAATGTTAAAACATGACTGACCTAAGTCATGTGTGAACGTCAAAGGGGGAGAGTGTAGAAATGTTACAAATGCAATCACCCCTGAAATTGTCTGTGTAAACAGAGATGTACATCTTGGTGCTATTTGCCCTTTAACAATATAAGCATTGAGTATTTTCGTTCATTAGAAACTGAAATTAAAAACTATAGCCTTCATCTCACAAGGAATAAACTACTGCCGGGTGGTTCTGATTCCCTCCTTCAATCATTTAACCATCTAATTCTCCTGACTTTGTCTCAGCTGGGAAGCACCCCCATTTGCCTGTGACCCTAACCTACAACGCTCCCCATCACAGAGTTATTTATGTTAAGGAGTCTCCTGTTGAAATGTGAACACACCTACTTATCACACTGAACACTTTGATGGTCATTCTCACCTGGGCAGCAATTCATTTCCCAGGTAACCAGCTGGCATTTTGAAAAAGGAGAACAGGGTCTTGCGGAGAGTTTCTGTAAAGTGAAATGTTGAAAAAACGAGAGAAGTGTCCAAGGCACAAAGTACTCCCCAGGGGCTGGAGAGACCGGGCAGTGCCCAGGAAAGGCAGCAGCGTGGAGTCTATAGGGCACCACAGAGTCTGTCCCTTTGTGTTCCCAGATCAGCACATACCTGGAATGAGCATAGCAAGAGTGGTGGCCAACTTGCTCTTCCGTATCTATTCTTCAAAGCTACAGGGCACAGCCAGGGCGCCTCTGGAGTGGTCTTGGGAGCAGGAAGACCAGGGAGCTGAGATGCTGGGAAGAAGACACTCAATATCCTATCCTAGAAAGAGGCAGGAGGGTGCCACAGTGGTTCCCGTGGGCTCCGAGTTTTGCTCTCATCTGGCGGAAATTGTGCTCATCTGTGGGGAGCTTTCAATAGAAAGACCCCAGCTGCACCAACCCTGGTAGACGTGCTAAAAAAGTCTGGATAACTCGACCTCCACTGGAATTTTGTACGAGATGGTCTGTAGACCCAGTGGAGTCCCTTGATGTCACTCTCACAGTAATGCTAAGGCATCATTTGCCTTTCCCACTGTGTTGAAATTTTCACCAATAGCATAAAGCAACTGTAGATAAAACTGGTGTCTTCATCACAGCAGTCATTGTATTGTTTTCTATCACGCACTGGCAAGGGGGAAACAGCCACTTCCACTTAAGAATGTCTTTGCCAAAGCAGTAAGAAGAATTTTTCATGTCAACATCATTTTGCTATTTTGCATAGGGATGGTTGTCTTAAGGAAAAGCCCTCAAACAATGAATCGCCAGGCACAGTGTGGAATATCACTTTGAAAGAAAAACTAACAGATATGTGATTGCTCAGATTATCATTTGGCAGACATTTTCTGGAAAATGAATGAAGTCACTTCAAGGAAAACAGCTGTTCATACTTATTGCCAATTATAAAATTTGAGCTTCCCAGTAAAAATGAGACTTTTGGATAACTTGTATCTGCTGCTTAAAGACTTTTCCGATGAGACTGATGATGCTATTAATGAATGTCATTTGTCAACATCTAGGAGACCCACATACTTCAGTTGAATCAGTATTTTTCAAATGATCCATGATTTGTTACAAATCATGCATGGGTAAAAGATCCAAACTGCAAGATAGACCAATGAAGTTTAATGCCACAGGGGACAAAAAATAATTCATCAATACTAGGTCTGTCTGGAAAAAGTCCAGCCATCGTTAATGTAACAAGAACAGTGTATGCAACATTAATGTAACCTGGCAGCCAAAGAGAGTGCACTGGAATCCACATGAATGAACAATGATGACTGCACTGTACTGTCAGTGGGGGTGGTAGATCCCATTGAAGGAACATGAGTACTGTGTGGCTGGTGGATTCAAAATGAGTGAGTGGAGCAACAACGCTGCATCGAATTCTGTGTTAAGCTTGAACATTCCCCCACAGAAACTGTTCAGATGATTCAGAAGGCCGCAGCTTTGGGTAACTGGTGATTGGCAGCTTTATCACAACAATGCACCCACTCATGCACCTCTTCTCATACAGAGTTCTTTGGCAAAACATCAAATCACCCAGGTGACTCAGCCCCACTACCGCCCAGATTTGGTGCCCTGAAACCTCTGGCTTTCCCCAAAACTAAAATGACCTTGGCAAGGGATGGGATTTCAGACCATCAGTATAATTCAGGAAAATACCACAGGGCAGTTGATGGCAATTGGGAGAACTGTGTGAGGTCCCAAAGTGTCTACTTTGAAGGGGACTGAGATGTCATTGTCCTATGTACAGTGTTTTTTATATCCTGTATCTTCAATAAATGTCTCCGTTTTGCATATTGCGTGGCTGGATACCTTCTGAGCAGACCTCATGTGGTTTCAGATTCTACATTGTAACTGACCTTCAAGTAACTACAACTTACCAAGTACTGATATAGCATCAAAGACTAATACCCAAAATTATCTGAAAAACTGTTAGAAGACAGTGTGAGGGCTGATTTTTCTTCCTTTAACTCAACCAAAATTACATGTCACAAACAAATTAATGCAGAAGCAGACGTGAGAACCCTACTGCCTGCTGCTAAGCCAGACATTACTGAGACTTGAAACATCTCACTGAGTATTGTTTGGTGATATATAGTTATTGTTCATAAAATTTTATGTTAAAATGCAATGGGCTTATTTGTTAGTTTTAGAGGATCAAGAAATATTTAAAATATCTCTCTTAATTGCTACTATAGTAAGTGTAAGTTGATATAATCCACATTAACCAAAACTCTTTAGGGTCCTCAGTAATTTTTAAATCAAATGGGGCCCTGACCCCAATAAATTTGAGAATTACAGGTGTAGTGGAGAAAGAATGCACTTCAGGTCGAAGGAACCCAGCTTCTGTCCTGACTCTGCTCCTTAGTAGCTACGTGACCATGGGCAAGTGGCTGGTCCTCGATTTTTTTCATGCAGATAAGATAGCAAATCTAAGTTTCCCCCATAAGCTTGTTAAGAACATAAAACAAAGCAAAGTAATATGCCTAGTGTCTGGCACATAGTAGGAACAAGAAGGAGGAGGAGAAAATTTAAGAAAATTTAGGCTCTTTCCTATAAAAAGATTGTTTCCAGGATATAAGGCCTCTCTCCATTAGTAGATCTAAAGTCTTAATCTTTTTAATGCTATGGGGATCATCTGTTAGATAATTCCGTGTCCTCTGAAAAAGGAAATCACACGAGATTTTGGGAGCTAGAGGACAGTTAAGGGCAGTAAGTCTCAGGGTCACATGAGCTACAGATTAATTCATCAATGTGGACAGTACCTAATGTCTACTCTACTCTAGAGTTAGTTTGGGGAGGACAGAGGGAAGACTACAAAGAAAAATCTGATTTAGGGAAAATAGGCAAGTGAGCACATCTGAGCAGAAGAGGATGGTCTGAATCGATGTGAAGTCCTGAGAAAGACGGGTGGTATCCTGCAACAGAACTGAAAGTTTGACCTGGAACTTTCCTGCACTTATGCCTTTTAAAGAAAATGTGCTTATGATTAATGTTTTTCAATGAAAATTTTAATGAGATAATCAGAGATTCACATGCAGTTGTGAGACATCATACAGAGAAATCTCATGGACCTGGCAATCCCACTACTGGGACTATTCCCTAAGAACCCTGAAACACCAATCCATAAGAACCTCGGCACCCCATTGTTCATAGCAGCTCAATTTACAATAGCCAAGTGCTGGAAGCAACCTAAGTGCCCATCAGTAAGTGAGTGGATCAAAAAACTATGGTACATTTACACAGTGGAATACTGTGCAGCAAAAAGAAAGAAGGAACTCCTACCCTTTGAGACAGCATGGATGGAACTGGAAAGCATTATGCTAAGTAAAATAAGTCAGGCACTGAAAGACAAATACCATATGATCTCACTTATAAGTGGAACCTAATCAACAAAACAAACAAGCAAGCAAAATATAACCAGAGACATTGAAATTAAGAACAAACTGATAGTACCCAGAGGAGAGGTTGGAGGGGATAAGGGAGGAAAAAGGTGGAAGGGCTTTCAGGAACGCATATAAAGGACACATGGACAGAGCCAAAGGGGGGGTATGATTGAGGGTGGGAGGTGAGGATGGCTGGGGTAAGGGAGAATACTGAGGGGGAAATGGAGACAACTGTACTTGAACAACAATTTTAAAAATGTGAAAAAAAGGAAAATAATACAGAGAAACCTCATGGACTCTTCACCCAGGTTCCCCAAATAATATCTTCTAATACCATAGCACAGAATCACAATGAGGATGTTACCTCTGATACCACTCATCCATCTAACTCAGGTTTCCCAGTTTTATGTGTATGTCTGTGTGTGTGTGTGTGTCTAAACAATACAATTTTATCACATGTTCAGGTATCCACTGCAGTCACCATCCAACCAATAATCTGTTTTCCATTTCTAAAATTTTGTCATTGTATAATTGTTCAATAAATGGAATCACATAGTACGTAAGCTTTTGAGATTGGCTTTTTCACTCGGCATAATTCATTCAGTTGTTGCATGTATCAATTTTTATTGCTGACGTGTTCCATCGTATGGACCTGTCACAGTTTAAACTGCTGAAGGACACTTGAGCTCTTTCCATTTTGAGGCTATTAAATAAAATAGCTATGAACATTTATATAGTTGTTTTTATGTGAACACACATTTTCATTTCTCTTGGAAAATGCCCAAGATATCATTAGTGGATCATATGATAATAGTGTACTTAGTTTTTTAAATATATTTTATTTATTATGCTACTACAGTTGTCCCAAATTTTCCCCCTTTGATCCCTCCACCAAGTACCACACATACCATCTGGCAATCCCCACCCCTTAGTTCATGTCCATGGGTCGTGCATATAAGTTCTTCCTATACTGTTCTTAACATCCCCTGTCTATTCTGTGCCTATCAATTTGTACTTCATAATCCCTGTACCTTTTCCCCAATTCTTTCCTTTTCCCCTCCCAACTGATAACCCTCCAAATGATCTCCATGTCTATTATTCTGCTTTTGTTCTGTTTGTTTGCTTAGTTTGTTTTTTCCATTCAGTTGTTGATAGTTGTGAATTTATTGCTATTTTAATGTTCATAGTTTTGATCTTCTTTTTCTTAAATAATCCCCTTTAAAATTTTATATAATAATGGACTGGTGATGCTGAACTCCTTTAGCTTTATCTTCTCTGGAAAGCACTTTATCTGTCCTTCGATTCTAAATGATAGCTTTGCTGAATAGAGTAATGTAGGTTGTAGGTCCTTGCTTTTCATCATTTTGATACTTCTTGCCAGTTCCTTCTTACCTGCAAAGTTTCTTTTGAGAAATCAGCTGACAGCTTATGAGAACTCCTTTGTAGGTAACTCTCTGCTGCTTTCTTTATTTTCTCTTGCTGCTCTTAAGATTCTCTTTATCTTTAACCTTTGGCATTTACATTATAGTGTGTCTTGGTGTGGTCCTCTTTGGGTCCATCTTGTTTGGGAGTCTCTGTGTTTCCTGGACTTTTATGTCTATTTTATTCACCAAATTAAGGAAGTTTTCTTTCATTATTTTTTCAAAAATTTTCAATTTCTTGCACTTCCTCTTCTCCTTCAGGCAACCTCTATGATTCAATTGTTGGTGCACTTGAAGCTGTGCCTTAGCCTAGCTTTGTTTTTTTAGGATTCTTTTTATTTTTTGTTGTTCTGATTGAATGTTTGTTTCTTCCTTTTGTTCCAAATGTTTGATTTGATTCTCAGCTTCCACTGTTGGTTCCCTGTAATTTTTTTTTATTTCACTTAGTGTAATCTTCATTTCTTTTTTTATGCTGTTGAAGTCCCCAGTGAATTTCTTGAGCATCCTAATAACCAGTGTTTTGCATCTGATAGTTGCTTATCTCCATTTTGGTTAGTTCTTTTTCTGGAGTTTTGTTCTGTTCTTTCATCTGGGCCATATTTCTTTGTCTCCTCAATTTGGCAGCCTCCCTGTGTTTGTTTCCATGTACTAGGTAGAGCTGCATTGACTCCTGTCTTAGTATCATGGCTTGTTGTAGAAAAACGCACCAGTAAGGATAGGGCAGACCCTTAGATAAGCACCAAGGTTGGGCATCCCATGTGAATCAGGTTGATGGAGTCTCCAATATGGCATCACTGCTCTGTGGTTCTGTGTGTGGGAAGGCTCAGAAAGGGGACAAGGCCACTGCCTGGCCTCTGGAGTTTTGTCCATAAGGAAACTGTCCCCTGGCACTTACCCTGATGCCAGACACTTTAATTTCTACTCGTATGCCACTGGTGCCCTTCTAGCTGCCACCCCAATGCTAAAGCCCAGAGGGGCTGAGTCTGCATAGGCCCTAAGTCTGTCGCAGACCCATTGAGGGGAGATTCCTGGGAATCCCACAGTTCCTTCCACCATCCCAACACCTACTGTGTTTTAGCAGCCAGAAGTTTGGGGGACTTATTTTGCCATGTGTAATACACACTTATTTTGCCATGTATAATGCACACACTTTTTTGCCCCAATTTTTGAGGGAAAAATATGGGTGCATGTTTACATGGGTATAAAATCTCACACAAAAACGTGGGTGTGCATTATACACAGCAAAAGATATGGTATCTTCCTGGCATTGGAACCCTAACCTGCTGGGTGGTCTAATGTGGGCCTGAAGTCCCTCACCCCCAAGGTATCCCTCCCAATTTTTATCCATCACATGTAGGTGTGGGACCACCCATTCTGTGTCTCTGCATGTCCATGCCTCTCTGCATGTCTTCATGTCTTTAACCCTCCTACCCATGTGGATGAATGTGACTTCTTTAGTTCCTTGGTTGTCGGACTTCCGTATAACTTGATTTTCTGACAGTTCTGGGGGATATTTGTTTTGTAGTCTCATTGTAATTTTTGCTGTTGTTGTGCAAGTTGGCGAGCCATATTTACCTATCCCTCTGTCTTAACCAGAAGTCCTCCACGTTTAGTTTTATAAGAAACTACCAAACTATTCTCCAGAGTGGCTGTACCATTTTACATTCTCAATAACTACAATCCCAGCACTTCAATTCCTGGGCCCTACCTTCCTTAGCAAGGCTCTTTCTTAGCTTATCAGCACAGTCCAGCACTCCACAATTTGGGAAGCTTTTTGCAGCCTGACAAAAGATTTAAAAAATATATCTGAAAGCACTTGCTCTCGGCCTTGCAGCTAAACCACAGAGCAATCAACTCGAAAATCCAGCTGAGTGTGAGTGAGAATGTGTGGGCGTGTACACGGGCGAGCGTGTGGACATGTGTGAAAGTGTGGCCCTGGCTCTCCAGGCAGAGCAGCTACTGCTGCTGCTGCACCTCTAGCACAGATTCACGGCAGGAGCCATCTTGTGGAATTTAAAATATCCTCCTACGGAAGGAGCCTCTGGAGAGCCTGCACTTGAGACTCGTCTCTGTGCCCTCTGCCCTGGGCAGGGCCATGCACCCACCGTGTCCAGGAGCAAGGGTCTGGAGACTGCAGTACTTACTGGGGAGACAGCTGTTGCCTCCCTGACCCTGGGCACCACAGGGACCAGGAATGGGGCAGAGTCTAAGAAGGCTGCAGATTGGCCTCCGGAAGTAGTAGTGAGCCGGAAGTGCTGGGTCAAAGAGGCTGCCGCAGCAGGGCTGGCTGCAGAGCCAGCCCAGGAATGCAGCAGTGCAGCTGCAGCTGCGGCAGCTCAGTAGTGGGAGCCTGAGGCTGAGGCCTACAGGAGGGAAGTGGAGCGAGCAATCACCCGCCTCCTCCTGTTACAGTATGGCTGCTGGACTCTTCCCTTCCTTTCCCCACCCCATCAGGCTGATAGGAGACCTGAAAGAAGATGATACATACAGGATGTAATCTATTGATTTGGGAGATAGGGGAAGAGGTGTAGGTGTGAAAGAGAAGTGTGGATAAGTGGCCTCCTCTATGTGCCCTGACGGTGGATCCAACCCCCAGCTAGAAGCCCTCTCAAGGCAGAGGAGGTGGTGGTAGAGGCCAAACCCCTGAGTCAGCCAGACAGGGGAAAGTTCCTGCCAATAAACGGACTCTGCTTTGGGGAAAGAAGGAAACCACTGGAGACAAAACCACCATCTTTGTTTTTGTTTTCTCCCTTAAAGGGTCAAAGCACAGATTCTGTGTGTGCAGCTACTCACCTTGGGCCCCGTGAAGGGAGGGCGGTGCAGTCTGGAGTCACACAGGAGGGTCTGCAGTGAGAGGCACTGGGGAGAGTCTTGGGGGAGCGGCTGTGGGATTTCTGGGGCTCTGATACACCTGGGCTCCACTACATCCATCTTCCTTGAGAAGAGCTAGTCCCTCCCAGGGGAAAATTAATCACCTTACTCTGTGGGATGCTGCTCCCCCTACCCCCTGGAAACCCCCTCCCCACAACCTTTGTAAACCTGCTCACTCCATTTAGCACATTTTCCCCCCTTCCTTTTCCTTTTTCTTTTCCTTCCTTCCTTCCCTCCTTCCTTCTTTTCTTTTGTCAGTTTTGCTCTGTCATGGTGCTCTGTTTTGTTTTGTTCCCCCTCCCTGCCACCCCTGGCTTTCTCTCCTATCCTGCATCCTAGCCCTTGCTAAGGAGACAGCAACATAAACAGACTTAGTGGTTGTCACAGACTTAAGGTAGGATGCAGCCAACCCATACACTATCCAGGGAAACAGACTGGTGCACTCCCCTTACAGGATAGCCACAGAAACACCCTCCTGACATCTGGCAGACCCAATATCTGGGCTCAGGAACCCTAGTAGGACCCCCACTCTGCTGAGTGCAAGGAGATAATCCCAGACAGACTCAGACTAGTAGCTCAGGGATGGGGGAACAAACCCACCATCTTCCCTGAAGTTTGACAGGCACGTGACACAGGAAATCCAGGAATCACATGTTTCCACCAGAAGTCCTCCCAGCAAAGTCTGGTCTACAACTAGGCTAAGATTGACAGCAGGCCAGCAGGCAAAGACCAGCAGAAGTGGATTCTGTGGTGACTTGGGACATTTGCTGACACACCTCTGGACCCAGTGCTTATAAAAGCCAGCTTTTCAGAACAGCTTGGCCCATCTTGGGAGGAGCCAAGCCTGGAGGAATCAGCCACAAACTGTGGAATGTTTTGTAGCTTTGAAAAGGTGGCTAAACACCAGACATGGACAGCACCAGACACTGGTTTATACCAGACCCAGACATCAGAATACTATCCAAAGGGAGAAATCAGAAGGCAAGATCTAAACTGTGCTGAGACAAATCCATTGGTTCTTTTTTCATTATCTTAGCCAGTTTTTCTTTTTCATAGCCATTTTATTTATACTTTTTATCTATGTTTCTTTTTCTTTTATTTTTGGTGCTCTAATTTTTCTTTCATATCTCCTATTCCACTCTAGAGTACTCCACTTCTTTTCTCCATTTATTATTTTTGTTACATTTACTGTGTTCCTTTTCCTCTTTCAGTTCATTACAAGTAGTAGCTCTCTTTCTGTTCTCCTGTCAAAATCACTTTTATTTCCTCTTGTCTTCTCATATTCTTTTTCCTTTTCCTCTTTTCTTACTATTAGATTTCTCTCTTTGTTTTTATTATTCTTTGCTCTCTCATTGCTGATATTGCTCTGGTGGGCAGGGCAGTTTGCTGGTTTGAGTGCTGTTTGGTGGATTTTGCTTCAGTGCCTAAACAACAGTATACAACACATGGTGGGAGTTGATCCTCTTAGCTAGCCAGTCAGAGGGGAGCTCCCACCAATGAATGGGCCAGTGATAATCAGGACCCAAATGCAACAGGAGAGTCCACATAACCCACACAAAGCTCATTCCTAGGGCATCCAGACCAGGAGATCAAGGTGTCTGCACCACTGGATACCAGAGGATTTCTAACACACAAGGCCACTCCACAAGACAGAGAGTCAAAGAAAATCAATGTAATACATAGAAACAAACACACAGACAACTAGGGAGACATAGAAACAACCCCAATATTTAAAAAAAAGAGAGAAATACCCAGAAAAAGAGCTAAGCAAAATTGAGACATGCACCTTATCAGGCACAGATTTCAAAGTAATTGTTATAAGGATGCTCAAGGAACTTAGAACTCCAAGGAACTTAGTGAGACCTACCATCATGAGAAAGGACATAGAAACCTTGAACAAGAACCAGAAGGAAATGAATAACGCAGTATCTGAAATGAAGAACACAGTAGAAGGATTTAAGAGCAAGCTAGATGAAGCAGAGGATTAAATCAGCCAGTTGGAAGACAAGGTAGGAAAAAAAACAGAGCAACAAAACTGAACAAGACTCAAAAATAACAAGAATAAGGAAGCTTTGGGACAACATGAAACATAATAATGTTCATATCATAAGGATACCAGACAAAGAAGAAAAAGAGCAAGGGATAGAAAACCTGTTTGGAAAAAACAATAATGGAAAACTTCCTTAACTTGGAGAGGGAAAAGGTAGCAAAAATACAAGAAGCACAGAAGATCCCAATCAAGATCAACCCAAAGAGGCCCACTCCAAAACACAGTAAAAATGGCAAAATTTAAAGATAAAGCAAGATTCTTAAAGGCATCAAGGGAGAAACAGCTAGTAACATACAAGGGAGCTCTGATAAGGTTAGTAGCTGGTTTCTTCATAGAAATATCCAAGCATAATAGTCTCCAGTTTTATCCATGCTGTTGCAAAGGGTGGGAATTCTTTATTTCTGCAGCATAGTATTCCATTGTGTAGAAGAACCACAGTTTTTTAATTCATTTATCTGCTGATGGGCACTTAGGCTATTTCCAACACTTGGCTATTACAAATAGTGCTGCAATGAACATAGGTGTGCATAAGTTCTTTTGAATTGGTGTATTGGGATTCTTAGGGTATATTCCCAGTAGTGGAATTGCTGGGTCATAAGGCAGTTCCATTTTTAACATTTTGAGGACATTCCATACTGTTCTCCACAGTGACTGCACCAGCCTGCATTCCCACCAACAGTGGGTTCCCTTTTCTCCACATCCTTGCCAACACTTGTTGTTTGCTGATTTATTAATAATAGTCATCCTAACAGGGATGAGGTGACATCTCATTGTGGTTTTCAGTGATGGCTACTGATGCTGAGTATTTTTTTCATGTGCCTATGGACCATCTGTATCTCCTCCTTGGAGACATGGCTATTTAGTTCCTCTGCCCATTTTTGATTAGATTGTTTGTATTCCTGGTGTTGAGTCATGTGAGTTCTTTATATATTTTTGATATTAAACCTTTGTCCAATGTATCTTGGCAAATGTGTTCTCCCATTTAGTCAGTTCCCTTTTCATTTTGATGATGGTTTCTTTAGCCATGCAGCTTCTTAATTTGATGTAGTTCCATTTGTTTAATTTCCTCTTTATTTCCCTTGACCTAGAAGATATATTAGCAAAAATATTGCTATATGGGATACCTGAGGGATATTTTACTGCCTATAGGCAGTAAAATGCCTATAGGCATTTAAGTTTTTTATCCATTTTGAGTTTATTCTGGTGTATGGTGTAAGTTGGTGGTCTAGTTTCATTTTTTTGCACATAGCTCTCCAGTTCTCCCAACACCATTTGTTGAAGAGGCTATTTTTACTCCATTTTATGTTGCTTCTCCCTTTGTCGAATATTAATTGGCTATAGAGACTTGGGTTTATTTCTGGGCTCTCTGTCCTGTTCCATTGGTCTATGTGCCTCTTTTTATGCCAGTACCAGGCTGTTTTGATTGCAGTGGCCTTGTAGTAGAGTTTGGTATCAGGTATTGTGATCCTTCCTACTTTGTTCTTCTTTCTCAAAATTGCAGCTGCTATTCGGGGTCATTTATGGTTCCATACAAATTTTTGAAGTGTTTGTTCTATGTCTGTGAAATATGCCATTCGTACTTTAATAGGTATTGCATTGAATCTGTAAACTGCTTTGGGTAGTATGGACATTTTGATGTTGTTAATTCTTCCAATCCATGAACAAATGTTTCCATTTGTTTGTGTCTTCCTTGATTTCAAGAGGTGGATCTTTTGTAGACAGCATACATGTGGGTCATATTTTCTTGTCCATCCAGCTATGCTGTGTCTTTTGATTGGAGCATGTAATCCACTTACATATAAGGTTATTATTGATATGTATTTATTCATTGTCATTTTTCCCTTTGTACTTGCGTTCCTCTCTCTCTTTCTTTATTTCTTTTTAAAGCAGACCCTTTAGCATCTCTTGCAATACTAGCTTGGTGGAGATGTACTCTTTTAGCCCTTTTTTGTCTGGGAAGCTCTTTATCTCACCTTCCATTTTTAATGAGAGCCTTGTTGGGTAGAGTAGTCTAGGTTGTAGGTCCTTGCTTTTCAAATAAGCCAGTCAGTGAAAGACAAATACCATATGATATCACTTATAAGAGGAATTTAATGAACAAAACCAACTAATGAGAAAAAAAGAACCAGATACATGGAAACAAGGAACAGACTGACAGCAACCAGGGGGGAGTAGGGAGAGGGGAATGGTGAAAAGAAGGGGAAGAGGTAATCAAAGAACATGGACGATGGAGTGGGCATGGACTGTGAGAGTCGGGGGGTGGGGCAGGACAGAGGAGGGCAAAGGGGGAAAACCCAGCACTACTGTAGAAGAATAAACAGGAGTTTTAAGGAGTTAAATACACACACATATATCTATCTGAAAGTGATCATTTCAAGCCTTGATTCCATTGTCTGCACATGCTTTGGTGTCACATGGAAATATTCATCATGCTGACCTTGCCCTGCTGAACATGACTCTACCATCTGCCCAGAGGAACTGAAGATGTCTGTTTTCTCCTTCGGAAAAAAGAAAAATTTTCCCATTTCATTTTATTTTCAGTTCTTTTATAGAAAATGAGCTGACACTGAAACACACTGATCGTTCATGTTATTTTTAAATGAATTTTTAATAGCAAATAATTTGTTCCATCTGGGGAAAGGCTGATAGCATTTTCAGCAACCAAGCACAAGTCAGGAAGGATTATTTCCAGTATTAGAAAAGTTTATTTAGGTCCACATCACTCTGGTTGCTCAGTGTCGGTGGCGTTTCCTGACCCTGAAGAGGGGCTAAGCCCTTGGTGGCTCCTCTCATCCCTTGAGGCCCCTTGTCTCTCACAGTATCGTGGACCTTTTGCCCCCCACACGCCATCCTCCATCGTTTCTGTCAACCACGTTCGGAGAGGGGACTACTCTGGTTCACACTGTGGTAACCGTTCACACTGAACTTAACCCCATCCATTGGCAAAGGCATCAGAGGGTGTCACGCATCAACAGCTGAACTTGGCTTCTCTGGGTGCTGCTCCCATTGCACAGAGCCTCATTGGAGAAGAGGGAGTAGAAATAGCCATCCAGCATTTAGGGAGAACAAGGAATGAGATAGTCCTGGGGCCCCATTTTGGTCCATCCAGCTCTGATCTGTCCCCTGGGAATACGAGAATTAAAGGCATTTATGAAAAGAACAGTTATTTGTACACAGTGTCCAAAAGCAGCATTATTCACAATAGCCAAAAGGTGGAACAATCCAAGTGTCCATAATTGATAAATGGACAAACCAAATATGATACATACATTCACTGGAATATTATTCAGCCTTAAAAATGAAGGAAATTTAGATACATGCTACAAAATGGATGAAACTTGAAGGCATCATGTTCAGTTGAATAAGCCAGACACAAAAAGACAAAATATTGTATGATTGCACTTCTATGAGGTACCTAGAATAATCGAATGCGCAGAGGCAGAAAGGAGCACGGAGGCTGCTGGGCGCTGGGGAAGGGAGCATCAGGGAGTCGTCTCCTGGGGGCGGAGCGCCAGTGTGCGGTGCGGCCGAGCTGGGGAGGTGGACGCCGGGAGGGCTGCGCAACAGTGGAAGTGCACGAGCGCCGGTGAACTACGTACACACGCCGGTAATCTTATGTAGATATTACCACAATTTTTAAAAAGGAAGGGGAGTAAGTTTGTGCTTTTCACTGCCCTCATTTCTTTTCTAAAGAAAGTCTTCTGGGTGTCACTGCTGCTCATGACAGGCTAGCGACCAGACTCCCCAGTGGCGTGCCAGGAGGTGATCAGCTGGCTCTCCGCCAAGGACAAAACCACCTGTGAGCAAACATTTCATGTGCGTTTATTGTCAATTTTACTGATACAGAGGATGTGACTCACAATTTATAACTAATGCTAAAATGGACAATACTTTAAATTCCACATAAGCAATCAATTTTCACAGAATGATTTCATTGACGTGTGCAAACCCATATCCACCACCGACAATGGCTGCACCTGACGAGCCAGTATAGTCCTAACATGACTGTTGGTTGACGTTTGTACTTATTTTAGTAGGACAAAAGTGAAACGACAAAGACACATGTTAGAACACCACTTAGTCATCCATGATGTAAGCAATGTTTTGATGGACTGAATAACTGACTAGAGGGTCTGGCACCAATAATGCCCCCTTTTTATTACAAAATCTTTTATTACAAAATCGTAAGTATGTAATTCTGTAACATAGTTCTTTCACACTCAAGCATGCCACAAGAAATTTTAGGTGAAATGTTCAAATTAAAGCTATAAATTATTGCACCCATATTATCCCCCTGCCAACCACACTCCAGCAGGCCTTCCTTCTGCTGGACCCCGTACTTCCCCAATTTCTTGTGTTACTTGTTCAAATGCTCAGCTTGTAGCATTTGCCTATTTCCATAGTGTAAATACTCCATTATGGCTGATTTCAATCTACCAATATGAAGTCACCCGAAGGCAGGGTTGGGAAGGGGTACGCAGTGACAAACCATTGAATCATATTTCCACACAACAGATGTAGATACATTGATAGATGTATAGATAGTAAAATATACTATAATAATTCAAATGTGATGGGCTTGTAGCGTTCAGTATGTTTTTAACATCATGTATTTTATTATAAGTTTATATTGTTTAATTTTTAATAACTGTTTAACAACTAGCTCACAAAATTACTAAAAACTTAACAATTGGCTTTTCCAGGCATTGGCTTTTCCAGGCAGTACATGCCAGGTTTGGCAAACCACGAAACACCTCGCTTCTCCATCAGCATTATGGAGCCATGGAACAGCCCCTACTTCTAATACAATCCCAAGAAGCCCAGAAATTGGAGGTTCCCAGGGGTCTCGTGACACCTCTGTGGATTTTTCGTCTTTCTCTATTTTCTTTGTTTCTCCACAGATCTTGTTCTTTTCTGGTGCGGCATTCCCTGCACTGCATGTCTCACACGTCCCGTTGTCTCCTCCATGTTTCCTCCGTGGCTCCCAGGTTGGCCCTTTTCATACTGTTTCCCCCTCCGTGGTCTTGCTGCAGTCTTGGCTTTCCCTGCCCTTGTCCCCTCCCCGTGCTCCGTCGGCCAGCACGCAGCTTTTTAGTTGCCATTTTCCGTGGTTGTCACCAGTCTTGCCTCTCCTTTTTCTAGCCTAGCAGGGGCTTATGTTTTGAAGGGGCCACAGGGAATTCATGTTAACCCAAGAATGATGAGGAAATCTATAGCAGGCTCGGCCTTCCGGGGCATTTCCTTTTTAGTTTTCCGGTGCTCGATGCAGCATTTTCTTGAACTCAGGGATCAGAAGAGAAAGGAGAGTCTACAGATGTTCAGTAAGTGGGATCCTTGAGGTGGCTGCCCAGTAAATGGGGTTTCCTTAGTGAGAAAACCATTGCACAGGAGGAACTGGTGGGAAAAGTTAACAACCCTACAATAAAATGAGGCAATAAAAATGGTACAAATTCCTAGAGGACTTATTAAGAAAAATATCTGCTTAAAAAACCTCCATGACCTTGGTCATCAACTACTATGTAATTCATGGACTCTTTTAAAGAGAAAAACACTGTTACAGGCCCATTTTAAAGAGAAAAGAATTCCCATGGGCCTTCAATGTTGCCTTAAATACTTTTTATTATGTTACTTAAATAGTACACAAATAAACTAGGCAGAAAGCCATATAATTATATGGCTCATATAACACTCTTATGACCCTCATGTAATTGCAAAAACATGTACAAAAAATACAAACGACACCACAAAAACTGATGTTAATGAACAACATTAATTTAATGTGATGAATGATGCTCTTGAAAGTAAGTTGCCACTGTTGGGTTTTAATATTTGGCTTGTTGAAAAACTATTTATTAATAAGTGAACAAATCTTGACTTTGCTCGTTGGTGGCTGGAGGCGCCACTGTTCCTCCCAGTCCCCAGCTCTTCACTGCCACACAAATATTAGTCAGTGAAGAGCACGAGCTGTCATATAAGGAAGGATTTCTTCTCCCTCACATCCTCCCAACTTATCACTATAGACAGATAAACAAAAGTAGAAAAAACAAGGAATGCATATTCATCAGATAGCTCATTACATGTATTTAGTACTTAATTTTACAGTCTTAATAGTGAACTGGGGAAAAATTTATCTTTCTTCTCCTGTAACTGATTTTCTCTTTTGAGCCCTCATTTCTGCCCAGCAAATGCCATCTTATGGGACCCTCCTACAGAAAATAGTCAAGTCTTGCTTCTCTCAGGCTTCCCTGGGAAAGTGGCCTAAACTGCTGGGTCCTAGTGCTGAGGGCTGGGATGTAAATGCTCTGGTCCTTTGACTCCTGGACCTGAGATGCCTAAGATCTCAAACTAAAAAATGAAAGGTAAAAGAATCTTAAATATCAGGACTATCTTCTGATCACTTGCAAACTGTCTCTTTACCCCTACATTTCACTCTGTTTGAGGTACCTCAAAAGTGTCTTTCACTTGAAACACGGAGGAATAATTAAAAGTGAGAAATAACAAAGACACCAGCTGCCCATTAACCTAACCGCCGATTGCTTCTGGAGCCTGGGGAAATGTGGCGTCAAGCCCACGGACTTTTCTATTTACTGGTTGTGTAACTCTGCAAAAGGTGCTTAGCATCTCTTGGCCGCAGCTCCCTCATCTGTAAGTGAAAATAATACTTACACTATGAGGTCAGTGTAAGCAGTAAGTGAATTTTGTGTAAAAGAGTAATCTGCAAACTAGAGTTCTATGTGGATATTTGCGACTGTTACTCGACACTGATTTCCTCAAAAGTGGAGACACCTGTGTTAAGCTTTGAAACCCACAGCATGCAGGCCAGAGCCTAGCCCACATCTGCCCTTCACGAATGTCACTGGACTGAATTGTTGAAGGAGCCACAGTGTCAGTCACAAATCACGCTAGTTGTTTTAGCAGAGATCATCCCAAACCGGAATTGGTTCAACTGTTTTTGGAGCGCGGAAAGGCGAGGTCAGAACATGGGTCAGACTCAGAGATGATCGCCACTGCAGGAAGCAGCTACCACGTCGGGGTGGAGGAGGGGGCTGGCTGGGGCTGCTATTTCTGAGGGGGTGGAAACTGAAACTTTGGGCTTCTGGAATCAACTCTGGCAACCAAGGTGAAGGCTTATTGTTTTCGTTGGTAACCATCGGGGGAAGAACTAGCAAGTGCCTTCCCCCGCTGCGGCCCTCCAGTCACCCTCTTGCGCCCCCTGTTGGCAGAGCCAGCGATGATCCAGTTGGCAAAACGGAAACCTAGCTGCGGAGACCCAGCCTCAATGGGCCCGGGTAGAGGGGAGACTGAGATGAGCGATAGCGTAATAACCTCACATATCTACCTCTGATACATGCCGGGGTACTTGAGCCTGACCTTCTGTGTGTTTGACAGGGGTTGGGGGAAGAGGTAGAGGGGGTCATGCTGCAGCCAGCAGAGAGTGACACATACATCCACACCCAGAAAGCTGCTCTCAGTCTACGGCCAGTGCAGCACGCCACGGGTGCTGGAGAAGCGGGGGTGGGGGTGGGGGGGGCGGCGATGGTTGGGTGAGAAGCAGAGAGGTCCTGTACATCTGCAGGAGGCCGGACGGCCCAAAACATTTCGGCTGGTGACGTGACCTGGCTCTCCCCGGCCTCGGTGGATTTAAAGACGAGGAGAAAACAGCGCTGTCGGCGATTTTTATCCCTCCTGCTTCTCCAAAGAAATATTGATTATGCGGAGGCTACAAAAAAACTAATAGTAAGACTAACTCCCTGGCTCAAACCTGAAAAAAAAAGGTACTTGAGTTTTCCTGTTCAAGTCGGAATTGAAATGAAACTGTTATTTCTTGCACGTCGCCTGAGCTGACACTGAAGAGTTACGGCCCATGTATAGCGGTGCAGCAGAGGGCCAGAGGACAGAAGGCCCCGGGGCTCAGGAAGGGAGGATGAGTTTCTACTGCTCCCTGAAGGGTCACCATCTGACACCCAGCTCTGACTGCCCCCCCTCCCCTCCCCTCCCCTCCCCTCCCCTCCCCTCCCATGAGGAAGGCAAGATTAACTCTTCAGTTGGAACACTCTCCCAACGTGTTGCATTTCTCTCTCCCTCATTCCAGGACAGGCGGCACCATTCAGGATTCTCACAGACAGAATCCACCTTGAGGGGCCAGAGTAAAGGACTACAGTGCTGACAGCACTTTCTACCTCTTTTCAGTCTCCCTGGGGGTACAATGTGCTTTCCTGCTGGCCCCTGGCTACACGGCACCCTGACCCCCCAGCCCAGCCCCACTTAGCAGTTCCCAGGTTGAGTTTTTGCACCCCGAATCCTTCACACCATACTCCTGCCCAGCCATAACCAATGTCCTAACTCTGTCCATCAGGTCTCTGTTATCTGTTTCCCAGGGGCTTGGTTGGTTATCTCCAAAAGCAGAGGGTGGAAGGGGGCACTGCAATTCAATGTTCAATAGAAATTGGAGGTGGAGTAGTTCTTCGGACCAAAGCCATAGCTCAGTGTTAAGTGTTAGCACTACATGGAGACTGCCAGATGCAGCAGCACACAGGACACTCCACCTGTGAGCAACGCCAGTCATCATTGAAGCTAACAAGAATCAAAAGAGAATGGGTACAATCAGCCATCTGCAGAAGCAGGGCACTTCAGAGTTGTAAACCTGGGCCAGCAGTTCTGCCGAATATAATCAGGGGATAAGAGCACCCCAGAGTGCCTGTAGAGTGTGGGCGCTTTGTGCCCTGAGGACTGGAATATTTTTAAAGTGACCTAGTTTATCATGTCACCACTGATTGCCTGATTGAAGGATGGTGCTCTGTATGGATTCTAGAGTCTGGGAGACAGAGCCAAAGAGTAAAGTATTTGTTGGTGTTGGTCCCGTGCTGCCAATATTATGTGTGACAGGTCAGTATTTACAGGACACTTACTATGTGTGCCAGGTGGGAGTTAAGTAAGCTTTACATGCACTCTCTCATTTACTCCTCATAAGCACATTATGAGGTAGGTTTATCCATCAGCCTTCCATGAGTCTGATTTCCGGAAATCAGTCTCCCCAAGCCTGATTTGCTCTGGGGACCTGATAATTCTGAGTATCTGAACTTGCAAAGTTAAGAGCTGGGAACATGGGGACTCCACCAACACACAGCCACTTCAGCGTGCCAGGCTAAGACAGATGGCTGGACTCTCGCAAACAGTTCTGATTACAAAAGAGATCGTGTGTTCCAGCCCTTGGCTGACCTGGGCAGCTTATCAAAGTCATCTGTCCCAAGACGGGAGACTCCAAATATGCAAAACCCAGGCTGGAACAGTGACACGACATGGAGTTCAAATGGGTCAGATGGAAACTCGAACTGTTGCCATCACACATGCTTTCCTTCCAAGGGCTTGTAAATAGACACAAGAATTTACCCACTAAAGACAGTGGACGCATCTCAAGCAACTTGTAGAAGACAAGAGAGAGCATGGGGTAGGGAGTGCGTTGTCAAGGATTGTAACTGCTCAGGAAAGAAGAGGAAACCCCACTCTCAAAAAAGGCATCTTGATGGAAGATTTGAAACTTGAATCATTGACATTATAAGCTCACCATAATGTATGAGTATCTAATAGGAGAGAATTATTATTATTTTGATATGGCTTTTAGCCTAACTTCAGTCTGAGCCGATGACTCCAAGACCACTGACTGCCTTGTGGCGTGTGGAACACCCATCCGCTGTCCTCCCATAACCTACAGTAGCAGGGGTGTGGAGGGGCTGGCGTGCTGTTATTGTGCCAAGGTGAAAGTGGCTGTCTAAGTGGGTCTGGTGTGGTAATTAGACCCTTTATTATAGCTCCCAAAGGTGAAGCCAGGCCCAGCAGTTTCTTTGATAGTGAGATATTCCTACCTTCTCCCAGATATGCATAGTTATCCAACGGGCATATGTTTATAGTAACAGAAGGATAAAAAATGAGTACTGAAGATCAGAGAAGACTTGTAAACAGTACATACTTAGGATTTGAAAGATATTAAGACAGCCTCCAAATATATACATATGGATGAACGAATGCAGACTCCAGGATATCACATGCATACATGGATAGGAAGACAAAGGAGCCTTTAAAATATATTAATAAATATTATATATTTATATTTTATAGATCTATTTCTACATTCCTTTCCTTCCTAAACACGTCTCCTCAAAGTCCATGTTTATGCAGTATCCTGGGGTCCCCATTCATTCATCTCCTTCTTTCTCCTATCCTTCCACAATCAAATATGGGAATAAGATTGTAAACAATGAGCAGCGTATTTGTGGTATTTTAGTTTCAGGATGTGGGGAGTGGTACAACAGGACAACTATTTCTAAGACTATGTCTCCACACATGGGGATAGAACAGTTTCAATGATTCCAACTGTCTCTTTCAATCAAACCAGGCATGGTGATCTGTCCACACCCCATTGTGATCAGCACATCTAATCCTCCTAGCTCTCCTCGGCTGTGTAGATTAAAAAAAAAAAACAGCATGGTGATAAGCTACACCCTGAGTATTTCTCAAAATCTTATTGGAAGTATTTTAAGAAGCAGTTTCAGAAAGGCAGCAACTGAGTGACAATTTGGATGAGTCTGTGGGCCAGTGAAAATAATTATGGGCAACTTCTTATTCTTTTTACTGACTTTTAAGTCATACAGCTCATTGCAGAAAATCCAGCAAACCGTAATGAAAAGAAGAACCAGCATTAACCCTCCTCCCACCCAGCTGTGCAGAACATTTTCAGCCTAAGAGGCAGAGCTAAATGAATCTTCCACGGGGAAGAAACCTAGAATGCTGCGGTATCTGCCCTCTATTCCTGGCGTTTCTCATCCGCAGCCCCAAGCCAGCACTGACACTTCCTAGGCCAACCCTAGTTTTAGGCACGATTGCGAGCCCCTAAAAAGTGAATGTTCAGGATCCCCAAGAAGGGTTCTGCCCAGAAATACTCTTTTCCAACCTGCTCCCCAGAATCAGAACTCAGGAGGTAGCCTTTGTTATTTCAGTTAGAATCGTCTAAGTGTAAATATATATTGCCTTAAACCCAGTCACACTAAAATGTACATAAGGACGTTTTGCATTTCTACACAGAGAAGGGACACCACAGAACTCTAGGCATCTGGGTCAGGAAGCAGGGCGCTGTGAAAGACAATCATTCAGGAATGAGCCATTCTAATGTTAGGTGGCCCTTCTCCTTAATGACTCTTTTAAAGCCCCAGTGGACCTCAAGGTAACTTTAAACATGGTTATTTTTTTAAGCAAAAGCCACAGAGAGGTGCTTGTGCTCCAGTGAAACGAAGCCATGGCATCCCTACCACCTGGGGAAGCTGGGCCGGCACATGAAAGTCACGTCACAAACATCATCTCTTTTCTCTCTTCTTCTCCTTTGAAAATAACCCCTTTATCTCAGGCCTCCTAACTGTTAAAAGTAATTTAAAATAGCAGCGAGCCTAATGGGGCCAAGTTGTTCAGTTTCACATGAGAATTTCTCATTGTTCCACAGCACACAGATCTTCACGCAGTTGTTTCCATGTCTGATTAGACATGGCTTTGGGGTCACTGACCCTCCGATGGATTAAATCCTTTAAATCTTCTTTGGGAAAGAGTCATCCTCTGTATTTATTAAATAAAATGTTCTAGTCTTTCAGATTCTTTTACAATGAACTAATTCCCTTGTTCTCTTGGAATTCTTTGATGTTCCAAAACTTCTGGCACATTTTACATGAGGCCTTTCTAGGTTCTTCTTGTTTAGAAACAGGAAGTTGACCAAAAGCCCCAAACATTTATTTTAGTTCCCAAAATTGGGGGGGCGGGTATCCAATGAGTTCTAAAAATAGCAAAAAGCCCTTTAACATTGAACTTGGTCTTTACCAAAAGATTTCATGGATTTACATTTAGTCCAGAACTCTCCTGGTTAAGCTTAGAGTCATCTTCACATCCATTAATATTTTTCGCTCTGAAAATATTTCTCCTGGAAAATTGTTTATGTCTATTCCTTGACAGGATAAATGGTTGTAATAACAACAAACATCTCTGACAAAACAACTCTGTTCATGGAATCATCACATTATCTCTTTTATAACAGGAATTGGCATATTAGAGTCTGTGGGCCATATCCATCCACTCTGTTGCCTTTAAAAAATAATTTATTGAGGTTCAATCACATAACATACAACTGGCTGTTTTAAAGTGAATAGTCCAGAGGCATTGAGCACATTCACGGTGTTGTGCAACCATCTCTATCTCAATCCAAACATTTTTATCAGTCCAAAGTAAAACCCTGTACCCAGGAAGTGATTTCTCCCTCTTCCCCCTTCCTTTTCGGCCCCTGGTATCCACCAAATCTGTCTTCTGTCTCTGTGGATTTATTATTCTGGATCTTTCACACACATGAAATCATACAATATGTTTTGTGTCTGGCTTCTCTCACTTAGTATAGTGGAGGGTTGTCCACGTTGTGGCATGTGTCAAGGCTTTATTCTTTTTGGTGGTTGAATAATAGTCCATTGTATATGCACACAATTTGTTAAGCGACTGATGGACATTTGGACTGTACCTACCTTTTACCTGTAGCATGTAGCACGGCCACAAATATGCAGCTACCTGTACTTGTTTGAGTCCTCGTTTTCATTCTCTTGGGTACATGCCTAGAAGTAGAATGGCTAGGTCAGGTGGTAATTCAACTTTAACCTTTTGAGGATGAGTCCAACCGTTTTCTGCAGCAGCTGCACCATTTTACATTCCTACCAGCAATGTACAAGAGTTCAAATTTCCCCACATGGCAAACACTTGTTTTTCTTTTTAAATATTTCATTTATTTATTTTTAGACAGACAGACAGGAAGAGAGGGAGAAAGAGAGAGAGAAACATTGGTGTGTGGTTGCCTCTTTTGTGCCCCCATCTGGGAACCTGGCCCGCAGCCCAGGCATGTGCCCTGACTGGGAATCCAACCAGCAACCCTTTGGTTCACAGACTGGCACTCAATCCATGGAGCTGCACCAGCCAAGGCCTTTTTTTTAAGTTGTTACAACCACTGCATTGCAGTGTCATTGCCTGTCTTGCAAATTAAGTTTTATAGGAACACAGCCGTTCAATTACATGTCTATGGCTACTTTTGCTACAATGGCCGAGACTGTATGGCTCCCAAACCTAAAATATTTACCATTTGGTACTTGGGGGAAAAGTTTGCTGAACTCTATTTCAGATTAGCCCTTCTCTTTTTCTGTGTCGCTTTTCCCCACAGTTCCCCAAAATAACACCAAATAATATCATTGTAACCTTGGGTGCATTGTCTTATTTTTAGTCTTAAATGTCCTTACCTAGAAAAAGATGGGTGAGGGTAGCTTTGTTGGCCGCTGCTGGAGCTTCAGCCAGACAGGGCCATGCCTTCTCTCTGGTGCCAGCTGCAGCCTCTCGGAGCCCTACTGTGCCCTCCGTGAGCCAGGCCAACCCAGTGGCTGGGACCAAGGTCTACACCATGTTCTCAGGCCCTGCTCTAGACAGAGAGGGAACCCTCTGACCAGCCCTCATCAGAGAAAGAGCCCGAAATTTCCAGCTCTAAATTTCTGAGAGATGAAAGTAAGGAGAGCAAGGAGGAGGAGGAAGAAAAAGGTAAACATGATCGTCTCAATGTCTTAATCATCAGCCCAATCCCTCTAATTCTGTAATGCAGCTTTGCGCGCGCGCGCGCGCGCACACACACACACACACACACACACACACACAAGCATTTAGTTAAATGGTTGGAAGGACAGCCATTGATGTAGTATGGTGGCCTCTTATTTGTCTGACTTTATCTCGGTCAGTAGAAAGGAGTCTCATCGTGGACGGCAAGAGGGAAAAGAAAAAAGTAGAGAGGCCGATGGTGCGAGTCTGTTTACAATGAGAGCCTTCTACAGTTGCCCCAGGAAGGGGGTGGAAACCTTGTGAAATTAAAAGGCTGTATTTCTGAGAAGAAAACAGGTGAACTTAGAAATCTATATCAACTACTTTACCAGGCACAGGAGGACTTTTTTATACTTTTAACCTAGTAGTACATTTATATATTAAAATACCTCACAATATATGTAGAAGCATCACTATAGTCCTGGAAAAGATTTTAGCCATCAACTAATTCAATTTCTAAACCATACAAGTGAGACACATACTTTTTAAATGGCTTATCATAGGATACTTAGTTGGATATGAGCAATAAGGATTGCAAAATCCAGGGCTCTTTCTACTGATGTTCTTTTTATGACAAAATGAAATCTCAAATTGTGATGATTTTAGTGATTTTTACTGGTATAAGAAATTAGGATTTGTTTAGTCATTCAGATTAAGTTGATTCAGATATGTTAAGTCATTCAGATCAATAAAGAATACAATATCATTGTGAAAATAAATAAATAAAATAATTAAAAGATAGGGTAAGACAAGTTGATTTTCGAGTTTTCTTTGGAGACTTTAAAATAATCTGGAAACTGTAAGTGGATAATTAATGTTCAGTTTATACTTCTTATGCAGCCTATAACTTAGTCCTCTTTCTTCTGGCTTACATTAATGGTGTCCTCCATAATTCTCCATGGTCCATTCAGCAGGGGACAGCAGCCACTCCCTACCTCACATTCTTTCTCTGTACCAAGTTGCAGTGATTTGGTGGGATTGTCTGGGAAAAGTAAGAACCCACTACCCAGTGGAAACTCCTGGCTACTCTAGCCAAGAGAAAAGGAATCCTGTCAAAACCAGTGGTGCCATCAATGGTTTCTTAAATAAATAGTTGTGTCCCTGGCTGGTGTAGCTCAGTGGATTGAGCACGGGCCTGTGAACCAGAGGATCGCGGTTCGATTCCCAGTCAGGGCACATGCCTGGGTTGCGGGCCAGTTCCCAGCAGGGGACCCACGAGAGGCAACCATACATATTTATCTCCCTCTCTCCTTCCCTTCCCCTCTAAAGATAAATAAATAAAATCTTTAAAAAAATAGTTGTGTCCAGGGTATGACCAAGGGCTCTTTCTGCAGCTCCTCAACCTGGGAGGAGGGAGCAAGAAAAAGATGGAGATAGAGGGAGTGAGGGAGAGAGGAAGAATCGGTTACTTAACAGTATGTCACTAAAGTTGACATATATGTGCTGAAGTTGAACACCTTGTATTAATAACCCACTCACCTCGTTAGAAGGCTGGGAGGGTGAGCAAGATACTTAGCAGATACCTCAATCTGAACATCTCTGCAAAGAGTTTCAGAGCGGACAACACCCAAAAGAATATGGACCGGCCCCTCATCTTCAAAATGAAGAAACAGAGGTTAAGTTACTTGCAGAATGCAGATGCAACCCAGGTGTCCTGATTCTAATCTAGTGAATGGAGTGCCAGGCAGAGAGAAAAGCAGATGTTTTGACCCTTGATGTTTGACCTTGAGCAGTTGTAACTCACCAGGGCGAAATATATAGAGCAGCCCAGAAGTAGGGAGGGTGTACTGTTGGTTCGACCATTCTGACACCAGAATAAATATTGCCACCTCACCTAGGAAGGACCCATCTGGTCCATAGGTAAATATAAAAGATACTTGGGCATTTTTTTTATCCTTGGATCCCTAAGATGGATTGAACGAAGCTGCACCATGAATTGATCGCTGCATTATGGTTTACTCATCAAATGGCTGAAGTGTACTTAATGAGCAAGCTATAAACACTCTCCGGAGAGGGCTTAGGAGATTCCTGTCTGTCCCTCCATAGGAGGAATCAGTGGGTGTTCCCAGCCAGTGCCCTAGCCCGGCTTGGCTGACCCAGCTGGACCGATTTCTGTCATCAGCAAGTTTTTTGTGTGTCTCCCCTGCAGCCAGTCGCATCAGTGCCATTCAGCACTGGGGTGACTGCTACTTAGTATGAGACTTGTGTTATTGTAGAACAACTTCTTGGTCTGAAATTGCTCCAAGTTCATTTTTCCCCAGCCTTATTGAGATTGAGAAACAAAAAGTGCATATATTTAGATTGTATAACATGATTTTTTAAAGGCATACAATGTGATTTACCAGTGTGTCCCTTGTGAAATGATTACCACAACTGAGTTAATCAATACATCATCACCTCACATAGTTCCTCTCTTTTCAAAGTTCATTTTTAAAACCCAGGCTACCTGCTCTCCACTCCATGTACCCTGAATCTCTTGCTGGTCCCACCCTGCTTCTGCCCCAAACTTTTACACAGGCTATTTCTTCTGCTGTAAGACACAGTCTCATGCTTTGGCCAACTTCTATTGTACAAATCTCTCAAGACCTAAGTCAGAGACCACCTCCTCTGGAAATCTGTCCCTGATGTCATTCTTTTTCTGTTCCACTTTTACCACAGCATGGATCATGCTCTAATATGTTTCCCATTTATTTGTCTCCCTTCGCAGCTAATCTCTGAGAGATTTAAACCTGGGAACCCCAGTCTGAGTCCACACTGTGAGCCCATACCTTAGAGACACATAATTCAGTCCCTCTGAATGACGTCACATCTGCGTAGATGTCTCTTCACCCCCAGTCCCTTTTCTCTTCTCTCCTCTCTTCTTTCTTCTCAGGTGAATAAACTGGAGGTCACTTTGGAAGCGGGTTAGGTGACATGCTTAAAGTTATGCAACCCCTTGTGACATTTATCGTGACTGCTCTTGTGCCCTTACTGTGACACCGCAAAACACAACATCAGCATGAAGGCAAATGGCTGAAATTAATTATTATGTTGAGTACATGATTTATATGGCTTTATTCTCCCCGTTGTAACCATCATTCAAATGTATTAGATCTGATGGTAAAAAAAGATATTTCCGCTAAAATTAGATATCATTATGTTTCTTTTAGTTTAGTTAATACCAGTCTGAAGTGCCTCCTTTGTTTACTCTTGTTGTTTCCATTTCTGTCCCTGTGTTTGCACTATGGTCTTAGTCTCATTAGCGTCTGGTGTTTTCCTTAGACCTTTCTTTGTGATGGGATGGAGGTGGGGAAGAGTGGAGTACTGAGAGTCTGACCTGTCATCTGTGAGGCTTTGCATCCCCAAACATCGTAGCTAAGACTCACCGATGACACAGAGGTACAGTCAAAATGAGCCCATGGTGCTCCCTGAGCTCAGCAGAGCTGTGTCTTGGGTGCAGGTGACCTTGAAGCTCAGGACACCAGGAAGCATGATCACACAAAGCCATCACACCAAAAACAAGCCTTGCACTGAGTCTTCCAGAACTTTGCCCTTAAACTGACTGAGTGAAGCCACCACAACTCCAGAACACAATTCCAGGAACAGTGCTTTCTTGTATCAAGGAGTATTCAACCCACAGGTAATGAGAGAGTCAATACATGCTATTGAGAAAATGGGATATAAGTTTATAGAGGGTGGTGTAGGCAATCAGTGAGACAGTGTAGGAGGAACACTATTTGCAGATAAAGGAATTTTCCAGATCACCTGTATGAGTCAGTGTGTTCCTCTGAGTTTCGATTTCTGTATCTGTAAAATGGGAATAAAAATACTCATCTTATTATCGCCCAGGGATCACATGAGAAAATTAAGTAAATGAGCTCAATACGAAAATTGTAAAATATTCTAGAAATATGATGAATTCTATTATTGGTATAGAGAAAGGAAGTAAATTTTCACTGGAATAACATACATAACAGTGACTTCCACTAAAATGCATCAGAAAAAAGTTGCAATTCATTATGAGACTTCTACTGTATTTTTAAATCTAGGGGAAGAAAGCTCTGCAAGCACAACAAATGAACAAAACACAGCAAGGTAGTTGGTGTTAGAGACACATCAAGGAGGGGGAGGCAGGTAAAATGTACAGCCTGTGGGTCAGGCACAGCACTGGGCTGCCACCCCGGGTAAGGGGCGCTCAGTACCAAGGCAAACCGTAGAGACAGCTATGGACTCAGTTGTGCTCCCCAAATGTGTGTGTTGAAGCCCTAACCCCCAATGGGACCATATTTGGAAATATAGCCTTTAGGAGGTAATTAAGGTCAAACTCCCTCCATACCTGCTGTTCATTGCTCTTTCCCCAAGTGGTCCCTCCACTGTGTCACCTTCCCAGGCTGCTCTTCCCCAAACCTTGCCTCACCTCTGAGATCTCACTCCAAGTCCCCTCCTGTGGGAAGCTCTTCCTACCTCCCCGCCTCCAGGGTGCTCAGGACAGAGCAAGTCTTTTCATGCTAGATGCTATGTTTGACAGCCAGCATTAACTGCCCGCTTACATCAGATTTCACTGGTGTCAGGACCTGCTAACTACCATTTTGTTCCCATCCATGTTTCTAGTTGGCAGAGAAATCTTCACAAAGTTGAACCACTCTTTGAAACAAAATCTCAGAAAATTTTATTTCCAAACAGAATTAAAATGGGAAGTGAGAATCTTCAATAAAGTGTGCTCCACTGTGACAAAAGTCACATTATAAAACCAAAGTGTTCTCATCTCAGGCAGCTCCGGTCTCCTCAGGGGCAGAAAGACACCCAGGCCTCCCAGTTGGGACTCCTTGAAACTCACTTCAAGAGGTTCTCCCTGGCCTTCATTTCACTTCCAAAACGTCTTAGGGTTTGGAAGACCAGAGAAAGCCCCTGCTGACTTGCAGTCAGATTGTGGGAAGACAGGGGCCACAGAGAACCAGGCTGGGAGCCAGCTGGAGCTTAGAAGACTCAAAAGTGTTTCCTTCATTTACCAAAAATAAAAAAAGCCCTTGTGGGGGAAGTTCTGTGTCCCCAAGCAAGTTCTAACTTCTCCAAAGCAGCCGGGCTCAGGTCTGCCAGCCTTTTCCAGAGCGGGGGAGAAGAGAGCTGCCTGTCCTCTCCACACCAGGACAGAGCAGATTAACAGCGATTTCTGTTTGTTCCTCTGAATAACACCCAAAACCCTATTCACTTTTACCCCAAGGTACCAGTAAAACCAAAATCCCGCTCATATCACCAGTTCCCAAATGCTGCCGCTGCTTCCGGTTTTGTGTGTTCTTGGCCATTTCTTTATTTTGTCGTTGTTGTGTTTTTCCCCCAGTTGGCGGTGGACAACGATCAATAAACAAAAGAACAGGGGACAAGAAATCAACACATCATCCTGGGAACAGAGGAGTGTGCCAAAGTCAGCAGAAAAGGGCTGTGAGAACCAGAGTTGTTTTCTCCTGTTCTTGTAAATATGCTAATGCTTTGTCCTGTCCCGAATGGAACAGCTCATTCATTTTGTTGTATCTGGCTTTGTGTGGTTGTTCACCCAATCATCTAACAGTTATTGAGCTGTTATTGTATTGAAAGTCAGCCATTTGCACAGCATTAGTGGTTCTTAAACCTTAGAACATCATGGTTGCCCCCAATGACTTGCGAAGATACAGATCGCAGGACCAGGACCCCTGAATTTCCAATAGGGTACCCATGGGATGGGGCCATGGAACTTGCATTTCTTAAAGATTTCCAGGTGGTCCAGCTATTACCAGCCCTAGGAGTACACTCTGAGAAGCTCTGCAGGAACCTGTCCACCACTTAATCCCTAAAATGCCCAGAATTTAGAATCTGCTCAATAAATGTTCATTAAATGGAATTGAAGATGATTTGAGAAAATCCTGGACTCCGAGATAACAGACTGACTTATGCAAATATTTACATGTTTTCCCAGCTGAGACAAAGACACAAGTGTGTAAGAACAACTTCATAGATGGGGTGCTCACTTATAGATCTAATATTAGATTAAGAACAGAGCATTTGCAGCTGACTTATCAGTGAGCTGACACAGGAGTGGACATCTTGGGGATTAAGAGAAACAGGAAAATCATTTTATCATCTTGACCACTTGGCCCCAAAGTGGCTGCCTTCTCTCCTTCCTCCTCTTCCCCTTCCCTTTCCTCTCCCTTCTCCTGCAGATCTACAAGCTTATCAGTCAATATGTATACAAATACTTTAAGTTCTTTGGAATAGAGTAACTGTATTGTTGCCAAATGAAATAATTTCTCTGTGTTAAGAAGGTAGACAGAGCAATATTATCATCCAAAAACAAAACTGTCATCTTCATAACATCCTGTTTATCAAACCCTGATCAGGGTAAACAAAAGGCCTCACTGTTTTTATGACCTCCAAGTCGTCAGTCTACAGTGACTTGTGGCGGGGGCTGTCCAGTTCACCATTTTTAATAATACTTGTAAATTTATAATGGTGGCTTCTTTTCTATAGTGTCAGGGCAAATGTCCTCTTGTGTTCCTGAGTTTTCTCACTATTTTCAAGTTATATTCTCACTGTTCAGCAGGTGGCCAACCTGGAGAAACGTAAATGACATGGGAGTATAGTTCAGTCTTTGTCCCCTCTAGGTTATCTTCCAAAGAGAAAAAAGTGACTTTATAATTCATACAACTTTAAAAGTAGGCATAAGCCATAAACGTGTTTGCATTTCAGATTATCATTCCAGATAATAATTTATTTTATTTTTTTAAGATTCTATTTATTTATCTTTAGAGGGGAAGGGAAGGAGAGAGGGAGAGAAATATCAATGTATGGTTGCCTCTCGTGCATCCCCTGCCGGGAACTGGCCTGCAACCCAGGCATGTGCCCTGACTGGGAATCGAACTGCGATCAATCCACTGAGCTATACCAGCCAGGGCACCAGATAATAATTTAATGAGCCTTTTGTTGCAACGTGTCTCTCTGACATCAGTCTGGTTATTTCTCTAGTGCTTTGGCAAGTTTTTAAAAACTCTTAAAAGTATTTATGAGATAAACACTCCATATATGTACATGGAGGAAGCAATAAAGGCACCTAATGAAACGTCTAGCGGCGTATCTGTTTGCTATACCTCTGTATGAGGATCACAAATCACAATTTTAGCTACAGAAGCTCTAAATTTATATTTTAACCTTAGCTTTGGCTTTGTACATAAGGAGAGGCTGACAATAGAAACTGAGGCCATCCTGTTCCTTGTTAAACAAAATAAATAATCTAGGGGGTGGCCATCAACCCCTGGCAGGTTAAATGAAAAGGGGGCAGGCCTCCTCTGCTTCCCAACACACAAACTCCAAACTAGAATCAGAACGGTGAAGGGGGAGCCACGGAGTGTTATCGGCTCTGGGGTCACTCCAGCCTTTGATGGTAGGTGGTAAATGAAAGAAGATCCTAGAAAATTACACACAATCTCCCAAATATCTTCCTTTCTTTTAGAATCAATGATAGAAAGGAAATGGGGGGGGGGAGAAGGAGAGAGAGAGAGAGAGAGAGAGAGAGAGAGAGAGAGAGAGATGATAGATAGCTTTTTTTTTACCACGGTTACTATTTGAGTACTTTTTACATGCCAGGTGTGCTGGGCCAATTGCTGAATCAATCTTTTTTTAAATTGAGATGTAATTCACATACCATGAAATCAGTCTTTTAAAAGTGTACCATTCAGAGGGTTTTAGTCCATTTACCGATTTGTGCAACCATTACCACTGTCTAATTTCAAACAATTTCATGACCCCTAAAAGTGAAGCATCCACTCACTGTGGCTTTAATTTGCATTCCTGTGATTATGGGTGAGGTTGAGCGCCTTTGCATACATTTGTTTGTCATTCTGAGGTTCTCTTTCTTGAACTGCCTGTTGATATCATCTGTCCATTTTCTACCGGCTGTTTTATGCTTTTTAGCTGGTGTGTAAGAATGCTTCATATATTGTGAACAATCCCTTGCTAATTGTCAGTATTACAAAGAGCTTCTCTTAGGCTGTGGCTTATTATTTCCATTTATTTATAATGGGTTTTGATGGGCAAGAGATTTTTTGTAAATGTAGTCAAATATGCAAGAAATTTGAGATAAACACAGGAGATTACTGGGTGTGTGTTCTCAATGGAAAGTCATGCATTGTTTAGAGCATGTGCTTCCTAGTTATTGGATTTTAGCTGCTTGTTATTTTGAGCTATTTTACAACTTTCAAGTTGCAGATACTGTGAGCAATGCAAAATCATTCTTTTTTTAAAGTACATTTTATTGATTATGCTATTACAGTTGTCCCACTTTTTTCTCTCCTTAATTCCTCTCTGCCCTGTACCCCTCCTCCCACCAACATTCCCCCAACTCTGTTCATGTCCATGGGTTGTACAAAGAAGTTGGACCCAAGGAAGCACACACCAATGCCTGTCATAATCATATTACCCAAGATTAAAGATAACAAGAGAATCTTAAAAGCGGCAAGAGAAAAAGAGACAGTTACCTGCAAAGGAGTTCCCATAAGACTGTCAGCTGATTTCTCAAAAGAAACCTTGCAGGTGAGAAGAGGCTGGAAAGAAATATTCCAAGTCATGAAAGGCAAGGACCTACATCCAAGATTGCTCTATCCAGCAAAGCTATCATTCAGAATCGAAGGGCAGATAAAGTGCTTCCCAGATAAGGTCAAGTTAAAGGAGGTCCTCATCACCAAGCCTTTATTACATGAAATGTTGAAGAGACTTATCTAAGAAAAAGAAGATCAAAACTACAAACAGTAAAATGACAACAAACTCACAACTATCAACAACTGAATCTAAAAAAAAAAAACAAGAACAAACTAAGCAAACAAGTAGAACGGGAACAGAAGCACAGATATGCAAAATTATTCTTATCTTTAGATGTGAAAATAAATTCTTTCTGGTGGTATTAGATCAATTCCTTTTGTCCACACCCCTAAATGCTCCTTCCACACCCTGCCTGTGGAAAAAGCCAGCTTCACATTCATTTGTAAATGTATTTCAACATTCCTGTATTCCATGTAAATCTGTAGTTCTCTGCTTTCTCCTTTTAATGTTTGTAACATTTGCCAGGTTCCCTCATGAGTCATGAGGGATAAGAGCATTTTATATCTGTATGACAGTCATGATTTTACTTTTTCTGAAAATTTCCTTTAATAAATGTATTTATCTGTTACTTTACAGTCTGTGTTTTGGGGTCTTAAGAAATTATTCCCTCCCCAAGCTTATAAAGATATTCTCCTATATCTTCTTCAAGGTCTACTAAAGTTTTATGTTTGTTACTGAAAGTAGCTGCAATAGGTTTTTGCTTATGGTGTGAGACAGTGATGTAATTTGATTTTTTCCCCTGTGGTGAGCCAGTTTTCCCAGCACTGTATAGTAAGCTGTCCACCTTCCCTCACTAACTGGTAACTCTATCTATATTGTATAGCAAGGCTTCTTTACATGTCAGTCTGTCTCAGGGGTCCCCATTCTGTCCCAGTGGCCCGCGTTTCCCACCCCTGCACCCACGTCATGAGCCTCCTGCCATGCTCTGTATTTAAAATGACCAAGGCTGCTGTTAGTCCTTCCCTCATCAGCAGCAATCTTAGAATCGGCTTCTGAAGATCCACAAACACCCACTGGGATTTTCATCTAAATTCTCTTAGCTTCACAGATGACTTTGGGGATTGTTAACTTCTTGAGGATTTTACGTCTTTCCGACCATAAAAATGGTAGCTATCTCTATTTGATGAGATTCCTTAAAATATTTTTCAATAGACTTATAATTTTCTCCACACAAGTCTTGCACAACATTTGTTCATCTAATTCCTAGGTACCTTGGGATTTTTTGATGTTGTAAATGGTATTTTTCTGATGTCTACTGCTGGTGTATAGTAATGTAATTGATTTTTGATATATTGATGTTATGTCCAGCAAGGCACATATGTTCTTACAGTTAGAATGTTAATGTGTGATTCTTCAGCCAATTCTTAGTCTTTCTTAGACCCAAGGGACTCATTTCTCTTTTTAAAACTTCCTGTAGAAGATTTTCCAACTTAATACTTTGCAGAGTGCCAGGCACATTGCAAACACATTCAATAAATTTTAGTTAAAGAAACAAACAATGCCCAAAAGAAAGCAGCTTCATTTGAAGAATTGTACAATTCTCTATGATCCACAAATTCCATACTTAGCTATGCAAGCATGAGAATATCAGATCTGCATTTCCTACCTTCCAATTTTAATATGTAAAATCTAGTTAAACTAAATATTAAGGGCAGCCGTAAAAGAAAGTGGGGGGAAATGAAATATCACAAATTGTTATCTAGAATGAGGTGATGACGTGTTGCTAGGCAACAGACTCCACTCCCAGCAGTTGTTGACTCCGTTCTACAAGGGTCTCGTCCCTCCTTTCTCTCCCTCATTCCTCTCTTTGCACCTGACAGAATCAAGAAAAGATCACCCAGGACGGCGAAAGGGGGGAGTGAGGTGTGAGATGTTCACCGTCCAAATCTCATGTCTGGGACAAAGCTACAGTCCCGTTTCTAAAATGCACATTACAGATCAAGATTTATTTTCCCCTTCTGGAGAAGACATGCTGTCATTACTTTCAGGTATAATACTATTTCAGATTCTGTGATCACAGACTTGGATTGTCGAGATCCGAAAGGAACCCCAGAGATGCCGTGGCCATGTTTTTGAAACACAGTGTCCCCTGATGAGGAACTCATAACGGAATCTGGAATCAGATGACAGCCTCAAGATAGGCATGATAGGTTCTTCTTTGGTGTTTGAAGTGATGTGGGAGGACCACATACATGCCAAGAAGTGTAGGACTGGAGTTAGCTGAACTGTCTGGAGACCAACATTTACAGGTTATCAGCTCCGTGAGTGGAGGTTAAAGCCAGGGTGGTTGGTGGATTATTGCAGAGGGTTTGTAGGTGAGAAGAGATGAGACTGGGCATGGAGCTGTGGGGAATACCGCCTTTACAGGAAGCGGTGGCCAGAGGAATACATGCCTGCTAAGGATGCCTACAAGGAGCCTACAAGGAGCCTACAAGGAGACAAAAAAAGGTGAAAGGAGGTGAACATGGGGACACAAACTATGCGATGTTTTGAGAAGAAACTGGGAAAGGAGGGAATGTCAAGGAGAGGCCAAGGAAGATTAGCAGAGAGTTGACTTGGACCAGATGGCCAATGGTGATTAAGATGAGCCATTGAGTTCTGTGCTGGTGCCCTGTGTCTCTAGGGTGATGAGGTTCCAGTCTGGCTAGTTTGGTCAAGCCACTCAGCTTCCATGGGCCTCTGTTTGCCCATCTATGAATTGGTCATGATAAAAACCTTCCTTCAGGACTGTTCTAAGGATTACTAAAAAGATGCCTAAGGTTTTAATGGTGTCTCTGTCCTTCACTCCTTTTTTGTTCTTCTGAGCCCGTATCTTACCCTCCGATTTCACAGCCTCCCATACCATCTGAGCCTCCCTCTGCAAATTCCTTTGTGTTTAAGTTTTCTGTGAAGACCTTCTCATGGGAGCATGTGTGACAGGAGAGCGCTGAACTGCTTCCCTCGTCCTGTGCTCCGCAGCTCTCCTGCAGCTCACCCCGAACCTCCGTCTTCCATTCTGACCATGGCATATACTCCCTGGAAGCTGTGGGAACAGACGAGGTAAATGTTTCCTTTGCAATATACTGTCCTTTGAGTGATTCTAAGTGGAGATGTTCAAGTGACCCTTCTTATGTCTCCGCCAAGAAGATGCACGGTTGCTAGGAAACCAACTAGGTGTTAACCGCACCTAGCTTGAAAATGCTCCCAACCTAAAGCACCTCAATTATATTCAGAAGAATTTTTAGCTGCTGTTCCATGATCATCTTTCAAAAATTTAATTTGACAATCATTTATTGAACTTGTACATGCAAAAAACTTGCATAGCACAGATCTGATCATGTCATTTCTCAACTCAAAAATCTTCTGTGCCTTCTCACTCACAAAAGAAAGGCAACACTGTTCAGTCTGACTGACAAAGCCAGGCTCCCTTTACAACACTCCCTACTCCAACCTCACCTGGCTACTGCTCACGGTCTCCACTATCCCTCCTGGGTCTTCTGAAATCCCATCCTGCTCGCGCCTGCTCAAGGCGCTGCCATTCTTCGGAGCCTAGTTTAAAAGACACTATTAAATCCAGACAGGATGAATTACTGGTTCCTGGTCACCGATGATTTCAGGCATGCACACATGCATTCAACAAAGGCTTTGTCTACTCCACACTGAGCACATCTGGTTTGTCTTCTTTCTTCAGGGCACAGTTGGCAAGTGCTCTGTGTCTGCCTCTGTCATAGGGATTTCCTGACGGTGACAAAACTAGAGTGACTGGTCATTCTTTTACTTTACCAGTTATGGTCCTGACTTCATAAATACAGAGTGGGGAAATTTTTAATTTAAAAAGTAGATAATAATTGTCCCAGAGTGGTTTTTTAAAAAAATTATGTATGCGCTGCTACCCAATCATGCTTAACAAGGCAATGGGAGGTGTCCTCCTACATTCAGGCTTTGCTCAATTTGTCTTAAATTTGGATGTTCTCTACCCAAAAGAACAAACTTTTGGAGTCAAGAAGTTCTGTCCTAATCAAATAAATGGTGTCTTCACACGGCACATGAACAGCTCACCAGCTATCAGCCATCAGGCCTGGATTACTAGGGTAGCCCATTTTTGTCTTTCTTTTAACACATGCTTAAAATCCTCTCTGAATCTCTGGGCATAAACCAGGCCCTGTTTAGGCAGCCCCTGCATTTTTACTCACTGCCAGAGATCTTCGAAACGTTTTCACTCTACCTCTCTCTCTTATCCATGTTCCCTTGAGTTGGGGTGCTGTTCCCTGTATGAACTTGAATTATAACCAACAGTGTTGCCAGAGCCTAGTGGGGAAAGCAGAAACCAATTTGAGTGTTTGGAAGGGAATTTAATATAGAGAATTCATTACATAAGCGGTGAAAGGAAACAGAAGCCAGAGATTAGCAACAGCTGGGAGCTACTAAGTCCGGAAGGGCAAAGAGAGCAGAGGGGGTTGGTGGACCCAGGATTCGACATCACCTGGTAGGAGTCAGTGCCAAAGAGGAGAAAGAGTCATTACGGGAGATACCACCACCCAAGGCAGAGAGAGAGGGAGACAACTATCATGACTTCTCCCCTTCTCCTCACCCCAGTCTTTCATTTGGCTGATCATGTCTCCATCAAAGCAGAGGGCAAAGCGCCTAAGTGAGGTTGCCTGAAATAGCAGATAGCAGCAGCGGAGAGACAGAGAATGGGTCTGATAGCACAAAGGAACACAGTTCACACCCCTGGGCCCCAGAGATGAAGCTCTGCCACACCAAGTGTTCCAATCTAGGTCTAGTCATAGGCCTCGTAACCCCACGGGAACAAGCCCTCACCCCGGGGGCAAGGGGCATGACGTGTGCCCCTCTCTTCTCCACCAGGGCTGGCCAGATTTTGGGAAACACCAATCAAATTAAGTTCTGTTTTGTTTTTCTAAGTATGCTTTCAAATAACTTTCCAAAGGAGAAATGAATACCCCTGCATTATGATCACATCCCACATTTATACTTCAAGTGGTTTTCAAGAGTTTATCTCAAAATTAATAAATGTCTTTTCAACATTTAATATTCAAATACCTGCTCATATAAATGTACCTCGGGCCTATTTTTGTCACATTTATTCCCTGGTTTTTTTCTCGGTTTGGTTCTATGTCTAGCGGAACTTTTAAGTAGCATGCTGGGAGCTTTAGGCAAACTTAAATAATCTCCTTTAATTAGAAGGAAACTCTTGGTGCACTGTAGGGTTCCTGCGAGGCAGAGTCCTAGTCATCTGAAAGTCATTTGACCAAAACATTTAACATATACTCCTGGGAAATACTGCACATTCTGGGAAGATCAGTGCAATTCGAATCCGCTTTAAAAAATATCTACAATAAGGGAAAACAACATTAAAAAAAGCCGAATTTCCATTCACAATTAAACAGTACTGTCAAAACTACATATTCACTTTTGGCAACTATAATCTTCAAAAATTCTGATCTATGTTTAAAACACAATATACAATTTCTTTACCATTTCACATCACCTTTTTATTATAAAAATAATAAATATTAATTATAGAATATTTGGAAAATAAAGAAAAGTATAATTAAAAATTTTGAAAAACTCATAACTACACATCCAAAGATAACTTCTATATAACATTTGGTTGCATACCATTTTTGTGTGTGCGTGTAAAACATCCTTGTGGACATATCACACAAACAATTTCACATCCTGATTCTTATCACCTGCCATTTTATTTTGAGGATTTCCCCATGCTATAATTTTTCCATTAAAAAGTCATTTTAATTGACTCAACCTGTTGTATGACTGCACCATAATTTGTTAAGTTGCTTATTAGACATTTAGGAACCACGTGCTCTTTATACCTTGACAGGCTGACAGTCTATGAAAAGTAAGTATATCATCTGGAAAAAAGCTGTGTCTCCTCTTCCCAGCCTCTGGTTATCTCTCTCTTCGCTGCCTTTGGTTTCACAAAAGGAGACGCCTGCATTTGAAGGCATCTCTTTTTGTTATACTGAAGTGTAGGAGTGAGTAAGAGGCCACCATCTAGGAATTCAACCAAAGGCAATAGGTAATTATTAAAGTGATGATTTTGAAGAAGATAAGCCTGTTCTTGTTCTTTATAAATTGTGAGTCACTGCTAACATAATTTTTGAGAGTACATATATTATTATTTTTAAAAAATTTTGAGGCCTGGCAGGTGTGACTCAGTTAAGTGTCATCCTATAACCAAAAGATTGCGGGTTTGATTTCTGGGCTCAGGGCATATACCTAGTTTTCAGGTTCAATTCTCAGTTGGGGCGTGGCCATGTGAAGCCCCTGGTCTGGGCTGGTACAGGAGGCAACCAGTCGATGTTTCCCTCTCACGTCCATCTCTCTTCCTCACTCCTTTCCTGTCCCTCTAAAAGCAATGAAAAAAATGCCCTCAAATGAGAATAAAAAATTTTTTGAGTACTTTTTAAAATTAAATTTATTGGGGTGACAGTAGTAAATAAAATTATGTATGTTTCAAGTGTACAATTTTGTCATACATCATTTATATATTACATGGTGTGTTTACCACCCAAAGTCAAATCTCCTTCCAACACATCACCATATATATGACCCCCTTTACCCTTTCCTACCTTCCCCCCACCCCCTTTTCTCTCTGGTAATCACCGTACTGTTGTCTGTCTGTATGAGTTTTTGTTTGAATTTTTAGACACTTAGAAATCCCTGTTAAGTGAATGATGAATTTTGAATGCCAGAGTGGGGTATATTCCAGTGCCTGATTTGATTGATTTGGGTGCCTTCCAGGTTTTCTTGCCCCCTTTTCTATTTTACTATCCAGCATCAGTGATTTGGAGTCACATTGGTCCAGAGCAGTTTTTGTGGCCCTAACAGCAGTCTTACGGTTGCCAGGGGGGAGGAGCGTTGAGGGACTGGGTGAAAAACAGTGAAGGGATTAAGAAGTACAGATTGGTAGTTACAAAACATCAAGGGGTGTAAAGTGCAGCACAGGAAACATAGTCAATAATATTGTAATAACTATTTATGGTGCCAAGTGGATACTGGGAACACCAGGAGGAACACTGTGTAAGCATATGATTATCTAACCACTGTGCTGTACACCTGAAACTGGTACAAAATAACACTGAATGTCAACTGTAACCGGAAAGTTAATAAATACATAGTAAAAGCTGTCTCATTAAACACTTTTATACATTGCTTTACTTATATGATCTCAGATGCACTTACATTTATAAGAAAATAATAATTACCTGACTGGTGTAGCTCAGTGGATGAACCAAAGGGTCGCCAGTTCAATTCCCAGTCAGGGTACACGCCTGGGTTGCAGGCCAGGTCCCCAGTGGGGGCTCATGAGAGGCAACCACATATTGATGTTTCTCTCCCTCTCTTTCTTCTTCCCTTCCCCTCTCTCTAAAAATAAACAAGTAAAATCTTTTAAAAAAAGAAAGTAATGATTACAAAAATGTAAGATTGTTATGAGGATTAAACAAGATGATACATAATAGATTCAGTTCAATGACTGGTTAAACTGAAAATGTTCCACAGACACTATATGCTATTGGTGTCGTCATTATGATTTTCACTTGGATAAGACTTACAGCCTATGAAGAAGTTCCACATACATTTGTACTTTTAGTTGCCACAACAACTCAGGGAGTGGGCAAGGATGAGGATCCTTGTTGTCTCAGGGTGCTTGCACATCACAACTCAAGATGGTGACCTGCTAGTTGTCTGATGGCCATTTAAGTGGCCAGGCTGGACCGAGCTGTTATGAACCACGACTCTGGCAAAGTAGATCAAACGAGTGAACAAGGCAAACTCCCTCCTATTCCAGAAGAGACATGGGCTGCGGGTTATTTGGTTTTAGGCAAGTTACTTAAATTGCTGTCTGTGTCTGGCCAATACTAATAATACCACTGCCCCCTAATGTAGGGTGAATGTTATAAGTACAGAGGAGGGTAAAACAGTCAAAATTATGTGTCTTTTTAGGAGAAGAACTTAGATTGAAAAGTATTCTGAAAAGATTTTCTAAACAACAGAGCCCTTATTACTTGTACATACCAATCTAAGCATCATTCCTTTGGAGTGTTTAATGTGAGCATTTAACATCCCCTGCCCTACACGGGAGCTGCTTACAGCCCAGGTATACAGGAGTCATTCAAACTGTTCCTCACCCAGATCGTTCCTTTTAAAAGCCCATCCAGAGGCAGTAAGTTGGAGGGAAGTTACATGTGGGGGAAAATCCAACTGGATAGCCCTGATTCAGTGAGAGAGCGGCTCCAAAGTTACTTTCCAGGTCAAGGTCATGACTCCCTGCACACACTGAAGAGCTCAGGGGCCGCAGAGTCAATGGCTTGGCACTCATGAATGCTCTGGGTCAAGTTTAGTATTTACACGGTTTATCAATTTGTTTCCAAGGAGCTGTCCCAAAGTCAGCAGGGTTAATGAATTCTAACCCCTAGGCAATCAAATAGCCAGCAAAGGCATCTCAAGAAGGGAACGAAAACAGAAAGCAGGACACATCATTTGATTGTCCAAATTGTTTAAGAACCAGTCATGACAGAGCCAATCATTTCAATCTTCTGTTGCATATTAACACTCAACCATTAACTGACTCAACACGTGTTCCCTTCATTTTTAAAATACCTTAATAGATTCCACTGAAAAGAATCTCTTCAGTTTCATTAAGTGCTGGGATAGAAAATGTACATCGGCAGAAGGGTGTACCTTTTCCAAATTAGCAGGACAGGAAATAAACTAAACAAGAGGGATGGTTAGTCACAGATTCAGAGCGCCCAGCCTGGCGGAGAGTTTTTCAGTGCCCAGCCTGCCCAGCCAAGGCAGAGAGGCAGAAACAGACGTGATATTTGGATGGTGTTAAACTGTATTTTGCTTTACCCAAGCAAAGATGTGAGTGTCAATAGCAGCCTACTAACCACCAAACCAGCACAAATAAAACGTGGAGCAGTAAAGAGGCTTGCATGATCCAAGCAGCCGCTTAAAGTCTCCTACTAACAACAGAGCATCTGGTAAACTCTTGATTTGTCTTGGCCTCTTTATCTCAGAATATAGCGGAGGCAAGGAAAGTAGCTACAACACTGGATTCAAGTCTGTGAACCAGAGGGACGTGTAGGTGATACGAAAGGATGGGGTCCTGGAGAAGGAAGCAGGTGTTTCACCTTGATGCTTATTGACTTAAAGAAAAGCTATCAGAAAGTTTACCAAAAGAGTGTATTCATCAAAAGAATAATCTCTGTGATTTGGTCCCAAATTATTTAGTGGAAGGAAGAAGATGGAGGGTGATAGGTGGGGGTATAGAAAGAACAGGATTTTCTATGAATTGAAAATTGTTGAAACTAGGTGATAGTTCCATGGGGGTTCATTATATGACTAGTATGTTTGAATTTACCATAATAATAAAATAAATCCCCCCCCAAATTAACACATGACTCATTCCAGGCAAAAAAAAAGTTTCTAAAAAAAAAAGAAAATTAAAGGCATGACAAATTTTCAAAGAAGAAACAGTCTATCACTGGGGCACAACAATCCCATTTAGGGGGAAAGCGTGTGTGAGTGTGAAGTGTGGGGTGAAGAGTTGGCATCTAAAGCAGCACGACTGAACCAGGGGCCATTTAGAAACTTGTGGGAGTGTTTTTACTTGTCACGAGCCCTAGTAGCAATGCTGGTTCTCAGTGGTAGAAAGCCAGAGACGATAGAAGTTCTTGAATCCAAAAACCCAGAACTGCCCTTCCCCCCACACTGAACAGCACTGGTATGAGGAAATCAAAGCATCAAAGTAGCCACTGAGGGAACTCTTCTATTCATTTTATCATAAAAGTATATGGGCCACCTGGCTGGTGTAGCTCAGTGGATTGAGCGCGGGCCTGCAAACCACACGATCACGGTTAGATTCCCAGTCAGGGCACATGCCTGGGTTGCAGGCCAGTTCCCAGCAGGGGGCGCATGAGAGGCAACCATACATTGATATTTCTCTCCCTCTCTCCTTCTCTTCCTCTCTAAAGATAAGTAAATAAAATATTTTTTACAAAAGTATATGGGCCATGAATAGGAAGGATAAATAGTAAAGGATGAATAATAAAGATCCACATGGAATCATAAGAAGTAGGCGAAGAAAGCCAGAGATTGAAGGATTCGAAGCTTACCAAAATTCAGAAGTCAACACAATATTACAATGCCATAAGAACAGAGCATTTGTACGTTTTATAAAGAAGGGAGAATTCCTTATAATCTAGAAAAGGGAGCCCAACTAAGGCTAAAAGAGAATCAGAGAGCTAAATAGTAACAGGGCAAACAGTGAGAAAGTACCACCAGGAACTTATGCCCCCTACCCCAACCAGGCTGTGCTGGGACCACTCACCCTGGAAGACTCAAACCTCATCAGGCTCTGGGAGCAATCCTCCCCACCCCTCAACATTCAGGAAAATCTAATAAGCCTCAGACCAGTGGTTCCTTCAGTGGGTAAGCAAGTCCCCTCCTCCCCCCTCCCCCTACCCTCCCAGAAATGGCTTTCCTGGTCTGACCTCTCTCACTATTGATCAGGTCCTAGCTTTAAGAAGATTATCATCTGGTGTGGGGAAGCAAGACACATTAAAACAATTTCAAAGATATCAAAAGACACCATAAGATTTAGTCCTAAATGAAATGCACAGATGGTTAACAGTGCAAGTCAAAGAAAGGAAGAATTGCTGTGGCTGTGAGCCAGCAGGGGTGCTTTGTAGAACAAAAGGGATGTAGCCCTGATCTTAACAGAAGGGTAGGTTTTGCATAACCACAGGAAAAAAAAAGAGAGAGAAAACACATTTGTGGGAAGTACAGGACTCAGAATTGGTGGGGGGGGGGAGGGGCGGGGGGGCAAGGAAATGAACAAAGGCCTTGTCCCTTGACCACATCTTGACAGAGGAGTTCAACCCCAATTCCCTAGCTGGCATGTGCTGGGAGTCTGGCCTTGTCTCATACAGACTTTGAATATTCGGGGGCTCTTGACTTTGTGGTGTACCTGCCTCTGACTCATTGGTGCTGAGGCCTTGGGTTTTCAGACAGTCTAGCCTCAGATTCTTCAGATCTTCATAGCAACTCGGCCTGATATGAGGAAGTGTCACTGGCCACGCCTGAACAGACAGCCCAGACACATCCCCAAGAAATGTGGCAAGCTCGGCCATTTCATGTGGAGAGGGAACCACATTCCCAGCCTTTGGGTGCCCTTGGAATCAAATCAAAGGGAAAATGTGTCCAAAAAATGCTCTCTTTTTCTCAGTATGTTTTGACAGATTCCTTTTTATTTATTCATTTTTTCATTTTCTAAAAATTGGTATCAAACCGATAAGAGAAATTCATTAAGTGCATCATAAATGGTAGCCTAGAATACTTTTGAATAGTATTTACTAAAATGTTGTACCGACAATCAGCTTAAAAAGAATTGATCCATCAGCTCCACCAAGAGTCAATAAATCTACAAGTCATTGCACAAACTGTGAGCAAAATAAACCTGCTGTGTAATTTCTGTACACGTTGGGGCTATAATGCTCACGGTAGCTTGAAACAAAACATTGTTCTTTGTAAATTTGATTTTTAAGAAACTACATTTCGTATTTCTTCAATACCTTAATTAAGTTACTGCTATTCACAGTCCTATGATTAAGGAAAAAAATTAGAAATCGTACATCCCAGCAGAATGCCAAGCACACACAAATTAGGACGATGTTGGCTATACAAAGAAGATGCATTAAAACACAGTGCCCATGGCGGTGAGGCAGGCAAGGGCAAGCACAACACTGCTTTTCAGTGTTTGTAGGCTCTGCCAACACCATGTCCTTGGGTTGGTGCTTATCTGAAATCATGTTGACACAGACGTGAATGTTCTGGATATTTGAAGTGTGTGTATGTGTGTGTGTGTGTGTGGCTATTAACGCTATGCTTGCTGGTGTGTATTTCCCTTAATGAAGAGCTTTTGAGAAGCTGCAAAAATTTCATAACATATAGATGCTTGATAACAAAAGCTTGTCTTCCTCCAGAAAAACTGGAGATACAGAGCAGTTGATGTTGTTCACGTACATGATCAATATTAAACATTTCATAACATACAGATGCTTGATAACAAAAGCTTGTCTTCCTCCAGAAAAACTGGAGATACAGAGCAGTTGATGTTGTTCACATACATGATCAATATTAAACATTTGGGGCTGGGGGTGAAATACTGGAGAAGGTCTATGAAGACAGTTTTCTAGACAGTCTCTAGGAAGAGCACAGCTTGTACGTACCACTTTAGGGTAATTATAATGAGTTTTTATAAGAACTGTACTCAGCTCTGTACTCTGAAGTTCCAATCTTATCCTACTCTACATTTTAATCGACTCCAATTTGCTCATACCAACATAAATCAGAGAAGGGATTTTGTCTGAACACTCAACTAGAAAGAATATTTTTCGTTTCCAGAGTCTGAATAAGACACAAAATAATGAATCTAGCAGTCTCTCCTAACATCGCAGGTTCCTTGAGTACTCACTCAAATGTCTGTGGATTGATCATTGTGCATAAAGCTGATCAAAGACAAATGTTAAAAATGAATTATAAAGCTCAGCCTTATTCCAACCAAAGCACATGGAGTTTCACTCATTGAAAGCAAGTGTGCTTCTGTCTAACATCTTATTTGGGTTTCTTAAAATTCTCCAGGTATGCCCTGGCTCGTTGTGGCTCAGTGGATTGAGCGCGGGCCTGTGGACCACACGATGGCGGTTCGATTCCCAGTCAGGGCACATGCCTGGGTTGCAGGCCAGTTCCTAGCAGGGGACTCGAGAGAGGCAACTGTACATTGATGTTTCTCTCCTTCTCTCCTTCCCTTCCCCTCTAAAGATAAATAAATAAAATCTTTAAAAAAATTATCTGGGTATGTTTAGAAAATATGCCTACATCTTATTTTTGCATGATGAACACATTTTGATTCTAAAAAACAAATTATAAATATAATGTCAGTTTTATCAAGCACACAATATATGAATATGTGGGAATAGCTTTGACTATTACGTACCTATTGTTGATTTGTGACGTCAGCCCTGCCGGATCTGTCTCCTGCGCTGGCTGCAGAGAGCAGCTCCACGAGCTGAGACATGCACAGCCGCCCTGGGCCAGGCTGGGAAAACACTTTGAGTGTGTTGCCTGCAGCCCAGCTGCTTGTCTGGCATCCGGACTTAGCCAGCAGGCCACTGCTGGACCCCAGCCTGCTGCTGAGTCTGCCCCACCATGACAGAGCCAGACACACTGCAAGTGTGCTGCCCAAAACAATGTGCATTAGTTAGCTTTCATTTAGCTTTAAAAGACAAAAATAAAAACCTCAAACAAATAACAGGCTGTTTAAACCAATTTTCCTGCCTGGCTGGTGTAGCTCAGTGGATTGAGTGTGGGCTGGAACCATAAGGGTCGCTGGTTTGATTCCCAGTCAGGGCATATGCCTGGGTTGCAGTCCAGGTCCTCAGTGGGGGCCACGTGAGAGGCAACCACACACTGATGTGTCTGTCCCTCTCTTTCTCCCTCCCTTCCCCTCTCTCTAAAGGTAAATAAATAAAATCTAAAAAAAAAAAACCATTTTTCTTTATCAGCTTGTATATGAGTGAAATAACAAAGACAGCCAGAAATTTACTAAACACGCCCCCTCTTGCCCCATTCTCATTGCCCGGGGCCCATTTTTCCAGTGTTCCAGAATTCTCAATCCTCAAAAGAGAACATTTGTAACAGAGGTGTGCTGGTTTCACTCATACCACATCTGGCTGAAAATGAGGGTTTTTTTCTCCACACCAACCAGTTCCCCAATTATCCAGACACAAACTAGGTACCCTAAAATAGGATTCAATTTCGACACTATCAGGAGTTAGTGCAGAGCCCACAGGATTAAGGGCTCAGTCCCACAGGATGGCCCCCAGTTGAGACACCAGTCACAAGTCCCAGGCGGCCACTGGCACTTCTGATCAACTGGCTATCAATTTGCGGGTTCTCACCACCCCCTCCTCAGATCTGACAATTTACTAGAACATCTCACAGAACTGAGGGAAACAGTCTACTCATTATTTTCAGTTTATTATAAAGCATTCAACTCAGGAAGAGCAGAATGGAAGAGCGGCCTAGGGCAAGGAATGAGGGAGGGGTGCAGAGCGTCCTTGCCCTCCCTGGTGGCCGCCCTCCCAGCACCATGAGGTGTCCACCAACCCCGCAGCTCTTCACACGCTGTCATGGTTTAGGGGGTGTTATGGAGGTTCCATTCCATAGGCATGATCGATTGAATCATTGGCCATCAGTGACTGAACTCACTTTCCAGCCCCTCCCTCCCCCAAGAGATCTAACACTCTAATAATGATTTCTTGATTTCTCTGGATACTAATCTACATACTGAAGCTATCTAGGGGCCTGCCAAGAGTCACCTAGTTAGAACAAAAGAGGTTTCTGTCACCTGGGACATTCCAAGGGATTTAAGAGCTTTCAGGTGCTGATGGCAAAGACCAAATACGTATTTCTCAGTGTAATCACACAGGTTTGTTTATTAAGTATGGGGGGGCAGGGTACCCATCGCACTTTTCTTTTTGCTTCAGTATCCTAACCCACCTGTGAAGCTTGCTGGCAGATGACGGCCTTCCTGGCCACTAGAAATAATTTTGTTTTAGGTTCCATTGCTTTCTAGAAGTTCCTTCAGTTTAACCTCTATTAAGGCTCCTGTGAGCCAATTGTCTATTGTTTGGTCACTATGCTAAAAACAGATCAAAGATGGGCACTAAAAATGAGTCAGAAGATTTAGGCTTATTCAACCTCCACACCCATGGAGTTCACACATTTAAAGCTGCCCTTGGTCCACAGATCAAGACTGTTGCTCACTGTAGCTGGCCTTCCCGCTGGTCACCAGCTCCTCAGGAGGCCAAGCCAGGAAACTGCTGTGGGCCTTCAGCCATGGGAAAGTGAGTTCTGATTCTGATGGGCCCAGCAAAGTTGAGGAGACCAACCTAAGAGGGAGGAAAGGGGAGAAGATGCCACTACCCTTGAACTGTCTCTACAGAAACTCTAGTCTCCTTCCCTGCTCTTCCCCGCCCCGACCCCTGCACTCACCAGGCCTTATAGATACTCACCTGAAAGTGATGGATCTTGCCCTGACTGGTGTAGCCCAGTGGATCGAGTTCAAGCTGCAAATCAGGGGGTTGTGGGTTTGATTTCTTGTCAGGGCACACGCCTGGGTTTCGAACAAGGTCCCCAGAGGCAACCACACATTGATGTTTCTCTTTTTCCTTCCCTTCCGCTCTCTCTAAAAATAAAGAAATAAAATCTTTAAACGAAGTGATTGATTTTGAATTTTACATAACAGTAACTTCTAGAGACTAGGTCACATATTTACATATACATTTTTGGGATACCGTTTCCTCAGTGCCTTTGAAGTAGTTTCAGCTATCAGAGGAGCTGATTCTTCCAGGTTCATAACACAACCTGAACTCTGGGGTTAGGTTATTGGTTCCCACCTGAAGTGTCAGTGAGAACTGGTGGGAGGAACCGGAAGCAGACCCTGGCACCGGTGTGGGCTCTGAACCCCAGCAGGGCTGGGAAACATTCCAAGAGCAAAGGTCACAGTTGTTCCCCTGAAGATCTCTTTTAAAAAAGCACTATGAGAAATAAAGAAATTGTGTAGCCAGGGCTAAGCCTCACACAACTCCAGGGGGCACCACTGGCATTAAAATACTGTGAAGCTGCCTCCCTCCCCCACCCAGCATTGTGCAGATGCAGGCCTCTAAGAACAAGAATGCCTTTTTGCACAGTGGGCTGACGATTCTCCTGAGACATGCGCCACAGGGAGCTTCCGGGGAGAAGGGCTGTTTACTGTCCTGGGCCGGAAAGCAGATCCAACGCCCTTGAATCCAGAAGGGTATGGCTGTCCCTAATGTGACTTAATTCTCTTCCTCATCCACTCAGAGTCCTCCTCCCCGAGGGCCTCCCTGTACTTTGGAAACAGCCCAAGATCTGGAACGAGGAAGTCTGAAGACTGGCCGTGACATGAGGGCTGTGGGGCTTTGGGTGAACTACTCACCTTCTCTGAGTCTTGATGAAGGGTCTCTCCTCTGTCCAGTGAGTGAACTGTATGCAATAATACTCAGCATAATCCACCCAATAAGAATTCTGCCTTTCCTCACCGATTCTGGACCTTTTTGTGTGGGGTAAGGGAGGAAATCGAGAAGGGCCAAGGTAGGCTGATTTGATTTACATGGGAAAGAACAAAATTACTACAGACAGGAGAAAGAACCCATTGGAAAAAATGAGATGAGGAGTCAGAGAGGAGAGCCAGAGCAGGCCAGTCTTGGGGGAAATTTGGGAGCGTGGAGGAAAGGAGGAGACAGATTCATGGGCAGCTATAGAACATGTGAACTATATTTAGGGAGAGAGAGTTGGAGAACTTTGTATGATTATTTAATTGCCCTTCAGCATTTTTAAAGATAATTCTGTTAAAGAAGCAAATCGTTTTATCAAATAGGTTGTTGAAAACCATTTTCTTCATCAGCTTGTCCAAGAGTGAAATAAGAACAGAAACACATAGAAGCCTATCGAATAAGTGTCCCCTCCTTGGTTCATTACTCACCCCAGCAGGTCAAGGACTCCAACTCACCACCAGGGACGTGGCTCGTACTGGGCGTGGCTGCAGGCATCGGGCAGACAATCAGGTGCGTCACCAAGTCTATTGTTTTCTGTCGCAGTTCCAGGTTTGAAGCCTGAAGAAGGTCTAGAGAGAATCACTGCCTCTGTGACTTCACTGTCACAGTCATGGGTCCCAGGAGGCGTGATGGAACCGACCCCTCTCTGGGAGCCTGTGAGAGGGGCCATAAGCTTTCCAAAGCAGCTGTACAGAGTTCATTTATGTCATTCAAAGCTTCCTGAATCCAAGAGAAACATTCATGAATTTGAAGACATTTTCTAATCTTTTGAAATTAGCAATAATAAAATGGAAAAAAAATACCAAGAGTTGAAAGAAATGTTGTTGTTTATACTTATGGACAGATCGGATTCCACACAGTGAACTCACAGGTTTAGTATTTGATGCGAGCATGTGAACACACATATTTTTACAACTTCTTCCTTTTTTTTCTGTTCTTAATATTCACTTGTTTTAGTGGTCCCCAAAGTGAAATGGTGCTGTTTTATGAAGGCATTATTTTTGGAAATGGAGTCTGAGAAACTCATAATAGCTATACCATTGCTTTGTGTCTTTTCGTTTTAGACTATTCCCATCAGATGTCTCTGTGATATCTGTTCATTCTCATAAGACCGGGAGCTGAATAAAGGAGAAGATAAGTAAAGTTTGTTCCCCTCTTATAATCCAACCTCTCCCGCCCACCTCATTTTCCCTTTGCTGCAGAACGTTGCCATTTACTGAGCCGCTGTGCCCATGTGCGCCACACAGGGCTAACTATCACCCCTTTACTTCTGGTTGAAGAAAATAAAGCAAATCAATTAGGGCATTTGCCCAGGAAACTGAAGCGTTCCTCATGGGGAAGAAGGGCATCTAGATTAATGAAGCCCTCCGCCCCCAGACATTGCGGCACAACGTACGCAGGGCGGGAAACACAATGCTCACTCACCGACTCTTCAGAACGCAAAGCGCCCATTCCCACAGTCGGAAAGATTTACTGCAGGACAAGCTGCAAGTGCCAACTGCCACCGAAATTCCTCCTACCCCTGCTGTTCTCAGGAGAGAAGGGGCTGTGGTGAATGGGTGCCCACGGGGCCTGGGATGTTTTCAGAGGAAACAGCCAGAACCGGCATTCCCATCTATACTTCAGGGGCAACTCCACACAACTTGAAAAGAAATGCTGGTCGTTTTTGTCCCGAAGAGAAAAGAATGTAAGTTAGTGTAGAAAGTTTAAAAACATTAAAAATATGAGAAACCTAAAATCACAGAATCCTAACATTTTTCCTGTCTTTCTGTCGAGTCTGCTATGAACATTTATGTTCATGGATACATATATGATGAAAAATTAAATGACCTTACACTGGTTTGTAAACTAACTTAAAAATTACCTATAGAACATAAGTATGTTCCCACTTCATTAAGTATTTCATATAAGCATTTGAAATAGTTACGTACTTACGAGTAGTGCTATGATTTATTTAACTAAGTCTCAGTCTTATGCTATTAAAACCAGTACTGCACGGAGGCATCTTTGTGTACGGATCTTGGCAAACCTCAACAACAAATGTTTTGGCATAGCCCTGGCCGGTGTGGCTCAGTTGGTTTGGGATGCCACAGAGCAAAAGATCACCAGTTTGATTCCCAGTCAGAGCACATGCCTGGGTTGAGGGCCCGGTCCCCAGTTGGGGCGTGTGCAAGAGGCAACCAATCAATGTTTCTCTCACACATGGATTTTCTCTCCCTCCCTCCCTTCCTCTCTCTATCTATAAATAAATAAAATCTTTTAAAAACAAAAATAAATTATTTGGCATAAATTTGGGAATGTTGAAATGCTAGGTCACAGAGCATGCCCATTGTAGAGATTTTGATGTGCAACTTCAACCATCAATTTTCAGGCTCCCCAGTCTTGCCAGCATTGCTTGTTGTCTTAATAATAGTACTTTGTCAATTTGATAAAAGAAAAATGTAATTTCAGTGTGGCTTTACTAAGAATTTCTATGATTGCTAATGGCATTGAAGGTTTTTCATCTATTAGCTGTTTATATTTTGGGATTTTTTTTTAGCATTTACATCCTTTTTCTAATTTTCTTTCGAGTATTTTTTTTCTTACTGATAAAGAAAACCTCTTCTGAGAGTATTAAGGATACTTACTCTTTAATAATATGCAGGCAAATTTTCCTGACTTCCTATTTGCTCAATTGTATTTATGCTGTTTTGACCCACAGCAGTATTTAATTTTTATGCAGTTGAAACAACCTATCTCCTCTTTTTGGTTTTCTGATTTTGGCCACCTAGGCTGTAAAAGGCTTCTCTGAGTTCCACAGGCTCTGTTAATAAATCATAATGATGCGCTGCCTTCTAATAGCTTTTCTATTGTTGTACCAGGTGTAAATAAAGGCCAGGATCAGCTCTTATACTCACCTTCAAGAAGAAGGCAGGGGTGTCAAACTCATTTGCACCAGGGGCCCCATCAGCCTCATGGTTGCCTTTCAGAGGGCCAAATGTAATTCCATCGCCTCAACAGTTAAGGAGTAGTTATATTTATACAGTCCTAAAATTATTTTGGCCCTTTGAAGGCAACCATGAAGCTGATGGGGCCCCTGGTGAAAATGAGTTTGACACCCTGCCTTAAGGGATCTGTATTTAGTTGTTCACAATCCATTTGTTACAAACATGTTTTAGCGGCCCTTGCCTCCTCCCACAACCACATCAAAATTACAATTAAACTATAGAACAACCATCCTTCAGAATCTCCTGAAATGTGGCTGACTAGAAGTCCCACAACCAGGGAATCAAATAAGAAGCCATATTGAGATTGGTAGGAGGGGTGGAGATACAGAAGGGGCTGGTCCCACACCAGCACGTGGTGGATAAAAATCGGGAGGGGTATCTCAGCTGCAGAGGTTCCCCATGAGGAGTGAGGGGTCCCAGTCCCACACCAGGACCCCCAGCCAGATTCCAGTGCCAGGAAGAGAAGTCCCCATAACTTCTGACTGCAAAAACCAGTGGGGACTGAGGCTGAGGGAGACGAAGCGCTTGCGGACCTCCAGGCAGTTCCTCTTAAAGGGCCCACGCATGGACTTACCCGAATTCACTCCCTCCAAGCTCCAGCACTGGGGCAGCAACTTGAGAGGCAACAGGGATACGCAAGGAGGAAAGGAATTGTCTATTATCGGGGTGAGAGCTGGGGGACAGCTTTCTCCCAGACAAAAGTGCTGGCAGAGGACATTGTTCCTTTGATGAGCCCTCCCCAAACCGAGCTAACAGGTGGATGCCATATCTGTGACTCCATCACACTGTTCACGCTATTTTCCCTGTCCTGGTGATTCCTTGCAACCTCACTCACCCAGCTTTCAGGACCACCCGAGCAGTTTCCAGTCGCTTTTCCATATGAATGGCCTGTCTTGGTTCATGCTTTAGATTTTCCTAAAATCTCTCAGACAAGCAGCATCTGGCCTGTGTGTGCTTGGTTCCTCTCACTAAGTGGTCCCTGGCTTGGCACTAGCGGCAGCTGGCCATGGTTCACAGTTTGGCCTTACCTGGGCACCTCCAAGCCCAGCACAAATAATAGCCGTCTGCAGATTACTTTCTGCAGATGGCCCCAGAAAGGACACAGGCAGAGGCTGACCTTGGGCTGCACTGAGGGGAGGCCTTACAGCCAGTGCCTCCAGTGGACAGCTTCAGACCATGTTGATGCACCACCACCCAACCACCTCCAAAAGGGACACACTCAAGGGGTAGACTCATGCAGGTGCCAGAGCCCCACTGAAGTAAATCCTGCTCTGTGGGGTGGACCCCTGCACAGCTGATTCTCCATGGTGGTGGGAGGTCAGTGGTCAGGGGTCGCAGCCAGTCCTTGCAGCCGATCAGCCAGCGGCAAATCCCTCCCATGGTGTTCCAACTGCAGTCAAGTCTCAACCACAACAGAAGGGTGTACACAGCCCACAATGGGTGGCACACCTTGAGTACCCAGCTTGGGTGATCAGGGACATTTTCTAATCTTTTTCTAAAGTGCCACTGGACTTTATAGAACACCTACTACATTAGGCCACTCTACCACTGCTGGAAGATGTAGCAACTCTACCCAATACATAGAAACAAACACAGGGAGGCTGCCAAACTGGGGAGACAAAGAAACAAGTCCCAAATGAGAGAACAGAATAAAACTCCAGAAAAAGAACTAAACAAAATGGAGCCAAGCAATCTACTAGAATAGTTCAAAACACCACTCAGAAATGAAGGATACACTAACTAAAATGAAGAATATTAAAGGGACTCAACAGTAGAATAGATAAAGCCAAGAATCAAATGGGCAATTTTGAATATAAGGAAGCAAAAAATACCCAATCAGAAGAGCAAAAAGGAAAAAGAATCCAAAAAATTAAGATAGTATAAGGAGCCCCTGGGACAACTTCGAGTATACTGACACTCGCATCGTGGGGGTGCCAGAAGGAGAAAAGGGAGAGCGAGAAATTGAAAACCTACTTGAAAAATAATGACAGTAAATTTTCCTAACCCGATGAAGGGAGAGATGTATAAATCCAGGAAGCACAAGCGTCTTTTCTGGGTACAAGATGAACCCAAGAAGGCCAACACTAAGACATATCACAATTAAAATGACAAAGGTTAAAGGCAAAGAGAGAATCTGAAAAGCAGCAAGAGAAAAGCAGTTAATTACCTACAAGGGCGCTCCCATAAGACCGCCAGCTGATTCCTCAACAAAAACTTTGCAGGCAAGAAGGGACTGGCAAAAATACTCAAAGTGATGAAAAGCAAGGGCTAGAACCAAGATTACTCTCCCCAGCAAAGCTATCATTTAGAATGGAAGGACAGATAAAGGAATTCCTAGACAAGAAAAATTTTAAGGAGTTCATCATCAGCAAATCATTATTATATGAAATGCTAAGGGGCCTTCTCTAAGAAGAAACAGGGGAAAAAGATAAAAATTATGAACAATAAAATGGCAATAAATACATACCTATCAACAATTGAATCCAAAAAGCAAAATAAATGAAGAACACCACAAACAGACTTATAGATGGAGAGAACATTCTGACAGTTGCCAGGTGGGAAGGGGGCTGGGGCCTGGGTGAAAAAGATGAAGGAATTAAGAAGTACATATTGTTTTTTACAGAATAGCCAAGGAAAGGTAAAGCATGGCAGAGGGAATATAGTCAATAATATTGTAATAGTCATGTATGGAATCAGACGGGTGCAAGATTTATTAGGATGATCACTTGATGAGGTATATAAATATGTAATCACTGGGGTGTATACCTGAAACCAATATAATAATGTGTGTCAACTGTAATTGGGAAATTAAAAACATTTTTTGAAGCCATGTTTTAATTGAAAACCTACTATGTTCTGGGATTATTAAATATAGATAGGGATTATTAAATAGACAGACTCGGGTACACAACTGCTTCTTCACGAATTCCCTCAACCGGTATTAAACAATTAACACATGTGAACAGGGCAGAGACTGGAGTGAGAGGAGTGATGAGCCAGAAAGTTCCCGGGCCTTTGAGAAGTTTATAGTTCCTTTCATTCTTAGGAATTAAAAAGAGCTAGGATTTAAGTGAAATAGGCGAGTACCATAATTGTAGGGAGAAAATTTAACTACTATACTTTGTGGGGTGGGGCAAAAACTCTCAGCGCTCCTGTGGTGAGGCAGTGGGCCTTTCAGGTGGCGATGTAGAAGCAAACATTCTGTTTTTCCTGTTCTCAGGAGAAGAGGAACAGTCAACCTGATTTCTCCCCGCAGTATATAAAAAAGATGTTACCAGCCAAATATGCTTGTAACCTCACTCAGAATTCTTGGGGAGGGGGCAGGTTCAGTGAGGGGTTTAGGGGAAAAGAGTTAGCATTTCTTTATGTGTCTTTTGTATTTACATTTTGCTTGTACTTTTTGTGTACGGGCAATGTTCTTACGTAGTTAAATCTTCACAGACGGTGTGGCTGCTTGTATCCCATCTTCTGTGCTCTTCTTACAATGTGACATTAACAGGCTTCACTGAGAGGTGGAGTCTGTTTCCTGCCCTTGAACCTGGGTGGACCTTTATAACTGCCTAAATCAGTATGGGGTGGCAGAAGTGCTATGTCGTGACATCCNTTAGGGGAAAAGAGTTAGCATTTCTTTATGTGTCTTTTGTATTTACATTTTGCTTGTACTTTTTGTGTACAGGCAAGGTTCTTACGTAGTTAAATCTTCACAGACGGTGTGGCTGCTTGTATCCCATCTTCTGTGCTCTTCTTACAATGTGACATTAACAGGCTTCACTGAGAGGTGGAGTCTGTTTCCTGCCCTTGAACCTGGGTGGACCTTTATAACTGCCTAAATCAGTATGGGGTGGCAGAAGTGCTATGTCGTGACATCCAAGGCTAAGTCCTAGAAGGCACTCCTAGCTGGGTCTCTCTCTCCCTCCCTAGTGATGCTTGGTCTCTGAACCCAGCCATCACATTGTGAGGTAGTGCAGGCCACATGGAGAGGCTGGACATGAGTGTCCTCACCGACAGCCCTATCCAAGTTCCGGGCCAGTAGCCAGATGAGGGAAAGAGTTGAGGCTCACGAGGTTACTTACATCTTGAGATGACTGTTGTGACTTCTGGACACTTGACTGGTGTTTGGGAACCACAGACCAGGCGTGGAAGCAGGCGAGGATCAGAGGCTCTAGCCCAGGACCGAGGTGACGTGGTGTGGGTCAGGGTTATGTCAGTGGGTAAGTGAGACATCATCTTGTTTGGGAAATGTTTTGAAGGTAGAGCTGGTGGAGCTTGCTGATGGATTGGATGGGGTTGGAGGGAAAGAGGGGAATCACTGATGATATCCAGATCTTTAGCCTAGCAATTGGGTAAATGATGGTGTCATTATTGAGATGAGGGCTCCCAAGGGAAGAGCAGCTTTGCAGGGCAGGGCCGGTCAATAGTGTGACCTGGAGAATGTTCTATGAAAAGCCTGCTAGACATCTGAGCGGAAGTGCTGGGTAAGCGGTGGGATATGTAGGTCTACACTCAGAGAGAGGCCTAAGCAGGAGATACAGGTTTGGGGGCCATCGGCATATAGATAGATGGTGTTCCCGATACAACTGCTGTGTAAGAAATAACCCCCAAACTTAACTTAGAACAGCTATTTTATTTGTCCATCACTCTTCGAGTTAGGAATTCAGGGCAGAGCAGAGCAGGGATGTTTAGTTTCTACCCCACAATTGGTGGGGCCTCAGCTCGGAAGACATAAGGGCTGGAGGCAACATGATATCTGGGGCTGGAATCACCTGTGAAGCAAGTTTACTCACAGATCTAGCAGCTGAAGCTGGCTATTCCATGGAGCTTCCACAGAAATTGCCAGCTGGAACCTTACAGTGGCTTCTCCATGTGACTTGGGCTTCCTGCAGCATGAGGGTGGCCATGGGGTAGTTGGCCGTATATGGCAGCTCCGGGCCCTAAAAAGGGAATGTGCCAATGAACAAGGCAGAAGCTGCATCGTCTCTCCTAACTTAGCCCTGAAAGTCACGCAGCACCATTTTCACCTCGTTCTATGGGGTGAGCCACAGCCTGCCTAGATTCAGGACAGGTTGGGGAGGACGATGGACACACAGGCCCCTTCTCTCCGTGGAAGGAGTGTGAAGATTACATTGTAGAAGAGCATGTAGGATGGAGATATTATTGTGGCCAACTCTGGAAAATACAATCTGCTACAGATGGTATTTACTTAGAGCCTTATAATGGGACGAGATCACTTAGGAAGGGAGTGAAGACACAGAAGAGGTCCTGGACTGAACCCTGGGCATTCAACGTTTTGAGAGTGGGAGGAGGAGGAGCCAGTGGGCAGAAGGAAGCCTGGAGCAAATGCCATTTCTTGCACTGGCTGGCACTTCCTACTGTAACTCCTTACAGAGTGGGGTCAGGACAGGACAGGTTTTTGCATCAGCACTGATTGTAAGTTGGGCCCCGAAACAGCCCTCCCCAAGTGGGCACAGCCTGGGTGCTCAGCTGGACACACCTACTTGGGCCCACCGTGATGATTGGGTGGTCAGTACCCCTCGGTCCCGCAGGTGCTCATTCTTCCATAACACAGGTGGGGTGGGGTGGGGAGAGCGGTGGAAATAGTCCCCCGCTGTGAGGTGGGCATGCCCCAGGCTAGTCAAATCCATGCTTATAGTATGTCTGCATAAGCATGTCTGCCCCTTCTTTAAGAGATAAAAATTCTTCAACTTACTCAACTCAAAAGAAAACACCCAAAAAGCAAAAAAACTTAACATACAAATAGTAGCATTTGAATTTAGGTTTCACTTCACTTCAGTTTTCTCTAACAATTGTTGTTGAAAGTTGTTTTACATCTTGGAAAACTTGTTAAACTGAGAGAGCCAAAGGTAACTTGTTCAGCTCCAGGAGACTAAATTGCCAGGAGTTCTCTAAGTGGCAGATCCTAGGAGACAATCCAAAAAAATGAAGTCCCTCTTCACAAAGACCCTACTACCTACAATAGTTAAACACTTCTTGCGTTGGAGTTGAAAATTCTATAATTATGTAGCTGTCTTGCTGACATGGGTTCTGTCTGACCTCTGTGGAGTTACAAAAGAGGCACGTGCTGTTCCTTTACTGTTGTTTTTGCTCATGCAAAATGCCCTATTACACCTAGTAATGCTTAACTACAAAGTTAAACGCTACATAGCAATTTGGACCACTCCAGGTCTCCCCCCCGCCCACTGTTTTGTGGTTTTATGCACTTGGTATATTGTGTGCAAGAAGACCTGCCCTGGAGCAGGCAGCAAGAAATATGTAATTAGAAACACTTCCCAAGGAAATTACGGGAACAAGCGAAGGCTTGAGGATTTCCGCCGCAGGAGCCTGGAATTGCAGATATTCATTATAGGTACTTGGGAGGCACAGCTGCTGCTGAAAACCGTGTCTAATTGCTATGCAGCTGGATGCAGGCATGGAGGACAGCCCAGAGCCAGGAATGGTGTCTATGGCAACACACGCTGCTCCATCTTTCAGCTTTTCATTGCACAAGAAGAAATTGCTTAGTTCCCGCCCCAACCCTCTTTTTTTTTTTTCCTACCAGTTTCAGAGTTTGTACCAGCCGTGAATACCCTCTAGGTTGAACATTCCTGGTAGCTAATGACTAGCTGGGGTAAGTATCTTTGGCTTTTCCTCCAGAATTAGCAACTCCAGCCAGTCATTAGTTATTGCTCCAGGAAGCATTTTCCAATCCAATGATTGTTTAATCAAAACAAAGAAAATGAACCCTTATTGCTGTCAACAATTATCAGCTCTCCCTGTGGGTCTAAATGCAAACAGTGGAGGTTTTACCTATGAGGAGAAGTATCCCTCTGGGAGTCAGTTAAGGACTTTCTCTAGAAAAGGCAGGGAAGACTTTCTTAGGTGCAGCAAGGTTGCTTGAAATACCCTATAGTTGCTTGAAGTACAAGGCGAGGAAACTGCCCTCGCCAAGGACCCCCAGGAACTGTTCCCTGTGAGTAAGGAGGAGGCTGACCCACAGGCAGGAAGACCGGGAGGGTCACACATGCACCACACTGGGTCCCCAGTCTTTCTTCTCTGTCAGTGTCCTAGTCCTGCTGTTAAGCCAAATGCCCCACATGGTCCTATGGCAATGTCTGAGGGGAAAGGTTGCTTTCCTGAGCAGCGAACCTGTGAAATCTGCATGCACAACAGCAACCACACTTTCTGAGGACTGCGTGCTGGGCAGGAGCTGTGCCTGGGGTTTCCACATGCTCTCCAGTGAACCTCACAGTCCCCCTACAAGAGGAGCACAGTCATTGTCTCTGTGTCACAGGTGGAGAAATTGAGGCCCAGAGAGGCTTGGCCAAGAGCCACCACTTGGGCAGAGCCAAAACTCGACTACTGTAGCTGCAGAGCCAGCTAAAGCAGGTCCTATCTTGGACCCCGAAGGAAAGTTTAAACCTTGCACGCACCACTTGAGAGCAACAATTGTGAACATCGCTCATGTGTAATACTGTGATCTTTAACTGCTTCCTTCCACGGAACCAAAGGACTGGGCCATCACCAGAACCTGAAAGTTGGAACTCTTTAAGAAGGGTTGTTGTCCAGGAAGATCTGGTGCTAAAACCCCTTAAACCCAGCCCCCAGGCCTGGATCTGGGAGACAGATTTGAGCCTTGCTTCCTCTCTCCTTGCCAGTTGACCTCACAGTAAAAGCTTTCTTTCTTTCCTCAAATGCTGTCAAACGCTGGTGCTAGTATGGGCCTCAGGCAGTGAGCCCTTGCTTGGTAACATTTCCATCAGAATCTTAGCTTTTTATTTATTTTCTAAATTTTATTTGTCGAAGAATACATACAACATTTACCATCTTAACCATTTTAAACTGTACAGTTTAGTGGCATTAAATACATTCACATTGTTTACAGCCATCACCACCCTCCGTGCCTGAAACTGTTTTCATCGCAGCAGTGAAACTCTGTATCCATTAAACCAGCTCCCCATTCCCTCTCTTCCCTGCAGCTGTCCTGGGAAAGCACGATTCCATTTTCTGTCTCTCGGAATTCGACTCCTCTAGTTCGTGGAATCCCACAGTATTTGTCCTTTGGGGACTGGCTTATTTTACCTTCCATAATGTCCTCAAGGTTCATACATGTTGGGGCAGGTGTCGCAGTTTTTTCCCTTCTAAGGCTTAATAGTATCCCATGCTATGTACACGTCATATTCTGTTTGTCCATTCATCTGTGGATGGGCAGACACTTGGGTTGTCTCCACCTTTTGGCTATTGTGAATAGTGCTGCTGTGTTTTAACTCGTCATTGCTGAGATACACTGAGACTTAGAGGAGTGACTCAAAGGAGGGCACACAGCCCACAGGCTGCATGACACACCCCAAACTCGGGATCAGCCAAGTGCCACGTGGCCCATCAGCCCATTCAAGAAGGCACCACCTTGCCGGCAGGGAAGACAGGTGTCTGAGGCCAACACCTCCTGTAGGTGGACCAGTGGGGCTGCCACAGATCCACTCTGGCACAGCTGATGAGAAACTCAGGTGTGTAATTCCAGTCTGTTTCCCTGAGGCTTATGTTCCGGAGCAATCCAGGGCCTCCAAATCCAGATGGCTCAGTCTGGACTTGACTGGGACTCCCTGGCTAGACCAGAGCCTGCCACAGGACTCCACAGGCTCATCTGCCAGCTCATCGGCTTCTTCCACCTGGTGGTTCTCAGTGGGCTGGGGATGAGTTGCATTTCCCCTCCTGAAGTTACCACCCTAGGAGCTTTAGGGAAGTATAAGGGGCATCTCTGGTTGCCATAACAACCGGGTTGGGGACACTGCTGATATTTAACACGTGAGATCAGGGACATGAGGCCCCTGCCACGGGTGAGGCAGTCACCCACAAGAAAGAATTGCATCCTGAATCACTTCCAAACATCTCATTAAAATGTATCTTGTAAGCAAAAAGACTCATTGTAATCATCTGAATTTAAAACCTAATTATGTTTTACAAATGCACACAAAGTGATTTTGCATGGTTTTTATGTGCATTTCATTTTCCAGGAATGCAACTATCAATTACATTGAGGGAGAATGTATTTTTTTAATATTTGGAAGTTTGCTACAGTTGCTCATCATTTTGTAAAGTCACAGTAATGACACTCATAGTATTTGACTTGCAGAAAAGTACATAGAACTTTATCAGTTGCTTCCGAACTGCCACATTCAGAAGAGTCTACATCTAGGGACAAGCATCCAATTTATTTCTTAGGTCTTCTAGTGTAGTCCTACCCCACATTTACATATTGAAATAGACATTGTATTCTTATAAATGTCTGTTCTTTTATACCTTCATTATTTTACACTCAGGGCCCCATACAACCTTTATTTTTAAACACTATGCATGCTATTCAGTTATACTAGACCACAACTCATCGCCCAAGTGTTGGGGGGCGGGGGGAGGCCTGTTTCAGAACTCAGACTTTTTCGGATTTCAGGGACGTAGCACGGTACACATACAATATATTGTGTAACGCCTCAGTGGGGTCTGGAAGAGCACCCACAGCAGCCTGTAATCGAGCACACTAATATTTCTACAGCAAAACACATACACATACACGTGGAGTGGGACTAATAGTCCCTTTGCAGCTTCAGGTTCGCTCAGGGCAGGTTTTGCTGGCAAATGGATGTTGCTCCCAAACTTAAAAAAATTGACTTATTAAAATTTTTTGGAGTCGGGGTAGAGATTGTGGCTATTATCTATGACTCTCACTCAGCAATAATGAGGGGGGCCGTTATTAGAAAGAGGGACTGGATCTGATAGGTTGAGAGCACAGCTCCGCCCACCAGCTCTAGTCAGTCTGTGCCTGTGCGCTCCACTCCGCCTGGGCCCAGAGGTTCTCCCTTCCCGAAGCATCATTCTAGGTCTGAGTGACTGCATCTCGCTGTTCTCTTTCCTCTGTCAACTCATGAACCTTTACCAATGACTCACATCAGGAAACTGCGATCACACCTGATGTCCCCAAGGTAACCAGCCACGCATGACAGCTGCTCCAACAAGGGCAGATAGGAGATCTGTCAGCTGGCATGGGTAGCCTTCCCTGGCCCTCTCCTCGTGTTCCAAATAAGCTGTTCTCTCCCCTTGAAATGTCGGCTCTTATCCTCCTTTCCTCTACCTGAAGACTACTTCCTTCTTTAAGCCCTAGGTTAAATGTTACCTATTTATGGGGTGTCCCCAAAGCTTCTGAACAGCATTTGTCTCTCCCTCAGGGGAGACCTCGCAACTCCTGGATGTTCATTCCCGAAATATAATTTTTTGAGTGCCTACTGTATGCCAGGCACTGGTCCAGGCTAAAGAACATGGATTTCATGGGAGGATGAAACTTCGGATTTCATGGGATAATAACCCCAGAGCCCTGTTGAGGGCATAAGACACTCATCAGCCTACTGATCTTGTCAGTGGAGGGCGGAAGCCTGCAGCCCCGCTCCCAGGAACAGTTCCACCCCCACAGAGACAGGAACTCCTATTGGCAGGGCAGTTACTTGATGTGCTAATGCTCCAAGTTCCGTTCTTTTCAGAAAGGGGGCACTTGCTGTGCCCAAAGGACAAAAGCCCAGGATGAATGTGTGCGTCTTTCTAGAATGTTAATTTTACTCTAGTTTTGGGAGGGAAAGTTACTTAATGTAAGGTGAGTGATTTAAAACACTCTTTTTACATTAAATCAGTTGTGCATATATTATGGAGCAGAATGCTAAATTAACACACATTTTTTCTTAATTTATTATTTCAAGAGGTAATACACATTTTGAAAAAAATTCAAAAGGTATAAAAGAGTTAAGAATAAAAATTGGCATTTCTGTTCTCCAACTACCGAGCTCCACTCCCAGGAGGCAACTGCTATTCCCATATTCCTAGGATTCATCCAACAGACAATCTATACATAGTCCAAATAAAGAGCTATGGATACGAGTTGCTTTTTTTGTTTTAAGTAAAAATGATAGCACAAAATACACACTACTTTGCAGCTTGCTTTTTTTGGTATAAAAACTACATCTTGGAGGTCTTTTCATTAAACAGCTGTGCAGTGTTTCACTGTATGGACGGCCAGAATTCACTGGCCACCCCTACGATTGCTATTTCTGACATTTCCCGACTGCAAACAACACTGCAATAACCGTAACCCTAAATTTTCCTCATTTGTACATGAGATAGTGGACCTGTAGCACAAATTCCTAGAAGTGGGGCACAGGGTATACCATGTGGTCCAATCTCTCTTTGGAAAGATCTTCCAATCTCTCAATCATTATATCAGAGTATCTGTTTCCTCACCCCTTAGCTAATACACATTGGACAATGATGTGCTCTCAAATTTTGCAACCTTGGCCAATCTGATGAAGGAAAACTTGTATCTCAGAATTTTTATTTGTTACTTCTGGCCAAAATGGAGGCGTAGGTGGAAATACTGTGCCTCCTTGCACAACCAAAATTAAGGACAACAAAGATTTAGAAACAAAAACACAACCAAAACAGACAGAAAATTGAACCATACAGAGTCTGAGAACCATTCAGCCAGACCTACAAGAGGGGTGGAGTTGGTGGCCAGGGGATAGGAGTCGAGGCAGGAAAAGGTGGTGGTTAGCAGACCCCGGGTGCAGGGAGGAAATGAGTAGACACAGTGAGGCATGCAAGGCGATTAGCTGACAGCAGACATATATTCGCATGCAAATAAACCAGGCAAAAAATGGGCAGCGAGACAGACCATGCAACCCAGGGCCCCAGCAATGGGATATAAAGCCTAAAAGCACCAAATGAAAACACCTGTGGGGATTGAGGTACTGGGAGAGACTCCTAGCCTCACAGGAGAGTTCACTGAGAGACCCACAGGGTCCTAGAACATGCACAAGCCCACCCACCCGGGAACCAGCACCAGAATGGCCCAATTTGCTTGTGGGAAGCAGTGGAAGGGACTGAAATATGAGAGCAGAGCAAGCACCTTTGTTCCCTCTCTGACCCTGTCCCTAGTCACAACCCAGTGACTGGGTCGACCTGCCCTGGTGAACACCTTAAGCTCCGCCCCTCATATGTAACAGGTGCAACCTGACCAAAAAAAATATGGCTCAAATGGAAGAACAAATCAAAGCCCAAGAGCCAATACTTTTACGCAACCAAAAGATAGCCAACCTATCAGATGCACAGTTCAAAATATTGGTGATCAGGATGCTCACAGAACTGGTTGATTTTGGTTGCAAATTAGATGAAAAAATGAAGGCCACACTAAGTGAAATAAAGGAAAATGTACAGGGAACCAATAGTGATAGAAAGAAAACTGGGACTCAAATCAATGGAGTGGACCAGAAGGAAGAAAGAAATAATCAAACAGACAAGAATGAAGAAATGAGAATTCAAAAAAGTGAGGAGAGGCTTAGGAACCTCCAGGACATCTTTAAATGTTCCAACATCCGAATTATAGGGGTACCAGAAGGGGAAGAGGAAGAACAACAAGTGGAAAACTTATTTGAACAAATAATAAAGGAGAACTTCCCCAATCTGGCAAAGGAAATAGACTTCCAGGAAACCCAGGAAGCTCAGAGAGTCCCAAAGAAGTTGGACCCAAAGAGGAACACACCAAGGAACATCATCATTACATTAGCCAAGATTAAAATGAAGGAGAGAATCCTAGAAGCAGCAAGAGATAAGGGGACAGTCACCTACAAAGGAGTTCCCATCAGACTGTCAGCTGATTTCTCAAGAGACCTTACAGGCAAGAAGGGGCTGGAAAGAAGTATTCCAGGTCATGAAATCCAAGGACCTACAGCCAAGATTGCTCTATCCAGCAAAGTTTTCATTTAGAATGGAAGGACAGATAAAGTGCTTCTCAGATAAGATCAAATTCAAGGAATTCATCATCACCAAGCCCTTATTATATGAAATGTTAAAGAGACTTATCTAAGAAAAAGAAGATAAAAATATGAACAGTGAAAGGACAGCAAACTCACAGTTATTAACAATCACACCTAAAACAAAAGCAAACTAAGTGGACAGCTAGAACAGGAGCGGAGCCACAGAAATGGATATCACATGGAGGGTTAGCAACACGGGAGTGGGAAGAGGAGAAGGGGGGAGAAGGTACAGAAAATAAGTAGCATAGATGGTGGGAAGAAAATAGACAGGGGGAGGGCAAGAGTAGTAAAAGAAATATAGAAGCTTATGACACATGGACATGAACTAAAGATGGGGAGTATGGGTGGGACAGGGTGTGCAGGGTGGAGGGAAATGAAGCAGGGGAAATGGGACAACTGTAATGGCATAATCAATAAAATATAGTATTTTAAAAATTAAAATTAAAAAAATTTTATTTGTTTTTCTTAAATATGAAGAAGTTTGAGTATTTTTCTTTTAAATGTTCAAGACCCATTTGTACTTCTTATTCTGGGAACTCTTTCTTAATAGCATATCATTTTTCTATCAGATTGTTGGCTTTTTTCTTCATACCTAGGATCTCTTTAAATATTAATGAAATGTGCCTTTGTGGTATGAATTGCAAACACTGCCCTGCGGTATGTTTGTCTTTTGATTTAGTTCCCCCTCCTCTCGCCATACAGTCATTTGTAATTTTTTGGTTTTGGTAGCTGAATCTACCTAAGCTTTTAGAAAAGATTCTCTCCTATGTGAATTGATTTAAAAAACATTCTTTTATGACTTCATTTCTCCAAAAATTTACTGAGATCCAACTCTGCCAGGCACTGTTCAAGAGCTAGAGCCATAGCACTGAACCGAACAGCAGGCGCACACGTTCTGAGCTGTTTTGCTGAGGTCTTTAGCACTTTTCCTAAAGACTTTAATGGTTTCATTCTTCATGCTTAAATCTTTCTTTCATCAGGAATTTAATTTGCTGTAAACTGTGAGGTATCTATTCCTCGCCCCTAACTGACAACCTAGTTGTCTCAACATCATTGACTGAATAATGTATCTTTTCTTTACTGACTTCAGATGTCGGTTTTATCATAGGCTGAATTCCCATGGATCATACATTTCTTAAGCTAAAAAAAAGACCTTAAAGCAAGGCCCTGCTTCAAGCTTCAACAACAGCCCCCTCAGGCTGTTAGCACGCTCTCTTCTGTCTTTAGGAACACTTGGTGGAAAGACTTAGAATCACATCTTTTTTTTAAAGATTGTATTTATTTATTTTTAGAGGGGAAGGGAAGGAGAGAGGGAGAGAAACATCAATGTATGGTTGCCTCTCGTGCGTCCCCTGCTGGGAACTGGCCTGCCACCCAGGCATGTGCCCTGACTGGGAATTGAACCACGATCCTAGTTCGCAGGCCCGAGCTCAATCCACTGAGCTACTCCAGTCAGGGCAGAATCACATCTTTTAATCTCCTCTTATATTCACAACAATATACTCCAAGGTATATTGTGTATCTCCATTTTCTAAGAAAAATAGGCCTAGAAAAATTAAGAAAATGTCCTACCAGGGTAGACCTTCTATTGTTTTATCTGCCCCACACTTCCCTTCTTTTGGGAATCGCCCACCCCACACACCCCATCCATGGCTTCCAGGAGTGGAAGCCTGTTAGTTAAGAGCCAGCCAAGCTGACTGGCCCAGGACCTACTTGCTCCACACAAGCTTTGTGAGTCATGGTCTTCCTTCGTAAACTGAGCAGGAACCTAGAGGGGCTGGATTCCATACTCTACGAAGGTGGAAGTCTGTCCGAGGCACCTTTCTTGCCTCAGGTACCAGAGCAGCACAGGAACCCAATGTTCAGAGGGAGATGATGGAGTGACTCAGGCAGCGGAGAAGGTGTGCAGCCAAGGAAGGGGGGTCCCCAAGTGCTCAATTCTACAGTTCGGTGTGCCTGCCAGACTTCAGCTATACTCCTGATTCTGTGTTTTCTGAGACACCCCTCAATCCTTAGGATAAATTCTCCTTCAGCTGCATTGACTTGGATTTCTGTCACTTGCAATCTAAGAAGTCTTAGAATGGCGGAAATGGGCCAGACCCCGGAATGGTTCATTTCCAAAGCCTTCTCTCTTGGTATATTGCAAAAGGGGAGCAAGGTGTTGTTTCACCTCTGAATTGTGTCTCAAAGGGCAAATTGAGTATGTGATTATGGCCAGGTTAGGGTGCTCCCGAGGTCTGTGTCCTCAGCCATTCACCCTGGGAGGTCATCTGTCACCACATTGGAGGATTGTGCCTCTACAGACTCAATGCCAACTTCTCTTTCAATCTGATAAAGTTCTGATTTAGAAAAATGAGCCCTTCTCAGCCTTTTTACCGGGGCCACTGCCTGACGGTGTAGAAAGAAGCTCATGCCAAAATTCAGCCAGGCTTTTTTAACCCTCTCATCTGTTCTCTCCTCCCTCGGGTGCTGTTGGTTCTTTCAGAAATTCCAAGCGCCCCCTAGCTTGGAAATCTGGAAACGGTTTCTCCTCAATGTCTCTCTCACTTGACCCTTCTTTTCTACTCTCACTGCCAATTCCAAGTTTTATTGCCTCAGACCTCAACCATAACGGAATCCTAACATTACTGCTTCTGTACTTTTGCATGGCCTGAGATGCCCCAATCTCGCATGTGAACTAGAATCACCTTCTCTGGGGGGCCTCTCTGACCTCCCAAGATTAGGCCATTCCCTGCTGCCACAAACCTCCACCCTGAGATAACACAGAAGGAACAGACAGAGCGTGTGACCAGAGGCACATCACCATGCTTAACTTTGTTAAGTCTCTGCCTCTCTATCTGTCGGAGAGGATAAAGGGCAAAACCGTGGTGAGAAGGCAAAGCATGCAGGTAGAAATAACCATTTCAGGGCTTCCACATAAAAGGAAATCCACCTTTGTTCCCTTTGCAATATTCTCAGCAGCCTGCAGCCTGAGACCTTGCCTAATTACTCTAAGTGCCCAGCAGAGAGCATGGTGCAAAGCGGGAGCTCAATGAGTGCTGAATGAATTAATATAAAAATGGAAGAATATTTATATTATATAAAAACCCTCACTACTCCTTTAGGCTCTCTTCAATCCCTTATGCATATTCATATTTGCCAAATTAACGCTCCTTTAGTTTGGCTTTCAATACCCATCACTTCCTGTTTAAAAATTATCTACGGCTCTATAGTGCTATATGTTCAAATTCCTTATTTCAGATTCTAGGGCCCCAGGATTGGGTGCTATATTTGTTTTTCGACTTCATCTCCCATATTCACTATAATCTTTTTAATGTAGCTGTCTGGAAACTTATTCATTGCCAGCTGCTTCCCAAAAATCTATTCTTTTCTTATCACCTTCATTCATAAAGTCCCTTTAATGTGTAAACAGGCATTTTCTTCTCTGCTTGGCCACATTCCCACCTGTCTATGGCAGAGAAAGCTAATTGCCTCTTAATATCCCTCAAAAAATTTTAAATGTATCCAATAATTCCGTCATTTAAAATTTGGACATAAGTTCTTCCAAGATTTATTTCCATTAATTTAAAAATATTTTTTAAATTATTGGTTGGGAAGCAATTTCTAAAAGGACACTTATTTCTACTTAGATAAGCAAAAAGAAGCAAGTGGAGATCACTGTAATCCTGCCAGCCACTGATTTAACCTTCTGATCACATATAGCCTTTAGGCTATATTATTCTTTGACAATCCTATTCAATTTTTTTTTTACAAAGTTGAGATATTGTGATTGATCTAGTTTCTGTTCTACTTTATTTGGTTAGCATCATTTCAAAAAACATTTTTCATGTTATTAAGAAGGGTTGATAAAAATAATTTTTTAAAATAGAAGCACAATATCCAATTGGGTAAACCATAATTTGCTTAGTTTCCCACTGTTCCATATTTAGGATTTTTTCAAGTTTTCCTTATTTTAAGAAATATTTTGTTTATTTATTTTTAGAGGGAGGGGAAGAGAGGGAGAAAGAGAGGAACAGAAATATCAATGTGTGGTTGCCTCCCATACGGCCCCCACTGGGGAGTTGGCCCTGCAACCCAGGCATGTGCCCTGACTGGGAATTGAACCAGTGACCCTTTGGTTCACAGGCTGGTACTGAATTCACTGAGCTATACCAGCCAGGGCAAGTTTTCCTTATTTTTAAACAATGCTATAATGAATATTTTTTGCATAAATCTTTGGCCATGTTTCTCAGTAGCCCTTTAGGATTATTACAGGAACTATATTCTTGAGTGCTTACCATATAGCAAGCATTTACGGCACTATTACTGTACTGAATCCTCATAACAATGCTATAAGGTATATATTTTCACTCTCATTTCACAGATGACAAAACTGAAGCTCAAAATAGATACAGTAACATGCTCAACACACTGCAAGCCATGATAGTGGGGTCAAAATGTAACCAGGCCAGGATGACTCTAAGCTCATGCTCTCAGTCATGCACTTTTTTTTAAGGCTCTTAATACTATTGCCAAATGACTTTCCAGAAAGGTTGTTTCGATCTACACTTCATCAGCAGTATAAGAGTGTCTTCCTTCTCTCAAGTAACTGCTAGGCACTTGCATTTCACTTTCTGTGAGCTGTTTCTTCATGTACCTATCAGTGAAGGTTACCATGGACTACCAATTAATCCAGCAGGCATGGGGGGGGGTGATGTATCCCCAGTATCTGGCCATGGCCATCCCATTCTGATGTGAGAATGACCTGAACAAATGCAAACACTATATAATAATGCTTTTTATGCTGGGGACACAGAGCCTACTTGGCCTGCTTATTTGTGCAGAGTCTAGTGGAGCCTTCATCTAGAAGTCTGTGCACATGCCTGGGGCCCACCTGGAGTCCCAAGAACTCACCATCTTGTAAGAACCTGGACAGGCATCAGACCCTCTTGTCTTCCACTATATCAGATGGTTTCTGTTATGAGTGATATCACCCGTCATACCTAAGCTAATTTTCCGACTTCATGTTCTGCTACTTTTTAAAAAAGGGTCAGCCATTATTTGCAATTTCTTTTTTTTCTTTGTTTTTAAAATTGGACCTCAAAACAATTCATGCATGCATGCAAAAAAAAAAAGCTTTCAGAATAGGCACTTGGAACAGGCAGTATATGGAAAAAACTCTTGGCTGATCCAGAGGAATTACATTTTAAGTCATAGTTCTCTCTGCCTGTAATTCATGAGGAATTTGTTTGCAGAACTTCCTCTCTGAGAAGTGCCCCCCTCTACCCCTTCTCTTCCTGGCTCTTGCCAGAGACCTTCCCCTCAGGCCTTACCTTAAATAAAGCGCTCTGTTTTGTTTTTTCTTTTTTAATATTTTGAAGACATTTCTATTTGTTGTAAGATTGCTCACTTAAACAGAATCTGCCTTTCATTTTTATTCAAATGTGACCTGAGCTTCTGTTTTCCACTGTTTTCACTGTCAAGGCCACAAGGCTAAAGGTCACTTTTCCTTTTATCCTTTTTGTAGCGAGGTGGCCTTGTGCCCATGGAAGTTGCTCAATATTTGATCAGTAAATAAGTAGATGGAAAATAATTACATCTGGAGTAATGCAGGAAGTAGATTAGGTTGGTATATAACAACAGACACTTTTCTGAAAGTACCTTAAGTTTATAAAATGCTTCTCGTTCAGTCTCATTCGTCCCTCCGAATAACCCACCAGAGGAAACTTGTGGAGAGGTTAAGAGGCTTGCTCTTGACACCCAGATCCTCTTCCTCAAAAACTTCTATTACTTCCATTAGAGTTGACGCTGAAATAGAAATTTAAGATTAAATCCGGAGTTGGCCTCCTCCCTTAAAACATCCTCACCAGCAGAGGGCACCAGAACACGTACAGGTCTACGAATAACGTCTGCACACCGGCCCAGCCACCGTAACAGCTAGGTAACATGGGGCAAATTATTTACTTCTGAGCTTCACCTGCAAAATATTGATTTTAATGTGCTCCACTCCAGGGTGGTAACAGGGTTAGAAACATCCTGTAGCTGGCACCCAGTAGGTGAACAGTAAGTTGCATCTGTCATAACCCTAATAAGGATCGCCTGAGCAGTTTGAAGGTAGATATTAATGCTTCTTTGATGCTTCCATAAATATTTTAAATTAGTTTGCATATTTGGCATTTAGGACAAAGAGTTATATCAAATGGGCAAGTACATTAATATTATGAAAAAATTTTAATACTCAATGCTGACCAAAGAGTGAGGAATCAGACTGAAACTTTTCTAGATGAAAAGCCTTAAGAACATGATGTGCCGCTTGCCCCAGAATCTATTTAACCTAAAAAAATAATATTAGATGGTAGCAAGGCTGAGAAAAGCAAAGAATGTCATCACTACTCCCTGTAACAAAAAATTGGAAACAGCCTAAATGTTCAGTGTAAATGTTCAGGTTTCATAATTATAATCTGTCTTGCAAATTGAACATTATGTGGTCATTCATATAATGCTACAGAAGAATATTCCAAATGGAAAGGTGATCACAACACAGCAAGCAAAAAATCACAAGACATACAGAGCCTGCTTTTGCTTTTGTTTAAAAACATACACGGGACAAAAATCAAAATTTTAAGTTATTTTCATGGGACATGAGATTGTTAATGATGCTTTTCCCCCCTACTCCTCTTTGCTTATCTTATTCTCTAACTGTTCTGCAATTAATATTTATCACTTTCATAATTTAAAAAAAACAGTGTTTTCCTTTACACGTGTTGAGTCATCATCGTCTTTCACTGAACACTACCTGCTGGCACAGCCAGCCCAGTGCCCATGGAAAAAAAATTAATTGTAATAAAGCAGCTCGGAAGTTTCTATGTAGTTAGTTAAACAAAGTAATTAAACTCCTGATGAAATTTCACAGAGCCGGTCAGCAACCATTGCCCTAGCTGCTGTAAAGCTTCTACCATAAATAGACAGCAGGCTTCACTTTTTCACAAGGCCTAAGAATGGCCTAAAATAAAATATCAACAATTGTTTGTGTAAAGGGCCAGGTGCCATGTTTGTCCTGAGCAAATGTAACCTGAAACTCCCCCATATCTCACCCTCCAGGTTGGCTACACGTCTGAACAGGGTGTATTTGCTCTCCATTACTCAATGTACTCTCCTGAACTTGAAATGGAGTGGAATTTCAATGTAGAGTTATCCGTTAGCCCCAGGGCTAAACTTAAACCTTTAATTAAATTAATTCATCGATCTCAAACACATCGCTTCTCCCTCAGAAAAGTGTTGAGCGGTTTCTTAGATATCGCAGAGCTTGACTCAGTGTGCGGGTTCCTCATTACACTTGAGAAGTCACCCAAACAGCATTGGGAAACCAGCGCACGTGTTCAGCTCGCCCCAGCCCCCTCCGCACTTACTGCTCGGGACAGGCAGGGCGGGCACTGCTTCAGGGTGCGGCTGGGGTACTGCGTTCAGCGATTCCTCCCAGGCCCAGAGCTGCAGCTCCGGGCAGGAATCCATATTTACAGAAGACGTGATAAGTGCCAAACGGATGTTATCAAATGAATGACAGAAAGTACATGTTGGCCTCAGTTTATATAAGAGGAAAAGAGATCAGAATCCACAAAAATCTGCAATGTAACAAGGGGAAAGGGGTGCGAGGCCATCTTAGTCTACGCGTGTCTTCATAGAAAACGAAGCACGTTTCAGGACCAAAGCAAAAATTCACGTTGGCCTTTGCTAAGAGATAAAAAGTGACAGCCCCATCCAATGGGGATGTGTACGTTATTCTGACCAGTCAAAAAATGTTCACGCCCCTGGGATCTTCAGCGCCCCGGCCGTGTGTGTATCTCAGGGGCTGCACCCTCGGCCTGAGAATGAATGAGACACAACCTCAACGATTAGCGAGTTTTCAGGTGGGTCAGTCCGTGTAAAGGGGCTGGTGACCCACCCGTGTTACTATTAATAAGGACTTCTTGGGGCCCAACAGCAGCGCGGAGGCCAGTCAACGAGCTCGAGGGCCAAGTCTAGGTGTCACTCCAAATACTGACCTGCAGACCCACCATTCTCCCAGGACCGTGTCCTCACGCCGTGACCCAAGGGGCTCTACTCGGACCCCCAACTCCCAGTCTGAGCGTGCGGAGGAAAACGTGCTCGGCCCCCGCCTCCGGCTCCGGCGAGCCGCGGGACCCAGCAACTCTCCCCAGGAAGCTCAAACCACCAGGACAGCCTGGTGGATCCCCTTGCCCGCTCGACTTTCTCTTCCTCCTCTTCCTCTTCCTCCGGCCCTTTGCCTCTTGCCGCCGGTCTCTGCGGCCCCCGCCTGCGGCTTTGTTTTCCTCCCAGCTTTCATTCCCCACACGTGATACTGTGTTATTGCAAAGAGCGCCCTGGAGCGCGAGCGCGGGGCGCGCGCACCTATAAATACGGACACCCAGGCCGGCCGCGGGAGAACGCGGGGGCAGGGCTCGCCTGCGACCGAACGCTTGGGCGGCCAGTGGGCCGCCAGCGAGCGAGTGAGTCGCACGCGTGGGCCGGGGCGGCGGCGTCCTCCGCGCGATTAGTGAGGGGCCAGCATGGCCCGCCCGCTGGGGGGCCGGTCCGCCGCGCACGCCGCCCGCGCCCCGTGCCCTGCCCAGCCCGGGTCGCCGGCGCTCGCGCCCGCGTCTTAGCAGTCGGGCGCCGCTCGCTTGTCCCGGCGTCGCGGAAATATCGCCGCAGACGGACACAATGGCGGCGGCTGCCGCCACCCCCAGCACGGCCGCCTGCAGCAGCAGCAGCAGCAGCAGTGGCGGCGGCACCGACGCCGCGGGCACCAGCGGATTGCAGCAGCCGCCGCCGCCACAGCCCCAGCCCGCGGCCCCCGCGCCGGCCCAGCCGCCGCCGCCAGAGCCCCCCAGGAAGCCGCGCATGGACCCGCGGCGCCGCCAGGCTGCTCTCTCCTTCCTCACCAACATCTCGCTGGACGGACGGCCGCTGCTGCAGGACGAGGACTGGGGCAGCAGCGAGGAGGGCGGCGCGGCCAAGCCAGGCGCCAGCAGCGCCTGCGGCGCGAGGACTCGGCTCAGCCAGCTCGCCGCTGCCGAGCGGGGAGGCTGCAGCGCGCTCACGGCGGCACTGGCAGCGGGATCTGGTTCATGCATCCCGCAGCCCTCACCGCTGCCGACCTTGGTCCCGGGCGGCCTCGGGGCGGCCCGGGTGCTCGCGAGCCCCCTGGGCGCGGGCCGGGCGTCCGGGGACCAGTTGCAGCCGCTCCGGCAGGCGCCTCTCGCCGCCTGCGCTCAGCCGCAGCTGCCCGACGGGCAGGAAGAGTTGGAGGAGGACGATGCCTTTACCAGCGAGCAGGTGCCGGCGGCCGCTTTCCTGGGCTCCGGCACCCCCGGGAGTGGGAGCGGCAGTCGGAGCCGCCTCAACTCGTTCACTCAGGGAATCCTGCCCATTGCCTTCTCTAGGCAGACCTCTCAGAACTACTGCTCCTTGGAGCACCCGGGCCAGGGGGGCAGCACCAGCGCCTTGGAGCAGCTGCAGAGGTCCCGGTGAGTATGCGGGGCGGACGCGCGCCTAGCTCCGCGTCCCTCACTGCCGGCTCCTTGCCGCGGGACACTGGTTGCTCCCACCTTCCGGAGCCCTTCCGGATCCCTGAGCTTCTGGCCCGAATTCCAGACCACTAGGGCGCGCGAAAGTGGGAGAGTCCCCAGGGAGCGTGTGTTCACACGTGTGTGCACAAAACCAGCGCTTGCAGAGCAGAAGCACCACGGTCTTGCAGTGAGTGGGTCCGGAGTTAGGAGTTGCGGGAGCCCATTAAAAAGCGGTGCCGAACCCGTTGCCAGGAGGAGATCTCGAACTTGCAGAAACCGTCCCGGTCCAGACACGGAGACGTGCTCTCCCCTACTCCAGGCGAAACCTGGCCGGGCGCAGAGTCGAGCAGTGGGTCCGACCCGCAGCTTGGCGCTTGGCGGCGTTGTTAAGCCCGAACTTGTCGCAAGCACGCGGTGAATCCCTACTGAGAAATTCCTGCCTGCGCTCAGGTATTCCTGTCTCAGGAAAACTTGGCGTTTTTCTTTTACTTTCCTCAAATATTGTAAAGTCCTTCTTACATTCCCTTGATCCAGGGGGTGGGGAACAGGGAGAAAATAGAGTTTGGAAATTCCTTTTTCCATTCCAAGATGAATTTGCTAGAGTTAGTTAAAAGCGTGTTGTACTTGCTAGTTTATCTGCAGGCATTAAGCACTAGCAAAACCATGAAATGTTGGACATTTGCTTATTGTTCAGGAAATAGCTGGAGCTTGTCACCATATATTCAAGGGAGGGCTGAGAGTTAGACCTGTGTCAGACAGTGGGACTGAAATTGGAAGAGGACCAGAGTAGGGGGGCGGGGCATGCTGGCCTGTTCCTGAGAGAGGGTATCATCCGCCCTGAGGAGTCAATGAGGCCTCCTATGCAGTTAGTTATAGCCTTGACTCCACCCTTGCTCAGTTTAACCTGAGGCCTCAGTTTCCTCTACTGGGATGGGCCCTTACTAATATTTTGCAGGCCTCGAGATGAGAAGGGAGAACATTTTCTGTTCTGCCTTCCCTCCTGTAGTGCTCATCTGAAAGCTCAGGCATGCTCTGGCCTAAGTCAGAAGGTGGCCTTTTGGAAAACTTAACTTCCTTCCCCGAGGGACAAATGGGGAAGAGCAAGCTGGACTCATCCAGAAGTTTTCTGAGTCTCTTTCTTCCCAAGTGGGTGAAGTCATGACCCTGCTCAGCACGTAGCATAGCAGTGTGACTCCACAGAGCTGCAGGCAGGGGTGAGGGGTAGGCCAGCAGCCTAGTAACTGTAAGGATGAGTTTCCAAGACTGGGCACTGGTGACAGTCTGTCCTCGGCATTTCTTGTCAGCACATACATCTCCCCATTAGCGGGTGAGTGAATGGGAGGGAAATCCCTTCCGTTCTGCGTGAGTGGTGCACACTCAGCAGTCTCTGGGCAGCTCGATATTACCACCTGACATGACTCACTGGCTCGAAGCGTGTATGGTTTGAGCATAAGCCCAGCGAGTCCAGAGGGTCACGACAGGAATTGTAACAAACCTACATGTTATTTGAAGCCAGTGTGCAGGGCCAGTCTGTGCCTCCTGGTAGACAGATGCGTTCTTGTGAGAAGAGCAGAGGAATATCAGATTACCTCACAATTTGTTTCCAAGAATCTCATCTAAGGGGTCATGGAGGATCTTGTACGCTAGTACTTCTGATCCAAAGAATACCTAGAATTCAATCTCTGATCCTTCCGTTGTGAAGCCTGTGTGTGTTCGATCTTTCCCCACAGCACACACACTGAGACGGGTCAGTCAGTGCACGGCACCGAATTTGGCCCTGTGTGATGTGTGCCCACGTTTTCCGCCCAAACTTTCAGGGGAAAAAAGCTTTCATTTTACTTTTTTAATCCAGTTGTTTATGTATTTATGTTTAGATACTTGGTTTTTGTATTATAAAGGAATTTGAGCATTTATTTTTTAACATTATGGTGCAAGAAACTATATGTAACAAATAATTACAAACGACAAGAACAGATACAAGGTATTTCAGGTACTACCCATGTAAAATGTGCAGCCTTATTTTTTCCCTCCAAAATATAGGCACATTACACACGGCAAAATGTGGTGTTTTGTTTTTTTTTTTACCTAACAGTCACATTCATTTTGCTCCTTTGGAATTTTCTATAACCGACAAGTTGATAGGCATTTAAAAAAATTACAGCTGTCCACAGAAACAGCTTCAAATTTAATGTACAGAGAGGAGGTAAATGGGTAAAACTTGATTTAAGAAAGGCCTTGAAGAGCTAGCTTGGCCACCAAGGGTTGGAGTGGAAATATCCTGAGGTGCTTTGTTCCCTGCACTGTACTGCCTTTAAGAATTTTGTGAGAAGCAAGTTGCTTTTGTGATTACTGAAGAGTTCTTTAACCTGCCTGGACAAAGCGGTGTAGATTACAGGCTCATTCGAAGGAGGCCCAGGGCCGGTTTGCAGAATGCCATTTGCTGTCCTGGTGTACCTCACTTTAAGAAACCTGCGAGGCTGGCTAGTCCCATACCCTCCTTCATGGATGGTCTCCTGGCATGTTGTTTTTAAAATCAAATTATGCTTTCCTTGGATTTGTTTCTTGCTATTTAAGCCTTGCTGCTCAGAAGTGCGGGCTCTTTGACCTTCATGGGAGCTCTCGGCAATGGAAATTCTCAGACTCCACTCTAGATTGCTTGAGTCCAAATCTGCATTTTAACAAGATCCCTTGATGACTCATATACAGTGGGACATTTGGAAAGCATTTCCATAATGTATCCGAAACCCGCCTTTTTAAAACTAAACTTGAGATTTTGCAAATCGGGTTTGTTATGGATATATAAAAATCAGAATTACCCCATCTGAAATACTGAAACCCTTTCTTTTTTTTGTTATGTGGTCAATCTGGACACTTGTGAAACCAATCACAATTATTGCTTAGACTTTTAGACTTTGAAATATGACACAGAGGGAAATTTCCGTGCCCAGGCCTGGCACAGCTGTGTTGATGGAATGACGATGACACAACCTCTGTGCTCTGGGCTGGATGCTTGACATTTGTCACATTTAATCCTCACCGCCAGGTAGGTTCTTTCACAGACCCAGGGTAGCCTCTTTGTTTGGGCCCCCTTCCCGCCCAGCTTCGCTGCTACTTGCCATTCTCTGTTGTAATTTCTGGGGAATCCAGGGCCGTGGGCCTCATGGCCGTCTCCAGCCCTGGGGAGCCAGCATGCCTGCCGGGTTGGCTCTTAGGCTAGGTGTCAGAGGTGGGAGGTCAAAAAGATGCCTTCTAGCTTGATCCCCTGTCGTGTGTCTCTGTTTGGGCTGTGAGCTCCAATGAGAAAGGTGGGCGAGAGGGTGTGTACATTTATAAGGTGTATTTTAAGGTTTCCTTTCACTTTAAAATTTTTGTGTAAGGCAGCAACTGGCAGCATCCTGGATTACCCCACTTCCTAGAGCTTCTGAATGACAGACAGCCACCCAGAAGCCCCTAGAGTCTCAGCCACTAATGGGAGGGGCGCATGGCGACCAGGGTGTTGTATTTAAAATAATGGGAGGGTTTTGCTTCTTAGAACACCTGAGTTAGCACTGTGCCTTCTGGAGAGTTAGGCCTTAAAAGGGAGGAGGTCATGGGGTACAAAAGAGCCCCCAAGTCTTGGGTTTGATTTCTGATGCCACTGTGTGACCCAGAGCAAGTTAATCAGCTTTTCTGGGTCTGTTTCCTCATGAGAGACTCGGCCTGTGTCTTGGGCTCTTTCAAGCGCTAATTGCACTTATCATTTATTATTGAGAGCTGACTGTAAGGGGGGGGGGAGAGTAGAAATAAATGCTTTGTACATATATGGGCTTTTCAAATGTACATGTCTGTAGAATAACAAGGGGATCTTCATGAAAGGCAGATTCTGTTTCTGCAGGTTTGGGAGGGACCTTGATTCTGTATTTCTAACTAGTTCTCCGGGCTGCAAAGGAGCTGCCCTTTGAAAAAGCAGGCTTTGCAGGTACTTTCTTCCACCTGGGAGGCCAAGAACACTACGGCTCAGAGATGTTAAGTTACCTGCTCAGGGTCAGTCAGCATTGAAACACAGTGCAGGCTCACTTCACATCCCACTGATGTACAGACTTGGAGCTTCTCACCACGCCCCGCCCCCCTTGCATTGCCCCGCTTGGGGTGAGACCCGGGCTGGTGCAGTGACTGTAGTCTTGGTCTTTACCAAGAAGAAAAATATGAGCTCACTGGGGATCAACAACCAGAGCTAAGAGGGGGAATCAGGCAGTTTTTCCTGACTTTGTCACCATGTTCCTTTGGGACTCAGGCGAGCCGCCACTCTGTGCTCTCCAGCTGCCACCTGACCCGTCTGGATCTCAGAAGCCTGTAAAAGACTTTGAACTCCTCAGCAGTAAGCAAACCCAAGTTATTGTGCAGACATTTTTTTTCCAGCAACATGAATTATGGAAACCAAAGCTGCTGCCACCCGAGGCCAGCCAGGCTCTGCCAGGACGCTACCCCCCCACCCTGCACCCCCGCTCAGGGGGCACCGTGCTCTGCTACGGCTGGGGCAAGTGGCCCGAGATTCACCCGCTGTCCTCTTCCTGGCAGTCACAAAGCCTGTAATGGTGTGGGTAAGCTCAGAAGGGGAAATAAATCGGAAGCCTGCTTACTGCTGGCAAGTGCCCAGGGAGGGCAGCAAGTTCAAGTGTGACCTTTTGCCGTCCAGGAAGGGCAGGGAGAGCTGCAGCATGGTTCTGTACTATGTCCCCAAAGCTGTCCCAGGAAGCTCTGCCTGCCTGGCCTGTTTTCCTTCAGAAGGAGAGTTCTGAGGCGGGGAGAGGGCCAACTGCAGGGAGCCTTTAGAGAACACACTGAGAAGGAAAGGTAGGTGAGGCCAGGTGAGGTGGCGTTATGGGAATCAGGAATGCCAGACCAGGACTTGGCAACCCCAGACTCTGGGCCTGAGCCTGCCGTGGCTGGTAACCCTGGACAGTCTTGCCTCACGCCCTGCCCGTTTTCAGATTCCTTGTGGAATCGAAGGGCCAGCCGGGACAGATGAACACCTCATCTCTTCCCGCCCATCTGAGTCCTGTGGCCTGCTGCGGAGGCTGGGCGGGTTTAGCGTAGGGGTGTTCGGATAACCTAACTTTAGAATCAGACGCAGACAGGTGTTAAGTTTGTTCCATGTGGCTTTGGTTGGCAGGGTGTGCACTAGGGAGTGAATGAATGGGTTTCCCTTGGTGTAAGGGAGATCGTTACAAGACACCTCCTTTCAGCTGCGCTCCATCTGGCATCAGAGGTGTCATAACTGGACTGACAACTCAAGGAGTCTGTCCAAGCTGGAAGCCACTGCCTGTGAGGCGGTCGGTCCTCAGCCACCACCACTCGCATCTCAAAAGGGATTTACAGGAATCCCCTCTGTTGCCAGAAAGCCTTCAAGTGTGCAAAGTACTTTGTCGGACATTGAATTCAGCTCCTAGCAACATGGAGGGACAGGAATCCAAGGTCACAGAGTGGGCACAGAGTGACATTGGTGCTTCGTTAGATGCATCAGGCATGTTGCAGAGAACATTCTAGCATTGGGCCTTTATGCCATGTGTCGTTTATTCAGAAAGCATTGAACATAGTGACTGTCAGTTAGGAGTGCCTCTGGCCCATCACACAGACGTGCTGGGAGACGTGCATAGAAAGGCTGCTCATCCCAGGGAGGAGTGCTTGGTTAGAGGTGAGCTCCATGTCTGACCAGGAGCTCACCTGTGGGGGTGAGCTCATCTCATGCTCTCCCCGCAGGGCCTGGCTTAGTGCCTTGACGCAGTATTTTTGGCTAATGGACCTGTCCCAGGCATTATTCTAAGCTCTTTCAGGGGCTTAAGCAAGTTCATGTGTAGAACAACCCTCAGACAGCACAACTTTGTTATGCCCATTCTTAAGCACAGAGAGGTTAAGTGACTTGCCCAGGGTCCCTCAGCGCACACGTGGGAGCTGGGTTCAAACCTGGCACTCTGGCACCGGAGTCTGTGTCCTTCTAAACCACTGCCAGCGCTGTGGTTTGTGAGTCAGGCTCATAAATGCTTATCAAACTGGCTTCGGCTGAACGGGGCAGAAGATGGCCTAAATGCTCCCTAAAGGCACTGCTTACCTGGCGGCTTCCTCATTTTGGTTTCTGCCTTTCTGTCATTCAGGAAGGACCTCTGTGTGTGAGGACCCCGGGGACAGTCCAGGGTACACCGAATACTCCATGGCTATAGGGCTCAGTGCTCCCTAGCACCTGGCCTGCTTCCCCGCTGCTCAGCCACACCTCTTTCCTGTCACCTGTGTTGCCTGTTTTGTGCGTCTGGTGCTTCCATGCCTTGAATTGTTCAGGCCCTGGTCGCGTGGGAGCACGGGCCTGGCGCCACAGGGACTGTGTCTATGGGTCTGGCTCTGCCACTCAGTTTGTGACCATGTTCTCATCTATGAAATGGGAACAATAACAGCTCCTTCCCAGGCGAGTTTGCTTTGTTTGGACTCTCCATATCCTCCCAGCTTCCCCCTTTCCCCTTACTGCCCAGGGGTCTGCAGACTGTGGCCCACCCATGGGCCAGATGTGGCCACTGGCTGTTTATAAATAAAATTTTCTGGGAAACAGCCTGCCCGTTCATTTCTGTATTGTCTTTGGCTGCCCTTGTGCTCCAAGGACAGAATTGAGTAGTTGCGGCAGAGACCACGTGGCCCAGAAAGCTTAAACTATTCATTCTCTGGCTCCTGGCAGGAGGAGTGTGTCACCCCTGCCCTAGTCCAGGGCTCTGTACTTTGGAGGCAAGCGCTGGTCCCAGTCAGCTTACTCCTGGCTTCTGTTTGGAGCCGCCAACACCTTCTCCCCCAGCTGAGACCCACATCCGATCCCATCTGTTTTAAATTCCTTGTATTTCATGGGAGGCACCTGTGGCTACAACCACTGCAACCCCCTAATCCCCCAAATAGGTATAATTGAGGATTATACCCATTTTAGAGCTGTGGAGACTGAAGCTTGTTAACAAAACTTGCCCAAAACCTCATAACTGGAACCTACAGCTAGATTTTGAACCTGGTTTCTCTGGCTTCTAAGCTGGGTTTCGTCTAGACCTGCGAGTGTGCTCTATGGCTCCTCAGGACTGAGGAATCTGGGAGCTGGTCGGTGACCTGAGACTGGTCCCGATTGGGAGGATTTGCACCACAGGAAGCAGCCAGCTTTATAAGTCAGGGCATTTTCTTTCCTTCCAGAGAGCTGGTCTACCAGCACCGTGCCCCAGGGTTACACCGCACAGCTCTCTGTTCCCTCTTTCCCTGGAGGTGGGGAAGGGAACCTGTGCAAAATGTCGCCCTCAGAGGAAGAGTGTTAAAAACCAGGTGTGTCTATGAGACTGTTACTTCACAGAGTTTTGTGAATTTCCCCATAGGCTACCTCAAAAAAACCTGATCCACTCGAATTTTATCCTACATGCAATTTTAAAATCCAGACATTTCATAGACATTGAGGGTTAGACAAGACTGCTTAGTATTACATGTAGGAATCAAAATCATTAGCCCTTACTCTTTATAAACGGCATAATGTTGTATTTTTGTTGGGTTTTTAAAAGCCTCCAAGAACATATAGTCAGTCAGTCAGGATTTCTTATTCCCCGCCCCCCCCCACCTTTGTTTGTGGTAGCATTTCGGGTAATTGCACACTGGTTTATATCTAACAGGGTTTTCATTAATGTAGTTTGGGGTTCATTGCTGCACATTCAGTCACAGAGACAAAAGCTTATAAAACAGAACAGGCACATGTTAGAAGCGTAGGACTTGGAACAGTATAACTGTGTGTGTGTGTGTGTGTGTGTGTGAAAGGGCCCTGCCTTGGCCCAGGTTTAGAATCAGGTGTACTGAAATCCAAGTTAAATTGTGTGGTATGTAGAGGACAAGCCCTTCCGGTAGAGACTAAATATTCAAGCATGCCACAGCTTTCTGTGTGCCTAGTGCATCGAGGTTTATGTTAAAGCACTTTACTCCCTGACCCAATGATTTATAACGTAATCTGTTGACTCTGATCATCTCAGGGAGGGTGGGAAGGGGGAAATGTGAGGGACTGGCGGAGGGGCGGGGTCTGCTGCTTTTTGCTGAACTACAGAAATTGGCACCGTAGGGGGTAAGTGGTGGATCTGCTGTTGAAAGGTGGTCCTGAGGTATTGCGTTTTATGGAGTTGAAGAAAGTTTGGTCTTTCAGAGAGACCAGTGAAGGAGGAGGAGGAGGTTACAAATACCCAAGGTAATTGTGTGGGTAATTGAGGGGCTCAGTTGATCTATCACAAAACAAACATCTCATAATAGAAGTTTGATTTACTTGTTTGGGGCTTTACAGAAATTTACAAAGTGCTTTCCTATGTGTTATTTCGTCAGGTCATTTCAAAAAGGCACTGTGGTGGCCGTCTTATAGGTTAGAAAGTCAAGACCACGGAGAACTGAGTGACTCATCTGCGGTTGAGCGCTCCATTTGTGGAAGAGCTGGAATTTTGAAACCTGTTTTCTAATTATAAGTCAAGAGCCTTCTTTAAACTAATTTTTTATTGAGGTAGTATCAGTTAATAACATTATATACATTTCAGGTGTACAACATTGTAATTTGATATCTCTATCTCTATACTCTATTACATGCTCACCACCCAGATCTAGTCTCTATTCGTTACATTGTATTTGAGTACATTTGTTACCAATCCCCGCCCCCTCCGCCGCCGCCTTACCCTCTGGCAACCACCAGTCTGTTGTCTGTATCTGTGAGTTTGTTTCTATTTTGTTTTGTTAGTTCATTACTTACTTTAAGTCAAGAGTCTGAAAACAGAAAACTCTACCATAGCTGTATCACTGAAGAAAAACAAAGAACTCCATTAGGGGGCTGTGAAAGTTTATTCTCCCGCCCCAAATCCTCCACTTGCACATTAGCTAATCCCAAGAGAAGAAAAATGCCAGGCCCTCGTCCATTGCAGACCCAGGGACTAGAGCCAGGCAAGGGCAGTGTGTTCAAAGACAAAGAAATATTGTGCTATAGTCTTGGCCAGCCAGCACCTTCTCATCAAGCCAGATGCTGATTTTCATATGATAACCCCTGGGGCAGGCCGACAGAGCCCGGGTTTGGGGCACGAGATATGGAAAATTTCCCCAACAGCATCAGCTCTTTCCAAATAATAGTCTGGTCTCAGGTCCTCCTTTCCGGCACCATGCTGCTTGGCCTCCTCCCGAGACAGTTGGGTGAACAGGGTCAAGAGTCAAAAGACCAGCTTTGGAGTCAGCTTCTGCCACCTAATGGCACCTTTCAGGCAACTCATTTAATCCCTCTGAGCCTCCGCATCCTCATCTGTAAAACAGAAACAGTAATTCCTGCCTTCTGGGTGTGTTGCAAGCATTAAAATAAGAATGGGGCATGCAACACCCCGCAGAGGTCTGGCCCTTGGTGGTGGATCAGTAATATTGTAGCTATTAATTCTGTTCACAGTTGCCTTGTATCCTATACTGCCCATCAAGAAGCAGTTGAGAAACTTGGCAAGGTCAGCTGACATCATTGGGAGGGAGCTGTTTGCTTTGGTGGAGCTAATGCTGTGGTGCACTGAACAGGTAACTTGCTGCATTGTTTTAATTTCCAATAGTAGTGAAGTAAAATCAGAGCAGCAGAGGAAAACAGTACCCCCTCCATTAGGTGCTACATTTTGCCCCGAGTCACACAGTCCTGACCATTTCAGTTGCCAAAACAAAGGTCTTGGGGGCAGGAAAGCAAAAAGGGGTGATGGATTCATGTGTTCGGCGCTGTACCCTCAGAGCAGCAGGGCGATGAGGGCAGAGTGGCAGCGGGTCCAGCCCACACACGGAGGAGGCTCTCGGCAGCCCTGCTGGGCACGTGTGAGGGGAATGGACCTCTGAGGACAACTCTGGAAGGTGCACCTTGGCTCACTCCCCTTGCAGGAGCTGTGGCTCTCTCTCATTCTGTGGTCTTTGTGCTGCAGGCCTGGCCTCCTTGTCTCAGCAGAATACTCGAGAGTGTGAGGGCTCCTGGGGACACCTGGGGCCCATATGGCCATGGAGTCCTTCAGGCGAGTAGGTCTTACCTTTCCCCCTCGCTTCCCCTCCCTGTTCACAGGTTCCTCTGCATCCGACCCCCACCTCCTCTCTTTGAACTTCTGGTTAGACAGTGGGACTGTCCAGGGCTCCCAGGGGAGCCTGTTTGGTATTGGGTAAGTGGCAGCCCACACCCGTCTGTGTGCCAGGTTGTTGGCATACCTCTCTGCAGCAGTCGAGTGGTGGGGTTGTTCAGAGATCACTGGGGCCAGCACCCAACGCCCGGAGGAGAAGGAGGACGGCAGCCTGAGGCGGCCAGGCTCCCAGTTAGTGCGAGTGGTCAGGACTCGCCTCTGTTCCTGAGGTGAGTGCTGGCGGCCGTCCTGGATCTGGCCCTTGAGCTGGGCCTGCAGGTCGGCACCCGGAGCACTAGGTTTAGAGGTGAGTTTTATTTCAGGGGCGGGGGAGGCTTGTGAGCAGGGCCAGGTGTGAGCAGAGCTGGGTTTTTGAACACTGGAGGCGGGTGGGATGGAGGAGGGAGAACAGTGCGTTTTGGTGTCCTAGTTGTGGCTTCTGAAAGATGGACTCATGCACATCCCAGATTTTCTGTTCTACGCATTTGCTGTTCATCTACTTTTACACACATGGGATTTCAGAAAGAGTTTCATGTGGTTCATGGATGTTTGTTAAGTTCTCCCTGAGAGAGGGAGGTCAGCGTGGGAGCGGGCGTGGGAGTTGCAGGGAGAGGTGGGGGCAGCACAGAGGCCTCAGGGCCACTGGGCAGCCGCATGGGTTCCAGGCCCAGCCCTCAGTGGCACCACTGCTTGTCGTCCCTGGAGTCTGTGGGTCACGCAGCTCTGTGTGGTGGTTTGAGTAGTGTTCTCCAAAATGCCTGTCTACCTGTGCAGATATAATTAGGATGCAGTCTTACTGGAGTAGAGTAGGGTGGTCCCCAAAGCTGGAGTCCAGTGTCTTTACAAGAAGGCCACGTGAACACACAGAGACAGAGAGGAGGACACCCTTTGAAGACAGAAACGGAGATCGGAGTGATGCGTTTGCAAGCCAAGGAACGCCAAGCCTTGTCAGCAAGCACCAGCATCGGCAAGAAGCAAGGCACCATGGAATCTAGTGGGGGGAAAACCCAGACTCTGGACTGAACAATCCTGTTTTTGTTCCGTTCTTTGGCCCGGCTGTAGACCAGTCATTCTCGGGATGTGGTTGTCGGACCAGCAGCACCTGGGGAGCTTGTGGGGAGTGCAGTTCCCCAGGCCCCACCCCAGACCTGAACTAGCAGTCCTGGGGCTGGGGCCCGGCAGTCTGACCGTGCAGGCCCTGAGGTACATCTGGGGCTCCTTCAAGTTTGGGAACAACGACTGTAGACAAAGCTCCATGTGTCTCAGGCTTTATTGTACCTCCTGGAAGATGTAAATAGTGTGTGGTGTTGCATGAAATATTTTTGCTTTGCTTCAAGACATTTATTCCAGCACAAATCAGTGGAAAATCATCTGCTAATATAGGTCTCTGCCAAGAGCCCAGGTGCCTCAGGTTTGAGGTTGCACACACACCCTCAGAGTCAACATTCCTGTTTGGCCCCTCCCCTGTGCCTGCCAGCCACGCTGTTGGTCTGGGGAACTTCTAGACCAGCTTCAGTGAGTTTCTCTCACATGAGCTCTCCCTGCCTCCCGCCTCCTCCTGTCTGGCGCATCTCTGCTCTCATTTGTGTCCTGAGGCATTTTTTAAAGGATTTTGCTTATTTATTTTTAGAGAGAGGGGAAAGGAGGGAGAAAGAGAGAGACATCAGTGCGTGAGAGAAACATCAATTGTTGCCTGTCACCTCTTGTCCCTGCAACCCAGGCCTGTGCCCTGGTGGGAAATCAACTGGTGACCTTTCTGTCCTCAGGCTGGCACTCGGTCCACTGAGCCACACCAGCCAGGGCTAAAGCACTTTATGTTGGCCTCTATTTTAAGGTCATAACAGTTTTTTTCAAGTATTCCGATAGATGTGTTGGAAGCCTTCTTCCATGTGCCGAGGACTGACAATATGGTAGGACACCAGAGAGATGGGGTTCCTCCCATCACAGATCTTGGTATCTACTGTGAGAAATAGAGTTGGAGAAAGGCAACCGGAAAGGAAAAAAGGCACATAAAGTAAAATCTGAAGAGTGCTAGGGAGGGAGTCGTTGAGGTCTGTGAATGTCTGTTCCATGTGGTAGCCGGGAAACGTTTCTCTGAGGCAGGACATGGGTCGAGGCGGTAGGAACCGTATGTTCTAGGGCCGTGAGGTGGGATGTGCTTAGTCTGTTTAAGGAACAAGAGGAAGGCCAGGGTCATTGGAGCGTTGTGAACTCAGAGCCAGAATTGGGCCGGGGGCCACGGCACGCCGAGCCACGTGGAACCTGGTGGGGGGCGGTTCTCACCGTGTTGTAAGTGCAGTTGGAAGCCCTCGGAGAGTGTCGCGGTGGAGTGGTGTGCTCTGGCTTACCTTTACGTCCCCTGATGGCTGTGTGGCAAATGGACTGAAGGAGGACAAGCACGGATGTGGGGAGACACTGGGGAGCCTCTTGCTTCCAGGGAGTGTCCTGCTGAGAGACATGGCGGCCTGGACCAGAGTGAAGACAGCCAGGGGATGATAGACTCAAGATGCATTTTGGAGATAGGATAGACGGAACTTGTAGGTAACTTGGCTGGTCTCTACCATTACGGTGCTCGCTTTCACCCAGAGAGAGACTCCTGACTGATCCCCCAGCAGCTGTGAAGAATGCGGCTGTGCGGCGTGTTACAGAGGGGAGGCCCCTGGTCCTGGTGGAGTCTGTGATAAGCGCCCTGGCGAGTTTGACCTGGCTGTGGTGGGGAAGGCTGGTTTCTGGAGGTACTACTGAACTAAGGCCTGAAGGATGAACAGGGCTGGGGGGGGCTGGTCAGACCGCAGCACCGGCCTGGGCAGACTTCCTAGTGGGAAGACTTCCTGGAAGAAGCAGACAAAGGCCAGTGTGTCTGCAGCACAGACAGTGAGGAGGGGAGCGGGTGAAATAAAGGCCACATTGAGGATTTCGACCTGCTTTGTGAGAAGGTGGGAAGCCATCAAAGGGCTATTGGCCATGTAGAATCAATCAGACTTGTGTTGAAAGGTTTGCGCCACTGCTGTGTCGGGGAACAGGTGCAGGAGGGACGACACAGAGGGGAGGACACCGGAGAATCCACTGCAGTGCTCCAGGCAGGAGATGTGGGCATTGGGACAGGAGTGGTGGTGACGGGGTGGGGAGAATTGGGTGGATTCCAAGGGATTTAGGAGGCAACCGAATGGCCTTGGAGATGGATTGGCTGTGGAGGATGGGGAGGCGAAGGCATCAAGGGAAACACCTTTAGTGTGAGGACTGATTGGATGGCAATGCCATCCCTGTGACAGGAAGGACAGTGTGGCCCAACCTAATGCTACGCGTTTAAAAAAAATAACTATCTAGAAGAAAAAATGTGTAGCTGAAGATTTTATTTCCTTTATTTTTATTTTTTTCTAACCTGGTGGCTTTACTCTCTAAATAGCTCCAGGTAGCATATCTATAGGGTTATAAATATCCTTTTTAAAAAAGATTTTTATTTATTTATTTTTAGAGAGAGGGGAAGGGAAAGAGATAGGGAGGGAAACATTGATATGTGAGAGAAACATCTATTTATTGGTTGCCTCTCACGTGCCCCCTACCGGGGACTGGCCTGCAACCCAGGCATGTGCCCTGATCGGGAACCCTGCTGGCGACCTTCCCCTCACTGGATGACGCCCAACCAACTGATCCACACCGGTCAGGGCATAAATAAATGTTTGAGTAAGGACTTGCATGTGGACATGTCCCCTTTTCTTCCGAAGTGGAGAATGATGTTTATACTTAAAGAGAGGTCATCTCAAGTTTTACACTTATTTCCAATGTTTCTTGGCCTAAAAATGTTAGTACCTTTTAAGGTAAATATTGAACAGATCAATTTCAAGTAAATACCCCAAATCAGATTTTACTCATTTAATTTTAGTTAAAGACATGTCATTTCTCTTCATTAAAGAAGAAAATCCTTGAGTGAGGTCATAAGATTTTTCCATCATTCCCTAGTTCAGCTTGCACGTATTTGCAACTAATTACCAGGTGCTGACGTCTGAGTTATTTTGAATGTGGAGAATAAAGACTGATTCTCTGAGAGAATAAGCAATGGCTCTCCCAACTGCATTATAATCTGCTGCAGTTCACTAAATGATGCTGTGTCTGTGTGGTTGCATACTTCCGAGTAAGGTCGGGATGCAGTCTTAATATTCCAGCAGCAATTGCATCTCTTTCTCACCTTATTGATGGTTTTGGTCATATGTTAGTCCCACCTTATCTATGGGAGTATGTTGTAGGACCCCCCGCCCCTTCACAGGGGATGCCTGGAACTGTGGAGAGTGCAAATTCTATATTCACTCTGTTCGTTCCTACATGTAAACACCTGTGGTAAAATTTCATGATTAAATAGGCACAGTAAGAGATTAACAGCAACAACTACTAAAAAGTGGCACAAATGTGGTCACTCGTTTCAGTCCCCTGCAGGCTCGGTGCCCTCTGGCACCACGCATTGCCACCTGCAGAACGCTTTCCATGCCTGTCAACCAGCACAAAGTTAACTAAGCCTTTTCCGGCTTAACTCGGTGCTTAGCCGGCTTAACTCGGTGCTTAGCCGTCGCATGCCGTGGCTGGCGCTTTGGCAGTTTGAGGTGTGCCTGCAGACCTAGCACGCATTTGTTTTCCTTCACAATTTCATGGATAGATTTGTTCTTGCCGTAGAGATGAGCAGCCTCACCCTGTGATTGTTTTTCTTAAGTTGAGAACTTTCACCTTGTCACTCAAAGGAAACACTGTATGGCTTCTATTGGCATGTTGTCAATGCCAGCATCACAACTCTTGCGTGTTGGGGCCATTATTATTAAGTAAAATAAGGGTTACTTGAATACAAGCACTGTGATACTGTGACAGTCCTCCCGATAACCTTGATGGTGGCTGCTGAGTGACTAATGGTAAGAAGTGTCTACAGCCTGGCAATGCTAGACCAAGGGATGGTTCATGTCCTGGGTGGGACAAAGATGACCAGGGCTTTCATCACACTACTCAAAATGGCATGCAGTTTAAAACTTAGGAATTGTTTATTTCTGGGATTTTTCTATGAGTATTTTAGGACCCCTATTGACTGTGGGTAACTGAGACTGTGGAAAGCAAAACTGCAGCCATGGGGCACAACTACAATGGTACGCTTGGTGGACACTAAAGTTATGATCTAGGGAGCCACATGGAAATTGCTTCACACACGTTCCAGAGCTGCTGTTTCCTAAATGCGACCTTAGGTCAATTCTGTAATCTTCGTGAGCCTCAGCTCTCATGGGGGGAGGGGGATAATGTTTCATAATGAGATACCGCATAGCATGACTGCCAGGATTAAATCTGATGACTTCTGTGGAGCACTTAGCACAGTATCGGGCGCACAGTTGGTTCTCAGTATTTACTGTGACGGTTGTATCCCAGGTCTTTGCAGGTACTCTGCATACTGTGTAGGGGCTGATATCACCACACGGATGTGGGACTTGAACTCTAGGGAGTTAACTTTTCCCACCAAGTCACCGCAGAGCTCCGTTGAGCCGCCGTCCAGTCTAACCCTGAAGCCCACACTCCTGCCGCTGTGCTTTACTGCCTTTGACGCGTGTAACATTTTTTCCAAACAAGTTTTGTGGCCCTCCTGGGAAAAACAGGTTCCGTTTTAGGATCCAGGGGCTGTTTCTCACACACGCACTGCTTAACACTTGCATGTCTCAGAGTGCATGCTAATGTTTGTGTCGTTTTCCTCTGCCACCCGCGTGTGCCTGTGGAGCTGTCAGGGGGGAGCTGCCATGTGTATGTCGAGTGACTAAAACAGATTTTGTTTTCATTTGACCACGTTCACTCCAAATGCCAGTGAATAATCGAAGCCCCGCGGTTTGGAAGAGAAGGGAATGATATATTGAAATCCACTCACCCAATCTGTATTTCACAGAGCTGGAAAGAATTTAACCTGTACAGCTTATTAAGAGGTGCAACATTTGTTATGTATAACTTTAATTCTTTTGGAGCCAGGAAAATAAAAGTCAAGGCTGGAATATAAGGTATGTGCAGGCTGGTGAAATCTGGATTGAAAAAAAATATTTATATGAGACTTCAACTTTGATTTTATATTGTCACAAATTAATACCAGATGCCTGCATTTCACAGACTTCCAAGCTGATCTGAGAGTGTGAGTTGGAAAACAAACTGCTTTGCCAATTGGAATGCTGATTGATATTTTAGAAGTTTCTTTTTGTTTTCGAAGGGAAAATAATGCATATTACAGGCCTAGCAAACAGAACTTTCGTAAATGGCAATTAACAGAAGATGCCCAAGGGAGGAAGTCTCCAGTTTCTTTTTATAACCCTGGCAAAAGTAATTGAGGTGACATTTTATTAGCATTGGCGTCTCCCACTTGCACTGGGAGCTAGTTCAGCTTTGTGTTGCCGTGTCCAGAACTAGTAGCTTCATTTCCAGTTTCCTTCACCCTCGGGTCGGAGGAGAAACACAAGAGCACTCTGTCTGGGGCCGCTGGCCTCGTGTGGTCTCCGTGTGGCAGGACCCCAGGCTGATGGGGGAGCTCGCATGTTTCCCCTATGGTTTGAAAAAGTGGCTTTTAATTTTGAATCTTAGGTTTGGTCTCAACAGTGTTCCTTTATCTGATAGGCCACTTTTTTTTCCATTTGAACGACTCGTTAAATAAGGCCCGAATAACCTGACACCTCTGCTGCATTCCTTGAATGCTTTCTAATAGGTGCTGCTGTTTAAGAATATCCACTCATTTTCCCCATTTGAGTTGCTGGAGCATTGCCCAGATAACCGGGAGAGCTGAGTCTGAATTCTGGCTTAACATCGTGGAGTTCTCGATCAATCGAGACTTGACATTCACTCTGTGGGACTTTGGGGAGAAGCACTCTCCGAGGCTCAGGCCGGAGAAGAGGAACATCAGAGCCACGCGGTTGCTTAGAGGAACCTGGGACAGGACAGCAGTGAGGCTGCTCCACAGCTCCTAGACCTGCCCTGGCATTTCCAACAGTAGCCAGGCCACAGACTTTCAGGCGGACGAAAGGGGGGCCGCGGAGGGTCTCAGAGAGGTGCAGCAGCCTATACCCCTGAGCCCCACGCACACTGGAGTGGAAGGATGAAAGCCCTTGCCCCAGCACGCCGGGGCCAACGGTGGCCACGGGCTTTCCAGCTCTGGATGGAGAGGAATAGGGTTCCAAACTGCGTGTTCCAGGTGCTTCTATTGTACCGATATTTCCCCTTTAAAGCTCTGTGTCTGAAATTTGCCCTCCTGGTTAGCTGCTTTTACTCTAAGAGAGTGAGTTTGTATTATAAATTTGTTCAGCTTACAGAGTCGATTCGCGTTTCTCACAGTAGTTATGTTCAGTCAAGTTGCTGTGAATGCTGCTGACTCAGCTGCGGACACCAAATACTGAACCACTGCTCCTAGGGAGATTCGGGCTTCAGTTCCTGTGAGCCTCTGGTCACATTTTCATCATCCAAGCAAGTAACTACCTGTTTTCTGTGTGTATCTGTTTAAAAACACCTTATTTAATCTAATGTTGTTAATTCACTGACCTTGAACTCACAGGCAACAGTAAGGCATGCCTGCAGGAAGCTTCTCTGGTCACACTGCCTGCTTCTTGCACTTAGCAATGCTAAACAGCACCTCCGCACTTTGCTGGGGGCCATTTTAAACAGCAAAATCACCACCAAAAAGCACAGAAATGCGAAGAACAGGCCACTAAAATATCTCCCAAAGAACACTTATTTGCAGCATGAGGACCGAAACAAGAAGACAGAGCTTCGTTTTGTCACCCCAGCCATTTGAATTTTTCTCTGCTCTGCATTTGCATGTGTCCACAAATGACTGAAAAAGTGCCATACATATTGATTTGGGAGTTGTAAATAAAGTTTAGGAAGTAGGAGAATTCACAGCCATGAAATCTGCAAATAATGAGAATCCAATCTACGGTAGTCCTTGTTTATCCATGGTTTTGCCTTCCGAGGTTGCAGTTACCCACAGTCAACTGTGGCCCTCAAATATTTGATTGAAAAGTCCAGATAAACGATTCATAAAAGTGCGTGCTCTGCTGAGTAGCATGATGAAATCTCGCACCATCTGCTTCGTCCCGTGCGGGGTGTGAGTCATCCCTTCATCCAGTACATCCACACTGTACACACTCCAAACATGAGTCAGTAGCCGCTGTCTTGGTTATCAGATCGCTATTGCAGTATCAGAGTGCTTGCATTCAAATAACCTTTATTTTCCTTAATAACGTCCCCAGAGCTCAAGAGCAGTGATGGCGGCAATTCGGATATACCCAAGAACAGTGGTAAAGTGCTTCTGTTAACTGAAAAGATACATCTGCATAGGAAAAGCGTGGTACATGTAGGGTTTAGTACTATCTGAGGTTTCAGGCATCCACTGGGAGTCTTGGAATGCACCTCCCACAGACGAGGGAGGATGACTGTACCACTCAGGTATTTCTTAAGTATGTATGTACTGTGCGCTAGAGGCCTCCCAACACTGTGATGCCTCCGAAGGAGTCTGTTTTCTGTTTTACCAAGGCCCTCCCCATTCATTCTCATATTTATTCCTGACAACACCCTTGAGGGGGGAAGTGCTGGCTTTATTGTCTTCCCTTTATTGATGAGGACCTATGCGACTCAGGGTGCCCGCAGAAAGTGAGTGTGCCTTTCCAGCTCTGAACGCCATTCTCTTCCCACTAGGCTGTGCAGGTGGGCGTTGTTATGAAATTAGACAGGTGTTTTAAACAGTAGAACTTGAATGTTGACATTGTATTTTAATACCGTTTTATTTATGATTTACTTAGATAAAGGCAGCATAGCCTTGTGCTGGAGCAGGACTTAGGTTTGACTCCTGATTTCGCTGCTCCCTACCTGTGGGACTCCAGACAATTGTAAATAAAATAAAGGCTTTCTGACTCTCGGCTTACTTATTTGTAAACTAAAGATAGTATTAACACACAGCGTGTGGGGTTAATGTGAGAATGATGTGAATTGGTTCATATTTAGTGGTTACATCTGTGCCTGGCACACTGGAACCGCCCCCCCCCACCATGTGCTAGCCATGATTGCCCTTGAGAGTGATCAGTGCTCAGGGAGGTCTTGCCAGTCCGTCAGTGCTGAATCGAACAATAAGGGAGATGGTGAAGTGTGGCTGTAATGGCGCAGCTCAGAGTCTAGAGGAGATTTTGCAATTTTCCAGTCCTTTTGATCCATTTGGGTCATGTAGTTCAGACCTGGAAAATCTGTTTCAGGGCCATGTTCATCCAGTTCGATGGTCAGCAGTCCTCAGATTAAACAGACTTTGTCAGGTTTCTGTCATTTTTGATAAGTGGACAGCTAGTCAGATGAGCAAATATTAGTAGGCACCTACTGGGTGCCAGGCAGCCTGCTGGGTTTTCATAGTCCCCGAGTGTGAATGGTTAAGTAACAGAAGATAAGAATGTGAGGTGTCTCAAAACAGAGTATGCAATTAAGGCATGTAAAGAGTGAACTGCTGGTACAACCACTATGGAAAACAGTATGGAATTTTCTAAGAAAACTAAAAATGAACGTGCCTTTTGACCCAGCAATTCCACTCTTGGGAGTATATCCTAAGAACCCTGAAACACCAATCCAAAAGAACCTATGCACCCCGATGTTCATAGCAGCACAATTCACGATAGCCAAGAGTTGGAAGCAACCTATGTGCCCATTGGTAAATGACTGGATCAAAAAACTATGGTACATTTACACAATGGAATTCTATGCTGCAGAAAGGAAGAAGGAACTACTACCCTTTGCAACATCATGGATGGAACTGGAAAGCATTATGCTGAGCGAAATAAGCCAGGCGGTGAAAGACAAATATCATATGATCTCACCGTTAACAGGAATCTAAACAACAAACCAAACAAGCAAGCAAAATACGACCAATGACACTCAAATATGGAACAGGCTGACAGGGTCCAGAGGGGAGAGGGGAGAGAATCAAAGGGGAAAAGGGGATGGACTCACATGAACAAGTATAAAGGACATATGGATAATAACTAAGGGTGGGGGGTGGAAAGGGGAGGGAGGCGGGGAGCATGGGGTGGGGGGCGGGCAGGGTTGGGAATATAAGACAGAAACCTGTACTTGAACAAGAATTAAATAAAAATTATATTTAAAAAAAGAGTGAACTGCTATGTCACCCCCAAACCTCTATCTTTATAGCTACTAAAGTGTGTTTAAAACTGCCATAATTTCCCTTTCTTTCCTTCTGCTCGGCGTCTGGTAGAGATGTTCGCAGTAAGCCATTGCGTGCTTCACGGGAATGGGGAGAACACATCGTGTGGAGGGTCCCCACACCGAAGTCATCCCCAGGCCCATCAGACCTGTCACCTTCCCAGACAGACCTCAGGCAGCCAGCCCAGCTCCTTGGTAATGCCTTCCACGTGACCTGCAGTAGATAATTACAAAAGATGTAGAGTTATTTCCACATCTGTGTAAATACGATGTGGCAGTAATTTGGAGAATCGATTCTTTATCTTCTCTCTGGAAGCCCCACTCTTGGGCAGTCGAGTTACTTTCTGCATTTCTCCTTCCCTCCACGGACCCCGTCTCACAGTTGAATGTCACAAAATTAATCTTTTTATGGCATGCTTCAGTTAGGAACAAGAACACAGAGCAGCGACTCTGAGAGCAAGGTAGGAAATGCCCGTTCGCTTTCTAGAAATGGAGTTTGGAATTTTCCTCCCCTGGTAAAGGATTGGGGGTGAGGTGCCTGTTGCTTGCTTACAAACAAACTGCAGATGTAAATTCATATTTGTCCTACTATCTAATATTAAGCTTTGCTTTGCCTAACCTGGTTGCATTCATACACATAAACTGGACAGGGTTTTCTTCTTAGGGAATTTGTATTTCCCTAAGAAAAAAAGGGCACTGTTCCTATGAGCAAGTATTTGGTGACACATTTTCAGTAGACCATTTGCCCTAGGTAGTTTTTTCTGCTGTATACACTTTTTATCAGTAAACAAGTGATTCTTTATTCTTTCTGTGTTTATTCAGCCCGAGGCGACGGTGCAGGATACACTGCTAAATAGATTCCAGTCAGATGATGCTGGCTGTGCAAGCTTATAAAAGACATCTGTTTAGGTTTAAAAATAAATAATTAAAGCACACAGACAAAGGTTGTTCCTCCTAGCCTGATTAAAATTAGTCTGCTGTTACAGATGCTCTTTATATTTTCCTGAAAAGAATTTATAGTTTTTAAAATTTCATCTAAGGATAAAGGTCTAAGAGGTAGTTAAAATGGTAAAGGTCTGAATTATTTTCAACTCAGTGTCAAGTTCGACAGTTACACTCCCCCCACTTGGTGGTAGGACCCTTTCGTGTCTCTGGAGAATTGTAAGGTTCATTCTCGTCTGTGGCTACTCTGAAATTACCTAAATAAGATAAAATTCTCCCGTGCAAGGACTTTCAAAAAGATGTGTTGAATTTCAGGTAACCGTTTTGACGGAGGATGGGCTACTAGAGTCTTGAATTGGGAAATGGGGTAAGACATAGGCCAAGTCATCTTCCAGTTTTGTTTTATGAGACCCTCTGCCCAGGTGCGGCACCGAGCACACGGTGTGGAGCACCAGGTGGCCGGGCCGCCATGGGCCATCATGCTGTGGCCTCCAGCGGGCCCCTCCTGGGGGGCCTCAGGCACATCTGCTGTCTGCCGTCGTTACAGCAGAAGACTCGGCGCTGGGAGGAAGGTGGTCGTGGGCATCCCTCCCAAATATTCCCCAGACATACTGGGCAGGGGCCATGCGTCTTGTCTGGTATTCATGCTGAGACTCCCTTGTCTGCGAAGGTCCCTTCGAAATACAAACAGGCCTATGGACTGTGATAAAAACCTTGCTTTGAAAAAAAACGCCATTACTTTATCTGTCATGTCTCACCATCATACTTTCTTTAAAACTACTTTAGTCTTGTGTGTGGGTTCTGCATTTTCTGCTGCATTTTTTGAAGCACCTGGGCCTGAATGGCCAGTTGCAGAAATAGAAATGATCTCCTTTTCCCCTGTTAGGTTTAAATGCAGGCTAGTTCCACTGCACGACAGGTGCGATGTCAGGGAAGGAGGGGTTTCTGGGTGCTAGAAATCGCTTCGTGCCTCTGTAAGCCAGACTAAGTATAGGGTGTAACCACCACACTTAAGCTTTTACCTAACATAAAGTTTACCATCTTAACCATTTTTACATGTACATAAAGTTTACCATCTTAACCATTTTTACATGTACTTAGTAAGGCTAAGTGCACTCACATTGTTTTGCAGTTATGGACACGTTAGGTATACCCATTAATCTGTAATTCCTCATTTCCACCAGTCCCCAGCCCCTGGAAACCACTGTCTACTTCCTGTGTCTGTGAGTTGGACTCACCTGGGTGGAATCACAGTATTTATCCTTTTATAACTGGCTTATTCCACTTGGCATAAAGTTCTTAAGGTCTGTCCATGTTGTGGCATGAGTCCGAATTGCCTTCCTTTTTAAGGCTGAATAATACTCTGTTGTGTGCATGCCACGTTTCGCTTTTCCGTCCATCTGCTGATGGACACTGGGGTTTTTCCACCTTGTGGCTACTGTGAACGATGCTGTTGTGAGCGTGGGGGCGCATCCCACCAGCGTCTGCCCCTTTTCCCACCGTCGAGAAGCAACCTCGTGCACAGCGACTCACAAAGGGAAAGGGAAGGCTGGTTTGAATGCAGCGTTTCCTCGTTAAACTTGATGCCTGAAAATTCACATTTCAAGGAAATGAGTGATTTCCTGTCTTTCAGAAAGAAGCAATTCTAGGGATATTTTGAAGCGTGTGCAAGCAACTAAGAAATTACTTAATCATAATGGATTGTCTTATCAACATTTTATTGTTTTGTTTTTGCCTTCCTACCTGTTTTCTTCAATAATGGTGCCAAATGATCCTTAAATAATACCTAGAATACCATAACAGTACGTATATATGCATATACATATTTATGTTTCATTATATAATATGAATGTATCACTTTTTAAAACCCCATTTTTGGATAACAAAAAGGAATACCTGTGTGAAATGTAGAGAAAACAGAAGTTCAGGTCCCTCATAACCCTCCCGTCCAGGTGACCAGGTGACGTCTGGTGTGGGATGGGCACACATGGGTGGGTTGGTTGCTGTGTGTGTGTACAATACATAATCTCTCTCTCTTTTAATACTAGACATGAAACTGTATGTACCATTCTCCAAGTTTCCTTTTTTCATTGAATAGTGCCCTATGCCCTTAAATCTTATCCTGCACGTGACGGTTGGTGGCTGGGCAGCGCTGCATTCCCAGGAACACCCTGCCTTCTCTCGGTGGCGTGGGGTGGGAAGGCAGGTGTCCTCTGGGCTCTGGGTCATGTAGGATTTCTCTGCTGAATGTCTCTCGGAGGAGGAAGATCGGCACTTCCTTCTGCAGACAGTAGAGAAAACCAAGTAGAAGTTAGCTCTGAATGACTTAACTAGGATGGGGGACGCTGGAAATAGAAACCAGATCGCTCACACTGCCCGGTGCTCGACTCACTTGATAAAAACTAATCTCAAGATCACTATCAGCGGAAATTATTTTCCCTAATCTCCTGGGAGTATGCTTTAATAATTTTATGTTTGCCTAATGGTTATTTCAAATCCATGTCTTTTTTTTTCCCCCCCGCTAAAAAAACTCCGAAAACTTTCCAGGCTTCTTTGGGAGACTTTCTGAATCTTTCCCAGAGCTGGAAACCTGTGTGGACAAAGCCTGGCCCCAGCACCCTGGGCCGTCTTTATTGCCCCAGGAGAATCATTGGGTTTCCAGTGTCTAGCTGGAAATGGTCCATCTGTAGGCCATTATTTTCAAAGGCTGCATAGAAATGCACGGTCTGTTTATTTACTAGACTCTTTGTTTTTCATAGTTTGATTAGCTCGTTCAAAACATGCTTTAAAGTTTAACAAGTTACCGTCCTTATGGAAATCATATTGGTTAAATTCTTTCACTTATAATTTATACAGTGTTAATTGTCTTGAGGTTTTGGGGTGCTGATTGTTCTGGTTTGTCCAGCCATTTAACAGGTATTTGTTGTGCACTGCACCTAACACGAGTTACAGCCCTGGATGCAGGGAACCCTGACTGATTGGGAGAGCCGGGCAAGAACATCTACCAGGACAGTGCAGGCCTGTGTTGGCAGGCCCATGCCCAGGATGCCATGGCAGCCATGAGGGGCCCTGGAGGCAGAGAGGGGCAACAGGGAAGAGGGAAGGAGCCTTCCCACAGCAGGGCTTCTGCAGCCCAAGGTGCACCCCAGGGGAGCTCAGCACCTAACTTTGCCTCCTTGGTGGGAAGGACGCGTCTGGGACATGGAAGAGACTGGACGTACAGGGGCTTGTGCCCTTTTCTCCATCCTCACACTTCAAACCAGTCGGCCGGTCCTCATGAACACCTCAGAGCGAGCGGCAGGTCTGTGGACAGCACCTGTGGCTATGTGGAGAGGAGGGAGAGAGGTGGTCCCTGCAACTGCCTCCTTTCACACCTGTGGAGGCCCCCAGGGCCACCCAAGCGCAACCCTTGGGGCATTTGACAAAACTGATGTCAGTTTTCCCTTTCAGAGTTTAAAAAAAAAAAAGAAAAGAAATCGGTGTGGAACTTAAATCATTTGCCTACCTGTGTTCATTGCAGCATTACTTACAGTTGTCAAAAGGTGGAAGCCCCCCGGGTGTCCATCAGTGGATGAATGCCTAAACAACATGTGGCCTTGAAAAATGTGGTGCTGTCCAGCCTTAAAAAGGAAGGAAATTCTGACACATGCACAGAATGGCTGAACTGCAGGACATTATGCTCAGTGAAATAAGCCAGTCACAAAAGGACAAATACCCTGTGATTCCACTTATATGAAATACCTAGGTCGTCAGGTCCGTCGAGATGGAGAGTAGAACCATGGTTGTGATGGGGGAGTTAGTGATTTGCAAAAACGCAGTTTCGGTTTGGGATGATGAATTACTAGAGATGGATGGTGGTGATAATTATGCAACAATGTAGATGTACTTAATGTCACTAAATTATGCACTTAAAATGGTAAATTTTATGTTATGTGTATATTTTATCACAGTCAAAAAAGTTACTTTTAATGGGGAAAAAAACACAGGGCGTAAAGCAAAGCCGTGTCCCAGGCCAGGGCCGACTGTTGAGCTGGAATAAGAGCTCCAGTCGTATACTTCCTCCCGTCAGGAGAAACGCCCCCTCCGCAGGCCCGCCCTCGTCATGAGAAGAATGGTGGGATCTGCATGCGTGCCCATCTGTACCCCAGGGTTCCTCCACCAAGGTCCCCAAGGTGTATGGTCCCCAGTAGGCTCCCATTACCTGAAGACCGGATCTAATGATTAAACACATTGAACTTGGAAGGTTGGGTATTTTACAGAGAAGCTGGGGGGAACACACAGTTATTTCTAGTGTTATTGGGGCCTTAGAGTTCCAGGAATGATGCTTCCCCAAGCCCAACCCAAGGTTCCAAAGTTAATTTTATTTTTAGACTTGCCACTCCTTCCTGGTTGGGTTAAACTTACTTATTTCTTTGGCAAAATAACTTTCATGTGAAAACAAGCTTTGAAGTTGTTTGAAGCTAAAACAGGTTTCTTTCAAGCACAGCAGAAACAGAAAAAGCTTCACTTCTTTTGAAAGAAACTCCTGGAGAACTCATCAGAATTTGAAAGGACTATGGGACGGACGCCCTGTGGCTCAGATGAGGACACGAGGGGGTTTGAAGTGGCCTGTGACTTGCAGAGGCTCTCATGAGATGCCTTTGAAATCCCATTGGTTTTTCCCCTAATTGGAGCCAGCCACCAAGTGGGGTCATGGGCAGCCATGGGGCAGGTGGTTCCCACCTGGGTTTGGTGGTGGCCCAAGTGGGACAGCCAGCCCTGTGGGAGGGAGGGACCACTGAGCAGCCTGCCTTCTTCCCTAAGGGGCACCTGTTAGCTGCTAGTTCTGGAAGAAGCCAGATGTAAGCATGGGGAAGGAAAAATCGTTTTTATTCTATCTTTCCAAGTTCTTGCGGTTGGTTTAATACTCAAATTGACATGGGACATGAACAAGAGAAATTGACTAAATTTGTCAGGTACATACTGGAGTTTCACAAGAATATGAGACAGAGGACTGGATGAGGCAGCTGAAGTTTATGTGCCATCTCGCGCTAAGGAGAAAAGGGGGACTGTGTGTGATTTGGGACTTCAAAGGACCAGAAGGCAATTCACATGGAGACAAAGCAAATGTTTGGTAGATGTGTGTGCTGGGCCATCTTTAAAGTGGGACAGAGAGGACTTTTATGAAATGGGCCTTGCTAAGTTCCTCCCTATCACACACTACCTCATGGGACACTAGAGTTCCCTGTGATTGAGAGAGGGTAGTGAGGTCTACGGCCATACCACCCTGAACGCGCCCGATCTCGTCTGATCTCGGAAGCTAAGCAGGGTCGGGCCTGGTTAGTACTTGGATGGGAGAGAGGGTAGTGAGAAGCCAGGAAAATTCCTTGGCAAGTGGACTAGGGAAACCGAGACAGACAGCAGAACACAGTAGCTGATCAATTTATAGCCAGTTATAAAAGGTCACCTTCCTAGAGATAACATGTAGGCCTCAGCTGTGTTTCAGCTTCGGACCCAGAAAAGCAGCAGAACCTTCGGTGGGTGGTACCAGAACCAACTATAATGACTAAGGACCCCCAGCCCTGTCACTGACCAGTCAGTGGAGACCATGACCCTACCTGGAAAGCTGGTGACTATTCTGCTGAGACCTCCCTGAAGATTCCCACCTACAAGAAAGCAACAAAAGCCTCAAAGAAAAGGACTCAGTGCACACTCTCTCCTTCTGGGGAGCAGCTCACACCATTCCCTTCCCCTCCTTCCTCCACTCCTTTCTTCTCAGGCATCTGTCTCCTAGACTCTATGACAGTGAACAGCTGGCAGTTCGTCCCAAGCTGATCCTCTGAACCTGTCCCCAAAGCCCCCCTTTTCTCTGACTTCCCGGTGAGCTGAGGCAAGCCTAGGCTCTCTGTGGCTTCTTCTATGCCAAGCCCTTCCTTTGTTTCATTGTCCTCAGCTTTATAAAAAATGCATCCTCATGGTCACCTGGACTCATGCTGGAAATCTTTCCTACACGAAGTCGAGAACCCACACCCTGCAGCTGGCCCTAGGCAGACCCGCTCAGGGCCAGGCCCCTGTCCAGTGACATGTTGATGGCTCCCTTCCTGGGGAGGGTCCTGGAGGGAAGGAAGGTTAAAGGTTTTTTTCTGAGTCTATCATTTCTTAAAAATACCCAGCTTAAAATAGTTAATATCTTTTGAAAAAGGCTCATTTTGAGTTAACAGACTCTGCTCCCCCTCACAAAAATGAATCTCTCAATCAAAGTGCCACCTCAGGCTGTTTGTACAGAAGTTGCCGAGTTCCTTATCTAGTACCTCCTGGCTCTATGGCCATGGGCAAGTCATACACCATGTTGGAACCTCTGTTTCTCCATCTGTAAAATGGGAGTCAGAATAGTACCAGCCTTACAGGGGTAAGAATTAAATTCAAAAACCTTAGGAAGGTGCTTGGTATATACTGTTTGCAAAATGGAAATATAAGCTTGTAACTAGGACCCGCTGGCTTCTTGATCTGGTCTGAGCCTTCCTGAGAGTCTTGGTGATATTTGAAGGAATGTCAAGCATGCGCAGGATGAAGGTCCCCTTTCATCCACATCTTCGCTCTGACCTCCAGAGGGTTGGACAGCAGGGTAGCTTCCAAGCTTTCTGCTTGGCGTCTCTGGGTTCCAAGACCACATTCCCAAGGCTCCTCAGCAGCACGTTGATGGGCCTTGGGTCTGTTTATGCTTCCTGTGCTTTTTATTAGTTTAAAAGCAGAAGCCAGATTGCTGGGGTTTTATGGACCTGGGAAAATGAGCTCTTGATGATTATGAGGCATTAAATTGTAGAGCCAGTTAAATAGGCACAGCCCAGCGTTGGAGTGAGCCTGGCACATCCTAACACTTGGCAAGCTTCAGTTTCAAAGGACACATTTCAAAATCCAGGCACAGAAATCTCTTAGACTGAGCAGGGAGCAAGGACCCATTGGAGGGGCCTTTTCCCATGCGTGTCGGTTGCAGAGACGAGTGGGTAAAGGATTGGGGGCTCATGAGCTCAGGTAACACATGACCTGTACAGCTGGGCCCTGTGTGTTCTTATTTGGATCAGTGGTCTCCTCAGTCCACCCCAGCTCTGACACCCAGGAAGTCTTCTCTGATTTGCTCCTCCTTGGACCTGCCCTGAGGCCTGGGGTCTTCCCTTCTTGCTCCCACACCACCTCAGACACACCTGTTGATACCCTCTCCATGTTTATAATTTTCTCTTAATGTGTTTCTCCCGCCAGATTGTTCTTGACGGCGGGGACTATGCTGTATCCATCCTCGATTCCCCGGCACCTTTGGTGGGTGCTTCATAAATGATGGGAGGATGACTGTAAGCACAAATGAATGCTACTTTGTACTTCTGGTGAGCCCTGTCCCGTGTGGTGGAGGAGGACGTCCATGTGCACTGGACCGTCCTATAGCATGTGCTCTTCCCATCAGCCCTGTGTACCTTTATTCATGCCTCTGTTTCTTGGCAAAGTTTTACACAGTCTTTCTGTTTTGCTCTTCTTTATTTTCCTTTTGTCAGATCAAAGTGTTATTATTTCTGTTCCCCCTTTAAGAACCTACCCAGTTTTCAGAGAGGGCTCTCACTTCTACTCTGCTATTGCTTTGACTGACATCCCTCATCTTTTTCCAACATCCCTGTCACCCACTGAAACCATAGTCACCTGGACTAGAGGGAGCAGAGCCAAAGGCCCCACAGACCCTCATGGGGCACCCACCCCCGACATGCACCCTCCCTAGAACTCTGCTCCCCGACATCCCATCAGCCTTGCATCCCTGGTGGACAGGGCACCACTCAGAGCTCAACTGCATTCCAAACTCTGGCCTGTGAGTATTTAACCAAAGTCCTGAAGTTTTTAGAGCTGCGATTGCCATCTCCATACTAGGTCATGAGCAGCCAGAACAGTGACCAAGTTTTGCATTTCTTTATTCTTCTCTGTATTCCTAACACCTAGAAGAACGGTGAACACTTGTATAGACGCAGTGGTAACAATGACAGTGACAACTTGCCTCAGGTCACGTATCTATGGAGATAGAATTGGATCCAGGGCCCTGCCCTGCTGCCTGTCTTAGCACTGTCTTTTGCCTGGTAACAGTGGTTTCTATCTTTTTTGGGGGTCATACAGACTTAGAGAAGAGGAGGGAATGGCGGAGGTACATACGTGCGTGTTTTGCACCTGATTTTGGAAGGTGCACAGAACCCCTTGGAGGCCCAGGGACTGAAGTTTGCAGATCCTCCCCTAAAGAATGACACCATTGACCATCCTTAGGAAAATAAAGTGGCAGCTGATTGCATTTATTTTATTCCATTACTTTCCGAAAACATTGGTTGAAAACTGTATGTGAGGTCTGTTTGGGAAAAAATCCAGCCATTGTTAATATAACAAGAATGGTTTGCACGACATCAATGTAACCTGACAGCCAAGGAGAGTGGACTGGAATGCACATATGAGAACAATGACAGCTTCACTCTGCTAGTCAGTGGGGACAGTAGACACTGTTGAGTGAGCGTGTGTAGTGTGTGGCCACTGCATTTAAAATGACTGGGCTAGCAAGGCAATGGATCTGCATCAAATTTTGCATTAAACTTGAATACTCCACCATGGAAACTTCCAAATCACAGATGACTAAGAAGGCTGCAGCTGTGGGTAGCTGGTGATTGGCAGCTTCATCACTTCGATGCACCCATTTGTGCATCACATCTCGTGTGAAGTTTTTTTGTTTTTGTTTTTTTTTTTGCAAAAGATCAAATCACCCAGGTAACTCAGCCCCCCTACAGCCCAGATTTGGTGCCCTGTGACTTCTGGCTTTTCCCAAAACTAAAATCACCTTCGAAAGGAAAGAGATTTCAGACTATTAATGAGCTCTCAGGAAAATACAGCAGGGCAGTTGATGGCGATTGGAAGAACTGTGTGAGGTCCCAAAGTGCCCACTTTGAAGGGGACTGAGGTATCATTGTCCTATGTACAGTGTTTCTTGTATCTTGTATCTTCTTCAATAAATGTCTCTTTTTCGTAGCACGTGACTGGATACTTTCTGGACAGACATCGAATGCCCCACCTTCCAGGTTGTTAAGAATACATTATTTTCGACATTAACCATGTCGCGTCACACCCAAGCCCTGACATTAAGGTACCATTCAAACCTCTCGGATAGGCTTTCACCAAAGAATCCAGTCAGCCGTTGAATTCACGTCATCTCTAAGTGAATATTCACGTGGATTTAGGCACAGTTCTCTGGCTGCAAATGCGGTTTGGAGACCTTTCCTGAACAGCCTGAGCTGTGGTTGCTAATTACGTATACAGTGAGGCAGATGCACTAATAATATATTTTCAAAGTGCTCTGAACAAGCTGTTAAAAAATTCAACTCCCTCCCCAGATGCTGACAGAAGCTCCAGGAGGGTGTATTGTCTTCTTTCCTCTTGGTTGCCTGAAGGTGCTCCCGGGTTCTCTCCTAGAAAACAGTGATTTGCGGGGGAAGTTAAGGAAATTGACATCTCGAAGGAAGCCCCAAGCCCTGCAGCAACAACAACTTGATGAGTGTGGTGAGGAGCCTTCCTCTGTGCCCTGTGGGCCTACAGGAAGAAAGGGGATGCACAGGTGAGCCGTCAGCAGGTGCTGGGCAATGCAGTGCTTCCCTGGGCGAGAGTGATGAGCCAGCCTTGCCCACTTGAGGGTTTGCCCCCACCCACCACCTTCTGTTCTCACCCGATGCCTGCTGCTGAACACGGCCCCTAAAAAGACCGGTTTAACTGATATTAGAAAGGAAAGGGACCGACTCTGCAGTGAGATACGCTGGGCCCTGTCCTTGCTCTCGCTGTATCCAGCTCTGGCCTGGGCAGCTCAGTCCAGCTCTCAGTCTCCCTGGCTCTGGTCAGAGGAAGTGGAAGCAGGTCTGTAGTTCTCAAAATTATGTTATCTAGAGCTTTAAGGATCTCAGCAAGGGTGTCAGGAGCTCTACAAATGGTTGATTCACTTTTGCTATGTATTTTTCCACAATTTAATCTTATATAGATTTTATGTATCATATAAATATTTGAACAGCTTGATCAGGTAGAATTCATACAACACTCATTTCAAGTATACTATTCAGAGTTTTTAGAGTATTCAGAGTTGTGTAGCCATCACCACTCTCTAATTGTAGAACATTTTCATCACCCAAAAAAGAAACCCCGTCGCCATTAGCAGTCACTCCCCATCCTCCCACGCCCGGGCTGGCCAACCACTCACCTACTGTCTGTCTCTAGGGATTGGCATTTTCTGGGCAGTTCATATAATTAGAGTCACACACTGTGTGGTCATTTGCGACTGGCTTCTTTCGTTTAGCTTGATGTTTCCAAGGTTCCTCCATGTTGTATCGTATGTCAGTACGTCTGTCCTTTTCTATTGCTGAGTGATATTGCATTTTATTCATCCACTTATCAGTTAGTGGGCATTTGGGTTGTTTTCATATGTTGGCTATTGTAAATAATGCTGCTGTGAACATTCATGTACAAATTTTGGGGTGCATATTCTTTCATTTCTCTTGGATTACATCTAGGAATGGAATTGTAGGACATACAGAGTAATTGGATGTTTAACATTTTGAGGTGTAATTTATGTATGTATATGTTATATACATATGTAGTTATATAATAAAGTATTTTAAAAACTGCTGTGAAATGCAAACTCAGTAGTGATCTATAGCAAACCCTATCACACTGATGACCATCTATATGCTAATTATGCTTTAACTTATTCCACCAGCGTAAGTTGATCTTGAGCAACTAGGCTTCACCTGCCACATCTATTTACTTGAATTGGGTCCTGAGATGTTTAAAAATGGTTGCCATGGGCACCTATTTATCTGTGTCAGTTGGGATTATCTCCACACTGCATAGCCAAGACCAAAAAATAGATAGATGCTCAGACTGACCTTAGCCTTGAAATGTCTGTCATAACTCCTGGTTCCAGATTTGTTCATTCATTAGACTAGCTGTACTGTTCTAACAGTGGCTGAATTATATGTAAACTTTATAAATTCAGTTTTATGAAATTTATACTTACTCTAATCTGTTTTATGTTTTGTGATTTGTGATAAGCTTTCATTTGAAAAAAAAAACATTTTGCTCAAAAAACAATTGAGCATCAGCAACCTGAGGTCCCATCTCTGGTTTTGGACCTCCTTCTGCAGATGGGTCGGGCTTCTGCTGGCTTGCTGAGCCTCGTGGAAGAGTCTCTCAGAAAAATGGTCATCTGACCCCCTGGAGCAGTTAAGATCCATTCTTGCTCCTGTGGGCCAGCTTTAGACAGTTGTCCATGTTGTACTTCAGGATTCACTGAGCACCTACTATGACAAGGTAATATGCTGGTCATTGACAGGGATTTAAAGAAGGGGAGACAGTAGAGGGTCCTTGCAGTTGGGTTGCAGACACAGGGTATAAGATAAGAATGAAATCAGTCATTCTGCAAGTATCTAGATATGAATATTTTCAAATGCAGTAAAGTTACTAAATATAGGAATTCAGAAAATGTCAGGGACAGCTTTGCAGAGCAGGGGGCACCACACTGCACCTAAGGAGGCGGTAGGATTTGGGTGCATGAAGCAGATTCTGCGTGGGGTTTTTTTTTTTTTTGAAGTAAGATTCGGTCACCCTTGGGGCATTCCTTACCCCATAAATCCCTTGTGACACCAGTGATTCAGCTGTGCCCATTTAGTTTATGGTAACGGGAATACACTTAGGTGGCCGAGGAGAAACAAGGCATATTTTAAAAAGTTTGCTTCCAGAAAGGAATGAGGTCATTGGGACCCTTGGAAGGAAGAGGGACTCTGTCCGTTGAAGCTGGATAGACAAGGAAGCATCAGCCTTTGTTTCCATGAGCTTCTATGGAGTATAGTTTGAATCTGAAAAACTACAAAACAAAGAATGATGAAATCCCACCCATCTCAAACTTGCTATAAATTATTACACGCTGTTTCCGAGCTGTCAAAAATCTTTTTCTTCTGGAGGCCCTTTGCAACAGAGAAAGGTCACAGTAGAAACCAAGGGAGAAACTCAGGGGGGCAGTTATGTTGGAAGGCAGCCTCCGGAAAGGTCCCACTAAATACCACTCAGAAGTAACCAGCCCAGCCTCACTCGTTGCTGGTTCTAATTAGCTCCCCATGACATCTCAGTTCTTCAGGACTGGGAAGCCAGGGAGAGGAGTTTGACTTTCTCCTGTCAGTCTCATCTTTGTGCCACAAACCCCATAGAACAGTGCACAGTGAGCCCTCATGTTGCTTTCTAATGGAGAATAAATATGTATCCATCTGGCTTAGAGAGTTTTCAGCATGCAAAGCATTCCTGGAAAGCGCCAGTAAGTCCCCATGACTGAGCATTAAGGTGAGGTCACCAGTGCTCTTGGCCCGTTGTCACAGTGGGTGTTTAAGAGGTGGCCCCACCCTGAGTACAGAGAAGAAGGTCCAGGATGAAATGCTACCTGAAAAGGCTGGGGGTTGGGGGAGGCCAAGGATGCATCAGATGTGACTCAGGTACGGGAAGGCCTTCAGAAGACTCAGGAACAGGTTGCCATCAGCCTGTCTAAGGAAGTACCTCCAGCTGACTGCATCCGCACCCCCGTTCCCTGTTTAAGCCCTGCAGGTACCTCGTACCTCCTTGTCCTTCTGGTCTCAGAAGAAAACACTACATGTGTGCTCACATGTGTGCATACTGATACAATGTGTGCATTCGTGCCAGTCCCCGGCCCCGCCTTTCTGTGTGTGTTCATTTGGCCCCTGGGGTCTCTCCATATTTGCCTAGAACTGGCCCTAGCCGTGTGATTGGTGCCTGGCTGTCTCCTGGATTTTACTGGCTCCTTCCCTGACTGTGCTTGAGGGAATTCCTCTGTGCCTTGCACAGACGGGGTGTTCCATCCTGTTCGGCCCCATCCTGCTGAGCATGTATGTGAGAAGTCCTGGGTTTTCCTTTCGAACTGTCCACACTGGTCTGGTCAGTCCTTTTCTGTGGTCTTTTTAACTGGGGTCTCTTCCAAGTTTTAAACCAGGTTCTCCTTTGAGCTCACTTGGGCCTTCCTCTGCCTCCCACACACTCCATACCTGGTCTGTCCCGACCTTGAACTCTGGGTTCAGGTGCTGGATTCCCAGCCACCCTCCTCGCCTGGCTCAGGGAATCCCTTTCATGAAGAACACTGGATTTTACTCTTTAAATTCTGATGCTCACCCAAAACATGCATGATTTGGCCCCAAGGTCTTTAGACTGGTTCTATTAGATCAGTAGGGGCGTTTTTTGGGGTCCAGGATAAAACTCTCTTTTATTTTGAGTGGTTTTCCATTGCTGGTATGTCCTTCCCACCTTCACCCTGCCCTGGCTTGGCCCCCGCTAGTCAACACCCACCAACCCCTGCATCCAACAGTCTCTGTGGCAAGAACAGTGTCCTTTACCTCAGCAGCCACACAAAATCCCAATCGTTTCTGGATTCTGATTTTTTCCCCAACCAGTACAACTGCTTTTAGTTTCTGCCCTTCTGCACATTTGGTCGACTTGCTCCATCCGGCTGCAGGGCCCCGCACTCCCCGGGGATGAGGCCGAGTGGGAATTAGAAGGCAGCATTGTCACTCAGCTCCTGGCCCTTCATTTGCTGGGACCCCGAGGATGGTCCAGGAGCCTGGGCAGGTGTCTTCGGGATGGCCAGGTTGCTGTGTTTGCTGCTGTCTGCCAACGTCCCCTCCAGTCCTTCTGTTGGGAGAGTTCAAACTTGTTCCCACGGGGCATCGTTGTGGGTCTTCGAAGTGGGCAGTGGCATGGTGTGAAGGGTGTTTTGTAAGGTAGGGAGGGCAGCCGTGGGCAGGGTGGACGGGGAGGTCTGAGGAGTGAATTCCTGGCCGGTTTTTAAATTCTGTGAATAAAGCCGTAAACACTGAGATGACCTCACACCTTGGTTTTCCAGAATTTGGCAAGTCTGATGAGAAACTTGAAATGAAAATAAACACAGGCAAGCCGAGCGCCTTTGTATTCTCTGTAAACATCTAGGGTTGCTTTCCTGACCTGCATATAAAAATGTAGAGACAGATCTTATTTGAACAGCTGATTGGCAATTTTTGGTATATGGATTTTAATTTGTTTTTTCCCAGACTCATCAGCTGGAGACTTTAAAACAGCCAGATTCAAAATCATTTTCCTAGCATTTTCTCTTTTTCTCGATCTGTGCATTTCTCCTTTTCTTAAAGATAACTCTGTTTTTCTTCCTTTTCAAGGAAGACTCCTGTGACCTGCTGGGGAGTTTGAATTGCCCCTTTCTGTCGGTTTCCTGGGTGTGGATCTGGGTTTAGGCCCATAGGGTGCCAGGGGGAGAGGAGGTTTTCCCTTGCACAAGCACACCCGCAGTGTGCCCTGTGCTCAGAGGCGTTGTGGCAAGGTGCTCCACGGGTCACCGCAGCCTGGTGGCCTGGCCCAGCCAGTCTGCCAGTGCAGTGTCAGGCCCCATCTCTCTCCCCTGGGATTTCCTCCGCAGTCAGACTAGTAAGTAGCCATTGCCGGGTGATTAAGTAAGGGCCACACTCAGTTTCCTCGGCAGCTGTGCTGCTAGACAAAGCTTTGGACCTGTGGAAAGCAGAACTAAGCGCGTGTCTGAAAAACGTGTCTTCAGACATGTTCTGAAGCCAAGGGCATTTTCACTTTAAGACTCTATGTAGCATCTGTTAAGAGGCGACAGCTGACTTTTCATTCTTCATCTGTGGACACATACGTATTGCTGCAAAACAGCTTGCTTCTTCAGTGAGCACAGTCTGATTTGACTTCTGCTAAAAGCGCATCTGGAATCTTGGCTGTGAGATTTGCCAAATCATGAACAAAGTTATCATCCTTTAGCTGCTGAATCTGGAGAGCAGGCTCATGGTGCTGTGGCCTCAACAGCTCACAGCTGTGTGAGAGAAGCAACGGCTGTACCCATGGCATGTTAGAGGGGCATTTGGCCTTCAGAGAACCTGGTATATTTGAAAAACCAGCATTTTCACCAAAGATATGTCAGTGAAAGTATAATTCTTAGATGTGCGGAGGTGGTTCTCGCTCAGGCTCCTGTCAATACTAGGCTTCCACAACAGGCCAGCCTACAAGTTACAGATTTGCACCCTGCTCTTTGGGACCACCGTTTCCGCCTGAGTTGAACACTATTTCCAGAACACAAGACTACGTGCCTGTGATGTGGGGATAGAAGAACCAGGGGAGGGGATGTTTTGATGTTTACCAGTGAATTTTCCTGTCTGCCAAAAAGGTTAGCTCTGCTTTCTAGGCTGGTTACCCTCCAGCCCTTTCTTGCTGGGGCCTGGTTGGGCACTAGGAAGCTTTACAGGTTGAAGTCAGAAAAGGAGGCTCAGAGAGGGAGCTCCCTTTGGCCCTGGGTTGAAGTGGGCCGCTCGCTGTCCAGCCCCAACTCCTTGCAGCGGCCCTGCAGCCCCCGCTGTACGTGGGCCGTGGTCTGTGTCCTCACAGTTCTCCAGCCCCTGGAACAGTCTCGAGCCACTGCTCCCACGCCTGCAGCTCCACGTGGTAAAGGCTGTTGGCTCCGGGGGCATCAGGACTCGGCCTCGAGGGTGAGGTTGGAGCCCTAAACCTGCTGGTGGTCCTTCACCCCCCAGAACTGGAGTTGTGAGCAATCAAGCATGGCCCCCTTACGGGGACTGCTTTTCTTGCTAGCTCACTCACAGCCAGAAATTGTGGAGAGAGCAGGGTGCCCAGCCCTGGGGTGCCCTCTGGGCTGCTCTCCATCTGAGTCCCCATTTTTCTGTCTTAGATGCTGCGAGTATCCCTGACAGTAGAGCCAGAGGCCAGCTTTGTCCCGTGGCGGTGTTCTTCCTGGCAGCCTTTGTTTGTAAAGAGGCAAACCCTTTTCCTTTTCAAAGTTTTAATCACTGAAAGGGTAAACACCACACTCGCAGAGGGTGCTCTCTGGGCACCAGGATTAGCAGATCATTCCCTCAGTTTCTATTTGATGCATTTCCTGGTTTGAGATATATGTATATATATTTTTTACAGTGAGCCATATAAAATTCCATTTGGAAATGTGAATGTTTAATAAATTAAACAGAAGAAATCCACGTTAAGCAGATTCTACCTCGTACCTGTGAACTGCTCAGCTGTGCTTGGAGGGGACTCTCCCTTCTCCACACCCTCCTCCCCACTAGACGAGCGTTTTCTGCCCACCTGTCCTTGTAGTGAGGCATTGGGCAGCTTGGGGATGATTTCGGGGCTTCTGGTGGCCAGACTGGGAACTCCTATCCTAAATAGAGAGGCCCCACGAGGAACTGTGTGTAGAAGAGCATCAAGTGCAAGGTCAGGAGCTCTTGGGGAAAATCCACAGACACCCATCCGCCTGAAGAGGGAGTTCATTACTTTATTCACCCAGCCTTGCTTGAGTACCTGCTGTTTGGAAAGCATGCTCCGTCCCTAGGGTGACACAGGCGAGGCAGGCAGTGTCCCTCCCTGCGCAGCTCACTGTCTGGTGCGGTTCAGTTCTGTCTGGGGGAGGGAGCTGGCCAGTGGGGGATGGACAGGGCAACAAAGCACATAAATTACAAGTGTGTGGGCATCATATGATTAGGTTGATAAGTTATTTTTATGGTTGGGTGTTTCTTATTTTTCGTCATAATAACTGAACAGATCTGAGGTCATCGTAACCTCAGCTTACCCATCACCTGCGTAGCTGAGATGGCTGCGAAGCCACACTTCCTTGGTACCTGTGGAGGGGCAAGTGTGCCCCAGCAGCCTGTCTTACAGCCAGGAAGGGGGCTGCATGCCTGGAGAGGACTAGAGCCACGTAGGAAATGGCCCTTTTGTGAGGATGGCGATGGTAGCGATGGTCGGCCCAGGTGGTCCCTTCTTGCTCTCAGAATTTGTGTCTTGCTCCCAGAGATTTTCAGGGTTCCCTGGGGCTTCCATGTGCAGCCGGGGTGGAGAATGTTTATGAGTTACACGTCCTCACTTGATGCCAAGGCCAGGGGGTCCTCTTCCTTGTTATGGGCTTTCTTCCTCACTCTCAGACTAGAGTTGTCCCTGGACAACTGTGTCCCCTGAGGTCTGCTGTCCGACATTGCCCCATAAGGAGATTAGCCATGACCAGTGGGCACTACTAGACCCACGGATGACCCTGCCCTGGCCTCACTGGTCAGCAGAGACAGTGGCGAGCCCAGCGTCTGGCTTGGGTGAGGTTCTTCTGGCATTTGCCCCCTGCCCTGCCCTGCCCACTTCACCCGTCTCCAAGGTGCTTTGCACACCAGGCAAAGAAGAAATGTCCTTCTTCCAGAAGTACTGATGAGGCTGCCCAGAGCACAGCTCCCACCTCACCCTTCACTCTTCTGGGGTCCCCGGAATGCTGTCGACTGGGACAGCGACAGAGCTTTGGCCAGCTTTCAGGAGGGCCAGGCTGTGGGCCCCATTTTCTCCCAATCGGCTAGTGTGGGTGGGGGGGTCACTGCCCCTGCCCTGAAAGTGGACCCAGGGAGAGAGACTCTTGTGCCTAAAAGACACGTTACAAATACTGGCCCCGGGTCCCACCTCACCGAGTCCTCTGTCACGACAGTCACGTGCTTTTCTATGGGACTTTTTCCTTTCTCCCAGTGACATTTCTTTAAGCTTCCAGTGTCCGTGGATCTGTTGTAACTGCCTCTGTGACCAGCCCAGGGTCCTAGCAGCACACAGTGACTTGCACTCACAGATGAACCATTAGCCCTACTGATACATGGATTAGTTGGTCCAAGTGTGGATATCCAGAGACACAGTCTTGTCATAAATCATGATTTCCTTGCTCAGGCACAGCCGAACGTTTAAAAGGTAATGTTCTGAAACCAGTCTGGAGGCTTTAGCGAGGCCAACTTACATACAAGCATTGAACGTAAACCACATTAGCCTCAAAAGTGCTGTGGCCAGTGTGGAAGGGCCCAAACGGTAATTGTCAGATAAGATGGAGAACCCGAGGACTCAGTCTGAGGACCAGACACAGACACTTCATTGGATGATGTCAGCACATAATGCTGCTGTTTTGAGGTCCGTCGGTCTCTTACTGTATGTCTGCTTGGTTAATAAGGGGGCATGATATTTTGGTCCAAGGCTAAGTATTCTCGTCAGCCATTAAAATATGCAGACCTTTGCTTCCTAGCTGTGCCTGATGATAAGGAGTTTGCAGGGTGTAATGGGCTGAGTCTATGAGGCAGATCGTGGGGTAGAAAGCGCCTGGTGGAGGTTGGCCACCTGCCCTTAGCCTTCTCTTCCACTGCACGCTTTCTGCGGATAGAGGGCAAAGGGTGAGGTTGTTACATACCTTGGAAGGCTCTAGCCAGGTGGCAGGGGGCACAGATGAGCACTGCCGTGTTACCACCACAGGGCATGTCCTTGTGGCAGCAAAAGAGTCCTTATTTTATGTAGGAAGGTCAGGTACTGCATCTCTGTGTTCGTGGTGCCATTTGGTGAATTCTTTCCTTGGCACTTGAGTTCCGGCCTGTGAACCAAAGGGTCCCCAGTTTGATTCCCAGTCAGGGCACACTCCAGGCTTGTGGGCCAGGTCCCCACTTGGGTACATGCGAGAGGCAACTACATATTGATGTTTCTCTCTCTCCCCCCTCCCTTTCTCTAAAAATAAATAAATAAAAATCTTGAAAAGAAAAAGAAAATTGATGAAGCCCTTGAATAGTTTTCAGAAATGATCTTTCTGATTGTCTTATGAAAAAGTAAAACATGAAGTAAAAGGTATCAGGGTAGATGGTCAGAAAAGGTAGACACAAAACAAAACAACCTATTTATTTTTTTTGTTGCCCTTGAGAACACATTAGAATATACTTATAAATTGCATGTTCTTAATCTAAATTTTGTTAACCGTAATATAAAATAGACTTACCCCTCTAATTTTAGTTCCATTTTTTTTCAAGGTAAGGAAAGACCCAGTCAGATTTTTACTGTCTTCTCGCCTTAGCCAGATCGCATTCTATGATGGTCCTTGTTCAGATGGATTCACTGTAAGGTTACTGCCACCCCACCCTGATCTCCATGCCAGATAGTCTCAGTTACCTGGGACCTGTTCTTGCCTCAGTCCGGCAAAAGAAGCTAGATTGAGGGGGTTTTAGCAGGTGCTTGCAATTCTCCAGCAGCCAGAAAGAGTAAAGGTATTGTCTAAACAGGCCCCAATATTTATTCTTAGTGGTCTTCAAGAAACTCTCCCAAGGAATAATGTCTTTCTTGTTTCCAGTTGCTTTTGAAATCATGGCCATCCAGAGACCATAACTTTTCACTGCTTACTAATGATTTTATTGCATCCTAATTGAGATTTTATTTAATATAGCTTTAAAATGTAATATTTGCCCTGGCTGGTGTAGCTCAGTGGATTGAGCGCGGGCCTGCAAACTAAAATGTAATGTTTGTCAGCTAATCTGGTACAGGCCATAATAGTTGAATACTTCACAGTAGTATCTAATGTTTGAGAAAAATTGCACAGGGTACCTCAGTTGTATATAATGAGAGGCACTTTTTTTTTGTCTTTTGGCAGAAATTGCAACATAAAAAGGATCAGTTACTTTCCTCATCACCACAAAGCAGCCCTGTGACCAGGGAAGGCCAGATGGGCCTGGCATTCAGGGTGCAGTCTGGGAAGATGGCAGCCTCTTAAGGATAGTTCTTGTCTCATCTTATTTTTAATGGACTTTATTGCTTAAGAACAGTTTAGATTTACAGAAATGCCCAATCCACTTCACAATGCAGTTTTAACTCCTAGATTTCACCCCTCCCCTCTCTCTCTCTGCAGACGTCGCCTTATCTCCCAGAGATCGTCCTTGGAGACCCTGGAAGACATTGAAGAGAACGCCCCACTACGGAGGTAAGTTCCCGGTATTGCTTTTATATGTGTTTAAATGACTTGCCAGTATTGCTTTTATATGCGTTTAAATGATGTCGCCAAAGTTTGCTTTTTTTTTTAAATTAAGTTCTTGATCTACAGAATTAAATTTTAAGGATGACCTTCTGATCCCCAGACCCTCACCCTGAGGACCCGTAGAGCTAAAAAACTACTAAAGTCTATTTACACATTGGATAGCCAGTTTGCATGTGACTTTGGGTGCTGTTTTCCTTTCATTTTTGAAAGCTGCTGCTTGCTGAAGAGCCCACCGTGGCCCAGCTTTCCCCAGTGCAGTGACACAGCAGTGACACAGCAGTCACAGTCCTGGGCTTCATCAGGAAGCGCCCACGGTGGCTCTGCGTATGGCCAGTTGCTGGGGAAACTCTATTAGGAGAGATGTGAGTGCTCCCTGAGGGCTGAAAGGATTCCATTTCTCCCTCCGGATTACAAAAGTGCTTACGAGGCATCTTTTTTTTGGGTGACAGCAATTGCTGAGCTGTGCTGTGCCTCTAACTGGCAGCCTCCCTCCTCCAATCCTACATTTCTCTGCCAGCCCCATGTGGACCGCAGTCCAGCGAGGCCAGCCTTGGGGCAGAAGACAGTACCCATACACTGCATCTTTTTTAGTCCTCACTGAAGCCCAAGCCGGGTGGCCTGTGTGGGGTTGGGGGACTCCTCTCTGCAGAAGATGCTGACGCAAGATGGGATGCTGGTTTTATAGGGCATGTATGCAGGTGGAGGAGGGGGAGGCCCACAGGAGAATGTGCTTCCCTCAACCCATACCAGCTCCTGGGGAAACGCACATCTGCACCCCTTGTTCTCTGGCTGCTGGCCAAGATTTGGGAGTCCCAGGCTCCTTGCTTGGAGCCTGGGAGGGTGCTGATGTGAAGGGAGGACTCTCACCCTGGAGCTGGCTCCTTCTGTGCCAGGAGCCTCACTCCCAGGTTCTAGGTCTTATGCACAGACCACTGGGATGAAGGGCGGAGCATAGACAGGCCTGGGTCTGGTCACAAGTGTCAGGTGACCCTGAATCTCATCACTGACTTTATTCCAAAGAGAAGGCTAGGGCCAGAGAGTTTGGTTTCCACTTTTGAAGTCTTCGTGAACACATTTGTGACCTCTGGGCCCATCCTAGGCTGAATGGTGTATAGCTGCGTGACAAACATGGTGTGGGTGCAGCTGCTGTCCTGTGTGCCACCTTCCAAATGCTGGGAGCAGGGCTGTTTCCCTGAAGGAGGCCTGAAAAACGCTGCATTAAAAGTCAAGTGGGGAAACTGGCTCTGGTCCACAGTAATCAGCAAGAGTGGGGGGGAAACGTTCTCAGGTGGCACCAAGTAGCTTTGGCATTTGAGCAGGTCCCACAAACGGAAAAATCAATGAGTAGAACTGAAAAGCCCCTTATGTTCCTACAGGCTTCGAGAAGCCGCAGTTGTTGGGGCAGGGTGGTAGCTGTGAGCCAGGGAACCAGGTAAAAAAAAAATGTCACTCCCTCATTAGGGACTCCAGGTGCACGGAAGCACTGAGGAGACACTGGGGAGCAGGTTCCTGGTCTCCTGCCCCATCACCCCTGTACCTCTCAGGATCCGCCCAGGCTGGCCCTCTGCTCCTACCCGGCATGACAGGTCACTCTGACAGGACAAGTAAGCAGAGTAAAAATGGCTTCTCCCCCTCAACTGTAACTTCATCCAGCTCTTACAGACTGCTATGTGTAATTTCCAACAAACCTTGTATAAGTACAGCATTTAAAAATAAGTCAGAAATCAAGGGAATTTAGACAATTTAAGAAGTCTTTATTTTCCCTAATGTACTTTTTTTAAAACATTAAAAACAGTTTAGGAGTCAGGGGACTTCACTGCTTGGCCTGATTACTAACTGGTTACGTGGCCTTGGAAATTTACTTAGCTTCTCTGGGGCCTCAGTTTTCCCATCTGTTAAATGGGAGTGGCAAATTGGCTGATTGCTGAAGTCCTTTCCAGCTCCCCTGGTCTGTGAAATTAATATACCATTACTGACACTGAAGTATTTGGGGAACTGTGGTCCGAAGGCTATTAACCCAATTTGCTTTTAAACTCAGCGCATTGAACAAACGGCTCCAAGGCATCTGTTAAAAGCCTTTTGCCTAAGTAAGTGTATTCATAATCAGTGCTAACAAGAAAGAGCTGATCCTTCATTAAACTTGTTCGTAATTTAATTGTATCCTTATTTAATTTTGCATCACTTAAAATGTATGTTTTTACATGGCTATTTACACATTAATTCAGGCAGGCACTTTCAAAATTAATTTGTTCTTTGCTTAAGCTGACACAACTTGAGGGCTCAGCCTTCTAGTTTCCTTGGCAATTGTTGCTAACGCCACAGTGCTCTTCAAGCATTTCTGAGGTTCCCTGGTGGTTTAGTTGAATGCTTAAAAAAATGCAAGAAAAACAGCTCCTGGAAGGAGGAGCCTGCGCAGCTAGAATTGGAGGCTGATAGCAACACATGGCACCTTTGTTAAGTTCTCCTTTTAAAAGTCCTGCTTTTCCTTCGTGCGTCACAATTTGTTAGTAAGTTGCCTGTGTCCACTTAAAACTCCAGGAAGGAGCTTTTTCGAGGAGAGGGTTTACAGACCAAGCGGTTTCCACCTGCCTGGTGGTTACCTAGTCCCTTAGAAATGAGGACCTAGGACTCCCCATCCTGTGTGCGGAAAACCCTCGGTTCGTTTATGGCAGATGTGACTGCCATCGCCACCTGCCCCAGTTTTCCAGTGTGTCTGGGTTGGTGGGAGCTGGCTGGTGCTCTGTTAAGTGATTACTGCACCCTCTCCTTCTCATGCTTTGGCTGACACCTACCTACGGCTCTTGTGCTGACTTCCAGTTCCTGCAGAAGCCTGGGGGATTTTGTTTGGAAACCTGAATGGCAGCAGTACCTCTCTCTGCAGGCACAGGAGACAGGGAGCAGCTTGGATCATCCCTCCTCTGGTCTGGGATGGCTACCAGCTTCCCCCCGCGGGGGTAGGACTGGGAAGGTACCCTCACAGTCTGGCTCACTGTCTCGCTCTGGGCCCGCTGCCCCAGACTGGCTGGTCCAGGAACCTCTCCTTTTGGGGGAAGTGGGGTAAGGATGTGCAGACACTCCTGAACACTTGGCCCTGTCCAGAAACTAATGGAAGCACACCTTTACACTCTCAGAGGTTCTTCCCTCTCCAGTGACTACATGTTTCTAGAATCTTCTGTGTGTTAGAGAAGCAGTTGGGAACCTTGAGAGGCTTGCAAACCCAAGCATTCACTTCTGGACATAGAACTGAGGCAGTTTGGGGTTCTGGGTCTCTCCAGAGAGCTGCCCCAAGAAGGCAGAATGAGGCTATACCAGGGGTGCCCAACCTTTTGGCACGTCTGGGCCACACTGGAAGAAGAAGAGTTGTCTTGGGCCACACATTAAATACATTGTGACACATAATCACAAAATAATCTCATCATGTTTTAAGTAAATTTACGATTTTGTGTTGGGCTGCATTCATAGACATCCTGGGCCGCATGCAGCCCACGGGCCTCAGGTCAGATATCCCCGGCCCTTGGAGCCCAGCAAGGCTAAGTCTGGGTTTAGAAGGCGAGAAGGGGGCGTGGGATTGGTGGGTGCTGTCCGCTATTCAAACCCTGCCTGAAGTCTACAGGAAACATCTACTAGGTGCCCTCAGACAGGGCTCTGTAAGTCTTTAAATGAATCTACTCAAAATTAAGGACTCAGGACCCTTCATAAGGACTGCAGCTTTAACAGCAGAGGTTTGTATTCACCCTTTGTAGCTAATGTTCTGTTAATGATCACAGCACCCGATGTGTATATGTGAATATTTACATGTAGATACATAGGTATGAGTGTGCATATTTGTATTTGACCATGTCACCTGACAATTTATGAAGCTCTCGTGCACATCATCACATTGAATCTTCACAGCAGCGCCAGGGAAGGAGTATTACCCGTGATAGGTCAGGGTCCGTAGTGAATTTTGGGATGGGTCTGCTGAAGCGTCTTGCAGGGACACACAGGCTGTGGACCCTGCCCTACTGTAGGGGACTTGACCAGAAAGGGCACTTTTTCTCCTCAACACCCAAGGGCAGGGGAGCCCCCTTTTTCTGATGAAAGTCACTGAATATCTGATGTTATGTCTTTGCTTTGGCTGGTGCTAATTCACTTCAGCGTGATTGTTTTCAAGTTAAATTACATTTGAAGGTGATGTTTCTTATGAAAAAAATAATTTTCTGTGCCCTCTAGGAAAGGGCTTCAAGAAAGATTGAGCCTTCTTAGAGGGTGGGTGAGGAGGTTTAGGGAGATGTACACACTGAGGTCTGTACAGTGGCATCACCTCACTTCCCTTGAACTGGGGCCTTGGGAGATTTTAGAGATTGGAGCCGCTCTGGAGGTCTGTGGCTTTGTCCATCCCTTAGTCCTGTGCCCACCCTGCCCCACACCCCACCTGCCCTCAACTGCACCTCCTTGTTGTGTCACCTTGTCACTCTTGTACTTGAAGCTTCAAGTTCAAAACTGACTGAACTTGGAGAATGGCTCCCGCCCGGACCTCACTGTGGCTTTGGGCAGCCGGGCACAGCTCTCCGTAACTTCCCCTCTGAAATGTAAGTTCTCAGGTCCCCACTTCTGATGGTACCATCAGCCCCCAGGGGCGCACGGTCGGGAAGGTTTATCAGTAATAAAATTCAGTAGCCAAAACCAAAATAGAAAAGTCACAACTTCCTTTTCAAGAAGAGACTAAACTTAACACTCTTGTTGGTTGGATTTTTAATTTTAAAAATTTTTTACTGCTTTTCTTATTGTTGTTACAGCTGCATGACTTAGAGTTTGCCAGATAACTGTGAGATAATACACACAAACACGATCCTTTCAGCCTGTGGTTAGGGGTGTCCATCCTGCCGTGGGAGCACGCATCCTATATTCCAGGGGGCAGAACTGAATCCAAGTCATTTTATGTATTTAAAATTTGTCTTAAAAACAAAAAAGGAAAGCAAAAGCCACAAACCAGGCCTCTGATTCTCATTCAGAGTAAAGCTGTGACTTCCAGGCATAGTGGAAATTGAAGGAAGCTCAAGGTCAGAGTTCTGCTACAAACGAAAAATGATTCAGGGTTGTTTTTAAACTGAATTTTCCAGTGTTGTTTCCCCTCTAGATTCTTTAAATTTATAGTTTTCTATTTCCATTACCTGTGTTGATACAGGAGAATTCTTTCTGAGATGACAAGAAAGAATAATGTCTTTGGTATCCGGGTAGGTTATGTTATTGTAACTGAGGACAATAGTTTTCATTAGCTGGCTTTTCAGATACCCATATAAATTATTATCGGTATTATCAAGGAAGTTGTCTGTCATTGGGTTTTTTAAAGCTTCCTAGCTTCCAGCCATACTGTCCTCATTATCCTTGGGGTGACTCAAGCCATGTGTCTGGTCTTTCCTTCCTGTCTTTGTGTGGAGACGTCTCAGCTGTCCAGCCAGCAACTGACTGTATTTTGGAAACGACTTTCTTTTTCAGATGTCGAACTCTCTCAGGTTCGCCCAGACCAAAGAACTTTAAGAAGATTCATTTTATCAAGAATATGCGGCAACATGATACAAGGAACGGCAGGTACTATGCTGGCCGAAGCTGCCCATCGCAATTGTAGGAGGGGGCGGGTCCCGTGGGGAAGGGGGGCGGGTCCAGTGGGGAAGGGAGGCGGGGACCGTCTGAATGACCAGACCTCAGCCAAGTGCAGCCCGCGCTGCTGAGACGAACAGGACCTCCTGTGGCCCTCCCAAATAGACTCTTTCCACCCCATTCCTGCCAGATCATCCAAAGAAGTCCGTAGGAAATAATGCTTCCTATCACTGACCGAAGGTGAGATTTTTGGATTAACCACAAACTGTATTTTTAATAGTATTCAAATATATTTTTATAGAAAACGTTGAACAGAAAAACAATGGAGGGTTTTTATGTTTTGTTTTTCCCCTTTTTTTTCTGCTTCGTTGAGTTTTGTTTTCTTTTTTCACCAGAGCTTTGTGCTTTGGTCAGGAACTGCCCCACCAGGTCTGTGCTTGAACTTGGGTTTTGTGCTTGAACTTGGGTTTTGTGCTAGCTTTGAGGGCTTTAGGAGAGTCGAGTCATGACTTTGCCCGCAGATTCTTCCTGGGCACTGATTCACGTTCCAGGGCTGCTCACACGTGGAGTGTGTGTTTCTCCAGGAAAGTGCTGGCAAATGAAAATTATTATGGTTGAAAGTTCTGTGACCTCAGTGTTAAAACTCTCCTGGTGGTAAACACATGCAAAACATTGTTGGTGGTAAGTTGGTGATGGAGTGGCTAAGTCTATCTGTGGCAGCTCAGGGTGGCACTGGAACGGAGCTCCAAGACCTCTTGGGTCTCCTGCTGCTTGGGGACCCTCGTACCCCTTAGGGACAGCTTCTCTCTATTAAGCTGTGGCCTGGATAGTGACATTCCCTGAACATGAAAATTAGAGACACCACCCAGAGCCGAGGTCCTCTGAGAAAACCACTTTGTTTGGTCTCCTGATTCACACAAGACCACGAACGCTCTAATCCCCACCAAATGAAAATGGCTAAAAGGTCGTTAGACTCAGGGAATGACTCCGGCCCAGCCTTACTGTCACTCGGTGTAAAACACATTGTGCAACATGAATGGTGATGATTACAACTTTTAAGGTTTGTTTTCTTGATATTTATACCTACTTTTTAAACCTTAGTTGAATAGAGAACGTAATTTTATGGCTATTCAGTGATTTTAGAATAGCAAAATTGAGCTTTCTTGTCAAATAATTTTTCCATAGCCAGTATATATTCTTATTTTAAGTACAGAGCTTTCCGTTCAAATGTGCCTAACTGTCATTTGTTAAACAGAATATTCTGAGTCTCCCTGTCTCCCCCTTCCTCTCACTGTCACAGTTACTGTGCCTCATATTTAACCACTGTACTTTTCTTATCTTTTGTGGCTCTTCATTACTGAATCCACACCTTCCTTATGTCATGTTAGTATAATTATTCATCATTAATTTCCCTTTGTGTTTTTACCCATAATTTCTTTAACCATAAAATAAGCAGAGAAAGCCTTTCACTGCTAAATAAAATCGGTGGCCAAGACAAAGGACTGGGCTGCAGGGATGGAATTCCCCCCCTCCGAACGCTGTCCAGGGTACAAAGTCGGGTAATCACTTGGCAAGTTTTGGCAGCAGAGCATGTAGCTAATAAAAGATTTGGACTGATGGGATTTCCAGTGTACATTACACAGCCACCTTCCTTGGCAAACCCTTGACCCGGGAACAATATAAACAGTCCGCAGAGCATGCAGTGGCTGCAGTTTTGCTGAGGACGTTTTGGAGGGAGCCAGAAGAGACCATTAGCTTATCCGAAGATCTGAGAACTGGAATTTGGGACAGGAAAGCAGGCTCTCCGACCTGCTGTGGGAACCACAGGCTGGAGGCTGTGGGGATAGGCAGTTGTAACTGGCCAGGTGAGAACTGCTTTTCTCGTGCCAACAGAGGATGAAAGGGTGGGAGGTGCTCCCCTACCGCCTCTGGTTTGTGAGTGAGGATGGATTGTTCTTAGATGAAAGAGAGTTGGGAAGAAAATGCCATTTCTGAGTCGACAGGAGGAAATTGTGGTTGAGCTGATGAATGGGAGGATGTGACCCAGCCTTTCGAAAGGGAAGGAGAATTGCCCCCACGGCAGCAGGTGGGAGATGGCCCCATGGAGGGTGGCCGGGGACGTGTGCATGAGCTCCACTCCAGCCATGGTGAGTAGGAGGGGCCCTGGTGTAGGTTTCAGAAGTCCTGACAAAAATTATTTGATGAGAGAGCTCAATTTTGCTCTTCTAAAATCTCTGAAGAGTCATACAATCATGTTCTCTATTCAACTAAGGCTTAAAAAGTAGGTATAAACTTCAAGAAAACAAGTCTTAAGCTGCAGTGGCTGGGGAGGGGTCTCCGATTCCCCCCTCCCGTGTCTGGAGGCATATACACACCACCACACCAGAGGGACATTCCTGCAGCGAGTGTTGGGGTCCCTCAGCTAGTGTGTGCCTGCCCGTGCTGGGGAGGAACGAGGCTTTTGGAGAAGGCTGGAGGCGTTGGTCAGAGATCTCTGGAAGGTCTGGACTGAAAACAGAACGGTCTGAGTACTGGTGTCCACCTCTTCCTGCACCCGGGGGAGAGAGACTGACAGGAGCCTGCTCCAGCCCCGACTTCTGCCCCCTCATACGCTGCACCCAGCTCCCAAGCCTCCTTGTGACCCCTGACCAGCCCAGACCAGCCTCTCAGGCTTCAGGCCACCCCGGGGCCTGCTTGCTGTTCTGGCTCTGAAGACCCTGGTGATGAGACTCTTCTGATCCCCAACCGGCTGACCATGTGACAAAGGCACAAACATAGAGGAGGATTTGGGCTCCCATCTCAGCAAGGACCAGAGGGCAGCTGACATGCCGAGAGGGAAGCATCTGTCTCAATACTCAGTGCCTGACCTGACCATGAATGTTAAGTACAACGTAAGATTGGAGGGGAAAAAGATGCTAAAAACTTTGCACCAAACACAATAAATGACTTGTGTTATTAGAAAAACAAAACAGAAAACATAAGTGAGCCTCATGATCGTAGTCAGGGTTGTTGCTCAGTAATAACCCTTGGGGCCTCGGCCATCCCCGAATTCACCCAGTCCTGTCTGCAGCATGAGACAAAGTCCAGCCGGCGTGTGAAGTGGAAGTGACCCTCTGCGGTGGAAGGCGTGGTGCTGATGGAGGATGGAGTCTACTTCAAGCAGAAAAGTCTTCATCTGTTTAGAATCAGTAAATTCCACGAGGCTGGATTGGGGACCCGCTGGAAGGCTTTGTGTGGCTGTCATGCAGAGAACCAAGCTGAGGTGGTCTGTTCTAGCCGTGTTCTAGACCAGGTGGAGCCAAGGGGGGAACAAGGATGCCAGGGGTGGGCCTGTGTAAAGCTTCAGCGTCACTGTTACAGGGACGGGTGATGAGTTCTGTGCTGGCCCCGCTGGGCACTGCGTCTCCCAGCCGGCAGGGGAGGCAGCGACCGGAGCTGCCGCACTCCAGTTCTTTTTCTGCCTGAACATGAGGACAGGTTGGCGGTGGGGAAGTCATGTTGGACTTGGTAGTTGACAATGAAAGCAACGCATGGCTAGGTTTTAGGAAGACAGATCTCAGAAAGTTCAGACTGAGAAGGGGATTCTTATGGCAGTGACCGTATTGTCAAAAGGAATTGAAAAGTTAGGAATGTCGTAAGGTAACAGTGGGTGTATTTACTGAGTGCTTGCAGGCTGCCAGCTCTCAGTACTTGATAGGCTTTGTTTCATTAACTCAAGTCAGTGTTTGAGTGAATGAGTGGAAAGACCTTTTGAATGAGTTTCAGTGTTTAGAACTGTATCTTGAAAAATGGAAAGAATTTAGAAATACGCATATCCTTGAAACAGTCTTATGAGGAAGCTGTCATTATTGTTGTGTTGGGCAAAATAATGTCCCCGCCCCACCCCACGCTGCCAAAGATGCCATGTCATATCCCCAGGATCCGTGAATCTGTTAGGTTGCGTGGCAGCGGGGAATTAATGTGACTCGTGGAGTGGGGATTGCTGATCAGCTGCCCTTAAAGGAGCAGGATCACCCTGGAGTATCTGGGTGGGCTGGCGGTAATCACGGGGGTTGGTAAGAGTAGAAGAGGGAGACAGATCTCAGAAAGTCAGAGTTAGGGTGATGCATTGCCGGCTTTGAGGATGGAGAGAGTGGCCATGGGCCAAGGAATGCAGCTGCCCCTAGAAGCCGGAAACGGCAGGAAAACGATTCTCTTCTAGAACCTGCAGTGGGAACCAGCCCCCCTGCCGCCTGGACTTTAGCCCCACGAGACCCATTTTGGAGTCCTGACCTCCAGAACTGTAAGAAAATAAATTTGTGTTACTTTAAGTCCCTAACTTGGTCGTCATTTGCAGCCGTAGGAAACTAATGCACTCCCCACCCCAATTGACAGAGGCGGAAACTGGAACATGTAGCCAGAAAGCGGGGGTGGGGGGTGGGGGGGATAGATCCAGGCATCAGATTCCAAAGCTCCTCCTCATAATTGAAGGGAGGGGTGGGGAATTAAAATTCATACACTGTGAGACAGCATGTTGTCCTGGATTTTGAGAAAACTCTCCATCAAATTCTAATTTTTAAAAATCATTAATGGAAGGCCAAGGACTGATAAAAAAAATGGCAAATGTGTGAAAATACTGTGAGAGAGACTCAAGTCTGGAATGAACCAAAGGTTGAGAGAAAGGAAAGAACATTGGAATCTTTGTACTTTGCCGATGGGAATGTAAACCGGTGCTGCCATTGTGGAAAATAGTTCAGCAGTTCCTCAGAAAGTTAAACATAAGATGACCATGTGACCCAGCAGTTCCCCTGCAGGGTAAATAGTTGGAGAGGAATTCCAACAGATCCTTATAGCCAGTGTCCATAGTGCCATCATTCACAATAGGGAAAGGGGGAACAACCCAACTGTCCATCAGCAAAGAATGCATAGACAAAACGTGGCGTGCACGCAAAGGAATGTTATGCAGCCACAAAAAAGCGAAGTAGCACTGAAATGTACTGCCGCAGTGTGTATTAACTTTGAAAACATTATGTTGACTGAAATAAACCAGACGCAAAAGGTCACATATTTCATGAGTCCGTTTACACAAAATACCCAGAGTAGGTAGATGCACAGAGCAGCTGAGAGGTTATCAGAGCCCAGGTGTGAAGGGAGTTACTGCTTACCGGTTGTAGAGTGTCTGCGCGAGGCAATGGCAGAGTTTTGGAGATAATGGTGATCAGCATTGTGCGTGTACTTAATAAGACTGAATGGTGCACTTAAATAGGGCTAAATGGCATATTTTATGTTGTTGAATAATATAATATGTTGAATAATATACTTTATTCCAATCGAATCNACATATTTCATGAGTCCGTTTACACAAAATACCCAGAGTAGGTAGATGCACAGAGCAGCTGAGAGGTTATCAGAGCCCGGGTGTGAAGGGAGTTACTGCTTACTGGTTGTAGAGTGTCTGCGCGAGGCAATGGCAGAGTTTTGGAGATAATGGTGATCAGCATTGTGCGTGTACTTAATAAGACTGAATGGTGCACTTAAATAGGGCTAAATGGCATATTTTATGTTGTTGAATAATATAATATGTTGAATAATATACTTTATTCCAATCGAATCAATAAAATGCCAGTAATAGCCATGGGGCTTTTAAGCCCATATTCAGAAGAGGGATGGAAGGGATGATGAATTTCTAGGGGTTGATGGTACAAGGACAGAGTAAATGTCAGTTTTGGGCCTAGATTTAGGTTCTTTAACAAGTATAAATATGATATATAGACTTTAAACAAAACAATGTGCCGGGCACACAGTAGGCGCTCCATAAGTATTTGTGGAATAAATGAAGAAACCTTTTAAGTGAGTTTCATTTCAATCTTTAGAAATTGATCCCAGGGAATAGAAAGAATTTAGAAATACAAACAATCATCAAAACTCCATGGAGAATTAAAGTTCTAAGTGGAATGCTAGACAAATATGACCTTTAAAAAAGTCAGAAAGAGAACAAAGTAATAGCAGAGAGTAAGTTGTGGTGATTCCAGACCAGCAAGCCCAGAGCCGATGGCTGGCAGACTTCTGCACTAGATGGTTCAACGGGTGGTTTGGGTGCTTTTAGGAAAGAGTGGAGGTTGCTAACCATCAGCGTGACTTCCCTGAGAAGCAGTCACGTTCGCTCCATCTGCTTGTTGATGGGATGACTAGGTTAGTAAAGGGGGGGCTGCCCAGGATGTGCCTGGGTTTCAGCAGCATGTTCGGCTGCTCCTCGTCACAGCGATCCCCGACCCCCGTGGGTAGAAAGGCGAACAGCGGGCTCTGAGGTGCTGAGGCCCGAGAACCTGCAGGCGGCTGAAATGTGTTAGCCAGTGGTCTGAAGCCCCAAGGGGACTTTAAGCAAAATAGCACATGGTTTTGCCCTGAGCATTATCTCCTCGTTGGAGTGAAGGCCAGTAAGCCTCGCTGTGGGCCTCGTGGAAGAGCCGACGCAGAGGGAGCGGACCGTGTGCTACAAGGAGAGCCAACCGTCACTCCAGCAGCTGGAAACCCGAGGCCCAGAGCACCGAGACTAAATCCAGCAGGGAGAAATGATTTACAACACAGGATGGAGACTTTTCACAAGCTCATGGGAAGAAATATCTTGGAATTTAGATTGACCGTGCGTCCTGGAGAGGCGTCTGTAAGTGTAACCACGGACTGTGCTGGCTCAGCTCGTCCGGTCCCAGACACGTTGCCGCTGTGCATCTTGCCAGGGTCGGTTCCATCCATCGTGTTTTGATCAGTGTGAGGGTCACATTTTAAGATACTGGCTTTGTGTTGGGATGGCCCTGTTGCAGCAGACTCCAATTTCTGAGCCCCTCCCCTGGAGGAGGCAGGATGGAAGACGCATAACAAATGGGAGTAGCCAGACCTGTCTCAGTTCACCGAACCACCTGTGTATAAACAGCCATTTTTCTGGAAGGAGACGGGTGCGTGCAGAGAGAAAGTGCCTGATAAAGCAGTTCCTGAACTGTGGAGAGTACAGTGATATCTGCACTTTGTCTGTTCAGTACCTACACGCTGACACCTGCTGTGCTGGGCTGTCCCAAGTGAGGGAACACGTCTGTGAGTAAAGCAAACAAAGGCCCTGCTGTGAGGAGTCATGGGCTCCTTGGGAAGGCAGGCGATAAATAAGAAAATGTACCCTGTCAGAGGTGGGGGAGGTCAGCTATGGAGGAAAACTGAAGTGGCTGAGGCTTGGAGGCAGGGCCTGTGGTGGGCCAAGGCTTCCTTTGAGCAGAGGTCTGAGGGAGGCGAAGAACTAACCCTGTGCAAGGAATTATGTTCGAGTTGGGTGGAACAGCAGTCTTGCAGCCTCTGAGCGCAGAAAGTATGGGGTGTGCTTGAGGAACTATAGAAAGGCCAGTGTGGAGGAGGAGGAGTAGGTGAGTCCCGAAAAGCCGTGGGAGGGTGGATTGTGAAAGTGTGTGCTTTTTTGTAAGTGAGGGGCGAGCCAGGCGGGTGCTGAGCTAAGGACTGTGGTGTGGCTTCGCCCATGCAGATGGACGCTGCTGAAAAGCTTGCAGACTACATGTGCTGTGGCTTCTTTTCAACCTGTGCAACATGTAGGAAACAAAACAAGTCACAGAGAGCAGAACTTCCCTTGGCGGTTCTGTTTCAATTCTCTGCTAGGTGAGAGGGCCTGAGGCCCTGGGGGAGACCGGACCTGGGTCCCCACCAGTCGTGTGCAGCAGTCTGGGAAGAAAACCATGAAAATGTGGGGACTGAAATATGCCAGACACAAAGTGGCAGTCCGCTCGGGGCCAGGGCCACAGTGCAGGAACCAGCCACCAGTGCTTCTCCAAAGAGCAGGTCACATTCAAGAATGTGACCTTACTTGGAAATAAAGTCATTGCAGATGTAATTAAGATGACATCGCCCTGGAACAAGCTTGGGCCCTACATGACAGTGTCCTTATAAAAGGGGGACATGTAGATACCCCCCATACACACAGAATGCCGTGTGGCTGTGTGAAGCTTGGTGTTATGTTGTCACAAGCCAAGGCGCTACCAGAAGCTGGGGGAGAGGCCTGGAGCAGATCCTGTCCTATAGCCTCTGTTAGAGGGCCCTGTCGACATCTTGCACTTGGACTTCTGGCCTCCAGAACTGTGCGACAGTCCATCTCTGTGTGTTAGCCATTCAGCACGTGGCGCTTTGCTATGGCAGCCCCAGCAAACTCACACACTCCTTTATCCTCTCTCCGTACAGCTGTGAGCTCTGCTACCCTAGTCCCTCCCGCCTTCTCCCTTCACTCCGTTACTGGGGAAGTGCATCCACACCATGGCTTCAGTCACTGTCACCGCCTTAACCAGTCCCAGGCCTCCCGAGCCCCAGGACCGACTCCCTCCCAGGCTCAGGTGGCCTCACTGGTGTCTATACTCCTCCACCCCCGCGCCACCTCCAGCTATGCTGAGTTATTTACAGTAATTGCCTGGTTAAGGGGAGAGATTAGTAAACACAGGAAAAATACCCACAAAAATTACACACATAGTTTAAATTGTGTGCTTTAATTTAAGGCATATTGTTGGTCATTCATTCAATGGGGGTGGGGATTATTGTTTTTTTCTTTTAGATTTTATTTATTTTTAGAGAGAGGGGAAGGGAGGCAGAAAGAGAGGGAGAGAAACATCCATGTGTGGTTGCCTCTTGCACGCGTCCCCCCACTGGGGACCTGACTTGCAATCCAGGCATGTGCCCTGACTGGGAATTGAACTGGTGACCTTTCAGTTCACAACCAGCACTCAACCCACTGAGCCGCTCTGGCCAGGGCAACAGTTGTTGTTTTGTTTTGAGGGGTTTTTTATGCCAGGCCTTTACTTTGCATACAGGCCCATAGACTGGGGTCTGCCCTGTAGTATCAGCCTCACGTTCCGTCACACCCACCCACGCTGCCCTGTGCCGATTGGACTTTGACAAATGACCAAGGAGTCTAGCTGCAAAATTCTTTTGATTTTTTACAGTTTTTTCTTACCTTTTATAGATGTCTTGCCCATACCTCAAATGCACATTTTGGGGGGTGGTGACTTGCCTTGTTTGAATATTTTTTAAAGCATTTGGCATTGTTTTTTGTAGAAACAGCATTTCTCCCCTCCCCCACATCTCAGTAGTTCATGCAGTCTCTCGTGAACAAGAATGAGTGTGAGTAGTGAGGACAACTGGTGGAAACATACACATCTTTGGGGTCATACACATCTAACCATTGTGCACAAATGCCAAACTCACTGCGAGTATTCTAGAGAACAGCCTCACAACCTGGGCCGGAGTGTGCTGTGGGTGTTGGTCAGACTGATTTCAGAGACTCAGGAAGAGAGTTTTATTGCAGGCTCAAGTTCTTGAACAGGCCTTCTGCCCCTCCTCCTCCCAGCCTTGACTCGTACCAGTTCCTCTGCCAGTGTATCCTCTGCTGGTGGCCTCATTGCCACCTATCCCTCCTGCCTCAGCTGAGCTGTCACTTCCTCCAGGGAGCCCACCTTGCCTCCCTCAGGCCAGGTTAGCTGTCCTTCAATGTGCTCTGTCTACAGTGCCCTCTGCTGCTCCCAACCAATCACACCCCGGTGTAAATGTCTCCCACCCAGCCATAAGCTTTGTAAGGATGGAGCCCTTGTCTGTGCAGCTCAGTATCCAGTTCCCAGCTCCAGCACTATGTCTGGCATAGAGTGAGTGCTCAATAAATACCTGTGGAAGGGAGGGAAGAGGAGAGGAAGATCATGTAACTTGTTTCTTAGAAATATCCCTCTATCCCCTGCATTGTAGGATAAGGTCCCCCTTAGCAGGCAGGGGAGGCCTGAACTGTCCTAGTAGTAATCTTAGCCACCAAAGAAGTGGCTGTGGAGGTGGTGTTGCTATGAGCAGTCATGATAGGACGATTAACACCTCCCCCGATGACAGTGCCACATCTGTGTCTGTAAGCTACTGAGCATAGATCTGCAGGAGCATTTTCCCACGTGATTTGTGCCAGCTCTATGCCCTCAGCCTCTCACTCTGACGCCGTGTGGCCTCACTCAGCTGTGTAGGTCGTGTTCCCCTCCGTCCTGGGCCCTCCGTTCCCTGTCCTCACCTGTTGGGATCCCACTCCTCCTCCAGGACCTAGCCAGGATGCCAAGCGCCTGCCTCAGGCCCAAGGCCCACCGCCTGCTCGGGCCCCTAGGTTTCTTTGCTCCGTGGGCTCCTTCCCCACCTTGCATCCCCGCACACGGGAACATTACCATCTCTGTGCACCAGCAGTGCAGCGCGAGAGCACAGAGCACCTTCCGAGCAGGCGATGTGTGAAACTGAGCAACTCTGGGAAGGAGTGACGACGAGCATGTGTTTGCTTCCTAGGGCTGCCCGACAGAGTACCACAAACTGGGTGGCTTAAAACAACAAAATGTGCCCTCTCATAGTTCCAGAGTCCTAAAGTCAGAAATCAAAGTGTCTTCAGGGTCACACAGCCTCTGAAAACCCTAAAGAAGGATCATTTCTGGCCTCTTCCAATGTCTGGTGGCTGCTGACAGTCGATGACATCCTTGCCTGTTGTCCACATCACTCCAGCCCCTACCTCCCTCATCACACAGCCTTCCTCCCTCTGTGTGCCCGGGCTTCTCCACATGGCTCTCCGCAATACATCCAGTCATTGGGTCTAAGGCCCGCCCTAAGCCAGGATGACCGCATCCTAAGTTCATTACATCTGCAAAAACCCTCTTTCCAAATAAAGCCACACTCACAGGTTTGGGAGGTTAGGACTTCAACATGTCTTTTTAGGAACACAGTTCAGCCCACAACACCAGTATTTTTAAGTGTGTTCTTTCCTGCTTCCTGGGCATGTGAGGATTGAATTACAGAATTAGAGAGTGCATTTCTATCTGTATTCCCAGTACCTAATGTGCCCCTCCCCCACCACCCCTGGACACCCCTGGACCGTGTTCACGCACCGTTAAACTCAGCTACCATTGTTGTGAACGTGGTTTTGTTTGCTCTGACTTTGAAGTTGGTTGCTTGTTTTCATGTCCTTGAGAGAATATTCTTGGTCTAATGGAATATTCCACCTGGAAGAGCTCAAACCTTCTCACAGCCAAGAGAGACTCCTCAGGGTTTTGGAAATAGAACAAGACGCCAGTTTTTGGCGTAAGAGTGAGCCCTTACAAGTCCTGGATGGCGCTGGGTGCTGTCTGCTCAGGCATTGTCAGCACCTGGCTGAGGGGTTGAAAACAGATTCAGTGAAAGCAGTCTCTGGTGCTCTGTCAACTGTGGGGACCCTCGTGCCCCTCCCGGCTGTTCCGAGCATGCGCCGTCTCGTCGGCAGAGCGCCAGCCTGGTGGCCTGAAGCTGCGAGTGCCTTCATACCAGAAGCATGGAAATGAGGCTTATGAAGAAGAAAGTGGACCGGTATCCCAGCTGCAGAACACGCTCGGCACTGCCTGAAAGGGTTGGGAAAACACTGCAGACCCAGAGGGAGCCCTGTCCGTGGGCCGGCAGTGCCTCCGAGCCTTTTCTTTTACTCCCCTCCCCCCCCCCCCCGCCCCCGCCGACAGATTCTTGTGTATGGAAATGTGGTCTTTAGTTCCTTAAAGACCTGTCTCTCTGGAGTTACTTCTTCTTTTGAAGCCGTAATCTTTTGTGTCCTGCTTTCTGGTCGTCTTAACTCCAAGGAATCCATGAGTGTCACAGATGGGGAGAGTTGTGTGGGCTGCAGCGGCCGTGGAGGCGTAAGAGACCATGGCTGCAGTGACTGGAAGTGAAGGCCTGGAGGTGGTCAGTCTCAAGGCCCGTTGGAAATGGCGTCTGGCTGGCTTACGTCATCTTCACTAGCATCTGATGTACTTCTTTGGCAAATACACACGAGCTCGGAGGAGGCCAACGAGTCTGATTTTCTTGTGCTTGTCCCCGATGCTCATAAAGAACAAAGGACCCTCCAGGTTCTGGACACCGTGGCTGGTCTTTAGATTCACACTGCCCAGAGTTGCCACTGTAGGAAGCAGAAGACTCGCGCTTGCCACATGTTGATATTTGTCTTCTCTGGCTAAGGCCTGACGTCCCTCCCAGATTCCAGAGCTGCTTCAGGGAAAATGTAGGATGTGTTCTCGGCAGCTCCACTAGCTATTTCCAGCTCCTTGTGGCGTGAACTGCTGCAGACCCATTGTGGGGCTGGTAGGCGCATCTCTGCTCTGAATTGCTCCTCTGGTCCTTGCAGAAAGGGAGAGGCTATGGGATGGCAGGGCCTGAAAATGGAAGGAAAGTGCCCAGAGATGTGGTGCTCCTTGCAGACTTGTCCCCCAACCAGCTATTTGAGAATGGCCTACCTGAAAAGTACCAACCCCACTAGAATTGCTGGGAAGCATTCCGTATTCATAGATGCTAAACTTGATCTGTACATTAGAATACCATGCTTTTCTGAAGGAGACTCATGTTGTCAACCTCTCCTAGACCTAAATGGTGAGGACCACACAGTGCGAGCAGTCATTTAGCAGAACAATGCAGCTCATTTACTAACGGGCATACTGTGGTTAAAACTTTGGAAAGAAGGCTTACATCTCACAGGCATTTATAGTCTCTCACTTTCTTGTTCTATTAAAATGTCTAAACAAGTTTGGTGTGTGGGAAGGAAGGACACATTAGTACCAAGTAACGAGAAGTCAGTACGCTAAGGCAGATGAGTTCGTTCAACACATTCCTTCCTCTGTGTTGCAGAAGACGTGGACATTGAGTGAAATGGGGAAGAATGAGGAGTTCCAGGCTTTTCTCCCGGGTGGATAGCAGGGTTTGGGGGAGGGAGTAGGTGTGGAGAACCTCTACCCTTCCATCTGGAAAGGGGCCCTGGTTGAGCAGCGTGGGAATACAGAGCCACCCTGGGTTTCAGCTGCTCCGATGTTACAGCTGTCGTTGTGATCCGTCACCCTCTGTCCCCATTCCATGCGTGACCTGCTAGCAAGGCTAGAAAGCCACCCTCAGAAACCTGGGTGAAAGAAGACGTCCTGGTGTCCAGGGTGCCCAGTGCAACCCATCAGAGCAGACTTTGCAGTCTTAGAGAAGAGCAGAGCGTCAGCATGCATAGGGGTAATGAAGTCCATGGGCAGCCACACTTGCTAGTGCATCACTTTCATCATGTCACTTACTTGCGTTTCCTTAGTTAAAGTGTTTAGAATCTGGCACCCACTTACTGGCTAAGTATTAGCTATTATTGTGTCTGCTGAAGGAATTTGACATGGGCATTGCAATGTCAGCTCTGTTGCTGGTTTCCATGAGTGAGACCAGGGAACCAGGCTGGTGTTTGGCAGGCTGGTGTGCTCACAATTTACTTAACCCTTGGCCTTCAAGCTTTGGCAGCCCACTCTGGCCTGGACGCTGTGACCCTGCAGAAGTGCCCAGGGCTTTGGTTTACAGTGTCTGATGAGAAATACCTCCCTTGAGAGGGGAGAGGCACCTCCGTGTGCATGCTCCATGGTTGTAGACAGGCCATGCATGTCATCCCTCAGCCATCCTTAGAGCATGGCCTAGCATGCTGAGCACGCCTGTATGTTTTAGCACAGAGGTCTGAAGAGGTTCTCCATCTAAGTACTATGCTGGTAAAACTTACCTCAACCCAAGGAGGCAGTCCCCAGTGAAAACATTCAGTACTTCCTACCCATTGAATGCATATTACTTGCAGCATTCTGAGGGCTGTCCTGTACTCGTAGCTGCTCTTTGCAACATTCCAGTAACATAGTTACTAATTTTATTCTATTTTTTATATGAGGAAACTAAGTCTCAGAAGAGCTAGTAAGCTGCCTGAGCCGTACAAAGGTGTCCACAGCGGTACTTGAAGCTGGCAGTGTTGCTTTGGTCCTGTCAGCCACTGTGGACACGAATCACTGTGGAATGAACAGACAGCCGCAGTCCTGTCCCCCTGTGACGGGTACTCGGTGCTGCTCTGAAGCACAGTGCTGCCCAGACTGTGTTTACGGAGGGCCTGCCACACGCTCAGCCTTGCACTGTCGCCTGGAAGAGGAGAGCAGCAAATGGTCAGCAGCCTTGTGATCAGTGCTCTTCTGAAATGGAAATAAGGATGGGAAACAGCACCCCAAAACAGGGAATGAGTAACTCAGTGAGGGGGGGTGCTTCCTGGGGAGGTGACTTCTGAACTAGGCTTTGAAGCTTAGATAGGAGTTCACTGAGTGCACCGTGTAGGCACAACAGGCCAAAAAAATTGCCTGCGAAGAACAGAGGTGCGAAGCAGCAGAGGGTTTTAAGGTGGGGTGTGCAAGTGCTTTAGCGTGATGGCTCATGGGGCACAGGGAGAAACACCGTGTGCGTGAAGACCAGAGAGGAGAAAGTGCCAGAAAACAGAGGGCCCGTTTGCTAGGACAAGGAATCCGACTTTATCCTGAATGGGTCAGCAATTTAATATCACAGTTTTAAAACAAGGTCACAGTCCCCAGACCTTGATGCAGTGAGCCGTGCTGTTTTTACCTGGTTGTATTATCACAGTTACCGAAAGGAAAGATGACAAAAGTGAACTGCCCCATTGCCACTGCACTGAAAATGCTGGTTTTTTAATTTCCACTCATTTCTACATTTTTCCCCCATTAATTCTCTTTCGCAAATGTTATTATTCTCAGATGCCAGGATAAGTACTTTGAGAGTTTTTTTAATGTTTTTTTAAATGGCCTTTGATTGCATAAGAGCATCATGTAGAACCATTTCCAGTGGTATCTTTATAGCAGGAATGGAAGCTAGGACTGATTATGTAATTGTTCCTCGGTTTATTCTCAGAACCTAACACACTGCCAGCATATTTAAAAAAAAACAAACCTAATGATCGTAATGGCATCTGAGTGTCTTTCCTACTCAGTGCTTTCTGGCACCATTGCTCTCGCACTGTGTACTGCCGCGTAGAAATCAGTGATTTCATTGTGGCATGGCGTTGGCTCGGCGCTGGGTGCACGGGACTCAGAGCTGTGTCTCTCTCTCTTGCATGTGTAGCCCACCGCCAGCAGATCTCGCTGAAGGAAGGGTTCATGTATACCCAACAGAGACCCTCGCCAGTGTCTCGCATGCTAACGTTCGGATAAGGAGAGGCAGCGTGCGCTGCTGTGCTGAGGTTGCATTTGGCAAGGAGCTCAGAGCACCATCTGTCAGAGGAGGTGGTGGGAGTGTGCAAATACTGCTGTGAATTCCATGAATGCTTAATTGCTAGAGATTTTTTTTAATTTAAAAGTTTCTGCATTTAGTTTGTTTGTTCTTTTGTTATTTTTTAGAATAGTCCTTATCAGTGGCAGAAGATCCTTCTGTAGTATATTTTCGGTGCTGCCGTACCGCGACAGCGCCCACGTCGGGTATGTATATGCATGCTTGCTTTGCAGTTCTCTGTGCGAAAGGTTATGATACCCTGTGTGTAACGATGTGCTGCCCTTTTCATTCCAAAAAGCCTTGCCTTGCTTTGACACTGCAAATTTGGTATTTATACATTTGAAAGAAAAAAATTTCTACCTTCTTTTCAGCTGGAAGGCTCCCTTGTATTTCATATGTGTGTGTGTGCGCGCACAAATGTGCGTCCTCACCATATTTGCCAGCTGTTTCTAAATGTGCATTTTGTCAACTTTTCCAACACCATAAAGCAAGAGCAATACAGGGCCCACCGCCTTCCACAGGGCCATGTCAACTTTTGGAGAAAGGTAGGTCAGGAAAGGAATTACACAAACGGTTTGGCAACCCTGCCTCTTTGTATCTTGGGCTTGGGGCTGGAAACTGACCAGCAAGCCAGAGCAAATATGGAAGCAGAGTGGTACCAGGAGCAGATTTAGGTGATTTGCAACAGGCCAGAGGAGCAATTGCCTCTCTGGATCAACAAGCGCCCTCCTTTTGCTCTGGAAAAAGGTAGGTAAGTGAGGCTCTGACTGCAAAGCCTCTCCCTCTTCATCCCCCATCCCGGAGCTCTGTGTTCATTTCCTTCTCTGAGTCTTGTTCCCTCGCCCCTCACCTGGGGCTGGTTGTTGGGGGGCTGCTGATCTTTGGGGCAGGATGCAGGGCATGTTGTAGGATGTTGGCTCTGGCCTCTGGTGGTTGTGATAACCACACCCTGTCCACACGTGACCATTGCCTCATGGGAGGGGGGAGGGGTGCAGAATGGCCCCTGGCGCTGACTCACCATTTACATTGGTCCCCCCTTATCCAGGTGAATGTTACATTTTAAGACCCCTAGTGGATGCCTGAAACTGTGGATAATATGGACCCCTGTATATACTGTGTTTTTTCTTACACATACATACCTCTGATAAAGTTTAACTTATGAATTAGGCACAGTAAGGGATTAACAACAATAACTAATAAAATAGAAGAGTTACAACAATATACTGTAATAAAAGTCATGCAAATATGGCATTATTAAGTAAAATAAAGGCTCCTTGAGCACAGGCACGGTGATACTGGGACAGTGAACCAGCCCACCAAGACAGCTACTGAGTGACTCCAGGGCGGGGGAGGACGCAGCGCCGCACAGAGGGGTGACTCACATCCGGGGCGGGTGGAGCAGGACGGTGGGAGCTTTCATCATGCTGCTGAGCATGGCACACAAATTTAAAACTCAGGAATTGCTTATTTCTGAAATTTTCCATTTAATATTTTTGGATCACAGCTACCTAAAAGTGCAGAAAGCAAAAGCATGGAGAAGGGAGATCTACTGTATTTCAGGAAGGGTCACCTAGAGCATTATTAGTAGATTCGTCTATTCTGCTATTTGTCCCAGACGAAAAAGCAAAATGAGTGCGGGGCCACAGACCATAACCTTTTCCATCTGGGACATGAGCAAACTCCAAGTCACCACTCTTTCAGCTTTCATAGATGAGGAAACCAGGATGCAGAAAAGTTAATTTTTATAATAAAGCGCATAGTCAGAGCCTTTATAATACCTAACAGAGAATAGAACACACCTGTTTCGGCAGCGTTTGCTACTTAAGTTTTCATGTAATAAACTGAACACAACTCAAAATACTGTAACTGAGCAGTAGGGTTAAGAAATGTTCTGCTTTTTAATTTTTTTAATGAGCAGTTATCATACTTATGAATAACTGCCGTTGTCATAACTACTGACTTTTTAAGTAATTATTGGCAAATGGCTTTGCCCAAATGATAAAAACATTTTTGCTGGTAAATGCATACATATATATTTCACACGACTTTAGTTCACGTACATATTAACTGATACATTTCTGCTGTGGAAAATTTCTCTGCTTTTACGCTAAAGCTGTTTCTGTGACCAGGTCAGAGTCATAGAATATCAATGGGGAAAGGGCTTTAGGGGTGACAGGGTGTTGCTTCCTGTGGCGTAGCCGGGAGTGGGGGGCCCTTTGGCCCAGCGGGTGCAGCTCGCCTGCTCCCCCAGCACAGCCTGCAGGGCGGGGGAGGACTCTGGCCTCCAGGACTCTGAACCCAGGACTCTGGCCCCCGCCAGCCTGCGGACTTTGGGGTTTCTAGCTCTCAGGATTCCGTTGCGCTCCCACATGCGGACTAGGCCTGATTATTGTGCCTGATTATTCCAGACAAGCACAAACCTCCCTGCTGCCGGGTCAATGTACAATTCCAACTTCATCACAGGAAAGTTTTAAAAACAGGAAACTCAAAAGTTCATTCACTGTGTACTTGAACCTCCTTTACATGGAAAGCATCTATCAGGATGGTCTTATCGCTTTCCGGTTTGGCTTTCTGGCTTCTCCTGCTGCCCTGGAGCTTCCCAAGTCCCGCTTCCAATCCTGCCTTGCCCTCACTCCCTCCCTCACCACAAAGCTTTGTTCTTGGTGTTACATTGAACTTATTTTGGCTCCTGACAGTCTTAGGAGAGTTTTCCCCATTCATTCATTCTTTTGTGCATTTGGCCATTCAGCTGGGGCTCCTGCCTCTGATGAGCACAAGGCCCTGCTGGAGGCTGACAAGGGGTAGAGATGAGTGAGAACTGCTCTCCACAAGCGTATCATCCAGCAAGGAAGCCAGACATGCAAACTGCCAGGCGAAGACAGCCTCGGGGGAGGAGGGGGCCAGGAAGCACTGCAGAACGCTTTAACTGCCCCCAAATCTTTATCAGTGTTCACATTTACGATAAATCTGCACTCCTCAGTAAAAGCCAAATGTTTGCCGTGTAAAGTCTTATCCTCCTGAGCCCTCTAAGCGCATTACCGTCCCTGCCTACCTCCTATGTAGAAACTGGACTTGGGACTTAATCAACCCAGGCTGAGGACAACGGAAAGTTGGGGGTCATGTGGTCGGCCACCAGATTTATACTGAGCTGACCCTAAGATTATTCACAACGTGGTTTTTAGATCTTCTGCTTGAAGCCCACTCTCGGTTGCTTGACTGGCCTGGCCTCCAGACCGTCCCCCCACCTTGACTTTCAGAGACAAATATTTGAGAACAGAGCGTATTTCTTCAGGTTGGCTGATCACGCAGTCAGCCTGCGTGTGACTGTGACACATGTAGGTGGGAAAGTAAGCTGAAACACAAATAATGCTCACAGGATGTCAGGCGCCGTTCTAAGTGTTTTGTGTACATTTGTTTATTGAATCTTCACAACCACCTCCTAGAGGAGGTTCTCTGGTGCTTGTTTTGGGGGCTACCACAGAGAGAGGCAGAGCGGCAGAGGCTGGAGGCAGCTGGCTGAGGCTCTGCGAGGTTCAGTGTTCTCTGCTGTGCGCCCGCCACCCCCTAGAACAGTCCCTGGAGCGCCAATGCTCACCTGGTTGTAGAGTGTATTTCCCTTCACCACCGCCCTTTTGGGGCTGGGCTTTGCTGGCTTGAGACCAATGACAAGCAGGCAACACCAGCTGACAGGCGTGAATCTGGGTGATGACAGAGCTTCGTGCACATGCCAGAGGAGGTCACCTCCTGCATGGTGGCCTTCCGATGGCTTTGGAAGTTGCTGGTTTACACTGAAGCGTGAGCACTTCCAAGAGCAAACCCCAGGCATCTTTGGGTAGAATCCTGGGGGAAAAATAATCTGTGCAATTTTCACATCTGGGTATTTGTTCGTTATAAGTGGGAGGGAATGAGTTACAGAATTATGAAATAGGGAGGTGGTCACATTCTCTAGGTGTCAACACAGTGGGGACAACCTGCCTGCGCATGGGCTTCACTGGTTCCTGACCTTGAGATGCTGCTTGCTTGTGTCTCGCCCCTGGCTGCTCCCACACTGCCCCACCAGCACCACAGGGAAGCCATTTATGGACGAGGGAGGGTCTCCCTCCTGCCTTTACACCGTGGGTGAAAAATGCATGTCTTTGAGAAGGTTTGCAAAACAGTTACCTTAGAGAATGATTATTTTCAGTGCCAAACATCACTTCACAGTGGGATTCAGGACAGAGCTGTTTAAAATAAAGAACTTCCTTTCTTTCTTAATAAGCTCTCTTATTTTCTTAAAATATTGCTTGATACACAGCTTGCTTTTCTTGTGGAATCATCCGTTAGATGAAATGAGGTGCTTCTAACAGCCACCCTTTCTTCCTGTTCTTTCACTTTAGGAACTCAGTCTTGCCTGTTGCGTGGTAGGAGGGGGAGGGAGGTGCTCAGACAGCAACGCCTCTGCCGAGGCCACGCCTGGCTTCTGCAGTCTCAGTCCGAGCCCCTTCCGAGTCCCCTGGCCATCAGCAGTTTGCTCACCTACTCAGTCAGCTCAGGTTGTCAGAGCATCTCCAAAACGGAGCATCACGGGGTCGAATGTAGCTAATACACAGCCCCATTTTGAACAGCTCAACACACGATTTTCTTTGCACATATATACGTTTTTTTGCTTAAAGCAACGGACATCTTTGGACTGAATCTAGTATCGAGTTAGAAGAGGGTGGTTTCCCCAGGTCAGTGCTAGGTGGGCACGAGTGGGGAGCCTTATCCTGTCACTGGAGCCCTTCCCAGTGTCTGGGGGTAATTGAAGCCCCTGCCTTGGTCCTCCTTAACACAGACACACACACACACAATGTGGTCCTTGCTGCCCACCCTTTCTGTGCCCCAGCATGGACGTTTCTAATCCCGTGCACATGTGGGACGATGTCGGGATTTGCTGGTGCACTTAGATTGAAGACCGGCTGCAGGCTGTGCTCATTCCTTTCCAGTAACAGCCTGGAGTCCCACTAAGCATTGCCAGGAGTGGACTTTGCTTCATCACAGCAGGTCTATGGGCCGAATGCGATGAGCAAAAACCACTTCTGAGAATGTGGAGGCCTTCTGCCATTTCTCCTTGGGGTGTCCGGAGCTGAGTGACGGAAAGATGCCCAACGTGGACGATTTGCCAGGTAGTGCCAGCTCACACGAGCACGTTGAGAGGGAGCTCTCTTCAGCTCCGAGGATAGACTTTTGGAGTTAGAAGGAACTTGGAGACTGTCTAGTCCTGTGGTTTTCAGTCTTTTTTTAGCTGAAATAACCATTCTTCCAGCGCAAGTGTACACAGAACGGCAGTAAATAAAACAGCTAACCACAGAGCTATTCCAGAAAAGTAGAAGTGGGGACAAGAAGCCCACTCTTTGCTCCATCTCTCATGACCCCATCCGGGAAACTGAAGTTCTTATCCCTGCCTGCCATTGGTGCCAATGGGCATCTCAGGCCAGAAGGCAGGAGAGTACATGGGAGAGAGAGGAGAGGCAGGCAGAATCCCTGGTCCTGACACATTAACCAGCCTTGCTGGTCCCAGACGTACTCATCTGTACAATCGACTCTAATGTCATCCTCAGGGGGGTTGGAGGACATTGAGTGAAACGTGACATGTGAAAGGCCTCAGCACCCCGCCTTCTGTGGGAGGTCCTCAGGAAACGGCAGCGTTGGTTTCATCCACAATCAGTCACTAGAGCGATTTCACTGCTCTTTGTAGGTCTGCTCCAACACAGCTGATCTCAGGTTCACGATGAGTCGGCCAGGTGTCGTTTCTTGATTTACCCAGCTGTGCATTTCTACAAACACGAGGGATTCTTCTTCAGATCTGCATGTATTTGGTATTTAAATTGTTTTCCTCAAAGGTACATGTCGAGTAAAGAAAACCTGGAAAGTACACACAAGGAAAGGAAGACAGAAGTGACTGAGCCTCGCCTAAACAAAGCCGTCATTAATGTTTAGGTCTACTTCCTTCCGGTCTTTTTTCCTCCCTAGAGCCTGTGCTTGTGTGGATTATGAAGAAGTGATTGTTTTGTTTTGATCTTTCTTGCTGGTGGGAAGAAGTGTGGCCAAATCCCACCTTTTGAAACAAGCTCATGGAAGCCAGTTACAAAGAAGAGGAACAGATGTTGCGTGTCTTTTTCACTATAACTGTAACATCAAACCTTCCCATAGCTGTAAACACTCTTCTCAGATTAAGCTTGTAAATTATACCATTTTCTGGGAAGAGACCCAGCCTTAACCCAGCTCCTCTTCTCTTAACTGACAGTTGCCAAGGCCCATCTGAGTCTTTCTGCCTTTTATCCACATTAGTCACAGCCTTCTCTTTTCTAGTGTGGCTTTGTGGTTTGGCTCAGCGACCCTCTGCTTACGAAGTGAGTTGCAAGCAAGTTTCTCAGCTTTTCCTAAGTAGGCAGACCCCACACCTAGTCCACACCTCTAGCTAAGACCACCGCCCCCTCTAGCTCCCAACCCCCGCCCACCCTCTGGGCTGCCATGGACCTGGAGTGTAAAACCTATGAGCTGAAAAGGAATCTATGGGTTGAGAAACAGAGGAAAGAAATCGTGAAAAACTGCAACAGCTAAGGAGGATGGATCCTGGAGTCCTGAAAAGAAAAGGTTTGGAGAGGGAGATAGAAATACTGCAAACTTGGCCTCCTTTAACATGCTGCTGAAGGTCAGCCCCAGACCAAGATTTACCTTTCTCCTATGTCTTCGCCCTCTACTTCCCTCTGACCTGTTACTCCTGTGACCAGACCTCTTGCTTGGACTAGTTCAATTACATTATAGGCTAAAAGGGCATTGGGTGGGGCTGACCTCCATTTATAACGTCGTGTTGGTGGGAACATGCATTCCCAGTTCCAGCCAGCCAACTCAAAAGCTTCTGGAATGCAACCCACTGGTGAGTGAGAGGCTGCAGGCATTACATTGAGGGCCAGTCCCAGGATTGTCCCTGTGTGTACGGGGACTGGCATGAGTGCCCATATGTCCTTTATTCCTGAAACACTTGGGCATCGGTAGGTATTTCTGTCTATACAAGGTGGGGCAAAGTAGGTTTACAGTTGTTCGTATGGAAAATAATAAAGAATAACACAAGAATAAATTGCATTTTGTGTACTCACAGCTGTAAACCTACTTTTGCCGTATAGATTCGACTGGAAGGAAGTAGGAGTGAATCCAGTTAACTCGTGGTGGGGATTATATAAAATAACCAGGCTAGTGAATCCAGCAAAATAGCTTCTGTGATGTGTGTATGGGAGGTACTGGCCCACTGGGATAAGTGTTCCTCATTGACTGCGTGTCAGCAGGTTGGTTTGCGACAAATGTATCGAAGACCATGTGACAAAGAAAATGGCTTCCCCGTGGAGCCCGAGGTGTCTCTGGGGGCACGTTCTGAAGTAGCAGCTTCCATGTGGTGTTTATGTCCTCAGCTTTTGGCGTTGGGGCGTTGCAAATGAGGTCATCCTCTTGGGTCCATTTCCTGAGTGCAGATCATTTTGTGACACAGAGAACAGCTTCTTCTATTCTTAGGGCCTCCGAGCCCAAAGCACCCACTCCCTGGCCAGGGTCCATCCTCCCTTCCTCCCACCCGCTTTTCCCCAAAACACCTCTTTTTGTTGTGGAAAATTGTACATTGACAAATTGTGCTTCTTTCCTCACACCAAGCATATTCCCACACAGAGACAGATTCAGGAATGATCTCACGGATGAATCATGCTGTTACCGGCTGTTTATAGGAGCTGCCTTTAGACAAAGGCTTTGGTGTAAGGCACATTATTAAGGCCCCTTCATTGTCTGCCAGTTGCCCTTGGGGGACGGCTTATCGACAAAGTGCTAAGTGTGAGACTGGGAAGGGCTACGACTGAAAGCTGCTCTGATTTCACTTTTTCCTGCCAGCCCTGGGCCTTGCCCCATTGATTCTAGACTGTGGGGAGCACCGATATAAGCAGGCAGACCCAGTCCGTGAAGGCAGGTGGACCTGGCACAGGGACAGCAGGACTTCTGAACCGACTTTAAACGCACGTGTTGTGGAGTTCCGGTGGACATGTAATTTCTTCATTAAAACGAGCTCACAGGTGCATTTCCTTTCCTAATCCAGCTTTCAAACTTTGCTTTCTGTGTAGCAAATCTCTTTTTTTAAGGATCTGGAAATCCTGTTAATATTTAATTAGCTTTTAAATTATTTGCACGTTAGAGTGTTCAACCTGTTATTGTCCTTTAAAAAGCAAGTGCCCATTGGAGCCTCCAGCTGGCATTCCAAGGTCTTCAGTGAAGAGCATCGTTAGAGAAATGACCGCAATGGAAGGAAGTCAGGCTGTCCCTGTCTTGGAAGCAGACAGCCCTGGAAACTAGTTAATTGGTTGTACACACACTTTTTTCACCTACTGCCTAGGTGTTGATTATTTAAATCCCACATCCTTTTTCTTATTAAGAGGAATATTAATTCGTTAACCATAAGCTTCCTCCGGAAAGGGACTCAGCTTGAACTTCTTGTTGTCTAATAGGGAATCTTGTTCGAACAGTCCCATGCGTTACAGCTCAGTGAGCTTTCAGAAAGGGAAATGAAAGATCATTTTGTCTGTTACACAAGATGAAATCAGGAGTTGGCTATTGTGTGGTTACTAGTGACTTGGGTAACCCCCTTCGGGCACCAGGACATCTAGATTGGCTGTCTGCTCTGACCAGATCATTCCACAACTGCAAAATCATGTACGTTCACTTTATGCCGCAGGAGCCAAAACGGAGACAGAGGTCCAGGGGGTTTCCAACCACCAAGTTACACGCTTTCAAGGAGGTCGACAAGAAGTGAACTGCAGTGCTGTCCTGTGAAGGATGGGTCCACACACACACACCCCCCACCCCACCCCACCCCCTCAAAAGAGCCAACCTGCGTTTCTGCTTCTTGCTTAAAGATATAACTGCTGCTTGGCTGTCTCCCAAATGCGTTTTCATCTCCTTTTTTAATCCCCTCTTCCCCCAATCTTCTGTGACACCCTCTCCTGGACTCCCATCATCCAACTTTTGTATAAAAAAGAGAATTTCTCTGTGCTGGGTTTTCAGAGTGTGTTTGTTGCTTATGGCCTCTGCAAAAGTTAAGGAACTTTAAGTAGGATGAGAATGAGCTCTTGTAGCTAGATAAGTGTGAGCTGTAGAGTCACCTGGGGCTGTGGAAGACAAGGAATCAGACCCCTGGTCGTGTCTGTGCATCTCCCTGAATGAGGTCGTTTTCTGCAAACTAACAACGTTCATCTCTGAGCTCAAGCTACAGCATGTAAACCTTGACGCACACAATTTTGGACATATATGCACATATGGTATTTGAACTTGCCTCCAATCCATTTTTAGAAGGAGGTGGAACATAAATAAATTAGTATTTGAACTCAACATGTATCTGGGAAAAAATTATCTTCTAGGCTTTTCAAAGAAATTGAAAAGCCCATCTTCAGTTTGCTTTTAATCACTCTCAGCTGCAGGTCCAGGGTCTCCAGCTCTGTCTCCCAGCCCTGGAGGGTTAACACTGGCATCTGAGCCAGAGAGATATTTCTGTTCTCCTACACCATTTTAATGAGAGTTTAATGATCTTAGAAAGAAACAGCAAGATTTCATCACTGCTCCACTGGAACTTCTGCTTCATTCTTTTCCACGGGATTTTTAAAACACTCTCTCCGGGGGAACCAGCACCAGCATTCAGAGTTCCTTTCTGCAGGCAACTTCCTGCCCTCTTGACTCTCCCAAAAGTGGGACACCACGGGCCATGGGTCTCCTGCTTGCCTTACATTCCCATGCAAGGCCTGAGCAGTTTACCTTATCTATAAACTAGGTGAAATTGTGGTTTATGAGGAACAAAATGGGCAGTACTGGCAATTTCACGTGGTTCTTGTTAATACAAGTTTTCAGCATCAAGACAGTGCTTAGCTAAGGGTGACCCTAGAGGAACTTAGGAGCCTCTTTGTGAAAGATCCCGAGAGCCTTAAGCTACACAGATTCCAAAGCTGTTAAAGGAACGGCAGTTTTGGAATAGATGAGGTGGGTTTCACTGTCCATGGACACGTGACTGTGCCCGTGGATGTGTGTGTGCATGTGCTCTTACTTCAGACCCACCAAAGTGGCAGTTACCAGGTAAGTGGCAGCTTCTGCCTGATCTGAGACCAAAAAAAATGGGGAAGTACACCCTTAGGAAAGAGCCAGTTTTCTAGAGCAGCTGTGACCTTTATGACCAGGTCAGTGAAGTGCATGAAGTGGGAATGGAGCAGATAGGAGTGGGTCAGCGTTGGTGTGCAAGAAATGTCTTGTTTCTAGTTTTTTTTTAATCTACTTCATATGAACTACTAGCCTCCCACCCCTGAATTTCCAGGGAGAAATTAAAACTTAATTATCACTGGGCATCCCTTCCACCACCCCTCCAAAGTCCCCTGAAATGCCTTGGATTTGGGGGCCACACTGGTCATTGTTCATCGAGGGCTCTGGCACTGCCCTACCCTCACGGCCCTTCGGGGCAAAATCTGCTCTGTGTCTCCTGTGGGATGTGAATTTTAATCATGGCTGGGAACCCTGCTTGCAGGGTGCTGGTCAGGTGCAGGGCATGGGTTCCCTTTCAGGTGGACCCCACAGTCCTCATTTCCCTCCCCACTGTGCTGGCTCCATCCACGGGGTCTGCCTCTCTCCTACCTCCTGGGGCTCCCAACATAGTCTCTCGGGTGAGCTGGGGCCTGGGATGTAAACGTGCCCCGAGACAGTGGACAGAAAACGGCCTGGCCACTCCTGGGAAGAAACCTGGAAGGCAAAATCCAAGTCACTAGATACATCGTCTGTGACTATCTTATAAATTAATGGCAGCCAAAGTCTTGATGAGTTAACACTAAGGCTTAGTCCAGTACAGCGGCCACTCTCCATATGTGGCTATTTAAATTTAAATTAACTAAAATAACTTCGGTTCCTCAGTCGACACGCCACCGCACTTTAAGTACTCAATTGCCACCTGTGGCTAGCGGCTGCCACATTGGACAACTCGGAGAAGTTCACCACAGGAGGTTCTGTGAGTAGCTCTGAACAATATGTGTTTTTCTAGTAGCATTTAGGGGTGCACCCACTACTCTCCTAGCTTATTTTGGTACTCAGTTTGATTATTTAGGAAGTACAGTGATAGAAGTGAAGAGCCAGTGGGAAGGGGCAGCTGCAGTAAGCAGACCAGTACATTAAGTCTCGGGAGATCAGTTCCCATGGTTAGGTGTGATGAAGCTTCACCCATGGCTAGGTTGTGAAGTGTGGTCCAAAGCATCCCTGACATCCTTGGACACTCACCAGCTCTAACAATCCCCGTTTCTTCTAAATAGGGTTTGGGGTTTATCTCACGGAAAGGAGTCTTGGATTTGGTGTGAGCACCAAAAGTAGACTCTTCATTAGGGCTCCATTTGCCTCGGAGGAAGCATCAGGAAGAGGAGCGTGGGGTGAGCGCAGCTGGCTTCTGTGGACGAGGATGTGTACATTCAGCAGCCAGGGCCCGGCTGGCAAAGGCAGGGCCGCCCGCAGAAACGATGAGCCTGTGAGCAAAGTGAGGTGGGGGGAAAGGGGAACGATGGAAAACACCCACGTCCCCTGTTGTCTTTATGAAGCAGCACCCACAGACGGCGATGGATCAGACTCCCTTGAACCCTTGTTTAAGCATCTCTGTATCACACACCATGTAGGCAGGATACAAACGTGGACTGAGACTCCTCCGGCCTGCAGCCAGCTCTCCATCCAGAGCACTCCTTAAAAAAAATTTTTTTTATTTACTAAAGTATAATTGACATACTTTATTATATTAGTTTCAGGTATAAGGAGGCCCCTATTTTTAATACTCCTTATAATACTTTTTATATTATACTCCTTATTTCTTTTGGTCTTCTCGCCCCATAAATACATCCCTTGCTTTTGTATTAACTTCAGCCCCAAATAGCCTTCTCTGTCTGATGAAGGGGAAACAAGGAGACAGTTGTTTTGGAGTTGGGAATGTGAGGCACGTGCCTGCTGGGTCTGGTTTTGGGCAGGCGGGAAGTCCGAGGAAGCCAGCTGTAGGTTTTTAATGAAATGCAGTGTGCTGCTGTCTGTGTGTCAACTCACCTCCTGGTCTTTTCTCTGTGGGGCTCCTTGCTTCTAACCTACCGCGTTCGCTTCATTGCCTGGCTCTTGCTCAGTAGGCTTTTCTCCTTGTTGGTGCCCTGATGCATTCATCATCTCTGTCCTTTATTGCTGGAGGAAGTCTTTTGAGAGCCAGGTGGCAGGGCGTCAGGGCGGGTGGTCTCTGGTACATGTGGTCCTGGTTCTGGAGGCCTTGCTGAGCCTGCTCTGTCCCAGCCCTCCTGGTCCTTCCAGCTGCAGATGGGAGGTCAGTAATGGAATGCAGGGCTTTCTGTTTTCACCGCATGTTTATAAAGTGATGCGACTGAAACTGCCCTCAGAGCGCCCAGTGAGTGTGGTCCCCAGCAGAGGAGGCGCCCTCGGGAGGACTCAGACACGTCCTGAGAGCACGTCTGTGGCTCAGAACATTTTGGAGCTCTTGGCGGGATGATCTGTACCTTCTAATGAAGTGTTTACAGTTCTGTGCATTACTCTCCTCTTCTGTATTGTCTTTAAGGGGTGAGTGTGTGTTTTGAATTACCTGAAGTCATTTACAGTCAAATCTGGTCGGTAGGAGGGGAGGAGACACTGATTCAACTATTTTTATAAAGTTTGAAGACTGGGGTGGGTTGGCTAATTGCTTTTCTGTTGGTTTGTTTCTGCATGACTTTAGTGTCAGTTCCGAAAGGGGCTCCATAGACATTTTGAGCCTGGCAGAAGCGGGGCCTGTCAAGGTGACTGCCTTCAGAACGCAGCCGTGCACAAATTGATGTGGCTCAGCTGGTCGGGCGCCATCCCACACGGCAAAAGGTTGCTGCTGGTTTGATTCCCAGTCAGGGCACAGTGCCTAGGTTGTGGGTTCAGTCCCCAGTCAGGGTGGGTGCAAGAGACAACCAGTCAGTGTTTCCTTCTCACATCGATGTTTCTCTCCCTCTCTTTCTCCATCCCTTCACTTCTTTCTAAAAATATAAATAAATAAATTATTTTTTAAAATGCAGTTCTTACTGGGTGCAGGTCTTAGGCATTTCTTTCAAAAACGGTTACTAATCACATCCTGCATTATAGGACTGTGGAGCCGGTGTCATGGTGTGCCCGCGGACGAGGCTGATGGCTCGAGAGAATCAGAGAACCCTCTGTTCCTCCATAGAGGGTGTGGAGCGGGGAGGACTCTTGTCTCTCTCTTCCCCATTCACCTGGCTCCGTTTTCACTCTCTCTTTCATTGAGTCCTTTACCTTTTTATATTTTCTTTGCTCTTGATTAGAGACAGCCCCTGAGTTCTTAGAGAGGACAACCCCCAAGTATGGTGCCTTTCCAGGCCTCACAGCAAGAACACTGCCAACCCCAAGTGGCTTTGACTAATAAGCACTGTGTCACAGAGACAGGAGCTGGAAGACAGTCCTTCCCAGATGGGGCTGCGATTTAGAATCACCTGGGGAGTGTTTAAAACTCCTGCCTCCTGGGCTGTACCTAGTACCAAGAGAATCAGGATGGCTGGGGTGGGAGCAGGACAGCAAGAGTTTGTCAAAAGTCCCCGGGTGATTCCAACAGGCAGCCAAGCTGGAGAACCACTGTAAGGAGAGAAGGGTTGTCCCTGAAAATACAAGCAGTCATGTCTGAGTAAAGCCTCAGACAGTCCATCATGCATCTCCAAGGCAATCAGATGTACTAGAGACATCATTGGATGCAAAACCAGTCTCTACAAACCGCTATCCCGGTGGCCTTGACAAACCATTGGCCTATTCTAGGCCTCATTTTCTCATCTAAAAAAAAATAGGGTAATAATAATAGCAGTACCTGTCTGATAAGGGCATCTTGAAGAATGAAAGAGATGATGTGTGGAAGTCTGTAAATTATGATGTTCTGTAAGTGCTTATTGTTAACACTGTAGTTTGTTTTTTTTTTAATAGAAAAATACTCGTTTTCTTTCTCTAGGTGGCCTGGCAAGGTAGCTGGGGTGACTATTGTGGCATTAATTTTTTCATTACCAACAATAAATCTGAAAACTGTTTAGGACAAGAATTTATTTCTCCTGTCTAATAAATGGTGGGTCAAGGAGGGGTGGTCTCCCCCAGATTTAAAAAGAAGCCAGCAGCTGGCACCCAAGAGAACCATCTACCCACTGTGCCCAGGGCACGCGCCCTCTAAGGTGGTTTGATGACCTGCTGAGAGAGGAGGGACCTTGCTGAGCAGGGGCATTGGTGATCCACTGGCTTCTAAGCCTCACTTTCATCTTCGGGCTCGCTGCTCATTTTGATGTCTTTTAGATCAGAGTGAGTGGAACTGCCCAAAGATTGCCACTGACAAGTCCCAAAGGAGGGACAAAGGGAGACCCCGTCAGCCAGGGCCTTTTGGTCTTTTTCATGAGTGTAACTGGTGCCTCGTGTGGTGAGCATCATCATGTCTCTTTTGGGTGCAAGCAACAGCATTTTTTCTTTGGCTTTTCCTCCCCAGAGACTTGAAGGTGGATGGAGGGAGACAATCAACAGGTGCTGTGAGCTTGAAAGAGGTCATTGGCCTTGAAGGCGTAGAGCTGGGAGCTGATGGGAAGGTAAGGCTGCCTGGCTTCCAGTCAGCAAGTTTGTGCCAGGACGACAAGGGCCAGGAAGCAGAAGCAGTGTGGCAGACCACGAACCTCCCTGGTGGTGGCAGAGCCAGGTGTGGGCTGCCCCCAGCCCGCGATGGAAGTCCACTGAGGCAATGGTTGAAGAGCAGCTCTCCCTGTTGCTTTATACAATGGAAAGCAAGATGCTGACCAGTATCTCAGGCACATGCACACGTCCACAAGCATGGTCTCGGGTGCAGTGATGATAGGGAGTTTGCGCATGTTTTAACTGATGGTGTCGGCAAGCAGCATCCCCACTAGCGAAAGTACTTTCGCTTCCTATGGCCCTGAGAAGCTAAGAGCTCCTCAGCCTTAGATAGTGACCCCAAGCATCAGGGCTACCACATTCCTCTTTCACCCACGGTTTACTCAACTGCTGGGTTGAACTCTAAGGAGTGAAATTTGAAATGTGAACTTGACCTCTTATGCTAGATCCAGACAGTCTCCATAAACCCTCCCAAAGCCTGTTGGTAGAGACCATGCGTGTGTTTCTTTGGGAAAGCCATCCCAGCGTAGTTTGCATACAGGTGAAGCTGATGGGTAGCAAGTGACCTCCCTGCTACCCTCCCCCAGGACAGCTTGTCACCACTGTGCCCAAACAACATCAGCCCTGAGCTCACAGTGCATGAGCCATGATCCTCCAGGCAGATGAAAAAAAAGATACTTGTTCTGTTTTCATTCTTAAAGGTCGGGTGTTTGCACAGGAATGAGGGAGGATGGCACAGCGATGAGCCTCAAGGATGGATGGCATCTGCCAAAGGGGCCCAAAGGAACTGCCAGAGGTCGCAGTCCCTGATCAGAGGCTCCTGGGGCCTCGTGTGTCCTGGAATTTTGTGCTTGCTGGTTTATGAAAAGTAATAACAGTTTGTGCCTCACATATTACACAACATCCCAACAGCTTCTAAGATTACACATTCTTATCAAACACACTTACATTTTGGCCACATAACTTGAGTATTCTTACCAAGTGGGATAAGTTAAAACCACAGACGGCCAGTTCTGGCACAAGTTTGGCACACAGTTTTATTTTTCAGATCTCATTGATTTTAGAATTGCAGATAGGAGACTATTGACCTGAACTTAGGTAGCAACGTAGCGTGGTCAGAATGCAAGCCTAACATTGCCTGGGGAAAAATCACTTGCCATTTTTGTCTTCCCCTTTTAGACGGTTTCTTACACCCAATTTCTGTTACCCACAAATGCCTTTGGAGCCCGGAGAAATACCATCGACTCCACCTCCTCCTTCTCCCAGTTCCGTAACCTGAGCCACCGCAGCCTCTCCATAGGACGGGCAAGCAGCACCCAGGGGAGCCTTGACACAGGTAACCTGGGACCTGGCTGGGTCTGGAAGCTGGCGGCAGGAGGTGTCTCAGGGTACAGTGTGGCTTGGGTCTCCCCGTATGCAGACTAGAGGACACGGGTCCCTGGAGTGTGAGCTCATCCTGCAGGTGACGTGATTTTGGGGCACACCCGATTCCAGGCCGTGCAGGCTCACAGCCAGGCCTCCAGGGTGATCTCTCTAATGCAATGTCTCAGTTGCCAACCCTCTGAGCTCCCTCAAGGAGCAGTGTCAGGGCCACGCATCTCACTGGACACCTGCTTCTTGCCCACATGTTCATAGTGCTTGAGTTTGGTTGTCTTTAAATAATTGGGCCAGAAAACCCAAGACCGTGTGTGAAAACTTCCCTTATGATTCTCACAGTGGGTGAGCTAACTTGGCTGCTGAAGGAAGTCTTGAATGCCTCCAGCTTTGCCTCTACAAAGCTTTGGAAGAATTGGCATGAGGGAAAAAGCTCTTTATAAAGCAGTATTGTTGCTCTCAGAGAAATTCCAGGTGAACGTGAAGTTCCGTAGGCCTGCCCAGGTGCTGAGTTCAGAAGCACTGTCCTCCTGTTCCAGCCACCTCTGGCCATTTACAGCTGTTCCCGTGGGCGCCTGCTTTGGTTTGTGTCTGTGTGGACACGGTAGTCTGTCCAGAAGCATCCACACCAAAAACGTGCTTCTCACATGGCTCAACTGCTAATGGATCTGCATGCAGGTTTAGAAAATGAGCCTTTTCGGTGCCACGTTTTGTAATCTGTGAGCGTTCACTGCATTTGTCATGTTCTGTGAGGTTTTGTGCTCTCCTGGGTCAGGGAGATTAACACATAATTTTCTAAAATGAAAAAAAAAGTCTTAAGGATGTGGCGAGCTCTTGGGGGGAAGATACACTTCATTGGCATGCAGAGACATCTAAAAGTCAGAGCACGTGCCCCGGACTGTGACTCTGAGCTAAATGCCCTGAAGCCAGCCTTTCTTTTCTCTAACTCTGTCCTGGGCATTTGCCCAGCTGCTCCTGCTTCAAAGGGCCCGGGGCTCCTAATTATCACTTTGCATGTGATCTTTAGGCAGTGACCTGGGAGACTTTATGGACTACGACCCAAATCTCCTGGACGACCCCCAGTGGCCTTGCGGCAAGCACAAACGGGTTCTTATCTTCCCTTCATACATGGTGAGTAACGATGGACAGCTGATTGGTTTGCTGCCCCCTCATCCTGCAGGGAGTAGCTTGGAGGTGGCATGCATGCCCTAACAGACGGCTGCTCTGCCTGGGACCCAGGGGCTTGTTTAAATACTGCTCAGCCTCAAGACCTTCTTAAGGACTGTACAGTCCTCCCTAGCACATTGCTGGACCAGGATTCTGCTGGTCACTTGGTCTGCATACATCACGTTAGCTACCAGCCCAGGGTCAGGGACCCTCACCTTTGAGGGGGCTCACCAAGCTGATACACCATAGACCCCACACTAGGAGAGGACCTGAAACATCACCAGCAGCGCTGAGTTCAAGTTCAGCTGTGCATGGGGTTCCTCAGTGAGTGCAGGCCTTGACATGCACTCTGAACAAACGTTTGGCACTGGGCTCAGGATGACAGAATTGTCTCCTGGGAAAGTGAAAGTAGGACATTGTGGGTGTTATATGCAAAACCTTTCCTTGCTGTTTTTATTTCTTGGTCTTTTCCTGTTTTCCCTCTGTCGTTTTGCTTTCTGCTTTTGGCCGACCACTGTTTCCCACCAGTCTGGGCTGCTGTCTCTCCAGACATTGACGGAGCCCAGCAGGGCCCTGTGTACTTTCTTGGGGCAGACTTGCCCTGGCTCTGCAGCAGGGCAAGCCCGGGATGCTGTGGGAGGAGAGGAGAGTGGGGCTTGTGGGAAGACCTGCTGCCCCGGGCCTGCCACACCTGACATCAGGTGGAACAGCACTGGCCCGGAATGCCTCACCGCCTCCGTGCCAGGTGGGCGAAGCTGAGAACACCTCGTCTGGCTCCCTCGCCCCTCCCCAGCCCATGCTATTCTCAGCAGCCCCAGCTCCAGCAGCGAGCAGAGGGTCCCTTTTCTATGATTCGCTCTTCTGTCTGCAGAAGCCAGAGTGGGACCCAACCTTACGGGCCCCAAAGGCCCCTGAACGCTCAGATCTACTTCTCACCAGTGGGGGTCCGCCCTCCAGCCTCTCTCCTCCTGGAACATTTGGCAAGTAGCTGACATCAGGGAAACATCAGGTAGAACACAGGCCCTGGCTCGTTACTTTCAGCGTATATCCTCTTATAACGTGGCAAGGAGCTCGGGGTTGTTCTGATGTGCCACACTGGGTCAGAATGAATTAGCAAAGGCATGTGGCTTTAAGCTGCCTCCTATTCCTCACTGTCCCATCTTTATTCCCCAGATGCTAACTCAGAAAGGAAAACCAGAGCTGTGGACAGTTGTTGGTTTTTTCCCCACTTGTGACCAGTTAGATGATTTATTTCTTTTCTTTTTTGAAAAAAAATTTAAGAGATTTTATTTATTTTTTTTAGAGAGAGAGAGTCTACGGCCATACCACCCTGAACGCGCCCGATCTCGTCTGATCTCGGAAGCTAAGCAGGGTCGGGCCTGGTTAGTACTTGGATGGGAGAGAGAGGAAGGGAAGGAGAAGGAAAGGGAGAGAAACATTGATCAGTTGCTTCTTGCACGCCCCCAAGCAGGGACCTGGACCACAACCCAGGCGTCTGCCCTGACAGGGAATCAAACCAGTGACCGTTTGATTCGCAGGCCAGCACTCAGTCCACTGAACCTCACCAGCCAGGGCTACTTTGTTTTTGTTTTTTTAAACAGAGCTTATTTATGTAAGCTAGCACATAATAAGTGTTAATAAATGACCAGAATCATCACCCTAATGGGAAGGAAGGAGCAACTGAAAGGTCATGACTTGTGTAAGAAGAAGGATTCTTTATGCTCACTGCCTTATTTATCAAAGTTCACTTTATTTATTAAGTAACTTGGGCAGGAAGCTGTGGCTCAGGGAGCCGGAGCGAGGCTGTCACTGTTGACAGGCAGGAAGTGGGGTGTGGAGGCCAGAACTCCTGGCTCAGAGCGTTTCTCACTCCACGTCTGGATCCCACATCCCGCAGCATTCAGTGGCAGAGCTGCTGACTTCAGAAGGACTTGAAAATGGTTTGGGGGGTGAGCAGTTTAACAGATTTCCAGGTGCCCAGGAGAATGAGAAGGCACACTGTTTGTTATTGACATGGTGGTTTGTGGGGAGTTGTCCACCACAGACGGGAGATGTGTGGTGGTAACTTTGATCCCTCCTTTCACAGGCCTGGTGTCAAGCTGGTGCCAGGTCTGGGTTTCGTTTTTTTGGGTTTTTTTCTTTAAAATATTTCACTGTGAGCTCCAAGGTTCTGGGCTACAGTGCACATGTGTGCACCTGTGCACGTGGGTAGTTTCTCCTCTGTGGACAGCGTGTTAGGTGACTTGCCAAGTCAGCATATATGTCCTGGCCTCCTCATTCTGTGTTCTCACACACATCATTTTTCATTTCACCACATTGAAGCTACAGCCCATGCTTCCCGTAATAGTCCATTTTTCAGAGAATGAAATTGCTCACCAACTGCATTTGCCAGGACAGCTCTGTACGACCTACATCTCCTTCTCTTTTGGCCACAGATATTGGCACATTGGGAAATGTAAGAGGCCCACTTGTCAGCATTCTTGTCTGAGTCACTGATGTGCATGCCATGTGTTACAAAGAACCTCAGACCTGCTCCCAGGAGACCTCCTCCCTAGAAGCAGGCATGGAGCACAGGGCTGTTTCACATGCATTTTACATTGAACTGGCAGGGGTAAGAGTTTGGGGGTTTTATTTGTTTGCCTGCTTTATTTTGTAACAGGTATAGAATTTGTCCAGTCAACCAGCCCCATCTGAGGCCCTACTATGTGCCAGGCCAGGTGCTTCCTTATGCAGTGGAGATTACAGCCACAGTCCCACTCTCCTCAACCTCATAGTGAGTGGAGAAGTCAGGCAGTAATCAAGTAGAGAAACCACTGTCATCACAAGCAGATGTAGTCATGCAGGAGCTGATGGAGGGGTTGGAGGTTGGAGCTGGGCCTCCAGAAGGCTTCTCTAAGGAAAGGGCCCTGAACACAACTGCAGCGAGTGGCCCTGCTGGGCCTCTGGGGAGAGCCCGTGTGCAAGACCTCAAAGTGTGAAAGAGGTTGACTGTGTAAAACTGATACCTTTAACAGTAAAAGTCACTGCCGTTCCCTCTGCATGCGCACACACACACACACACACACACACACACACACACAGAGTCAGGCCTGTAGAATGATGATCCTGACAAACTGTTTCCACTATGCCAACCCCAGGTGCAGGGAGCTGCACTTACAATAAGCACTGTTGGCCAAGGTGAACAGAAAGAATGATAAATTATTCAGCCAAGGCTGTTGAAGGGCCTCTTTGAGAGTTGGTGGTACATCTTGGCCCTACATCTGCCCAGACAGGCCTAGCTCAGACACTCTACTGAGGTTGGAACCCTCATTGTTGGCAGGTCGCCCCCTGCAGGCAGACTTCAGACCCATGTGGAGCTTGTGCAGCCCCCTCTCCAGGTTCTCTGCTGAGACCTTTGCTTGGAGATTGGGGAGGGAGTGGCATGCTGGTTTCAGAGGGACTGTCCGCACAGCACAATGAGTCTGCTGAGGTCCTGCTGCTTCTGCCTGTCTCTCTAGGACCCCAGGACAGCCCAAGTTGGCCAGCCCAGTGGAGGCCTCAAGCCTGAAAACCAGGGCTGTTGTCTAGTGTGTTGGGATGTCCTGTAGCCATGGAATTTTAGGGCCTGAGTTGTCCCTGTGGCCTCTGCAGAGTCAACCAACCCTGAAAATGATGAGCTAGTCCTTTCACCTCATCAAATCCTGCTGCAGCCATTTTTTCCTTTTCATATTAAGGTGTAATTTATATACAACCAGATGTACTCATTGTAAGTGCATAAATCTATGGAACAGTTCCATAAATTTTGCAACCTCCTTTCTGAGCAAGAGAGAGAACATTTCTGTCCCCTTAGAAAGTTCCCTCCTGCCCATTCCCTTTGGTGTTCACCCTCTCCACAAAGGCAATGGCTCTTCTGACTTCTGCCACCATAGGTTAGTTAGTTTTGCTTATTCTAGAACTTCCTATAAATGGAATCATATACTGTGTACTCTTTCATTGTTTAGGTCCATCTTCTTCCACAGGACTTACTATCTGAGACTCACTATGTAGCTCATATCAGTGTTTTTTAATTGCTAAGTAGGACTTGTTTATATGGCTATACCATAGTTTATGTATTCATTATCCTGCTAATGGACACTTAGGTTGTTTGCAGTTCAGGGATGTGATGAATATTGCCTCTACAAACATTTTTGTATAAATCTTCTTGTGGACAAATATTATTATTTTTCTTAGGCAAATAAATTCCTAGGAGTGGGCTTTCTGAGTCATGGTGTAGGTCATGTAGCTGGATGTGTATTTTCATTCATGTTTGTTCTCAGTATATGATAAAAAGGCCGCAGTTGGGGCACTCCTTAAAGTGGTAGGGCTCCAGAGGTGAACATTTTCCCTTGAGACTCAGAACAGAGCCTCTCATTTACACAGGTTGAGTGGCACCCCTTTAAAATTGGCCTGGCAGTCATGGTTCCCATCGTGTTTTTTGACTTTGATCCGTGCAGGTGACTCCCGCTGTTAGCCACTGGGGAAGGGCAAAGGTGACATTTTGAACAACAAAAACATGTCCTCGGGCAGGTATGGAAAGCAAATTGTCACAGCCCCTGTGGTTTTGGCCTCAGAGTTTCTAGAAAGTAAGCGCAGAGCGTGAGCAGACGTGGAGCCTCCTGGCTGCATGCAGGTTCTTGCAAGGCCTTCGCTAATGATGGCGTCCTTCGGGGCAGCCGGGGAGGGGAGTCTCGTCGGAACCGGATGCAGCTTGCTTTGTGTGCCGCCCGGCTCGTAATTAAAGTTTCACCACAGACTGGTTATTTATCATTAGAACCTGGCAGCCAGAGTTGGTTGTGGTTTCTTCCCCCACTTTATGGGTGCAGAGAGCAATTAAGAAGAGAAAAATGAGTGAAAGCTCTGACTGAGAGAATGTCAACAAAGCTTCCTTTCCCAGGAAGAAATCCCTCTCGAACTGTTTTGACAGAAGGAACTCGAGTAACAGCCTTTCTGACATCTATAGGTACATAAATCTCAAGAGGACATCTCTTGGACTACTCTCCACGATAGGGGGCCTGTTCTTCGATTCACTAGTATTACAATCTGAGTACTCATAGAAAAACCCTTCTTTCTACCCCATACCTCCCCAGTGTTGTGGGAATATATCTCAAAACTTCATTTTTCAGCACAGTGTGAGATGCTGAGCAGTGGGAAATAGAAGACAATGAAAAGAAGACAGTTAAACCTACCAGATGGTGGGTGATGGACTCTGCCCCTTCCCCCTCTCCACGCACTTCATTTTCATTGAAACCTAAGTGACGTAAGCACTTATTTACTTGTCTGCAGGGTAGACTTATTGAGAAGTGAAAACAGGTTGAGCCCCCGCAGGGCCCTCCCTTGCAGGGCTCCCTCCAGGGCCCTCAGATTTCAAGGTGAGGTGCATGAGCTCATTCCGTTCAGGAGACCCTTGTGAAGAAAAGTCATACCCTGGGACAAAAACCCCGTGGGTAGGCCCCCCGCTGAGACTTGAAAGGCCTCTGGTGCCACCCCAGCACTGGGGATGGTCCGCCGAGCACCCGACAGAAGCTGAATGGCAGGGTCTTTGAGGCCTGCTGGCTTTGGTGTGAGTGTTAAAAATAACATGTCCTAAGTGCCTTACTGCATTAGGGTGGGGTTTTTTCTTTTGGTTTTTTTTTGGGGGGTGACAGCTTAATTGGGTTATAATTCATGTATCATACAATTCAGCTTTTTAAAGTGTGCAATTCAGCAGGTTTTGGTGTATTCACAAAGGTGTGTGACCATCACTACAGTTGGTTTCAAGGGACATTTTCATCATCCCCGCAAGAAGCCCCATATACCTTATCTCACACCGTAAGCCCTGGGTAACCACTAATCTACTTTCTGTTGATGTAGGTGCATCTGTCCTGGCTGTTTCATAAACGTGGAATTGCACGCTATGTGGCCTTTTGTCTGGCTTCATAAGATACTGTTTATTTGTGATGTAGCATGATCAGTATTGTGGTGGGTTTTTAAAAACCACCACCTTGTAAAAATAATACAAAATGAAATGTTAGCTTTAAATTTTACCCAAGATGTTGCAGTATCTGCTCCTTTTCTTTGAAGTTGTTTCAGATGTTTTATAATCATTTTTGTGATTTTTAACATGACCCTTTATATGCAGTTCATTGGCTCACACTCTGAGCCCACCGTTTAAGAAGCATACCTTTAAAAGTGCACCCATCCCTGGCAGGGTGGCTCAGTTGATTGGAGTGTCATCCTCTGTACCAAGGAGTTGCAGGTTCAATTCCCATCGGGGCAGTGCGCCTGGGCTGTGGGTTTGACCCCTGATTGGGGTGCATGCAGAAGGCGGCCAATAGTTGTTATGCTCTCATATGGATGTCTCTCTCCACTCCCCTTTCAAAAGCTGATAGATGCATCCTCGAGTGATGATTTTTTTAAAGCTGTGCATCTGGACTCTGTCTAGGTGTGTGAGCTCGGGCTGCATTCACCCAGCAGCTTCTCAGGTGAATGGGGAGGCTGCTCCAGACGAGTGTGTGTTGCTGGGTAAATATGTGACACGTGTCTGAAACCGTGAACGTCCTTTGCATCACCTGTTAAATCCCCATGGTCATGGAAAAACCTGAAGCAGAGGCAGTTTTTCCTGTGTTTCTCGTCTCAGTTTTATCTCGGTGAAGGAAACTGAAGAACTGTTCCCCTGAGGAGAGGGGAGGAGTGTGAATCTAGGATTCTGTGTTTGGAACCCAGTGCATAGAAATAATAACAAGCGCGGCCCCGCACAGGCAGACTGCCCGTTCTCGTTTCCTTGTGATTTACTGTCCTCTTAGGGAAAAGGATTAAATGCCAAGAATAGCCAAAATGCCCAGCTGTTCGTGGTTAGATAGAGTTAGTCGAGGGTCGCCGCTCTGCTTAATTACCTGAGGGAGCATGTAACATCTGTTGTCCCAGCACCTCGCTGGGCTCTGAGCTCGGAGTGCCGATGGATGTCCAACAGGTGCGGCAGGAGCAGATTAGCTCTGCTTGCTCAGTGGCTGTTGGTGATGCAAAGAGCTGCAGAGATCCCTGTCTTAGCTCCCTCTGAGGAAATGCAGGCTTAGGGAGGTCGCCTGCCTGCCCCTGGGCTCCCTGCTGGCTCCAGGCACTAGAACCCAGGCTCCTTTAGAATGGTCGTCCTGCCTGGGACCCCTCTGACCCAGAGGGGAACAGTAGCAGAGTCTACAGCAAGGTCATACTTGTTCAGAGCTGCTCATAAGAATTCCCTGGAAGATGTGGGAAAGGAAGGAGGAGAGACTAAGCAGGTCCCAAGGCAGAAGTACCTTTTATGTTGTTTCTGTTCAAATCAGAGCAGCAGCCTGTCAGCTCTAAGCCCCTCATTGTTCTTCACTGTTAGTAGGGTCTGTGTACCTCCCGCCACCCCCCACACCTGCAGCCTCAGTTCTCTCCTCACTGGCCCCAACCCCTCCCACCGCAACCCCACCCCAGCCCAAGAGGCCTTCACTTTTCAGCATCAAGACTGTTGCCATGGACCAGGATGGGACCTGAGTTCAGTTCTGTGGAGGCCCCCTCCCTACTCTCCAGATGAGTCAAACCTTTATTTGTTTTTAAAGCAAAGGATGTCTCAGTGTCTCCACAATAGACGTGGTAGACTGTTGTGGTCTTACCATCTTTTCCTGTTATCTCAGAAGGGATTTGTGGTGTCCTCGCCCACACTGGCCCTCCTTTTCCTAACTCTGCCTGCAGTGGGGCAGGCCAGTGGGGCTCCCTTCTCTGTTGCGTCTCTCTGGACACGCTGCGATTTGATGGTCTCCTCTCAGCCAGCCTTTCCCTCTTCCCCTTTACACAGCTGTGCACACACAGCTTTCCTGCAGCCAGCAGCTGCAAGAAACTCATTTAAGCGATCTCTCACCACAAGTACAGAATGGTTCCCTTTGTGAAAACACAAGCAGGGTTGGAGCCGCCCGTCCGTCACACAGCCTGGCCCAGGTTCTGGACACTGCCAGGGCTGCAGCAAGCCTTGTACCTGGCAAATCTCACAGCCTGGAATTAGGTGGCATTGAAAACAGTGGTCATTCAGTCTGTCCCAAACCAGGAAGGAACTAGAGCCTGTTTATTAGCACTTGGATTCATAGTGACATAAGTGCACTGGCAAATGCTGGGCATTGCAAGTCTTTATAAACCATACAATTAGACTGAGTGGTATCTAGAAGGAAGCGGTGGCCTCACTTTTAATTCATTCTGTCTCAAGCCAGAATGAAGGAGTGGCCAGGGGCCCGGGATAGTCCCATGACACTCTCTCAGGATGGTGGGGACATCCAGCTTTCTCCAGGATGTGCTAGCACCCTCAAGGCAGAGGGGGCCACTCAGAGGCATCGTGGCTGCTCTGTTTCCAGAAAGTGTTTCTCAGAGGGACCTGCAACTGAGCACAGCAAGGATTGTCGCCCCCTCGGGAGTCTGCCTGAAGCATGTGTCGCCCTGGACTCAGGGTGATTCTTCCAACACCCAGAGTCTGGCCCAGACGGGGCTGGTGCACAGCAGCAGGCTCCAGGCGCAGAGTGTATTCCAGACCCTGCCTGAGCCAGGGGTTGGGGGCAGGCCGTCGGCTGCCCCGACTGTGCACCCGTGCCACTGTGTGTGAGTAGGACCTGGAGCAGCCCTGCAGATCTGGTGCCCTCTAGTCATCAACATAAATTGGATGATGGAGAAGCCAGATGAAGGAACCGAGGCACAGAGAACCTAAGCAGCTTACACTAGGCTGTCCAGCGGCTTTATGGTAGAGCCAGGGTTTAAACCGGGGCCAGGCTCCAAAGTCTGGGATGTTCCACTCAGAGAAGTAGAGATAAAAACCAGGCTGAAGGAAGAGCTGTCTCAGCAAGCCAAGCAGTCAGAAAAGAAGACATGTGAAAAGTGTGCCGCCAGACCAAGGCCAAGGCCAAAACCTGCTCCCTGGGGCAAAGCCAGGCTGGTCTGAGTACAAGATGGCAGCACTGTTACAAGCTAGCACCACTGCTGGGGGTCAGATTGTGTCCCCCAAAAGACAGGTTGAGGTCCTAACCCCCAATACCTCAGAATGTGGCCTTATTGGAAAATAGGGTGTCTGCATATATGAATTAGTTGAGATGAGGTCATACTAAAGTAGAGGGGCCCTAATTCAATACAGCTGGCGTCCTTATAGGAAGACACAAGGAGAAGATGGCTGTGAACACAGACACACAGGGAAAGCCCAGACGAGGCAGAGGCAGAGACCACAGTGCTGCATCTCCGAGCCAAGGGCTGCCTGGGACCACCAGAGGCTGGGAACAAGCAAGGAAGCCTTCTGCAATCTTTAGACTCCAGAGAGAGCGTGGCTCTGCCAACACCTTGATCTCAGACTTCTAGCCTCCGACACTGAGAGACCATCAGTTTTTCTTGTGGAAACCACGTCCGTGGTACTTGTTACAGCAGCCACAGGAAACTAATACAGCCACTTCCACATTCTTCCCAGCCTGAGGCGCTCAGACTGCCATCTATGATTTACCTCCAACCTTTTATTGCCCCAGTAGCCGATCTGCCTCACTTCCAAAATAAATGTCAGCAAACAGAATAGACAGTATTTTGGCACACTTGCCTCAGGTATGAGCAGCAGCAAGCCTCCAGCAAGCAGTCGGCATTCGCAGTCTCTTCTTCCAGATGCCCTTGGATTTCCCAAAGCAGCCACCCTGGGAATGCTGGGCCCAGCTGGAAGCAGGCTCCCTGATGGGGCCCCTTCCCCTGCTTCATCCCCCTGAAGCCTGAGGAGCCCAGGGCCACTGGGCACTTGGAGGTCGGGAAATGGGGAAGCTTGACAGCAAGATGAAGGTTTGCAGAAACTCCCACCCCAAACTGTACTGTGGCTAGTTTAGGAAAGACTCCGAGCAGCCAGGTGACAGCCAAATAGATAAGAAAGAGGAGGATCAGGCTGCCGGCAGGCCTTCTACTCAGTGCTGGGAGCAGCCCCAAGGATGTGGCCCTGTGGCTGGTGAGTCCACACAGACGGGGTCCCAGAAGGCCACTTTCGTGCCTCTGGGCAGCTGAGCCGGGATTTGCAAGAATTCTGTCCTTTAGAAGATGAACTCGAGGGTTTGGCCATCCTTGAAGCTGCCATGGAGCATCGGCCACTAACGGTCTCTCTCCCACCCTCTCTAGGGTCCAGTCTGGAAATAAATATACATGCCCACTCATCCCTTTGTCAGAAAAAGTGGCCCCAGGTTCATACCCTAAAGAGTCAGGATGAGGCTTCCTGTAGAAATAAGAGTCTCCAGCAAGGCCCGGGCTGGGCCTGAGCCCTCCTTGCCCCACCTCCAGGTCTGCAGACTGAGCTGCATTGTTGGTGCTCATGAGATCAATCAAAAGTAAGAACTGGTCAGGAGGTAGCATGCGAGGGCCCCAGGGCGAGGTGCCATACCCCAGTGAACTGGTGACATGGATGCCTTTAGGAGAATTAGAAACTCTGTCTATACCCATGTCTCCCCAGTGGGGTACAATTATGATAGTGGTAAATGCCATCAATGAAAGTACCGTGTGTGTCCGTCACCGTTCAGCATCTTCTGGAGCTAATTTAAGAAGAAAGGAGCTTATTACATATGAGTACTGAGTAGATCATAGAATCACTGGGAAGGCTGAAGAAATAGCCAGGAAGGATCCCAATGCCATGCTACAGAGCCAGGCCACCAGGGGGCTACCCTAGCCCCCAGCTCCAGAGGAGGCCGTGGTGCCACGTCCGGGTCAGGAAGCTGCTGATGCCGTGGTTTACACCTGCGAGATGGACACCAGGGACGCCAGGACTCCTGCCACTTCTCCTCGTAGCCACCAAACAGCAGAAGCACAGCCTCTGCTTCAGTTCTGCCTTCTCACGCTGCTACAGTGATGGGAAGAATTGAAGTTGTATTTGGAACCCTGGCTGCAAAGGAGTCAAGAGGTACAGAGAGAGTCCTGGAAGGGGGCCAGTTACCCAAACCATGTGTGATGAAGGAGGGTCACTGGAGGGCACCCTGACCCCCAGGGTTTAGGGAAGATGGTCCTGCAGAAGTGGTGGCTGTTAGCCGGACAAGGAGGATCTGATTCATGTAGAACATCACCTGGGCAACTTCACAGTGCAGGGAGCAGGGCCCCAGCTCAGACACTGACTCAGTGGGACTGGAGCAGAGCCCAGCTTGCTGCCATCTTCCCCTGTGATGCTCTGGATAAATTTTTCCAGTGTCCTTTAGGTACATGCTGTTCTGTTTGATCCTCAAGATAAACCTATGAAACAGCCCTATCAGGTGTTCTTACATTGTGCAGAGACGACGGTGAGGCTCGAGGAAGTTAAGCTGGTTTCTCAGAGGTGACCAGTGGGAGCCTCTGAACACCACCCCGACCCTGCTCTCCACTGCTCAGTTAATCTGGTGAGTGAGAGGAAAGCAGTAGGCAGTGGGCGTGTGATTGGGAGACCTGAGTCCCAGCACTGGCCCCACCCCCGCCCGCAGAGTTCCCCAGCAGGCCTCTTCAGCTCTCTGACCCTCTCTTACCTTATCTGTAAGGTGAGGTGGCATTTGCAAAAAAAATTTTGGCTGTGGGAGCCTTCTTTCAAGAGAAGAGTTGCATGTGCCTAAACGTAAGACAGAAAAAAGCAGAGCAGCTATGGTTGCCTCAGGGAAGCACACACCCCTCTTTGTCCCAGACATCCTTGCTGGGGGCTCTCAGGGATTCAGACCCCAGCAAAGACCCACGACCCTTTCCTTGAGCCTTCTCACATCATTGCAAACCTCGTGACCTCCATCGGCACAGGGAGCAGGAGGAAGCCGTCTCTGCGAGTCCAGGGTGTCTGGATGTGGGCAGGGGTAGGAGAAAGGGGAAGAGGTGCTGAGTGTCTAGGAACTGACTGACTCCGTGATGGGCCGACTCGAAGTAAACATGTGAGATGTGGTTCCCCCATCCTGCTGCCTGTTTCCTGCATGAAGAATCTTACATCCTGTTCAACCAGGGGAGGATATTTGCTTGAGATGAACTAGAGCTGTTATGAAAAGTGGGAAGAGCAACAGGCCCACCTTGGAGGACAGCGGAGGTATCCACTCTGCTGGACCTTGGCAGTGAGTGGCTTTGTGAAATCCCATGTGCCCCTTCCCCCACCCCCAGCAGAGCAGCACTCACATGTATGCACATGTATGTGTCTACACGCTGGTGCCGCACATGGGTATTGCCCCCTCTCTGCTCTTTGCCACTCAGGTGCCAGCCCCGAACAGCCGGGGCCAGCTCAGAGAGCACCCTCCTGAGCGTGCCTGAAGGAGCCCAGCTCCAAGGAAGAAGTCGAGGCGGTGCACTCACCACGTCTGCCTCCACCCAGAATTCGGGGAAGCTCTGAACAACTTGGGTGGGACCACTTGAATTAATAAGGCTGCTGTTTGCCTTCATTCACCAGAAAAGCAAAGAAGGTGCTGTTGAGCTCAATGGGAATTTGAACAAGCAGACTCTTCACCTGTTCTTGGTCATTAACAGATGCCAGAGGCATTCTGTGGGCCTGTTCTAAACCGTGTCCAACCAAGGGTCTGCTGAATGTGGGTGTGCGTGGAAAGCCCCTGACTTCTGGAGGAAACCTTTGATGCGCCTTCTAGAGCAGGCCAGACTCTGCCTGAGAAGAGGCCAGAGTGTTGCCTGAGGGGAACGGCCCTTCTCTCAGAATCTGCAGTTTCTCCTTGCTTTGTATTGCCTAATGAAGATTATGGCCTACAGCCAGATGAGGCTCCGCTTTAGCCTTGGCCCTCGAAATGTGTCTTCCCCAGCCAGGAACTATGTCTAATTCAGAGTTAACCAGGTGGGGCAGCGAGGAGCAGGGAAGACCCGAGTACTCAGAAAGGGCTCCAGGAAGCCAGTTGTTGAGGATGGATAGAATTAGCAAGGGACAGGGGACAAAGAGGAAACTCGGGATTAAAGGACTATTAATAGCAGCTAATATTATATACATACCATGAAATATTGTTCAGTCTCAAAGGGGATTCTGACAGAGGCTGTAATGTGGATGGATGAACCTTGAGGATGTTATGCTGGGTGAAATAAGCCAGTCCACTAAGGGACAAATACTGTATGATTCCATTTGTTCGACGTACCCAGAAGGGTCAGCATTATGGGGGCAGAAAGTAGATTGGTGGGTGTGGGGGATGTGAGGGGAGGGAACGAGAGTTGCCTAATTGGTGCAGAGTTTCATTTGTGCAAGACGACGCCAGTTCTGGGGACAGATGGTGGTGATGGGAACAGAGTGTGAGTGTGCTTAATGACACTGAACTGTACACTTAAAAGGGGTTAAAATGGTAAGTTTTATGTTATGTGTATTTTCCCACAGTTAAAAAAAATCTAACATTTGTTGAGTACTTGCTGTGTGCCAGGCATCTACAGAGCACTTAACTTCTCACAAGGTCCTTGAAATAGGTACATGCAGGAGGCACTGGGGCCGTTTTCCTTTCGCAGATGTGGAACCTGAGTTTTGGGTCATTAGATAGGTCTCCTGCAGCCGACGACCCGTGCTGGGCAAGCGCGGACTGCACCCAGGTCCTTGTAGTCAGGCTGCAGTGCAAAGGACAGGCTGGACCACAGGAGCTGAACGGGGACTCCCCTCCCTGCCGGGCACTGACTCATGATGGTTGAGAGGCCAGTGTCTCTGAATGTCACCGGGTCCTGCTGAGAGCACGGATTTGCTTTCCCTCGACCCCAGAGGCCATGGCCTTGTTCAGGCTGCAGGATTCAGCGGAACCCTTGTTGGGGAGCTCTCCTGAGTTCCCCGTTGCCTGGTGGTATTGGAAGGCGCCCGTTGGCCATAAATTACCCATAACTGTTGCCCGGGATCCTTATTACAGGGAATGACCTTGTTGCCTGATCTGTTACAGACCACAGTAATCGACTACGTGAAGCCTTCAGACCTCAAGAAGGACATGAATGAGACCTTCAAGGAGAAGTTTCCTCACATTAAGTTAACACTCAGCAAAATAAGGAGGTATGTGGGGATCGACATCCACTTGAACTTGCCCTTCCTTCCCCTCTCCCAGTGCACGTTAAACTCATGATTTGTATGATGGCTCACATGAACTATGGGCACCTTCAGCAAAACGAGGCTCACAGGATGCTGGCTGTTGGGGGCCTCTATGTGAGGGCCAGGGGCAGTGGGGCAGAAGCAGATCTCTGGACCTGAGCGGACAGGGCTCTGCGGGAGGTGCCTTCAGTGAAAGAACCATCCCGCAGTATCTGCAGCTCACCAGTTCAGTAAGATTTATGTTATGGGAAACTTGGAGAGAATAGCAGACAGTGGGTTCCCCACTTTCTCAAATGTAGACAAAACAAGAGAAAAGAGTTGGCATCACAGGGCTCAAGATGACTCTTTACCCACTCACCCAGAAGTGATAGCCAAGGCCTATCTTTGAGCATCGGCAAACCAGCCAAAGCACAGTCAGGCCCATGTCTCCCCTACAGCGGAGTGGATCCACACTGCGGTGACTCATGTCTGCTAGCCAGTGGCTCCAAGGAAGGGCCTGGCTGGGCCAGAGAGAGCCTGGCTTGCGGTGTCTGCACACCAGGCCAGCAGGGTGCGTGCATGTGTGCGTGTGTGTGAGAGAGAGAGAGAGAGAATAGGGGCTAGACTGTATACAGCAACATGATGTTGGAATACATGCCAACATTTATGAGCACGTGTATCATAATACTGATGTGATTCTGGCATGTTTGGTTTCAGAAGTCAAAGCCATAAGCAAAATGAAGTATTCACACTTTGTCCACTCCCTGGGCAGCTTTCCTCAGCTCTCTGCTTGCTGTGCTCTTAGCTTAACCCTTCTCCTTACTACTCCTGATGTAAGGAATGAACATAACTGGTGTTCGGCAGAGCTGACACCCCGTACCTAACTTATTTCTGTGTTTGTCTCTCTGGAATAACTGCAGTTCCTTTTATAGCTGCCCTCTTTCGTGTTGGACAGCTCTCCAGGTTTCTGAGTGAGACCCTCAGATACTCGCTAGGGCTCCGTGTCGTCCCCCGAGTCCCGTGTCAGCAGGGTCTCTACAACGTCACCAGCGAGAAGAGTCTGACGCCCCAGCAGCCTGAGTCTGCTCCTCACACGTTATGTAACTGTCTCACTCGAAGGGATTCGGTCCCATTCCACGTCACCCTTCTGGGAATGAGAACGGAAATGCTTGCTAGATGAAGCAGGCTTTTTCTTCGGGTACACTGAAACTCCAAGTTCTAATAAGATTTCCCTCCTTCCTGTCTTTCTCTAGTCTGAAGCGAGAGATTCGGAAGCTTGCTCAGGAGGACTGTGGTCTGGAGGAGCCCACGGTGGCCATGGCCTTTGTCTACTTCGAGAAGCTTGCCCTCAAGGGAAAGCTAAACAAACAGAACCGGAAGCTTTGTGCTGGAGCATGTGTGCTGTTAGCAGCCAAAATCGGAAGTGACCTCAAAAAGCAAGAAGTCAAACATCTAATTGATGTAAGTGGCCCATGTCCTGACGGGGGTTGCCCACGCTCCAGTCCCACGTTACTCTCGCAGCCATGGAAACCACTGTAGTGGCAGGGTGTCATGTGGGTGGTGTGATCTGCAGAGCGTCCAGCAGACACTTTGGCTCAGCAGACCTTGGCTTCCTGTGACCTTGGTTGACTTCTCTTGGTGCGAGGCTGTGGGTTTCCCCTTTCTTTTCAAGGACAGCCCCATCAAAGTAAGGAAACACTGATCTCCATAGATGAATATATGAATGCCTGTTTCAAAATACTGTGTATTCATAGAAAACTTGAACTCCTGGAAAGCCAGCAGATTAGGACACAGTTGCCACTGAAGAGACAGTTGGTTCCAGTTCCCAAGATGATAAATATCTGAGCTTACAACTGCCACAGCAAAATATCACCCACTGGGCAGCTTAAACAACAGACATTTATTGCTCACAGTTCTAGAGGCTGAAAGTCCAAGATCAAGGTGCCAGCTATTGATACTTGAGTGTCTGGTGAGGACACTGGCTCGCAGATGGCCTCCTCCTCCCTGTGTCCTCACATGGCAGAAAGGGAGGGGCACACTTTGGTATCTCATAAGAATAGTAGTCACATCGTGAGGACTTCATGCTCATAAGCCTCTCTGAAAATAATCACCTCCCGAAGGCCCCCTCCTTGATATCATCGCACTGGAAGTTAGGATGTCAGCATGTGCATTTGTGGGGGACACAAGCATTCAGTCCATAGCAAGGGGCCACACCAGGCCATGGGGTCATACAGGGAAGCACCAGCGTTGGTCAGGGGTCAGAGGGAGAGGGAGAAGCATGGGCAGGAGCCTTATTGTGGTTTCTGCAGGAAGCCATCCGCAAGGCAGCATAAGCAGCTTAGGACTGGCTAGCTGAATAATTTCAGGAAACCCTGGGGCACAGGGGCCATTTACTTGTCTGGGTCCTGGGCCCCGGCAATCCCAGCCAGTGGATAATGGCCCAGAGAGTGAGGACCTGGGAGAATGATCAGACAGTGGAGTGACCGGGAGCAGTGCAGGAGGGGAGCCCCCCACTCTCTGGGCACGGAGCTGAACACTGGGCGCTCAGCCCACACATACACTGAAGCTGTGAGATACTCCGAAAGTGAAGTGACTTCACCAGGCAGCATCCCATGTACCAAACAAAAGACCAAGCTGTGTGTCACAGGCTCACACAATTTCGCACTTTCCCTGAGGTTGCTGCTGTCAGAGGTGATCTGCTGTGGTTTTGGTCACAAGCTTGAATAGCCTGGTTGTAACGGTAGAGTCAGAGCCCAGCTAAGTGTGAATGTCAGCGTTCTCCTTTACTGCTGTGCCATTGTGGACAGATCACGTAACCTCATGAGCCTGTTTTCTCATCTGTCCATGGAGATAAATGTAACATCAGCCTTGTAAGATCGTGGAAAAATTCCGTGAAGTCATGGGATGTATGTGAGACCTTTGCAGACGGCGGGTCCTCGGAAAAGTTCGATTCCTTCTCCACCAGGGCCAAGGGCCGGAGGCATAGCTGGTACCTCCACAGTGTTGCCCACAATTGGTTTCTCTGTGAACACTCCCTGGCTGTTGGGTAGAGACGGCATATGGAGAAAGCCTAGGATTTTGATTTTAAAGCTAAAATACTATTGGTTTTCTTTCATTGTGTTACAGAAACTGGAAGAGAAGTTCCGGCTGAATAGACGAGAACTGATTGCCTTTGAATTCCCAGTGTTAGTGGCCTTGGAATTTGCCCTTCATTTGCCAGAGCACGAAGTCATGCCCCATTACAGACGGCTCGTCCAGAGTTCCTAGCACAGGCCCCCGAGGAGGACTGGGGACCACTTCCTCTGAGCTCAGTGGAGCTGCACTTGCTACGAGAAATGCAAGAATAGGACTCAGCATACCGAACTCTTTTCCCCACACTATGTTTTTGTGTAGGAATCAGCACCAGAGACTTTTCAGGGAGTCTTCAGTCTGGCTAGCAGAGGTGAGCTGTGAGCTGTTCACTGCTCCACCAGGGGAAGGGGACCCTTGCCGAAAGACACAGAGGCCCTCGGGCTCCCCCCTGGCAAGAGTTCCTAGCTGTCTCCACCCCAGCCTTCCTCCCGAGCACACACAAACCTTGCAAGCGTGGTCTGCCACCTTCTCTCCAGACCAACTCCCACTCAGAGTGTGACATTCCAGAGCAGAAAGAGGAAGACAATTTGCGAAGTTGGGGGGAAGCTTTTAAAAGATACCCTCACTGTGTCAAAAGAGCGTGCCAATCCATTTTTGTATCAGCTGTTGAAGTGCACTTCCCCTGGGAACATGTGCCTCAGTGAGTGTGGCAGTGTGTGCATCTGAGGTGCCACGTCGGCCCTTGACCCCAGAGCCAGCGCACCCTGTCAGACCTGACCTCCACCTGGGCTCCAGAGCCAGGCTGACCTTCGGCAATCATTTCTAGATAATCTGTGGATAATGATGACTCTCTCTGTACCGGATTATCTGACGTCCCCTGTCCTTAGAATATGGCATTGCTTCTGTGACTTCTACTACCCAGGGGACAAAAGTTCTCGGTGTCGGATGGGTCTCATAGGAAGGTGTGAAGGGTGGCTCTCTGTACCTTCCTGCCATCATACCTTGTGCACTTTCCCGCTGTGGAGACCGCTGGGGTCGCACTCTGTGCTGTGTGTGCATTCCTGTGCTCTATGTTAGAGTGCATACTGAGCACATTTGTTGTGCTATATATATATATATATATATTAAAAAGTGTTTTATAAAAATTGAGAATAAGGGTAGGACACATGGTTAGTATTTTGAGGCTTTTGACAGCTAGGACTGACTGCATCTTGAGCTGAGTTGTGTCCATTGAGGAGGCAGTGACTCATCACTACATATGCAGGTTATCGTTATTGCAGAATTTTAATTGTGACTTGTACTGACTTGCTGGGACCACTTGTGCGTCACCGCGCCATCCCTTTGCAGCCGTAAGAGAGCAGTGCCCACTGGGGTTCACCGGACTGAAGGAAGCCTGTGGCCATGTAATAAGAATTAAAGTATCTTTTTGTTTCTACATACCCGTGTGTGTGTTTAGACACACGTCTCACTTGTCACCCTTAGGCCCTGCATTACTGGTTCATCCGCGGCCGTGCCCACTTCAGATTTCACACACTTGAAGCTTCTGCCATCGGCCCAGAGAAGGGGCGATGAGGAGCTGAGCGTGTGCAGCTTTAGTGGGTGGAGCTGGAGAGAGTCTGAGTCACGCGAGACAGATTCAAGGAGCCGCCAGGGAGACAGCAAACATGGTCCTCGCCACCTCCAGAGCCATCGATTTAGCTGAGTTTAGTCCTAAATATTTTGCTAACGAATTTCCTTAGCTGGATTCAATTTAAAACAGTGATTTTGATGAACGTGATCTCTTTAGCTAAATCAACTAATATTTAAGGGGCACCTACTACGTATGAGGCAAATTTGCGAAGGAAGCGCAAAGCACTCAAAGCCTCTCCGTCACCTGAAGCCTCTGTCACGTGCAGCGCTCCGACAGCCCACGCAGATCCCAGCTGAGTGCCTGGTGGGTGGAAAGCTGCTGAGAAGCAGGGCCACTGACATCTAGGAATTGCCCACAGGACTCCCTGCGTTTGTCGGCCGTGAGTCTCCTGCCAGTCTCGGGGCGACAGCCAATGGATGACACAGGCCCCTCGTGCAGACATGAGGAGGACACCCTATGTCCTTCCTGTGTCTTAAAGTCAAGCTAACATTCTTCAGTGTGGGGCAGTTTGTTTGTCTTGTACTTGTTAGACTTCAGTTGTTAATCCATTGTGTTAAGAAGATTTATCTTAAATTTTACACTCTATTTTGGCCTGGGGAGTTGTCGAGTGAGGAGTTTTATTGGTTTTAAGTTAAGTTGGGGGAGTCGCTGCAGATGAAAGATTTTTGTCAAGAGGTTTCCTTTCGTTTGTCTATCACGTGAGCTTTCTGAGGGCAGAGAAGGCCGAGACGGGCCCCTCAGGGATGTGTGTACCTCCGACACTGCCCAGCCTTGGGCTGTGGCAGGGAGTGGAGAGAAGGGGGCCCCTCGGCCCTCTTGTAGAAGACCCTGAGGCTCTGCCCTTGTAACCTGCCCCCTGCCCCCCACTCTAAGGGCAGGCTCAGCTCCCGGCAAGCTTCACTCCCTGTCAGGCCCTCCCCGAAGTCGCTCCAGCTCCCCCACGCAGATGTCTGTGGGGAGGCCCCACCCAGCACATGCCCCTGGGGACAGACTAATCCTCTGCCTGACTTGTTTCCCCAGACTGTCCCAGGGGTCCCAGGGCTCCTCTCTCTTCATCAACCTCAACTGTTAAGTCAGGTAAGACTTGGGAACGACCCAAGCACAGGCTGGTGGCGCCCCCCTTGGGAGAAAACGGGGCAGCTCCAGTGGGCCCACTGTGTGCCCTGCTCAGGAAAGGTCTGGTCCCCTCCCCAAGGGAACCTGTCCTTGGGGCCTGAGCTTGGGCCAGCCCAGTGACTCTTAGTGTAAGCCACCACTTCCCTTTCTTTCCCTACGGTCACATCTATGTTAAAGCAGGAAACCCACCCCAATGCCGTTCCTTTTCCTCACTGGAGGGAAGGGGGGTGTTTTTGGTTTTGATTGAGAATCATGCCACCATAGTTTGTCATCTTCACCCAGCAGGCCCATTTGGGGTGATCCTTTACCCTACACCAATCACTGCATACCACAGACCCCGCCTTGCTGATGTGGGAACGGGACTTTGGGGGTCCTTTCCTCTCCTGTTGCTCCATCCTGTCCCCTTCCTTTCCCCAATAGCAAGTAAAACTGTTTACTGCCCCTGCTGCTGAGTTCTTCTCTCTCAGGCATTTCCTGTTCAGTGCTCCAGGCCAGCCCTCTCCCTCCGAGCCCTGGCTGTCTCCGTAACTCCTCGGAACTGCAGCCCCGGGCCTCCCAACCCCCATCTTGCAGTCTGCAAATGCAGAAGAGCTGGAGGCTGGAGAGCAACGCACATTTGAGCCAGGAAGTTTTGTTATTACCTGTTATTTGTGTTATGTCCAGCAATGGAAGAAGTCCTTCACAGGAGGGTTTGTGGAGGGAGCATCCCAGGGGCTCACCTCTCCCAGAGGCGGCCAGAGTTCACATCCCAAGGGCAGTGGGGCCGTGTGGTTAAGGGCAGCGCTGGCCAGGTCACAGCAAAGCCTATGAGGAGAGCACTGAGGGCCAGAGAAGGGAGGAAACATCCCGATGATGAATCTGGGGTCACATGTTGTTAAACCAGCCCAAACAGGAGGCTTCCAGTAGTGCAACTACAAGGCAGAATTGAGGTAAAAAGCCATAAAAGAAGACAGTGGTAGGTGATGAAAATGATAGAAGTTCCTCTTACTGCCAAAGGAACCCAGTGTGGAATGGGAGAGCGCTCCCTTGGAGCCCCGCCCCCGGGAAGGACCAATTCTAAATGGATATTGCGGGAAGTCTGCAAACTCCTGGTCCAAACCAAGGATTGTTTGAACCAAGCCTGTTGAAGATGGTGCTTGCATGTATACCATCTCACAGGATGGTCAAGAGTTGACGGGAAAGGTCAAGAAGTCCACGTGCCCCTTAAAAACAACAACAACAACAGACAAACCAGTCTACGTAAACCTGACCCTGAAGCAGCCCTCAGGGCACCAGTGGTATGGAGGCCCCTTCCCTGCCAACTGGTCCTTCATTCCCTCAGAACATCAGAGTTCTCGGGAGTCCTTTTGTGAGGGACCCCCTGAACAGGAGCTGATCATGAACGATGACCAAAGAGAAAACTCAGGGGGTCCAGTGGGGAGACCAGTGGCATTTCCTGCCAGAACCACTCACTATAAATGACTGTTTTTTAAACCCTGGCTTAAGAAAAAGGAAACCGATGCCTCTTGAGGCGTATCTGAAAATCCCCGGTGAAATGTACATACTGTTTTATGAGATTCTAAGTCAGATTTAATTTTTCCTGAGGCAGCTGCCTTCTCCCATGAAACCAACTTCCATTTTTATTTGCAAAAATAAAAACAAGACACAAATGGAATAGATTACTCTCCCCTCTCCTTCCCTTTATGTCCTGGAGAGAGTGGCAGAAGCGGTTTTCGAGGAAAGCCAGAGGCTGAGAGATTTTTCTGGGAAGAGCATGCAGCCAAGAGGCAGGAGAGGGCCCAGGGCAGGAGGGACAAGTTTCAGCAGTGGCCCTGAGGGAGCCCGGGGGCAGGGACCCTGGGAGAGTGCAGGAGAGGGAAAGGAGGGCTCCAGAGTGACAGAGTGTGGCCTCAACTGGCCACTGAATGGTGCTTGCCTTCGAAGGGGATCTTCCTGCCTCCCACCAGGGGTTCTCTGGAGGACCGTTAGATGATTCAATAAACACCTGAAGGAGCTAAAAAAATGGAAACAATTATTATTATTACTTCCCATGACCTTAACTGACTTAGGAAGAAAATACAAACAACACCCCCTGCTTGACAGAAGAAGCCACTGGAGCATAGATAGGGCATCTAGGGCCAAATGGGGAGGATAAAATAATGCATTTGAATTCCTTGGTCCAGGCCACCCAGGGTCACTGGAAGCACAGCCCTACTGGCCCTGCCTGCCGGGGGTGCCCAGCTAAGGGGGTTCTGGGAGGCAGGCTGGAATCCAGCCTTAGCTTTACTCACCAAGTCATGCTGTGGCATAAGCCTAGAGGAAGGGACACTTTTTGATTGCTTTGCTCAGAAGGGACCACATTGTGCTTGGCAGCTGGAGACAGGTATGCCTGCCCCTGAACCTTCAGAGGGGCTGGGTGGTGGAGGGGAGGTAGAGGTAGAGGGAATGCCTGGTCCCCCTGTGAGCCCAGTGAGATGAGCCCCACCATCCACCCCTAATCAGTCCCACAGTGCAGCTGGCTACTGGGCGGACTCCTCAGAAAACTAGTAGGCCACACAATTTATAGCCAGGGACGAAGAAGGTGTGAGGATTCCTTTAAAATGCTGAGAAATGAAACACATACAGTGCAGGACGAGCAGGAGCTGGACGAGCTCCACGTATGGTCAGGAGCTGCAGTCCAGAGAGGCAGCAAGACCCAACTGCCCAGGCCACTGCTATGGAGGGGAGAGGGTGCTGGAGAGGCCAGAGCAAGGGGGGTTGGAGGTAGGAGTGTAGGGTGCAGGGACCCAGCTCTCTAACCAATTCTACCTAGTAGAGGCCTCTTGGAAGCCGGCAGGGTAAGAATTTTGGAAAGGCCCATCAACACCTGGGAGGCACATTCCACATTGATTTCCAGAGCCCTCTCTAGCTCCTGTTACACTTTGCCTCCCAAAGTCACTTTTGAGCAGGACAAACTGCTGGGGAAAGACGAAGTCACAAGGGGCCTGACGCCAGCACCTCACCCTCTGAGCTTCACATAGGAACGGGTGGCACAGCTGGGCTGAGATACCTGGGTCCCATTGCTGGCCTTTCCATTGCCACAGTCTTTACATTTTCAAGAGAAGGGGCTTCTTGTCAATGAACCTCCATATGTCCAGCTGGAGTTGCACTTGGCCCCTGGATTGCTTGCGTGCAAAGTTTATGGCCTCACCCACCAGCCTGTCCCCAGCTGCATAGACCACACCAGTCCTGGGCTGTAGACCGTGGGGTGGGAGGCTGGGAAGGGCTGAGACCATGGGTTCTTGCCCTGCAGTAGAACCCAAACATGGGGGAGTTTGGATATCAGGACAGAGATGATAAGAATGCATCTTTCCACAGCAAATTGCCAAGTGTCCTAATTCCATTTCCTGCTCCCAGGAGATTCTTAGGTTCCAGGCTATCGTCTCCTGTTTTCCACGGTGTTTTACTCCTTGACTCAAACACCACCCAGCTGCAGGGAGTGGCTATGGCTCCCTAGAAGGGCCACTCCACTCCTGTCCCACTGCTGGGCAGACAGAGGAGCAGCTCAGACCCAGGAGCTGGGAGAGGTGGCACATGGACTCTGGATGCCTGTTGCTGCCTTAACCCTAATTACCCCCGAGTGCTGATTCCAGGAACTCAGTGAGGAGATTATGAGGCTCCCGTGGAGTCCAGGCTTCCTCCTGGACACCACCATGAAAGGAGAATTCCACACCCTGGCCAAACTGACCTGGACAGCGGTCCTTGCAGGCGGCCCTTCAAGAATCCCCAGTGTGGTGCCTGGCCAGGCAGAGGTGCCTGTTGGCTTCACTCCCTGCAATGCCCTCCCTCCCAGAGGTTTCCCATGGGCAATGTCAGGAAGTGTCACGTGGGGTGAGCCAGGCTGCCTGGCTCGCTTGCCTGGGACCCCCAGTCTGGAGCAGACTATTCTGACAAACGACCTAGAGAGCAGGAGCCCCTGGTACTCGGCCCTACAACCTAGAGAGCAGGAGCCCCTGGTACTCGGCCCTACAACCTAGAGAGCAGGAGCCCCTGGTACTTGGCCCTACAACCGTGTCTGCGCAGGGCCTGACACCAGTCTCTCGTGTCAGAGAGAGGCGCCTGAACTGCCACCCATTAGTGAGATGACTAAGTTGGAGCTCACATCAGAAGTGATGCCGGCTCTCAAGGATGTCCCCGAAGAACCTGAGGTAAGTCTTTGGAAAAAGGGACATGGGACATGCGTGGTCACTGGTACGACTCTGCCTCACCCATCGCCATCCTCCACAGGTGGGAACAAGGGGCTGGTTTCTCACTGCCCTGTGCCCCCCACACAAACTCCGGTGTCCTTGGTGTTTGCTAGGGCTGCCACCCTTGAGAGGGAAAGGTCAGACAGGAGAGACATGGTGGGGTTCCTGAGAAGGCAGGAGGGGTCCCCCCTGGGGAAAGGAAGGGCAGAGCTGAGCCAGGGAGCAGCTCACGTGGAGGAGTGGGAAGTGAGGGCTCCGTCTGACGACTCTGTTCCCCTTTTAAGTAAAGGCACAGCCCTTCTGCCTGGGGGAGGGAAGGGCGCAAACGGAGAAGGGGTTCTGAAGAGAGGGAAAGTGTTCGCAACAGTGGTGGGAACTGGGCAAGTGAACCAGCCACCCGAGATGGGTGCTTATGAAGGTCCCCCGCCTGTTCTGGGACTGCCTGAAGGAAGGGGACTTCTGGGGCGATTGCACGCTCCATGCTCACTTGGGTATATAGGTGCTGATAGGTGTAAAGTCAAGTTACCTCATTGCCACACTCCGTTTACTCACACACTCAAAGTCTTTTGCCACAGAAAGCCAGCCACCATGGAAAGCCACCCTGGATGACAGCAAGGATACCAATAGTAACGTTTATGGCCTGTTGTGTGCTAGGCACTGTGCTAATCACCATACATACTTATACAGTCTGCATATGGTATACGTTCATATACATATGTACATACATATGTGGTGAATATATAGGGGGGACCCCCCAAAACAGAAGTTATTGATAAAAAGTATGTATTCTTACATGTTTAAACTTCAGTCACCTTCAAAGTACTCTCTATTTGATGCAATACTCCTACTGAGACATTTTTTCCACTGTTCCAAATAGTTTTCAAAATCATCATTTTTGATGATTTTTAGTGCTTCTGCTGTTTTTTGTTTCACTTCTTTCACCTGAGCAAAATATTACCCTTTGAGGACTCTTTTCATCTAGGGAAAGCAAAAAATTGCTTGGGGTGAGACTGGTGAATAGGGAGCGTGGAGCATGGGGGTCATGCCCTTTTTTTGGTCAAAAACTGCTGAACATTCAACTCTGTGGGCAGGTGCTCTCGTAAATCACCCATCATGAAAGGGGCAAGCATGTTGAAAGAGTTAAAAAAAATTTCACTGAGGCTGAATCAGCCTCTCACAACAACACCAGCTGGAACACATACAGGTGGGTTCCTAGAACACTCACCTAGCAGGGGAAGCCTGTACTACAAGGGGCCCACCCTCCAGAAGACAATTCCAGTTTTCTTTGGGTCCCCCTCATATATAACTTTTTCCCATTTATTTCCATTTTAAATACAGGAGAACTGGGCTTCAGCACAGTCCCTCATCTCCAGCCCAGAACCACGTGCCCAGGTTCTGGTGACCGTAACAGAGGCAGCCGTGGACCTGCCCGAGCAAGGGAGCTGGGAAAGACCATGAGGTGGGGAATTCAGCTTTGCCACATAATAAAATAAATTCCATGCCCTAGGACAAGGTGAAATTTACTCCCTGGTGCCCCCAACCAGGCTGATGAAAGGCAAACTGAGAGTCCTTAGAGGCACCTGACGAGTGACAGTCCTTCCCCATCCCTGACACTTCCCTTTCCCCACCCACTTCCCTCACTTTCTTGGGCATCCAGTCTCTGAAGCCTCTTGAGGAGACCTCCCCACCTCAAGGGCCGCCACTGCCCAACGCACCGGCCCCCAGGCGCTGTCCCCAGCACACCACAGGGCCAGAGCGGCACAGTGTTCTCAAAGAAGCGAAAGGGCAAGCCCCACTCTCCCCCTTGGTTCACCTTTGATTTGGTCGCTCGTGTCCCCCAGGATCCTCTTGAAAACATCTTCTTCGACTTATGTCTGGAGCAGTCCTCTCACCTCAGCCCTTAAAACCTTGAGGCAGGTGTGTGTGAGTGAGTGTGTTTGGTGTATGAGAGAGTGTGTGGTGTGTGTGTGTATGTAGGGTACAGTGAAAGACGACAGAGGGTGAAATTTTAGTAATACTTTACATTTTCCTCATCATTTTCTTTACCTCATCCACTCATGGAAACAGGCTGCCCACAGACCTCAGGGGCCACCAGACTGCTCTGGCCCTGCCGCATGGGTCTGATTCCCACTTACCTCCAGCCAGGGCCCCTCACGCCAGTGCTTATTTGCCAAGCTTTGGGCCCAGGAGTGGGCAGGGCACTTTGGGGTTACTGCAGGAATTGGGCCCTGTCCTCTAGGGGCTGGGGAGAAAACCTGAGGCCCAGAGTGACTAGAGGGCAAGCCCGCTGGTGGCACAGACTGCGTGAGGACAGCTGGGCTCGAGGGCAGAGAGCAAAATGCAGAGCGGGGCGTCCACAGCCCCCACTGAGGAGCTTGGTCAGGAAGAGTGATTTGTCTTGTTTTGTTTGGAGACCTGGTGGGCAGGGATAAACGTACCCCAAGGCAAGGCCATAGATTCCAACTCTTGTGGGGTGGGGTGAGGTGAGGGTGACCAGAAGTAAAGAAAGTACAACTCTCGTATCCCTAGTGGGCTGCTTGTCAGGTATCTAAAAACAAACTTTTGGGGAGAGTAGAGGGCTTAGGAACACAAATGGGCAAGTAGGTGATTCCATGTGAACGAGGGACCTAATATAGACAAATCCACAGACACAGAGAGTTGAGGAGAGGTTACCAGGGTCCGGAGAAAAGGAGGAGTAGGAGTTACTGTCTAAGGGGTACTGAATTTCCATCTGGGATGAAAAATTCCAGAAATAGATAGTGGTGATGGCTATACAACATTGCAAATTCATGCCCCCGAACTGTATACACTTTATAATGGCTAGGGTGGTCAATTTTAAGTTTGATCTACTTTACCACAATTAAGCAACACATAACGGGCTGGGGAGGGTGCAGAAGCTGTAGGAGGACAACAGGCCCGGGTGGGGTGGCACCCAGACTGGGAGCAGGGTATTGGAGTTGGGACTCATGGGTGCAGGGTGTCGTGGAACTCACGTTTCAGAGTTCCTCAGCCTCTGTCCTGGTGCGTTCACATGAAGTGACGGGAATATAGGACTTCATTGTTCCCCAGCCGGTGTGATCCCAGCGCCAGCCAGTCCCTTCCCGCCGAAGGGGCCGTCCTCCCTCGACATTCAGTTGCCACTTGACATTGACTGTGGGGTCCAGGACCCCCACGGCCAGCTACGGCTCCATTCTCCACCTACCCCTCTTCAGGAGTGGCAGCCACAGACACAGGGCTATTTCCCACTCATGCTACAGGAACCATAAAATATAAACCCTGCAGGATGTGGGGTATTTCTAAAGGTCCTTCTGGTCTTCCTCTCTTACCTTTTCTTCTCTGTACCTGGTATCCGTTGACGTCCTATTTCTGCAAATCGAATCACCTCAAATCTTAGTGGCGTAGACTGAGACATTTATCATTTCTCCTGAGCCCCGTGGTTGAGCTCTGCGGATCTAGCGGAGCTCACCGGGTCTCAAGCAGGCTCATCCCATGACTGTGGTGGGCCGAGGGCAGTCTGGTCTAGGATGGCCTTGCAGGGAGGATTTGGCTCTGCTCCATGCGGTCTCTCATTCTGCAGCAGCCGCGTCCAGGCTCCTTCTTACGGCGGAAGAGCTCAAACAGAATGGGCACTGGACAGAGTCAAACAGATGGCAAATTTTAACCAATACTATTGCAGTTGGGGGTCAAGACTGTTAACACAGGGGCCAAGATGACAGTTGTAATAGGGGACAGAGATTAAACTGGGAATACACCTGAGGCATCCAGGGATAGGTCGCCGATGGGCTGGGTAAGGGAGTCGGTGGGTGGAAAAGGGTCAAGAGGAGGTTGGTTCGATATGGGGTGGGGGGAGTCTTGCTAAACTGGCTTGACAGGAATCTTGCTGAACTGAGCTCAGGGGCCCAAGAAAAAGGCCTAGTTGAGAAGAGGGCTCGGAGTCCAAAAGAGTAGGTGGAAGTGCACAAATCTTCATAAGGCCTTAGCTCAAACCTGTCGGCATCACTTCCACAGCCAGTGTGAGCCCAACACGTCACAAGGCTGGCCCAGGCCGAGCAGTGGGAAAGTGGCCGATTGCATTGCAAACAGCACGAGCACCAGGAAGGATGGGGCACTGGGGCATTTTGGCAACTGATTTCCTTCTAGCTTCAGGGGAAGACCCTCTTACACTCACAGGACTCCTGGGCAGGATGTAAACGCCCTCTGCTCCCTGTATCCCGACTTAGTTGCTAACCTGGCTGAGCACGGAAGGCTTACCTGAAAGGAGTAGACTGTAAGGTGGTAAAACTGGAGCCCAGGTAACCCAGGGACTCAAGTACTGATGAGGTTCCCAGGACAAAAAGAAGGCAAAGAAGGTAAGACAAGAAATAATTGAATACAACATGTGTAAGTCAGAGAACTTGGTCTTAAGAAAAAGAAAACTGAAGCATCACACCAGGACTGAAACAAGGATTTACTAGAAAATGTCATCATAATGCTGCCCTGACTGGTGTGGCTCAGTGGACTGGGCGTTGTCCTGAGAACTGAGAGGTTGCTGGTTCGATTCCTAGTCAGAGCACTTGCCCGGATTGTGGGCCAGGTCCTTGGTTGTGGGTATGCAAGAGGCAACCCTGATTTTTCTCCCTGCTTTCTCCTTCCCTTCCCCTCTCTCTAAAAATAAAAAAAAAATTTAAATGTCATCACAAATCTGATAATGGCCACCACTGCTTGGGTATCCAACACTTGGGAATCCATGTGTTGGGTATCCAACACATGCTAGGCACTGTGTTAAGTGCTATGCATTTCATTCTGTTTTGTCTTTTAAACAGCCCTGGTATTATAACCTCCTTTTTTACTAATAAGGAAATGAGACTCAGAGTCTAAGACCACAGAGCTGGAAAGTGTAGAAGATTTAAAATTCATTAAGGTCAACGCTCACTGAGTACCTTCCATGTGCAGACTTTGTGCATGGACCCCGACTTCAGGGAGCTTATGATGTAGGAGAGGGCAGCAGACAGAGTAGAGAGGTCACTTCTGTGCAGTAGGACACTGTGTATAAAGAGGGCAGAGGAGGGGCACTCCGTCAGGCCTGTCTCACACTGAAGGTATTAGTACATGCCTTTCCCACTGCACCATACTGGCTCCTCACTGGCTGTTTCTGTTAGGGTTGCCTTGGCTGCTAGTAACAGAGACTAGAAATAATAAAGGAGACCTTGATTATTTTCTCTCATTTAAAAGGGTTGGATGTGGGCAGCCTACAGCTGGCACGGTGGCTCTACTGTCTCATCAGAGACCCAGGCTCCTTCCAGCCTCTGCTCCACTATCCCTAGACCACACCTTCCAACTTTAAGGTTGTCTCAAGGCCAAGATGACCCCTCCCACTGCCTCTCCTGGGAGCTCCCTCACCTACCTCTAGGTGCCCGGGGTCCCTTGTTCTCATGCCCGGTTTTTCATGCCCGGTGTTCAGGACACCCTCTCCCTACCCCCAGGCAGAGATGTGGCTGCTAGGGAAGGCAGCCTTTGCCAGAAGTATGTGAACTACTGTGAACTACCATATTTTGCCATGGATAATACGCTCCCATGTACAATGCACATCCACATTTCTGGCCCAAACTTTCAGGAAAAAAATCTTTTGTTTCAATTTTTTAATATATTTTATTGATCATGCTATTACAATTGTCCCCTTCTTTTCTTTTATTCCTTCCACCCTGTATCCGTGCTTCCACCAGCACTCCCTCACCTTAGTTTATGTCCATGGGTCATACATAGAAGTCCTTTGGCTTCTCCATTTCCCATATTATTCTTTACCTCCCCCTGTCTATTTTGTACCTACCATTTATGATTCTTAGTCCCTGTACCCTTTCCCCTATTCCTGCCTTCCCCTTCCCCACTGAGAACCCTCCACGTGATCTCCATTTCTGTGATTCTGTTCTTGTTCTACTTGTTTGCTTAGTTCTTTTTTTTTTTTTTAGGTCAGTTGTTGATAGTTGTGAGTTTGTTGTCCTTTTACCGCTCATATTTTTTATCTTCTTTTTCTTAGAAAAGTCCCTTTAACATTTTGTATAATGAGGGCTTGGTGATGATGAATTCCTTTAACTTGACCTTGTCTGGAAAGCACTTGATCTGCCCTTCCATTCTAAATGAAAGCTTTGCTGGATAGAGCAATCTTGGATGTAGGTCCTTGCCTTTCATGACTTTAAATACTTCTTTTCAGCCCCTTCTTACCTGTAAGGTTTCTTTTGAGAAATCAGCTGAGAGTACTATGGGAACTCTGTTATAGGTAACTGTCTCTTTTTCTCTTGCTGCTTTTAAGATTCTCTCCTTCTCTTTAATCTTGGGTAACTGAATGATGATGTGCCTTGGTGTGTGCTTCTTTGGATCCAACTTCTTTGGGACTTTGAGCTTCCTGGACTTCCTGGAAGTCTATTTCCTTCACCAGATTGGGGAAGTTCTCCATTATTTTTTTCAAATAAGTTTTCAATTTCTAGCTCTTCCTCTTCTCCTTCTGGCACCCATATGATTCAGATGTTAGAACATTTAAAGTTGTCCTTGGAGGTTCTTCAGCCCTTCCTCATTTTTTTTTAATTCTTATTTCTTCCTCCTGCTTTGGTTCAATGGTTATTTCTCCCTTCTGGTCCAAACCATTGATTTGAATACTGGTTTCCTTCCCGTCACTGTTGATTCCCTGTACATTTTCCTTTATTTCACTTTTCATAGCCTTCACTCTTTCCTCTATTTTGCAACCATATTCAACCAATTCTGTGAGCATCCTGATTACCAGAGTTTTGAACTCTGCATCTGTCAGGTTGGCTGTCTCTTCATCTCCTTGCTGTACTTTTCCTGGAGCTTTGATCTGTTCTTTCATATGGGCCATATTTTTCTGCCTTGGCTTGCCTGTTACATAGTAAGGGACGGGGCCTTACATTTCACAAGGGCTGTGTGACTGCATTGTGACACTGTGCCTGGGGGAGGGGTTCAAGAGGGACCAATGCCGCTTGTTCAACTCTCCACCGGCTTTCAGTCACTTCCCCCACTACCCACAAGCAAATTGGGTCCTTCTGGTGTTGATTCCCGGGTGGGTGGGTGGGTTTGTGTACGTTCTAGGACCCTATGAGTCTCTCCAGTGAACTCTCATGTGAGGCTGGAGCTCCTGCAACTGCCATAACCCCCATGGGTTTTTCTAGTCAGAGGCTTTGAGGCTTTATTTACCTGCACTGGAACCCTGGGTTGTACAGTCTGTCTCACTCCCCAGTTATTCCTCCCAGTTTATCCACATGCAAATGTGGGGCTGTCTGCTCCACTAGCCACCTTCTTGCTTTGAGTCCTCTCTGCCCTGCTGCCTGTCTCTGCCCCTACTACCGGTCTGGATGAATGTTTCCTCTTTAACTCCTTGAGTTAAACGGTTCCATACAGTTCAGTTTCCTGACAGTTATGATTATTTTTTGTTTTTAAACTTGTCGTTGTCCTTCTTTTGGTTGTGTGTGGAGGCAAAGTGTATCTACCTACACCTCCATCTTGGCCAGAAGTCTTCATTTTAATTTTTTAATTCAATTTTTGGGTTGTTTTATCATTTACTTATTTTTTTGTATCATAAAGGAATTGAACATATTGTGGTACAAGAAATGTTATGTAATGAATAATTACAAAACACAAGAACAGATACAAGGCATTTCAGGCACTACCCATGTATAATGCACATCCTTATTTTTCCCTAAAAAGTTTGGCAAAAATGTGTTTATTATACACAGCAAAGTACGGTACTTAAAAACCTGAGTCTAACACAAAAGGCCGCATACTGTATTATCCCATTCCTCTGAAGTCTCCAGAAAAGGCAAATCTGTAGAGATAGATAGTGTGTTGCCTGGGTCAACAGGAGCTGGAAGTGATGAGTGACAATGGGTATGGGGGTGAGGGAAAAGGGAGTGACAAAAATGTTCTAAAATTAGGTAGTGGTGATGGTTGCAGAATTCTGTGAATATACTAAAAGCCACCAAATTATATACATTTATTGGGTGCATTTTAAGGCATGTGAATTATACATCGCAATAAAATTATTTTTTTAACTTTTTTTATCCTCACCCGAGGGCACTTTTCCATTGCTTTTTAGAGAGAGGAAGGGAGAGAGAAAAACATCAATGTGAGCAACATTCATGTGAGAAAAGCATCGATTGGTTACCTGCCATACACGCCCAGACCGGGGATCATTCGTGCCCTGACCAAGGGTCAGACTGGCAAGCTAGGCATGTGCCCTGACAGGGAATTGAACCCATGACCCTTTTTGGTTATGGGATGGCACTCCAACAAATGAGGCACACGGACTAGGGTAAAGCTGTTATTTTATTTTAGCTTTTAAATGTATTTAGTTTTTAAATCAGGTTGTACATCTTCTTGTAGGCTCAGGGCCCCCTTGAGAATAGGGAATGCATCTTTTCTTTAGGTCTAGGCTCACACAGAAAGTCACCGACACTGCTCTTGCCAGAACAAGGGAGGTTCTGCCTCCGGACAGCTTCCAACTCCTCTCCCTGGGATGTGGAGTCTGCCTACGGCCTCACCTCTTTGAAGAGCCCGGCCTCCCTGAGCAGAGGGGCCGGCTTCTTTAGGATGGCAGGTTAGCTCTGCCAGAGAAGACAAAGACCAGTCCCAGTGGAGACTCAGCGGGGATGTGCTGAAGGCAGCCATGAGGAGATGAATGAAGGAAGGATCGGCATTACTTGCCAGAATGGTGAGCCAACTGGGACAGAATCTGGGGTTCTATCTCTGACTTAGAGCCCTTTTTACTAGGCAGCTTCCCTTGACTTCTCTTTGTCATGCAAATCCACTGGCCCCGCAAAGGTGACTCGATTAAGTCCCCCAATTTGCTTGGCTTCATCTGCTCTCCCTGAGGTGCACTCAGGTGCATTCCCTATTCTCAAAGGAGGCTCAAGCCTCGCCTTTGCCAGCCCGTGGGCCTTCTCGCACAGCAAGAGGGGAATAAACGACTCGAATGTTCCTCTGGGCTCAGGCAATTATTTAAATGGGATTCCACCCTCAGCTGCCAGTAGCGAGTGAGACAGTTCCTTCAGACCCCTCCCCCGTGGGTCCTGGATGGAACTGGATGAAAGCTTACAGCTACTGCCTGTTTGACTGAGGGAAGGAAGCCGCTGCCAGTTGGGTCACCAAAAATCAGCTCACAGTAGAAGCAAAGAGACCCTCATTTTACCAGAGAGCATGGGAGGTCTGCTGTCTCTGAAATGTTTTCAGGACAGAGGAATCTTTGTGCAGGCTCCAGAATGGGCCCGGCCTCCCCTGGGGTTAGCTGCCCAGTGCAGAAGACCTGGGATCAGCGTTGCGGGCAGCCGGCAGCCAGTGGGTGAGCAAACTGCCCTGGGCGCTGTGAGAGGCCACCCTGGGGGAGAGAGGGTGCCTAGCTCCTCTGGTTTGCTCAAAGCCCACAGCCCTGGTGGGGATGTCAGGGGCAGGGCGGGGGGCAGTAAGGTAGGTGGGCAGTACTCACAGACAACCCATCGCTTGGGGAGGGACCAGGGCAGACGGGCTGTGAAGATGACTTTGGGTTCTTGGCTTAGCTGTGGTGAGCTTGGGGAGGTTTCCTGTCCTTCCATTCAGGGCATGAAAAGTCGATGACATAATGTGTGGGAGGCACTTGCGCCCTGCCTGGAGTGTCACAGGCACCCACAAATCTTCTCTGCCATCCCAGTATTCAAATCCCACCCCAGACTGGCCCAACTTACCTCCTGGCCTCTCACAAGGCGTGGCTTTGCCACTCCAGGGTCACGGCTTGAGCATGGCCTGACGTCCCCACCTTCACCTCTGCTCTCTCGAGTCCGCTGTCCACTCTCCTGGGCGGGACAGACAACCACAGGAGTGAGAGGCAGGGCTACATGGTCCAATGGCCTCCTTCAAACCCTACTGCCCTTCTAACTGGCCCAGGACCTCAGGAAAGTCAGCCCCCTTTTGTCTGCCTTCTCCTCCTCAAGTTAGGCCAACAGTTCCTCCACTGGAAGGTCCTGGTGAGGATTAAATGAGACACATGGGAAAGAAGCAGACTTTGGGCAACATGGCACAGCCCACAGTAAGCTCACCACTGACAGGGACTTCCCTCCTGGGCACCTGTCATGTGTGTCATGCCCTTGGAATCGACCATAAGGTCCATTTTAAAGTCTGCACATCACCTGTCCCACACGAGACTAAGGCCATCCCACAGGCAGGGCCAAGCCTTCCCTGACTGCCCAGTGCTTGCCCATGGCCAATTTGTTACCTGGTTGACCTGACCTCCCCTCTTGGAACGGGTGGGGAGAGATGGTAAGGCAATTTAGTTGTGGGGATCATTGGCTTCACCCTGTGTCCCCCAGTGAGGTTCTTAACCTGGAATCCATGCCCCTAAAGGTCCAGCAGACTTCAGGAGATTAATAAATGCCCTCATCTGCATGCTACGTTTTGTGTGTGAGAGCGACACTGTACGTTTTGCAAAAGAAATTCCTTACCTTTCATCAGATGCTCAGACGAGTATGCATTTCCCTTCTTGGCTTTATTTTCTTAAAAGCACAAATCCCATTATTTACAGTACTTGTTTCTTGTGTCTCTAACCCTAGAAAGTCAGCTTCAGGAGCACTTGCCTTGTTCGTGGTTACATCTGCGGAGCCCCAAACGGAGCCTAGCGCACAGCGGGTTCTCCTCAGTCTCTTTAAAATGAATGCATAAGGGAGGAACTCTGACCCAAAGGACAGATGCTGCCCTGAAACTGGGCTCTGGGCAAGCCCCGGCCAGCCTGAGGGGTTCCCCTTCCTCAGGGCAGGCCCAGGGCTGGTGGTCAGCTGGACTGGCTCTCCTGGAACAACGGACTCTTCAGGGGAAGGGCTCAGAGCACTCAGATCGGATCCACTTGAGAGGAACCACACTGAGGGGCCTCTGCTCTATTGCCTATTGCTATGTGACAATTTTCCCCAAAAGCTAGTGGCTTAAACGATTTTACTGTCTTTCGTGATTTTGTGGAGAGGAATTCATGCGAGCACTGCTTGGCTGGGTGACGCTTCTGTCTCACATGGCACTGACTGATGTCACTTGATGGCACTCAGCTGCTGGATGGGCTATTCCTGAGGGTCCAGGGGGGGCTTCCCTCACAGGCATGGTGACACGGTGGGGTGGCCAGAGGGCTGGGCTCAACAGGGATGGCTTCCTGGAGCGCCTGAACCCTGGTTTCTCCCACATGGCAGCTTCAGGAGACTCAGACTTTCATAAGGCTCAGAGTTCCCAGAGGCTGTTCCAGAAAACCAAGGCAGATGCAACAAGGCTGCTTTCGATGGCCTTGGAAGTCACATAGCCTGGCTTCTACCACATCCTATTGGCAACAAGCAAATCATAGAGACGGCCCAGATTCAAGAGATAGAGACAGGAGCTACACAGGAGCATGAATACAGTTGGGGTGGGGGTGGAAGGACCTCTGGGGACAAGCCACCACAGCCTCCTTCTGTGTTGGGCGGAAGGACACAGCCTCAGGTCAAGGATGCTGGAAGGGCTGGGAGAAGCCCAAGACCCTCATACCTTTGGCTTTCCCTAGAACAGGGATCCAAGGACCAGTGACCCCCAAAAGTCTCAACCACCTGAACCTCCAGCTGATTTCACATTCTATTTCAATGCTTTGTCCAGGGCAACAGCTCAAGAAAGATACCACACTCCAAGCATTATTAACCATACACTGTGTTCTTACATGCATACTGTTTCACCCAGATGTGTGACTACTTCCTTTCGGGTACGTGTGGACCCAGTGTAGAAATGGGTCTCTGCACCTGACACTGCCGTCCGGGCTCCTTCGACCTTCAAACCCCGCAGCCCTCCGACCAGGCCAATCCCTGGGACACGGGGTCTGCGAGCTCCGAGGGGGCTGGCTGTTCTGTGAGCATTTAAAGCGATAGTTCAGGTGGGAGCAGTGCCATTCCCAACCCAGGCAGTGCAGTCTCAGCCACAGGCTGAGGGAGGTGGTGGTGGGAGGGCCCGGGCCACTCTGGGAAGGCAGCAGAGACTCAGGACACAGACCCTGCCCTTCGGCCAAGGGAGGGAAGGAGGCCTCCAGGGAAAAAGCCACAGACGGACTCACAGATGAGAGAACTTCACATGGAAGCACTTACTGCAGAACTGACCACCCCCTTGAAACACGGGGGCCTTCATTTCTTCTTAAAGGGACTCTCTGAAGTGAACATGCTTAATCAGAAAGAACTGGGTTCGAGTCCTAGCTGGGTCACCCTGGAAAAGTGACAAACACTCTCTGAATCTCCTTGGTAAAGTGGAAATGTCTGCCCCGGTGCTGGAAAGAGCCAGCGATGAGATGCATCGCAAGTTCCCCGCACAGCGCTTGGGACATAACAAGTAATCAATGACAAACGTAGGTATTATTGCTGGTTGGTAACCCCAGCACTACATCCAGCCCCCTCCCTTTGCCGCTCCCCTGGGCCCGGTGTCGAAGACCTGCTCTGGATGGGCACTGTCCAACAGAAATACCAGGTGAGCCAAATGTATAAAGTTTTGTAGTAACCTCACTAAAAAAGGTACAAACAAACAAAAACACCTAATTTTGGTGGTACATTTTCTTTTACCCTGTATATCAAAAATACTATTTCTATATGTAGTCAGTGTAAAACATTAGTAAATTTTACACACTTTTCAAAACTAAATCTTCCAGATCGGTGTCTACTTACACTTACAACACACCTGGATTTGGACCCGCCCNTCCTTGGTAAAGTGGAAATGTCTGCCCCGGCGCTGGAAAGAGCCAGTGACGAGATGCATCGCAAGTTCCCCGCACAGCGCTTGGGACATAACAAGTAATCAATGACAAACGTAGGTATTATTGCTGGTTCGTAACCCCAGCACTACATCCAGGCCCCTCCCTTTGCCACTCCCCTGGGCCCGGTGTCGAAGACCTGCTCTGGATGGGCACTGTCCAACAGAAATACCAGGTGAGCCAAATGTATAAAGTTTTGTAGTAACCTCACTAAAAAAGGTACAAACAAACAAAAACACCTAATTTTGGTGGTACATTTTCTTTTACCCTGTATATCAAAAATACTATTTCTATATGTAGTCAGTGTAAAACATTAGTAAATTTTACACACTTTTCAAAACTAAATCTTCCAGATCGGTGTCTACTTACATTTACAACACACCTGGATTTGGACCCGCCCCCACTTCAGTGCTCAGAAGCCACGCGTGCCCCTACCGTGCAGAGCAGTCTCAAGGGAGGAGTTGGGTGCCCCCCCCAACTGACAGATGAGTGGCCTGGATGTTGGTAGAAGTCTAGGCCCATGTTGAAGATGAAAGAACTCCCTCCCCAAGGATGACAACCTTTTCCACAATACCCTCTTGCTGGGGTTAAAGATAAGAGAGAGGCCAATTACTAATAAGTAAAAAAAATAAATGGTTTATTTTTCTTATATCCATAGTAGATTAATAACAATACACAAAACACAATCATTAATAACAATACACAATCAATACACAGAACCTTGCCTTTCTTGACAGAAAGCACACTCTTTATTTCTACAAATGAAAAAACAAAACACCCTGGCTTTGATTTGCAAGCAACAAGGCCTCAGGTAATCAGGACCCAGAGAGGACATGGCCAAGGGGATCATTTCAGGTAACCAGGAGTGCTGCGGTGATTTGGAGATTGCCCATCCAGGGGCCCCAAGGCCTGGAGAGCTCCAGGGGGTGACAGCAATGTGGCTCCGATGCCCAGGGCCAGGCCCCCGGTTTTGCAGACATCTAGGCTCACTGCCCATTCAGAGCTGAGCATGTGAGCTTGGGCATAAGAGGTGGCAGTTGAAGGTTGAACAAAAAAACCCAAGAAGAGGTAGAAGTTGAAGGAAACAGGATGAAATATGGAAGAAACACCTTATTTATATCCTGCCTTTTGTTGATGTCAAAGGAAAAACAATGGGACTCTGGAATATGATTTTTAAAACATCAAGTAAACAAAAGCAACAGCAGCAACAATAACAACAACAGCAACGAAAAACCCTGGCTAGAGGGTCTTCAAAAGAAATGCCCACAACTTTTCAAAGTGTTGGAGGTCAGTCCTGCTGGAAGCAGGGGGAGCTTGCGAACAGCACATGGTTCTTTCTGGACTTAGGAGTCTCCAGTTGCATGAAGGCCACTTGGAGAGACTGGTATGAGATGACATTCGGACAGGTGCCACGTGCCACAGGTGGAAAACAGCTGGCCTCGGTTATACAGAGAGGGTCTTGTGGGAGCAAAAGGACAAGGGAACTTCCAAACCCAAACTTTCTATTTGATCCTCAATCTATAGGAAGTCTGACGTCCCAGGTGCAGCGCGAAAGGAAACTAAGTGCAAAGATCGCTCTGAAGATCTTTCCCTAAATGGCAAGCAGAGACCAGGAAAGGATGAGGAAATGAATTTGACATATGCAAATTCCAGATATACAAGTCCATTTCTATTCGTTTTCATTTTCTCTTCTTTTCTGTACCCGTTGGAGAAAACGTGGAAAGAACGGCTGCTGACTGAGCTGACCCTGCTCTTCACAGGGCAGAGGATGGACCAGTCTCACTTCCCAGGCGCTGGGGGGGCCTCTCCATCCACGACGAGGGGGGGGGCGTCCAACACTCTAGGGCCTGGCCCCTGCCTGGAGGAGACTCATGGAGTTCATTATCGCCTACATCTCAAAATGACCTAAAGCAACACCTGGCAGAGTGGTGAGGTATTCAAAAACCTACTCTGAAGAGAGGTATTTGGAGTTAGACATTATTTCCTTAAATCTCCACGGTGGGTTCAGTCAAATAACCATTTCATGCAAACTCATTTCTTTTGATTCTCATAGAGGCAAGGTTTAGAGTTTTAATCCAATTTTTAATCAGGCCTGACAAATACACTTCAGTGTTCAATGATTTGCAACTTACTCTAAGATATTGGTAATCACTAAATGGGTTAAAAGCTTTAAGGAATATAAATATAAATGTGCACATACCCATATGTTAAAGGGCTGTTTCTTTTTTCACCTGCCCAGGGAGGGCATCGTCAGTGCTTACAAACCCTATTCCCCCTGGTGATCATTTAAGTATCAAGTTAACTGAATGGCAGGCAAAAAAAAGTGTGCAGAATTTAATATACAACACAACAGAACACACGACCACAAAATGGCTTCAGCACTCACTCTATAGTAACAGTGTCCTTGCTGGTTCCGAATCCCACCGAGTGGGAGACGGCTTGAGGAATTCGTGTGAGTGGTGAGGGAGGGCTCTAGACAAGCCAGCATGAGAGCAAGGAAAGGACATCTCCAGGAGGCTCCCAAGATGTAAAAACACAAAACAAAACAAAAAAATGCAACCACATACCGTGGGCTGCCACCACGGAGCAAAAGCAGTGTTTGGTGAAGGCTGTTTAGTGGGGAGGCCTGCGCGACAGTCAAGGTGAGTGGAGCCAGCCCCCTCCCAGGGGAAATCCTGCATCTGTTTCCTCAGGACCCGGAACAGGATGGCTCTAGCAAACCTCTCAAAGAGGGAAGACGCAACACCGTTCCCTGCGGCGGCCCAAGGCTCTGAGAATGTTCCTGACACAGTGAGAAGCAGTGGTCTCCCCATCCTTGCTTTCTTCTTTCTCACACATTCCAGCAAGGACCTCTGCAGCCTGGGGCTGTCCTCTCCAATGGGCAGCGGGCAGCTCTCCTTTTCCTGCGGTCATCTTCAGGCGCCCTTCCGCTCTGAGAACACCAGCAAGGCCTCTCCAAGTCCACCGAGCAGGAGGCTGCAAAAGCATCAGCAGGTCAGCTTTCCACTCCCTAGATCCACGCGGCTGCCTGGAGGCCACATGCAGCAAGGTGAGGGATGCCCCCTCGTTCGACTGCTGGAGCTCTCATCCCACTTCCAGGTCAGGCCCAGGAACTGCCCAATCTTCCGAAGTAAACCTCAGCCATGTGGACGGAGGGGAGTGGGCTGCAAGGTGGGATTTGATCCTTTGCTAGGGGAAGAAGGTGATTCATCCACTCATCTGACCAGGGAGGTGACTGCGCTTTGGTTAATGCTCTCTGTGCAAATATTGGAGGGGAAAATATTTCCACAGAACAGCTGGTGCCTTTCGCTAAAGGGGGTTGAAGGCTCTGAAATCATGCAGGTATCCGTAATCACAGCGTTAGTAAGGTGGCCGTCTCTGAATCCCTTTGTTCAATTTACACAAACTGAAAATTTAAAGATGAAAATACTAGTGGGGAATCATGAGTTTCCCACCAGAGCAGAAATAAACACGGTCAGGGTTTTGAAAATGAACAGGGAGTGGGAGAACTCAAGGCTTCGTGGAAACGAAGAGTTGAATATTTTAACACGCCTAACATGTAATACACTCAACGGTCTGGACATTTTCTGTTTTAAACTTCTCCGCAGACAATCTGGTGTCTGTCCGAATTCCCTGTCATTCTTCCCAAAAAGCACGTCTGAGGAGGGGGCGATGAGAACAGAATTATGATGGAGAGGGGACCACCCCCAGTGATGAAATGCTGTTGTTCAGAAGAGCCAAGAGCCCTTTGAATTCTATCCTTTTCTTCCTTCTGCCCACACACAACACACATGCGTTCCGGCTATGACACCTTCATTTTTGTAACATCTGTCTGGGGTCCTGAATGTATGAAATGCATGCAGGCTATGCACAGCATCTTCCCATTGAGAGACGTCACCTGTGCGGGTGACCCGGACATGCAGATAACTTGTACTGTGTACCACTTTTAGTACAGGAATGAACTGACTAAGTGTGAGACTATAAACACAATAAACTAGTTCAAATAACGGCACAGGTGTTTATTAGCTTTGTAATCCTGTGCATGTCACTCAGCTTCAGTTTCTTCATCTGTACCACAGGAGAGATCACATCTACCAGTCTCTGTGAGGCTTAAAAGGATATACCCGAGGCAATCTACCCCTGTGCTTGCCCAATAACGGACAAGTGATACAATATCATTTTCTAGGGGTCCACCCTCCCAGAGCAGCACCAGCCCTCACAGCTGGCTTCCCAGCCTCTGCCTGAAGTCTTCCAGTGAGGGGCCAAGGCAGCCCGTCCCACTGCTGAGCAGCGCTAGCCTTGGGATTCCAGCAAGCATCGGTGGCCTTCTTGCTCGAGGAATGCCTCAGGCACATGGCTCCTCCCACCACGAGGAAGCCCATTCTCTTACCGACCCAATAGCTATTTCTTACAGCTTCACCTGAGAGTCCCAGTTCTGCTCTCTGGAGCATCAGAAAACAAACTCTACTTCTGTCAACCCCACAGAGTGGGAAAATCCCTGAACAACCAGTGTCTCCTGTCCCTGGTGACTGATGGCCTCTGGGTGTGGGCAGAGAGCAGTGCAGCCAGGAAGCAGGGCCCTGGGGGAGGGGGCTGGGAGGATGTCCCCCCACTCAGGCCAACAACTGGGATGGGGAGCATTGGGACGTGAGAGAGATGTACACCTAGTGCTTATGCTCCAAGTCAGAATGTACTTCCCTTTTCCTACAGAAATATCACAGCAACAGTTAGTCAATAACATCTCTTTAAGACACATGAAGAGATGCTCAATATCGCTAGCTATCAGAGAGATGCAAATTAAAACTACAATGAGATACCACTTTACACCGGTGAGAACGGCTATCATAAACAAAGCAATAAACAACAAATGTTGGAGAGGGTGTGGGGAAAGGGGGACTCTGGTCCACTGTTGGTGGGATTGCAGACTGGTACAAACATTATGGAAAACAGTATGGAATTTTCAAAGAAAACTAAAATTGGACTTGCCTTTTGACCCAGCAATTCCACTGCTAGGACTGTATCCTAAGAACCCTAAAATACCAATCCCAAAGAACCTATGCACCCCAATGTTCATAGCAGCACAATTTACAATAGCCAAGAGTTGGAAGCAACTTAGGTGCCCGTCAGTAAATGAATGGATCAAAAAACTATGGTACATATACACAATGGAATTTTATGCTGCAGAAAGAAAGAAGGAGCTCCTACCTTTCGCAACATCATGGATGGAACTGGAAAGCATTATGCTGAGTGAAATAAGCCAGGTGTTGAAGGACAAATACCATATGATCTCACCTTTAACAGGAAGCTAAACAACAAAACAAACAAGCAAGCAAAATATAACCAAAGACACTGAAATAGAGAACAGGCGGACAGTGACCAGAGGGGAGAGGGGAGGGAATTTCAGGGGAAATAAGGGAGGGATTTAGAGGAACCTGTATAAAGGATACATGGACAACACTGAGAAGGGTGGAAATGGGAGGAGGGGGGAGGAGGGGGGGTGGGATGGGATGGGAGTAATAGACAGAAAACTGTACTTGAAAAATAATTAAATAAAAAAATTGGAGGGAAAAAAACATCTCTTTAACGTACATTTAATTCACAATAATAATGTAGGTGAAGCTGGTGTCTACATCATGAACCGAATAAACTCCCAAAGACTTTCTTAGATCTATAATCATCATTTACAGGGTTGTTTCTACGAAAAGCTGGGGTCCACGCTCCAAAAGACCATATTTTGAAACACGACACATTTGTGCCTGCGCCTCATCTAAGTCAGGATGCAGATGGATTCGTTCTTGTGAAGGGGAGGCCATGCTTTTCCTTTCAGGCAGGTCTGCTGTTCTCTTCGACACCCCTGAAACGATGCACCCACCATACACTGTTGTCTTAAAAACACCAGGGCAAACGCTGAGTCGCCGTGGCCTGAGGAAAGGGCTGCACAGAGTTTTGGGTTTGGGAGAGTTTTACTTCTGCAAATGTGACAGGTGGGGGGCTCCCTGTTTTCTACAGTTTCCACTAATCCTCCTTAATCACCAGGGAAAAGAACAGGCCAACGGCTGGCTCTCCACCACTTTTACTGCCCTAGCCTTAGAACACCCTGAAGAGTAATAACCTTGCATTTCATCCCTTTGGCTTAGCTAGTTTCTGAAACACCAAAGCAGCTTAGTGAATGCTAAAATGAAAACAAACCTTGGTTCAGTTTACTGTTAGAAGAGCCAGGGAGGTGAGCTTTGATGTTGTTTTCCAAACAGCAGGAGAAACTGACATGGGGTGCAGGAATCTTAAGAGCATTACAACTACTTAAGTCAGAGCTTTACTGAACTGTTGGCAAATCCTGTAATCCCCATCATTCCCAAAATGAACAAACTTCTTGTAACTAAGGCATAAACATCAGATTGTAGAGCATACCCAGCCAGAAATATTCATCACTTGCTTCTCTTCCAGGCGGTTATTTTCAGTGTCTCTCCAGTCCTCCTCTTTTCTCTCATCAGGAGCCAAAGGCCCCATCTCAATTTTACATTTATTTATTATTGTGGTTATTCGATGAATTCCAACCGAACCCACTAGACAGAGGACAGAGACGCTATCCTTTTCCCAGCTGTATGCCCAGCACTTAATGTAGCACCTGATAAATATTTACTCAGTGAACGATGTGTGAATGAGAAAAAAACGGCTACGTAATGAACCCGACAAGCTTGGGGTGGGGGCCAGGGGGTACATGGCGAGTCTGACAAGCTCAGTGACCAAAAGTAACCATGCAGGACGTTCTGATTCCTAAATGGGCAGGTCATGGGGGTAGTCATGTCCCAGGCCTACAGTTTCCCTAGCAAAGGTCCATCTTTTACCTTAAGTGAGCTCTGTCCATTATCTTATGCATCTAGGATCACACACCTTTGAAATGTCAGAGTAATTTTCTTGTCTAGACCCCCTGAAGGCACATCTTCTGGCAGCAGAGCAGGAGCCCACAGAACCCCTCAGTGCTGTCTTGTTCCCCGTACCACCTCTGAGTGCTGCAAATATTCATTAACTACCCTATAGCCACCAAGGTAAAAGAAGTCTGTTACTCCATTTTGCTTTCTATCTCATCCTGAAAACTTCCTTGAGTTGCTCTCTCCTGCCTCCTTAGTCTACATCAGTTGATTTCAGGTACCTTCCTTGTGTTTCCTCCTTGGATCCTAATGCATGAAAGGAATTGGAAAACTGCCATTCTCCGGAGCATTTCCTCAGTCCCTTGAGATCCTGCTTCTGGGCATGTCCTCAAAATTTGGCTCAAATAAACTCCTGTGAAACTTTTCTATAGGTTCGGATGTTCTTTTGCCAACAGATGGAATTCTTATACTTGCTCTTCCTTCTCCCATCTATATTTCAAACTATTTTTTTAAAGATTTTATTTACCTATTTATCTTTAGAGGGAAAGGAGAGAGGGAGAGAAACATCAATGTACGGTTGCCTTTTGTGTGTCCCCTGCCTGGAGTTGGCCTGCAGGGAACCAGCCTGCAACCCAGGCATGTGCCCTGACTGGGACTCGAACCGTGATCCTCTGGTTCACAGGCCTGCGCTCAATCCACTGAGCTACACCAGCCAGGGCCTATTTCAAACTATTTTTGTTTTTTCCTCTTTTCCTCACCAAAATGCACTGGCCTAAAATAATGTGCCGTTCTCTTGGGGACGTACTGAGTGACAGTTCATAACCTGATGAATTACTCTTGAGAGGTAATAAACAATAGTTATTCAGAAGGCCCTTCTTAGCTTTTTAAAGACAAGGTTTCAAATTTTTAATTCAAGTGGAAAACGAAAATTTCAGATGCTGTGATCCTAGATGCGTTTTGTTCCTTTTTCACGCCTAAATTCATTCCTCCTATAAATAGTCTTGGGCAGTCTCTGTGCAGTCCCCTAAAATGAAAGGTATAAGACAACTTCACTTAGAGATGATATAAGGTCATTTTCTAAAGACCCTTGGTGTTAGTGAGGTTTGTGCTAGGATCAAGTTCAAGCGATCCTCGTATTGATAACCCATGACCAGTGGCAAGGTGGGTTGAATGACCGGCGAGGTTAGATTGATTGCGGAATCCTGGGAATGAGGTGGTTGTGCTTTGGTCACTCCTTTCTCTCCTTGTCCCTAACCCAGTCCAAAGACAAGAGTGACTCTCTGGATGGAATCGGATTGAAAGAGGAGGCACCCGTGACTCACTCTACTCAGCAGGGACACTGCTCACGGCCCAGAATCGTTTCCTTTTGTATGTACTAAATCCTCTTTGCTGACACTTTGAAAGAGGAAATTCATATTGGTACACACCATAACACTCTGTTAATTAAAAATGAGTAATTAAATATTAACCTAGATATTTAAATTACTGGGCTTGCCATAGATTGTTTTTATAGAATTAAAAACAAGATCATTAGCTGGATAAGAGCAGTTGCTTTTACTTAAAGATGTTAAAAGACCAAAATCAGGCACTCGAATTTATCGTTTTTCTTGGGTATATATTTAGAACACTGGCCACTGATTTATTCAGCGAGCACTTAGTACTTGTTGGAGACACGCAGAGGTGAATAAAACTCAGTCTGTCTCCTGAAGGTGCTCGTGGGGTCCTCCTGAGTCAGCCAGAGGCGGGAGCCACAGAGCAGCCTCCTTTCCGGCGACTGCTGCCTGGGAAGTGCAGGCCCAGCCTGACAGCTCTTCCACATTTTCAGAAGAAATGTGGAGATCTGGACTTTTATGGAAAAATCACCTGATTTCTAAATGTTGACCAACTAGAAATTTGAAAGGCAAAACACATGAAACAATAACTATCCAGGCAAACAAAACAGGCCCGCAGCCCTGGCCCCTGGGGACGTCCCACTGACCTGAGCTCCCACGAGACAGGGAGCAGCCCCGCCCTTGCCCAGGGGCTGAGAGCTAGTCACCCAGTCTCGGCTTGAAAGACAACCAGTCTACGGATACTGCAGACCAGCTCTGTGTAAAACAGAAAATCTGAAATACAGTCTGACACTCCTCTTCTGGTGGTTCGCTTTGTGGTTGGAAAATTCTTGGAGGCTGAAAACACGCCATCCTTAAACTCAAGCGTTCTCAAAAATCAGGAAATTCCAAAGTCAAGGTTCCTTTTGCAATAATCACACATTGCTGTTTCCTTGATTTGGGTGCACACAGCCTTTCTCTCCACTTTGTTCGGGACATTCCCTCAAGTTCCCAGGATGTGACACAACCCAGAGACTCAGCCCTCACAGGCGGCTGCTGAACGCTCAGCCCTGGCGTTTCCTCCCCACTGCAGGGCCCTCTCCCGCTCACTTCTCACACTCAGCTCCACACCTGGGTTGGGTTGGGTTTTGTTTCATTTTTTTTTAGTTCATTCTGTAATGCTGTAAAAAAAGGTGGGAGATGAAGGCCCATTTGTAAGAAAGAAAACTACTGTCAGGAATGTAGACTGTTACTTATGAAGGTCAAGACACAGAAGTTTGGGGAAGAGCAGTTTCAAGAATGTACCACAATATCTTGACAGTTGGGTTTTTGGACATCACAGCCCACCATTCGTGTCCCGCCTTCGCAGGACAGATGAAGAGGAAGAGGAGGCGAGCATAGGATTAGCTCCCTGCCGCTGCCGCTCAGCCCCAGCTCTGCTTATAAATCACTGTCTCACCATTAGCATCTCCTGCCCCTCCTTCTTTCCCTGCCTTCCTGGGGCCAGAGGAGCCGAATCTTCTTCTACCCACAGCCTAGCTAAGCCTCTCCCTTCTACATAAGGTCCATTTTCAAGTCAGTTCCAAAGCCCTGGTCACCCTGCGCTATCTCCCGGCTTCAGTCTTCACATGCATTGTGCATTCAAAGAGTTACTACCCTACCCCACAAATGACCTTTATGACTTCTCCTTCCCCTGAAAACTCCGTGAGGGTTGGGTGATGTCTTATGCTTCTTAAGGACTTCACATACTTTGTGTAGAAAAGTCACTCAAGCATTTCTAGCTGATTGATAGAATTATTGCTTACAGCATTAAAAAATCGAAGACAATGAGATCTTTTTCCTGGAAATATTCTACTGGAATTCTTAGTCTACCAGGTCAGCCCCAAACCAGAAATAGAGGTGTCTTGTCGTAGGTAACACTGGTCCTCTTTGCTGTCAAGATTATCCAGATGCTCTTTAGAGATGACCCCACTGACAGGAGGAGGAACATTTAGGCCAATTTTTCTTCCGCCTTCCTTATGACCCGCTTCTGCCAGACACTAACTACACTGCCGGCAAATCCTTGGTGTTTCCCGAATCGGTTCCAGAGAGTATATGGCAGGTTACGGGCCCTTGGACACATAGACTTCAGTTTGAGTCCTGGTTCAATCACCTAGTAGCTATAAAATCTTGGAGAAAAACCACTTAAATGTCTCTGAAGCTCAACTTCTTCATCTTTAAAATAGGGATAACTTGGGAGGGTTGTGGTGAAACGCAATGAGATAATATTCATGCAAAAATGTCTGAAACATAGTAGTTGCTCAATAAATGGTTAGTTATTACTATTAAAAGGAAATCAAGATCAGGAAGAAAGAAAAGAAGAGGAGGGTATGGACATATTTCCTAATTTTTCTTTTTCTTCCATTTTCCTTCTTGGGTCTGGAAATGTCCCCATTAGGGGCTCCCAAGAAAGGGTGAGAGTCCTTTTTTCTGAATTCTGTGAGCCGAAAGGTTCATTTCCATCAGCCTGGGGTGGTTCAGATCTGGACCTGCCCTCAGGCAGGAAGATGAGCAGCTACGGGCACCACGGGGGCAGTGATTTTTACTTTTAATCCAAGAACCGTTCCTGAGACACATCAGACCCTCAATAAATACCTGTTTATTGAATGAACACCTTCCAGCTCAAAGCCGCATGGGATGCAGAGTTGCCTCCTGGACTTCCTCATCACGGTACCCACAGAGCCTGGTCCTACCTCTCACTTGCCCTGCAGGAATCTGCTACTGACGTTTAAAAATAACCCTGCAGTTTCTGTGGCTGTGACACACACAGCAGGGGCTTATTCACAAGAAATCCTGGGAGCCCAGAGGTTGCCATGGACACACCAGGCCCCAGCGCCAGCTCCCACCAAGCAGCACTGAGGCCTTGAGTCCAACAGGTGATGATTCCGCAGGTCCAACTCGCAGACAAATGCAAAAAAGGCCGGGGGCGGGGGGATCAGCTCTCAGGACTGCTCTGATCCCAAGTGTGAAAAAAAATACTAATTTTCTAAAATCATGCCTCATTGGAGCAAAGCTAAGCAACAATATGCACTTTCTTTCCATAATACCGGTAGAGAAATGTAAAAACCAATTCTAAAACTTCTGGATACTTCAGTTTTGAAGTGCCACTCTAGCGGGTGGGAGTTGGGGGGGAAACCTGCCAAACAATATCTCAAAACTGGAATGGAAACAAGCATTATCTTCAAGTGGCCCTAGGCTTGTTTTTCTTTCTAAAACCAAGGATAGGAGACAGTACGCAGCCACAGAAATATGACTTACCCTCCATAATGTACCGCATTAGCGATTCAGGCCAGGTGGCAGGCGGCCTTGGTCACAGGGGAGGGAAGGCCGCCTGCCTCCAGGCCAGCAGGCTGTAGGCGGGGCAAAGACTCAGCGAGAACTAAACCACTCCTGGGTGACCAGGAAAGCCCCGTTCCGTGTGGTTTCATTTTGGAGACAGTAGAGCCCACCTCACTGGCAGATACATCTTGGCATCAGACACTCCATTTCTCTCACAGTTAAACCAAACTGTTACCACTTCTAGCAAATGGTGATAGTGGGAATAGAAGACGGTAGCCCTTTACTTTTACTCAGTGCCTGTCTGAACCGTTTTAAACATCTCAGAAATAGCACGTATCACTATACAGTTGAGAAACACAGTATGTTCCCCCAAATGAGCAGTGTTCACACCCTGAACTTGCCGTGACTCCCCCTTCACCTCCTTCTGCCCTGCCGATGACAACCAGCAGTCTTGGTAATGACGGCACTGACTGGTCTGCAATACTACTCAGGGCAGATAGAGAACAGGGGGACAGTGACCAGAGGGGAGAGGGGAGAGAATTTCAGGGAAAAGGGGGAAGGATTTACAGGAGCAAATATAAAGGACACATGGACAAAGACTAAGGGGGGTGGAAATGGGAGGGAGGTGGGGAGCACTGAGGGGGCTGTGATGGGAGTAAAAGACAGAAAACTGTACTTGAACAATTAAATTAAAAAAAAAAAAACACTTGGGGGCAAATAACACTCTGGGGTGGATCGGCCTTGAATCCGTCAGCTCCTCAGTGAGCAGAGTCTGCATAGAGAGTTCAGAGGTGGGACGCACGGGATGGCCTCATGCTGTGCCCAGCAGGGCTGTGACCACCTGGCCCTGCAGCAGAACCACCAGAGGCACGGGGCCCTAACAAGCCCGAAGGACCTACCGCCTCTGTCACGAAAGGGAGAGCTCCGAGGTCTGTTTTTTTAATCCTCACCTAAGGATATGTTTTTATTGACTTTAGAGAGAGAGAGAGAGAAACATCGATGTGGCAGAGAAATAACAATCAGTTCCCTTCTGTGCGTGCCTTGACCAGGGATTGAACCCGTAACCTAAGTATGTACCCTGACTGGGATTTGAACCCACAACCTTTTGGTGTATGGGATAGTGCTCCAACCAACTGAGCCACCCAGCCAGGGCTCCACAGTCTGTTCTTCAAGAACAAGACAAGGAGCTCCAGTTGGGCTATGCTGCTATGGCAGTAATTCATTCCAGCAGCTTCCACACATCCTCGTTACTAGTCAGCCAACTGCCCTCTGTGAGTCACAGGCTCGGAGGTTATGCTGCAGGTCATGTGGCCTTTTCTCGGAGGTGTGATCTAAAGTTACCACCACAGGCACCACATCAATCTCCTGGGGATCCTGTCCACAGCCACTGTTCCATGCGGCTGCTTCAGCCATCCTTCTAAAGTGGCCATGTGTTCAAGTCAGCCGCTGTTGAATACCCTTCATCAGCTCTCTCCTGTATCCAGCGTGGGGTACTAAGCAGACCACAAAAATCAGAGCAATGGTTGAGCAAGGTGGCATAAGACAGAACTGCCAGGAAGGGAAGAAACAAGGTGACAGGAAGCAGCCGGGAGACTTTACACAGAACATGGTCAGGGAAGGCCTTTCTCAGGTTGCCTGGATATACAGACCTGGAGGGTGAAAAGCTGGGGAAACCTGCAAAGCACTCCAGGCAGGCGTGTGTATGCCATGGGCAAGGCACAGAAACGCTCTCCTCTCTCCTGACCTCTGGGCTAGTTTAGTTACCTACCCACTGATATTTGGACTCTCAGGTGTAATGGTTACTTCAACCTTAATATATCCAAACCCACTCCTAATAACTGTCCCTGACCAAATTGCAAGAGCCTGCTCCTCACATATTGTTCCCCAACTCAGTGAGAGGCAGCTGCATTTTTCCACTGCCCGGGCCAAAATCACAGACATCATCCGAGACTCCCCTTTTTCTCTGAGAACTTGTTGCCTTTACTCTCAGCACACTGCAGGCACCCTACCGTTTCCATTGCTGTCAGTCCGGTCTTAGCTATCTTGTGCCTAGATCATTGCCTGAGCCCTTATTTGGTCTTTCTGCTTCCTCCTGCCTGCTCTACCATAGAGCCCCCACACAGCAGACAGAGGCATGTGTGGCTCAGAACCCTCTGACCACATCCCCTCTCACTCAAGGTTAAGCCAAGCCCTTACAATGACCTTCAAGGCCCTATGGAGTAAGCTACCAACTACCCCTCTAGCTTCACCTCCTGCTACTCTCCCGCTTGTCACACTGCTCTTCAGACAGACCTAGCACACGCCTGCCTCAGGGCCTTTGTACCTGCTGTTCCCCCAAATCACCCTGACTCACTTCTTCACTTCCTTCAGGTCTCTGTTCAAATACCAGAGACAGAGGCAGTGCTATCTTTGAGCAGATGGGTGAGGGGTGTGTTCTAAACAAGAATGATCTGGAGTTTGTCCAAGGGAAAACAAAATGAAGGATTACAGAAAAAGCCCAAACGTAGCCACATACATAAAGCAGTGGTTCACCAGTAGTGGCCACTCTTGTGTGGCTGAGGGGCTGGGAGGTGTACTGGTAAAGCTCTGAGGTTTTTCTGTATGGCTCTGGTAGGTATGGCACACTCAGCTTGTGGAAAGTCATCGAGTTGTATATTCATAATGTATGCACTCTTCTGAATGCATATTTAAAGGCCAATAAAATATAAACTCAATACACACAGCCCTTCTTCAACATTTGAGAGCAAAAAAATAGTGCCCTGATGAAACCCGACAACCAATTTTCATTTTGTCTCCCTGTGCAAATAGACTTACCATCCCATTGTCGCACTGGTCAGGATCGTATCAAACAGCAGTATGGATAAACCAGCTGTGATCACCTGCAGAAACAGTTCCAACAAAAGGTCACCAGAGTGGTAGGACTTTGGAAACTGCCTATAAAGCCCTTTTTCACAAGCTTAGCTCGTGTTAGCTCAGATCCCCAACGTTAACATTTCTTTCCCCTTCACATCCTTCTCCCCACACTTCCTAGTCCGCTGTATTTATGGTTGCCTCGGAGCCAAGTGTGCAGTGTGGAAAATGTTAAATCCTAGTCTATTTTGGAGGTGGGAATCTTCAAAGAAGTATTTCATTTCCAAACCCTTCAAAAGAGGAGGCGCAGGGCCAACATCTCACTCATCTCTCTCCAGGGCAGGGCACGGTAAGAACACTTATTTCCATCCTCTCTCAGGCTGAGTGGAATTAATTCCTAAGGTCAATGGTGCTCATTAACCTGTTCCCAGTTCCTCCAGATAAAAACTATCTGTCAACCTGCCTTTGCCCATAGCACCGTCCTTCCCCTGTCCTAACACCTCTGTCTTTGGCCTATGTCACAGATTCTGAGAAACCAGGTGCTTCCTGGGGAAGAGAGCAATTAAATCATTAATTATTTGTGAATATCTAGAAGATGGGGGTGGGGGGGGTGGGGGAGAGGTTACTCCCACACCTTTCTGAGCTAGAAATTACAGAAAAGTATCTTCGGAGTGTCAGTAACAGGATTTCTGCACTAACTCTCAACTGTTGACACAGAGAATGTATGTGAACCAAAGACCCAATTTTGTCAACACTTAGAATGTCTTCTCAAAAGAAGATTTTATTTTTTCTTAACCGAGAATTCTGCATTCTGGAATGCCAAACAGCTTCCACTGGGAAGGTCACCCTGAGGACTGACTGGCTTTTGTGCAAAAAGAAGTAAGAAGCAGGCTGCATTGGGATGGGTCACTCAGGCTGGGTGCCCTCAGAAGTGTCAACCACCGCCTCACTCAAGGGGACTTCACGTGCTGTCATAGAGGCCTCTTAGGTCTTCATGGGAGTGGACGGACAGAAGGAAGGAGAATGTCTACAGAGTCTTGTCTTCAGTCATTTACCACCTCAAAAAGAAGTCTTGAGTATAAACCGGGAACTCTGGGTGGGTAAACTTCGTGTGATTTGGAGCCTTTGTAGTTTACCCATTTGGGGTCACTCTCTGTTTGCTTCCCTTCACTGATTTGCAGCCAAAAACTTTGACAACAAAAAAAGACCTTTGTTGTCCTCAGGAACAAAAAAGAAGCGGCAATAAGGTCAGAGAGTCAATTGGGAAGCAGAGCCCAAAGGATGAATAAAGAATTTTTTCAAAATACTGGGTGGTGGGCTTCATCTCAGAAAGTTTGGTGAATGGCACCCGTCCCCCACCCCACCCCTTTTGGTTTATTTAGGACCTTTGCATCTATGGTATAAATAAAGTGGGCGTAAAGTTTTATTATCTTGCAATGCAACAGTCTGGTTTTGAAAACAAGGTTAACTAGCCACATACGTTAGTTCATCAGCTTCCCTTATTTCCCAGTAAAGGGTAAAGATGATCTTTACCACAGAAACTTCTGGTTAGCGGTGATTGTTCATGGCCACTGTCCTAATCAAGCCTTCTCTTTTTTAAAAAGAAATATTTTATTTATTTATTTTTAGAGAGGGGGAAAGAGGGAGAAAGAGAGAGAGAAAAACATCAATGTGTGGTTGCCTCTCACATGTCCCCTACTGGGGACCTGGCCTGCAACTCAGGCATGTGCCCTGACTGGGAATCGAACCAGCAACCCTTTGCTTCACAGGCCTGTGCTCAGTCCACTGAGCTCACCAGCCAGGGCTCAAGTCTTCTCTTTATTTTTATTCCAGCTTGCCATTTTCAGTTTTTCCAAACATGAATTTCATCTAGGTTTTCCAACTTATTACATTTAGCTGTTTAGAAAAATCTTATTTTTATCTCAACTTGTACCATGTTTATCACCTTCCCTTTTATTCTTATTTTAATTGTCATTTTACCCTTCTTTCCCCCACTTTCCTTACTCTTGACCAAAGTTAGTCTTGTTAACCCCACTCTACTCTGGAAACTGCTTGGACATTTCCTGGGATGGTGCTAGGAGATGTATTTCTTGGACTTTCTTGGAAGAAGGCTCCATTCTGCTGAAGGGTGTTAGAGATGTCGGAAGCCTGGGGTAACGGGATACTTCACTCCGTTTCTGAAAGTGTTCCTAATTCTTCACCATTGTCCTATCTCCTTTGCTCCTTTTTACCAGCTCTTTTTTCTCTTCCCCCCCCCAACTTTGTCGAGGAATACTTGACAAAGATAATTGTGTATCTTTAAATATATGTGATTAGGACAAGGTCATGATTTGCTACACATATATATTCAAGACCTTTTTTGATCAGTTTCTCTCATTATTCTCTGATTGGCTCTTTCATGACTTTCAGTCTGGTTTGCGAAGCTCACACCCCGCCAACGCCCTGAACAGGCACAGCCTAGGACGTGTGCCTCTGTGCCTCTGTCCTCTGTGAGTTTCTTTAGCACAGGAAAACCTCATCTGCTGTGAGACAGATAGCTGGCCTGCTTCTACCTATTGACTGCACCTTTTGCCAAGAAAAACACATCTTAACATTTTCAGACCAACCCTTACTTGAAAATAAGGTTGGTTTAGTAGTCACACTGGTGCCTTTGCCATCCGTTGCTCCCTGGAAATGTTTGCATAGTCTCCTGACTTCCTCCCAGGCCACTTTTTCGAACTTCTCTAAATTTTTCTCTCTCAATGAGCAAATGCTCTGCTGTCTGATTCACTGAAACTTCACAAATAGGTTTGTCTTATTTCCATAGAGAATGTACAGTGATTTGTTTGCACTGTCCAGCTCCTATGGAGTTAGGTGGGCCATCTTGTAATCTATTTCAGCAAGAACTCATGGTTTCTTAGGCTTCTCTACTGTATTTCCATTACCTGCGCTAGCAGTCAGCTCTTTCTGGAGTCTCCCCCCCCACACACACACATACACAGAGTCACCCAAGTTCCACCACATAAGAATGAGCATCAGCCAACAACATCTCACTGAGGGGCAGCTGGTCAGCCAACTTGCCCACTTAAGTGACTTATACTCACACCCACTCACTGTATGTGAGGTTCAAATTCATGCCTCAGAAAAGTGACAGATTTCTATGAGCCATGGCTAGCTGTCAGGGTTGCTCAAGAGAACTCAAAGGTGCGAATGATAAACCTCCGCATGCCAAGAGCCCACTCCATTTCTAATTCCACTGAGGAGCAAACAAAAGCCAGGGGAGGCTGGGTGTGAAAGTCTGGGTACAGAATGTCTCACACACAGTCACCCGAGGGCAGAGCCTGAGAGGCAGAAGGGACTCCCTAAGCTCAGAGGTGGAGAAACTGCAACCCAGAGATGGTGTGTGACTTGCTCCAGCAGCCTGGCTTCTTCATGCAGTGAGCAGTAGAACCAGCGCCCCGACTCCCAGGTCAGCCTTCTCTCACAGCCAGAAACTCATGAGTCTACTGAGAGGCATGCAGCCTTTTGGTGGGGGAAAAGAACTCACTGTAATCAGGGACTCAAATGGGTATTTGCAAACCCCTGTTCACAGCAGCAATACACAAGCCAAAATGTGGAGTAACCCAAGAATCCATCAAAGGATGAATGGACAAGCAAAAAGTGAAGTATATGCACAATGGAATATTATTCAGCCTTAAGAAGGAAGGAAATTCTGCAATATGCTACAACATAAATGAACTTTGAGGACATTATGCTAAGTGAATTGAGCCAGACACAGGACAAACACTGCAGGATTCCACCCACATGAGATACCTAGAGTAGTCAAACTTAGAGACGGTAGAATCGAGGCTGCCAGGGCTGGGAAGAAGGGGGAGTTAGTGTGTAATGGGTGCAGAGTTTCCGCTGGGGATGACAGACATTCATTTCTGGAGATGGATGTCAGTAAAAGCATGAACTTTCTTTTTAAACTTCTAAATGGCTAAAATCTATTCATGAAAAAGGCTTCAAGTTACTCTTAGGACTTGACATTCAAGAGACACAAAAGTAGCAGCCATTATTCCAAATTGTTCTTGCTTCCATAAAGCACTTTTCTAAAAACACAAACTTTTCTCCAAAGAAGAAAGAGCTTTGCGGTCTGAGGAATGTCTCCTTCGCACACGAAGATCTGAATAACAAACAACAGGACCAGCCACGGGCGGGTGCGGGTGCCAACGACGCAAAACAAAATACATTGTGTCTGCAGTGGGGCTTTGAACCTCCTGGCTCTGTCAACGGATGCCACAACCTCTGTGTTATGTAAACAGAGTTTGGTATTTAAAGCAGGTCGGGTTTGTTTTTTAAACATTTATTTCAATCCTAAAACAAATTTTCTGTTTGTTTAAAAGAAAGTACAGGGGAGTGGATGTTAATGGGAACCTGCCAGATAGTCATGTCTTTGGGGGAGAATCAGAGATTCTGGCCTGTTATTTGGTGCTAAGTTTTTTGTTTGTTGTTTTAAATGCATATGCGTTTCTTTCAAAAGTAACTACAGCATAGATAGCGGGCCCTTCCCTGTAACTGCCTCACTTAGAGCCCGTGCCTCCCCTGCTTAGACCCGCTGAAACGTTTCAAACAGTTTCATACCATCGTCTTGCTTTTGCTCAGCAAGTTCTCTCTGCCTGGAATAATTTCACAGACCTCCCCAGGTAATTCTGACTCACCTTTTGAAAATCCTATTCTAGAACACTTTTCCTGAACCTGGCCTACCCACACATCCAGGGGATCAGGCACTCCTGGGGCCTCCCCTAACGACCCGCCACTGCACATGCCAACCACTGACTGGTGTGGCCCCCACCCGGTTGGGGGGCGCACTATCCACCTCCGTGTGTTTGAGGCCTAGCAACAAGCACTTGTACATGGTAAGTGCATGATGGTTGCATAAGCCCAAAGGTCACAGTATTGTTTATTTTAAAATTCCTTTTCATGCATTAGGGATCCTTGGAGCCTAGACCTGAGAACTATGGGGTCACTCTCTCTGCCTGTAATCTCTGCTTCTTTGATCATCACTTCCATGGGGCTAGAAAGAGCTCCATGGAGAAGATGGAGATGATCTTTCTGGTTCCTAGTCCAAAAATGCCAGGGAAGATTCTGATTGGCTCCTGGACCAATTGATCGTGGCCTGGGAGGCAGAGTCATGTAAGAACATGGAAACTGACCCTTCACCTTCATGGTTGGAATGGAGAAGGGGACACTTCCCTGGAGCAAGGCGGGGAAAGTGCTAGGCAGACAGGACAAGAGATGCCTTCTGCGCCCTTGCCGTAAACATCACCTGGGACCTTGCAGGAAATGCAGGACTTTGGGCCCCACCGCAGTCCTACTGGAACATATCCCCAGGTGACATGCACGCATTACAACGTGAGGAGCTCCGTGCTACACCCTCCAGTGCCGGTGCCGTCTCACCACCTGCTCTGTCCAGCTGGCACAGCCACATCTTCCGGGAAAGGCAGACTCCGGCTTTCTCACGGGCAGCAGAGCCGGGGGCACGTGTCACGACGGGCACGACCGTCCTGGAGTCCGTGTCGCAGAGTCACATATGAATGTGACTAACCCAGCCTTCCTTCTGGGTTAAAGAGTAAATCTAATAAAAATCTAAGAGCAGGCTTTCTTTCCCCTCCCCCCAGAATCTAAGGAACTACTCCAAGTCCACCAGAAATAAACCACAGCTCAGGCTAAGAACTCTATTAAATGTTTTAAAAAATACTCAAAGAACCCTCATTACTAATTCTACGATTTATTAACATGATCAATGTAATTAGTAAGTAGAGACAGCTCACGCTAAACTCTGGCTGTGGTTGCTAACAGTACTTGGTATCACCTCACTGAAATACACAGCGAGCCATCAATTCTGTCAGGTGTCAGGAAGACAACACTTACCACAAACACAGTGGGACTGAGAACACAGAGAAACAGAAAGAGGTGGGGGGGGGTCACGTGACGGAAGGATAAGTTTCAAACCAACAGAAATCTTAGATGACTTTTTTTCAATTATGTTTACTTAGATGCCTTTTCAACAAACTCCTACATTTCACAGAAGAAGATACATGAGAAGAGTGTTAGAAAAAATGTGACATGAATACCTAGTTCATGAAAAGTAAGGGAGGAAAGTAACCAACATTTAAAGAGGGCCTAAGAGGTCCATGGCCGACCCCCGGCTCTCTAGTGTCACATGTATTATATGCACCCAGGTGCTCACAGACGGTGCGTGGCCCCATGTTACGGNCACGTGACGGAAGGATAAGTTTCAAACCAACTTAGATGAAATCTTAGAAATCTTAGATGACTTTTTTTCAATTATGTTTACTTAGATGCCTTTTCAACAAACTCCTACATTTCACAGAAGAAGATACACGAGAAGAGTGTTAGAAAAAATGTGACATGAATACCTAGTTCATGAAAAGTAAGGGAGGAAAGTAACCAACATTTAAAGAGGGCCTAAGAGGTCCATGGCCGACCCCCGGCTCTCTAGTGTCACATGTATTATATGCACCCAGGTGCTCACAGACGGTGCGTGGCCCCATGTTACGGACGAAGACACTGAAGCTCCCAGAGGTTAAAAACCTTTCTCAAAGCACAGTCATGACAAAGGAAGAGTTGGAACTAACACTCAGGGCTATTCTCCTTTTCCATCTCTAAACTACCCTTGGTGGTAGCTTTGCTTAACCCTGGCGATTTCACCTTGAATTCAGTAGTTCTCAAACTTGTGTGCACACCAAAATATCCTGAAATGTTTAGGAAAAAAAAAAACCTAAAGTACAGTCCCATATCAATCAAATTGGCGTATCTTATAACGAAGCCCAGGTACCAGAATTTTAAAAGATCCCCTTGTAATAATTCTCATAAGAAGCAAGAGTAGAGTCCATGATTGCTGATGTATTATTAGTCTGAGCAGAAGTGTCCATCAAATTGCCAAACATTCATAATAGGACAGAACCTGGTCAAAAAGGCATCATCATTACTACCACCTTTATCACCACTCTCATCACGGGTCTCATTTGCCGCACTGTATACCCCTCCCATCAGCAGTGTAGGAGGGTCCCCAATTTCCTCACACTCTTGCTCTTATCTGTCATTTTTATTATCACCATCTTAGTGGATGTGAAGTGGTGTCTCATTGTGGTTTTGATTCGCATTTCCCTGATGAGAACATATTTTCATAGGCACACTGGTCATTTCTTTATCTTCTTGGGAAAACTGTCTGTACAGATCCCTTGTCCATTTTTCAACCAAGTTATCTATTTTTTCACTATTGAGTTTAAAATTTCTTTACAGATTCTAGATACAAGTCCCTTATCAGGTATATGAGGGGGCACCAAAAAAATAGAATTTATTTACAAAAAATTCTGTATTTATTCTTACATGTTTGAAGCTCAGTCACCTTCAAAGTTCTCTCCATTTGATGCAACATTCCTATTGAGACTTTTTTACACTGCTCAAAATAGTTTTGAACCCGTAGATTTTGATGCCTTCTAGTGCTTCTGTCATTTTTTGTTTTACCTCTTCCACAGTGGCAAAATGTTTCCCCTTGAGGACTTCTTTCATCCAGGGAAACAAAAAAAAGTTGCTCAGGGCAAGACTGGGTGAATAGGGAGGGTGGGGCATGGGGGTCATGTCATTTTGGGTCAAAAACTGAAGATCACTCAGTGTGGTGTGGGAAGGTGTGCTCATAAATCACCCATCATGAAATGAGCAAACACTTTTGAGTCTTCAAAAAAATTTCACTGAAGCCAAACACAGCTTTTCACAACAATAGCAGCTGGTACACTGATACAGATAGGTTCCTAGAACACTTTCCTCATGGGGGAAGCCCTCCAAAAGATAGTTCTTGGTTTTTTTTTGGACCCCCCCCTATATGATTTGTCTGTAAATTGTCTTTTTGTTTTCTTAATGGTGTCCTGTGTAGCACAAAAGTTTTTAATTTTGATGAAGTCCAATTTATCTATTTTCTTCTTTTGTTGCTTGCATTTTTGGTGTTAAGATCACATTCTGAGTACAAAGGAATTGTCTATCGCTATTCCATCCAACACCATAACTAACATTATACAGGTATCATACCTTTATATCATGGCTTCCTTTTTTATAGAGCCATTTATTCATTCTACCTTCAAACACTTACCTACTATTTTAAAACATTATCCAAATTATGTACCGCATTATTTGACTTATAATGAGTTTCCAATGTGATTTTAGGAAAGACACCGATATTGCGCATGCTATGTGACATGAATCTGAGGTTTTGTGATTCAACAGATATCTGGAGATTAAGAGATCTAATAAGCATACACAGCAGACCCTCAAATAAAATTATTTTATTTTATGTTTTGATGAGAAAAAAAATCAATTCCCAGCCGTAGCCACTGCCTATGGAGTTTGCACATTCTCCCCGTGTCTATATCGGTTTTCTCTGGGTACTCTGGTTTTCTCCCACAGCCCAGAGATGTGCACCTGAGGTGAACTGGCATGTCTCATCGTTCCAGTATGAGGGAAATGTGGCGTGGGTGTGGGCGTGCCCAGAGGTGGAATGGCATCCTGTCCAGGGTTGGTTCCTGCCTTGTGCCCTGAACTGTAATAAGCAGGTTGGAAAATAATTGTCATACTTGCTTTTATTAATCTTTCCTAAATGTATGTATAGCTCCTACTTACTTAATCATTTATTTTATTATCTTTCAAGTGGCATTAGATATCACCTTTATTGTACTATAGAAAAAGACCTGAAAAAAGTGTGAAATTTTGAAACCATTTATCTTATTTTATTTTTTATTCCCACCGAAGGAAGTTTTTTCCATTGTTTTTAGAGAGAAAGGAATGGAGAGAAACATCAATTTGGGAGAGAAACATTGATTAGTTGCCTCCTGTACACACCTGGAGTGGGGAACCACACACTCCCAGACTGAAGATTGCATGCACCTGGATTGGGGATTGAACCCTCAAACTACGTATGTGCTCTGACTGGGAATTGAACCTGCAACCCTTTGGTTATAGGATTGCTCCTTCCAACTGAGCCACATTGGCTAGGGAGAAACCATTTTTTGTATGTGTGAAATGGTTATTAACAAGTATATATAAGCTTATGATTCCAATTAAAATATAGTTCACAATTATTTCAATGTTTAATAATAGTAGTGTTTTGGGTCCTTATTTAGAAGTCTGGTGATGTTTTATGACCAGGAATATGCTGTAGGAACTTAACTCTCATATATATCAATTAGTCTGCGGTAAAACTGGTTTTATTATATGTCGTTTCACTTAAAGTTGCAGTTTCCAAGAACCTATTGACAATGTTAAGTGAGGATTTACTGTATATTTAATGAAAGAATCTAGAAAACTTTATGTACTAATTCATCTAATAGATTCATAGTAATTTTGAAGAGTATGGTGACCAGTGTTTTAAAGTAGGAATAAAGGAGTAAAGTGTTTAGGTTACCTAATCTTTCCCCCAAATTTTAGCACTTTAAAGATGTCATGCTATTGTCTATTGGTACTCATAATTTCAGCTGAAATGTCAGTTACATTCTAAATGTAAGGTAATTTTTTTCTCTGCTTGATTTGAAGACTTTCTCTCCATCTTTGGTTTTCAACAGTTTGACTGGGCTATGCCTTGGAGTGTTTAGGTATGGATTTGTGTTTTTTTGTTTGTGGGTTGATGTCTTTCAGCAGTTTTGGAAAATCTTCAGCCATTCTCCTTTTGAATATTGATTCTCCTCAATTTCTCTATTTATAGCTTCTAGCACCTCAATTACATATATAGTAGACTTTTAAAACTATTTCCTACATGTCTCTCATGCTTTGTTCTCTTCTTTTTACTATTTTCCCCTCATGATGCTTCACTAATCCAGCTACACCATATCCAGGCTGCTCTTAGATGCATCTAATAAGTTATTAATTTCAGATATATTTTTCAGTTCAATAATAACTATTTGATTTTTTATAGATTCTAATTTTTCACTGAAATTCTCCCATGATTTAATATTTTCTCCTTTGTTTTAAAAAACATATTATTCATAGTCATTTTAAAATTATTGCTGGCATTAATATCTGGATTATTTGCAGTTCTGTTGATATTATTTTTTCCACTTAGTCCTATTTTTCTGACTCTTCACATGTCTATAAATTTGATCATATGCTGACATTGTATATAAGAAAACTGTAAAGGCTCCAGCGGATAGTTTCAGCAAAAAGTGTTGCCCCTTCCCTCTAATAGGATGATGGGCTCAATCTAGTCAGGAATTGGATGAATCACAGATGGGCTGCAGCTCTGGTAAGACTCAATCCCTCTCTATTTACCTTGTCCTTCAGGAATGGCCCTCACACACGTGTTTGAGACCTTGCTGGATCTCTATGTCCTCATCCCTGAAAGTTCAACCTTTCAGAAATTTTGACCTTAGCTTTTCAGCCTCCCATCCCACACAGGTTCAAAATCTGGCATTTGTACATGTGCTGCAGCCTTCTCTTTCTAGCAGATTTTATCTCCTAAACACGTCAAGGAGATAAGAATTTTCCTGTTTCCTTCCTGGGCTAGCCTGCCGCCTCCTGAACTGCCCCAAGGACTCAGCAAACGTCTCATGGGAAAATCGTACTGGCCTTTGGGACTCCTCTAGTTTCCGATCTATCAAGCCAGTTCCACATAACTGCCAAAAGCTCTGGTACTTTCTTTTTCCTGCAGAATATTTCCTCTTCTTGAACCAAGCCAGATCCTTAGCCCACACCCAGTACCAACAAATATCACTCCCCCCCTTTTCTCACCCCCATGGGAAAAAACAGCCTGTGTTACTCAGTATACCTAGGAAGGGTTCTTCTTTCTCTAGAAATTTATTTAATTTAGTTCTCACTACCGTCACAGATCTCCAGTTTCTTTTAAAATGATTTCTGCAATTCTCCCCACCCCCAGTCATTTTAGTTAAATGTTGGTCTGTCATAACGTATGATATTCTACTCTGAAATAGAATGTTTCCCTTCAACATGTAGATGAAAAAATAAGACTCAGAGAGGTGGTTTAAGCCACTGGTTTTCCCTCAGGGTTGGTCATCCACTATTTCCCTAGAGCTTCCTTGCACGTCACGCTGAGGCAAGGTAGGAGCTTTTACCTCATTCGTTCTGTACATCTTCCTAGTCAGTGACAGTCTTGTTAACTTATCATTACAATTTTAATTAGCCTTGTTTTTTTGTCTTTGTCTAGGACTTCATATACAACAGCCTGGAGCAACAGGACTTTTTGATGGGTGCAGTCCCTCTCTCTTCAGAGTTTCTGATACGATGCAACTGACGGTGATTACTAAGGCGGCTGGAGGTGAGGAGAACATTCAGTTTCTTCTGATTCTCTCTGCCTCCAGGGAGAGAAACTCTTCTGCCTTCTACATTTTCACTTCCTTCCAAGTTCACTCAATGGAAAGAGTTATTCATCTCCCTGTATGTCTACTGAGGCTCATTACAATGGTTAGTGGGACTCTAGTGCTTTAAAGGCAAGAACCAGACTCCATATGCATTCTTTTTTCTCTTGAATCCATGTAATAAAATTATCTTCTGTCTCTGTCTCCTCCTGTTGGAGGTGGAAATGGAGGATGGGGAGGACACCATGCTTCCTACAAAAGCAGAAGGCTTTTAAGTCTCTAAACCAAGGTTGAGTTATTCAACTCAAATTTTTTTCCCCACTTGCCGTATGATTCCTTGTCCGTATGTTCTCTTAGTCTATATCCAAAGAAGGAAGAAAGAGTGGGTAGTAGAGTTCAAGTACCAAAACTCTGAACGTTTTAACACATGCTATGTTCTGACTTTTCCTACCATCTGACACTGGCCCTTTGGTTATAACTTCAGAATTCTGTGAACCTTTAGACCTTTCTTTTCTCTCAGACTTGCAATTTGTCTGGCACAGTTGTGTAGAAGGTGTGAGCTGTTCCCTGAGCTGGGTGTCAGGCTTTTCTCGGTAGTACTCACATTTCTCAAAAGGCCACAGCAATATCATGTTTGCTGAAGTGATGTTTTCCGGGACCTTTGGAAGCGTTCTTCCTTTCATCTCTCTGTGGGTGTACCACTTCCACTCATCCTAAAATACCTGATTTGGGTGGATTTTGCTTGCTTATTTGCTATTTTCTTTAAATAAAAAGGTTATAAACTTTCCAAAATACCATATCTTTTCCAAGTAGTATAAAGAGCCAAATAATGTTGACAACTATTCAATTGCAGAAGACAAATGGGGAGTTTGGGACGACCCTATATTCCCCTGTAACTCGATTCACTGACAGCGTGGTGTGGAGTCAATGGATTCTTCATTCTAGTACTTTACACTTTCTCAGCTTTCTGGGTTTCATTTTATTAAGCAAATGTACTCATCCACTGTCAAATTTACTCTTAGAACGATGAGTTTCTGCCAATTATTTTTTAAACTTTTGTCCTGCTGATTAAAATGTTCTATTGGTCTTCTAACTTAAGCAATACTCTTTCTGGAAAGGAAGGGCATGTGGCTAAGGTATTTTTATTTTCTAAGTTGTTTTGATTCACTCAGAGGGTAGATCTAATCTCTGCCGTTTATTTTTAGAAATGAAATGAATTTAAGCACAAAGGAGCTTTAAATAAAAACTCCGTAATTATACTTACTCCAAGGCTGTGAGGATTTTTTTCATCTCTTTTTGATATAACAATAACTTCAATTTCTGTTATACTTAGCAATAATGGAGGTGAAAGAATACATTTGCCAAAAGATATACATACAAACCTCCTTAAAATGTTCAAACATAGGAAATGTGGTGCTACCTTCAACCAGCCTCCTTCCTTATTCCCAGCAATTCCTGGATTAGTATCAATTGGGAGAAGTGAGCTCATGATGTGAAGGACAGCATCCTGGCTCTGGGTCTGGTCACGCTCAGTTTGACATGACCAGAGAGGGAGAACTCCTTAGAAATGCACAAAGCTTGCACAAGACTCACTCTACCCGCTCAATTCTACTTAAGGGCTTACACAAACCATGAAGACTTTCTGAAACTTGTCACTCAACTTGGCACTCACTGCAAAATGTCAATAAGTTACCTGTGAACTCTTCTGCTATGGACTGAATTGTGCCTCCTCCCCCTCTCCAACTCATATGTTGAGACCCTCACCTCCAGTGTGATGGGCCTTTGGAATTAATAGGGTTAGATAAGATCATGAGGATGGGATTAGTGTCCTTGTAAGAAGAGACCAGAATGGCAGGTGTGCATTCATGCTTGCACTCAAGCACTCCCCGCCTCCTGTCTCTCCCCACCAACCCCCACACCACGTGAGAACACAGCCAGAGGGCAGCCATCTGCAAACCAAGGAAAGAGTCCTCACCAGACACCAACTCTGCTGGCACCTTGATCTTAGACAGCCCAGACTCTGAAACTGTGAGAAATAAATGTCTGTTGTTTAAGCTGCCCAGTGAATGGTATTTTGTTTAAGCAGACTGAGCTAACACATTATTCCTTGCTCTTTTGGAGAGTTTAAAAAATGAAAGTTAAAAAAAAAGCAATGAGTAACTGTTTCAGAAGTAAAACTGCCTTGGAAGTAAAAAAGGAAAAGGGCCTTGAGTTATTGCTGTAATGATATTAAGGCCAAATTATGCTCACTGAATACCACATTAGGCACCAGAGAGGCAAAAATGAAAGGCAAGAACCTGGCTTCCCAGCACCCCTATGCTAGCTCAGCCAATTCTAGAGGTTACTAAGCTAATAATTTCACTGTAATATGCTAAGTGCTAAGCGATGGGTATGCTCTGAATGTTACGGGAAGAAGGCCCACAGAGAGATGATGCTTGTGCTAATCTTGAAGGACAAATACAAATCTACATTGAAGGAACAACATTAATAAGCTCAGCAATCTCTAAACCATTGAGTATTACCTGAAGCATGAAGGGTGAAGCAAGTGGTGGCCACCATTAAAGCCGAAAGAAACCTAATGAGAGAAAAAGAATCGATAGCTGGGGGGAAAAAACCCCTTTCCTAGCAGGTTATTGAAAAAGTCTCATGGAGAATCCTATTCACTTTAAGACAACAGGCAGCTGGTCCCAGGACAACTGGGCTTGTAGTTTACCAGCACGCCAGAGGTAATCCTGGACTTGGCCTTCTAAAAAGCTTATCCCAGTCTCGTGCACATCTGTTCTCATGCTGTAGCCGTGGGCCAGCACTCTGAGAGCCTTGGGTGTCCCTTGCTATGTTACAAACTCAGAGAGTAACCTCGGGCAGGCCAAGGCCCTCTCTGGATTTCTGTTTCCTCCTCTATTAGACAAACGAATCATCAATAAAATATTTCTCAGGGGTTGAATTTTTTTCTCTTACAAAATATTTTTTGAAGGCAGCAGGGGCAGTTTTATTCATTACCTGACTTGTTCCAGTGAGAACTTTCAAGCTTAAAAACATAGTTGTTACAGTGAAAAGATGCTCAATGTCACTGATCATCAGAGAAATGCAAATTAACACCACAGTGAGATATCACCTCATACTTGTCAGAATGGCTGCCATCAATAATCCCACACAAGTGTTGGAAAGTACGTGGAGAAAAGGAAACCTTCGTGCACTGCTGGGAGGAATGAAGACTGAAAACAGTATGGGAGGTCCTTAAAAAATTAAACAGGGTACTGTGTTACAAGCCAGTGATTACACTTCTGAAGAAACCCAAAACACTAATTCAAAAGAATGTGTGCACCCCTATGTCCACTGCAATGCTATTCACAATAGCTACGAATGGAAACAGCCCAAGTGTCCATCAAAAGACAAGTGGATAAAAAACCTGTGATATATATATGGTCTATCCAGAAGGTATCCAACCAGGTAATATAAAAAATAAAGACATTTATTGAAGAAGATATGAGAAACACTGTACCTAAAACAAAGACACCTCAGTCCCCTTCAAAGCAGGCACCTTGGGACCTCACACAGTTCTCCCAATTGCCATCAGCTGACCCATCATATTTTCCTGAATCTCACTGATGATCTAAAATCTCTTCCCTTTTAAAGGTTAACAGGCTTGGGGAAAACCCAGATGAGGGCACCAAATCTGGGCTGTAGGGAAGCTGAGTCACGTGGGTGATTTGATGTTTTGCCAAAAAACTCTGCACGAGACGGGATGCATGAGCAGGTGTGTTGTCGTGATGAAGCTGCCAACCACCAGTTGTCCGTAGCTGGGGACTTCTGAATCATTCATGCAGATTCACTGCTCTACTCACTGAGCCATTTTGAATGTGGCAGCCACAGAGTACACACGCTCACTCAATGGCATCTACTGCCCCCACTGACTAATAATAGTGAAGTCGTCATTGTTCACACATGCACATTCCAGTCCACTCTCCTTGGCTGCCAGGTTACAACGGTGGTCACGTAAACTGTTCTCATTGTATTAACAATGATTGGAGTTTTTCTGGACAGAAAAAGTTATATATAAAAAACTTGGTCATATAAAAAAGAACGAAAACTTGCCATTTGCTTGATGGACCTAGAGAGTATCACGCTAAGTGAAATAAGTCAGTCAGAGAAAGACAAGTACCATACGATTTCACTCATATGTGGCTTCAAAGGAACAAACAAAACTGAAACAGACTCATGGAGAACAGACTGATGGTTGCCAGAGGGGAGGGTGGTTGTGCGCCTGGATGAAAAAGGAAGGGATTGAGAAGTACAGATTGATAGTTACAAAACAGTCACAGAAATGTAAAGTAACAGCATAGGGAATATAGTCAGTAATGTTGCTATAACTATATATGGTGCCAAGTGGGTCCTGGAAATACCAGGAGGAACACTTTGTAAAGTATCTGATTGTCTAACCAGTATGTTGTACACCTGAAACTAATAAAAAGTAATACTGAATGCAAACTGTAGTTTAAACAGACAGTCATTACAGACAAAATACAGGGTCTGGCACAAATAGCGCCCCTTTTCATCACAAAATCTTTTCTTGCAAAATCATAAGCATGCCATTCTGCAACATAACAATATCACACTCAAACACACCATATGACACTTTAGGTGAAATGTTCAAATTGCTGTCCATCTCGTGTGAGACATTCACATACCCTATCAACCACACTCAAGCAAGCCTTGTTTCTGCCAGACCCTGTATATCAATTAGAAGTAGAAAAGAAAGATGAAGCAGAGGGGAAAACAAGGAAAGGGAGGCAGATATGAGGCTATTACCCCAAATCCGCAGCAGGGATGTCTGCCTACAAGGTGGGGCTGCATGGAACAGGGGAGGAGCCAAAACACACGACTTTGGCTGTGTGCTTTCTAGTAGCCAAAGCCAAGAAGGTCCATGATTGGTCACATATTGGGTGTCCCTAAGAGAACTGGCAAGCGGCGTGTCATCTTGTCTCTATTCAATTTATAAAGTGTACCCCTTATAAAATGTAGGAAGCTAAATATAGAGAAATCTGAACCATGGTCTTTGCCTGGCTTCCGTGACAGGAACCAGAAAGCCTAAGCGCAGGGTATGGCCAGGAGCCCATCAGACACCTTCCTCCATCAGGAAGACAGTGCTCATCAGTGACCAGTTTTCACCAAAGAAATGGTAAAACCTGTGGTCCAAAGCACACGCAAAGATTCTGAAGGCAACGAGCATGCGCATTTCAGAATTCCCTGGCATACCCCAAGGAAGCTGGTTTATTCACTATGCAGTCAGAGGCTGCTGGTCGCCCTTGTGTGCCCTATTAGCAGCAATACCCCTGGGGGGCCCTGCCACCGTTCACTGGGTCATCTCCTAAGCATCTACTCCATGTGACAAGACTCAGACTCTGATCTCCAACGGAGAAAAAAACTGACATTCAAAACTGCTCTGGACTGCCCTCTGGACCGCCCTCAGCGCTTCAAACAAGGCCACCCCAGTATCAGCCCTCTCTCTGGTGGCCTCAGAGGTCACATCCCTTCACACCCACAAGGTCACCTTACCCGGAACCCTGTTCTCTCTCCCCTAACGAGACCCACCCTACATTACTTCTATGTTCTTTCTTTTGGATATAAGTGTCTAGCAGTCAATCAACTCTTTACAGTTCAAAACCCTCACACCCAGGTTTAACCTCTGTATAAGCAAAAGTGTAAGTATTTTTGTGACATCTTGAGGGTACAGTGCAGTCTATTCTATTATATTTTTCAAATTCCACTTTAAAATAGGTAATAGAATTGCTGTTCTGAAACCACAAGCCATAAAAGTATTCAGTGGAGCACCTTCCTACCCCCAGGCTCCCACCTGCTCAGTTCTCACTTCCCACAAGAGCTAGCATGCTTCTCATGGATTAAAGTCTCTTTATGCTTATGTAAGTAAATATGAACACAGAGTCTGTTTTCCTCCCCACTAAAGCTAGCATATTACATATACAGTTTCACGCTTTGCATTTTTCACTTAGTAAGATATCCTGGAGCTCTTTCCCTGACTGTACATAGAAAGCATCATTGATTTTTTTTTCCAGTATTCCATTGGCCAGATGGATCCCAATTCCTGCTGATGAACACTGGGATTATTCTGTCTTTTCTCCTATAAATAATATTGTTTAACAACACTACCCATATGCCATTTTAGGCTGGTGGGAACATATGTGAATGGTACACTCTCACAGGCGGACGTGCTGGGGAAAGGGCACACACATGTGTAAGCCTAGTCAGTCCTGCTACGCAGCTCCCCATCGGGCTGAGTCAACTGGCATTTCTACTGGTACAGGGCAGAGTACTGGCTCTCTCCACAGCTGTGCTAGACAAATATCCTTGTTTATTTTTTTACCCTCACCCAAGGACATTTTTCATTGCTTTGTGTGTGTGTGGGGGGGTGGTGTGTGAGAGAGAGAGAGAGAGAGAGAGAAACATCGATCAGTTGCCTATCACCCTGACCAGGGATCAAACCCTCAACCCAGGTATGCACCCTGACCAGGAATTGAACCTAAAACCCTTCTGCTGGCCTTCTCAGAACGTGGGGCTGGGTCAGCCTGTGGCGTCCAGGAAACCACAGATTGGATATACAGGTGGATCTCAACAAGAGTCATTTGCAACTGTAGGACTTCTGAGACGCATCGCCACAGTAGTGCACCAGATTAACTTCGCTTTGCTCAGGCTCTTGGCCAAGAGCTCCCAGTTCACTGCGTGTAAATCCATGGCCTGCCCCTCGGCTGCCCCCTAAACCTGCCAAGGCCCTCCGGGACTTCATGGCATGTTTATGAAGTCAGGGGAATGTGATCTGCCCTACAACCAGGATCTTAGTTGCTAGAATGTGTGTGCTGTCGTTGTTCTGCATCTGCCAGAGAGAAGACATGGCCTTTCCTGCAAACTGACCACTGGAGGCCTCCGAGTTCACCACAAAGGCGACGACTGTGTGAGGCTTTGGAAGTGGGGCTGTCAGGGGAGCAAGGGGGCTGCTGAAAGCAAACTCCTGGGCAGCCCAGGCAAGGAGACAGGGAAGGGCAGGAGAGGCCTCAGCTACGGAGCCAGCTTCTTTCAACCCCCTTCCCTTTATCAAGGCCTGTCACTTGTCAGACAGTGCACTAAACGCCCGTGCCTCTGACAAGCCTGGCGCCCTGCACTCCCAGGTCTCAGACCTCTATCGGGCCAGAAGGCTCTGTATGGGCAGCTGTATGTTCTTCTCCTCTCTGGGCCTCAGTTTCCTCGCCCACCCCAAGAAGGGGGAAATAGCCCCAATCTTGTTACATAAAAACTGCAGGTAGAGAATGATCCCATTTCCGTAAACAGACAAACAAACCCAGTTACATGTATACAGAGGAAAGTCCCAAAAGACCTTGAAATATCCGCAGTGGTGGAATCACCTAAGCTTTTTCTTTTCATTTAACTTAGCTCTGATTTTTCTATAGTAAGCCTTTTGAAATGTTTTAAGCAAAAGGAATTAGACTAGTGATTTCTAAGGCTTTTTTCTGGGGGATCAAAATTGAAGTCATGGATCAAACTTAAAATTACAAAGTAAGAAAAGGGTTATTTGCTTCAATAGTGGAGAACACACCCTACAGTTAAACGCCTACCAGAAAATTCAAGACCTACCCAAGGAACCACGCCATTCACATTCCCAGGGCCCGGCCGGCCTAGCTGCTCTGATGGTGGCCCTAAGTCACACCCTGAGAGCGTGGTTCTGCTCTGCCCGGGCGCAGGCTGAGCTCCTTTCCTTTCATCTGTTTCCCGCTAGTCTCTGCCAGCCTCCCAGTTTCCTGGAGGTGTTTTCTATGCTGTGCGGTTACTCATTAAGGAAAACTGCAACAACAACAACGTGGCGGCGGGAGGAGGGGTTCCCGGGGATAACACGGACCATCACATGCAGACTCAGCCTCTAAGTGTCACCCCCATGACAAAGGAGACCCTCCACCTCTGAGCCTTTCCAAGAAGACCCACTGGGAGGGGCACCTCCTGCAGTCAAGACCAGGGTTCAAGTCCGAGCTCCTTTGTTCTGGCTTAGACCAGTCAGGTACCATCTTTGCTTCCTCTTGTCTAAAGAGGTAAGAGAAGCACGTAGTTCGGGCCACACAAGATCATGCTAAGAATTAAATAAGAAATGTGTCTAAGCACCAACCACCCAGACCAGCACACTGAGAACGTGCCATGTTACCTGCGATCACCGTGTATATTTTTATTATTGCAGGTATTCAAAGAGTGTTAAGTAGCTATGAATCTAAAATCTGACTGGTGAATGAGCTGCTGACTATGGAGCAAAAATCATATATGTTTTGCCAATAGCACGAGAGAGGAGGGCAGGGTTTCTGCTTGCCAGGAATCAGGAAGGCGCCCTCACACTGCACAAGGCTGGCCAAGGATGCCTCTTGTCCTCTCTCCGCGGCAGGAGCAAATGGCCTGACCACAGGGCACAAGTTACTCTGAAGGCCTTCCAGCGGTGGTCACCATCCCTAGTGCCTTGGGCATCTGACCCCTTCCTCCACCCCCACATAAAGCTTCTCCTCTCCTCACCACCACTGCAGCCACAGCACGTGTTAACATGTACATGCATCCAAACACGCTGGGACTAAGGGAGCCCCAACTTGGTAAGCATGTTCTAAACATGACCAACTACCAGCTCCAAAACCATAAGGCCAAGGGAGCCTGAGAGGCCTGATGGAGGTGAACCCACGTGGCAAGCCTGAGAGAGCCCAGCATCGAGGCTGCTTGGCCAGGCTCAGCAGGAGGGCCCAGCAGTGAGAAGAGCATTCATTTGCTCAAACCGCAAGGCCTGGGAGGATGGCGGCTCCACCTTTTTCCTTAATTAGTTCAGCCCCGAAGGGAAAAGAAGACCTGACAGGGCATGGGCCTCACCTATGGAGCATGAGCACAACAGTAAATACCTCTGCAACACTACTGGGAAGACTGAGCTCACTTTCTTTACCTTGGCACTGAGCTGAGTATTTATTAGAAACCCTCTCCAACCATGACATTCAAGGGAATGGTGGCCACTGCCCAGACGAGCAAGACACCAGCTGGTGGGTTCTCTCCTTCCCCCAGCGAGTGGAACCCCAGTCCATCTGCAGTACACGACGATGTCTAAGCCAGAGGCAGGTGGGGGGCTGCTGGAGAGGCTGCTGCACCCAACACCTGGGCCTTCCCAGTGCTGACGGGAGAGGAGATTCAGTGCTCCGAATTGTGCTTACACAGTTCGGATGTGTAAGGAGCACACATCCTTAGGAGGATGTGTGCCGTCCCAGCACCCACATCATATTTTTGAAATTGAAATAAAACATAAATAAAGTGCACAAAGGGCCCGACTCTTAAGTGCACAGCTAATTGAATGTTTACATCTGTAAATAGCTATGTTAGCATCATTAGACAGACACGGAACCTTCCAGTATCTCACAGGACCCCTCTCACGCTACTTCCCAACCAGCACTCCCCCATCCCGAACCACCTGCATGGCTGCCTGCTCTTTTCTACTCCCGTGTAGTATTCTGTAGCATGGAGAGGTCACGGTTTATTTCCCCTGGACTGATGTATGGACTATTTCTTCTGGTTTTAGGCCACTATGAATAAAACTACCATGGATATTTTTGAATGTGTCTTTTTAAAAAATAAGTCTCACTGTTTTTGCAAATGCACATAAGGCAGCAATTCAATAGTTTTTAGTGTATTCAAAAATCAGGCAACCCTCACCTGTATCTAACTCCATCACACTGAACATTCCCTGCTGCTGGTGCATGTTTCCATTTCCCTGGGGCACGTACCAGGGGTGGGACTGCTCGGTCACAACACAGACCTCATTTAGCGGTAGTGTTTCTAAGTCAGAAATCATTCCACATCCTCACCAACACTTGGCATTGCCAGTCTCTCAGGATTTAGCCATTGAATCCACACCAGACTTAAATGCCCCTTCTGTCTCAGTTCCCATTGTTTTACAACCAACCCCATCCACACTGAAAACTGCATTTCCCTACTAAAGACTCAGCTGGTAACTTCTAGGGTTGATGCTTCTGTCACCCCCTTCATCTGAAAGTAAAATGCTCCTATGAAATCTTGGAAAGGCCAAAGTGTCATAAAGTGAACAGTGCCCCTGCTTCCTGAAAGTTTGCCACTTTGCTTTTACAAAAGACCTACATTCATATGGTCACAGCTTTCCCCCTAAAAGTGAAAATACTCTTCTGAAGCGAAAATCTCCTGCCATGGAGGTGAAGAAAAATGGTGGGCATTTTATCTATCAAATGTTGACTGATCACCAACCATATTACAGGCTGAACGGAATGACACACCCAGACGTTTATGCAGAAAACACACAGAGCCTCAAATAGAGAATAATGGCTTAAAGGGAGGCAGGAAAGAAATTCTTCCTGGGGACCAGTGCAACTGTGGGCCGGCTTCCCCATGCACCCCTACCCCTCAGAAGTCACAGGACAAGATGACATGTGGAAATGTAGCCAAGGAGAGCCTGTTCCCCATAAAACCTGCCCATCCCAGCACCCTCTGGAAAAGCACATAAAAAATCAAATGAAGTTGTGAACGCAAATTACCAGCTAACTGTAGTTACACGGTGTCAGGCAATGCGTTGTTGACTGTAAAAGTTTTGGGGTGGTTTTTTTTGCCATATATTTGACTAATCAATGGTTATTTTGGAGTCATACAGGCAAGCACAACCTGCTTGTAGTCAACCATCTGGCCTCATAGTCAAACACAGTCGACTAGTATAGGAACAAAGACAACATCAGAAAACCTAACCTGAAGAATGACCAGGTCAGTTCAAAGGCCCGATGCAGAGACAGGAGGGGGAAACCAGTTTGGACTACATTTTGTAAGAGAAAAATGTTAAACAGTCAAAAATGAGCAAATTACTTCCACTCCAATTACACTTCAGAGGATAAAACAGGAAAACAGTGTGGAGCAGGGGCCTGTGGGGCACCAGGCCACCAGGATCACGATTTCATACCACGTAAATATCTACTAAGTCTTGCAGGTCCACACGTCGCTTTTTTTCTGATTCTGTATCAAAAGCTAGCTTCCAAGTAATAAACATCTGCTCTTCGGATTCTCCTGGAACTGTCCCGTGTTATTAGCGTTGCCTGTGGCAGCTCATTCTCTCCCGACACAGGCACGTAGTCCTGCCCACGGTGTGCCCTCCGCTTTGGGCATGTACAAGGCCCAAAGAGCTATTTGCTGGCTAGCCTGTGTCTGGCCTCCCCTTGAGGAACTTAGTTCTAGGGTCTTTATAAGGGAAAGTGGCCTCAAACAGTAAAGAAAAAGAGCATTGTGGAGGGCAGTGGGGGGTCCTTCACAAGATACATGCAGAATCCCACCTTTCTCAATAAGAAATTTTTTTTAAAATCTTCATCCGAGGACATTTTTTCATTGGTTTTAGAGAGAGAGAAACATAGACACGAGAAAGAAGCATCAATTGGTTGCCTTCGATACGCATGCACCAGAACCAGGCATCAAACTTGAAGCCCAGGTATGTGCCCTGACCAGGAACTGAACCCCAACTTTTGGTTAAGAGACAACACCCCAAGCAACTGAGCCATGCCAGCCAGGGCCCACCTTTCTCAATTTCTGACGTGGGGGCACAAGCCTGCAAAGGTGTACAAAATAAGATGAGCGTATTTAAACATTCACTCGACACTCCTTTATTCAATACTATCCTCCAGTGACGTGCGTACACACCAATTCATCCCCCAAAGAAGACCTTCTGGAACTTTCCCAATTAATTGAACTTTATGTTGCAAAAACCACTCTAATTTTAGGTACTTTAAATTATCTTGGATAATAACAGCACCCACAAAAAACCTTGCAGTCAGGAAATTTACAGAAATTTCAAGTATTTCCTCCAAAAGTAAACTAAAGCAAATTCATTCAGGTCAAAAGTTGTGAAACCCAGAATTGTTATCATATTTCTTGCAGCACAGAACACTGTGATGATCAATGGCACTAAAAATAGCCCAGGAAAAAAAAAACGAGAGTTCATAATCAGAAACAAGAAAAACAACCTATCCAAAATAGCAAGATGTCCATTAACATCACTCACTTCCCCATGAATTATTTTGACAATAGGAAATGGAATTTAATTTTTTTTCTTTAATCCAAAGCTGTATTTCCCTTCCCATGTGCCCTCTGGGAAAATCTTGTTCACAGACGAACAATTCCCAGATAACTAACTTCTGTGCCGTTTCCACTCGGCTCGGCAACCGCCGCGCTGCGCCCTGACTTGCCTCTCCGCGTTCCGCCGCTCCCACCGTGACGTCACGGAAAGACGGCGGCAGGCTGTTACGGCTGCCCAGCTAGCGACTGCAAAGGAAATCATGCTGCTGCCTCGAGTTTTTAATTTTCCATGAAAAATCATTCTCCTTGCCACAGCCGCTTAGACTGTGAAAAAGAAAAATGATTTAATTAGGAAACAGCCATAATTAGATTTTTTAAGCATACTCTTTCGACATAAAAGTTACATTACAGCATGGCTTCACTGGGTTTAATAATTCATTTTCCTCAGACCATTCCAGGACACATTAAGGTGCTGAGTGACAAGTGAAAGAAGAAAATAGAGGGAATACTAAACTGCTACACAGAGTTACATCTTCAAATGAGTTTTTAAATGTAACAGGAGGAAGGGGTGAGGAGTCTTAAGCGGCTGAGAAAATGGGAAGAAATATGAACAGTGAACTGAAGAGGAGCAGCCTCCTCGTTTGTGATTAACTTTTACCGTCCGGAGGAAAAGTAAGTTTCTCCACCGCCGACCAATGGTGACGATGATGATGAGTGATGATGATGAAGGTAATAAAGGAAAGGAAGTCAGTGCTCACCTCGGCAGCACGAACACTAAAACTAGAATGATACCGAGGAGATCAGCATGGCCCCCGGGAAGGATGACCCCCAAATCTGAGAAGCGTTCCACATGTTTTTGTAAGCATGTAGGGCACGGTGGGCAAACACAAGGCCCTCAGCTGAATCCGGCCCTCCACCTTGTTTCTACCCGGCAGCAGCGCCGAGCTCCCTGCCCCTAGTTAGGGAGTAGTTACATTTATACGGCCCTAAAATCACACTTGGCCCTTTGATGGCAACCGGGAGGCTGCTGTGGCCCTCTTTGATAATGAGTTTGACACCCCTGACGAAAGGTGGTGAATGTTAACTAAACTTATTGTGATGATCATTTCACAATGTCCACAAATATCAACTCATCACATTGTGCACTTTAAACTCATATGATGTCCTATATCAATTACATCTCAATAAAGCGAGAAAAAAATAATAGTAGGAAGAGCAGGAAGTAGAAGGGGGAAGAGAACACTCTGTTTAGCACAGACATGGCCTAGTGAGAGCGAGACGTGATGGGCATTGTAACGACACTTCCAGGATTTTTCAATAGTCTCTTTTGTGTGGGGTGGGGAGGAGGATAAGGGTATGAGTGGCACACGTTGAACACGGGCCAGAAATTGAACCTACAAGAAGTCTAATTCCAGAACCTGATATATCTGTTTACTTGTCGTCTCCTCAGAAGTTACAGGTATGATGCAGTGTTAGATGCTTTAGAAGTTCCCTACAAATATAGCTAAAAACATCAGTGGAAAGTAAGAAATTATGTTATTTGGAAATCAGGAAATCGGTGATTCCACATTAAGAAGAAACTAAGTTGCTGCTTCTTTTTCTTTCTGTTGTTTCATTATACCAGGACTTTCACCAATGGTCTTGGAGACATTTAAAAATCCCAAATATTAAACCCTAACCATATCTACCGACAACGCTTTTATAAGTTCATCCTATACTTAAGCAGGTTTCATTTTATCTTGTAAACTGACATAGCCAAGAATCCTTCTTAGTTCAATATTTTGGCAAAAGTTCCAGAGAAATGTCAACATGTTCTGAAAAAAAGGAAGACATCAGGCCATGTTCCAAAGACCTGGCACAACAGCCCGGGAGATGGGCAGTCAAAACCCAGAAAAATTCCTATCCAGCTGGGAGTTCTTCACAAGGATAAATCACATGGATGTTGAAGCTTCCCAGCAGAATCTCCTCAACTTTTTTAAGAGACACTGCTATACGGGAAATACAGTGCAGTACAGCAGACATGTTACTACACAAGGAGGTGTTGTTATGGAGACAGCTTTGAAGGCTCCCTGGCAATCCCAGTGTATAATTAAGGCCAGTGACGGCAGAACAGCCAGCAGCGTAGTCTCCATGGAAACCATCAAACATACTTTTCCACAGGCACAGCAACTGTTCTGAATCAATGACTCTTTATATAGGTTTAAAAACATTGTGAATGGTGCATCAATTGCCTCTTTTGTTAGACAATGTCTGGTTAAAATAGCTGTGAGAGACCTTGTTCTCTTGCATGCTGGACGCGGAGCACTGTCTACAGTGGGCAGTCCACCACTAAATTCGGCACCTGGAACCAGTAAATACACATGGTAAATTCAGACTCAGGAAATCACTGGTTAATTTGGTGAAACAGTCAAACCAGTGGTTGACACTGCCGGGCAGGGCCTACCAACTGCTGGCACTCGCTATTCAAACGCTGTCTAAATATTATTCAACGCTCTCAGTGAGATAGACATTATTACTGGATGTGTTTACAAAATGAGAAAACAAAGTATAAACTAAAAAGTGGCTGACTCGGGATTCAAAGTTACATCAAAACTATATGAGTAGAGAATGCTCAATGACGGCATTGCGCTTGCTCACTCCCCAGCTGCGTTCACATACATTATCTCATATGTGCTGTTTCTACTTTGGTACATTGAGGAGTCCAAGTTCTAGAGTATCCTGATTTTGTAATACTTTACATCTTGCTCCAGGCCTCCTCTCTCCACTTCTGCACCCACCATGTCCTCAAGATTCGAAGACTCACAAGGGACCAAGTCTCAGAAGGCTCCACGGTCTTCCGCCTGCACTATGAGAGCAGCAGTCTCTCCGAGGCATCGTTCCATAAGCGAGAATTTTGACTGTGAATGTTCTAAATAAAGACAGGGGCACATCTGGTAATAGGGATGGAAGGAGGTCTGATTGCTAAATGGTTTCCTACTTTATTCTGTCGTTCTATTAAACACTTCAATCTGGTAAATGCTTTGGTAAGTAGGCACTGATCATTCAAGATATGGCTCCTAGCTGATCATCACTATTTAAAAACCCGCAATCGACCGTAAATGCCATCGGCATTTAGTATTAAATATCAGACGCAGCCGTGGCTGGTGTGGCTCACTTGGTTGGGCACAGGCCTGGTTTGCAGGTTCCACCCCCTGGGGCACGTGCAGGGGGCAACTGACGGATGTTCCCCCCACACAGTGATGTTTCTCCCCCTCTCTTTGTCCCTCCCTCATACTCTCTCTAAAATAAAAAATAAAATAGTTTTAACATCAGATACAGATGACACTGTTGTGCTCATTAGAATCGTAACAATTCTGAGCTATCTTTAGATACTTCCTAACCCAGACTCCTTGCTTTATGGATGGAACAACTGAGGACTGGACGGCTTCGGTGCACCAAAGACAAACCGTGAGTGCTCTCTCCGCTCCTTTGCCCCGAAATCCCAGTCCCCTCCCATGCGCCCCATGGCATGGAGATGCTGCCCTCCTATCTATCACTGCCTTCTCCTCAGGAAAAAGGCGTTCTGTTTTCTCTACAGCTAGCTACACACACCCCTTCCACTTCCTATTGAAATGTGTTGTCCCAATTTCCCCTCATTCTCTAACAACTTTAAATCTCTCTGTCGATGAGGGTCTTCTTGTCTAATTTCAAGCATGCCAAGTCCTTCTGGTCCTAGGAGAGACACACCTTCACTAGATCAGCTATCTTCCTGCTCACCGCCAGTCACAATCTTGTAGCCACTTCTCACGTGTCCTTAGTATTTATGATCCATCCTCTGCCCCACTCACGCCCCCACTGACTTACTAAAAGTAGCTCCCCAAAGACTAGCAATGTCCTCGCTCTAGTCGTTTCTCAATCTGGATCTCTCTAACCTCATAGTGGTTTTTCTCCTTAAAATGCTCCCTTGGACTCCACACTGAACTTACCTGGTCCCCCCTTCTACCTCTTGGCTAGTACTTCTCTTTCTTGTGCATTATTGGTCACCAGCTAAATCCTAGGCCCCCGCTCTGCTCTCCCCAAATCCTCTCACTCTCTCAGTGAGCTCATCTATTTACTCCTTTTCTGATTTCAATCTTTTTCTCTATAGGTGAAGAACATCCAAAGTCCTGAGCTCTCACCTACATTTTACCCCCCGTTTCCAACACAACACAGCTCCATTTGGATGTTTTCCACCATGCACATTTGTCAGAAATGGATTGCACCAGCTTTCCTCCCCAAAGACGTTCTTTCACAATCACCCCCACTTCTGTCCCCAACACCATGGATTTCCCAGGGCTCTGGCTGCAAACCCTGGAGCCGTGCGTGATCCCTGCCCATCACTCCCTGAATGCCAACTATCATTACCCATTCTCTGCTCTAAAGTGTCCTGGGATGATGAGTCTGTTGTCTAGTTCTTTTATCACATCAATTATAGGGTAAATTCTGTCATTAAAATGTGTTTTCCTTCAAATTGTCAGTGAAATTTGACCTTTGATCTTTATCCTTGCCATCACTACCTAGGTTCTCCTCCCTCCCAGACGCTTGGAACTCATTTCCACCGTCGCGTATCAGCCTGCCTGAAGCATTACCTTTAGCCAGTCTCCTTCAGAGGTTCACAGTGGTCTCTGTGGCATGGCTCTCAGGGCTTCCTGTAATCTCTCTCTCTCTGTGCCTGTATTCCCCTCCTCTGCATGGCTCCCCACCCGAACACCCTGACTGGGGGCCCCTGCCCCCTGCCTCGGCCCCCTTTCCTTTCTCCCACCTTTCCCAGGCAACCAGCACTGACAGGTGCAGTTCAGTCACTGTGCTGGCTCAACTCCCTTCACCTGGCTCCGGAAGCAGTAATGCCCGGCTCAGCAATGTCTGCTAATGGTCTCACCTTGTCACGCTGACCTCCTCTGGATTGTAAAATGGCTATGTAAACATTTCACCTACTCTAACACATTCCCCTCACCCCACAACATTCAGATACTGCAAAGTTTCCAAAGTTTTCTCTAATAGACGTTGACTGATTGGTAGAACCAATGTCCAAAAAGGCCATTCAAAGACACTTCCAATGCCACAAAAACAGGGCAAATCTACTACATCTTAAAATCCCACCAAATGCACAGCTCTCAGGCAGGCAGTCCACTGTGACAGTGTCAGAGAAGGGCCTGGGAAATGGGGCAGGTGAGGCAGAATCACACCGCACGCAGGCATCACACTGCACAGCCCAGGGAGCGACGGCCACCCTAGTCCCGGCCTTGAACGACGAAACTCCAACAATCAAAAAACAAACTAAACCTAATCAAGAGGCACGTCCTAGGCAAGCTACCAACACTTCTTTTCCCAGGGTCGTAAAAAGAACAGACTAAGAGTTGGTTTTCTGGTCCGCCATTGCCCTCGGGATATGAAATGGGGGCAGCAGCTATGCCATTAGCTTAAAGGAAGAAAGCTGACTTCCTGGGGAGCCACTTTTGAAATGGGGACCAAATACTGGATCCTCAAGAGCCTAGTGGGCCAGTGCTGCTGTTCGGGGATGCGTCTCCCCTCCTGGCTCAACCTCAACCTAAACTCACTGTGGCCTCAGTTGCCTCTTCCCAACCGACGCTGAGAACTGCTGTCATGCTGAGGGACGAGACAAGGCACTACTCAATCCAGAAAGAATTCTCGTGAAAACCTAATCTGCTGGAAAAACCCACTAGCAGAGAAATGCAAACTCTACCACATCTTCCTTATATGTCTGCACATTTCATTGCTTTTCTCTTCAATGCAATCACTTTTTTCCTGCATCAATGCTTTTCATTACCCGTGGGAAGGGATCCCATGATACTTAGATTTCACATCATTGACCTTACCAAAATAAAGGGAGGCATTTTAAAAGGTTGGTAAACATTGTTACTTTTAGATTCTTAGAATTTTACTGAAATTCCCAGGAAGGAAAAACGATAATAATAGTGATAACAATACCCAGTGGCTGAGAGGGCACTTCTTTTCCTTGCTGATCATTCTGAGACCCAAGAAGGGGCCTCGGAAAGATGGGCCACGGAGAGAAGCAGAACCTGGGAGTGACGAAGCTGACATGACAACGCCTTGGAAAATGGTGGAGAATGGATCCTTTGGGTGCAGGGAAGAAGGCACCCCAGACCCCTTCTGAATGACGTCCCTGCCTGTGTATCTGTCAGTTTTTCACAAAATCCAAACTCTCCTCCGTGGCCAACGGAGCATCCTTCTGAGTCACTTTCTGAATCTGCTGGCACCCGGTGGCGTGGCAATGACAGCCTGAGCAATGCTGCACTGCTACAAGCCATTATGTTGCCCTTCAAATGTCAGCACATTTTGTTTGGTATACAGGTGGCCCAACGAATGGGTACATGTTCTACCATTGAGGATATCAGAGTTTATTTTTAAACAAAAAAGAAAAAGGAGAGAGGGTGGACGTATCCTAAGGTACTGAGGCTAGAAGAATCCTTAATGGATCATCTTATCCAATGTCTCAAGTTGAAGGATTAAAAATCCTCCTACTTTTTGAATTAACTACAGAGAAGGTAGTTATACGCCTCCCTCGGAGTTTAAGAAGAAAAGAAAAAGTGCAATAAATAAAAAGGAGACTCATGAAACTAGTGGCCAAACGGGCAAAGCCATGCACACAGGAAATGTCTTAAAGGGACAAGGTTTAAGCTTGTCCATGCTTCAAGTACTACTACTTTACAGCTTTCGGGAATGATTTACGTGGCATACACTCCACCCTTATAATTGTACAATTCATTTTTTAAATAAACAAATTTAATAAACTAATTTAAATGATGGTGCAACCATCACCACAAACTGGTTTTTGAACACTTCCATCAAAGTAACCACTGATATGCTTTCTGTCTCTATAAGTTTTTCTTTTCTGAAAATTTCACATGAATGGAATCCTATGTATTCTTTTGCAACTGGCTTCTTTCACTTAGCATGTTAAGTGTGTACACATTCGTAACTGTTGTATCTTCCTAATGCATTAACCCTTTAATCATTATTAAATGTCCCTGTTTTTCTCCAGTAATATTTCTTGTCATAAAGTCCATTTTGCTTGATTTTGACACAGTCACTCCAGCCAGCTCTCTCCTGGCTGCTCTTTGCAGGGTTATCCACCTTTTTACTTTGAGCCTGTCTGCGCCTTTGAACCTAAGGCACGTCTCTTCTAGACAGCATGCAGTTGGGTCTTGCTTTTTTGTCCAGTCTGACAATCTCTGACTTTTAAGTAGGGTATTTAGTGTACTTACCTTTAAATGTAATTAATTATTGACACAGCTGCTAGGAATGAATATCCCAGTCTTCAAATGGAAATATCTTTATTTCTGGTTTATGTCACATCTTTGCTGTACATAGAACTCCTGGTTGGAGATTTTTCTTTCAGCATGTGCAATGCATTATTTTTCCATTGTTTTCCACAATTTTTCCATTGGGAGAAGTCATCCATTAATCCTATTTTTTTCCTATCCTTCTTTCTTCTTCTTCTAGAATTCTTATCATATATGTGTGTTCCTGGGCTTGATGTTGCCCCACATGTCTCTAGACTCTGTTTCTATTTCTCCAATTAAAAAAAAGAACCGTTTTTTTCAGATTCAATAATTTCTTTTGTTTTACTTCCTGGTTCACTTAATTTTTTTCTTCTGCCTTCTCATATCTGTTATTGAATTCCTCTAGAGAAATTTTTGTTTCACTTCAGTTATTATACTTTTCAATCCCAGATTTCCCATTTTATTCTCTTTTTAAAAATCATTTCTATCTCTTTATTGAGATTCTGTGTTCATTGAGTTTTTCTTTGAAGTCTTTAAACATAGTTTCCTTTGTATCTCTGAGCATATTTAAATAACTTCTCCATAGTTTTTTTCTGCTAAGTTCCAAATATGGGGACACTCAGACACAGTTCCTACTTATCACTTTTTTCCTGTGTGTAAATCATGCTTTCCTGTTTTCTGAATGCTTCTATTTTTTGTTGTTGTTGAATACTGAACACTTAAAAAAATACTCTGGATTCTGATTTTCTCCCAGAGCATTGTTGCTGGTGTCATTTTGCACGTTTAGGGGTTTGCCTGCCCTAAGTCTGTAAAATCTCTCTCCCCTGGAAGGTACAGTGGCCGAGGTCTTCACCCACCTTTGTCCTTGCCTTTATTTTCAGCCCGCTTTCCTAGGGGTCATCCCCATAGGTGCAAAGCTTGGTGTTCTGGGGAAGGCTAGTCAGGGGTTTTGCTCACACACCTTGAGCCAGAAAGACTTTTCTCTGCTCTTACTGTGTGTGGATGGGAGCACATTTGAATTTCAGGGGGTTTTCTTGTCTGCCCCAGCCTTCACTTCCTGCGGGCTCCCTCACATCTCCTCCCTATGCACACAGGCCCTGGCGGCCAGAGGTGCGGATGTCTTGGCGCACTCCAGCTCTGCTGCTTGTGTGCACAGACTAAAGTCAGCCTGGGATACGTGGAGTGTTATCAAGCTTTCTCATCTCCGAGGATGACCTGTTAAGTCCCCAGCTAGGCCACTGGTTCATTGCTTGTCCCCAAAAGGGCTATAAATTCAAGACAGTGGAGCTACTGGCTCTTCCAGTTCGTTTACCACTGGTGTGACCACTGTAATGGAAAATGCTCCAAATGGAGTCTTCTGGAAGCACCAACAAGGGTGCTGGTGTCCACAGCCTGCCCTGCTCCGGTTAAACATCACACTGACAGAGCTGGGGAGGAGGGACTGGAAGCAACCTCAGGCAAGAATACCACCCACTCATGCTGTTCCTACCCAAAGCTTAGAAGTTTTCATGAATAAATAAATGCTTCTCAGACTGTTGCATGCCTTTGGTCAGTTTTTAGAGAGCTAAAATGGATCTATTTGACAGTTTTTGTCTAGCTTTCTAGTTGATTTTGGGGGAGAAGATTTGTCACCCAACTCCCTGGAAGTCAGCATCTCAGCCACTGTTCATGTTCTGCCTGAATTGGGGTTATTTCTGAAAGTAGACCCTGCAGGTGAAACTATCACTGTGAAATCTCATTTTCAAAGAAAAATGTTTGCCTTTGCTTTCTGGGGTGGAAAGTCAACCACAAACATAAAGGCACAAGTTTAAATGACTATTTCATTAGATAAAACTAAATAAGAAATACCACTTGTCGGAAGCAGCACCTAAGGGCCCTGCAACTCGACTCCCTCACAGGCATTAGAGAAATGACGTGCTCCACGAGAGGAGCCAGCCCCAAGCACCTCAGCTAAGATCGTGTTGCCACAGCTGCCTCACTGCTCCTTCTTCTTATTTCCCCACTGTCCCTCTTGTGCTTCAACCACGGTCAGTCAGATACACAACGGGCATTCTTACAATAGTCCCATTTCTGAAGTCTTCAGCAAAGTCCCCCAAACTGGCCATTTGCCTGTTTTCCTTTCCCTATCACTTCTGATGGGCTGAGATCTCTTGGGCAAGTCAGTTGAGTTTGGAACATCCTCACAGTTCCCGGGAAGGGACATAGGAACTGCCCTGTGTGCCCAGGGGTCCAGTCTCTTAGAACTGAAGGAGCTTTAGAGATTTTTTTTTTTTTTTTGGCAAAACCTCTCATGTTCAGATGCAGAAATGAAGGCTCAGGAAAGTTAAGCGGCTTCCGCAGGTCACTTCCCAGGAGCATGACAAGAAAGATCTCGGAAATTGTTGGCCGAATGAGTGAGGATCGGGCTGAGGGCCAGTGACCAGGAGTGATTCCAGGAAGACCAACCCTGCCACTGCACAGACTCTGAGGACACCGGACACAGAGGCCCCTGAGTTCATCTTCCCCAGCCCGCCTCTCCCTCCTACCTTAGCAAAGAAAATCCAGGCTGCGCACTGCCCCGGGGCCAGGAGGCTTTTTAGCTTCGCTGTGCTGATCATGAGAAAGAATCCCAAAAGCCCACTGAAAGGAGAAAGGAGTTTTTTGTTAGTGAGGCTTGTCTTCTTGGAGCCAATAAGTAACTGTTTTCTGTTATTTTTACCAGTCGATTTCTAGTTGTTATACATCTATTTCATCAGTGGTCATAGTGATCTCTAGATAAAAACACCCCAAACTTAAAAACCCATTAAGCTCTACTTTTCTAAGAAGCTATGATGAGAGCATGGTACTAAAGGTGGGGGAGGGCATAGAAATTTAAAAGAAAAAAATGTGAGGGACAATAATTATGGAGCTTGCTGCATGCCAAGGTAGAGCTTCAATTTTTTTCAAGCAGAACAAACTGCCAGGAAGAGGATTCCAAAGGGAAATTCACTGTATGAGGACAGAGGGTCTAGCTGGACCTGCCCCTGGGTTCAAGGGGAGAGTCTGGAAGGGGAGGGCAGCCCCAGTAACAGAAGTCCCCCAACCAGGCCCACCCACCCAGAAACTGCACTTTGGAAATGATGTCTACGCCCAGGTGTGTGACCTGAAGGAGCCCCCACCGTGGGGGCCTGAGGCGGGGGCAGCGTCTCAGGGCCCATTCAGTGGTCTGCACCAGCAAGGCACTGACATGCAGTGAACAGGGAAATGGTGGCCTGCACTGGAACCATTTTCAAAAGTGACACTGTGTGGCCAAGGCCAAAGCAAAGGGAACTCCAGCCAGAACGGTCACTCTTCCTGACACTCGGAGGCATGGTGATTGGGGAAGAAAGTACAGCAGAGAGACCTCGTGAGAGAGGCTGACTTCCTGGGTGTAACTTTTACGTGGAATTGAAAATTGAAAAGCAAGAGTCCCAACTGGTGTGGCTCAGTGAGTTGGGTGTCATCCCACAGACCAAAAGATCACTGGTTCGATCCCAGTCAGGGCACATGCCTGGGTTGCAAGCTAGGTCCCTGGTTGGGGGCATGTGAGAGGCAACCAACGGATCTATGTTTCTCTCCCTCTCTTTCTCCCTCCCTTCTCCTTTCTCTAAAATCAATAAAATCTTTCAAAGAAAAAAAATAAAAACCAAGAGACATGACTGCATTTGCACCAAACCAAAGAAGTGAGTCTTATGAGCTGTGCCTATTTGTACTCCCGAGGCCTCTCGCGTCACACAGCCATTTGACCTTACTGTAGGCACCGGTGTGTGGCTCCAACTTGGTCACGAGCTCTGAGAGGGTGGGGCCTGGCCTCAGGTTTCTCTGTGTTTTCCCCAATAGGGCCAAGCCCGGAGCCTTGGGCATAGTAGGTATTATATCAATGTTTGACAGGCTTACTTGGAAGCAGCTTGAATTAAATTAAGGCCAAATGTCACAGAAATGTGTGCCTTCACTTCATTAGATTAGGTTAGTCCACAGCCACATTCTTGGGGCAGCACCAGAGATATGCATTAGGCTTCCCTTGTGTCTATATCAGCCTGTTTGGCCCAGCGGACCCACAAACGTGTTCAGACTGGCATCGGTAGTGATGGAAGGCTGGGCAGCTATGGGTCAAGGCACTGAGTCCATCATACCCAAAAGGCAAGGAGGCCCCTGTGGGTAAGCAGCAGGCTGAAAATTAAGTGACCTGAATTTCTGTTCTTGGCTGTGCTCATCGACCCTAGTAACCTTGACCAAATCCCCCTTTTTTTCCTTTTTCCCTTTTTTTTTTTTGCCTCAGGTGCTGTGTTCTTTTTTTTTAATATAATTTTTATTTAATTCTTGTTCAAGTACAGCTTTCTGTCTTACATTCCCAACCCTGCCCGCCCCCGCCCCATGCTCCCCGCCTCCCTCCCCTTTCCGCCCCCCACCCTTAGTTATTGTCCATGTGTCCTTTATACTTGTTCATGTGAGTCCATTCCCTTTTCCCCTGTGATTCTCTCCCCTCTCCCCTCTGGGCCCTGTCAGCCTGTTCCGTATTTGAGTGTCATTGGTCGTATTTTGCTTGCTTGTTTGGTGTGTTTAGATTCCTGTTAACAGTGAGATCATATGATATTTGTCTTTCACCGCCTGGCTTATTTCGCTCAGCATAATGCTTTCCAGTTCCATCCATGATGTGTGTGTTCTTAAAGCAGGAATGAGCATAGTGGTCCCCATCCTACCTTTTGGAAATCAGAGATTTCCAGAACAGAAAGGTTCCCCAGCCCCATTTCTTATTTTATTAACAAGCAAACTGAGGCACAGGTACAATTATAATCCAGGTTTCTTGGCTCCTTGAATAATTCTTCACAGCTCTTCAAGCCTCACCACAGATGCTCCTGGTCAGAGAGACAGTGCGAGGTGGTGTGGGTGCCCGTGGCTGTGATATTGGGTGCGGAAAGTAAGACAGAGAGCACCGAGGGCTCTCCTTGGTGCCATCCGCCCACCGCGTCCAAGGGGCTAACAACTTCACAGGTGCCTGTCCAATTCCCTGCATTGCCACCCCCTCTGGTCCTTCCCTCTCCTCTCCACCTCCGGCCAGAGCAAGGGCATGATTCCGTGTCGACCACTCCCCTCAGCAGACCGTTGGCTGGAACTGAGCCTCTCCTGGGTTTTGACCCACACTTTCATTTTCAGCTCCCTTCTTGCTATAGAGGCAGATCTTAAAACCAACGGGAGAGCCCCAGAAGTGAAAGAGCCTGGGCTCCTTGTTAATGGGGTATCCAGGTCTTGGCTACTAACACTATCCCCTCCGACCCCCCGCCCGACCCCCTCTGCGCTTACCCAGAATCTGGAGGAGTCATGAGATGAGATGGGCTTAAAAGGGGTTAAGCTTGGCACTGAAGCCAGGGGGCAAAATGTGACGGAGAATGAAATCAATTCGAATAATTATTTCCAAACCTTTCAAATAAAAATTCCTGATTTTTCATGTTGGGTTATGAGAAAGTTTCGAATTAAAAGAGGCAGAATGGAGCCAGAATGCCAGCCCACACAGCCAACAACAACGAGCTGTGGACTGCGTTGCTCTGTTCCAAACAACCACGGCCCCCCCCCCCCCCGGGGCCGGGGCTGCCCTTGGCCAAGGGCAAACAGGTCGCCGGGCCCTGGAGCAGCACTAATACCCCTGCCGCACAATCCTGGCCAAGCGGCAAGGCCTGACCACACTGACAGGCACTGGGAAGATGAATTCTGTCAGCGTTCCAAATTTTTCTTAGGATGATTAGTAAATCGTTCTGGGGCTCCTAGGCAGAAGCAGACTACATCATTGATTCTTTTAGTCCTAATACATCCCCCACTGGAAACAGTACCTAGTTACATGTGGGCTTTTTGGCTCTGTGAAGAATCACCGCATGAGGAAGTACAATCCTGTGAGTAATCCGGTCAGTGGGGAAATAGGCGGTGTGACTCTTACGTAGCAGCTGCTCATGGTTTGTTGGCATTTTATATACAGTTGACCTGAGCAGATAATAAAATGGCCATCATTTATTAGGCCAGACACAATGCTAGGCCTTTAAATACTTTACTCAATACGTACAGTTACCCTGCATTACTATTATTTTTCCATTTTACAGATGAGAAAACTAATGAAGGCTTGGGAGGACTGGGAAAACTTGACCATACACCACACAATTAGGAAGCAGCGAGGCTGGAATTCAACCTAAGCCTGGTTTCTCCCCCATATCAGAACACAAGCTTTGAGACTGTCCACAGAATCCTTTCCATTCTGAGCATTATAAAGCCAAGCAAAGGGAGTACGACGGGAAAGGGAAGTAGGATGGTTATAAACTTTTGTGTCTATGATTCTAGCCACTGAGTTGGTCTAGATCCCTGAGTACTTACTTCCCAAGGCCAATATTAATGATCACAGCATTGTCCAGTCATCTCCTAGTCAATAGTTTCCAAAATCTGTTCCTCATAGTTTTGGGGATCAGTTGAGGGTTGTTGTTTTTTTGGAGATTGCCCTTAGGAGCAAGAAGGAGGCCAGGGTGGAAGTTGACAGGGCAGGACTGTAGACCCAAGTCTTCCCTTGAATTCAGCCAGTTTCATCAGTGTTGCATACTGAAGTTAAAAGAATTGCTCATGGAGGAAAAAGGGTAGGAAATCCTAGCTCTTCAGCCAGTTTGAAAACCACTGCTGTGGCCTAAAATTGTCCACAGACAGGGGTCCTCAAAGGCCCCAGGCCAGCCCTGAGCACCCAAGGGTGTTCATAACAACCCACGAATGGCCCAGGGAGCTGCTCCCACGCCCGCCACCACTGCCACTCATCTGGATGACGGTAGTGACCCTGAACTTCAGGGAAAGGAAGACACCACTGGTAGTACAGAAATGCAAATTAATATTGCAAGGGTTTCACGAGTCGAGATTACCTGGCACAGCAGCTGCCGTGGAATCTGTAGAAGTACAGGAACGGGAAGTCCAGGACGCCAAGGAGATCACCTGAGGGGCACAGAAAGGAAGAAACAGTGGCCCGCCTGCCCCCAGCCCCCAGCAGCCCCACAAACAAAAGGTGAGGGTCTTGAACACAGCATCCCTCTGAGCTTCTCCGCACTGAATTCACACTGGCACCTCTAGGCACCTATGCTATAGGCATTTTCTTATAATAATAACAGTATGATGATAATAACGCCCATTTAGTGAGAGTCCGCCTTGGGCAGGGTCCCATGCTGAAAGCTTCACGTAGATTATCTTTCCATCCTTATAACAACTCTGTGAAGTTTTGTTTCCTGCCTTTTCACCGGAGCTCAGAGAAGTTAAGAGATTGGCCTAATACTACACAACTCTTGACTGATGGAGCCACAGTGTGAACCTGTCACTTGCAACCCTCGGGTCTGTCCTCTTTGCCAAGGTGGCCATCCCGCCAAGGGCAGAGCGCAGGACCCAAAAAAAGGCTTGTCTTCAAAAAGTTCTATTCTTTTCTGCCTTATGGCTAAAAAAAGATTGTGAAAGCATGCCTCTGACTTCTTTCCCCCCCCCAATTTTTGTGTTTAATTACGGCACAAACGGTGCAGGGCCAGACTGACCATGCACGCTCATTTGAGTTTAAGGTCCAAAGGGTACATTTATTTCTAGTGAAGTAAGTTCATTCTTTTAGTTCCACTTGGTGCAAGAGGAAATAATCACACATATTGGCTGCTTCCCTCTCTGGAATTTGAACTTGGTCACAAACAAGAAGTCAGGAGATTAAAAAAGCAGAAAGCCTTCCAAAAATGTCCAGAGAAAAGGAATTAAGCATTTCCACAGCAGATAGCTTAATCCTTCCAAATCTGGAATTTCTGAGGCCGAGAGGAGCCAGGCAGTCCAGGCCCCCAGCCTGAGTCTGCCTCTCAGTTTTGGATGGACCGGAGCAAGAGGGGACGAGGCTTCTGACTGTTCACAGTGTGTGAGGTGTGCAGAGGGATGTATAGACAGTATTTCCTTCATCACTACTCTTATTAATCAAGAGTTTCGGGACAAAAGACACATGGCCTGCCAGACTTCCTCAGAGACCTGAAGGACCGCAAATGACTCAGCCATCTAGTATTGGGAAGGAAAGTTCTGAATTCCATTCCTCTGGAAGGTTGGGTAATTTTTTTAATCGCGACTATTGTTTTGCCCCTTTTATGCATATGTGCGTGTGTTTAACGAAAAGGAGAGGGTCTCGTGGGATCTGGTCTTCATGCACCAGGACAAGAGGCTAAGAGTTCTTGTCCTCTTTCTGCCACGATTCCACTGAGTACCTTTGTTGTCTGCTAGGGACGTGTATGGGTGGAGGGCCTTTGGAAATGGCATCATCAGGCTCAGACATCTCAGGCAGGAAGACCACCATCTGGAGTCCCCTTCCCCACAGAAGTGACAGCTGAGGCACCCCTGGGCACCCCGGTCCTAGAGGGAGGGCAGAGCCCCCTGCTCAGGTGGTGGAAGGGACACCCGTGGAGGATTTGTTCGGTCCCTGTGGCAGCTCTTGCTTCCTGGCCCTTTCCCAGGTCCCTCTCACTGAGAGAAACTGTGGCAAGGTCCGTGTGATCACCAGGCATGGGCAGGGAGGGAAATGAAGTGAACGCAGGCCCTTACGATTCCTGGGGCACTGACTCTTCAGCACCCAGCCTTTGTCAGGAGGTGAACTAGACTCGGTGCATTGGCGACCTTTCCAGCCCAGCCCTGGGTGCGGGGAGGGGTCAGAGGTAGACAGGGAGAAGGATACAAAAAAAAAAAAATCACCAACCTAGGGAATTAATCAGTTAGATTAAAGCCCTCACCAAAATCCTGACCATTGATCCTATAAATTACTAAGAGAGAGAACAGCTCACTCTCAGCCATTGCTAAAACCGCCACACATTTCTCACACAGCACTGAGCTGACTTCATGCCTTTCTCTTCTTCTGAAACTATCAAGTCCTTAAGAGAGAGTCCAGCAACTCTCTCTTAACTCATCACTCGCACCCACTGGGTTGGGACCAGCCCTGACTCATAGGACTCACTACTGAACTGAGAGTATCCGCTTGTTTTCTTTGGAGAGAATGTTCTAAACACCCTCCAGTTGACTATGCTGGTCCTCAATTTCAAACTGACCCAAATGCCTGACCCCTTCAGCCTGCCTCCTCTTTAACCAAAGAAGCGCTCTTAGCCAGACAGGGTGCATACCAGCCTCTAAACAACCAAGGTTAACGACCATGCTACAAATAGCCCTGAAGCTGTTGTAGTGTGTAGTGTGTGGCTGGCTGACCCCAACCACATAAAGACTAGATCCAGGAGCCTTAAAAATCTGGAAAGATGCTAAAACAACAATAACATCCCTGTACCATCTAGTGGAGAATGCACAATTTAAGCACAAACTGGGTGGCTCAAGAGTCATAACCATGTTTTTCGGCATCAACATGCAGCTGATGACAAAGTCCGAGTTGAGCCTCCAAGTCCTAGGCTCCCAGCTAAAATTCTGCTGGATCTCTGAGTGAGGAAGTGAATCCCATTGTTCCAAGATCACAGCGCATGAAATCGCCACAGTGAAAGTGTGGCACAATCTTACCGCATTCGAGCGTAATTGATATCTGAACATCGAGAAAATCTCCTCTCACCACAATTAGCCCTCCAAACTGGCAGGAAAATGCAAGGTCCATTCCAAGAAGGGATTAGTGCTGCCTGCGTTATCTCGCACACGAGCAATAGACACACCAGGTACCAAGGTCATTTCTGGGTCAGATTCCTGTGGTTCTCCCAGCTTTTCCTGTGCCTTGCGATTCTCTCTCTTGACCATTGCAGAGGAGGGGCCCCATGCAGATATGAAATGCAAACTTCCAAACACAGGGGGGGATTTCTCTTCTTTATTACTGTTTAAAACAGTCCTGGGGGAAGCAAAGTTCCCACATTCTTGGAGACTCTGCATGAGGTTGAAAGATGAAAGGAGGAGGTTGATTCCACCAGAGGAGAAAGGAACCCAGTGGCTAAGCGGAAAAAATGGCAGGGCCTGCACCTAGGACGTGAGGAACCGTCATCGACCTGATCCCTACCATCACGCCCCAGTGCATCCCAAAGGTTGTAACGTAAGCCACATCATCTGTACCTACAAGAAAGCTTATCTTTCTAGTCACTCATGAGCAAGTGAGAAGGACAGCTAAGTCAAAAGTGCTACTGAGTGACCAGGATCCAAGGCCCAGAATAGCTAAAGTAAGACTGACAACAACAAACATTGGTGAAGATGTGGAGCAACTAAAACTCTCATACATTTCTGGGTGGGAGTATAAAATGGTATAGCACTTTAGAAAACTAGCATTTCTTTAAAAGTTATAAATACATCTTATTCTAAGGCCCAGAAATTCTACTCCTGGGTATTTATCCAAGAGGCAAGAAAACATTCGAAGGGGGATTAAAAAAAACTGTAATTATCTTCTGGAGGGCGGGCCCCTTATAGTACAGGCTTTCCCCACTAGGTGAGTGTCATAGGAACCCATCTGTATCAGTGTGCCAGCTGGTGTTTTTGTGAGAGGCTGCGTTCTGCTTCAGTGAAATTTTTTGTTTTTGAAGACTCTTTCAGTGTGTCTGCTCATTTCATGATGGGTGATTTAAGAGCACACCTGCCCATGCTACACTAAGTGTTCAACAGTTTTTGACACAAACTTGCATGACCTCCATGCCCCACCCTCTCCATTCACCCCATCTCACCCTAAGTGACTTTTGTTTTTGTTTCCCTAGATGAAAAAGATCCTCAAAGCAAAATGTGAAAGAGGTAAAACAAAAAATGGCAGAACTAAAGAGAATAAATGGCAAAACTAAAAGACATCAAATTGACAAGTTCAAAAACTGTTTTGAGCAGTGGAAAAAAAGCCTCAGTAGATGTATTGAATCAAATGGAGACTGTGTTCCGAAGGTCGTATGTTCATACAATAGCACACTACTCAGCAGTAAAAGGGAATAGATAAGTGATACATACAACAACCTGGATGACTCTCTGAACACTATGCTGAATGAAAGAGCCACACATGGTGAAATATTTCCAGTATCACTCCATTGCTATGAGGCTCTGGAATGGACAGAACTTCTCTATAGTAACAGAAATCAGATCAGTAGCAGCTTTTGGTGTTGGGTGGGCAGAGAATGACTAACAAGCAGTATGAGGCAATCTTTGTAGGGACAAAAATGTTCTATGTCTTGATGGGGTATGAGTTACACAGGTATGAGGCCTATCCATAAAGTATCCAGCCACATACTATGAAAAAGAGACATTAAAGAAGAAGATATAAGATACAAGAAACATTGTACAAAGGACAATGATGCCTCAGTCCACTTCAAAGTAGGCACCTTGGGACCTCACACAGTTCTCTCAATCACCTTTAGCTGCCCCGTCCTATTTTCCTGAATCTTATCGGTGGTCTGAAATCTTTTCTTTCAAAGGTGATTTTAGTCTTGGGAAAAGTCAAAAGTCACAGGGCACCAAATCTGGGCTGTAGTGGGGCTGAGTCACCTGGTGATTCGATGTTTTGCCAAAAATCTCTGCATGAGACATGATGCATGAGTGGGTGTGTTGTTGTGATAAAGTTGCCAATCACTGGTAGCTTTCTGAATCATCTGAATAGTTTCCACAGAGGAATGTTCAAGCTTAACACAAAATTTGATACAGATTCATTGCTCTACTCATTCAGTCATTTTGAATGTGATGGCCACACAGTACACACGCCCACTCAATGGTGTCTACTACCCCCACTGACTAGTACAGTGAAGTCATCATTGTTCACACATGCGCATTTCAGTCCACTGTCCTTGGCTGCCAGGTTACATCAATGTCGTGCAAACCATTCTTGTCATATTAACAATGGTTGGACTTTTTCTGGACAGGCCTGTATATTTTAGTCAAAATTAGTCAAGCTGTACATTTAAGATATGTGCATTTCATATATGTAAATTATATCTCAATTTTAAAGTGTTTTAAATGTGCTATGAAAAAGTAAGATGCAAGTAAAAAAGAAGAGGTGAGAATAAATGAAAAACAATAAAGTTTCATTTTAAAATGTCAGAAATTATTAACAGGTCCTTCAAAAAGAGACTGTACCTATGGTCCCTGACAATTTCTGTGTCTTAATTGCTACAGGTGTGGGGAATGAGGAGGGTGCTCTCCCTGACCCACACTCAGGCCTGGCAGTGGACGGTCTAGGTAGAGAGGACAGTAAGCAAGTGGGAAGAAATAAAGTGCTGTTCTGTCTTAAAAATGTGTAGGTTACCCATGGGTCCAAGGAGAAAGTAAACAAATCAGCAGGAAGTGGAGCTGCCCAGTCTCGGCAGTCCTTGAATACTTCTGTAGAAAGAAAATTTTCTTCAACTGTTAAGTTTGCTTAAGCTTTGAAGTCAACAGTATACGACTAGGAGAAAATAATACCAGGACCCACAAAAGAGTGCAGGGCAATTAACCTGAGTTTGTAAAGCTCAGAAAACTTATCTCCCATGGGTATTCTAGACTGTGAGCTTCCATCAATGTGCGCGTATCAAACCCCTACCTTAATCCCGAGCTGCCTTAGCTATCCACTCTCACAAATCTAAGTGCTTTGCTGTACCCGAATGCTTTTTGAAGCGCTGGGCCTCTGCCTGCAGCTGCACAGACTGGGTACTGCGCAACCTCAGACAGCAGGACCGCATCTGCCTTGGTGGCCCAGGGGGTTCCTGGAAGCTACAGCTGATCAAAACCTGGACAGGCTCCTTCACAATAGCCAAGACATGGAAACAACTTAAGTGCCCATTGATGGGTGAATGGATAAAGAAAATAGGGTATATACACAGTAGAATATTTAGCATAAAAAAAGGAAATCCTGCCATTCGTGATGATATGGGTGGACCTTGAGGGAGTTACGGTAAACGAGCTGACTCAGACAGAGAAAAACGAATACCGTATGATCTCACTTACATGTGACTCTAACACAAAAACAAAGCAAAGACCTGAACTCACAGGTACAGAGAGCAGACTGGTGATTGCTGGAGGTGGGGGTGCTGGGTGGGTGAAACGGGTGAAGGTAGTCACAGGTACAAACTTCCAGTTACAAGATAAGTAAGTGTGGGGATGTAAAGGGCAGCGTGGTGACTATGAGTTAACAATACTGTATCATAGATTTGAAAGTTGCTAAGAAAGACCGCAAAAGTTCTCGTAAGAAAAAATACTGTAGCTATGTGTGGTGATGGGTGTTAATTAGCTAAACTTGTGATCATTTCACAATATATACATATATCAAATCATTATGTTGTATACCTGAAACAAATACAATGTTAAATATCAAATATATTTCTTTTTTTAAAGCAGGAACAGTCTCTTTTTATGTGGATTTCACAAGTAGATCCCGCCTCTAGTCAAGATCGTTTTGTTACTCAGCTGTCCTCATCCGAGAAGGGGTTCATGGACCAGCCCCACCTCTACCAAGGTTTCCGGTCAGTGACGCTCCCCTGACAGGAGCTGACAGGAGAAGCAACGCACCTGTTTAAGACCCCTTGACACACAATTTGTATAAGTTCTAGGAACCAACAATCATGATCATGGCAAACACACACAGAGCACCTTTATAAAAACAGCACCTTTGGGTTACTTAACACACCTAATACGAGGTGTGGGGCCCCCATGGGTTAGGTCCTGAACTTGGTGCTGGTCTGGATGGAAATCTCCGGACTCTTCTGAAAGGCTGACACTGGTCTGTACATAACTCCCACCCACCTTGGCCAGGGCCCATGTCAGAGCCCTGCTGTGATGGTTACTGAGGCTCACTGGACTTCGAGGGGGAGCCTCAGCAACAAACAGCAAGGTAGGCCAAGGTCACCTCTGCCACTGACAGAAAAGTCGCAGCCAGGCCCACCGGCCCAGCAAAATCCTTCTCAGAAGCCACTTCCTATCTCTGGCCTCTTCAAAGCTACCACCCCAACTACCCCAACACTGTAACAAACCAAAGCCCCAGCCAGAAGTCCTTCCAGGGCACACCACACCTCTCTCTGATGAACCCCACAGATTTTATGACTGCCTGAGCTGCCCACCAGAGACCTGCCCTCACCCATTCACCATGTGACGTGATCAAAGCCTGTAGGAGAAGGCACGAGAAATGAGTGTCTGATGTCTAATGTCCATTCTTTTTTTAAATTTTTTAAAAGATTTTGTTTATTTATCTTTAGAGGGGAAGGGAAGGAGAGAGGGAGAGAAATATCAATGTATAGTTGCCTCTCGTGTATTCCTTGCTGGGAACTGGCCTGCAACCCAGGCATGTGCCCTGACTGGGAATCGAACCCAGTGGTTCGCAGGCCCGCGCTCAATCCACTGAGCTACACCAGCCAGGGCTGTCCATTCTTTTTTTTTAACTTAAAATATAATTGGGAGAAAAATTAATCCTTGCTAAAATATTTTTCAGGCACAAATGAGCTCCAAACAGGTTCTCAAATAAAAGGGAGTTCCTTTTTTTATCCCGTATACAATTTTTTCTTGAGATATAATTTATAAACTATAAAGTCCACCCTTTCAAAGTCTACAATTCGGTGGTTGTTAGTGTGTTCACAGGGTTGTACAACTGTCACCACCACCTAATTCCAGAACATCTTCCTCACCTCCAGAAGAAACCACAGCCTATTTTAAATTACTCTCCAGCCCAGGCCACTCTATAACTTCAGGCTGCTGACTGCTTTGTGTTCAGGGAGTAACTAGGTGCTCAGGGTATTGTAGGTTTGACCTAAAAGCTTAGCGATTACTCAAGGTAAAATGTGGGAATGTTGCCTAAAATGTATAAATGATTCCTAGCAGTCTTCATGCTTGGCTACTGGTGAACACCATGCCCTCCTAACCAAGAGAATTTCCAGAAAGAAATTTAGGGACATCAGACTGAAGTATTCCCTCAGTCAAGAGACTTTATAGTAAGTGTAAGATCACTGAAAAGGAAGCATTTAAAAAGAAAAACCTGGACAGAGGGTCGGGAGACAGACCTAAACTCCAGTCCCCCTCTGCTGTGTAAGGATAATTAGAATGAGTCACCTCCCATAATTCCTCTGGGTTTCACTTTCTCATTGGTGGAATGTGGTGGCACCCTGGGTAATCAATTACCAAGGTTCCCTCCAGTTCCAATAATCAGGAATGTAACCAATGAACAAGCATAACCTGTTAGGTGAAAGGCAGAGTGATTTCTTTAGGTGAAAATGATTCACCAAACCCACTAGAAATCACTCAGAGAATAAATGAACATGTCAACCAAGAAGAACCAGCAAACAGAACTTTCCACAGACCTTTGACTAAAACGCATTTCAATGGGGAGGATGCTTAACAGGCTCTTAAGAATCTGTCAGGTGGCAAACTCCTGGCTACATGAAGGAGTGATGAGACATGATTACAGGCAGGCAACCAGCAGTCCGGGCAAGCAGAAACTGTTTAGGGATAACTCCATGATTTCTTCTTTTACAATACAAATGAATGGCAGGCTTTCACCGAATGATCATGGAGTTGGCACATAATAGCAATCATAGTTGTGAGACGACACCCGGCTGTGGAAGTGGGAAGATGTGCTTCAGTGTGGGCACGAGTGGAATGATACATTGAGAGAAAAGTCATTCTAATTATCCTTACACAGCACGGGTTCTATTTTGTCACGTACAATTTCGAAACACTCTCTGAGTCACTGCCAGCAATTCCCTAAGGATACCAGTCCGAATAGGGTGAAATGGCTCAAAACATAAACAGAACGCTGCCATTATTTGGGGGCACGGGATGAGAGCTAGAAGGAGCCTTAACTATAATCCAGCCCACTTTTTTCATTTTACAGATAAGGACACCGAGGCCCTGAGGGCATGGGAAAGGCCTTACCATAGAAAATGATCAATAAACATTAGTTTAAGGAGGGCAGCCAATAAAACATGTATTTTTAGCCATACCACACACAGATATTATTGCTTTGTGTTTGGTGTTGACTTCAAAACCTTTCAAAGTAAAAAAATCACAGTGGACTAGAGTTATTGTGGGCAACTCCTGAATCTGAAAAGCAAGTATGGAGTAATTAATGCAGCAACAAAGTAAAGGAAAGTTTTAATACTTGACTTTAATCCGGAATTATGAAGATGAGATGACAACAGGCCCCAGGTAGCTAGCTCAGTTGGTTAGAGCATCTCGATCCGCCACGGTTGTGGGTTCGATCTCCACCAGGGCACATACAAAAGCAATAAACGAATGCATAAATAAGTGGAACAACGAGTCACTGTTTCTTCCTCCCTAAAACAAAATTAATAAATAAAAAAGATGAGACAATAACATATGACAAAAGATGGTAAAAGGATGTTAATTAGAAATAAGGTAGCCCTAGCTGGTGTAGCTCAGTGGATTGAGCGCGGGCCTGCGAACCACAGGATCGTGGTTCGATTCCAGGTCAGGGCACATGCCTGGGTTGCAGGCCAGTTCCCAGCAGGGGACACACGAGAGGCAACCATACATTGATATTTTCTCCTTCTCTCCTTCCCTTCTCCTCTAAAGATAAATAAATAAATAAATCTAAAAAAAGAAATAAGGTAAATTTGAACCTTTTCACCCAATCCTTTGGTTTTACAACTGAAAAGCCACTCTGGGTGCTTAAGGAAGAAATCAGAAGAGGACACACAAGCCCTAGCTTACCTGGCAGTTATGAAACTTGTCCGCACATCTGAGATTGCGCCAGATGAAATCATACACAATAAAGCTCAAGAAAGGATAAAAATAAATCCATGGGCAGTAATCCCCTCGTCGGTTATTAAGAACAGTCTCAAGTATGTAGGCTACTTCTAACCCTTGCGTTTGACATCCTGGAAGGCGACCACATTCTCTTACAAAATGCCCCTGAGATATAACCAGGCCAGGGCACTGCATTGAAGGGGTGATGTAAAACAAACAAACGGATAAAATAATGTTTACCTGTGGGATGAGATGCGAACGCCAGAAGCACCGCACTAAAAGAGAAAGAGCAGAGTAGTGAGGAAAGCTTCCCTAGCACTGAGAAAACAGCACGCACTTCCAATCATTCTACTTGGAAACATGAAATTGGCCTACAAGCACATTACTTGCACTGAATGGTCTCATTCTGCCTAAACCCAGCTCCTCAGTGAGAGAATGAGAGTCTCTGGAAACACTTTAGGTCTGGGCCAGTGGGTTGAATCCACCCTGTGACGGACTAAGGACCCACACCCCACTCCGAGGGTCAGCCATGCCACTAATGATCTTCGAACTCACCTAATCTATAAACAGTATTTGCAAGCTGAACATAGCAAACTCTAAATGACAAACAGGCCACACTCTAAAAGCTAGCTGTTGGACATGCGCCAAGTCTCTTTTTGCCAGAAAATCAACTGCATAGAAGGCAGGTTAAATGTACAAGAAGGCAGCCCACAAAGTGATCCATCCCATCCACCACATGCCTGAAAACCACCTGGACTGGTTGGCAATTGATGTCAAAAAGGATGAAAAAGAGAAGGAGGGGTTTTCCTCGCATGTGGGCCCCGTTTGTCCTTGGCCCCCTCCCAGCTTCCTCCCTGAAAGTCCCTCCCATCCCCCAGCGCCTGTGTGCGGCACCTTCTCGGGCCTGAGCCCACTGTCCACACTCTCTGCCACCAATATTCCATGCCATCCGGGCAGCAGACCTAGTCGGAGGTTAGGAATGAAACTCTTCCTCCAATTTCGATACAAGAGGCATATCCTGTCAGATAAACAGCGTACCTTGTAATTCATTCATTCAACAAATATTGGTTGAGTGCCTCGTAAGTGCCAGCACCAGGCACTGTTCTCATTTGAAGATACAGCAGTGAACAAAACAGAAGACATTCCTATGCTCACGGGAAATAAAATATGAGGAAATAGTCTCCATAGGCTAAACTCCAATAGATTGTTCTGTTTTACAAATCTAACCCCAGAGAGAACACCTGTCTACTTCCCTCTGACACACACACACACATGCACATACACATATTTCATCTTCAAAATAAGGAGGTGGGGCATGAATAAAGAACATTATGATAATTTTGTGTTTAACAGATGAGCAGAAATTAGTGTCTGCTCATATTAAAAAGAAAAAGTGCTNTCCTGTCAGATAAACAGCGTACCTTGTAATTCATTCATTCAACAAATATTGGTTGAGTGCCTCGTAAGTGCCAGCACCAGGCACTGTTCTCATTTCAAGATACAGCAGTGAACAAAACAGAAGACATTCCTATGCTCACGGGAAATAAAATATGAAGAAATAGTCTCCATAGGCTAAACTCCAAAAGATTGTTCTGTTTTACAAATCCAACCCCAGAGAGAACATGTGTCTACTTCCCTCTGACACACACACACACATGCACATACACATATTTCATCTGCAAAATAAGGAGGTGGGGCATGAATAAAGAACATTATGATAATTTTGTGTTTAACAGATGAGCAGAAATTAGTGTCTGCTCATATTAAAAAGAAAAAGTGCTAGCTATATATCCCATATTTATTTCTCATAAATTACCTCAATTCCTCAAAATGCTTGTCAAAGCCATACCATTTTTAGACCATTCCATTTATTTTCAGCCCCATATACAACTTCCTTCTTCATTCTTTCCTTCATCCTTCCCCCCCGCTATCATGGGCCCTAGACCTCTCTACCCATAAGAGAAACTGCAGAGTCAGAACAGGGAGCAAGTACATCCTCAAGAAAACAAGAGTATGTGCCAAAGTAGAGAACCATCCAACTACCTGGCTTTCTCAAAAGAAATGAAGAGATGAAACCAGCTCTTGGCCCTGGTGGGCAGAGCTTCGGGCTGGCTCCTACCAGCACAGCTGCCCCACAGGTCTGAGCCACCACAGACTGGGTGGGATGTCCTCAGTGTCCAGTGCCAAGGTACACTGAATAGTGTCCTTCTTTCTGACTCACACACCTTCCTCACTTGTGCTGAAAGAAGACTTGGCAATAGAGTTGTGGCTTTAGCCACAGGTTCAGCCATGGGCTCAGCCAGGGAGCTGCGAGCACCAGGCTCACCCAGGGTGAAGGAGCTGGGAGAGGGGAGGACAGGAGAGCTAGCAGAGGGTCACACAGGCTCACTTTCCCATCCCCTTGCCCCTCTGCCGCTCAGGGTGGCTGTAAGTGCTGTGGAGAAAGAGAACTGCTCAAAGGGGTCTCTTAAAAAGGCAGCTGGTGGGGCTGGGCAGGGTGGAACTAATGATTGCTTCCCACTGAGCACAAAAGCCTCCCCCAGCCATGCTTGGGGTGAAACCTGTCTTCAAAAGAGCGTTTTACTTAAATACTAAGATACTTTATGAGCTTTATCCGCAAATGGAGAACACAGCTAATGCTGAGTGTTTAAAGCTGAGCACCTCCCTCTAGAAGTGTCCAAAGGCACCTCTCTGACCTTGCGCTCCCTACAAAGGTCACTGCATCGGGCCACCATGGGCTCCCAGCAGCCATGCTCACCTGCTTGCTGCTGCTCAATGAGGCCGCACAGTGCAGTCGGAGACTGCTGAGGCCCAGGACCACTCCCCTGCTGTTCCAGTCAGTGGGCTGAACCCTAGAGCTTGGCTTGGGGCAAGGGTGCAAACGGAAATCCATACACCGTATTTCAATGTTATAAATCAAGTCCTAAACTTCGTCCCACCTGAACAAGTATGCCCTCGCAACAACCTGCAGGGCCAGATTAAAATATAGAATTCCTGGCGTCTTTGAATCTTCCTGTCAGAATGTGGTGCCATGGGGTGACCAGCCTCTGGCGCCTGACTCCCAGGGCACCCCCTCCCACTTCAGGTGGCATCCTGCACCCGAGGGCCTCACACACTGCACGAGGACACCACACCTGCAAGTGTACCCTCCACCCACACCCCACCCCACCATGAACAGCCTGTCCTTGGGCAGCACTGGCCTAGGAATGAGTTGGGAAGACAGACCCAGGGAGACCCTGGAATTGAGCTCTGGACGATTTGAGCAGGGAATTCCAGGGCCCAGACGACAACGGAGGTTCTGCAAAAAAAAATGTCCCCTCAGCCTTACCAACTCCATACCCCATGGGGAGGGACACGGGAAGACACACTTCTGAAGTGTGGGGCTGGACAGAGGCCCCTCTTCCTGGTCAGAGGGCAGGACCACTATTGCATCCCTCGGCTTCTGACCACCTCACAAATTGCTTAGTTTGCCTCCCTGGCAGGCACATTGCTTCAGAACCCCCAAATCAAAATATTACTGGAAAGTAAAACCCATTAGTTCTAGAAACATATGAGTTACTCTTTGAAAATGCAAATTATACCTTACCTGAATATATAGTTTAAGTACTGCTGGTCAATGTCACTAGGAATAAGAAGAAAAGGATAACACATCAAATAACAGAAGTGTTTTACATACACAAGTAGTCATTATCTTGGGTCACTAAAGTATATCTATGTGTAAGTCACCACATTTATAAATTATCAATAAAGAGTACAAAGAGCACTTCGTACTCGAAACTAGTTTCTGGCTCGTGTTAAAAAAACATTTGCTAGTTTAGGGCCATCACACACATTTGCACTTGTGGCTGGTTATTTCTTGGGTCCATTGGCCATTTTGAAGGAGGGTCAACTACCTGGAACCACCGGACTAGCTTCTAGGGCTGCTATATACAAAACACAGGGCAGCCAAATAAATCCGAATTTCAAATAAAGAATAGTGTTTCAGTATAAGCATGCTCCAAAGATTACATGGTAGGTACTTAACACTAAAAATTCTTCATTATCAGCACTTATCTGAAATTCAAATTTAATTGGGTATCCTGTGTTTTATCTGGCAACTGTACTGGCTTTTTGCTGCAATATCTCTTTATTTAAAAAAAGGCGCTCTAGGGACCCACAGCCACATACTCTCAGAGCATGTAACTGCTCCCAGGAGCCACCCGCCCCAGGCCTTCTCTCTCAGCCGTCGGGAGGACCTGGGACCCGGAAGGCAGGTGAGTAGAGGCGGGCCTCTGGCCTCACCACTCCAGCCCAATCCAGGCCTGAGTTCTCTTGTTCATTTACACTCGTGAAGGTCGGGCCAGTGACCACGGGCAACAGAGGGCTCCTGCTACCCCAGGACNTACTGGCTTTTTGCTGCAATATCTCTTTATTTTAAAAAAAAGGTGCTCTAGGGACCCACAGCCACACACCCTCAGAGCATGTAACTGCTCCCAGGAGCCACCCGCCCCAGGCCTTCTCTCTCAGCCGTCGGGAGGACCTGGGACCCGGAAGGCAGGTGAGTAGAGGCGGGCCTCTGGCCTCACCACTCCAGCCCAATCCAGGCCTGAGTTCTCTTGTTCATTTACACTCGTGAAGGTCGGGCCAGTGACCACGGGCAACAGAGGGCTCCTGCTACCCCAGGACAGAGTTACTGGCTGGGGACGCTTGTGCGTCTAAAGCAAGTCAAGTTAGATAGGGGCCAAGCCAGAGGAAGTAAACTGGGGCCCAAGGCCGCTGGTCAGGTGACTTTTGCAAAACTCCCACCTAGATGGCTGCCTCCGAAGGAAGAGGGCAGACTTCCCTGCTCTTCGCACATCGCAGACAGCAGCACAGTTCAGGTCCCGGTGGACATGGCCTGAATGGCTCAAAAACAAGGGAAAGAGCTTTGGGGGGTCGAGCCTGCTGCCCCCACAGCAACACAGACTTGCAGGGTGTCTGGCTGAACAGCAGCAGCAACTCCTGCCACTGTGGGTCTCACCCCTTTCCTTGACCAGGTAACAACTGACCCAACTCTGAAAGCTTACCTTAATGCACTGGGTGTCTGAGGCTTCTGTAGTATTTTATAAGCCCCTGAAAATGAAGCAACACGTGTTACTGTCACAGGGCATTCTGTGTAAGGGGCTGCCTACAATTCCAGGGAAGCATAAAATCCACATGGAAAAAAGCCCCTCTTCCCTGGGAGGGTCCCCCACAACCAACAGGGGGCAACCAAAATTCGAAGGGTTTCAAGGATGCAAACTGGATGGTCCTGGTGATAATGCCGTTCAGTACAGAGAGAGCGCTGGGCAGGAGGGCTCATGATCCACAGAAGGATGCGATTACCAGGAGGCTGCTGGTTGCCTCTGCATGGAGCGCAGGGGAAAGAAACGGCACTGGGTTTCTGAACAGTGCATAACAAGGTCGGGGCACTGCTCCCCCCTCGAGGACATGAGACAAGAAACACTAAACATGTGATTTGAAATATAGTCAGATGGTCCTTTTATTTCACCCAGCTACATTTTTTTAATGTTTTTGTGCACTGATGAGAGTGTCTTTGGCACACACTTCTGGATCTCTTCCCACCATTTTTAGAGAAGACCAACCAGCATCCCACAAGTGGACTTGAGCAAGGAGAACTGGAGCCATGGTAATAAGTTCATTAACATTTGTCATGAAAAAGGGGAGACTATATTGGAAATGGAATGTTCAAGGAAAACTCCAAAACAGGCAAATCAAAATGAAGAATTTCCATTTAATTTTAACCTCAACACCCTGTATTTTATCTTTCGATTGTCTAACATCACTAAAAAGTGGATGCACAATAAGATCTAAACAATAAGCCTTATTTAAGTAAGCATTCTTTTAAAACTTACCCGTGCAGAATAAGTGAATTATAGCCCAGAAATATCCATCCGGATCAAACTGTAACACAGAATTTTTTTTAATGGCTATAGACACCAACCAACAGACACCAGCGTGGCACTCGGCAGCCCTAAGTGTCGATGCACCGTGCCAGGCAAGGCTGCCAGGACGGGACTTTCGGGGCCTTGAGCTGGTCCCTCCCCGGTTCTCATCCCGGTGTTACTGCATCCTCCCAACAAGCCCCTGCTTCCTGCGCCCGTTCCTCATTCCCCACGCAGCCCCAACCTGGGGTCTCTGAAAGGCTGAGCCGATGATGCCACCTATTGCTGAAGACCATTCAACAGTCCCCCAGTGGCTTCGGGATAAAATCCACTCATGACATCCCAGGATGTCTATGACAAGCCCTTGTCAACCCCTGCAGTGCCATTGACTGTCCCCCTCTCCCGAGGAAGAGAACTTCCACTTCCCCAAGCACAAAGGCCCCCCTCGCCACCCCTCAGCCCCTAATCATCTTCCCTTCCTTGTCTCCACAGGAGTTTGTCTCAGCCCACACACTCTGTTGTAGCGATTGCCTGTCTTTGCCTCCACCGTGCCCCGTGCTTGACTGTAGATTCCAGGAAGCCAGGAATTAGCAGAGGAGCACGCACCTACGTTGTAGGTGCCCAATGAAGTTCAACCCCAGCCTGCTTAGGACTCGGCCCACACCCGCTTTCTTCTCCTGGCTAACTCTCCCTTGCCCTTCAAGATTTAGGTCTAATAAGCAGAGCCCGGCGCTAGCATCAGGAAGATCTGGGTTAAATTCTAAAATCACTTATCCGTTGGCTGTGACCTTTCGGGCTGCCTTATTCTTTAGCTATGAAATGGAGACAATAATAATCCCTCGTGGAATTGCTGTGAGGTTTCAGACAAGGCACACGAAGCACTGGCACAGAGCCTGGCACGCAGCAGCCTCCCTGTAACTGTGAGCGTTGTGCCCATTTCCCGAGTCCCCGTGTCACTGGAGGTGCCTCACAGCACCCCTTACCTCCCGGGACAGAGCCCTGGGGTCCTCCTCCCCTTCGCTCTGACTAAACTCTGACTTCTGTCTGGATGAAGACAGTTCTTCTTTGTGCCCTCAGGGCCTGGCTCAGTGCCTGACGCTTAGTGGAGACTTAATAAATGGTGGGGGACAGAGGAGAAAAGAAAAAGACCCAGCAATGAAGTGACTACTGGGAGTGAGGGTGGGTCCTCAGTGACTAATAAAGAAAAACTGGATGACAAAGTGAAAATCACCGTGCAGATGACGCCCTGGGCTCAGAACAACAACAACAAATCAATGCTTCTGAATGTGTAAGGCTGGGGCAACTTGAGCGTGGGCTTGCAGGCTCCCCAAGAACATATAGAGGGGACACTGCCCCCACCAAAGCCCCCAGAGGCCAGAGCTCTGCAGGCCACAGCCCTGGGGAGAAGGTAAGGACCTTCAGAAAAGCGCTGGCTTGGCGAAAAGGTACCCTGCCTGAAAGTGTTAAATGCCTTTGCATAGGCCAGGATTATTCTGATTCTAAAAGGAAGGACTAAAAAATTCTGCTCACACACACAAGTTTCAGGTAGTAAAAGATACTTGCAAGATAGCATGTGCTCACCTGACCTTACCTGGGCGTCATTAAAGGGAAGGCATACGGCAGCGGCCAGGAGGAAAAGGGCACTGTGGAAGGGGAAATTAGACAAGCAACTTCAGTTTTCAACCTCAAAGAATTTCTCAGAGTGTGGAGGCTGAAATACACTGACTGGAGCTTAACTGAGGCGACATCCAGCCAGACAAAGCCCAGGCCCCCTGTTCACCCTCTGAGATCCACCCTCTGAGATCCACCCCCTGAGATCCACCCCCATGCTGATGCAGCTTCCATCGTGAGCTCCGCCACTTGCCCAGAGACAGGTCGCAGGACCTTTGTGAAACCAAAGCTGACTCACCCAAGAAAACCAGAGTGCCAGTGAAACACATAACAAAAGGGGTTTTTTAAAAACGACAGATCCCATTCTATTTCTACTGAACTGTGCTGCCTTAGGAGACCCCCCTCCCTCTACCTTTTTAAAAATATCTTACTGATTGTGATTTTACAGTTGTTCCAATTTCCCCCCTTTTGCCTACCCCCAACCAGCCCCCTGTAAGGAATATAAAATTATTAATAAAATATTTTGTATTTTTAAAAACTACAGATCCCCAAAAATACACTAGTGGAAAATTGGGATTTCAGACTACAATAATGCCACTCACAAAACAGAAAACACCATGGAAAGCACATTAAAATCTTTTGCGTGTCGCCTTAACCAAATGCTCAAACTTTGTGTCTCCAATGACAGGGCAGGTCTACATCACGTGCCTCTCGACAAGATGTGCTGAGACAGGCACAGCATCACGCACGTGGCGTCCTGCCAAATACGCCGAACCCAAGCTTCATCATAAGGAAACACTATGACGCACTCAAGTTTAGGGACAGCCCGCAGAACAGTGGGCTTACGCTCTTCAAAAACGCAAAGGCAGTGAAAGGTGATACAAGGCGGAGGAACTGTTCCGGAATACAAGAGCCACAGCATCTCTGGGGGAAGAGATCGCTGTAAAAGAACATCGGAAGAAGGGGCTGATTTTGAACGCAGATTCAATATTAGATAATTGTGTTGTACAAGATCATGGTTTTCTAAATTTAATAATTGTACTGTTTAGACAAGAGATTGTTATTTTTAGGAGACACACTTCGACGTATTTAGGGGATGGGTTACAATCTCTGCAACTTATTCTCAAATGTTCAGAAGAAAATTAACACTAATTATATGTATTCTATTACTTATTTTATGTGATATATGTGTGTATCTATATATGAAGACAGAAAAGCAAATGCAAAAAATATTGTCGCTAGGTGAATCTAAAAGGTCTATGAGAGTTCCTTGTAATATTCTTGCAACTTTTCCGTAGGCTTAAACTTTTTTCCCAGATAAAAGGCTTCACTAGGAAAGTCTCTTATCCACACACTGAAACACTCACAGGTGGAATGCGCTGGTGCCTGCGGTTTGCTGCAATGACCCAGCACTGGGTGAAGGCATAAAGTCGAAAACCTTTGAAGCTGGTGATGGTTATACAGGTCATCCTCATCCTAGTCTGACTGCTTGTATATGTTTAGAAATTTCCATAACAAAATTTTAATTCTTGCACAAAAAAGTAACATGGCCAACCACAGATACTTTAAGAAACCCTCACTCGCTGGAAAGCTAATTTAGAGCTATCTTTTGGAATAATCATTGGCTCTTCTAGGTTTCCCAGAGCAAAAGACCTTGCCCTCTAGCTCTCCCCATTCTCTCCTATAGGGCAGCATCAGAAACCACAAAACCCTAATTATCACATACTCGCTCATCCTGCTTCTATTTTACAATGCAACAAAACATGTAACGTTGGGCCTCTTCACTGCTGACTGTTCCATTAGCCAGAAAACAGCAAAGGATCAAAGGCGTGAACAGAAGCAGAGAATATACCAACTTTACTTTTACAGGACTTTGTTATATGATATCTCATACCAATATATATTCTATATACAAATAGAATTCCATATCTTATATGCACACATATATGTAATACACAACAGAGGCAAAGGGCGGGATGAGTAGAGGGACCTTGTTGGGAAGGGTTTCTGGGACTGCACGGGAGCAGGACACTTCCTCATCCACAGGCAATGGGCACTAGCAATCCCCTCAGACAGGCTATCCTTTGGGATTGAGGGGAGATGAGAACAGGCTGGTGTGAGACAGGCCCTGGTTTCCCACCAAACTTGGCCTTGAGCAATACCTGATTATACCAGGTATTACTGGGTTTTAATGACTCTCTTTTTAAAATTTTTTATTTATTGATTCCCTAACGACAGAGAGGGAAGCGGGAGGGAGGAAAGAGAAAAACATTAATTTGTTGGTCCACCCATTTATGCATTCATTGGTTGATTCTTGCATGTGCCCTGACTGGGGATCGAACCCACAACCTTGGCATATTGGGACAACACTCTGACCAACTAAGCTACCTGGCCAGGGGCTACCTCTCTTTAATACCTGCTAATCTTTTAAACAAGAAGATAAGTTCTGATGTTTCTTTTTTCTTTCAAGTAGCAGCCTGTAATAAAGTAAAAAACAGAGAGAGAGACTGGAGGAAAGCCTAGAAATCTCTGAAACAAAAAGTGCTAAATTCATATATCAAAGCATCTCTGTTGGGTTTCTATCTAGGACTGAGCTTCCTCGATCCTGCAGAGGAGGTAAGAAGCAGTCAGAGAGCAAGGTGCTCAGGTTGGGCTCAGCACGCCTGGGCACAGGGACCTGCCGCAGAGTCCAGCCGAGGAAACCAAGGCAGGGAGGGTGATGACACCTGCCCACCATCTCTGTGCTGTGGCCCAGGGCCCCACTCAGATCCCTGGAGGTACAGGCCAGTGGTCTTGCACCATGGAATTCTCAAACACCCAACAAACTACAAACATTATTTTTCAGTGTTTAAGTCATTACCATGTTTTCCATGTTCATTCTCCATCAGAATTGCACAACTCTTAGTAACGTTTTGGGCATCGATGACTGAAATCTGCCACAAGCTGTGCTTGCCTTAGAAATACCACATTGCACGAAAAGAGAGTCAATTTTAGAATTAGACATTGGGGAAATTGGGGAATATGAGTATTTATAATGAATTCCTCTATTGACTCTCAAGTATAAACCTTCAATAGTTTATCATTGAAGTTAAAAATCTTGTATTTAGAGGTTTATGGTTTTTTTTAAAAAACTTACCTACAGATCCTTGCAGGAGATGTTTTCTGTGTGAAAATAAAGATACAATTAGTCTTTAAAAACGTTGTATTTCTTAAAAGAAAATAGCTAGGTTAAGTGTATTGGAGGCTTAACAGCTTGTTGTACTGCAGTGTTAGTCAAGGCTTTTTCTTCTTGGACTCAGTGAAGGATGACTCAGGTCCAGAGCTGAGTCACCTCGGCAACGGCCCTGGAGGTGCGTTTTTGCCATCTTCCCGTTCAAATTGTGTTTACTCGTGAAAAACCAAAACGATGCCGGCCGGGCCGTATCTTACACACCTCGGAGGGCAGAGAGAAATCGGTGTGGCCCGAGCAAGATCAGAAATTAAGCTCATGTTCAACTTCTATTCCACTCTGTCTCTTTAAATTTTCCCTTCGTTAACCCAGCTCTGACTCTCAGCGGTGCTATAAATTCTCTGGTACGATGCATGAATTAAGAAACAGGAAAAAAGAAGGGACATTTGACTCCACCCCTACGGAGAAGGGGAAAAAAGAACAGACTGGGAAAATCTCAGTTCGGCACTGGAAGTCCCCTGCAATGAAGGGCCTCTAATGCGGACTCCACCTAATCACCTCCGTTCTGAAGTGAGTCGTGTTGAAGGAATTAGTCACTGTGCTCTGGGAGAAACTTCTAGCAGAGAGAAGCCTAGATTGCTCTATATTGGATAGGGGAAATGGTCGAGTAGGATAACAGATTAATTCTGAACATGCAGAAGGGTTACTTTGCTGGTTGAGGACTACAGTTTAGATGAAGTGTGAAGTATGACCATAGTGTTTAAAAAGGAAGAACTAACAAGAGAAACACGTGGTTTGCCATGAAGGAGATCTTGAGTCTCCACACACTAGTAAATAATCCAGCGTGTGCTGTTCTAGCAAGCAGATTCCGTTGGTGTACGAGGGGAGGCTTGCATCTTTAGATCTTTCCATCTCTCATCGTGAAGGACCCTGCCCCAGGGGAGTACAGAGGACATACCAACCTTGAGTATACTGCCCCCTGGTGGGCACACCTATCTCTTTGGTACACAAAGGACGACTCACAGACGACTGCCCCCGTTATGCGAAAACCGTTATCACTAAGAGTCTGAGCTACATAGAACCAACATCTCAATGGACTGGTGCAACAGAGGATGAGAGGTGACAGGGATGCCCCCAACTCTTGGTCACATGTTCATCCAGCAAACGTTTGGGGGCTTCTGTCACAGGGTAGCACACAAATCCAGTAGCTGAAAGAGTCCGCCCATTCCACAGAGGAGGGGATCCTGTTTTATTTTAAATCCCTCAGACTGAAGGAGCCCAGCACCTGAGATATGCAATAAATTCATGACTGAGCTGCATAACCCCAAGGCTCCAGAAACACCTGGGAAGTTGCTGATGGGGTATACACCTTTTCAGGCCCCTCAGTCCAAAAATCACCCAGTAATAAGTCCTGGCACTATCTTGGGGTTCTGATTGGGTCAGTATATGCCTCAAAAGTCACATTGCCAAAAATGACGATAGACATGTGACATTCCTCTGGTCAGCTCACTCTGTCTGGGGGCCACTCGCTCTGTGCGGTGCTGGTCTAAGGGCTCCTCAGGTACTGCCTGCTGCCATCGGTAACTAACAGTCTTGGTTATATGCTACATGACGACACTGAGCCACTGGGAATCTGGGTCAGCGGCCCAAGGTCAAAGGGCCTGGGTGACCGAGCTCCAGAGCATGACCCTTTCTGACCCTGTTCTGCCACAGCCCCCCTGCAGGCCCTGCACCGGCCCCGTCAGGCCCCCAACCTTCATTGGCTGTTTCTGGCTTGGGAGAAGATGATCAGGGTTGGGATTAGCAATTGAGAAGCCAGCCTGGAGAAACACATCCATCCGGTCCATTTTGATCCCTTTGCATTTCAGATGCCCGGGAAACAGCCAGGCGAAGAGCCAGACGCCAGGAGGCCAGGGGTCTGGGCTGAAGGAACAGGTCTGGGCTGGAGATGGGGACTTAAGAGTCACCAGTGAACTGATGGTAGCTGATGTCATGGTGTGGATGAGGCTGTCCAGGCAGAGTGTGGCATGGGAAGAAAAGGCTCCAGAGACAGGGCCCTAGGAGACCCTGAAGGGCAGACGAAGGAAAAAGAAGGACGGGTGGCTGTGAGCAAAGAGCCGGAGACTCAGGGAGAGACCAGCAGGGACAGGGACATGCAGGTCAACTGTCAAGAGAAGGCTGTAGGCTGATGAACAGTGCAAAAGACCAACAGAGTGGCATAAATGAAGCGACCAGTGACTGTAGCCGGAGCAATTTCAGGTTAGTGGCGGTGGCAGAAGCAGGAGTGGCTGCTGGGGAGAGGGATGTGACGATGTGGTCAGCACGGCGGCTGACCCTCTGTTAGCGGTGTGGCAGGGAAGGGCAGGATGACAGGAGGTGGAGGTGGAGGGTGCGTGGGCAAAGCAGCGTGCTGGCTTTCCTGTGGGATTTGGGTTCTGTAACACGGCGTCCCAGAGCTGGTTGATATGAGTGGATATCCCAGGGCCTGCTCCACCTGCGGGGTACTGAGAACACTGAGCATGTTTACCGGCCAAGGAAAACAAGCCACAGACAGGGAGAGGTGAAGGATCCATGAAAGAGGAGGGTAAGGAACCCACGGAGCTGCCTCCAAGTAGCCGGCAGGGATGACAGGGCGCACAGATGTGCAGAGAGGCCTCGGCCAGGGGAAGGACTCCTCTCTCTCCTGTATACCTGTAAGAAGCGTGCTGCCCAGTGGCCAGCCAGCCTCTCCAGTTTAAAAGGTCCAAGATTTTGATACAAACAGGTAGATGTTAGAAAAAAGGAACTCCTGAAAGAGGAACCATATTAAAACTACTTCTTATGCTGTTAATAAATACAGCTAACATATACAGAGAGAGCACCTACTACGTGCCAGAACTGTTGGCAGCACTTAACATGTGCGTTGTGGCACGTCCTCCCCACAGCTCTGTGAGTGGGGTGAAGTTACTACCCCTCTTCACAGATGGAGGCATAGAGGTGAAGAAACTTGCTCCAGCTGGTCTGAGGCTGACCTGGGGCTGGGAAGAAAAGGCAGCATCTGTCACCAGGGTGGGCCGATGCCCCCAGCACCCTCTGTGAAGCTCTGACGTTAGTGTCCATGTGGCGCTGGGACAAGCTTGGGGTGGGAACCACGGTGCCCACAGTCCACGTGAAAACGGTGGTCCTTGAAATGAAGCACCCTTGTCAGGCAGTCCTGACTGGAAACAGATGTCAGGAAAAGGTAGACACTAATTTGAGCCATGAAAAAAAAAAGGCGTGTTTTTGACATTTAAAGTGAGGGAAGTGAAACTAGCATCCTACGGTATCATTTACCTCTTTCCGAAAACACTTCTGGTGCCCACAGATAATAACTTCGGCTGCATTATGCAAAGTGAGGAACACAGGAATGGCCTGAAAGAAAACAGAATAATAAGCCTGAAAATATTTTCTTTGATCTCATAATTACAGAATTCTTGACTTCTGCTTAAAAATAAAGCTCTGTGGAGATTTTTGGCATTCACATATGTAATCCTCCCCAGCAACAACTTTTCTGCGCGGATTGGTGTTCTGGGTTGCAGTATCCTGCTTGGCAGTGTGGATGTAAAGCCTCCCTTCCTATGGCCTTCTCATCACTACACATTTATTAGGCACCTGCTGGGTCAAGCACTGTGCCACGTGCAGGGGACATCCTGTGAACAAGGTGAATGCCTGGTAGGGAGACTGTCCCTAGGGCTGTAAAAGCTCTGTGACAGGGTGCACAGAAAGGTGCACCTCATCCAGTGAGGGGAGAGCAAGCCTTCTAGGAATAAGTGAAGTCCAAAGTCCAACCAAGAACTGAATGATGAACTAGAGTGAGACGAACAAAACGGAGCGAGTGGCAGGCGGAGGAACACTCTTGATGGCCCTGAAGAGAGCGTGAACCCGGCTCCTATAGAACTGGGGGCGTTGAGCGGGATGGAACATAATGTGGGAGGGAGAAGTTGGAGGGAAGAAGGTAGAAAGGTAATCTCCGCCGAATCAGGGAATCAGGATGTGCCCAGGGCCGTAGGCGCAGCTGAAGTTTGGAAGCAGACAGTGACATGATTTGAGCTGTGCGTTTAAGGCTGTGTGCAGAGGAGAGGACAAGAGGCAGAGACAGTTGCAAAACCGAAGGGTATGGTAGACTGAAACCCCTCTCCTCCCCAAATGGCCATATTCTAATCCATGAACCTGGGAATGCCACCTTCCCTGGTGAAAAGGGATCTTTGCAAATGTAATTCAGTTGAGAACCCTGAGGTGGGGAATTTACCCTGGGTAGTGTGGGCAGGCCCTAAAGGCAAACACATGCATTTCTAAGAGAAAGGCAGAGATTTGAGGCCCAGAGAGGAGGAGGTGACGTGACCACAGAGGCAGAGATGGGAGCGATAAAGCCACAAATGAAGAAAGGCTGTATTCCCCTCTATAGCCTCTGGAGAGAGTGCGGCCCTGCTGACACACCCGGATGTCAGCCCAGTGACGCTGATGTGGGGCTTCCTCTGGCCTCCAGGACTGGGAGAGAGTAAATCTCTGTTGTTTCGGGACACCCAGATTACCACCACTGGGCTAATTCCTTATAACAGCCACAGGAAACTGAGGCGAGGAACGGAGAAATGGCGGCCTGAACTTGGTGGTAGCGGTGAAGATGGAGAAGACTGCCCACACTCAGGAGATGTTTAGGAAACTGAACTGAGGTTAATATGGGAATGTCTGGAACAACTTTGTGCCAAAAAACACAAAAGGGGGGAAATATACTTTAAAAAGTACCGTATTTTTTGGACTATAAGATGCACATCTCCCCCTCCAAATTTGGGAGGAATAACGGTTGTTAATGCTGCTGTTGAGTTCTGTTTACACTTACATCGGTGAAATATTATGTTATTTATGGTATTACATATCTTACCACATTTTTTGCTTCAAAATTTTTTCCTATTTTCCTCTTCTAAAACCGAGGTGCATCTTATGGTCTGAAAAATACGGTGACATTTCGGTCATCAAGACACACAGAGTGCCCACTGCACACCGACTAGAGCGGGGCTGTTTGCTAAGAGTGGCAGTCTCTCCCAATCAGATAGATAACCTGGACGAGGCGAGGGGAGGAATTAAGGGGAATGGGGTTTTGTTATTGTCTTTGCTGTTGGTGGTGAGGATTTTCCTAGATGGTAGAAGAAGTAAATAACATGCGTGGGTTTCAGCATCAGACTGAGCTTCAGGTCCCAGCTCCACCATCTGCTAATGCAACAGGGCACTTACCAAACCTCTGCCTTCTCCTCTGGGAGGGTGAGGATGTCAGTGCCTCTGATCAGGAGCTACTGGGAGGAACCACTGACACAACCTAGGCCTAGGGAGTGGTTCGGGCGCATGCTCAGGAGGCTGTCTGGACCAACTGGAACCAAGCCGGCCCTCAGCGCCTCCATGGGACCCTGAACTGGGACACTGTCCCAGCTTAGAGCAACCTGCTTAAAGTTCATGCTACTTGCCTACTTCCAGATTAATTTAGTCTTTATTTTTTTGAAGGATATACTGGGTTGGCCAAAAAGTCTGTTTAGTTTTTCCATAAAATAAAAGACACATTGTTCATTTTCACCAATAACTATTGATTTGGATATTTTGAGTATGTTGGTTATCTCTCACATGGTGTAATGTTGATTGTTCTCAATTAATGTCTTGACTTGATTGCTAAAAAAACTTGTTGATTCACCCGACTGTGGAGCATTGTCCAGTGAGAAATCTCCAGCACAAAACTTCACAAACCACTTTTGACACTTTCGATCAGTTACAGCACCTTCTCCACATACTGCACAGATCTTTTTTTGCATTTCAGTTGTGTTTTTACCTGTTTTAAAATAACAAAGCATAATATGCAAAAATGTTGCATCTTTTCTTCCATCTTCAATTGTAAAATGGCTACACAAAAATTCACCAATTTTGCTAAATTTTTTAAGTGTACATGGATGTGACAGCTGTCACAATACAGTCTAACAAAATTGTTTCTAATGAAGTTAAAGACCACTAAGCACTTCTAGCCATTTTATGGGAAAAAATCAAATGAACTTTTTAGCCAATTCGATATTTTTACCCTGTTTTTAAAACTTAACTTCATAAGTTCATAGTGCTGCCCTATTTTAGCATTTTGTTCTTTCACTGTTTTATTTCTTTTGAGTTCTTGCCTTATATTTTCTTTGCCTTTTTAATGTCTTCTATTCTTTTTAAAATATATTTTATTGATTATACCATTACAGTTGTTCTATTCCCCCCTTCATTCCCCTCCACCTGCACACTCCCTCCCCCACCCTTCTCCCCCCCTTAGTTTATAACCACGTGTCTCAAGTTCTTTAGATTCTATATTTCCCCTACTATTCTTACCCTTCCCCCTATCTATTTTCTACCTCCTGTCTATGCTATTTTCTGTACCTTCTCCCCCCTTCTCCTCCTCCCACTCCCGTTGCTAACCCTCCATGTGTTCTTCATTTCTATGGTTCCACTCCTGATCTAGCTGTCCTCTAGGTTTGCTTTTGTTTTAGGTGTGGTTGTTAATAACTGTGAGTTTGCTGTCCTTTCACTGTTCATATTTTTCATCTTTTTTTTCTTATATAAGTCCATTTAGCATTTCATATAATAAGGGCTTGGTGATGATGAACTCCTTGAACTTGACATTATCTGAGAAGCACTTTATCTGTCCTCCCATTCTAAATGAAAGCTTTGCTGGATGAAGCAATCTTGGCTGTAGGTCTTTGGATTTCATGACTTGGAATACTTCTTTCCAGCCCCTTCTTGCCTGTAAGGTCTCTTTTGAGAAATCCACTGACAGTTTGATGGGTACTCCTTTGTAGGTAACTGTCCCCTTATCTCTTGCTGCTTCTAGGATTCTCTCCTTCATTTTAATGTAATTATGATGTGCTTTGGTGTGTTCCTTCTTGGGTCCAACTTCTTTGAGACTCTCTGAGCTTCCTGGATTTCCTGGAAGTCTATTTCCTTTGCCAGATTGGGGAAGTTCTCCTTTATTATTTGTTCAAATAAGTTTTCCACTCGTGGCTGTTTCTTTCCCCCTTCTGGTACCCCTATAATCCGGATGTTGGAATGTTTAAAGATGTCCTGGAAGTTCCTAAGCCTCTCCTTATTTTTTTGAATTCTTGTTTCTTCCTTCTCTTCTGTTTGGTTGTTTCTTTCTTCCTTCTGGTCCACTCTCTTGATTTGAGTCCCAGTTTCCTTTCCTTCACTATTGGTTTCCTGTGCATCTCCCTTCATTTCAATTAGTTTAGCCTTCATATGTTCCTCTAATTTGTGACTATAATCAACCAGTTCTGTGAGCATCCTGATAAACAGTGTCTTGAACTGTGCTTCTGAGAGGCTGGCAATCTCTTGGTCGCTTAAGAGTTATCAGCTCTGGGACTTTGAGTTCTTCTTGCGCCATCTTTTGGGCTGTTAGTGCCTGTTACGTAGCAGGATCAGAGCCCTAGGTGTTCACCAGAGCAGGGCAACTCCATCACTGGGTTGTGACGCTGTATGTGGGGGCGGGGTCAAAGAGGAGCAATGGTGTCCCATCTGCTGCCTCCCCCCCCCCTGAGGCCCCCACAGATGCCAAAGCTGCCACTGTCACCGGGGCCCGCACATTTCGTCCCACTGCACGCAAGTGTGTCACTGCCGTCAGCCCTCCACCACTGGGTTTGCCCCCTGGGGCCTGCATGGTCCGTCTCACTGTGTGAGAATGTGCGACCGCGGTCAGCGGTCAGTCTGCCCCACACCCTGACTGGGTCCGGGCTACTTGCGCGCCTAGGTCAGGGGATCTTTCCCGCCCGACCCTGCTCTGCTGCTGGCTCTGCCCCTCTTACCATCCGGTTGAACGGTTCATTGTTGTCGGACTTCCGCATAATTCAATTTTCTGTTCTTTGGCTCTGTCTTTGTTCTCCAAACCTTTGTTGTATTCAAACTTGGTTGTGGGAGAAGGCACAGTGTTTCCACCTATGCCTCCATCTTGGTGGAAGTCCTCTAATGTCTTCTATTCTTATTTTATCATTCATTAAAAATTCAATTCAAACTGCTTTGTCCTGTTAAAATCACACTTTATTTTGATTATTTTCTCTTTTTATTTGTCTTTTGTGCTTACTTCTAGTCCTTTTAAATTTTTACATTTTGAATTATTTTTATAAGTTTCAAAATTATTAAACAGGTTTTTTTGTTTGTTTGTTTTGTTTTGGTAACTGGCTTTATCCACTAGACCGACATTTGGCAAAGGTTGGCCCTGGTCTTCTGGCCCTTGGCTCGAGAAGACAGAAAGGAAAATCTTGGACAGGTTTATCACATGGCACAGGAGAGTAAATATAAAAGAGCAACCCAGATCTACCATTTATTTATTTGTTTGTTTGTTTGTTTATTTATTTTTAGTCCTCACCCAAGGATATGTTTATTGATTTTAGAGAGCACCGGCAGGAGAGAGAGAGAAACATTGACGTGAGGGAGAAACACCGATTGGTTGCCTCCCATACACGCCCTGACCGAGGATCAAACCCACAACGCAGGCATGTGCCCTGACCAGGGATTGAACCCAGACAGTGCTCCAACCAGCTGAGTACCTGGCCAGGGCTGCATCTTATTTATTTAAAATTAAGGCCTTATTTTAAATACTTTGTCTCCTTGATTATAAAAGCGGTAATGAGACCAGATTTAGGACTGAGATTATGGAACCCTGGACCCTAAATCTAGACCTCAAGGGGGCTTCATTTCCTCAGTTTTGTAAACTATGGACAAGTTTCTTAATCTCCCTAGGTCCTACTCTGATTAGATACAGATTCTGGAAAGGAATCTATCAACACATGTAAGATAGATTTTAAAATACACTAATAATAGCTACCAATAATGTGTTAGGTATTGGGAGAATTCTTTTCATTACATTGTCTTATTTGAACCTCCTCCCAACAACTGTATTAGTGGGTGATATTAGCTTGAGTTAAGGCAAGAGACCTGAAGATTAGATCGAGTAACTCGCTGAAGTGCTCACAGCAAGTTCAGGTACAGACCTGTGTGACTCCAGCCTGGGCCTGTCTCACTGCAAAGTCCACATTCCCAGCCTCAGGGTTATAACACCCGATTTATGTCAAGCCCTAGTTTAAACTTCCCAGACCTACAGCTGTCCAAAGTCCAGTACAACTGGGGTGTTCCAAATCCTGCCAGTCCGCTTCCTCCAGGAATACAACTGATCATATGATCTCAAATGCTTGAACACAGAATAAACTCTGACGTTTTTTAAAGGAATATAGTCCATTTCTACTTAAAAAAAGTACACGTGAATTCCTCGAGCCATTTCTTTTCTAGTTGAGAAACAGTAATTGTACAGTTGACGGTATCAGCCTCCACAGAGATCTATCAAACACAAAACTAAGGTGGTGTGTGAATTTAACTACTGGTTGTTTCCGTGGCCTCTGACTCTGGGCACCAGCCTCAGGCTGATCTCTACAAATAGTTCAGGGACCTGCTAGAGACTAGTTCCTTTAGAAAACCAGCCCTTTACTGTCATTATGGAATGAGGGTCAGCAGGACTTATTTTGTCAAATCTGACAAAAACTCTGAGAAATGATAACAGCAACAATACTAGCTAAGGTATATTGAATGCATATTATGTGCCAGACACTGTTCTAACTGCTTTTACATATTTAATCTTCATAATACCTCTGTGAAGATAATACTGTTACATCACCGCCACACAGATGAGAAAATAAAGGGACATATTCTGGATCTTTTTGTGACCTGCCTCTTAATATTTGGGCGATCTAGATACCTGTTTCCTGCTGAAGAGAACAGAAAACCAAGCGTGTGTTCCACACTGTCAAGACTCTCAGAATGGCCTCAACAACAAAAGGCCCTACTCTCTTCCACTGGGGAAAATGGCCCAAGACCAACTACCATAAAGCCATCATTTTTGACACAAAATGTAATTGAACAAATTAAACTGTACTGCATTGGCAGTTACTTAAGAGCACAATTTGCAACTATGAGAGTCTGTTTGCTCAAAATTTGACACCCCATCCATGTACCATTGGAAATTTTTCTCTGACTGTGAAGAGACATTGGTAACTGTTACTTTAAAATGTTTATTATTCCCGTGCTTCCCAGAGTGGAGTTCTGAAGATGTGATTGTTATTTGTCCAGGTGTTAGACTGACATAGAACAGATTGCTATGGACGTGCATGGCCCTACTCACCGGCACCGCCTTGGGTCACTCTGATGACCCCTTCTAATAGCTGTATAAGAATGTCCACCCTGCCTTCCTTTGGGGTGACTTTTCAATGTGTGGGTGTGGCATTAATCTGCAATATAGAATAATTGCACTCCAGGCACTTGACCAAAAAAAAATGTAACTTGGAACTCTCGGCTGCCCAATTTTTATTAAAATTGTGCATGCCAGAAACAATGCTCCCAGAAGACCACCTAAAGGGAGTATGCCCCCCGCCCCCGTGAAGGGAGCCAGAAAACTAGAAAGCAGTGGTTTTACCCCCAGAAAACTGCTCCTACTGAATTACACTAGGTCATCCTGCCTTAAACATGCATCATGAATCCTAGAAACCAGGTTAGCACTGTGTTCGTTATAAAGTCGTTACTGAACCCCACCTCACTAAGTAGCCCTGTCTACCCTTTATGAGGACTGAGGACCTGAGAGCAAGGAAGAGCTTCGCTTGTGGTCAGCAAGCCCCTGCTATTGTCCTCCAAGCACCGAGTCTGTGACTTCATCTGGCTGCAGAGAGCTGAAGTCAGGGCCCAACTAGATCTGTTTGGTAAAACATGACAGCATAAATTCCTCTGTGTTCAGTGTCCCTGTGACACCATCTAGTTCTTCGGTTACTCTTTACCTAGATTTCTTTTAAAACTCTATTTATAAAAATATTTATATTATTTTCATCATAATTACTCTTTTAGGCCACCAGATACCCCTTTTGGAGGATGATATGGTACTAGCACATGCCTGTACATGTGTATGGATAAATGAATACATTTATAAGTTGATTTGCATGAAATAAATGTGAGTGTCCATTTACATTCATTTTATTATTCTGTCATTAGATGGCAAAGTCCTTAAGGCCAGAGGACCAGACTCCCCTCTGTCTCAGTGTGTCCCCAGCACCAGCTTAGAAGTCATCTCAGTCCTTCATGTGGACATCACCCAGGTTTAGGGGTCTTGCCATATGAAAAACAAGCATCTTAAAACACCAGGAGCTCCTCCAGTGGGGCCAGGTGCATGGGAATGAGAAGAGGCTGAAAGGGCAGCATCAGCTCTCCAGCTGGCTCACCTGGGGACACAAATGAAGGGGAGAGAACAGAGGACACACTCTCAGTGCGTGACTGTTTCTCTCTCTCTTTTGCCCACGTATGTAGAAATAAACACACATATCCTATAGCACTCAAAGGAGTTTTGAGTGAGGCAAGTGAGACAACATTATTATCCCCCCTCCTCATATAATCCTCAAGAAAACCTCAATTGGATCCCAGGGTTTTTACAAATAAATAAATGTTTTAAATTGTGGAGAAGTACACATATGAAATTTACAATTTTAACCATTTTTAAGTGTACAGTTCAGTGGCAATAAGCACGTTAATCCTCTTGTGCAACCATCACCACCAACATCCGCCTCCAAACATTTTTCATCTTGCACAACTAAAACTCTGTACCTATTAAATACTAACCCACCATTCTGCTCTCCACCACACCCTGCCCCGCCCTGGCAAGCACCATTCTACTCTCTGCCTCTATGTGTTTGACTACTCTAGGTACCTCATACAAGTGGACTTACACAGTATTTATCATTGTGTAATTGGCTCATATATAACTGGCTCATCACTTACTATTATGTCCTCAAAGGTCATCCAACATGGGTGTCCCACCTGTGGCCCTCACAAAATCATACATTTACTTAATACATTATGACATGTTTTGGCGATTTACGTGCCGCAATGTATTTAATGTGCGGCCCAAGACAACTCCTGTTCTTCCAGTGTGGCCCAGGGATGCCAAAAGGTTAGACATACCTGTAGTACGTGTCAGAACTTCCTTCCTTTCTAAGGCTGAATAATACCCCCTTTTGTGCATCTACCATTTTGTTTATCCATTAATCCATCCACGGACACTTGGGCTGCTTCCACTTTCTGGCTAATGCAAATAATGCTGCTATGAGCACCAGTATACAAATCCCCATGTTTAAGTTTTTGAGGCTCTGCTGCACTGTTTTCCACAGCAGATGCGCCACTTCCCTTTCCTAACAGCAACGCATGCGGGTTCCAAGTCGTCCACATCCGCACCAATACTTCTCACTTTCTGTACCATTGATAATAGCCAATGTAATAAGTATGGAGTGGTATCTCATTATAATTTTGATTTGCACTTCCCTAATGAGCAATGATGTTGATGGGTTTATTGCCCATTTAATTATCTTCTTTGGAGAAATGTCTATTAAGTCCTTTGCCCATTTTTGAATCAGGTTGTTTGGTTTTTGTTGTTGAGTTTCCTATATATTCTGGGTATTAATCCCTTATCAGAAAAATGATTTGCAAATATTTTCTCCCATCCTGTGGGTTGCCCTTTTACTCCGCTGACAGTGTCCTTTGGTGCACCGAGCTTTCACCTTGATGAAGTCCAGTGTGTCTATTTTTTCTTTTGGTGACTGTGTCTTTGTTATCCTATGCAAGAAATCATTGCCCACTCCAATGTGGTGAAGTTTTCCCCTTGGAGCCCCATTTTTAATAAGTCATTTTATAGGGATTATGGAGAACATCTTCAGTAGAACAGGTAGGTAACTCAAGCCCAGAGGAAGGGGCTACTGACTTGCCAGGCAGCCCACAGTTTTATAAGCCATCCTTGCGGTTGGACTCTGTTCCGCTCTGGGAAGAAACAACATGAAAGAAGAGAGCTGCCTCTAACCAGCAAGGACAGGCAACACTGGGGGAAGAGTCTCCACTCTCCACTCACATTTGCATTCTTTTCCTTTGTGGATCCAAGCTCCTTTACATGATCTATGGGCTCCAGTTTGCTTAACGGAGTAACTTACTCACTCCACCTGCCTTTCCTCAGCAACACCCCCATCTAATCTCCATCCCAACGTGTTGAGTGAATGTTGTGCTCACAGAAGACAGAACCCCTGATGAGCAATTAGGGAAGGACCAAGATCAAAGAACTGCGACCGAGCCAAGCCCAGGCCAGTTTAGGATGCCTTAACTTAGATCTGCAAAGCCTCTCCAACCTCTGACCCTGCTTCCCCCAGCACGGAGGCTGCACCGTTTGAGGAGCCGAATCACCACCACCGGCACAGCCTCTCTCTCCCTAGACAGGTCCCTGGTACATGACTTTGCACACCTGTTCTAAACACTCACCGGCATGGGCTTGGAGGCAACCTAGTCCTGCTGACACGGCTCTGACCAGAAAATTATAACAAGAGTTATAACAAGACTGTCCTGTCCCTCCAAAGACTGGCACTCATGCCATCAGAGCCGTCATCATTGTAACCTTGTTCAAGGGCAGGGAAGCTGGAGAAGCAGAGTAGACGCCTTCTTCTACTTGCCCCAATAGGAGGGAGAACAATGCGGTTCCTCTCCCCTTTGCCCTGCTCAGTCCAGATGGGCTGATCTCTGGTTCATGAAAGTTAGGGAGGAAACAGGGCCAGCTTTGGAGGTGTGCTGTGAAGTCGAAGGGCTTGGGTTTGTATCTCCGCTTTAACATTTACAACTAGCTGTTGACTTTGGCCAAGAATCTGCATCTCAGTTTCCTCCTCTGTAAGTGGGAGTAATTGAGTCCGACTTCATCCAGTCACAGAGGCTGGCTCTGGGAAGTGCCCGACACATACTAACACTGCATATTCACCGTGGCTGTTCTCACACAACCAAGTGACTCCCCTTGCAGTTCCTCAAGGTCAGGAACTGGGATTTGTCATTAAGCCCCCAGCACATAGAAGACCCTCAATAAACATTTGCTGAAGCCAGGAGTTTATTTCCCTTATAGTTGTAAGTTTCAGGTGGAAAAGTCAACAAAGTACTGTCCCCACAGGATCTCGGCAGTTAAACCAGCTTCCTCCCAGGGGTTGCACATCAGGACAGAGCTTCTGTCTCGTCAGAGAAAGGAGGCCTTGACCAGCAGAGAGTGCTGTGCACCCATGGATTTTAACTGAGCGCTTTCCCCAAAATTCCTCGCGGATCCATTAAACCGACAGCTGGGCGCCAGCGCACTGATGTGCCCGTTTTCCATCTACCACAACCTGTACAAGGGCCTCATGTTTAATCCACTCTGAAGTGTTAAGCAACCGTGTGAAAACCAAAAACTCAGAAAACAAAAAATAGGCCGGGTTCATTTATTTCACCTACAAGACAATGTGTGTCTCCTCCCTGGCGTCCTCTTCCCTAATTGGTATATTTGAGTTTTTGGCCATTTCCCCTTTGCTCAAAGGGCTTGACCTGTGGCAGATTCTTTTTGCCCATTAGAGGAAGCGGTGCTACAGGTCAAAGCCACCCAAAGTGCTGGTCCTCAAGAAGACAAGCAGCTCACACCAGAATGGAAATCAATTCTTTGCTCTCTTCTACAAAAGGTATTGCTGTAAAAATAAAAGTCAGTTCAGCTGAACAGCATGGTCAGTGCAGAAGTTGAGGTACCTGTCCTGTGGGCAGGTAACACAGAGCCCACAGACCCACACTGCCTGGGCGCCACACTTCGAGAAACATTTTCCAGATCATGGAACTGCCCATATCCTGAGAACATACCAGACATTTATGATGGACATTTATGATGGACTTTTGAGAGGTTTTTTTTCCACCTCATATCCTTATCCCTTCTTTTGGTAAATCTCCCAATATGGAGGCTCTGCCATACCCTCTCCCAGTCTGTGGGACCCCGGTAGAGATCCTGTATAGCCATGCCTGGCTAAACAGCACTCTGAGTCTCTCCAGCCACAGTGACTGGTTGAGGGAGGCCTTGGTCCAGGGCCAATCAGCATGATTTCATGTTCCTGGTCAGCTTTCAGATCTTGTAGATCCAGCCAGCACGAATCCAGGGACTCTCACAGGAGCTACAAGGAAGAAAGTCTCTTTCCATTACACTTAAAATTGTAAGGATGTGAGTCTTTAGTCAACAAAACCCATGAGAGGAGAGCCTGGCAAAAGGTCAGAAATGGAGCAAAGACAGAGAGAGGAATTAAAAGACAGAGAGACAGAAACTGGATTCCGAGAATGTCATTAGATCTTCTGGATCAAGCCCTGCCCGAAGCAGATATCTACTATCTGACTTTTCACATGAGTGAACCAGTGAATTTTCCTTTTACTTAGACCAGTTTATGAGCTTTCCAACACTTGCAACCAAAAGAGTCTGAACTTATGCGTGACTACAATACCCTGGGCCTGTTCTAAAACCCACACACATGGTCCTAAAGAGGAAATCTAAAAAGGCAAAAGTTCAGAAGAGCTGTCACTTTCTAGAACCAGAGGCAGATGACCAAGGCTCTCCACACCTGAGTTCCTCCCTCTGTCAGGTGGTTATCATCAGCCTATCAGGTGACCATGAGATACAGAAAAAAAATCACTCTGGAAACATGAAAAGCACCACACAAATGAAAAGTATTATGATTAGCACAATACCTTAGTTATTCAAACTTTAAAATTCTAGCATCAACAACTCTGCAGATCCTATAAAAATTTTAAAGGCCTTTAGACAACACATTGTTTTTTATCAAATGCTCTACTCTACTATAGGACAGAAAGCACCCTCTGCAGGCCACAGGCTGTAAAATAAGACAACAGCGCTGGGTCTGTCAGCAGGGGTCTGACAGCCCAAGGCCAGTACAGGCCTCCTGGTCTGGGGCGAGTCCCAGCATGCACTGCGGGTTATTTCTTAGGCCCACCCAGGGCGTTTCTCCCCTGCTGCACACACCATCCCCTGCACTTAAGTAGTTGGAAAGCTCATGAGCTTAAAAATCATGGAAAAAATGTTGATTTAATTTATAAATCACTGCTATTAATTCCCAACCACTATTTTGCAACTTTGGAGTTGTCCTAACAATAATACTGTGATCCAGTTAGGCAGATCTTGTCTGTGTGTTTTTTTATTATTTCCATACCTGAGAGCTCAGAAACCAATATGACAACACATTTTACAGGAAAGGACTGAATTTTCTGCAACTTTTGCATTTTTCCAAAAATAAGAATGCAGTCATTTTCTGATACATAAAAACAGTTAGTAGTCAACATAAAAACAGGAAAAGGCATTACCACCAGTACTGATTTTTAAGCTATCCTCTGAGTCTCTGGTCAATGGTGGTATTAACAGATTCTCTTCTGATGGCAAAATAACTAAATTTTTGGAGTTCCACATAATGAAACTGGAGGCAGTTTGTTCTTCACAAACTTGTTCTTGACCACCTTTGAGGAGCTCAGTCCTGAGGGGGATCATGGTAGGAGAATAAAGATTTTTCTCACTAGCCTCCCCTTGTTACTGGGTACCAACTCTATGCCAGGCTCGTACATCCACGACTGAACCAGCATGCCCTGGGCGATGGAACCATTGGCAGGGTTCCGGTTCCCGGGGAGCAAGGAGCAGGCTCTCTCCCTGCTCCCGAGGATGGACCATGTTCAGGCAGAGCAGGCTGTCCTTCTCTGGAACAGACCCCAGAAATGTCGCCGTTCTTTCTTCCAGCATCTCCATGTGTGCCTGTCCATCTTACAAAACAAGGTGGCCCTTCCCTGCTCTCTGTTTGTCTTTAATTCAGGGAGAGGAAGTGAAAGTTCCCATGTTGGCCTCCAGTCCAAGGCTCGTTCTCCAATCTAGCTATGCCACCATTAAGGCTACAGCTTTGCTCCCCATTGATCCGGGCACAGCAAGTTAAAAGACAAAGGGGCAGGAGGCAGAAGCTCTGTCCCCCAACACCTCTGACACTTACCAGTCTGGACAATGCTCTGGAACCAGCATAGATAATGCCCACAAACAGCACCGAAGCAGGAAGCCACGTCAAAACATTAGATCTAGAAAGAAAAAAAGAAGCCAAAATACTTGTCACTTCATGTCCAAAAGACCTAGCTGGAAGGTATTACCCTTCAGATGCACCAAGTACAGTGACAGCAGCTACCTAAACATCCCTGAGTGACCGGAGAAGTGTGACGTGGCCTGTATCTACTGACGGAGATGGGAGCTAACAGAGCCGTCCTACCTACAGCCTGCCACTCTGCTACCCACTGAGCATCACCGACCCCCCAACGGGGCATGGAGAAGCGGGGCAGGGAGAAGCCTTCCTGTGGGTTGGGAGAGAGAACACACCTAATTTTTTAAAGGAGCAGTGAACATTATTCCTCAGATTTCAAGTAGCCAGAAGTGTTGAACGTATGCCAAATTATTAAAAATGTTAAAAGGCTATTTACCTAGGCAATACACCAAATGGCCCTGGGCTCCCACAACAAAAGCAACAAAAATGTGAAAGGACAGAAATGAGAAATAAAACAGTGCTAGAACTTGGGCTGGGAGGCCAGGCACTGACTTCTTCAACCGTTAACCTGGGATGCCGGTTCCAGGGAACTTTAAGGACTTGATTCAACTGTGGCCACACCAAGAACTGCTTTTTCATTACAGTTTAGAATCTTGCTCTCCTCAAGAAAAGCAAAACCCCAGTTTTTATGTGGAGCGCATATCCCTGAGGCTGCAACTTGCTTCTCCCCATCAGTTACAAAGGCATTTGGTCCTCTAGTTCAAGTTCCCAGAGTTATTCTACTAGTAGATATAAACAAATGCAACCACCCCAGCAGGATATAACACAATAACCCCAATAAACTCAACGAACTGCTTTTCTGGGACGGAGCCTGCTCAAGAAGTGATCTCTGTTAATTCTATCAGCATGAGCGGGCCCTCCATCCCTGGTCAGACCTGCTTCCCGGGGTACATGGCATTAAAATGTTTCCATTCTCTTGTTAGGCTTTTAAACCCTACTTCCCGTACACATTCACTCAGCAAACACTCAGAGCAACTCGGAAGGTGCTGACAGCACCATAATTATTCTTAACAGCGACATCACCGTTGACATTTGTTTGACATTGCAGCACGAGCTACAAACCAGACACCGTGCTCAATGTTTTCTGCGCCGCACCTTTTAAAAATCTGCACAACAGTCTCATGAGGAAAGTATCATGGTTATGATCCCCATTGCGCAGATGAGGAAATTGAGGCACAAAGAGTTTAAGTAATTTGCCTATGGTCAGAAGAGTTGGTAATGGCAAAGCCAGAATTTGAATTCAGGTCTGCCTGATGCTAACGCCCCAGATTTTAACCATCCTTTTATACTTTAGCCTCAAGGACCTCATAACCTAATGACAGCAAACACAACACACTCTTGCTTTGGTAGCAGACCAAACAGCTAATGATCTAAGGAATGTAACCTGTTCTGCGGCAGAAACGGATGCCTGCACTTCCAACCAAGAGGTGAACAGAAACAGGGAGATGCTATCCTCTAACCTGATGGGTCAAGTGTAACACCAGCCAAGTGCTTCTCTTCTAGGAAAAGGTTTTTCCATTGGATGGTCAGGGTCAACACAGACAGGATCCAGGCCCACGGCCCGCTGCACGCTGGAAGGAAGCCTGGAGTGTATACTGCAGGGAGCACTGATGAGGAAGGAAGGAAGCGGGCGCTGGGTGAAGAGGCAGCTGGCCGAGCTGCAGCAGGCCCAGGACTTTGGAATGTGAGGTCAGTGAGGCCCCAGACATTCGTGCTCCATTCCCCCTCAAACAAAGAAAGCTCCTGCCACATCATGTACTCCGACATTAGGGTATCTGAGCAGCCACAGACAGGAGGCAAAGAAAATATGGCTAGGGAACATCGTGTATTTAACCCTTCTCCCTGAAAACACAAAGACATAAATTTAGCTACGAAAAATATGCTCAGGTCTAGTTGGATCAAAGAAACGTCTGCGAGATAGATGCCACGGGGCAGCTGTGTGAGCATCTGGGGACTCTGAGGCAGGCCCAGGGGCACTCATGCCTGGGTGCTGCCCCATCTCTCACTCGGGGCCCACTTCAAGGTGGATGCAGAGCAACCTGCACTAATGGTAGAACTTCGGACACCTGCAGACGTGGTGGGTTGCAGAGCCATTTCTAGGCCCAGCTCCCAATCTCTTATCAGTGGGACTACTGCCTTCCTCTACCACACAGCATCATAAACTATAACTGCTATTAAGAATAACAAATGCGAGCCCTGACTGGTCTAGCTCAGTGGGTTGGGCGTCATCCCGCAAACCACAAGGTCACCAGTTTGATTCCTGGTCAGAGCACACGCCTGGTTAGCGGGCTGGTCCCCACTTGGGGGCATGTGAGAGGCAGCTGATCAATGTTTCTCTTCCACATATCAATGTTTCTCTCCTCTTTCTCCCTCCCTTCCTCTCTCCCTAAAAAAAAAATAAATCAAATCTTAAAAACAATAACAAATGTGAATCACTAGAAAAATTGCTGCCAAACCAGGTGTGGACAAGACAAATATGAAAGGAGAAAATAAAAAATCATGAAAAATCGAGAAGGATTCTGCACACATACTGTTTCAAAGCATCAAAGTTCTCATTTTAATAAAAATCAGAGTAAATGTTAAGTGTTGTTTATACAAGAGTCAAGAAAATACTAGTTGACAATTCATATATAAAATAAAAGCCTTACCAAAAGATTAGCAAATTAATACATAATTCTACATCTTAATTTAAAATCGTTTTGCTTTTCTGTGGGAGCCCCCGGGCTGAGAGAAGAACGGCCCTCTCCTCTCCACACCCCAGCATGTGCTCGTCCACAGCCATTGGCGCCCTCTGACAAGGGGGCATCGCCTGGCAACACATCACTTTGCCTGCTGTGTTCCAGGCCCCCATTCGACCAGATATTGTCAACTTTGTTTGCACTGACTTAAGCAGAAACAACAGCCAGCTCTATGCTGTCAGTCAATTGGCAGGTCATGAAGCCAGGGCTGAGATGTGGAGTACTGGCAGAGCTGGGCCTTGAACTCCCAGAGTTCAAGGTGAGACTCGGCGTTCTGGCCACGGTGCTTTTGGAAAAATGTATCATGGGGCCGGGTGTTTGCACCAACAAAAAGCTGGTGCCAGTGGCATCACAGAGTGGACACAACACAGAAGCGATATGCTATCCGCTCTGCCCTGGCTGCCTCGGGCTTTCCAGCACCGATCGTGTCTAAAGGTCATCGTATTGAGGAAGTTCCTGAACTTTCTTCCGTGGCTGAAGATAAAATTGAAGCCTACAAGAAACTAAGAAGGCTGTTTTTTCTTCTTAAGAAACTTAAGGCCTGGGATGACATTAAAGAAGCCCCTGCCTCTCAGCCAGTGAGAGCTGGCAAGGTAAAATGAGAGACCACTGTTGTGTCCAGCACAGAGGGGCTTTGCATCATCTATAACGTGGACAACAACACCATCAAACCTCCCCAAAATATTCTGCTTAATGTAGGCACACTGAACATTTTGAAACTTTCCTGGTGGGCATGTGGGCCCTTTCTGCATTTGGACTGAAAATGCGTTCTACCAGTGACATGATCTGTATGGCACTGGCTTGTGAAGCTGTCACCTGAAAGAGTAACTACAAACTTCCTGTGTGTGCTTCAGTCCCCTTCAGAGGAGGCACCTGGGGACCTCACACAGTTCTCCCAGTCGCCATCAGTTGCTCTGTCATACTTTCCTGAATGCCATCAACAGTCTGAAGTCTCTTCCCTTTCAAAGGTGATTTCAGTTTTAGGAAAAGCCAAAAGTCACAGGGTGCCAAATCTGGGCTGTAGCGGGGCTGAGTCAACTGGGTGATTTGATGTTTTGCAAAAAACTCTGCATGAGTCAGTGCATTGTCGTGGTGAAGCTGCCAATCACAAGTTGCCCATAGCCAAGGCTTCTGAGTCATCCAAATATTTTCCAAAGAGGAATGTTCAAGCTTTACGAAAGACTGAGGCAGATTCATTGTCCTACTTGCTCAGTCATTTTGAGTGCAGTGGCCACACGGTACACACGCTCACTCAACAGCCCCCACTGCCCCCACTGACTAGTACAGTGAAGTTGTCATTGTTCACTCATGTGCATTCCAGTCCCCTCTCCTTGGCTGTCAGGTTACACTGATGTCGCTCAAACTTTTCTTGTTATATTAACAATGACTGGACTTTTTCTGGACAGACCTTGTATAATCTAATTTGTATGTTGGAAATATTAGCTACGGTATGGAGAATAGACTGAAATGGGGTTAGGGATGTGAGGGTAGGAGGCCAGTTAGGTGTACATTGCAGTGGTCCGGACAGGAGAAGATGGAGGTGGAGAGAACAGACCAACGTGAGAAATCGGTAGGACTTGGCGATAATTTCTACTGTGAGGTGAGGGAAAGGAGACACTGAGAATGACTTCCAGGCTTCCAACTTGAATAGTGGATGGATGGTCGTGCACCAACATAAGAAAAACTGGACGAGATCTAACTGGGGAAATCATTAACTCAGTCTTGAATATTGTGAACTTGAGGGACGAGTAGAGAATTGGATGAAAGGGTCTGGGGACCTTCCCCTGTTCTCTAGCGGGCAAGAACGCACTATTAAATGTGTCTTACATTTGATGCTGTAGTATTCCCTTACCCCCTGGTTTTGAAGATAAAATTCAAATGTATTCTGTTCAACATTATTTCCCCCTCCTTGGTCCAGTATTCTCAGCAATAAGAGTCTCTTAAGGTTTGGGAAGACTTCGTCACAAACTTATTCTTCATTAACTGTTTATTCCCAAAATGTAGGCAACATTGAGCCTATGAAATGTACAAGCTAGTGGCACAGACAGGCAGTGAACAGACCGGCAGTCATGGGAATGCACTGGCAGGCCTCCCTCCGACCAAGAACCTGCTCTGCTGCGAGCAGTGGGCCAACTGACAGCCGCACTAACACAGTCTGAGCAATCGTTTCCACCTGCGGCTTCAGGAACTAGAATATAGCTTTCCGCCTTGCAAGGTTTCCACCACTGTTAATGTGCCGTCACAACACAGCGGGGTCAGACCTTTCAGTGGTCACCCAGGGAGATCAGACGCCCTACTTTGCAGTCCTGTGGAAACAAGGTAACAACATGAGCTACAAGGGCAGTGATGTTTCTTTGTGCTTTTGCCATCTTGGAATATTTTTAAAATATCATTTCTCTAGAAAGAAATAAAACGATAAAATCCTAGTTAGCTCTCAGGCACTGTAACTGAGGATTATTTTCTAGGGAGATGCAGTAATAACAGATGGAAATCATACCTGGTTTGGGGCACTGGAGAGTATGATCTTACAACAATGACATGGTTACGCACATCACTGGAAAGAATAAGTAGCTCTTTTCACTCCCAAGGAACATCCCACCAATTAGATGACTAATTGTAACCAGTACCTCTAAGGGACAGACAGACTTCACACATTTCTCTGGGCTGTGCCCTTTCTTCTATGCCAGGTTATCCAGGGCTGGCACCACCTAAGGGTCATCTAGGTCATCCAGGTCATCTAGGGATGGGGGGTGGAAGCACAGAGCGGAGGTTTTGTGCAGTGGAAGGAATGTGCCTTTATGGTGAGGCAAACGTTCATACAGAAGGTTTATATCCCAACTCTAAAGCTAGTCTGCAATAAGCACTCAGTTTAGTTTTTTCATTTATAAAATGGGGATAATAATGCTCAGACTGCTATTGAGAAGACAAGCCAAAAGGATGAATATGCAGTACTTGGGGCAGCGTGTGGCACTTGAAAAACATAACACTCAATAAATGTTCTCCTCTGGCTTTTCTACACGTAGCCCCAGACAGATGCCATTAAGGAACATTGTTAGATCCACCTACATAAAAAAGCCAAAGACATGAGCCCTGGCTGGTGTAGCTCAGTGGATTGAGCGCAGGCCTGAGAACCATAGGATCGCGGTTCGATTCCCAGTCAGGGTACATGCCTGGGTTGCAGGCCAGTTCCCAGCAGGGGACTCACGAGAGGCAACCATACACTGATATTTCTCTCCTTCTCTCCTTCCCTTCCTCTCTAAAGATAAATAAATAAGATCTTTTTTTAAAAAGCCAAAGACACCATAAAGAAAATTGAGATATAATTAACAAACCATAACAAACCAGGAAAACATATCGGCAACATATAAAACAAGCTGGAGTTTAATATCCTTAATGTGTAACGAGTACTTACAAATCAATAAGAAAAAAATCAACTGCCCCCCCAAAATCAAGGGGATTTGACTGGGTGAGAGAGGTGGGCTGGGTGCAGGGGGCGGTAAAAGGGGAAAACATTGGGACAACTGTACTAGAACAAACAATAAAATAACAAAGTAGGAAAATGAAAAAGTCAGTGGACAAAACCAGGAAATTTTACATGTCTCGCTCTCCCTGTCTCTCTCTCTCTCACATGCACACAATATAAATGGCCAATAAACATATAGAAAGTTACTCAATCTCCCTAATAATCCTAATAATAAAAGAACCTTAAATTAAGACAATGATTTATCAAGTTTTTTCCAAGACTAGGAATTTTTTCAAGTTAGTATCCAATATGAGGCTCATGAAATCAATTCCTTCACGGCTGTGAGATATAAATTGGTATCTTTCTGGAGGGTATGTATGTACTCCTTGGCTACACTTATCAAAAGCCTTAAAAATACTCTCTGAGGTATTTAAAGGTGTCCAAAATGTTTTCATTCACAAGTGGACTAAAAGCATTCTGGCTTCCTTGTTGTTCACCAGAGACGCTAGCACCTCAGGGTTGGCGGCTGCTTTCTCTGCCTGGAACCCTCTCCCTCCAGCCACCTGCACGGCCCACTCTCTCACACATTCAGATCTCCGCTCACAAAGTCATCTTGTCCATGAGTCCTTCTTACCCACCACATACAAAACAGCAGCCGCCAGCCACACCATGGGCACTGGCACACGGGCACACAAATCTATCCCCTTGCCCGGCATTATTCGTCTCCACACTTACCACCCTCTGAAACAGCATATATTGCCGTCGGCATATGTGTCTTGTCTGTCTACTTCCCTCAGAATACAAGCTAGTGGAGGGCAAAGATTTTTGTCTGCTTGGTTCATTGAGCACCCCCAGAACTGAGAAAAATGCCTGGTATATACATAACAGACCCTCAAATACTGGCTGAATAAGTCACCATGTATTATTTTTGTAATTTACTGTTCTCCCTCCAGATTGGTTCAAGGGGAAAACAATAGCAACCAAATACATCAGGGAACTCCAGTCGTGACTCTAATTCACATTTCTTCGTCTGCTTTCCTCACGCCCTGAACAGAATCACTGGTGCTTACAGCTACTCGGTTTTCAAGGGCAGGGGTGAGAGCAAAAATTACCTACCTCCTGCCAGCTGGCTCTCCAAATGGCACTTATGGGGAATTCAAACAGTTTCAAATTCAATAAACATTCATAACAATCATGTTACATCCTATAGCTATGACAACAAAAACTTAACTGCATTAAGAAACAAGCAAACATGTTTTTCTTCAATAGACATGCACTTAGAAACTTAGAATGGAGGCTATTTTGTTTTCTGTAATAATTTATCTCTTTTTCTTTTTCTATTCAATTTATTGGGGTAACATTGGTGAATAAAATCATATAGGATTCAGGTGTACAATTTTATCATGCATCATCTGTATATTGTATTGATTGTCTTATTAAAAAGTAGTACTTAGTCATGCTATAAAATATTGAAAATAGGTCATCAAGAAGAATATTATGATTACAATCCCACTACCCAAAATAATCACTGTTAAGACCTTGTTATGTCTCCTTCCAAACAATGCCACATGCCCACATAAAAGTGCTTCAATAAAAATTGGGTCCTACTGTGTGTATTGCTTTATAATCTGCTTACCACCTTTCCAGATTCACAAAAAAAATTCACAATTTATAAATCACTTAATACTAAGCTACTGCTGCAAATTTAAGTTAATCCTATTTTTCACTATTCTAATGCTGTAATGGTTATCCTTGAATAGATTCTCTTCTGACATTCATGATGTTTTTGCAATATTCAGGGTAAGTTCCCACAAGTGCAACTGCTGTTCAAAGATACATGTACCAAGTGTATGACTGGTTATAAAATTGCCTGCCAGAGCGTTGGGAACCACCCTGTCTAGTTTCAGAAGCTGTGGCTAAGGCTGAATAAGAGACTTTGAGACTATCAGCCACTAAGGAGACAAAGCTTATCTTTCTTGTAGGGGCACCACCTCTGCCCTCTTTACTTCACCCTGCTTGGCCCCAGGATGACTGGGTAGCCAATGGCGAGTAAGATTCCTCAAGGGAGGGATGTGCCTAAGACAGGCATGGTTGTGAAGAGGCCCTCAGGGAAGGACTTGGGGGGCTATAGGAAAAGGGGGTGATGGACCCTCGCCCCTCAGCTTTGACATAGCCTGAGTCCTCATTCTGTCTGTGAGAAGTCTCCTAATCTCTTGGCTGCCTTACTTCCCTTGCCTGACTTAAGCCTGAAACAATGTCAGAGGGTGGTGCAGCCCTGGGAAGGAATAGGAGGTTGCTCCAGCAGTCAGGCCTAAGAAAAGAATGCATAAAATCCTGTGAAACCTGCTTTGCTAAGAATTCCCTCAATTTTTTGATAAGGGCCAAAGCATAAAATGAGTTTGTTTCCTAAAGTTTCATGGCTCTTCAGCTATCTGACCCTGACTCAAAATAAGCCCTCACGTTCTTTAAGTGTTATCTACTGTTTGATCCTTACTGCCTGACAATAATTGATGAACGTTACTGTATTCCTGTGAAAATTGAACCAAATAAAAGCCCATTGAGGAACAGGCTCAAGGCACTTCTCCTTTGAGAGACTGGCCACCTCTCCTCCCCAAGCAGATCATGTCTTGGTAGAGTTATTCTCATCCGTGATGGCTGGGGGGACTCTGCAGACAGAGCCCTCCCCCCTACATCAGAGGTTCTACCAACTGACCCTCCACTGTGAACTACATACTTGTGTCCCCACAAAATCACATATTGAAACCCTAACTCATTTGGAGCAGGGGAATTCAGGAGGCAACTTAGCTCAGGAGGGTGGAGCCTTTATGGTGGAATTGGTGTCCTTATAAGAAGACCCCTGAGAGAACAGCTTTCTGTAAACCAAGAAGAGGCCCTCACCAGAACCTAACCAGCTGGCACCCTGATCTTGGACTTCCCAGTCTCCAGAACCATGAGAAATAAATTTCTGTTGTTTAAACCACCTCTCTATGGTATTTTTGTTATAGCAGCCCACACTGACTAAGACAGCCTCCTTTATATCTCTAACTCTGTGTGATTCTAAAATAGCCAATGCTTCCAAAATAAGAGCAAAGAAGGCATATACTATACTAAAGCACTCTTTCTCTCCCCAACTTTCATTCCCAAGTTGGCACCACTTGGACTTCCCATTCTGGTTTTTCTTACATTGCCCTTTGTGCCAACAAAGGAGGAAAGATGAAACTAAACCCTGAGGTGGTCCTGGCAGCACCTGGGATCTCTGTGGTACATGGGCCTCAGGGGAGCAGCCGGGCCAGTGAGTGTGTGTGTGCATGCGTGTGTGGAAGAGGGTCTCATAGCATCTCCTAGGGCACAGGTGGCAAACACAAGGCCCGTGGGCTGAATGTGGCCCTCCACCTGGTTTTATCCAGCCAGGACCTTGTTTCTATCCGGTGGCAGCAAGGAGTCCCTTGCCCCTAGTTAAAGAGTAGTTACAATCTATACAGTCCTAAAATTACATTCAGCCCTTTGAAGGCAACTGTGAAGCTGATGTGGCCCCTGGTGAGAATGAGTTTGACACCCCTGTCCTAGGGGGAAAGATTACAGACCGTACAACTGCAGACTGCAGCCCCTGTTGAAGGACGATTTGCCACAGGGTCTGGTTTGAAAATTGTGCTGATACATAATTATTCTTACAGGGCTTATGATTTATATCTCACAGACTTATAAGCACAAATATTGTGTCTTGTTTGAGCTGTGGACTTGCCAAAGCATTTTACAAGAAGCATGTCAAATGTTGGCGTGACTTATAGAACTGTTATTATTGAGATGGAGGCTAATTAAATTAAATCACTTGTTTTTCAAATAGAGCATGCATTATTGAGGGAACATCTGCTCCCTGAGAATAGTTTATCTGATCAAGAGTGCCAGAAGGGCTTCTTGAGCTGAATTCTTGAAAATTCTGTGTTATACTGACACCCAGTGGACCTATAAGCTGTTTCCAAACATGAAGGCAACAAGCAACCAAGATACCAAGGTTCACATGTTGACTGTTGGCAATGCCTAAACAGTAATGCCTTACAATTATAAAGTCAACATTTGTTTTATAGTTTACAAGGACTTCTAGATATAACAACTCAATACTCAAAGAAGATACCTACATTTCCTTTTTTTTTTGGTCCATTACTGGTGAATGTGGTCCCCTGAGAATTCTATTCCCTTTTCTCCTTCATTCTTCCTTTTCTTAGACCTTTCTTCTTCCTGCTTTACTCTTCCTCTGACTCACAGAAGGCCCCATGCCCTTGACAAAGTTCAACCCTCATATTACTTGAACCCAAGAACCCTGTGATGGTGCTCTTTGCCACACAGCATAACTTAGAGTTAGAGTCAGCAAGCCACAGCCCGTGAGCCAAATCCCTTCCTGCTTCCTGGACACAGCATTTTGTTTGTGCACAACCGTTCCTGCCTGCTTATGCACCGTCCATGCCTGCTTCACGCGACAAACGCAGTTGTGACAGAGGCTGTGTGGCCCATGAGGCCTAAAATATTTATTCTCTGTCTCTTGTTTGCTGCTGACTCCTGATTTAAAGTAAGGCAGCTTGAGTCCCAACCTCTGGAACTCTCAAGCTGGGGTGCCCAAGGCTTCATACATGAGGCAGTGTCCCTGGCTAAACAGAAGGGACCCTGTTACCATATTTTTTCTGGCAAGTTCAGCTTTCCAGGACCCTTTCATCAGTGGTTCTTCCCACTCAGAATCATCCCTTCTTTGCATTTCCCACTTCATTTACTGGACCGAGATTCTCAACAGGTAACCCCATTTTGTGCTGAAATGTCACCCTTAGCGAGGTTCTGACAATCTCTGAAGGCCAAGCAAGGGCCCCAAAGAAACCAGTTCCCCAGTCCCAACAGTGCCCCGTCTGAAAAACCACTATTCTCCTTCCACTGTTCCAGCCTGGTTCCTGCTGCAGCCTTCAACCTGCCACCTGCCGCCTCCGTCAGCGCAGTTCCCCTCCCCGCAACCCAGGCCCCTCGCCCACCCCCGAGAGGGCCAAGGCTGGTGTGCTGTGAGCCTTCGGAGACAGGCCGAAGGGACAGCACAGAGCAGAGGAGACACTAGTACTAAGAGATAGAGACCAAAAAATAAAACAGTAAAAAAATGTAAGTCTCCCAGGCCCCCGAAAAATAAGTGAGGCAGGCTAGAGGACATATGGATCTCATTTCTAATACATGTGAGAAAAGAAATTTCAGTACAAGCACCTCGCCAGTACACAGTCCACAAGTGACTAAAGATCCAAACTAATGTGCAAGTCATTCACCTCCTGCCTCGGGTCTGGGGAGTGTTACATTTCACAGCGCCCCGCAGCCCGCGAAGAGGCCAGAGAGGGCTGTGCTGAGTGACACAGGCTGACAGGGACCTGCGGTGTGGTCAATAATAAAGCTCGAGTCCAGGAGATTCCTAGGCACGAGGAGGTACAGGCATGACCTGCAGGTATCAAACATCAAAAATCCTGTCCTAAAAAAGACAAATATAATACTTCAAGGTATTACCTACATGTGAATCTGAAATGAGAAAAATAAGTCACTCACAGAAAGAGAGAGTGGAAAAATGGTTGCCGGGGGCTGGGGGGAGGGGAAACAGGGAGGTTGGTAAAGGGCACAAAGTTTCAGCTATGAGATAAACAGGGTCTGAGATCTGTGGTGACTGCAGTTGACAACACTGTGTCATATGACTGGGATTTGCTAAGAGAGTAGACCTTAGATGTCTTACTGTGAAAAGGTAAAGATGTGAGATGGTGGACATGTTCATCGACTAGTTGGTAGAAATCTTCTACAATATATACATATATCAAAGCACCACAAAGTGTTGGGTTGGTCAAAAAGTTCATTTGTGTTTTTTCTGTAAGATGACTATAGTAGCATTTAGTTGTCTTTCACTTCATCCAAAACAAGTTTGTTAGATTGTATTGTGACAGCTGTCATACTAGTGTGCATTTAAAAAAGAATTCTTAAAGTTGGTGAATTTTTGTATATCCATTTAAATACTGAGGATGGAAGAAAATACGCAACATTTTTGGCATATTATGCCTTATTATTTCAAGAAAGGTAAAAATGCAACTGACACACACAAAAAAGATCTGTGCAGTGTATGGAGAAGGTGCTGTGACTGATCGAAAGTGTCAAAAGTGGTTTGCGAAGTTTCATGCTGGAGATTTTTCGTTGGATGATGCTCCACAGTTGGGCTAGACAGTTGAAGTTGGTAGCGATCAAACTGAGACTTGAATTGAGAACAATCAATGTCATACCACGCAGGAGATAGCCAACATACTCAAAATGTCCGCATCAGTAAAGTTATTGGTGAAAACAAAAAATGTCTGTCTTATTTTGCAGAAAAAAAGTATAGATTTTTTGGCTGACCCAATACAATTTAAATATCTTCTGATTTTATTTGTCAACTATACCTCAATGAAGCAGGGGGAAAAAATCCCTTGCTTTTATCACCCCCGGTCACGTGGACACTCCCCCTGGGAACTGCCACAGCCACCACACCAGCACCAATCAGACCTTAGTTGGTGTTAGGTCCCCTCAGCATGTTTCCTGAGGCAGTTTGGGGAGTTGGTTTTACTATCCACCAGAACTAATTTCTCCAGACATACTTACCGCATTCCTCTGGAGAGAAAACCACAAGGGGAAACACCAAAACCACATGAATTTGAGTGTTAAATTTCTCTGTGAGCAGATGACTTTTAATAAAAGTGCAAGAGTCACTCAGAATTAATGACAGACACCTTAAAACATATTTGGGACACTCCAACCACCAGTAGTTTTGATGATGGCGGTGGGCTATCTCACTTAAAAACAAATAACCAAACCTTAAAAGGAAGTACAGCCTAGACTCTAATTGATTGTCTCAGTCTTCATTTCTTTAGGGACAAGGCTGAGTCGATGTGGGGGTTTTATCAAAGATATTTGTTATGGTTCTCCGCAAAGACTCTCAATGGAAAATTCATGGGTGGGAGCTTCTCCTTCATCTGCTAGAAATCTCTGGCCATCGCCCTGGCTGGGTGGCTCAGTTGGTTGGAGCATTTGTCCATACACCAAAAGGGCTGTGGGTTCAATCCCCAGTTGCGTACAGGAGGCAAGCAATGGATGTTTCTCTCTCACATTGATGTTCCTCTTTCTCTCACTTCCTCTCTCTCTAAAAAAATCAATAAACATATCCTCAGGTGAGGATTCAAAAAAAATCTCTGGTCACAAGGATGTTTTGGAATAAGATTTCTAACTTCAGACTTCTCATACTTGAATGGTTGAGAGTTAAAAGTGGCGACTGGGTTAAAAATTTACTTTCAAAGTGTTTTTATTTAAGCAGCTAGCTTGGTAATTCAGAATCTGGAAGATGAGATCTTCAACTCCAGTGAGATCAGCGGTGGTTCAAGAATACAGTAAAGAGCACCCCGTTCTCACTGTGCTATCTACCAATGAAAGGTTGCAAGACTCTTTTAGAACCACGTTTTGGAAATACAGAAAGCCTCAGCCAAGGACTTCAACATCTGCTGGAAAAACCACGTCAACATTCTGCAATGGCTTGGCAACAGCAGTAGCTGCCCTATAATGAACAACAAGCTTGTTACTGGGAACCAGTGCTATCTTTCCCCAGACAGAGCCTTCAAGGGCATCATGCAGCACTCGGTGGTGATAATCGGTTTGCCAGGAAAATATCCCGGAGGAGAATGATTTCATCAGGTTACTTGGTGGAGTCAACATGATGTGGCCAGAGACTGCCTGATGCAGCAGATGTGGCCTCTTTGCGACATAGGAAGTATGGTGCCCGGTTCTGTGACTTGTCTGAGAGGGAATCTGGGATTCTGCTGTGCTCCAGGCTCTAAGGACAGTCTGAATGTGCTCTCTGTGGCATATGCTACTAAGTACCCATTCCGGACCCTCCCTCCAGCCCCATGACCAGTCCCCAGATTATAATCCCCAGTCCACGACGAGCTTGGGGACTCCAACCATCTTCCTGCTGTTGTTTTCATTTTTCATAGAACCCAACCTCGGCCATCTCCACACAAAGCTGGGCTCATGTTTCCGATGACATTGTTAGGTAGCTGAGCCTAGTAAGCAACAGCAGCCACGGCAAACACAAACCCAGTTCAGGCCCATACTGGGAGACACCGGTGCTATGTCCTTGCTCTTTGCCATCTGGTAACGTTCCCTTGCCAAGAGCTTTTTTTTTTTTTTANTCGGTTTGCCAGGAAAATATCCCGGAGGAGAATGATTTCATCAGGTTACTTGGTGGAGTCAACATGATGTGGCCAGAGACTGCCTGATGCAGCAGATGTGGCCTCTTTGCGACATAGGAAGTATGGTGCCCGGTTCTGTGACTTGTCTGAGAGGGAATCTGGGATTCTGCTGTGCTCCAGGCTCTAAGGACAGTCTGAATGTGCTCTCTGTGGCGTATGCTACTAAGTAGCCATTCCGGACCCTCCCTCCAGCCCCATGACCAGTCCCCAGATTATAATCCCCAGTCCACGACGAGCTTGGGGACTCCCACCATCTTCCTGCTGTTGTTTTCATTTTTCATAGAACCCAACCTCGGCCATCTCCACACAAAGCTGGGCTCGTGTTTCCGATGACATTGTTAGGTAGCTGAGCCTAGTAAGCAACAGCAGCCACGGCAAACACAAACCCAGTTCAGGCCCATACTGGGAGACACCGGTGCTATGTCCTTGCTCTTTGCCATCTGGTAACGTTCCCTTGCCAAGAGCTTTTTTTTTTTTTTAATTTTTTAGATTCTTTATTTATTTATCTTTAGAGGGGAAGGAGAGAGGGAGAGAAACATCAATGTATGGTTGCCTTTCGTGCGTCCCCTGCTGGGAGTTGGCCTGCAGGGAAGCAGCCTGCAACCCAGGAATGTGCCCTGACTGGGAATCGAACCGCGATCCTCTGGTTTGCAGGCTCGTGCTCAATCCGCTGAGCTACACCAGCCAGGGCCCAAGAGCTTTTGACAACTGGAAATTCTGAGCTGTGCCACAGTTATTAACCACAACAGCAGCTGATAACTCTAAGGCACTGAGGTTTGGGACAAGAAGCATAAGTGAGCTCACATCATGCGTACGGCTGTGAAATCACCTACGGAAATCCAAAAGATAGAGATGAAAAGATCTCTAAGTTTAGCAAGAGGACTGAATGGGCAATGATCCTGGATCTCCCGAGATCAGTGAAACCTGGCATCATGTGAGTTCAAGGGGCAGCAGCACCAAGTGGGTCTCCAAGTCCCACTGTCAGAGGACCGCTTCTTTCAGGGACAAAATCTCAAGAATCTCTGATCTCATCCAGTTCTACTAGTCATTCCCCATCCCAATATAAAAAAGCAATAAAAGTATGAAGAATTCCACCCAGATGAATGGATAAATAAAATGCTGTATATAATGTGGCACACAGACAAAATGTGGTACACATACAACAGAATATACTCAGCCTTAAAAAAGGAATGAAATTCTGACACTTGCTACAACATAGATGAACCTTGAAACATTACACCAAGTGAAACAAGCCAGTCACAAAAGGACTGTTCAATTCCACTTAAATGGGGTACCTAAAATAGGCAAATTCATAGAATACAAAAGTAGAACAGTGATTGACCTGGGGCTGGAGGAAAGGAGAATGGAGAGTTACTGTTTAATGGGTACAGAATTTCTGTTGGGCATGATGAGAAAGTTTTGGGAATGGATGGTGGTACTCATTGCAAAACAGTGTGAATGTCTTAGCGATAATGAATTGTATGCTTAAAAACTGTTAATAAATGGTAAATTTTACGCTATATGTATTTTACATACAAAAAATTTTAGGTATGAACAATGGCATTACTTTTAAGGAAACATGACTAAAGTAATGTTTAAGAGACTATTATTAATAAGGAAATAATTCATAGCAGAAATTATAGGAGAATTATGATCAGGAACACTGTGAAAGTGGAAGACCCACGCACCCCAGCTCAAAATCTGACAGCAAATTCCTTCACCAATCTCGTGCTTCTTTGGAGGAACAAATTCAACCATTTAGAGTCGGAATGCTTCATTATTTAACTATTAGAACATTAGAACTATCACAGGCCTTGTCAATTCAGGGCCCATATTTGTTTAAATGAAGACCCAGTTCTCAGTGAACAATGATAACAATGGAGTAGAAAGTGACATCACATATAAAATCCCAAGAGTATCTTTATTTTATCAAGTTGAAAGCACTATATCAAGGAAATGCAAAATTATGACTTTATCTACTCCTTTGGATTAGTTAAGCATCCTGTGTGGAATATTCTTTCAGCATATGGACTAAGAGAAATTAATCCCCTCCTCTGTTCCTGGGGCCTCTCCTTCACAAAGCCTCTTCATACCAGTTTTTCCTCTCTAGTTTTATATCTTCAGGAGAAGATTAGTAATATTTATACTGGACACTTCCCCAAAGCTTCTCCAGGGTGCCAAGCACAGGGATGACTTTGCAATCCAGCGGTTAACCTGATTATTGGGGAAACTGGGCAGATAACCTGGATCAAACAAGTTGAGGCGAACGACTTGGCCAGATCACTTAGTTGGGACGTTCACCTTATTCATATAATTTCATTTTCTTTTAATTTTGTGCATCATTTCAGGCTAGGCATGATGTTCTCAAAGAATCATGATAATTTATCTAGATGAGGCAGGAAATAAATAGCCAATTCAGATGATAATTTTGGCTGCAAAATGTCATAGCCTTTGAGATTTCTTTTAAATATATTTGAAAAGCTGTCTTAAGAGAATCAACAGGTAATTCGATGTATGCTATGAATTGGACCCTGGATCAGAATGGGGGGTGGTGAGAGGATTAAAAAGGATATTACTGAGAAAGCTGACAAAACATGAAAATAGTTTATAGATGAGATAATAGTTTTGTACCAATGATTAACTGCCTGATTTTGCAGACTACAGTCTAGTCACGGAAAAAAGTGTCCTTGCTCTTAGAAAATGCACCCTAAAACATTTAGAAGAAAAGAAGCATCTTCCTCTGAAGTCTGAAACTTACTCTCAAATGCTTCAGAAAAATATTATATCATTATATAAAAAGAAAAAATGATAAAGGTGTGATAAAATAATAACTTGGGAATCTGGTAAAGATTATAGAAGTTCTTTATACTATCTCTAATCCTTCTATAAGGAAATAATTTCAAAATAAAAATTTACTAAAATTTTTTAAAGTTCATTTAAAAATTCATTCATAGTAGTCCTATGATCTAAAAGAAAGCCAAGTTAATCTGGCATCACACATTGCATATCTCAACTAATTTTAACATTAAATTAGTGGCATTGCTAATCAGAAAAAAACACTGTTCAAGTTCTGTTTGATTATAAAATCATTGAATCTCAAGAGTAGAAGGGAACTAAGAGACCAAACAACTCAGACATCTGTGTTTCCCAACGTAAAACTTAAGAAATTAAGTAGTGTGGGAGGGAAGTGGGTATGACTCATGAAGCATAGAGGAGGGTCTACCTTGAATTGCTGTTGATCTCCACCCAGCCCAGCTTCCACGACACATGAAGCAAAAGTCCACCAATTAACGTCTGCCACCTGAAAAGAATAAGGGCCATTTTGAATTTGTTTTATTTTTTCCCCAATCTGAATTTAATAGAGTGTCGTGGTCTTGAAAGTCATCCAACCCCAGATCTGTCAAATGACACAAATGTACACGTCCAATCCTTCTTACAACTTTTTTTCTCCCACTCTCTCCTACTTATCGCCCCAATCTCAGACCTGCCCTTCCCAACTTCTACTTATTCCCTTGAATCCAGCTGCACCATTAAGGGTCAGCATTCATCCTCTTCTTATTCTAGACTTCCCCTGCACCACCTCACTCTCGACCACCTTCTTCCCCATTGCCTTGGCACTGATGATTCCCAAATCCCCCTTCTCACCCAGACACTCCACAAGCTCCCATCTATAACAGGCCCAAAACACAACCTTAAACTTCCCCTCCCCATGCTGATCAACCTCCCACCATCCCTAGTCAGCCAACCCAGAAAGCTGGGTGTCATCCTAGCCGTTCCTCCACCCTCCCCTCCTTCATTTACTTGCAAAATCCTATTGATTTTTATCCACATACAAGCTCTCAAATCTGCAGCCTTCTCCTCCAGCCCTTATGCCTCTGCATACTTCAGACTTTCGTCACCCCACGGCTGAACCACAGCTCTGGACCCCTCTCTCCAGGGTTGTCCCACCCCAGCCAGCCTCCACCTTGAAGCCAAAGGATTTGTTCTGAAATGCAAACTTAATCGTGCTACTTGCTTGTTCAAAAAGTCAGTTCTGCCCCGGCCAGGGGCTTAGTTGGTTAGAGCGTAGTCTCAATACACTTAGGTTGTGGGTTTGATCCCTGGTCAGGGCAACAAGCACCAACCAACAAATGCATAAATACGTGGAATAAAAAAATCAGTGCTTCTATCTCTCTCTCTTCCTTCCTCTATCTAAAATCAATACATTTTAAAAAATTTAATACAATAATAAAAATGGCCGATTCTTCCCAGGGCTGCCGGTAGCAGTTCTCAGCCTCTTTTCTGCCACAGTGCACTTGGGGTTTTTTTGAAGCTCACGTTAGACACGCTTCCCCAGCAGGCCGGGTCTGGGGGAGCACAGGTTATAAAATAAACATCCCCCCCTTTCCCACTGCAGAAGGTACAGAAAAACACCAAAGGAATCAGAGGGGAACTACAAACATCACTTCATCCTGTTACATTCTAATTTTTTTAAATTTTAGGTGAATTATTCATAAATTTTAAAATTATTTTTAGTTAAGACTTGAAACAATGTCTCAGAAATTATTACACCACACCTCTGTGGTATTGTGACACCCCAGGCGAGAATCCCCGACTTACAGGATAAAGTCATTTGCACGTGACACACGAGCTTTCTGGAACTTGCACCCGCCCCGCTCCAGGATCAGCTCCTGTCTGCCTGCCCCAGGCTGACACATTCCGGCCACAGGGAACAGCCCACAGCCTCAGGAATGTGCCAGGCCATTTCATGCTTCTGAGAGTTTGCCCATGTTGTTCCCTTATCCCGTAATGTTCTTCCCATCTCCTTGTGTGTCAGTGTAGAATCAGAACACCTGCTTATTCTACAAGATCCAGTTTTCAGTCTCCTTTGTGATGCCTTCACTGACAGACAGGCAGGACACACAGATGTGGGTTGTGGCCTCCTGCAGCTTGGTCGAGAGCAGCGGTTCTCAACCACACGGTGTTCCTCCCCAGGGGTTACGTGGCAGGATCTGGGACAGTTTTGGTTGTCAGAACTGGGAACAAGGGAGGGGGTGCTTGCTATTGGCACCCGATGAGCAAAAGCCAGAGACGCTGCTGACCTTCCGACAATAAGCAAGAAAGCCCCACAACAAAGAATTGCATTTGGGAAAGCTCCCTCTGTTTACAAAGGAGAGAGTGTCTTTAAGAAAAGCAAGTCCAGGGGCCAGGAAGCAAGTTGGAAGTTGTTAGAGTAATTTGAGAGATGACAGTGGCCAGGGAATGGGCAACTGGGTGAATAAGGTGGACAGATTCTAACCATGTCTAGGAGGTCCAGGTGGTTAACTGCATGTTAGCGATTAAGGAGGCAGAGGGATCAAGAATAACGACTACGTTTCTTTTCTTTTTAAAAAGACTTTATTTATTTTTTGACAGAAAAGAAGGGAAGGAGAAAGAGAGGGAGAGAAACATCAATGTGTGGTTGCCCCCTATGCACCCCCTACTTGGGGACCTGGCCTGCAACCCAGGCATGTGCCCTGGTTGGGAATTGAAGCAGCAACCCTTTGGCTCACAGGCTAGTGCTCAATCTACTGAGCCATCCTGGCCAGGACACTATCAGGTTTCTGAGTCAGACAACTGGATAGAGGGTATGGTGCACTGCAGATAAATTTAAGGGATAGGCAAAAGAAAAAAGCAAGCTCCATGAGGAGAGGGATCTTTGTTTTCTTCACTGATGTCCAGAAGGGTCTAGAATAGTGCCTGGCACACAGTATGCATGCAATAAATATTTGTAGAATGAGTTACTCTGCCCTACTGTGTATCTCACTGTATTCCTGGTGAATATTCCATGGGCATTTGAGAAGAGAACATAATCTCTATTTTAAGAGGCAGTGTTTGATATTTATGTATTAATTATATGATGGAGCACATATAAGTATATATACACATATTTAGCATAAATTCACATGTGATCAATAATATACTTAATATATACATGAAGGTTTTTTTGTCCAATTGAACTATCACGAAAATATGGCAGTAAGTTTGTCTCCCACTACTAGTACCTTCCTATGTATCCCTGGTGTTCCTGCACTTCTTGTCTGACAAACAGTGATGCCCGATCACCCGAGCAGTACACACATTCATGGCCATTTTATTTTCATTTTGAATTGCATGTGTCAGCATTATAACACATGGCTATCTTCACTTGTTTAATGATGTCTGTCCTGAATTCAACCTTGTCTGACATTAACATCAGGGCCCCTGCTTTTTTGTTTGCATTTGTGCAATATTAAAAAAGTAGTAAAAATGAGAGATGAAGAGCTCTCCCACATATTTAAATGCTGTAATAATTAAAATTTAGCATAGCCACTTTCCAAAAGGTTGGCAAATAAATATCCAAAAATAGACCCTGTACTAGACTTATCTGGGTGATCACTTCATGTTATATATATATATGTCTATACACTATGTTGTACACCGGAAACAAATATATGGTCAATAGTAAGTTTTTTAAAAAACTCAAAGAAAAAAAACTGTATTACCAAGATCATGTCCAAAAAAGCTAAAGAAAAGTGTTTATTATCAAGGTAATAAAAATAGACCCTAGAAAAATAACTTTATATATTATATTAACAATACACAGGCAAAGGATCATATAACAAAACATAATAATGGGGCCTGATTAAATTAATCTGTTAGGGGAGGAGTGATTTCTTCACATTGCACCTACACTGAAATAAACAGACAATGGCCAAGAACTGAATGAAGCTTTAATAAAATGCAGGTGAATATCAGCATAATCTTGTGATGGAGAAGAATAAACTCAGAAGCAATTGTGAACCACAAAGGAAACAATCAATATATTTTTCTACATAAAAATCAAACACTTAAAAAATGAACAGATGGGGGGGAGGTGGAGAAGAGAAGCGCATCAGAGCACTCCGTGTTGCTCCTACAATCCCCAGGTGACTGACCTGACCTGGTCCATGCTTTCATCCTATTTTGTTCTAGTAATAGCATCCCTCGGGCACAAGACCACACACTGGGTTTATCCCCTGTTCTCTCTGTTGTTTCATCTTATGCTCAAACAATGAATTCTCTACGATGTCACTTTCTAAATATTTAAATAATAAAAATACTTATAAACAAAATAAAAAGTCAAAGAACAAATTGCAAGAAAAAAGTTCCAAGAAACATAATGGACAAGTGGGTGGCACTCTTAAAATATGAAGAATTCATTAAACTGCTAAGAAAAATACTAAAATTCCTGTAAAAGTAAAGAGGTAAAAGGCACAATTAAAAAATTCACTGAAAAATAAGATATAAGTGAGCAATAAACATAAGAAAACTGTCCAATTCATGAATAATCTGAAAAACAATAAGTAAAACAATGTGATACCATTTGGGGCTCAGTAAATAACCAGAGAGAAGAAAAAATACTCATGGCTCCAGAATAATGTCATAGAAACTTTCATTTGCGGCCTGGTGACAACGTGAATTGGGAAAAGATTTTGGGAAGAGATTTTGTTAGTGTTCAAGAAGAAAACTAAAGAAGTTCAAATTCTTTAACCCAAATTTCTTACATAGGAATCTATGCCAATAAATATCAGCATATATGTCTTAGTTGGAAATTTGGCAGAGTTAAACACCAAAAGCGTCTGATAATATTGTTGTGTTTATACCACCCAAATGAGACACAATTTAAATGCCCATTAATAGAATAGCTAAATAAATTACAGTATGTCTATTTGGGGAAAAAATCGATGCAGTCAGTAAAAATATTTCAAAGATAGAGGGTAAAGGGGGTCCAACATATGTCGACAGAGATTTGACTTTGAGTGATGAACACACAGTGCAATATAGAGATGCATTACAAAACTGCACCCTTGAAACCTATAGTTACATTTATCAATGTCACCCCAATACATTTAATTTAAAAAATTTAAATATATAGTGTAAATAACATTTAAAGACAATAGCTGAACATTTCCTACAAATGTATATAAAGAGTATAAAAAATACTCACCCTTGGAACAATGTAGGGTAGGTAAATTTCAAGACAGACAGGACATACTGAAAAACAAACACCAGATTAATGTACATTTTCAAGTTATAGAGAATTGACAGGCCACATCATCAAAGAAATCCCTACCTAAGGAATTTAAGTACACTCAAGTTTCAAAGGGTCTTTATTCCCATCCTCTCCCCACCAAAATCACACACTACCCTCTCCCAAAATAGACCTTCCAAGTCATACTAAAGAGAGTGGGCCTGCTTTCCCCCAGAGTCACCAGAAGCCCGACCACCCCAGTAGGGAATGGAACTGGCACCACAAGCAAAGTGGGACAGCAGCTGGGTGCGGTGCTGGGACGGCTGACAGCTCAGCACCCTCCCAGACCCCAGAAGTGTCATGTTGGAACTGCAGCAACTCCAGAGAAACCCAGACACACTCCTGAAGACAGTCTGTTTTCTCAGGGTATCCACTCTACCTACTGTTCAGTTCAGTGAACAATCCCACCCCGTCTTCGTTTCTCTTCAAATAAGAAGTGCGTCCTAGTCTGCCCTTTGTTTTCCATTTCCAGGGTTTTGTTTGGGTTTCACATTCTAAGAATTTTTTTCTGATTCTGCTTAGGGGGTCATAATTTTTGCTGTGCTTTAGCATTTTAAGCATTTTTTCAAAAAAAACGAATTCTGCTAAGGTCAACTTGTATTTCTATTGTCTTTAATCAAGTTTACAGCACTTTATGAATGGGGGGATTGTGTTGTGCCCTTCTGAATAGCTTTTGCTATTTTTTCTATTTATTATTAAACACTTTAAGAATTTTTTAAATTCTAAAACCATTAAATGGCTTTAGGAAGGCCTCTGATTCTTTGCATGACCTAAAAAATAGAACAGAATGGTGCTGGGCAAGTTTACACATCTATTTTTCCCTTGTGGATTACCCTACACGTAATTGTTCTTGTATGAGTTCCTAAACGTCACAATGGCCAACTGCCCGTGCACTGGTATATATTTATTAGAAATTACCTTCATTCTACTCTGGTTTATTTACTCGCATAATTCAATATGCTCCTCCCCACTCTTCCCTGATATTTTCATTCTAAAGCAGAGATAGAGGAAGCAGGGACATAACCTGCATCACCCTTCACAACCTTCATGAAGATTAAGTATTGACTCAGTGTACTGTGTGCTGAGCTTTGTACTAGATACTGCAGAAGACGGAAAATGCTGAAGTTCTCACTTCACCTTCCTGAAGAACAGTGCAAAGACCAAGAAATCCTTGACAAAGCGTATCTAAGTCCTAAACTTTTCTCCTTTCAGCAGCACCTCAAATCACTGAGAAGCATCGCTCAGAGAGAGCAAAATGCTTTCTGGAAGAAGAGCAGTGAGAGCTTCTCAAGGAAAAAGGAGGAGCAATGTGGCAGCCTTTAACAGGAAAACAGATGCGGACTTGCCCTCCCAACTGAAGGCTGAACATCTGTGAGGGGAAGGACAGGGAACCCCCACAGCATGGAGGAACATGCCGCTGACTGGGCCAGCCAGGCCCCGAAAGCCAGAACACTTGCTGTCCAAACTCTGAACAAAAATCAACCATTCTTTTAAACAGTAATGAGACCAAGGCATGAAACTAAGATGTATAAAATTTTCTTAATGAATTTTCTTAATGAATTTTCTTTATACAAATAGGGAAACAGTTTGAGGAGAAAGCTACAGAGAAATATGAAAATAAAAAAAACTAGCATAGAGTGTTCTAAACATCTGAAGAAAAGATTCTCTATTGTAGACACAAAAGGACTTCACTAATTCGAAAAATTTCATTTCGCAGAGACTAGATGCAGAAGACTATGCCCATGGGGTCAAGTGGACAGGGCCAGGGGGCTTCCATAGCATCTTCACATACTGAAGACATCCACCCATAGTAAGGAAGACAGTATAAGGAAAAGCTATTTTTAATGCTTCTTTCACAGAGAACAGGAGGTTTTGGCAGGGAGGGGTCTGGGGGAGTGCAGAAGATGGAACAGTGGAGACTACTTTGGCTTGGTGTCTAGCTCCGAGTCCAGGACAGGGGTAATTCCCCACCCTACCCGACATTCCCTGCAGCACCAAACCCAAGGCCAGCGCCCCGCTGATCACAGGACAAAAACTGGAGGCCACTGCTCTTCGCCTCTTCATACAAAGGGTTTCATGACATTACTTTAGAAAAATTAAGTTTACATTTTATTTCAAAGATAATTCCACAAAAAACTCTTGAATGTACTGGAAGCGCCAGAAATGGTAACATATATTTTTAAAAAGCAGTATGAGAATCAGTGGTATGAGGCGGAGATGGGGATGAGCTGATCTCTTCCATTCAAAGGCTTCTGGAATCTCGTGGGGCTCTGGGGCAGGGGCATGTTTCTCAGAGAAGGCAGAGGGGTACGACTTCTTTCCCTATTCTTCCTTCCTCGAGGGAATGGGAGCCAATTGCTTTCTTTCCCTTAAAAGTAGTCCATACTGCCCAAAATGAAGTTCCTGCAAAATCGCCAAAACAAATCCGGTTAACCAGGAAATTTACAGAACGCTTTGCAGAACAGGAAATGAGGCAGTGCAGCCCAACAAAAGCTACTTCTAAAGCATCCCGCACAGAGTCGATTTCTTCTCTATCACCATGGGCGGGGGGAAAAGCTGGAGGCTGCATTTGTTCCACCTACAGTTATGGGACTCAAACTGCCACGCGGATTCCTTGCTTCCCCGCGTCCGCCCTCCTCACCTTGTTCGTGAGGTAAAAAGCCAAGTAGCAGGTACAAAAGGTGAGGCCGACCAGGCCCCGCCTCATGCACATCTGTCAAACTCGCAGCCTTTCCCGGGGTCGCCTTAGGAAAGCCGCTGGAGCTGGGCCGCCGCCGCTGCCGTCCGGACCGCCACGTGGCTGCGAGCTCCACCAATCCGCCCGGGGACCGCCCCCCCCCCCGCCCCGCCCCGCCCCACTGCGCTCCGCTCTTAAGAGGGTCGCGCCTCGGCAGGGCCCTGCCTCCTGGAGATGGGCAGGGTGGCCACCTACTGGCAGAATGACCTTAGAGCAGAGACTAGGTCAACCAGGGCTGCGACCAACAGTAGAGAAAGAATGGGCAGTACTTGTAAAAAGGCGGAAAGTGGAAGTAGGAAAAATGCAGTTGACAAAACACTTACTATGCCTCATTACCATGTGAAGAAAGCGTTCAGAGCTATCTCTGTACGGTGGGACTAAAATGTTGTTTGTGCTTCACTGAATTTTCCCAAATTTCTGCATTGAGACCGTATTATGTGTACAAACGACATAGAAAAACTAACAACGATAAATGTTATTTTAAAGGAAGGAGGGCTGAGGGGGAAGGAACTAGAATTAATGTGGTGGTTTTTTCTCGAGGAGAAATAATTCCATTGTGCTGAGATTTACATAAGAAATTCCTCCAAAAGTGGAATTTTGGAATTTCAAGCACAGCCCCTGTTCCTACTTTCTAGAGTGGAAAATTGACCTCGTTAGGCTTCTGGCAAATAGTAGTGAACAGACATGAAAACAGCGGTGGGCTCTGTCCGGAGGTAGAAGTATAACTGAAGTGTTACCACATGTAGTAACACAGACTTTTAGAAATACCACACACACCAGAAACCTTTAGTTTCTTTTCATTTGTATTTGCTACTTAACATTGTGTATCAAACTATGTTGTCGAAGCAAACACTGGATGTAAGTCTATACGTAAAAGACAAATAAACTAAGAGGTTACTTTTCCTTGACATTATTGTAGAAAACCTATTTCAGAGCTAAAAAGAAAACTTTTGCCCAATACCATTTGCTTGAAACCAATGGTAGATTTGATTTCCTGAGATTTCCCCAAGCTCTTCTGGTAGGTGAACAAATTCAATTCAAGCCTTGTATTTCCTAGTTATTGCTTCATTTTTTTTCTTTGATGGAATTTGCTTAACAAGCAGGAACAACCGAAACAGTTAAGAACCATGTAAACAGAAGTTGATATTTGCAGCAAAGGTGCTCCAAATCTTGCCAGAGGGATTGATTATTCTGTTCCACAAAACAAACTAAAATAACAATGAATCAAAATAAAATAATTGGGTCTTGCACTGACAAACAATAAGCTACTACATGTGAGCTTGAAGCAGACTTCCTATACACACCAAAAGATTTAACTACTTATATTGTTCATTGAGATATTTGAGACCAAGAGAGAGAGTTAATAATTTATTTTTGATCATGAATCCATTAGTGCTCAATAAGTGTTGAATTAAAAACAGGAACTTGCATAAAAAAGAACCTGTGACCTTTTCCCCTTACAAATCTTTTTTAATAATGTTTTTTATAGTAAATATAGAGAATTTTCAAAATACAGCAAAAGCAGCTGCATACTTTTTGAGACTCTCTAAGTTCCCCTAAAAACAGATAGAATATCAATATTCGTATGAATATATATATATAAAAGTCCTCAACAAAACACTAGCAAAAGGAATTCTCTAACATAAATATATATGTGGTGGGGTAAATAAAGCCGGGTTGATCTGCCCCCCAAAAAAGGAGTATACACATAATCAAGTGAGACTTATCCCAGGAACTCAGGGTTGGTTTAACATCCGAGAATCAATGTAATATACCATATCAATAAAAAACACATCATCACCTCAATAGAAACAGATATGGCACTTGACAAAATTCAACACCCTTCCATGATTTAAAAAAAAAAACCCTTACAAAATCCTAGGAATAAAAGGTACCTTCTGCAACTTAATGAAAACATTACAGTTAACATTATACTTAACAGTAGAAGACAATGCTTTCCTCCCTAAGGTTCCTGAAGAAGAGAAGAATGACTATTCTTGTCACTTCTATTAAACATTGTATTGGAGGTTGTAGCAGGATAATAAGGCAAAAAACATTTTTTTCAAGTTATCCAGCTCTGACCCGTGTGGCCCAGTTGGTTGGGTGTAGTCCTGTAAAACACCAGGTCGGGGGATGTGTGACAGGCCACCTATCAAGGTTTCTCTCTCTTCCTCTCTTTTTCCCTCCCCTCCCCTCTCTCTAAAAATAAATAAATAAAATCTTAAAAAGAAAAAACAGAAGGCCTAGGAAAACCACACACCATGGAAAACATCTACCTCAAAACCAAAGCAGAGGGGACAGTGAGTGTCCTTGAGGGTAGCTGTAACGGGAAGAGGGCATGAGATGCATTTCTGGAGTGCTGGAAACAACAGCAACTCTGTATGTATGACACACAGCACAAAGAGACAAAGATGGGAAAAATAAGAAAAAGTAAGTAAGGGTCATGAAAGATAGAATGAGACAGTCTAACACACATTCAGTAATAGTTCCATAAAAAGAAAATACGGAGAATGTAAGAGAGGCATTTTTCCCCCCAGAACTAGTACAAGGCATGGGTCCTCAGATACAGTAGGGACAATGAATCCCAAGCAAACCAAATGAAAAAATAAATCTGCTCTTAGGCATATTTACATATTCAAATTCACATTAGAAAATCCTATAATTTACCATATTATGGTAAATAATGCCATAGTAATACAATAATACAATAATAATTGCACTTCAGCATGCACCGTGCAATAGTGTTACCTACCATATACGCATATTGTTGTGCAACGGATCTCTAGAGCTTTGTGTCTTGCTAAACAGAAAGCCTATATCCACTCCACAATTCTTTTCCCACTCTCCCAGCCTTGACAACCACCATTCCATTTTCTAAGATTTTGACTACTTTAGATACCCGATAGAAGTGGAGTCAAATACATATTTTTACTAAAAATATTTTCTTTTTATTTATCCCTTATAGTCAGTTCGAGTATTGTATTAATTTAAAAAATAATATCGTGCCCTAAAGGGAACAAAACAAAATATTTGCTATTAGAAATGGCCATGAGTTACATAGGGTTCAGAACCGTCCAGTCCTGTCTGAACCTGACTGACCCATGTCCGTAACACTCCGCTCTGGTAACCCTGTGGAAATACTGAGTCGTCGCTGAATACCTGCCAGACTTTCCTGCCCGTGTGCCAGGTCTGGTATCCTTCCTTCCACCTCAGCCAGCTTTGTAGCTGCTCTCTAGCCTTCATGCCCCAGTTCGGTGGCACCTTCTCCACAAATCCTTTCCAACCCACAGTGAATGCTGAAGCATTCATTGTCTATAGCTGTTATTTGGCAATTAATCATGCATTCTTATGAGGTAGGAGTGTGGTATTATTGTTTAATCTTGCTTTGTGAATGTGACATCTCTCCAAGTATAATCTCACAGAGTTTTCTCTTTCTCCCACAGGACTTTAGGAGTTTTCTGGGCAATTAATAAATATTTCTTGATTGCTTGAAACAGCTACTTGTAAAACAGACTTAATTAATTTCAATAACAAAGACTAAAGAGCCTTATTTCTGTTCCCTTTAGCAACCAAAGAATCTGCTGATTCCCTGTGTTTAGTTAGTGCAAATTCTACAATAGCCTCATCTCTGCTGAGCACTGGTGAGTTAATCAACGAGATGAAGGGGAGTAAAAACTGGAGCTAAGTCCTCTAAACATCGCGTGTCTGCCATTTCACCAGCAAAATGCCATTACCCCATTGAAGAGCTCACCATGAAATAACATAGAGCTATATCCTGGTTTTGGCTAAACATATTTTTCATCATAATAATATTTATAAAATGCAAACTATAAGATGTGTCAATATTGTACATTCCTTCTCCTTTTTTAAGGAGCACATAGTTAGTGGCATCAAGTACATAACTATAGACATGCAACCGTCAACACTGTTAACCCACAAACTCTGTACTAACCTGCAGTTCCATCCCAGGATGGAAAAATGTCCTTGTGGCCCCAGGTCGCTTTCTCTAAAAACTGAGCGTTGTCTGAGACTACCCATTTCCCTCTGGCATCCAGGGCAGGGAAAGGGCCATTGCTTTTTTCACTCTCCAGCGCAGCTTCCTAAATGTTATCCCTGCTCCCGCAGATACACAGTTCTCCTCTGGTGTCTCAGACCATCCCACTATTAGTATCTCTAAACTTCCTACCAATGGCATCTACCGACCTCTGGGTTACAATCTGTACATTTTCAGAAGACTCCGTACCTGCTCACACTCTTCCACCCCACCCCAAGCCCTGACATCTTGCTGGGTAATCTTTTACTTAAAAAATTTTTCATCCTCACCCAAGGCCAATTTTTCATTGCTTTTGAGAGAAGAAGGAAAAGAGAAACACATCAATGTGAGAGAGAAGCATCAATTGGTTATTTCCCGTACATGCCTGGACAGGGGATTGTCCATGCCCAAACCAGAACTGGACTCACAACCTGGATATGTGCCCTGACCAGGAACTGAACCTGCAACTTTCTTTTATGGGACAACGCTCCAACCAACGGAGCCACACTGGCCAGTGCTTGCTGGGTAATCTTAAGGTCCGTGTGGATCACCCAGCTGATATCCTAGCACTTTATCCTAGGCTATTACGACTCCCAACCTCATCCTCGCCTCCTCACCATACCTTCATTGTGGCTTCCTCCGACTTGGGAATGACCTACATGTACTCTGCTCTACCTCTAAAACTCTTAAATAGCCCTAGTGCGCTCTCTCTCTTTCTCTCTCTCTCTCTGAGGTTAAATTCACGTAACATAAAATTAACCATTTTAAAGTGCGAAATTCAGTAGATTCACAATGTTGTGCAACTATGACCTATATCAAGTTCCAGGTTTCATTACCCCCAAAGAAAAGCCCCTTGCCCATTAAGCCGTCTCTCTCATTTGTCCCCTCTGCACCCCATTCCCTGGCAAACATCAATCTGTTTTCTGTCCTTATGGATTTACCTAGTTTGCATTTTTCATATAAAGTGAATTTCACAATATGTGCCTTTTGTGTCTGGCTCTTTTCACTTAGCGTACTGTTTTGAGGTTTATCCACATTGCAGCATGTATCAGTATGTCATTGCTATATTAGTTTTCTTAGGTCACTGTAACAAAATACCACAGCCTGAGTGGTTTAAACATCAGAAGTGTATTGTTTCACAGTTCTGGAGCAGGATGTCCAAGATCGAGGTGCTGATGGGATTAGTTTCCTCTGAGACCTCTCCCCTAGACGTGCAGATGGCTGCCTTCTTGCTTGCCCCTTCCCATGGTTGTCCTTCTGTGCCTGCGCAGGCACCCGGTATCTCTTCCTCTTCTCGTGTGGACAGCAGTGATACTGGAATAGGGCCCCATTCTGATCCATTTAACGTAGACTCCTCTTTAAAAAACTTATGTCCAAATGCTGTAACATGCTGAGGTACTGGGGGATAGGATTTCAATACATCCATTTGGGGGGTACATACCACATTTTGTTTATCTATTTACTTACCGATGGACATTTGGGCTGTCTCCACATTTTGGCTATTATGAATAGCAGCTCTATGAGCACTGAGGTACCAGTATCTGGTTGAGTACCAGATGTACCCAAGAGAACTGAAAACAGGTCTATACCAGGGAGTGGAAGTACGGGATCATATGGTAATTCAGTGCCAACTTTTTGAGAAGCCACTGACTGTTTTCCACAGCCCCTGCACTAGTTCACGTTTTCATTAGCTGTGTACAAAGGTTCCAGTTTCTCCACATCCTCACCACCACTTAGCCCAGAATCTCTGTTTTTATCCATGATCCCATTTCTCCCACTGAACTTCTTTATTCCAATTTTATCAAAATTTCTTGTCCTTTAACTCCCTATATTCTCCCTAAAAGGCATCTCCATTTTCATTTTCTTTCATAACCAGTAGAAAGCATATAATTCATTATGTGAGACGAATTTCAGTTTCCTGAGCTATGAAATGGAGCTGGCAATATCTCTCGGAATTTCTTAAGAATCGAATGAGCTACTATATTTGAAGGGTTCAATACAACACAGCAAGCATTAAATAAATGGTAGCTATGATGGTGACTATTAAATTTCTATTTCAGCCCCTATTTCTTTCTCATGCACTCCAAGCCCCCCGTTAGCCATTTTCAACTGCATCCTTTCAGTTCACTCATTCTCAAATATCTACTGAGTGCTCATTGTATGTCAGACACCCTACTAGGCATTGCTTAGCACAATGATCAAGATAAACACGTTCCCTGCTCCTATAGGCAAATAAATGTGTATTTACAAATTTTGATAGCTGTCTGTTCCATAGGACACTTACAGGTAACATATCCAAAATTAAGATGATCTTCATCTTTCCTCCAAGTCACATCTTCAGACACCACCATCCACCTAGTCAACCAATGGAAAGGAGAAGTTCTCTCAGCTCCTTGATCTCCACTGAGATGCCTTGCCTCCCATTCTGCCCCACTCCCACCGGGTACTACCAACATCAGACACCAAGACCAAAAAAGAAAATCTTGGTAATACACGTGGAATATACAGAGTCATTTTAAAGAAAATTTTTAAGTTTCTGAATCTTGAAATTAGACTGAAAGTATTAACACATTTAAAGAATGTGTCAGTGGAATTTCAGACAACTCTCATCATCAATCACCTGGCAGTTTTTCAGTCTCCAACCTCACCCTTCAATTCACCCTTCACGCAGCTGTCAGAATTATCTTTCTAGTAAGCAAATCTGAAAACATTGTTCTTCTTTTTATGATTCTTATCTAAACTCTGAAATCCTTAGCATCTCTTGGATCCGGCCCTCCCCTGCACTCCCAACTCAATCTTTTACTTTGTCCCTGTTGAACCCCAGGTTTGCCCATGCCAAACCACACGCCCCTTTCCAATGTGTGCTGTATATGCACCCTCTTGCCCCACAGCCCATCTCGCTGATGTCTGCTCTTCTTGCAAGACTGAGATCAGCATCATCTAGTTTAAGGAAGCTTTTCTGAACATCCGGGTATGTATCCGAACGCAGGTCTGGCTGCCTGCTGCTTAGAAAGTCAATGCTTGAGAGACAGGTTCTGGTGTAAGGAAAGTGGTTTATTTTCAGGTGCCGGCCACCTGGAAGATGGGGAACTCTTGTATCAAAGCCCATCTTAACACCTCAGTGCAAAGCAGAGGTTTACATAAGGAGGGAGAGGGGGACAAAACAAAGAGATAAGGGAGGGAGTTGAAAAGTTCTCTATGTGCAGACGAGACGAGCACAATCCATTTTGATAAGGCAAGTGATGGTCTGGTGTGCATCCTCCCAGTTCAGTCATCTCAACATCCTGGAATCTCAACATCCTGGTTTTATGTCATCCTGGCTCCAGGGTTGAAGGTCAACAAATCTCCTGGAGCCAGGATGTCTGAAGGTTGCAGTCTGTTATCTTCTGAAGGTAGCTCCTCAGATTCTCATACAAACACGCTGTTCTTCTACATGTTACATATGAGTCAGAGTCTGCATTTACAGAAACAAAGTCAAAAGAATGGTGAGGTGGGTTACACTTTCTGATTACACTTACACTTTCTGTTACTGACCTCTCCCTCCTTTACATTCCCATGTGTTTCTGTCAGAGCATTTTTTAAAAATATTTTATTTATGTATTTTTAGAGAGAGGGGAAGGGAAGGAGAAAGGGTGGGAGAGAAACATCAATGTGTGGTTGCCTCTCATGTGTCCCCTACTGGGGACCTGGCCCATAACCCAGGCATGTGCCCTGACTGGGAATTGAACTGACGGCCCTGTATTTCACAGGCCTGTGCTCAATTCACTGAGCTACATCAGCCAGGGCTCTATTAGAGCATTTTTAACACTTAAGTGTACTTGGTTTATGAAGTGTCAGTCCTCAAGGTCCATGAGACCTATTTTTATTCATATTCATCAACCCAATGTTAGGCACTCAAGAAAATACTCAATAAAATTTGCTGAATAAATGATCTAAAAAATACCCAGATTTTTAGTTCTACATTCAACTTCTTGTCCTTTCCTGGTGCGCCTCCCTAATGGAGACACATTTTTGTTAGGCACTGCATTTCACCCCTTCTTTCTGATCTGCTCTCTTCCAATTTTTTTCTTTAGAAATTCTTGGCTCATTTAGTTGGAGGCTCCAAGTACAAATTGCCACTTTTAAAAAGAGTCACAGAGGTGTAAACTACAGCACAGGGAATGTAGTCAGTAGTACTGTAATAACTATATATATATGGTATCAGATGGGCACTAGAGATATGGGAATCACTTCGTAAGGTAAATACATGTCTAGTCACTATTTTGTACAATTGTTATCTGATATTGTATGTCAATTGCAATTGAAAGATGAATTTAAAAATATATAAGGCAAAAAACACTCCCACAAAACAAAAATAATAATAAAAGGCTCCAATAACATCTCTTGGTTGATCTTTCCTGTTTCTAATTCAGAAGTGAGAGTCCATTTAACTTCTGGTTACAACTATTTGTCCTGAATTATTTGTATCTTTGAACACTGACTGCAATCCTTTAAACACTAAAACGGAATACAATTCCCACAGATTCACAAATATAGACATTTGCCAAGCTTAAGGCTGTAGGTATCCTACTGTATAGCTATAGCTTTGCCTTATTTTAGTTTTGAGTTTTTGGAAGATTCAGAACATGATCTGGAATTGGAAGGATTGTATGCTAACGAAAATCATTAAAGTCAGCACACCAGGGATCTCAAGCATGGGATCCTGACTCAGAACTGCAGTTTAGGGAGAAGTTATTGAGTACTGACTTGTAGAATGTCCGAATAGTTGGCATACATAGTCTAGTAACGCCAGTCTCCAGACCCAGACTGCCTGGATTCACTACTTACTTGCTGTATGGCTTAGAGCAAATTATCCCCCCTGTGCCTTAACTTCATTATCAGTAAAAAGGGATGAACGGTAGCCTTTACCTCTCAGGATTATTTTGAGGACCGACGAGTTAGTACAGTACTTTGAGTGATGATTGAATATATGTGAAATGTAATGCTTAGATATTATCCACTCAACTTTATGAGAATCTCTATACAAAATACTGAATCAAAAATTCTATTAGGACGTCCCATTTATGCTCTATGTTACATAACTCATTTTATAAATTTCCACATTCCATGCCCCGCCTCCAAAGGACAAACTGCAACAAAGTCCGATCGTCTTCCTCAGTCTCCCTCCGCTCTCGAAACCTGCCACTTTCTGTCTCCCATTCCATCGCAGTTTAGAATTGATTTGAGAAAAAATGAGCGAACATAGAACGTCCTCTGCTTGTTTATTTATAGTCCACGCGGTCCAACTCAGATAACCGCATCCACCGGATGTCTAGCCCAGCGGAAGGGGAAGACGGCGCGCGGCCAGGGTGTGGCCTGACCAGAAAAGTAACCACACCCAGACTCTGCCCAGCCCAACCCGGTCGACCAGGAACGGCAGGCCGGAGCCCCGGGCCCGGAGCCCAGAGCTCAGAGCAGCGGCCGGAAGTGCAACCCCCAGGAACGGGCAGAGGTGACTTAAGGCGGAGCCCAAGGCGGTGGCCAATTGGAAGCGACGATCCCAGCGGAAAAGGAAGAAGAGAAAAGGTTTAGTTCCGGACGCGGCGGCAGCCGCCGCCATCTGTCATCCCTGCTCCGGCTCCTTCTCCGGCCCGATCCCCCAGTCGCCCCTGCCCGGCCTCCGGTCTCCTCGGCGGAGGCTGCTTCCCGGTCCTGTCATCTCTCTGCTCTGTTCTCGTCTCTGGTTTCTTTCCCCACATGGATCTGGTCGGAGTGTCATCCCCTGAACCCGGGCCGGCAGCGGCCTGGGGACCCAGCAAGGTGAGGGACGGTCGGGGCAAACGCACCTACCGTGATCACCTGGGCTGGTTCTGTCGGAGAGCCCGGAGAGCGTGGCAGACGCCTAGGCGGACCGGCAGGCGACTCGGGAAGTTCTGGGCGAAACCCCGGCGACCCCAGAAAGGGGGGACTGGCAGCAGGGCCGCAGGGGTGGGGGTAGGAGACGCGGGGAGGGGGCCCAGGTTGCCAGAGACTTGGGGCCTCTTTCTAGGTCGTCCCCTTGCTGTCTGAAACTCCATAGCGTATCTGTGGGCTGGACTCGCTCGGAGACCGTGACGTTTGCGGGAAGGCCAGCACGGGCTTGTTTTGGACGGGCCGAGTGAGTCAGCCCAATAACACAGGAAGCCGGATCGGCGACAGCTGTTGGCTTCACTTGGCAAGTGTGGTTATCCTACTTAGGCAACTTCTTGTTTTTTAAGTAGTAAAAGGTAAATGCAAGAGCACCTACTCTCCACCCAGGCTAATAGTCAGGTGCACTCGACACACTAAAACGGATATGAATTCTTGTCAGCCTGGGGCTGTAACATTTAAGCTTTTTCCTGCAATGGCTAACTCTTCCGTTTATTTCATATTTCACATTTCACATTTGGTTTCTGGATTTCAGTCTGCTCTTTCTCATGATACTTTCACTAAAGGGATGAAAAGACTTTTATGCGTTTTATTGAGGGTTTGCTTGAAAATAAGAGTGCATCAGTTGGGATTCTGTGTTCTTCGCATTGAAGTTGTGAAGGAATCCGACTTTTTTAGCTTCATAATTGTTCTTTAACGGCCAACACAGAACATTTTTTGTTTTCGTGTAAAAGGCCACTTGTTAATCTTATTGGATCTTCAGGCTAGATCTTAACAGAAGAGGGGGGAAATAATTAGCTACTAAGTAAAGGAAAAATAATTTTATGAAAGTTTCATACAACTGTGGGGAAAATCTAAGGTATTCCATTGGCAATTGGGGGGTTACAGCCACATGTTATTTTGTGTATTTTTTCCTATTAAAGCCGTGTTTTCAAGTCCAAGATCAGTAGACTTAAAAGGATGAAATCAGTAGACAATAATTAATACATATGTTACGTGTTAAATTCCTCCACTTAAGAACTTAAAAATAACTTGTGAAAATGCCAGGTGAAATGAATTTTGCTCAGATTACCTAACCTCAGATCAAATTTTACTTACAAAATTAATTCAGTAATGAAATACTTGATATTAGTCATATTTTCATTTAAGTATACATCATATACATCATCAGGTTTTATTTTTATCATTCAACAACATCAAAAAACTGCTAGGTTTATTGGTATTCTATTGGGAAGATAGCATTTTGCAGGCAAAAGAATTAGAAAGATGCTGCAAGTTTTATTTAATCCTTTTCTTCTCTAACTTTTTGCAAGAGCAAAGTGATTCTAGAAGCATACATGGAGAAGGTGGAGTTTTGAAGAAGGTCTTGAAAAATGGAAAGAATGATAAACGCCAGCGATTCACAAGACTTTCAGTCAGAACTTCTTTACATTCTCAAAAGTCATTGAGGACCTCAGGGAACTTTTGTTTATATTGGTATTGATATTTGTAACATCAGAAATGTAACATCAAAAACTATGTCTAAAATTTAAAGTTAAAAAATGCTTTAATGTTGTTTTATAGACCCAGATAGCACGTTCCAGAGACTCGTGTCTTAAGTAAAATTACCCACTCAAATACTCTGTCTAGATTGTATCTTCTAGCTGCATGGGTTGATGAGGGCCCTTCCTGTAGGTTAGGGTTCTCTTGATTTGCTTCAAGTTGAGGACTCTATTTTTATGTGCCCCCTTTGTATTTGCTGTTTGTTCCTTTTACTTGATTCTTTCCCCATAGTTGTCTGCAGTACAAGCTTTAAAAAAAGAAAAATGGGTCGGGCAGCTAAGGATGCATCTTTAGGAGCTGGAAGGAAAAGGGGACTGTTTCCCTCTAGTCTGCAGCCAGCCAGGTCTGGGAGAATACGGCAGTAGAGAAGAACTCCAAGGAGGAGAGTTCAGTGGTGGCAGTTTCGAGGAGGCAAGGAAAACATGGTGTGTCTCAGGGTTCTTCAGCAAAAGGGAGAGAATAAATCAGAGAGCTGGTTATAGGCTTGATGTCATTTAGAGCAGAGGAACTAACTGGAAAGGATTGTGTGGGGTTTCCAGTCTTGATCAGTGGTGTGTTTATGTTGATGAAGGGAATAGTGGGAAGTGATGTTAGACTGCAAAGATGGAGATTCTCTTCTACGGTTTATTACTGCTTTAACAAGTAATAAAGTGTCTCTGATTACAAAGATGTCTGCTTTACTGAAGAGAGTTGCAAGGTGATGACAGAGGATTCCCCTGCATAAACTCCATGGTGCTCATTCCTAGGAGCAGCCGTGGTGAATTTTCTGACCCCTTGTGCCTGTGGTGGGTTGTCCCCCACAGCTTGACAAGTTTTATGGAGGGCTTTTGACTGCTGGTTTGAAGAGTTTGGATGTCATCGAAGAATGGGAGTTGGCAGCCTTTCGAAGTCTTTGCTTATTTACCCTCACCCGAGGGAGGTGGCCCAGCTGAGCTGGTCAGCGGAGGCACAAGGAAATGCAACTCTGGAGTCTAAGTCTCTGAGGAGCGAGAACTATGGGATTGAGGAGGGTGTCTTCGTGCCCGCTTAGCTCTCCACATTTCTCCTTCTGATTCAGTTTATTTTGGAAGTAAGTAAATTTGTGTCTCAAAATTACAGTTACTTCCTATCATTTTTGCCTATTCTAAGGAATGATCAGCTAATTTTACACGTTAGTGGAAATAATTGGCCTTGGTAAAAGGCTAGAAACACCAGAAGTGGGTAGGCAAAGGGGCCAACTTCAAGGTGGAAAAGGGACTATAGTAGGGGTCTAGAAAGGCACCAGACCTCTACAGGCTAGGGACAACCTGACAGTTTCATGAAATATCTACAGTGTTTCTCTCCTTTTGGCGCACATTCAGTAAGTGCTTTGAATGCCTCTTTATGTCTGAAGCTTTCTGCCGGGCTCTGAGAATGAGAAGACCCTGCCTTCCAGGAGGCTAGTAGTGTGGTTGATGTGGTAACTCTGATACAGAGTGATTGGTCCTGCTCAAACAGTACACAGTGGTATGGAAACACAAAGGAAGGGATAGAAATTGAGTCTTGAGGAGGAGGTGTAATTTAATTGGGGGAAATACATGAGGAAGAAAAAGTCATGAGAGAAGAGCATGCATGAAGGTGTGGAAGGGTAAAAGTGTGCCATGTTTGGCATATAATTATGCTGCTTGAACATAGGTTAATGAGGGTTATTGGGACTGGAAAGTTAAATTAGGTCAAGTTGTGAAGGGCATTTATTGCTGAGGAATTTGGATTTTAGGCTGCAGGCTGTACAGCACTTTGCTTCTTAAATGTCAAGCCAAGATTAGGGAAGCAGTACAGCAAAATGCTACCAGTGCCACCTCTTAAGTCCTTCTGCCTTGGTTCTAATCTCAGCACTTCCATCTACAAAAAAAAAAATTTCTGTGTATCAGTTTCTAAATCTGTGAAATAGGGAAGATATTGCAACTGCTCAATTATTGTGTCACTTAAGTAATCTATATAAGTTTTGTATATTTAGCCTAGTGACTCAAATACAGTGAGCTATTGTCTTTTATTTTACTGTTAGTCATTGCATTATATGATTGGCAATTCTAAGGTAGAGAATATAGTCATTTGCCCTTTGGAACCTAAATTTTGAAACTGATCAGACGAAGCATTTCCAGGTAGCATTATGTCTTTTACCTAGAGGATTTAGGAGGATGTCAGCAGAATCCTGTGGCCAAAAGATTAGCTATATTCTCCAGATTACAGAGAGCTTCAAGATTCCTGACCTCAAAATGCTCAGCAGGAGAGTGCTCAGTTGCTGATAAGAGCTGAGTGAATGAAGTCACACCAGGCCTTGCGAAGCCTTCCTGTTTTTTCCAGGTCAATCTGATATAGGCTAGGTATGTGCTGGGACCTGGGTCCATCTCACCCCTGTCAGGGCGAGTCTCAATTAAACTTGGTTCTGATTCACTTATGGCTAGTTGCCATTTATCACACTTAACCACCCTAACAGCCTGAACCAAGTAAATTCCTGAACCTCAAGTTCAGGAGTTATGGAACCTGAACTAGGGTCTCTCGCCTAGCTGTGTCTCAAAGTCCCACCAACAAGCCCTCAGGCCAGCTAGAGATTTGTTACTGGCTAACCGTGATTAAACGGTTTTGTTTGGCTAACAGTATCGTATACTGTATTCTAAATTAGACACTTGGTGGTAGTTAAGGAATGAGTTTGGACTTTATCATAAAGGTAATGGGAAACATTAGAACAATGAAAGAGCTTTAAGTTAAGAACCTGGACCATTTAAATCTGCATTTTAGAAAAACCTTTGTGTTGTGTGCTGACTGGAAACTAGCAGGACTGGAGGCTCTTATAAGTAGCTTGGTGATGGGAGGGGGGTACTTTGGGGTAGAATCTTGGAAGGGGAGCTGGGCAAGTTTATGAGAGATTTAGACATCTTATTCAATGTTGATGGCCCTAATCACTAGACTAGCAAATGTAATCATTTGCTGCTGCTGCGTAAAGGTTTCTCCCTCAAAAATTAAGAATTTTTTTGTAGTTCAAGAGAGCCAAGATACTGATATCATTGAGGAAGGCTGATTGGATAGCCACCTAAGAAGAGTTTCACAAAATACCACTTTGCTATAGCTTTTTAATTTTGTCATTATTTTTCTTTTAGCATGTCTTGAGAGAGACTGACACACACTTTACATACAAGACTTACTTTGTACATTAGAAAGAGGTATAACTTCCGAGTGGGCTTTGACTTGTGCCATTTGGTTTAGTCTATTCCTATTAAGAGAATCTTCTTTGGAAGCTAAATTATAAACAGAAGGTTGCTTGGGGAATCATGGAATTGGAACAAAGGGCATTTCATGACATGAACTCATTGGCTAGTGGGTGATGCTATGATAGCCTGATGGTTCCCTTCAACTAAAAGGACACCCTTATCAAACAAGTTAGAAAGTGCTTTGGATTGTTTTAGTTTACACTTATCCTTGGTTAGATTTGAGCTGGTAGATATTTTTACTTTGGGGTGATTTAACAGGTTTGATTCTCAAAAGATAACCTTATTTCCAAGTTTGGAAGATATTTTAATTTCAGTATTATGAATTAAATTCTTTTTTTTTTTTTTTAGTGTCCATGGGCTACCCCTCAAAATACAATGTCTTGTTCTTTGGCTGATGTAATGAGTGAACAGTTGGCTAAGGAGTTGCAATTAGAAGAAGAAGCTGCCACTTTTCCTAAAGTTGCGTAAGTAAAATTCACAAAGAATCTAGTTTGTCTAGCAGCTTATTATAATAAAGTTTTAGGATTTGATTAGTGATTGTCATTACAAATGACTAAGAAATACATTTAGAAAAGCAGTGCAGTAGAAAGAGCACCACACTGGAGTCTACTGATATTTGAGTTTTGGTTTTAGTTCTATGATGAGTTTTCAGTATTATCTTGGGCAAACCTCTCGGTTTCTTTGTGATTTAGTTATTGCAACAGCAAACCAGATGGTCTCCAGATTATCAAATAATGCTTTAAACAGATGTCTGTAGGTTATCTTTTGGTAGAGATGTTGTCTCTCCTTTGATTAGAACACAGAAGAAATGAATTCTAGGTCCTAGTGTGGATTTTGTTATAGACCCTTTAGCTTTCTCTCACAGCTTTCTTAACCCTAGTTGGTGCTCTCACAGGTTCTGTCGTTAATCAGAGGGCAGCTGGGCAGGAGAAAGTACTTCCATAAAGTTTGTTTCCATTGTTTCTTTAGTACAATTTTTAACAGTGAAAAAGCACATCCTACTCTCATAATTGGTAGCATGTATTTCCATACAAGCACAGTATATTAATTTATATTGCCTTATTTTGAATAGTGTTGCTGAAGGACCATTTATTACTGGAGAAAACACTGATACTTCCAGTGACCTAATGCTGGCTCAGATGCTACAGATGGAATTTGACAGAGAATATGATGCACAGCTGAGGCGTGAAGAAAAAAAATTCAATGGAGACAGCAAAGGTACTATGGCCTTATTGCGACAACTGCATTGGGTGGTAGAAAATGCTTGTAAAGTGCTCCTAAATAAGTCTTCAACTATTTTTGCTTTTTAAGTTTCAATTTCCTTTGAAAATTATCGGAAAGTGCATCCTTATGAAGACAGTGATAGCTCTGAAGATGAGGTTGACTGGCAGGATACTCGTGATGATCCCTATAGAGCAGGTATCAGTGCTTTCATTGGACGGGAACATAGGGAGACTAAGTTTTCCAATGAACCCTTATATTTTATATTTATCTTGGGGTCACATTTGGTAATTTACTGTAAGATTTTGTTATCTTAATAGACAATATTGAATTCAGCAGTTTAGTCTTTGCTATTTTTACATACTTGGCTTGTCTTAATTGCCTTCAGCAAAACCAGTTCCTACTCCCAAAAAGGGTTTTATTGGAAAAGGAAAAGACATCACCACCAAACATGATGAAGTAGTGTGTGGGAGAAAGAATACAGCCAGAATGGAAAATGTAAGTTACAGAAAGGCTTATCTCTGAATTGAGAGTTATATTATAATAAGTTAAAAACATGGGATTCTAAAGACAGTATCTTAAATTTTAAAAAATATCCTTTGTCCTTTCTAAAGATGATTTAGATGATAATATGGCAATGTCATGAAAACTCTTAGCCAATAATGAGAATATAATGTACCACAGAATAAAAACCTATAATACTAAAAAAATAGTTTGATTTATATTGATTCTAAAACTAAGAAGTTCTCAGGGAAGTAACATTTATTTTTCAGCATACTACTTTTCATAAAATAGCACCCCTACCCAATATCAGATAACAGTGGTGATTGGGGGACAGGTATGGGAAAGAAATACTTTCTACTATATCCTTTTTTATACTTTAATTTTTTTAATCTTGTGCCTGAACTACTCCCGAAAAATCAGAAATAAAATGTAATTTTTAAAAAATAGGAGAAAAGGGGGAAAATAGCAGTTTTTCTCTTTCATAATTATTTTGGTTAATGTAAAACATTTAGACTTGAGCCCTGGCTGGTGTAGCTCAGTGGGCTGAGTGCTGGCCTGCAAACCAAAGGGTTGCCAGTTTGATTCCCAGTCAGGGCACATGCCTGGGTTGCAGGCCAGGTCCCCAGTAGGGGGCACATGAGGGGCAACCACACATTGATGTTTCTCTCCCTCTTTTTCTTCCTCCCTTCCCTTCTGTCTAAAAATAAATTGAACAGAAAAACATTTAGACTTGAGAATACAGATACTTGTTAACTAAACATTATTAAATTCTAGAAAGTCTAGATCTGACTCTAGAACAACCCTTTCCAATAGAACGTCTGTGCTAGTAGAAATGTTTTCTATCTATGCTACCTAATATGTTAGCCATATTTGACAATTGAAATATAACTGAGGAACTGAATTATTTATTTTATAATATTTTAATTAATTTGACTTTAAATATACTCATGTGGCTAGTGGCTACTGTTTTGAACAGTGCAGCTCTAGAATGTAATTGTCCAAGAGTAGGCATAGCTTGCAATACAAACCCACTCCTCAGAAATAATTAATTATGAAATTATATTTCTTTGGTAATATTTGGTGTAGTCTGCAAAATATAATGTCCTTTGTCTTATGTAAAGCAAGGTACAAAGCATATGCTGAAATACCTTAGTTTTTAGATGTGATTGAAAATCCTCTGTGCACAGAAGAGAATAAATGTCTTCCTTTTGGTTATAGTTTCTTAAATAGCCTTGATCTCCTTCCTGTTGGATTTATTAATGAGTCATTTTATCTTTTTTTTCTAATATCTATGGGTTCTGCTTTCATAGCCTGATCATTTATTGAGTAGGAGACCTGTTTCAAGTAAAGACTGATCTCATTTTTTGTTTTTACTGGCCCCGTTTTAAAATATTCAGATGCTAATTCTTCATTTTGTCAGTTTGCACCTGGATTTCAGGTAGGAGATGGAATTGGAATGGATTTAAAACTATCAAACCACGTTTTCAATGCTTTAAAACAACATGCGTACTCAGAAGAACGTCGAAGTGCCCGCCTCCATGAGAAAAAAGAACATTCTACTGCAGTGAGTAATCTTACCTTTGTTTTGTTTGATATTTCTTTTATGAGATTGGTTTTTCAAATCAAAGATACAAATAAAACCCAAGTAGCTTTGCTTTTTAGACTTTTCAGCTCTAATGTAATGGTTATTAATTACTTATTTAAAACTAATATTTCAGTGGTCATAATTTGAACTGTGTAGTTTACATTGTATATTGAATGTTCTAAGATTTTAAAGAAATTATGGCATATTAATAATAATTTGCAGGTCTCTTAATATTTTACATTAATGAAGACAATGTCCAATATCTTGAGAGTAAAGTAATTTTTAAATCTTTAGAAAAACAAAGAGTAAGTATACTGGTAAAGCTGTTTAAACTTTGGAGACAAAATAAGTTGTGACTAAGCTAATGTTGGACTTTTAATGATTTTTTTAGATACTCATTTCCAAGGACATTAGAGTTAAAGTTACAGGAATGAATTGTTTCTTGACACTACTGTTAAGAGCCTATTATAAGTAAATAATAAACATTTTTAAAAAATATATTTTGAATGTTTAATATTAGAAATGGCTTAGAAAATTTTATGTGGTGAACATTTTTATTTATAGTGCTTATCTCTTGCAGGAAAAAGCAGTTGATCCTAAAACACGTTTACTTATGTATAAAATGGTCAACTGTGGGATGTTGGAGACAATCACTGGCTGCGTTAGTACAGGGAAGGAATCTGTTGTCTTTCATGCATATGGAGGGAGGTAAGTGAGCAAAATACAATACCATTGTGTTAACAAAAGCTTACCCCCTTCTACCCAGTATGAATGGGTTTACACAAAATCAAAGTTAATGCTGTATGGAAAGCAGATTAGTTTGATAAGTGTTACTGTAGAAAATCTAGATAGCATAAGAATGTAGAAAGAAAAACAATCATCTTAATCCCACCCTCCTCTGGAGGTAAGCATTACATTCCTGCGGACTCCTTTAACCTTTTTTCTCTGCATATGTTAGTACTTCCTACTTTATTGTAATCATACTATATCATACAGGGGGCTGTGAGTTTTAGAGCAAAATCTGAATCTGGGTTGGTTTGTTTGTTTTTTAATTTTAATTTAATTCTTGTTCAAGTACAGTTTTCTGTCTTATATTCCCAGCCCTGCCTCCCCCACCTCCCAGAGCTGCCTGAATCTGGGTTTGTCCCCAAACCCAAGTTTTTCTACTATGGGGCCTTTTGGTGCCAGGTCTAAGGAAACATGCTTAGATCAGCCACTGATTCCTCCCCTTATATCTCCAATCCTTACTTTTAGAAATACTGGTTTTAAATAAAGCTTACATTATTTAAGAAAACATCTTTTAGAGATCTAATGCTATTTATTTATTTATTTTTAGTGTAATCTTAGTGAATTTACTATTTTTTTCTTACTCATAAGTTTAAGTCTGTGATTATTTTGTATTGTTTTCCATTGCCGTTTAGCCGCCCATCCCTTCTGCCCCCGCAATCACCACACTGTTGTCCTTGTCCATGAGTCTTTCTACCTTTTTTAATCTCTTCACCTCTAAATACCCCCGCACAGTTGTGATCTTGCTGTCTGCAAGTCTGTCTCCATTTTGCTTGTTAGTCCAGTTTGTTCATTAGAGTCTACGTATGAGTGAGAGATGTTGTGCTACTTAGATCTTACCCACTTCACTTTTCTTGCAAGGGTTTGATGAATAAAGAACTGCATGAGGAAGAAGAACACTTTTAAAAGTAGAACCTGTTTAGAGAACATGCCAGGAATATGAAATCATCTGATTACTTACCATTGAAGGCACAGCAAGGCTTGCTAGAAAAAGAAAAGGATTAAAAATGATTATTAGGATAAAATAGTTCAACATTTTTCTAGCTATGTGATCTGGAGCAAATTACTTAACCTCATTTGTAAATCGACCCTTGCCTCATAAAATTTTTGTGGGGATAAATGAGGTCAGTCAAACTTGATATTACTTGGTATGTTAATCTTAATAAATAGTTATTCTTCCTTACTTTAAGCTTTGTTGCCCTCTTTCCAAATTTAATTTGAGGGTTCCCTAAGGCCTGGCAAATATAACCGAATGCCACAAATTATTTAAAATGAAAAGATTACTCATGGTAGGAATTAAAACTTTACAGAAAGGATTAAAATAGAAGCCCACAGGTCTTTGTTTTTTTTTTTAAAGAGCCACTATTTACAATTCTAGCTCTAGTGTTCCAGAAATTTTTATGCATATAGCCCTATTTTGTTTACGTTAAAGATTATACTCTACGTTCAGGGTCTTGGTTTCTCAGTAATATATCTTAGATCCTTCTATACTACTGGCTTACATCACCCCATTTTTATGGTAGTGCATTCTGTTTGAATATATAGGAATAACCTTGTACATTTACCTTGATATGCTTTTGCCAAATTATCCTTAAGCTAAATTCCTAACAATGAAATTGATGGGGCAAAGACAATATGCACTTTTTGTTCCTTTTTATTCAATAGTGGAAGGCCTCATTGAATGGAAAGAACTAGGGTTGCTCACTGTTTGGGCCTCTGAACTGGCTGTTAGCAAGCAGTGTTTCTTGATTTCTTACATTTATTAAAATTAAAAAAAAATTTGTATATCACACCAAGGCTACATAACGAATTAGCACAGGCTTAGCAGCTTAAAAACAGCACCCATGTATTATACAGAAAATTATATATGGAATTTTAAAAATAGATGCTTATGTATGTGGATGCTTGTGGATGGGTCTTTTTTAAAGGGCTAGAAAGATGCTGTTCACGATGGCGATTGCCCATGGAGGGGTGGAATAATGAGTGAAAGAAACTACCTGGGGTAGTAACTGAAGGGAACTTCAGCTTTATTTATAATGTTTAATTCTTTAAAAAAAATTAAAGGGCTGAGAATGGAGAATTGAAGCTTAGGCAGTGAGATTTAGAAGATACATGATCAGAGGTAATAGGATATAAAACCAAATAAACCAGAAGTTGATAAGGAGGACCTTCAAAACTAGGCAGAGAGGTGTTAATTTTAAGAAAACAGGAAGTTTTTAGTAGGAGAATGACGATGAATATTGTGAATTGGGATAGGTCCTAGAGACTTGCCAAGTAGGGAATCTCTTCAGTGGTGTTTCTGATAGGGCTTCATCTCTCTTATGGCTGAACTAGTCCAGTGACAGTGAGCCTAAAAGCTCGAAATCCAAAAATACATATAACATCTTTAAATTATTGGGAATTTTTTTGATAGAATCTCTAATCTGTCTCCCTGAAAATTGACTCATCGATTCACCAAATATTTGTGGAGCTCGTGTGTGCCAGGCACCCTTGCGGGAACTGGGGATACAGCAGTGAATGGCACAAGGAAGGTCCCTGCTCCCATAGAACGTGCTTCCTCCCAACCCCAACACCCTTCCACGACAATAATAACAAAAAATATCAGATCTGTGCTGTGGCAGTTAAAATAGGGTGATTTCTTAGTGACTGGTTGACTACTTTTTAGTAGTAGGACAGTGAAGGCTTCTCTGGTGATGACATTTAAACTAAGATTTGAATGACACGTCTAGGATACAGTATAAAGATCGGGTGGAAGAACATTCTAGACTAGAGGACAGCTAGTGCTTATAATGCCTTAAAACAGGTACAAGCTTGGTATCTTTGAGAGACTGTAGGGAAGCCAGTACTCTGGAGCGTAGTGTGAGAAGGAGAGTGAGGAGCTGGAGGAGTAAGCAAGAGGTTAGGCTCTGAGGCCAGGGCAAGGAGCCTGCTCTTTATTTAAGTATAGTGTGAACCAGAGTGGTGATACGTGTTTTGTTGTCAAATATTACTTAGACTGCTATGTGGAAAATGAAATATAATGGGGCAAGAGAAGAGGCAGTACAATCAGTTTAAAAAGTTATTGTAACAGTTTAAATGAGAGATAACAGTGGTTTGAACTAAGGAGGTGGTAGTGAAAATGAAGACAAGGAGACCGTTTGTATGTGTTTTGAAAGTCCGAGTCAGTAATGTGCCGATGGCTTGGGTGTGGGGTGTGAGAGGCTAGATTCTTGGTTAGAAGAGCCAGCTAGTACGACTTACTGAGGCAAGAGTCCAGGAGGGCAGGTTTAAGGTACAGTTATCAGGACTTTTGTTTTGGATGTGTTAACTTGGAGATCCCTGCGAGAATCCAAGTGGTGTCAAGTAGGGATTATGTAAATTGGCCTGAGGTTCTGGGGAAAGTCTGAACTGAGGACAGAAATGTAGGAGTTATCCATACAGAGGATATTTAAGGCCATGGGGCTAAATGAAATTTCCCGGGAGGAGAAGGCAGTTACTTGGAACCAGTTGGAGTGCTCAATCATCTGTGGCTGACTGGAGGAGGAGTCATCAGGGAAAACTTGGTTCAGAGGGAGAGGGTTGGGAGTTCAGTCAGATTCTGCCTCCTGGAAATACAGTTCCTTTCCTTTCCAGATGAATACTTCTTCAGATATTTAAAGCTAAATATTGTTGTCTCTTCCTCCATCCTCCAATTCATTCCATGGCCACCACCATGATTCATACTCGTTCAGTGGCTCACTATTGTGGGACATCGCATTAACAGGCTAAGCAGGTCCCATACCTCTTGCTGCTCCTGCTCCCTGTGGTCCTGACACTGTCATCGACTTGCTGTCCTGAAGTATGTCAAACCCTTGGTGATTCCTGCTACCTTTGGGAATACATCCAGGCTTCTCACCCAGGCCGTCAGGGCTCTTTGCAGACCTGCTTCCATCCTGTTCCTTTAGCTCTAACTCCTGCAGTTTCTTCTCTGCAGCCAAGTCTTAACTATAGTGTTTGCCTCTCAGACAGGTTGTGTAGTTTCCTACCTCTCCTGTTATTAACACTGTGACTGTACTTGTTCATATTCTACCCATTGTCCTGGTTCTGTTTCAGATGTCACCTGCGCCATAAAGCCTTTCCTAACCTTTCCAACCAAAGGGACCTGTCTATTCATATACTTCCTTTTTATTCTGCCCTGGTCCTCCTTGCATACTCACAGGGCAGGGACCCCTTCACTCATTTCACTGCCAGTTAAAGAGACAACTTTAAAAAACTCTCTGTTTTGTTGCTTTTATTGAATTTTGCCCCTGAACCATCCCAGGTAGGCTGTAGCCTGTTTGGAAGTTTGTATATCTTCCTTGTTCCTTGAGTTTGATTCCATAGTCATTAAGTGAAGATTATATTATGGATTGCTGAAAACGGGTTGACAGTTTATTTGAAAGTGTGTTTCATTTAAAAAACCAAAACCTGAGGTTATATTAAGACTCAAAACTTGAAAGCCAAAAAAAATAACCAAAAACAAGACTTGTCATTCTCAGAGGAGATGGATCTACTCATGAGAATCTTTATTGGAAATTGTTTTCCTTGTGACCTGGCAACTTATACTGATTTAATTTTTATTCTTCCCTGTAGCATGGAAGATGAAAAGGAATGTAGTAAACGTATACCTACAGAATGTGCCATCAAGGTGTTTAAAACAACCCTTAATGAGTTTAAGAATCGTGACAAATATATAAAAGATGACTTCAGGTTTAAAGATCGCTTCAGTAAACTAAACCCACGCAAGATCATCCGCATGTGGGCAGAGAAAGAAATGCACAACCTCACAAGGTAAAGACACTCACTGTGCTAGAAGAATCTGGAGTGATTATCTGTTTGTGTTAAGCCTGTTAGCCAAGCAAAAAAATCTATGCATTCTTTTAAATTCATTTGTAGAAATTATGGGAGGCCTTGAATTTTAGTGTTTGATAAGGCTTTCTATAAGAAACATTTCTATGCGTGTAAGTATGAATTTTTGTATTGCTAGGATAAGTGAGCCATTTTCTTTTTTATTTTCTTGGTAAAGTTGGATGGAAATGAAGTCATTTTCTGCCTAAGATAATTTGTCATATATCTAAGTGCTTTTATCATCCTCCAATTAGGCTTATTATAAATAGTGATTTCCCTTTTTTGTTTCAGAAATATTTTTTACATTTAATGTTTGTTAGTTTAGTGGGGGTAGAGTCTTACCAGTCATATTGCATTTTGCTTTAATTTGTTTCTCAATTCTGTAAGCAGAATTTATCAAGGAATTTATTTTATTATAGTAATAATCTTACTCATTAAAAAGCCTTCCCATATCTTAATCTTATTAAAAGCTTAATTTTAGTTTATTTTTTCTAAAGATGTTTGCTTTCAGATATAATACCCATATTTATTAGTAGCAAAATTCTTTTTTTTTTAAATTTTATTTATTTACCTTTAGAGAGGAAGGGAAGGAGAGAAGGAGAGAAATATCAATGTATGGTTGCTTCTGGTGTGTCCCCTTCTGGGAACTGGCCTGCAACCCAGGCATGTGCCCTGACTGGGAATCGAACCTCAATCCTTTGGTTTGCAGGCCTGAGCTCAATCCACTGAGCTACACCAGCCAGGGCTATTAGTAGCAAAATTCTTCCACTTAGTAGGACTTTCTGTGTATAGAATAATTTTCCTAAGAGGTCTTGCTGGCCTTCATTCTCTTCTATACTACTGAGGTCTCACCCTTGCCTTTCTGAAAATTTTTCAACAGCCCCTATAGTCCTTAGTGACAAGTTCAAAGTCCCTCTGTGATGTAGAGCCTACCTGTCACTGTAACCTCACCCATATTGCCCTTCCTTCTAATTAGGATCCAGCTGGGTTGGATACATTCCATGGATACATTCCATTTATATACATTCCATTTATATACATTCCTCAAACGGACTGTGCTCTGGAATGCCTCCATGCACTTCCACAAGCTGCTGCCAACCTTAGAGCAGCATTTCCTCACCCTGTCTCAACCTGGCAAATTCCTGGTTGCCCCGTTTTTCTAAGCCTGTCCTGATGTTCCCCACCTCTGCCAGTGCATACACCAGCCTGCACTGGAACCATCTCTTCACCTGTCTGTTGTTCCCACCATCCCAAGTGCATGCCTGCATCTCCCAGGGTAGAACATGCCAGATCACTGCAGGCCTTTGTTAGATATTTTCTGAATAAGTAAAACATTCTCTCCTTCTGATCTTTACATTCTTAATAATTTCTTCCTGTATAGAATGCAGAAAGCTGGGATTCCTTGTCCAGAAGTTGTGCTTCTCAAGAAACACATTTTAGTTATGTCTTTTATTGGCCACGATCAAGTTCCAGCCCCCAAACTGAAAGAAGTAAAGCTCAGTAGTGACGAAATGAAAGAAGCCTACTATCAAACCCTTCATGTAAGTTGTGCCTTTGAAAGCATTCACACCAACTTCAACAAATATTTCCTCTAAACTTTAAAAACATTTCCTAAAATAGTATTATTTTATGGTGATATAATAAGAACAAACTGAAGTTTGTGAAGGAATGTTAACTTTGAATTGGAGTTGTCCTTATACCACTGTGTGTGTGTCTTGAGTCATTTTAGAAAAATAAACTTAGGAAGCAAGTGAAGGCTCAGTTGTTAGCATCAGTTACATAGGAGCATGGCACTATTACTGAAAAGCTTTATTAAATAAAATATGACATTACTACATTTAACAGTTATAGTGCCTAACTGATTTTTGTGTTTTCTCAAATGATACTGCTCTCACTGTAAAGGATTTATCTTTCTTGTTGGGAAATTCAGTGGAAGCACATTTGAACTCAATGTGGGAAAGTTCAGCTGAAAACCTAAGATGGTAGGGAGTGGTTTCCCATCTGTGCAGGTGTTAGAGTTGGAAGGCACATGTCAGGAATCATGCAGAAGCCATTTATGCTCTAGGACAGCTACTGAGTTCAATCTGATGTCTTTCTAGCTTAAGAAAATGCCCCCAATATTGTTGTTATTTTTCTGTATTGTTTTAACTGATAGTGGAGAAACATGCTTTTTACATAGTCTCTGCATGGAGCTTTCATGTCATTCAGTAGTTGATATGAATGCAGAAGTGTTATACAAGTTAATTTTAAAATATGTTTATTGATTTTGGAGAGAGGAAGGGGGTAAGAGAAGGAGAGAAACATCAGTGTGAGGAGAAGCGCATCGATTGGTTGCCTCCCATACACGCCCCAACTGGGGATGGAACCTGCAGCCTAGGTACGTGCTGTGACTGGGAATCAAACTCCCAACCTTTAAGTGTATGGGACGATGTTCCAACCACTGAACCACCCAGCCAGGGCACAAATGAACCTTTTAAGATATAGCTAGGGAGATAATCCAACTTTCTTTGCCTCCTATAGGACAACATTCAAAGGAAAATCAGATTACTTTTCTGGCTTCTTTTTTGGTGGTGGAGTGGCTGGGAAAGAGATGAAACTGTGATGTACTTTTTCTATTGGATTATATTAAGGCTGGCAAACAAACATTAACACTGACACCTACTATAAGGCTAGGGCTCACCATCCATAATGAATATATAACTCCAATATCTTTTTCCTCCTCTGTCTGGCAGGGACTACTTTTTAACCTTGGAATTAGATACATCCCATAGAGGTGTCAATGCGCCATTTGCCCTTTAATGAAGGGTAAGCCCAAGTCTCCTGATCAGTGACTGTATACACCTGGCTGCTTGCTCATATACAATCTAGGTCTGCCCCTTGGCCTCCAGATCTCATTGTTATCACATGGAGAAGGAATTCCAGTGTCACACATTCATCCCCTCCATCATCTCAGTTTCACCAGCCTACCTTGAAAAAAACCCTGGTCCTAGACTGTACAAAGAGGAAGTAAGCTCTTTAACCTAGTCTTGATTTTCTGGATGCTGTTGGTTGACGTAGACATTTTAGTTGTGCTGGTAACTTAAGAATTGTCTCGCCCTGGCTGGTGTAGCTCAGTGGATTGAGCACAGGCCTGCGAACCAGACGATCGCAGTTTGATTCCCAGTCAGGGCACATGCCTGGGTTGCGGGCCAGTTCCCGGCAGGGGCGAGTTCCCAGCAGGGGATGCATGAGAAGCAACCATACATTGATGTTTCTCTTCCTTTCTCCTTCCCCTCTAAAGGTAAATAAATAAAATATTTTTTAAAAAAAGAATTGTCTCTTTGTTTCCTAAATGTCTGCCTCACCTCTTCACAGTTGATGCAGCAGTTATATACTGAGTGCACACTCGTACATGCCGACCTCAGCGAATATAACATGCTGTGGCACGCTGGGAAGGTAAGGAGCGTATTTTGTTAATGTTCAGATTAAATGACTTGATGTAAATTACTGAAGGTTAATCTCTGCATGCTCTATATTTAAATAGGTTTGGCTGATTGATGTCAGTCAGTCTGTAGAACCTACCCATCCACATGGCCTGGAGTTCTTGTTCCGTGACTGTAGGAATGTCTCCCAGGTAGGCATGCAAGATGTTCTTAGAAATGGAAGGAAGGATTTGGTTACTGACTGCCTTCAAGATTAAGACACAAAGGAGAATGTCTCCTTTAACATTATTTTCAATTTATCAGTTTTTATTTTTAGCAAGAATTTGATTGAATGCCTCATATTTGGGCCATTGAATTAAATTTCCAATAAAGTAAGTTTTTATTTTGGCTCCAAACATTTAAATAGTCCAGTAGACATTTATTATATGCACAGTGCTTAAAGAGAGGCTGCATGTAGGAAGCCCGTGTGCTCACTGTCATTGTTATTACCATTGAAAGCACAGTAATCTTACTGCTACAGTGTCTGATCAGTGTCCTGTGAGGCAGAGTAAACACATTAGGGAAGGGAAAACTTAGTAATCATAGAGTTGGGTGGTTTGCTATTTCCAAAGGAAATGAAGTGTTGGCAACAGATTTCAGATATTAATCGTCTTTCTGAATGATGGAGTAATAACTTCATACTGGAAGTTACTTCTGTTCCTGTTTGACAGTTTTAGTTCATGGGATTTAGTGAATATTTTGAGTCTACACATTCAAAGTATGCCAACAATTTTATAAACCCCTCATTTTTACAGCTTTAGAAGGTGCCAACTTAATCCAGCTGTAGACTCTGACAAACTTAACTCAGAAGGTAGTGTGGATGTGTAAGAGAGGACAAAGAACAGTAGAACCTGAGCATAGTTGAACTTGAAGTAGGAAAACCTGTGTTTTAAAAGTTGTGGGTGGAATTCACTGGTCTTACAAGTGTACTGTTCCCTGTTTTTACAATACCTTGCTAAGATTGCTTACTGATTTTCTTTATTTCTTTTACTAGTTTTTCCAGAAAGGAGGAGTAAAGGAAGCTCTTAGTGAACGAGAACTCTTCAATGCTGTTTCAGGTTTAAATATCTCAGCAGATAATGAAGCCGATTTCTTAGCTGAGGTAAGCTTAGCTGTTCTCCTCGCTGGCAGTGGAATACTGAATATTGTAGATAACCAGAACTCTGAGCTAATTTTATCCTTCCCTCCCCTCAAAAACAAAATCAGTTTGAGATTTTTCTTTTCTTGAGATATTTTTGGTCCTTTCCAGGCTTAAATCTTAAGATAGACACAGCAAAACACTTCTTTGGAGGAGTTCACAGTTTGGTTGAGATGGACAGGTAACACATTTCCAGTACACTGTATTTCTCCCCATTTTATGCAGTTAACTGTTGAACACTCTGGGTGATACAAAAATTGATAACATGTGGTCCCTGCTTGTAACTGAGCATAGAAAATTCACAGTGGCCATTCTTAGAAATACCCAGTTATTACAACATGGATCTATAGAACCATAAAAAATCTCCCTCTAGAGAAAATATCTTAAAATTGAACAAAAACTAAAAAGTGAAACAGCAGCCAATTATTTTCACAATATACCAAAGCAGAGAACAATTATAGAGTCTGTTGCAGAACTCCCCTGTATGACCTGAATTTGGCAAGCTGGAGTCTAAGGCCAGAAGAGAAATACTAGAAAGATGGTCAGCCTAGCTTCTAGCTCAGTACAGTTGCTCAGTCAGTAGGAGTTACCATTGCTGAATGAATGCTGCAAAATCCCTTCTTCTGTTCCCTGGAAGCTTTATAGAGTACACAGTAAGACATGCCAATTGCTAGCTTGATAAAGATAACTAAATATTGACCTTGGCCTGGTGATATATTCAAGTAAAAAACATACTTCTTTGTGTCATGCTGTAATGTATGTACGTAATACACTGTCATCTGTGTACTTCAAGGTGGGCATCATTAGCAGTGACCTCGTTTTAAGAGAGTAAGCATACTGGCTCAATCTAAAGTATGATTTCTGTGAAACAGTATTTTGACAAATGGATTCCGTTTTAAATGATATTAATTTTGTAGATAGAAGCTTTGGAGAAAATGAATGAAGATCATGTTCAGAAGAATGGAAGGAAAGCTGCTTCATTTTTGAAAGATGATGGAGGTCCGTCAGTCCCCTGTGATGAATAGCAGTACCAGCATCCACTGCTTCCAGTGTTAACACAGCGGTGGTCTCCGGCTGCCAATGCCAAGTGCAGTTATGGGTGCCTGGAAAATACCAAAACGTGAGGCGTGTACAATGGTGCTCTGTGCTTTTCCCCCATATGCCAGAGTGTGGAATTCTTAGCTCGGCATCAAGAGAATAAAATGTCACTACCTCTCATCTTATGAATCTTATATACCTTATGAACAGGATAATACAGTTCTTTAACAGCTACAGGTTATCTGGTTGAAATCAACCTAATTTTACAGAATTTATGGTATAAAATGTTTCGATGAGAATTTTTAAAACTTAGGTAGTATTTCCAAATGTGGGAGGAAAGGACAGATGTGTTTACAAGGGAGGCTTTTATTACAACGTACTTGCTCTGATCACCTCCCTGCTTTGTGTCGCATCTTCCCTCCATTAGTTTATCGGCCTGAAATTAGCCCTTCTCAGTTCTTTTTCCTGATTGTGACCATGATTCTAAAGCAAAGTGTCTTATTTTAGTAGGTGTTGAAAATGGAAATTCGGTTTCAGAATGGTTGATGGAAATAGATATAAGCAAAATACTTTTTATTGGTACATCATGAATATAAACTGAATTATTCTTTTCCATGGTCATATCCAAGAAAAGACATTATAGGTTTCTGAAAGATAAATATATAAGATCTTAACCATCCAAATTTTTAAAATTTAACTTTTAGCATTTCCACATTTAGGTTGAAATGGATAGAATAACTTGTGGTGCCATTGCTCTGCATTTATAATGAAAATATAAATTACCTGGAAGGGCAGAATATAAGGTTTAACCTTGTTTGACATATTTTAATGAAGTCAATGAAACAAAGCTCAGTTTACATTTCACTCAAGCTATATACTTACTGATTTATTTTGAAAGAAATATAGCAAGCTAATTAGAAATATTTAATGGTCAAGTGATGAACACTAGCTTTGAAACAAGTTGGGCACCAAATTAACCAACTAATTTAAACTATCTGACCTCACTTCAAATAATTTTTAGTACTGGCTGGCCGCCACTTGTTAAATAAAGCAAGCACTGTACTAGAAAAAGTACACTGGCTCTGTTAGGATCGAAATTCATTAATGTGATGTAATCATTCCTCCTATTAATTTCAGATTGGAACCACTGGAGACCCAATCTGGTAACAGAAAGTAAAAATCTAAACATTATTTACACTTGAAAGCTTCTCCTTTAACATTATTAAAAATGCCAAATATGTTCTTTCTAGAAAAATAATTTATTTTTGTTTTCTGTTATATAACTTTAACTGCATTTTAGAGAAGTGTGATTTGGGGTAGATACTTAAATTACATTTCTGAAATGTCTACTACGCAGAAACAGATTTCAATGACTGGTGATAATTGGCTTTACAGAAGTTTCAGAGATCTAATTTTTAAAAACCATTAACCATTGAGAAAAATTTTGTTTTGTTTTTCTGACATACTCTGTTTGTCTAAGAGCAGCAAACCATTGCTGTGTGGCATCCTGGGAGTGTGCTGTGAACACGCTTTTTAAGAAATTAAAAATGAAGAGATCATTTTAGAATTGGCTCTTTGTGTGGTTTCTTCCTGTTCTTATATTAACTGGTGTCCTGACACCAAGTTATTCCTTCTGCATAAAATTAAGCAGTACCATTTTAAGCAGTTTTCTCCCCTCAACGTCTCTTACTTAGATTTCACTTTCAGATGACCTACTTAACATTACAAATAGATTTTTCCCTTCCTATAGATTGGAGAGTAAATTTTCCACATAGTGAAAAAAGAAAGTGGAAAACAGTTTGCTAGAGAATAACTACATTCCCTGGCCAGGCAGCTCAGTTGGTTAGAGCATCATCACAGTACACCAGGGTTGCAGGTTTGATCCCTGGTCAGGACACATACAAGAGTCAACTAATGAATGCATAAATAATTGGAACCACAAGTTGATGTTTCTTTTTCTAAATTTTTTTTAAAAAGTAAATAATAAATACAAATGGGGGGAAATGCATAAAATACGGATATGATCATTGATTTTTAGAGAGAAAGGAAGGTGGGGAAGAGAGAGAGACATCAGTTGGTTGCCTCCTGACACACTCTGACTGGGGATTGAACCTGCAGCGTAGGCATGTGCCCAGACCAGGAATCGAATCCGCAACCTTTTGGTGTAGGGGACATGTTCCAGCCAACTGAGCCACTTGGCCGGGGTGGCCTCACTTTCATCAAGGTGAATAACAAAATAAGTTACCAAAATAAGGATGATTCTTGGAAATTCTTATCTCAGCAAGATAATTTATTACCAGTTTCTTCTTTATAAAGAGATTTTTTTGTGTGTGCTTACAAAACTAAGCCATGCATGCTCATTTTAATACAGAAATTCAGAAATGCTAAGTGAAAGTCAGTTGTATGCTAAAAACCACTGTTTATAGTGTGGTGTACATCCCTGCCATTTCTCCCCCCTCCGCATATGTTAATCTGTCTCTCTTTTCTTTACTCCTCACCTGAGGACATGCTTCCTGATTTTAGAGAGAGGGCACAGGGAGGGAGAGAAACATCAGTGGGAGAGAAACGTTGATTAGTTGCCTCTTGTACATGCCTGACTGAGGACTGAACCTGCAATTTAGGCATATCCCCTGACTGGGATTCAAACCCACAGCCTTTTGGTTCTCCAAACAGCTGAGCTACACCAGGCAGGACTGTTACTCCCTTTGTTTAAAAAAAAAAATCTTGGAACAGAAAGCAGGATGATGTGAGGCAGCTGATGGCGAAATGCTGATCATAGTAGATCTGCACTGTCCTCCCCAAAGAAGATGGAGCAGATTGAGGCCCTGGGGTTTGTTACAGGCAGTACATCTTTTGTGGTTCATTTAGGCTCTGGGCCTCAGAAGAGACCACTGTCTACCTTTTAGAATTTTGAGTAGTTTTCCATCCCTTAAGACATTGGGTGGGAAAAACTCATCTGATTAGATTTTCAAGCCTCGACATTTTTTGAAGATATATATTTTTCTGTTTGAATTTTAAAGTGATTTCATAAAAATTAGAGAATAACATGTTTTCAAAGTGTATTTTATACTTGGAGATATCAGTTTATTGATTTGCAAGCCTCTTATTTTTATTCTTTGATTTCCCATTTAAAAATATTAAAAGGTTACATTTGGGGAAGCATTATTTTTGCTGCCCAGGGCTTTCCAACTTTCTCCCAAGTGTAGCTAGTTTTTTCAGGAGTTAAGATCAAATATAGTGTAACGATAAGAAAGTAGCAGATGGAGCAGGAGGATGGAGTATTCATTACAGAATGAGTGAGTGAGCTGCTGGTCATGTAGCTCTGTCAACACGTCTCAGTTTCTCTGTGCCTCTGGGACAGAAAGGACACAGAATCAGAACACTTCATACTGTAAGAACAGTATCTGGGTAAAGCACAAGAAGAGCCAAGATTTATAAAAAATGTAGAAAATGTCAAAAGGATTTGGGAAGTGAAATTTGAAGCAAGAAGTAGAAACATAAGTCCATTGCTTGAAGTGTTAATATATTGTTATTAAACAACAAGACCAGCTACACATCTCCCATTTCATCTTTTGGAAGTTGTATTTAAAAAATGGTGAAACAAACGTTGAACCCTGTACCCCAAATGTGTCTCCTGCTAATTCATATATTGAAGCCTTAACCTCTAAAGTGATAAGTGTTTTTAGAAATAGGCCTTTAAGGAGGTAATAAAGGGTAAGCGAAGTCATTAAGAGTGGAGCTTTAATTCAGTAGGACTAGTGTCCTTGTAAGAAGAGAGAGATACCAGAGATCTCTCCATGTAAACACAAAGGAAAGGTCATGTGAGGGTACCAGCCACGTGCACCCCAACAAGAGAGGCTTCACCAGATACCACCCCCTCTGGCACTTTAACCTTGTACTTCTACCCTCCAGAACTGTAAGGAAATTAATTTGTTTTTGAAGCCACCCAATCTGGGTATTCTGGTACCGTAGTAGTCCAAGCAGACTAATACAAAGCCCAAGGTAAAGATAAAGTTTGTTTGGTGGATGGGTATTGAGGAGGGCATCCTATTGCTTCTACTGAGTTTTGCTTGGTTGAAAAATATCCAAGATCTTTGGGAAATTTTCAGACAAAGTTGTGGGAACATTGCCTATGATTGTTGAGAAAGGATGGAGAATGGGAAGCTATTAGAAACCCACAGGGGGCACTCCAATACCACTTGTAAGAGGGGGGAGGAGGCATGTGATAAGACTGAGTAAGGTGTACATACAAAATTATTAAAATTACATTATCACTCGAGCTTGTCTGAATTTCTAAAAAACCATTAATTAGGGAAATATAACAGGTAGGATTTGGGACTGACGCTAACTTGAGATGAGATTAGCTGCTGAGCCACCTACCAACAAGTCACTGTCATACCAGATTCAGGAGACTCAGGACTTCACCATCAACCCAGTTTATTTACTCAATGTTTTTAGCAACAACTTGATGCAGGGTGTCCAACCTTTTGGTGTCTCTGGGCCACACTGAAAGAAGAAGAGTTGTCTTGGGCCAAATATTAAATACATTGTGACGTGATCACAAAAAAATCTCAAAGTTTTTAAGTAAATTTTTGTTAGGCTGCATTCTGATAGCCATCCTGAGTCCATGTGGCCTGCAGGCTGCAGGTTGGACACTCCTGAAGGATCCAGGTCCCAGGTTTGTGAAATGTACCTGAGTTTGTCCAACCATTCGCTAATTGAGAGACATTTGGGTGGTTTATTGGTTTTGGGCTTTTATGAATAAAGCTGCTATGAATATTTATATATAATTTTTTTCATAAACATACAGTGCAATTGTTTGGTTTCATTATAAATGCATGTTTAGTTTTGTAAGAAACTCAAAAACTATCTTCTTGAATGGCCATACCATTTTATACTCCCACTTGTAATGTGTGAGTTTCTGCCCATCCTCACCAGCATTTTGCCTAATCACTGTTTCTTTATTTTGGCCATTCTAACAGTTATGTAGTGATACCTAGTGAGATCCATGGTAATACTGGCATAGGATTTTTTGAGAACATATAATGAAATTATCAATATTTAAAAGATCTGTGTAATTCAGTGAGCAAATATTTTCCAAACAACTGGTGCATAAAGTGTTATAAAATCATCCATGAGTGTTCTGGTTTTAAAAAAAATCTGTCCAGGTGACTCAGTTGGTTGGAGCGTCATCCTGTACACCAAATAAAGGTTGCAGGTTCGATTCCTGATCAGGGCACATATTTAGGTTGTGGGTTTGATCCCTGATTGGGACGTGTATGGGAGGCAACTGATCACTGTTTTTCACATTGATGTTTCTCTGTCTCCCTCTCTCAAATCAATTTAAAAAAAAACCTTATCCTTGGTGAGGATTAAAGTGTATATATATATGTGTGTGTGTGTATATATATATATATATGTATGTGTGCATGTGTATTTCCACAACTTCTTTATACCTCTCTTTTCAAAGGTAGAAGCTAATGCCCCTCCTCTTAAATGTGGACTGTACTCAGTGAATCTAATAAATAAAATACAGCAAAAGTGGTAGTAATGTTACTTCTGAGGTTAGTTCATAAAAGACATTGTGGCTTCACCTTGCTCTCTCTTGGATCCCTTGCTCTGAGGGAAACCAGCTGCCATGTCTTGAGGACACTCAGGAAGCCCGGGGAAAGACCCACATGGGGAACTGAGACCTGCAAATGGTCCCACGAGTGAGGTTAGAAGCAGATCCTGCCGTAACTGCAACTCATGCGGGACCCTGAGCCAAAACTGCCCTGAGAAGCCATGCCCAAATTCCAATGCGCAGAACTGTTGATAAATGTTTGTGGCTGTAAGCCACTGAATTTAGGAGGTAATTTGTACTGGAGCAACAGATGACTAATATAATGGGTAAGAGACCCATTCCAGGTTCAAGAAAGACCAATAGATTTTAGTATAACAATACAAAATTTTATCAACAGTTTTAGATGCAAGATTGCAACTAACCTTGAAGAAACTAGTAATTGTTGAGTATTGGTATAGGATATCTACAATATCTTAAAAGGCTATTAATATACTAGATTTTCTTCATATATTTCAACTAAAGCAAGATATCTCAATGCACTGTATATGAGAAATCAGCTGTCTTCTATTAAGTCAGAGAGATCTGCAGAATGACAAAAATGCCATTTTTCTCAAGTTTCAGAAAATACATATTTTTTCACTCACATTCTTTATATTATGTAAATGGGATTTGTTATTTTTAAATGACTTAATGTTTCTAAAAATTTAATGTTTTAATTTTAATATGGTAAATATCTATCACTTTTTAGACTAAAAAGGTATCCTGGGGCCCAAATGTGAGAACTGCTTCTCTCACAGTTACAGGCATAAGAATGAATTTAAAGGAAAACAATTAAAATTGGACCGGAAATCATGTTCTGTGTGGATTAGCCAAAGAATGTGAAAGTGTTTGGCCTGGAAAAGGTGCAGAACCTGATGGCAGTCTTCTAAAAGGAAAGCAGCCCTGATTTGCTCTAACGGGCAGTATAGAGTGGGAGTTGGTGGCAGGTCTAGTCACCAAACGGACCTGTGTTGGACGCCCAGCTATGGGACTAAGCATACCAAACCAGGTATGCTCTGAGGGAAACCAGCTGCTCATTACCCTTTGGTTTGAGTAATGAAGTTGTGTTTTCCATTTTTAGTTTTGTTTTTTAAAATTGTGCCCTGGCTGGTGTGGCTCAGTGGACCCAGTGCCGGCCTGCGAACCAAAGGGTTGCCAGTTCGATTCCCAGTCGGCACATGCCTGGGTTGCGGGTCAGGCCCCCAGTAGGGGGCATATGAGGGGACCAATGTTTCCCTCTCTGTGTCCCTTCTTTCCCCTCGCTCTAAAAATAAATAAATAAATAAAAATTGTGACTAAATATACAAATCATAAAATTTACCATTTTTACATGTTAAAATGTTCAGTATATTAAATTAAGTACACTCGCATTGTTATGCAACCATCACTACAGTCTATCTCCAGAACTTTGTCATCTTCCTGAACTGAAAGTCCACTCCCATTAAACACTCAACTCTCCGTTATCCCAGCTCCTGGTAATCACCATTCCACGTCATTTCCCTGACTTTGTTTACCCTAGGTACCTCACGCAAATATGTGTCCTTGTGTGTTTGGCTTATTCAACTTAGCATAATGTCTTCAAGGTTCATCCATGTTTAGAATTTTGTTCTTTTTAAGGCTGAATAGTATTTCATTGTATGGATATACTACACTCTTTGTCCACTTACCAGTCAATGAACAGTTGGGTTGCTTCCACCTTTTGGGTGTTGTGCAAATATCTGCTTGAATGCCTACTTTCAGTTTTTGTGTGTATATTCCCAGAAGTGGAATTGCTGGATTATATGGTAATTCTGTGTTTAATTTTTTGAGGAACCTCTATGTTTTTCACAGCAGCTGTACTGTTTTACATTCCCAACAGCAAGGTATGAGTGCCAGTTTCTCTGTATTTCACGAACACTTGTCATATTTTGCTTTTTGATTAACAGTCAGTCATCCTAATGGGTATGAATCTTTTATTTCTTGAAATGTCAGTTACCCAGCTTGATTTTGAAAAGATCTTAAACCCACAGAAAAGTTACCCAGATTCATCTGTTGACATTTCACCAAATTTGCCTCTCTCTTTATAGTTTGTTGTTGTTTTTCAGAATCATTTAATGGACATTGCAGATATGATGCCTCGTCATGCCTAAGTACTTTGACTGGGTCACTTAAGAAGTGACCCATATTAACATAATTTCATACGTTGTCTAGTATGCAGTCCACACTCAAATTTCCCCCATTGTCCTTCAAAAAATGTAATAGGGTTTTGGATTTTTTTTTTCATCTAGGATCCTTTCAAGTTCACTTGTTGAAAATATGGTTATTATTCTTTAATTTTTCTTAATCTAGAAGTCCCCCACTCATGTTTTAGGTCTCTTTGTTTTCATGTTTAAAAGAAAAATTATTGTAGTGTATACTGTTTTGTGTTTTATGTCATAATAAGGCAACACTTACCACTAAAATATAGGTGCTAACAAGGTAGGGTTTTTACATGTTTTTTTCACTGGAACCCCACTACCCAGAATTGTGCATTGCATATACTAAGTAGTAGGCATGCAATGAATATTTGAATGAATGGATGAATGAACAGATGGATGGATGAACACAGTGCCGAAGTAAATGAGTGGGAAAAGGTACTTATATCGTGAAACATTTCCCAATTATTTTATATCCACTTAATTGATACCTCTCCTTGGATGTCTGGTGGGCACTTTAAACTTTCTTTTGTATTTCACAGCCAGTAAAAATATATTTAGAGTCTGACCACTTTTCACTGGTTGGAGGCTCTGCCAGAGAAGTGTGCCAAGGACAGAAGAGCAACTATATGAAGGGTAAGGGCAAAAACAGTACTAGAAAGGAGGAAAATGGATTCACAGCTAGATGAGGGAATGGAAGAAAAGAGAGGGTAGAGAAATTGAGCAGGGAAGATGGGACCAAGGATTGAGGCGTCCTAGACAGGGTGAAGAAAGGTCCCAGGGGAGCATCTGGAGGGATGGGAGGGTGTGGGGTGGGTTATGCACAGGGGTGCTGATAGGTAATGGCAGGATGTGGGTGGAAGTGTTCTAGGAGAAACTCCCAGAAACTCGGTTCTTCTCACCAACGCAGTAAAGAATTACAGATCAGCCAGTCTTACTTAGCATGCAAGTAGGGTTTATGTTCTCATGGAAGAGAATGGGACAAGAGGCCTGGTGGCCAGAGTCCTTTATTCTGAGGTCTTAAGCAGTTGGCAGGATGGGGGTGAAGAAGTTACGTACTGATTGACAGGTAAAGATGATGCCAGCTTTGGGGGTAGGGCATGAATACCTAAAGGTATTAATGGGTTTCTTCCCTTGGCCTCTGTGGGCCCTTTCTGGCCTTCCAGGCCTTGGGATGAAACAGTTCCAGTTTTTCTTTCCCAGATAGTAGAGACGATTCAGACAATTTCAAGGACCGCCTTCTCCTGTGTTAGCATGGTGTTTCCTGTGATGTTAGAACACCTGGCAGTATTACTGGACCAGGCTCAGGACTGCTGAGTCACTGGGTGAGACATGTCTCCCTCCTCCTCCCTGCCTTGGTTTGCTCTGTCCTACCTAACAGAAGGTTCTGGAATGCTGGTGAGTGAATGACAGAGACAAGGACAGGAAGCAAGTGGTATAGCCACATGACAGAAACCTCACAGGAGCAGGTTTTGTGTTTTTTCTTTTCTCTCTTCTTCTTGGACATCTTGGCACCATTATCTAAAGACACTGAGTCTTGAGAATTCGGCAGGGAAGTAGGGAAGATCAAGAGTTCTGTTTTGGATATGTAAATCCAAGGACAAATGACATCTCCTTGATGATCTCTCGAGAAGAGAGAGGACTGCCCTTGCCATGCTGTGCATGCATCTCCACGTGGCTGGAAAAGACCAATCCCTCAATATGCACTCTGGGGCCCACCCACCTCACCTCGCCTGGATGCCTACTTTTTCATCTTTACCTGTCAAAAACCATTCTCACTCCATGCAAAGATGCCCCAGCCCCACTCTTCATAAATGTGATCTTCCAACTCTCCCTCAGAGGTACCTGGGGATTTGCAGATTCCTGGGCTCCCCCCAAGACTTGCAGGGTTCTTAAGCACATTAAAGTCAGAAGAGCCTCTTTCCTGCTTTCATTGTAAACACCAATGGAAGTCATCCTTTATCCCTACTTTCACTCCTTCCATCCCAGGCCACCACTATCTCCATCCCACTAATCCCCTCAGAGACAAACCGCTCCAGGTCAGCATTTGCCCGCTATCACCCCTTTCTCACTTCCAACCCTTGGCAGTATGGCTCTGCCCCCTGAGTCCTGCAGGGATGGTCTCCCAGATGAAGCGCCAGTGTCTTCCCTGAGATAAAATGGGGAAACACTTCAGTGCTTTCCTTACCTGACTCACCAGCTACCTGAAAGTCTCTTCACTCAGCTTCAGAAGCAAACCCCAGCCCTGCCCACGGCTTTCTCTTTCTGTTGTACTTCTCTGGCAGGCTCTGCTTGTTCTCTTTTACTGATGTCTCTTCCTGGCCTCTATAGGTTGGTTTTACGTTGCTTTTCCCACTTTACGTCCCCGTCTTAGGCCATCCCATCCTATAGCCAATTCCATGGCTTCAAATACCATCTATATTTCAACAGCTCGTTTCTACCTGTAGCCTGGTCACTCTCCTGGTGAGCGTCAGACCTGTAAATCTGTCTAGATGGCATTCTCCTTAGATTCACGTCCAAAAAGCAGCTCGTGGTCTTCGCCTCTTCCCTGCCATACTTCTCAAACGGCTGTTTCTTACAGAATGGTGCCAAAACCCATCTGTTTATTAAGAATGGGCACCGAAGAATACCTGATCCCTACCTTCCGTCCCCCAGTCCCTGGAATGAGTTCCTGTCCATGCCTTCAAATATCAAAGCCATTCAAAAGAGGCCGTTTGGCCCGCAATCTAAACTTGCTTCCGGTTCCACACACTGCCCAGAGCATCCGCGCTGACCACAGGACTCATCTCCTTTGCACTGTAAAGTTTACAACGCTGCCACAGGCAGGCTCAGTAAACCCTTTGAAAGCAAGGATGAACCTTCCCTACATCAAAGGTAGCCCTGTCCCACGCGGGCAACCGGCCCTGAGCAAACCTCCCGGGATGCTTCACAGCGTACACTCTCTGGAAGACGCGCACCGCCACCCGGCCTCCGCGCGGCCCTGGCTTCCGGCCCCGCGGCTGCAGACCGCCTCCCCGGGACCCCGCCCTCGCGCAAAGAGGAGGAGCCGTGTGCGCCGGTGGGGCCCACGGCAGCCGGGCGTCTGTCGCCGGTTTAAGCGGGGAGGGCCGCGGGTCACGTGCCGGAGAGCGTGGGGGTGTGGCACCAGGAAGCGGCCTCCGAGCCCGGGGAATCGCAGCCACCGCCGCCGCCGCCACAGAGGCAGTGACTACAGCCAGGTCCAACTCCCTGCACCCCTGCACCGGGCGCCGCTCGCGCTTGTCCATGCTGGCTTCCACCCCGGGTCCCCCCGCTACTGCCGCCTCCGCGGCGCCTGCCATGGGCGAGGAGGACTACTACCTGGAGCTGTGCGAACGGCCGGTGCACTTCGAGAAGGCGACCCCGGTCAACTGCGTCTTTTTTGATGAGGCTAACAAGCAGGTTGGCGCCAGCCCTCATCTTCCTTCCCCGTGCCTCCGGGCGCGCCCTGCCCGCCGACCCCGGCGCCCCAAGGTCGCCCCGCGCGCACGGGCGGGGCGCGGGGGAACCAGGCCTGGGGCCTCCCCTAGCGTCCCGGCGCAGCACCGGCGCCAGCGCCTTCCTGTTGGGTGGGTGGAGGGACCCGGCTCCACCGCGGCCGGGGCTTTCTTCTCCACAGTGACAGCGGGATGGACCCCGAGCAGGCGCCACTGACCGGGTGCCCGTTGGCCAGCGTGGTCAGCTGTAAGCAGGCGGGTCTTTTCCCGGCGCCTTTTCTTGGACGTAGGCATTGAGAGCTGTATTATTCTCGGAATTTTGGACAGAGGGGAAAGCAATGTAGGGAGTATAGCAGGATATGGTTAAGCGGCGCGTTTGCCAAACTGGACTAAAACTTAGAGCCTCGAGGTCCTCCGACCCCGTCATGCACAGTTTGGAATAGTAAACTTTTCGGTTTCTACTCTCGCTTCTTATTATTCATGTGAACACCAAGCATCACAGATTGATATGTGCCGTGTTGGTTTAGCCGAACCAAGGGTTCGGTGCCGCAGGGGTGTTCACTTGTAGGTTGGTATACTGCCCAGACCGTTAACATTGCTGCTTTCCCCTCCCAGGTGTTTGCCGTTCGATCTGGTGGAGCTACTGGGGTGGTAGTTAAAGGCCCAGATGATCGGAGTCCCATCTCATTTAGGTAACAACACTTTCGGAATAATTTCAGTACATAAATGACGTTCGTCTGTTTCTCATTCACGTGGTGGTTTTGAAGTTTTCTCCTTTGTGTGCCTTAAGAGGTCTGGAGTGTGAGTGTGCATGCGCATGCGGATACCTGTCCAGTAGGAGGGGGGAAGCAGACCCTTGCTGTGCAGTTTTCGTGGCACAGACTCTACTTCTGGTCCGAGTGAACATGTGGAGTACTTCCCTGTTGATTTGGGAGCCAAATATTCCCTAGTAGGGCCCCTACTTCCTGGTACTTGAAATTAGCAAGTCAGTGCATTACTGATTTGCCCATTTCCTGTTTCTTCACGGAGGAGAACCTTCATTTCTTCGTTAGGTCTAGGTCTTCCCAGAGTGTTTGGAAGGTGGAGGAGATGGTTGGATCAGTGTTTTTCAGGCAATAATGTATATTTAGAAAATCCCAGCTCTGACTACTTTAGGTGACTGGGTGTCCCAGTTTGCGCAAGCGGAATAGCAGCTCCTTTCCCTTGAGAACTATTGGGTTGGCCAGAAAGTCTGTTTAGTTTTTTCCGTAAAGTAAAAGACACAGTTTTCATTTTCATTGATAACTTTATTGATTTGGATATTTCGAGTGTGTCAGCTGTCTCCTGCTCTTGGCTTGTAGTGGGTGGAGGCCAGGAGTGCTGCCAGACATCTTCCAATGCACCAGACAGCCTCACAGCAAAGAACTATTTGGCCCAAATGTAATGGCACCAAGAAGCTTCTCAAACCACTTTGACACAGTCACAGCACCTTCTCCGTACCCACACACAATTTTTTTTTGCATTTCAGTTGCGTTTTTACTTTTTTTGAAATAATACAGCATAATGCACTGAAAATGTTGAGTATCTTCTTCCATCTCCAGTATTAAAATGGCTGCACAAAAATTCACCAATTTTGATAAGTTTTTTTTTTTTAAATGCGTGATGATGTGACAGTTGTCACAGTACAATCTAACAGCGCTGTTTGAATGAAGTTAAAGACAAGCACTAGGAGAGCCATTGTACGGAACAAATGTAACGGGCTTTTTGGCCCACCTAATACCTCAATTTGGCTAATAAACTATCTGGTCATCTTGACTCCTGTGATTACAGAAGGGGAAAGTACAATATAGGCCCTCAGTTCAGTGGTGACTTAAAAAATGTTTACAGTTGTCCCATGCTGATAGGAAGCAGTTTTTGAGGTAGAAAATGAATCACATATCATTTATTGGGCAAACGCTGTTGCAGGGCCTCTCAGGCATCAGGCATGTGAAGGCTTTGAGTTAGCCTGGCACCCTTTTGGGAAATGCATACTTCAGAGTGGGATACAAGTGAGGGGGCACATGTGCTGTACCAAGAATGTGGACACAGGGATGAGGTGTGACATTTACCTTGAGATTGGAGCGGGAAGGCCTTGGAGAAGACGTAGGCTTTGAGCAAAACTGGAGAGCTTAAATGGGAAGATTCCAGGTAGGGAAGACAAGAAGGCCTTCCAAGTGGAGAGACCACAAAGTGCAAAGGTGAACAATCATGGTGTTTGGGGAACTCTAGGTCTGTGTAACTAAAGACCAGGTGTCCATGCAGGGAGGGGAGGTGGGGGTTGGCGGGAACCTTATGTATTCTGCTATGGAATCAGGGTTTTATCTTGTTACTGAAAATTTGTGAGGCAGGACGTGGCGCGATCATATTGGTGTTTGGAAAGATCATGCGAGTCGTAGCCTTGGGGCTGAATGGATTGGGAGCGTGTCAGAGTGCAGGACACCACTGAGAGATGGTTGTAGTCTGAGCGAGGCGTGGTGAAGACCAGAGCGAAGGCAGTGTAGCTGGTGTTGCAGTCACTTGGTGGTCAACGTGAGAGTGAGCCCATGATGGTCCAGATTTGGGGGCATCGTTGGGTTTGAGGGGGAAAATGCTGAATTTGCCCTCTTTTAAAAACATTTTATTTGTTGTTAATAGTAGCCTTACTGTGTTGTAATTATTATTAACTGAATGTATTTAACATATGCGTACATCCATGAAACCATCACCATAATCAAGATAATGAACAGCCCATATTCCCAAAAGTTTCTTCATGCCCCTCTGTAGTCCACCCCTTGATTTCCCTGTTTGAGGTGGTTGTGAGACTTCTAGGTGGGACCATGTTGAGCCATAAGGTAGCAAATGGGAAAGAGGACACTGATGTTTCAGAAGCTTTGCTGTGAGAGCAGTGGGGAGAGAAAGCAGAGAATTTTGGAGGTCACTGTGGGTATTGGGGTACCTCGGAGATACGGTGGGTTTGATTCCAGCCCACTGCAAACAGTTGTAATCTGCTTGCTGGTGGAGGGTCTTGCCTTCAATTTGTAAAAAAAAAAAAAAGGCAACATCTGTGAAGCACAATAAAGCGAAGGAGAATAAAACAAGGTATGCCTGTGTGTACATTATCTGTCTAAAATGATTCTTAGTTGAAAGTGCACGTGATCTCAATTTTCCCATCACTTGCTATCTGCAATACTGAGAATTTCTCCAGCAGTTTATTGCTGATTGGATTTTGTTTTCTGAAAAGAGGTTCTACTGTTAGCTTCAGAAGCATAAGTTTAATTTTAAACTAAGATTTGCTGCTTCCTGAATATTTAACTTCTTTTTTCTTCTGACAAAATGATAGACGCTAGAGTTTAACTCTTAACACATACTCTTTCTTCTTAAAGAATGGAAGACAGAGGAGAAGTGAAGTGCATTAAGTTTTCCTTAGAAAACAAGATATTAGCTGTTCAGAGGACCTCAAAGACTGTGGTAAGATATATCTTTAAATATAGTATAAAGAAAAGGACATTAGAAGTACATTTGGAAGGGAATGAATTGCAAATATCCAGTGGTAAAGGAACCATTTATTATTTTAATGTCATGAAAGCTATAATTGTGTTGAGTTGTATTTGGAATTTTGAAGAAAAACATTTGAATTGATAAATACATATGACCTTAGTTTGTTATTTTTGACTTAAATTAAAAAAAAACTAATTTGGAGCCTCAAGCATCTTTTGTATGGATCAATAGCTAGCATTATTAACTGTCTGAGTATATTTTTGGCTACTTTGTGAATGACGTTTACTGGGGCAACTCCATTTATTCATTTTTCTTATCTTTGAATGCTTAATCTAATAGGAACAGCTATTCAGAGTTGGAGCAACTTGTTGGCATTTGAGCCTTATAAATATTCATCACTTGTAAAGTGATGTAAAGTAGAGAAAAAACTGTTGAGAAAGAGGAAGAATCTTCTTTCCTTCCATCAGTATTACTTGCAAAATTTTTGGAAAGCCTCTTGTAAAATGTAGAGTGATGCATTTCTCTGAAATCAACCATTTGGAGAATGAATTTTCAAAATCAGTTTCTAAACCCTAATTGAATATTGGGATTAATTCTTTTTAAGAAATTGAATTGTTGACCTGCTGCTTTTAAGGAGGCAGATTGTCCAAATTGGTCTTTTTATTTTTCCTGTCTTTGGGTTTTTGTCAGTTTTTTTCTGATCACTTTTCACATTTAATTTTTTTTTTGTCTGTTGTGTTCCAAAGTGGGTTGGTGCCTGATCCAAATTTCTCCTTATTTTTTTTCTTTGTTCAGGATTTTTCTAATTTTATCCCGGATAGTTCTCAGCTGGAATACACTCAAGAGTGCAAGGTATGGGCCGTACCCATTCGCAGCTGGTCTGCGTGTAACTGCGTGGGTTCCGCTGGTGGAGGTACCTGGTAGTGTGGGAACTGAGAGCTTAGACTGGAAGACAGACTGCCTTGTGCTTGGACGTGCTGCCTGTGGGCTCTTTGACTTTGGGCAGGTTTTAAGCCTGTTTCTACGTCTGAAGATGGAGTCAGGAGGATTGGATGGATGGTGGATGGTGCACACCTAACTGTGTCTGTACTCGGTGGCTGCTGTCTTCTTGCTGGCCCTGGGCTGGCACTTCTGGGTCAAACCCTGGATTCCTTTCACAGCTGCCTCTTCGGAGGTTTGTAGAATGGGAGGTTTTGCCTTTCCTGGTTATGTTTTCTTTCTTCGATTTACCCTTGTCATGTCCTTCCTCTTTCTTTCCCTCAGTGTAGATACTAGTCCATATTAATTAGATTTGCTGGGCATAATCAACTAGGCTAGAGAGGGCTCAGCTAAAAGTGGCAATGTGGTATTTCCTGGAGACGAGCAGAAGCTGCTAGTGGATGGGTATGGCTTTTGGCATCTTCGTAATGGTTTTGCTGAACGGAGTTCAGCGCGGGCTCCTCAGCAAGGAAGGGCACATCTGCCAGACAGCTGACCCCTCTGCAGACCCGCAGTTCCTCTGTGGACAGCACAGGTGGCTGTCCTAGCCCTGTCTGCCCTCAGGCTCAGGGCACCGCTGTTCACCAGGCTCAGGGCACTGCTCACCAAGCCCACCGTGTGGGCTTGAGGCCCCCAAGCCCATTTTGGTCAGCACTTACTGAGAACCTTTAGGTCTTTATACTTGTATAATGGCAGTTTTTACAGCGTGTTTCACTAAGACAGCATCAGCTGCCTTTTGGTTCCCAAAGGTAGAAGTTGGCATCTGAGGGCCTTTCTGTGAAACTAAGGCTCCTTCTGCTGGGTTGACCGGAATAACTAGACCCAGTGAGGGGCTGTAGGTGAGATTCTGGGAACACTGCGTTTAAAAGGAAGTTTGATTTGTTAATAAGTAACTTTTATTAAAGAGTAATGCAGAGTAAGCTTTTGAAGATATATACGTTTTTGTTATTAATTTTAAAAATTTTATAATTCTTTTCAGACCAAGAATGCCAACATACTAGGATTCTGTTGGACCAGTTCCACTGAAATTGTCTTCATCACAGATCAAGGAATCGAATTTTACCAGGTATTATTTATCCCTTATGTTTGGAGAACAGTCTGTAATAGCATTTTAGTAGCTTTGTGAATTCGGCACTAAATAGGGATTTTGAGATTCTAGAACTTTAGTCTCTTGGTTGGGTTTTAAATCTTTTAAAAAAGATTAGAAATCTTTTTTTCTAATTACAAGTAATACATGTTTTTTATAAAATGTTCAAACATTACCAAATTATATGGAAAGAAAAGTTTCCTGTAATCCCTAGAAATAATTCACATAAACACTGTGGCCCAGGCTGGTGTAGCTCAGTGGACTGAGCACCGGCCTGCAAACCAAAAGGCCAGTTCTATTCCCAGTCAGGGCACATGCCTGGGTTGCAGGCCAGGTCCCCAGTGGGGGCATGTGAGGGGCAACTGATTGATGTTCTCTCTCACATCAATGTTTCTCTCCTTCTCTTCCTCCCTCTCTTCCCCTCTCTCTAAAAATAAATAAATAAAATATTTTTAAAAAAGTTTGGTGCATATTCCTCTATTTTTTCCTACACACAAAGGTTTTAGGTACCTTTGTGACTGACTTTTTTTTTTTGCCTAGCAGTGTGTCTTGGATATCTTCCCACATTTTATTCTGACTGAGTTGTGTTCTACTGTGTGTGGTTATACTAGTTTATTTAACCAATTACTTATTGATGAGCATTTGGCTTGTTTTCAGTTTTTGCATTTATAAACAGTCTCCAGTGAACATGCTTGCACTTTTTTTTAAAAGATTTTATTTATTTATCATTAGAGGGGAAGGGAAGGAGAGAAGGAGAGAAATATCAGTGTATGGTTGCCTCTCGTGAGTCCCCCCACTGGGAACTGGCCTGCAACCCAGGCATGTACCCTGACTTGGAATCGAACTGTGATCATGTGGTTCGCAGGCCCGTGCTCAGTCCACTGAGCTACACCAGCCAGGGCTACATGCTTGCACTTTTATAAGCACCGTAGGAATCTCCATTTTTCACATCTTTGTCGAAAGTGGGTGTTACCAGTCTGTAGACACTCGTCAGTCTAAGAGAGGTGGAAAGGCATTCTGATTTACATTTTTCATCATTTGGGGGCTAAGCATGTTTTGAATTTGTGTGTTGTCCATTTGTATTTCCTCTTCAGTAAACTGTCTCTTCGTCTTAAAGGAAAATTTTGTATTGTAAAAATCGTGTTATGAACTTTACCATCTGTTTTTAAGTGTGCAGTTTAGTATATTCACATTATTGTGAAACAGATCTCTAGAACTTTTTTGTCTTGAAAAACTAAAACTCCCTACCCATTAAACAGCTCCTCTTTCTAGCCCCCCACAGCCCCTGGTAACCACCATTTTACTTTATGTTAATTCGACTAATCTAAGTAACTCATATAAATGGAATCATATAGTAATTATGCTCTGTGACTGGTTTATTTCATTTACTGTAGGTACTCAGGTTTCATCCATGTTGTAGTATATATCAGAATTTCCTTTTCAAAGCCAAATAATATTCCATTGTTTGTATAGAGCACATTTTTCCCATTCATACATTGATGGACACTGGTTGCTTTCACCTTTGAGCTCTTGTGAATCCTGCGGCTGTGACTATGGCTGTGTAAGTATCTCTTCAAGATCCTGCTTGAAGAGACCCTTTGACTTCAGGTCTTTTGGGTACCTACCCAGAAATGAGACTGTTGGATCATATGGTAATTCTGTTTTTAATATTTTTAGGAGTTGTTATGCGGTTTTCCATAGCAGTTATGCCATGTTACATTCCCACCAGCAGTGCAATGAGGGTTCCAATTTCTTCACATCCTCACCAGCACTAGTTGTTTTGTTTTTTAAATCAATGATAGCCATTCTTCTGGCTGCGAGACGGTGTCTCATTATGGTTTTCATTACATTTCTGTGATGATTCGTGATATTGAATATCTTTTCATGGCTTCTTGGCCATTTGCATGTGCTCTGGAGAAATGTCTTGTCAAGTCCTTTGCCCATTTTTTAAATTGGCTGTGTTATTTTTGTTGTTGAGTTGTTGGCATTCTTTAGATATTCTGGATGCCAACCCTTTAGCAGCAGTGATTGGCACATGTTTTCTCCCATTCTATAGGCTGCCTTTTCACTCTCTCGATTGTTTACTTTGATGCCCCTGCCCCTCCATCTTTTTATTGAGCTGACCAAAAAGTCTGTTTAGTTTTTTCTGTAAAATTAAAGACACATTTTTTTCACTTTTACCAATATCTTTATTTATTTGGATATTTTGAGTGTGTTGGCTATATCCCGCTATTGGCTTCTAGTGGGTAGAGACCAGGGGTGCTGCTAACTATCCTCCAGTGCATCAGACAGCCCCACAGCAGAGAATTAATTTGGTCAAATGTCAGTAATACCAAGAAACTTTGTACCATTTTTGACATGTTCGATCAGTCTCAGCACCTTCTCTGTATACTGCACAAATCTTCTTTTTAGTTGTGTTTTTACCTTTCTTGAAATAATAAAGTGTAATGTGACAAAAATGTTGCATATCTTGTTCCATCCGCAATATTAAAATGGCTGCACAAAAATGCACCAGTTCTGATAAGTTTTTTAAAAAATGCATGCTGATGTGACAGCTGTCACAATACAATCTAACAAAATTGTTCCAAATGAAGTTAAAGGCAACTAAGTGCTACTAGAGCCATCATGTGGAAAAAACTACACAAACTTCTTGGCCAACCCAATAATGTGTTCCAGCTGGCTAACCTATTGAGAATGCTTCTGAGGTCTCTGAGTGGAGCTAATGTAGGGGTGTCAGGACTCATTTGGGTTTGAGTTGTTGACCTGTCAAAAGTAGTATAATGTAGGATCTATGGGTGGAGAAAATACACCTGTGTAAGCAAACCTGAGAGGTTAGTGCCATAGTGCTTTACTGTAGGGCTGTCATTAATTCTTTGCCGTGAGCGGCAGAAGAACACAAACTTCACAGTAGTCCCACACACAGAGAAAGGGAACCGCCCGTGAGACAGCGCAGAAAGGGGAAGGGTGGACTGCTTTGGGGAAGGGTTCCCGGGCCATCGTCTGTAAGGATGTGTTCTGTTCTCTGTGTTGAGAAAGTGTCCATCCGAGCATCTGGATGGTCTTCAGAACTTCAAGAAATAAGTTAGGAAAAGTAAATAAAAACACAGCTCCCCCAAACAAATAAACCAAAAGGAAATGTAAGAAAGAGAATTCTAGCATCTCTCTTTATTGTGCCTGCCTTACCAGGAAACTCGACCCAGACTTCCACGTCAGGGCTCCAGTTCAGTGTTCTGGGAGCTTAGTGTCTTGGGGGCTCTATCCAGTGTTCCTTAATCTATCAGAACATTTAAAGTATGTTTGCCTTGATTTTAAAATACTGAGTTTGCGTGCAGAGTCTCATGAGCACGTCTGTTAGAAAAAGGGAGCTGCTCCCAGACTCAGTGGGAACTGGAATCGAGATGGGACCAGACGAAGGCTAATGCTGCACATCGGACTGTGGCTGGGGTGGTGCTCCGGGCCTGTGAGGCATGGGTTTGTTTGGATCATGTCCCCGAGGGGTGACAATGTCGCTGCTTTTTGCTATTTGGTGGATGGCACCTGAGAATGCAGATTCAGACCTGGGTCTTTTGGGGAAATGGCCTGCCCCACCCATAACTGTATAACTGGTGAGGCAGGTTGTCTCCTCTCCCTGGGCCTTATTTTCTCCTCTGTCAAATATGAGTACGCCAGCGTCTCCGAGTTCTGACGAGAGTGTATGAGCTAAGGTTTGTAAAGCACTGAGCACCAGCATTGAATAAGTGGTAGCTGTAATAAATAAAAAGTAATTTTTTGTTTAACTTACTGTTTTTTTCTGCTTATTTTTTAAAATTTATATCCTTCTGAAATTTTTCTAAGTGAAGATTCTGTTTCTTGAACTTTGCATCAGGTATTACCAGAGAAACGAAATCTGAAACTCCTGAAGAGCCAGAATATCAATGTGAACTGGTACATGTACTGTCCAGAGAGCGCTGTGATTCTGCTGTCCACCACAGTCCTTGGAAACGTGCTGCAGCCCTTTCATTTTAGGGTAAGTGTGAGCCTCCTTTAAAAAAAATTTTTCCCTCTCCCGCCCTATTCCTTTAACATCTGAAAGTGCTGCAAAGGGGCAAGTTCTTCTAACCTTAATAACCTTGCCGCCTCTGATCCCTAGAGGGCACAATGTACCATCCCCACACCTCCCAGAATGACTCATTCTGCAGGGGCAGTCATGTGAGTAAAGTGCATAGAGTGTGTATATCCTCAATGATTTTATGTAGGGAATGCAAAACATCAAAGGGGTTTAATAAACTTTTCCTAAAACTTTCTTTCCCCTCAACAGGCTGGCACTATGTCAAAACTGCCCAAGTTTGAGATTGAATTACCAGCTGCGCCTAAGTCCACTAAACTGAATCTTTCTGAGAGAGATATTGCGATGGCAACAATGTATGTTTACCTTTTGACAGACTTCCTTTTGTAATTGCTTTTAGTGATACGAGTAGTAGAAGCGCATTGTAAATACTCCAGGGCTGCCCACTCCGTAGGTCGCCTCGGACCGCACAGTAAGGACTTCCCCTTCCTGTTTAGTGTCTAGATCTTATGACCGTGGATTTTATGAATGCCATCTTCTTGGGGTTCTTCTTTGATTTTACTGGTTTTGTGGTCTCAGGAACGTTTTTTCAACACGCTAACCTCATAAAATGAGAACATCGAACCAGTTTATTTCTTGGGTATATCTTAGTTTGGGGATTTTTCTTGTATTCTGTGAGTTGAAGTTTATCAACTATTTTTTTTCCTAAAATATATCCTAATTGTTCTAAATGAGAACATAGTTTTAAAGTTTTATGTTTATCTAACCAACATGAAACCGAATTACAAAATATACCTTCCTTACGTAGGAAGGCATGTTTTCAGTTGGGAATGCCAGTTTCTTAATTTGTAAGCTTTACTATGAAAAGTTCAAACACACTAAAATAGAAACGAATGCAAACCCCCTCTATAATCCTAATCAACAGTTATCAAAATTTTGCTTCTAAATTACTTCTGATTTTTCTATGGCCTAAAACAGTGGTTTCTAAATTTAAAAAACTCCTAGCAGTAACAATGACCCCTAACTTTTTTTTTCGAAGGAAATCTGTGGCTTCTTGGTTTAGGAAACAAAATGAGAGCAATCCTGGCCAGAGTGGAGGTGGGACCCACTCCCTTCCCTGCGGTCCGTTCCCCATTCCTGTNCAAACACACTAAAATAGAAACGAATGCAAACCCCCACTATAATCCTAATCAACAGTTATCAAAATTTTGCTTCTAAATTACTTCTGATTTTCCTATGGCCTAAAACAGTGGTTTCTAAATTTAAAAAACTCCTAGCAGTAACAATGACCCCTAACTTTTTTTTTCGAAGGAAATCTGTGGCTTCTTGGTTTAGGAAACAAAATGAGAGCAATCCTGGCCAGAGTGGAGGTGGGACCCACTCCCTTCCCTGCGGTCCGTTCCCCATTCCTGTGACAGTTAATAGCACGGTGTTAGCCACCAAAATAAAAATGTGGGTGCAGGAACTGTTCACACCACATTTATTAGATGAGGCATAAAAATGAAGAGTGATTATATTTTCCTGTCACTAAGGAATTTATTCATTGTACAACACTTGGAAAATATAGAAAGTTAGAGGAAAAGAAATGGGACCTCACTTATTACTCAAGGATAATTATTAACAACAGCATGTATTTCTAGTTTTTGGATATTATTTATAAATTTGAATTTTTCTTTTAAAATATTATGATCAAGCTATAATTAGCTTTGCATCCCCCTTTGCACTGCACTTTATTAGGCTTTTTTTTTCTCTGACTAATTGCACTTGCTTTGCAAACGATTTCATTGGTTGCAAGATACTCCATTAAGTGACCGTTTCATAATTTACTTAACTGTAGCCTTATAATTCAGCACTGAGAACGGAGGTGTTTCAGACTGCTAACTGTGACGCACCTCTCTGTTCTCTAATCAGCTACAGACAGCTCTACGTTCTCTTCCTGAGGCATCATTCTCGGACCTCCAACAGCACCGGAGCGGAGGTCGTCCTGTATCATCTACCACGGTACTCTTAATGCTCTCTCTCCTCTTCCTTCCATTTCAAAGTCTAAACTAAAGCTTGTTGATCCGTTTCTTGACCTCTTTGTTATCCTACAGAGAAGGTGCCTGCAAAAAGATGCACATACTGAAGTTAAGTCGGACAGGGAAGTTTGCCCTGAATGTGGTGGATAACCTGGTAGTCGTTCATCATCAGGACACAGAGGTATGAGCTGCGTGGGGTTGTCTGGTCTGGATTAGCACAAGTCAGGGTTGCTTAAAAGAGTTGTGGAAATCGACAAAACATTCTGAGCACAGACTCGAAAGTGCTTTTTATGCAGAAGGTTTTGGAATTCTAGATAGAAAAGGGTTTGGTATATCAGATGGCTTAGAAAAAAACAGTGATTTGCCCTGGCTGGTGTAGCTCAGTGGATTGAGCGCGGGCCTGTGAACCACACGATCCCAGTTCGATTCCCAGTCAGGGCACATGCCTGGGTTGCAGGCCAGTTCCCAGCAAGGGACACACGAAAGGCAACCATACATTGATATTTCTCCCCTTCTCTCCTTCCCTTCCTCTCTAAAAATAAATAAATCTTAAGAAAAGAGAAAGAAAGAAAAAAACAGTGATTTCATATCAATCAATTAAAGATAATTAAAAACTATTTCAGATAATAATACATGAGGAGATTTGACTTTGGAGCAATTATGTGGTTGAATCAACTAAACTGGGAGTTCACTGCAGAGCCATTGTGTTACATGGGCGCTTTGTGTGTATAGGTGATAATGGCTTTGATGCTCTCTGGCCTAAGAGAAAGCCAGAACTAAAATGGCAGTAGACAAGCCACTTCACTGCCATGTCGGCAGGAGGGCGGTGACACCCATATCTCTGACTGATGAGGATGTTGTCACTGAAAAAGATCTGCTTAAACCCCCTAGTGCTCTCCAATGGAAGCATGTTGTAAGTGTCAGGAATGTGTGTTAGAGTGTATAAAATGTAACGGGAAGTTGTAATGTCGTACCAAATTACTCCTCAAAGAAGAACTAGACAGTAGGGATGGGACGCAAAGAGACGTTTCAAACAAATCTGAAACAGCAAGGTACGAGGCGATGAAAGCGCTAAGCCAGTCTGTGATCTGTGTGGGCATCACAGTCTGACCTTTTTCTCCACCTCAGACATCGGTGATTTTTGATATCAAGTTAAGGGGAGAGTCCGACGGCACCGTCACCTTCCATCACCCAGTGCTTCCTGCTCGATCGATTCAGCCCTACCAGATCCCCATGGCAGGTAAAGGGGAGGCCCCATGTAGCTGCGGGTCACGTTCAAGATGGGGTGAGGAGGCTGTGCAGAGGGTCCCAGATCTGTTTGCTTTTATGAGTGGCTGTTCTTCTTTTCTAAATTTTTTTTCCAGTTCTGTCAGCTAAAATTGTGTTGTCATGAAACATATTTTATAAGATAAATGGATCATCTTCTTAAGAAAACAGAATGATTTCTCTTCTCTGAGCTTTAAAATGGAGAGTTGTGATTACCCACTGAAGCTGAGAGATTTTTAAATGTTGAATAAGCCTTTGACGGTTTCTGATGTCCTGTGCTCTGTAACCCTGAGATTAAATTTGGCTACCGTGGCTATTTGAATGTGGGGTCACTTTTCTTTATCTTTCTTATGTTCTGTGTCATAGTTATGATAAATATGCCTTCTCTCCTGACTGATGGTCACAGTAAGTGCTTAAGGCTGTGGTTCTCCGATTCTCTCTTTTTTTAAGAGTTTAAGGTGAGAGGATTTGTTAGTGAAGTAGTGGCTCAGGGGGACGGCTACTCCACAGGCAGAGCATCCTCGCAGGCTGTTCTAGGTCAGTTCCAGCTGAAGAGGTGCAAGTGGGAAGTTTGAGAAGGAAGGAGGTCAGCATTTCAGGAAAGGGGAAAGAAACCATTTCGTTCCTTTGGCCTGTGCCTAGTTGATTTCAGATAGTATCTAGCTCTCTCTTAAAGGAGATTGTAGTACAGAATAAGTTAGTTGAAGTTCAGTGTGTAAACCATAAAAGGTACACACTGGAACTTTGGTAGCAATGTATTCATCTTAAAGGGAATGGTCAGATAGCATTGGTGAGTTGGCCCGGCCCACAGTCAGGGTGTCCTTGTACCTGTCACAGAGACAATCCAGAGCAGGCTGCAGCTGATGGTTCAGCAGGAGCACCACCTCTGGCCTGCCCTTCCAGTCTCATTGGGTCAGCCAGAGCTCCCTGGCAGAGCCTGTAAGGAAGGAGGTAGTTCCCACATTTGGATTGGCTTTTTGGCCTTCTGTGTTCTTTCCAGCTCCTTTTTTCCTCAATAATAATGTTAGCATTATTGGCATACCTAGTTTTATTGCACTGGACTTTATTGTACTTATTATGTGTTGCACTTTCCCCCCTCACCCGAAAATTGAAGGCAAGGCCTTCCACCGACAGAAAGTATACCGCCCCCCACCTCCCTGACTCATCTCTTTCCTGTTCCCCTCCACCCAGCAGAGGTGGGGGAGACTTGGGAATCAAACCTATAATATCTTGGAGGTATGCCTGTAAAAGAATAGATTGTATCAAGAGTTGTACCTTGTATCTGCTGCTTACTTGTCATTAAGGTGTCTGCTGGTGAGTTGGGGAAAAATAACTCTTAAACATTTAAAACACCATCATCATTATTTAGGACAGGTTAGAAGGCAGTCAGATTCTAACTGGTTAGTTTTGATAAAGCCAGTGCCACGTGTGGTCAAAATGATGTCCAAGGCTAAGATTAATAAAAATGTTAGGAGTCCATTGAATCTTTGGGCTGCTACGCTGTGGGCTGGTAAAGCGTATTTTAAGGTTAATGCCTTTTTGTTTCGTGTTACCTGTTAGACTGTAAGCCCCTTGCAGGCTTGTAGTATCTTTGTTTCTGGCCCACCCTGTGCATTCAGCAGCTTTGGGGGATGCCAGCAGCCCTTATTTCTCCCTGTTTTTGGTCTCGTTGACCCCTGGTTCTCACTGACTCCACATTGGGACCACCTGGGGGCTTTAAAAACCACAGCCATGTGGCTCTCACCAGAGAGCATTGAAGACAGTGTGATGGGCAGCCAGTGTTGAGTTCCACATCTAAGACTCTGCTCTTAGGTTCCGAATGCAAGTGTTCTTTGCTCCAGCTTATGTGAGGGGTTCCTTTCTTCTTTGGGGAGTCTGTTAAAAATCCCCGCCTTTTCCAACTAGCTGATTAAAACGATGTTTTGATTGTACCTGGGTGATTGGAACAGAACTGAGAATCATGTCTCCTTTACAGGGCTGCGTTTCTCAGGTTCACTGTAGGCTGCCTGCCTGGCATGTGACTTACTGGTAGTTATGAGTCCCTGTCAGGAGGGCTGTTGCTCTGCTTCCCAGACCTGATCTCTGTGCCCAGACCCACTGCCGTGTGCAGTGGAGACACGAGCTGACTATTTAAACTATTTAATTGAACTAATTAAACCAAAACACTTGTATTCGAGATGTTCTCAGTGAATTATCTGAGTATTTGATTTTGAGTCATCCAGGTACATCACCTAGTTCTTTAATGTGTGTGTAAATGATGATGACTCATCTTTGTTTAACAGAAACAACACTGAACGACATGCTTTCTCCTTCTGGGGAAGACAGTTTCTTGGCTTGTTCTCAACTTCCTCCCTGTATGTTATCAATGGGACAAGCCAGTTCACTTCTTCCTTGATCAACTACAATTGGATAAACATGTACTGAAGGCTTTAAAAAGTATTACATTTCACATCTTAAGTACTAGTATTGGCAGCATTTTCCGGTTGCATCCTCAGTCCTTGCACACCTATGTTTTCTTGATTGTAGGTCCTGCTTCTGTGACCAGCCAGTCTCCTGTCCCGTGTAAGCTCTGTATCCTTGACAAAGGCGTTGGTGCCGTGCGCAGAGGGCAGCTGTTGCCCCCTTACCCTGGTGTCTGAGGCTCCGGAAGCCCTGCCCTCAGGAGCCGAAGTGGGGAAGGTTCTTAACCACCGAGGGGCGGGCATTTGGAGCAGCCTCAGCAAATGGGCGGAGGCAAGTGCTAATTGGAGCTGGGTTTGCCTTTAGTTTTCATCTCTTCTGGTTTAGAATTTCCTATAACATGTAGATTCTTCGTCCTGGATTGTCTTTCAACCTGATATCATTATCAGCGCAAGCCAAGGTGGGTCAGAGGGGATGACTGTCGTGTTAGAGAAAAAACAGTGCTTGTTGACTTTGGATGACATTGGTAGCCAGTGATGTTTTCAAGGTGAATCTCTGGGAAGTGACTTCTTCTTTCAACCTGGGAGTGGGATTATTTTTTCACTTTATCCCCTTTTCTCTACTATGTGTATATTTTCTCATGAACATATACTGCTTTTATAATTAAAACAACTAAGAATTACTGTTCCCCTGTTTTAAACTACCTCATGTCTGTCCATTCTGAAAAGGCAGACCCCACAGCACTGTAAGCAGGGCCCCCCATCCCCCGCCAGCACGTCCACCCGTGCCCACACCCCTTTCCGTTCTGTGTGTGCCTGGGGCTGCGCTCCTGTGCCCACTGTGCTAGGGAAGCCTCCCTTGGGGTGTGAGTTGTTTCTTGTTTGGTGATCCTCTAACACCTTGCATCTTTCTCTGCGAGAGTACTTTTTGCATTAGTCGTTAGCCATCTGAGTATTTTCTGTCTTGCCCCTGGGATTCTTAAAGAATCAGTCCTAATGACCTAGGCAGCACCCCCAGTCTCTAATGAATTCTCTCCTGTCCACCCAGAAGGGCACAAGCTCTGTGCCAGCCATGGGAGAATTGAGAAGGGGTCGCTCACATCATTCTTAATGTACTGTTCAGTTCTCTTGTGGATTCCCAACGGAGAGGGGCTGTTCCTGCCTGCCCGGCAGTGTCAGTGTTCAGGGAGTCCCTGGATTGACGGATGGATGAACTATGAAATTCTTTTGGAATTACCTTTGACTAATGAGCCCGTGCAGGAGAGAGGAGTATGGGACTGAAGTTAATGCCGCGTGTTAATGTCTTTTCCACCGTTAAGGATGAAGGGGGGCTAAGTGTGGGGAAGGAGCTGCTCTGAGTTGATTTAAGAGCTCTTTGCCCCCGTACTTAGGGAGCTACACCATTGATACACCTCTGAACCAGAGGGTTACTTTGTTCTAAGGAATCAGCTGGGCACACTGTAATCTGGCCATCCGTCCTTCTGTTGTCAAGCAGGTCCTGAATGCCCTAGACTACACTTTATTTGCAAGAAAAAGTCATTGACTGCTTTGCAGTACTTCTGGGCTTTTGTTTGGGTTTGAGTCGTATGGTTACATTTGCTGCTTCTTAAACCCAGGTTACCTCTGGAACCTCCAAGTGAAACTTCAGCCCATAGTAAACCTCTTGCCGGATAAAGGGAAACTGATGGACTTCCTCCTGCAGAGAAAGGAATGCAAGCTGGTCATCCTGTCTGTCTGTTCACAGAGTGAGTGGGCAGATCCTTCCCTGTTGGCCTGATTCTAGCCTGTGCTGCCCAACACCTTTCACTGGGAGCCAGGACGCCTTTCTGTGTCTGGTCTGTAGCCCCATTCTCCATTTAAAGCTTTTGGGCTATTTCAGCCACTGGAAAGGCTAATAAACATAAAAATTACTTGTAGGGGCTTTGGTAGAAAAGACTAAATAGTAAGTAGGATGATTCCAGGTAAAAGTGGACTTGAACCTGGACACATGTGAGCATCGGGCCTACCATCCATAGTTTTAAAACGTTTTTCAGAATCCAAGCCACTGACTACATAGTATCTACTTTGAGACTCTTCTAGGGATATGCCATAGTTCCTTTTTTCAAGTAACCAGAAAGGGCTGCTGAGTTGAAGGCTTTGGGTCTCTAGACTATGTCTTTGAATGCCCTTTAAAGGTATATATTTGCACTGCTCGATAACCCTTTGGATTTAGTTTTTTTACCATAGCGACAAGTTCTGAAGTTGTGGTTGGTTGACCTCTGCAAACGTTGATTCTTTCCAGTGTTGAGTGAGGCAGACAGAGCAACACTGCCTGTGATAGCCACTGTTTTTGACAAACTCAGTCACGAGTATAAAAAGTACCTGGACGCTGAGCAGAGTTATATGATGGTAAGTTGCATGTCCATCCCAACCCCCGTATATTTCTAAGTAATTTTAATGCAAGAGTCTGATGGAACGTGGCCGTAGTGGGGAGCAGTAAAATCAGGGTTCCTGCATCCGGCTTGAGGCTGCATCTCACTAAACGCCTCCACCCTTTGTTTGTTTGTTGTTAATGTTTGATCTTATATGTAGATAGACCCTTGGTCTTGCCTCTCTTTTATAGATGAAACTGGTCTCATCTTTGTATTATTTGTTTTTATACATGATTCCACCAACTCAGAACCTACACTTAATTAGAAGTAGAATCATTTGTCGTGTCTTTTTTTCTTTCCTGTTCGGATGTAATGGCTATAAAAATAAGACTTATCGTGGCATTTTGTCAGTATCCTATCAGTGATGACTAAATATTTGCACCGTGCTCTCACATACTGGGCTGAAATGTTTGTTGCGAAGGGCTGGGGAACACGAACATCGCCTGTTACAAGGTTTGCTGGAATGTGAGTGCATTCTGTCATCTGAAGCTAGAAAGTAAAAAGTTTAGGACAAGTGGAATGAATGATCTCACTGAAGGATCTGATTACCGAAAGCTAAAAATGGAAGTGGTTTTAAACAACAACAAAAAATCCAGAAATCCCCTCAACTTCAGCTGCTCAAGGATAACAGGACTGATGCAGGTTGCTGAAGGTGGCCTGAGACCTCGGGGCCCACGGGACCCTGCCTTCTGTCGGACGCGGTTTGGGGAAGTGGGAAGGCCTAGCTCTTCGAGATCCTTCCCTCCGTTCTGCTGCCTGTGTACTGGGCTGTGGGTGTCAGTGGGTCTGACCCCAAATGGCAGTTTCTGTGTGTCTCTGCTCTGTGGCTGTTAGGTTTCATAAACCCTTGCCCGCGAAGAGTGTGGTCCACCGTCTGCAACACTGGGGCACCTGGTGCTTCTTAGACATGGGGGTTCTCAGGCCACCCCAGCAGCACCTGCAGAATCTGCATTGATCTCCACTGCGTCGGAAGTTAGGTGAAGTAGTCAAGGTCCTCTCAGAGCTCTCCTGCTCAATAATATTTGGGGAGCCTTACAACCTTTAAAAAAATCTAGATACAGACTTATTATACAAGTGTTCACTCAATGTAGGATCAAGGCTTCATAAAACAAAGATATAGCAAGCCATTTCATTTTATTAGATAACAAAAGCCAGATAGTCTGTGATTAATAAAATTAAGAGTTATTTTTAAGAGGTTAAAAACAGTATGATATCCTTTAAGGGAAAACTGTGACTTACACTTTTTAGTTCCATCCAACATGAACACTCCTTGTTTCCAAGATGATCAGCTCTTGGCTTTCTATTTCTGGACTCTTCCCCAAAGAGCACAGGAAAAAGTTTTGTCTAAGTTGTGAAGTAAGTGTCGTGCCTGCTCAGATTTGAGGTTCACAGCACCTAGAAACTGAGCCTTTTTGGATTTATGGCAAACGCAGCGTTGCCGAGGATGATTCAGACCACATGGGTAATTTGTTGCCTAGGCGGTGGAAGCGGGGCAGAGCCGGAGCAGCCCACTCCTCAGGAGGCCGGTGCGGACCCAGGCTGTGGTCGACCAGTCTGACATGTACACCCACGTCCTGTCGGCATTCACCGAGAAAAAGGCAAGTGATGGCCGGAAGAAGCCGCTGCTTCCTGCTTTGGGCCAGTAGAGTCTCAAAACAAAGATCATTTGAAGGGAATTCAGGAAAACTAGAACGCGTGTGATTTGAATAATAGGATTACTTTGGGTGAGGACCTAGTTCTGATAATATGGGAAAGGTTCTGGAGGGATTTGTGCAAAACCAGCCAAACAGCACCAGGCCAATTTAAAAGGAAGAAAAAGGGGAGGGGGAGAAGCAAGGTATTACGTGTAAGCTCCTCTGACGGTTCTAAGACCAGTTTTGTTTTCTGTGTAGGAGATGCCTCATAAATTTGTGATAGCTGTCCTGATGGAATATATTCGCTCTCTCAACCAGTTTCAGATTCCAGTACAGGTACCTGCCAATCAGTGTTGTGGTCCCACGTTAGAGGAGCAGAGGGATGTGTTTAAAAAGTAGTAACAGCACTGTCAGTATCTTAACTAAGATGACTATGTTTTATTGCCAAAAGGGTCTGCCAGCCTGACTCGAGTTCTGAGCGGCTTTTCTGACGTCACCAGTCGTTCTTACTTAGTTAGAGCAAGTGGTCTGTGTCCAGGGGCTTCACCTGCACGCTGACCAGTTCTCTTAATGACGGACACTTTGGTCAGTCAGAGTAGCTGTGGTCCTCGACAAGCGCAGCCGCCAGTCTGTTGTAGTTGAGTGGTTTGAAAGCGTCTTTCCTTCTGTTTGTCCTCAGCATTACCTGCACGAACTTGTCATCAAGACGCTTGTCCAGCACAACCTCTTTTATATGCTGCACCAGTTCTTGCAGTACCACGTCCTCAGTGACTCGAAGCCTTTGGTATGTGTTGCCAGATTTTTGCCTCTGTGATTAAAAACTTAACAGTTTAATCTTCCAACACCTTGGGCTGAACAGTCTGAAAATCTGTCTTTCAGGCCTGTTTGCTGTTATCCCTGGAGAGTTTTTACCCTCCTGCTCACCAGCTGTCTCTGGATATGCTGAAGGTAAGACTCAGCCAAGCTTCCAGTTGAATAAGTATCTGGTCCTGTTGCTTGCATTTATCTGGACTTTTCTCTTTCCAGCGACTTTCGACAGCAAATGATGAAATAGTAGAGGTTCTTCTTTCCAAACACCAAGTGTTAGCTGCCTTGAGGTTTATCCGGGGCATTGGTGGCCATGACAACATTTCTGCGCGAAAATTTTTAGATGCTGCGAAGCAGACTGAAGACAACATGCTTTTCTATACCATATTCCGGTTTTTTGAACAGCGAAACCAGCGTTTGCGAGGGAACCCTAATTTCACACCAGGTGAGGATGCGGCAGCAGGGAAGAGACCTGGAGTGACCACAGACTCCGTAGCGGGAGGACACTGGCAGCTGGTGGGCGGGAAGCCTTTGGTTAGGAGGACTGCTGACTTCAGTTTTTAAAGAACAAGTCTTAACAGTCTGCCTAACCCTTAGCCTATTATTTGTAGTATGAGTGAAGTCAGTGTGTTAATGGACCTGAATTACACTTTGGAACTTGCAGTGTTTGGGAGGAGACGCATATTCAGGGCCAGTTCAGGCAGTCTGAACAGCTTGTGTGTCTGACAGCGGCTCTTGTTGGAATGTCCCTTTCTGGAGACTCAGGAACTGGTGGCCAAGGGCTTTAAAGAGCCTGGGGCTTATCAATGTTTCAGGTTTAGGACGGGAACATTGGCAAATCACTCATCCCAAAATTATGAACGCTAAGGATGGGGAAGGAACATATAACTTTATTTCAGGTCTGCCAACTTCTAGCTTAGTGTACAGTGTCAGGGGCACTGAGTACAATGACAGGCTAGCTGCTCTCCTTGTCTCTTGGGGCAGGTGGTGGTTTGCCAGGGGTTGGGAAGGTGCCTGACCAGTTTTGCAATGGTATGAGCTGTGAAAATAGAAAGGATAACTCAAAAGCTGAGGAAAACAAAGTATTTTATGAGGGAAAATAAATTAAAACCCATTACACACATCTGTGAGCTGCAGAGTGTTCATTCTCTTATTTCTTTTTGTGCCTTGTCTAATGGATTATATCTGTTTTCATTTATAGGAGAACACTGTGAAGAACATGTTGCTTTTTTCAAACAGGTTTTCGGAGACCAAGCTCTAATGAGGCCTACAACATTCTGAAGTCACTTGCTAGCTTTTTTATATAAAAATGTGTACAAAGTTAATTTATTGCATTAATAAAGCTCTTTAAACTACAAAATGTTATAATAAAGTATATCTGCAACATCCTGAAATGTCACTAAAAATATGGTATAGAATTTGTGAGATGGCTTACTCCTAAAAAAAGGAGAAACATTGCATTGATTGGCCTTCAAAAAAGTGCCAGTGGGTCGTATCCACAGGGTCCTCGTGTCAGCCTTCTGCTTGCTGAAGAACTGGGTTTCATTCCTGGAGAACCGAGGAAGCTTCAGTGTCCCAGGCTGCCTTCAGGGTGAATGACAGTGCTTTACAAGTCCGTTGCATTCCTGAGTTTACTAGTCAAAGCTGCGGCTCTGGTAACACTCAGTGTTCAACTTGGCCTTGACCTTGCAACAGCTGTCCATAGATGACTAGCCTGCAGACACAGTTCAAAGTCCCCCAACCCTGTAAGGGGATTAGAAATTTAGGAGTTGTTCTCTCTCTGTGCCTTTATATCGCTCTCGAGCAGCCAAACTTTTGGCTTTATTTACTGATGGTCCTGTGAAGGATAAAAGGGATAACACTGTATCATTTCCTTGAGAGAAAGGGGGGTAGTTTGTATTGTAACAGAACTACCCTTTCCATCTCCCAGACATTGAAAAAACCAAAAGCCCTCATTTTATCAACCTATTTCCATGCTTCAACTTAGTCACAAAACTATAAATCAGGTAAATTAGTACTGCTCTTTGAACCATAAGTCATGGAAGCTGAAGTGGCCAAAAAAGGTGGAAGGATAGACTCAAGGTAAGAGCCGAGGGCCAGAGGCAGTGTTCTGCCAGAACGGTGAGTTGGGGAAACCAAATCGTCAGCTCTGCCGGGTTGTGATCTGGCTGTCCAGTCACTCAAGGTCATTCATCTCAGCAGCAAGGAGGAACTAGCTGCCTGGGCTCCTGACATTCAAACTTATTCACAGTCAGACTTGAGGGCCTTCTTGTGCAGACAAATCAGGCGTCCAGAAAAGTGCTGGCAGTTTCCTAATGAAGTGGTTTGGAGGATCAAGAAGCCCTGGATAGGACTATTTTTTCTCATACAAATTTTTTATTAAAATGACTGATTACTATAAGTTCAAGTACTTCAAAACACTGCCCCAAGACATCACTTCTTCAGTAACATACTTCCTCCATCCCACTTATTCAAATATTTGAACACTTACCTATATAACTGAGTAAGACAGGAAGGAATATCAGTCCATGAGTGGCTCCCAGTAAGACCATAGCTAAATACATCCTGAAGTAGAATACCTGGAAAATTTGAGACTTGGCAAAGGCCAACACCACAATCCCTCCAAATTTAGTAAGTGTGATTCCACTGAATACCTAAAAGAAAGATGGTGTTAGAAATTGCTTTCATCAATTATAACTGACCATTTCCTAATAGAGGTATTTCTTAACAGTGAAGGTCAAAAGTCACTGGGGACTGAACCCTAGCTTTCAGAGTTACTGCTATGTCGCATTATGTTCTACTTAAAATTGTATTTGCTGCTTATGAGTCTGAAACAAAAGGTATTATAAGGATAAAAGGATAAAGCTGTATATTCTGCATAGACACTGTTCTGTCTCTACACAGATACTTCTCTGTATTCTCAGATGAAAACTACTTGAAGTGTACAGAATTGCTAGGAAGTGGTTTTAGTTGTTCCTCTGTAACAGTATTTAGTGTGTGTTAGTTGATTGGCTGGACTAGGATGCAGCTGAACTAAAGAGATTGTCCAGACATCAACTACAAATTGCTCAGTGTGCTCTTGCTTTTTCAATACACATATCTGGCCTGTGTTTTATATTTTTAAAGATTTTATTTATTATTAGAGAGAGGGGAAGAGAGGGAGAGAAACATCATTATGTGAGAGATCACATTGACTGGCTGCCTCTCACCCGCGTCCAACTAGGGACCTGGCCTACATGCAGCCCAGGCATGTGCCCTAACTGGGAATCGAACTGGTGACCCTTTGGTTCACAGGCTGGTGCTCAATCCACTGAGCCACACCGGTCAGGACTGGCCCATGTTTTAAATGGAAAGACTACTGGCTCTCCCAAATCCCACTTCTCTGTCCCACCTGCTTCGGCCATACTGCCGCCTACAAAAGGATTTACCAACAGAACAGTTCTGGTGATTTCAGGATATAGGTATTTCATGAATTGCCTGAAAACTTGTCAATGGATACAAAGTCTGATTATTTGGGACAGTGCCTTTTAAGTACTGAATTTTAAAGTTCCTTCTGAGAAACATTCGCTTGCTGAGCTGGTCACTTTACACTGAAATTTCTGCCAGAGTTACTTACAGAACTGCCCATGTGGGAGAGCGCCTCTCCTGCCCGTTCCACGCGGCTTCCCCTTGCACTCATGGTGAACGCTCTCGTTATGTGGCTGCAGAACTCCACGGAGATGCCACAACTCTGAAAGAGAGTGCTTCCTTTACAACCGGCCGGTTCCAGCTGAAACTATACGCAGCCACCACCCCTTTGCCAGGGAGAGGGGCCCCAGGTCCTCTTTGCCAGGCACTATAAAGCCGCCATCCCCCCAAGGTCAGTGCGGCAGGAACTTGTGGAGCCCTCTGGGCGCAGTGCAGTGTTCCAGTTTACACAGCACCTTTGCCTTTAGCAGGGGACACTGCAGAAACCTCTTAAGGGTAAGCCAACACACTGTCATTGTTACTGCAGTTGAGCCTGTGTCATCCCCTGAAACTGGTCGTGTCTGACATACGGGCATACTGTTTCTGTTTTCCGTTAATACCTTCTTGAACGCTCACATCTTTAACACTAACCATTAAAACACATCTGACAATTGCATGGGAAGCAAAAGATAATGGTCAGAGAATTCCATCAGGGAGGGAGCAATTTTTCTAAATGAAATGTGGCCATCTTGCTGTTATTAGGCTAAAGTTTTTTGCAAACCCTTTAGAATAATAAAGGCAGAATATGCAAGTTAGAGCACGAAATCACAATTTCACTGTTGGTGTAACATCCAGCCCCAGCTCCGTGCAGCCCTCAGCCCCACCTCTCCACGTGCCCGATGAGCTTCGTCTGTCATCCCCAGAAACAATTCACAGTAACGTGACATGGGCGTTAGGGGCAAACCGCGTGGGCCAGGACTCACCATGACCAAGTTGACCAGGGAAACCGCGTTCAGGCTGATGCCCCACAGCCACATGACACCAAACATGTTGACCAGGATCATGGCGATGGTGACACACATGATCACTGCAGACCACAGTTCACAGCCCAGGAGAACCATGGTCACCAAGAAGATGGCTCCCAGGGACAAGCACAGGCTGAAGACCGTGTCGTCAATAATGGTCAGGTACTGCTCGTAGAAGACGTAGAACACACTGGGGCGGAGGGGGAGACTCCGTCAGGGCCTGTTCTCACTTCTGGGGGCTCCTCTCCATCCTGCCGCCGCCGCCCAGCCCTGGAGGTGCGTCGGCAGACATGCCTCGCAGAAGGCCTCCCTGGTTTTCAGCAACTCATCTACAGTATTCGGCTGGACCCGTGACTGGCCACCGACACCCAGAGGTGTATTTCACATAAAGTTTTTGTTCGTAATCCCAACCTATTCTACATATAGGCAGTTACAGAAATATTTCATGATATTTTGGAAAAAAAAAAAAAAGAGTCCTGATCCATCCTAAGAATTACCTCAGGTCAAATGGGGTCTGTGAAGAGCCTGAGGAGAATTTCTCTTTTTCTGCAAAGTTAACCAGCTCTCTCCAGGAATGAGGACCCTGCTCTGAGAACTTCTCCCACAGAAAAATAGTCTGCCCCCCAACCAGAACAGGTCAGGACTCCTTTAAACGAGATCATAGTGGTGAGGTAAAAAGCCCATGCGTAATATTCTTCTACTTTTCTGTATTTTCCAAATTCAGTATTCCATAAGTAATATTTATTTTCATAAATAAAAAACTCAATAAGCAAAAAGAAAAATCTCCAAAAAGGCACTGCCCCAAACACTTAAGCAGTCAGGGGTCCCCTCAGCTACCACCCAGGAACGTCCAGCAGTCCCCTCCACGAGGCCCCGTCTCCCAGCAGCCCCCTGCCACCCCTGGGTGCTGTTTTGCAGGGAGTCTCCTTCAGGTGTGAGCTCCAGCCCAGAGACCAAGCTTCCTTTCTCCAGCACTCAGACCTCAGTCGGTGTACCAGATTCTGGCCCTCCCTGCCCAGCCGCCATCTTCCTGCACACCCTTGGCTGGTGCTTGGAACGGAAAGTCATCAGCATGAAAACCGAGCAGCAGCAGCCCACCAAGGGACCCCCAGGCAGTGGGCCCTTCCCTGGGACGCCCTCATCTGTACCTGTACGGGAACACGCGGTGATCACTTCCTCCCTGGCTCATGGTTTTGGTGATGTTACCAGCAATGAGGCGGGCTTTTTTCATGGCATCAATGAAGTCGGCAGAAGTTTGAAGCACGGTGTGGTACGTCATGAAGTATGTGGCTCCGACACCTGTGTCGTTGTCAAGGATGTTAACTGCAGACCCGTAAGCAGCATGTCCCCTGAGAGAAGACGGTGGCATCAGAAAGACCGTACTTTGTAAAAACCCTCGGGATCTGAGCACTGAGGGCTAAGTGATGTCATCTGATCCTGGGCTGGAGGTCACACCGAGCTCTAAATTTCAGCGACAGGGAAGACCCTCTGAAAGGGAATGATGGAAGATTTTAGCTTATTCTCTTCCACACTGGCATTTCTTTACTGCTCTTGGTTTCGTTGGTGTATACTTGCTATTGTTTCCATGTCTGGCTCTGCTCACAATTCAAGTATTTTTGTACAGAGTTTGCACAGCAATGCTGTGTAACAGGAAGTGGGGAAGGACAAGAGCCCTGAGTGAGACAGCCATGAGCTCAGCCTCCAGATTGGCCCCGGCCACGTATAGGCCACGGGGCCCTCGGCAAAGTTACTGAGTTGGGCTGCGGTATTGCCTGCTACAAATGGGTGTACCACCACCTACTCACAGGGCTGCATGGTGAGTTAGTGAAATAATGCTGTGAGGTGCCTGGCATGATACTGGCACGTAGGGGGCTCCCCCGAAGTGGTGGTTATTGCTCCATAAAAGCACAATTCGCCTGGACTTGTTTTATGTAGGCCAAAGCACTCAGTCTGCAAACAGACCAAGATGCAACATTCATTTCTATTTTATTGTGAAGGACAGTCTTCCCACAGTGCTTAGCATAGCTCTCAAAACACAGACATGATACATGTGACTACAGAGGATGGGACTCAGGTCAAATGATGTATTCTTATGAAAAAACAGGGATGTCCGGGTTTACATGCCACATACGTGGATGTTCATCTTTCTCCTACAGAAGCTTCCGAATCCCCCCACACCAGTGAGTCCTATTTCTGGGCCAGACGTCCTGCTTCCATAGGTAACTGGCTGCCTGGCTATACGAATAGGCTGGTGAGAAGCACAGTGGAGCCAAAGCAATCTACACTTCAATGCAGAACGCCGTCCCCAGAGCGGAGGTGCTGTCTCACTGATCCGTGAGCACAGCTGAACAGATCACTTCACATTTTAAAACACCGCGTGTTCTTCCTGCCCTGCTGCCCCACTGGTGACCCACACAGAACCCCGCACCCACTGCCACGACCAGGAGGGCCTGCACGAGCCGAGCGAAGCCTGAGAGACAGATGCTCATGCCGGGAGGCTGTCAACTGGAAACAGTGCGGTTTTCTTTGAAGGTGTTTTAGAGGTTTCTTTGCTTCCACAGAAGAATCAGGAAAGGGTGAGGAGTGGGTGGAGAAGAGAACCCTTCCCATACCACTGTCCCCGGGCCCTCTCCTAGCTTCCCGGTGCGGACAGAGTGGGCGGTACCGAAGGGCTCAGTGGCACCTACCCTTTGCCGCACTTGGGGTTCGGGTTATCAGAAAGGAACATGGGCAGGAATCTCATGAAGTCTCCACCCTGAGGCCTCTGTTTGCCCTCTGGAGTCAGGGGTCGACATCGGACGCAGGCAGGGTCAGCCACTAGCAGAAATGGGGGAGGGGCCAAGAAGAAAAGAATGGGTGACGATATTTTACTTTAAAACATTTAAAGATATTGTTATAGAAATGAGATGAATTCCTTCCCTGAATCTTTTTCCTTATCCCAAAGCTTCAAATATGTGTGATCTCCACAGCCTAAGATTTTTGATATACTACCTTCATCTTAGGCGACAAAAATTTTCTTCCCCGAAACAGGTTTCCTGCTTGAAGGATGACCTCAACAGGTGTTACCCAGAGCCCAGGGTCTCCTGTTTCTATCAAGAAAACTCCAGGATGACCTCAACACTCCTATGACACCATGGGCAATAGTGATGAGCACCTGTGAGAAGCTACTGCCAGAGACCAATTGAGAGGCAACTGGTGTCATCAGGAAAAGATGAAAAACCACAAAACTCTGATGACCAGAGCCCCCGACTCAGGGCTTGTTCAGCCCGCAGCCCGGAAGGGGCGGGGCTGGGAATAGGGCGGCAGTCCTTGGGGTGAGTGGGTGAGGAAAGGGACAGCAGCGGAGGGGCCAGAGCCGGTGTTGGCATGCGAACAGGTGTACACGGAGGTGAACTGCACATGATCTTTAAATTATAATGCTAAAGTTTTTCAGAAAAAAGGGAAAGATTTGGAAAAAGAGGTAGAAGTACCTGAAGCATTGCAGAACCGGTCGGTGCTATTGTAGACTCTACAGCAAGAAGACTGCGGCTTAATCCAGTCGAAGTAATCGTCAATCCAGGATGAGGGTGCAAAGCCTATTCGGGTACTAGAGACAAGGAGAGGATATGATAACTACTGACTTGTCCCACAAGAGGAAGTCTTTTTAAAAAAGTTTTTGCAATGCTTATTTGAGAACATTTTGTCACTGATTTTAGAGAGGATGGGAGAGAGATATAAATGTGAAAGAGAAACACCAAATGGTTGCCTCCCAAATGTGCCCTGACCAGGGATTGAACCTGCAACCAAGGTATGTATCCTGACTGGGAACTGAACCCACAACCTTTCAGTTATGGGATGATGTTCTGACCAACAGAGCCACACCGGCCAGGGCAGGAGGAAGTCTTAAGTTCCAGTCCTTTTTCTTGAAATCTAACTTGCTTTCTAGATTTTATACTGCTGCTTAGTCAAAAGGCAAATTACATTAGCACTTCATGGAAAAAACTCCCAAAGTATAAGATGGTAAATTAGTCCTTTAAAGGTTTTGCTCAGAGAAAGCTAGATTCAGCACACATTCTGGAAAACAAATTTTCCGAGAAAATCTGTCTCCAGTGAAAGATCTCAGGCCGAGTTGCCTCTGGCCGAGAGCCCCTCTGGCCACGTCTGCCTCAGCACAGGAAGAGCGGGTACTGACTAGTTGTCCAGCTCGGCCGCTGCGTAGATCTGCTGCACCAGCGAGTCGTTGTTGCAGCCCATGCCCCCGCACACCATGTTCTGCCCCTTCAGAGAAGTGTAGTCGTGCCCTTCCTCCAGCACAAAGTAGACAGGTGGGCCCGCGTGCAGGTACTGACTGAGGGACTTGAAATAATCCATCATGTAGGAGTCCTGAAAGAAGATCCAGCAGGACAAAGTGAATGTTCCGTGGAGTCTAAGTGAGGTGCAGACAGCTAAGAGTTGGGAGGACCAGGAGGCTCCTGGCTCACACGCGGCTGGCCCAGATTTAGGATTCCCGACACAGCCGGTTCCCCATCCCCCACCCTCCTGGGGCCTAGGGTGCTCCCCAGCCCGGTTCCACCATGAGGAGGGCGCCTTGCCAGGTGAAAGCTGACCACTCACGTTCTGGGGCTGTGCCCCAGAGAGCGGTCTGAGGGCTCAGAATGCCGAGGCCACACTGGCAGCGCTCTGCGGCCGAGCTCACGCGTGGGAGGGCCCACCAGCACTCGCATTTACGAGCATGCACTAACTTGAAATATCTGTATGCATGTTTTGAAAAATGTATTCACCAGTGACTAAAGAAGTTAAAATTTAAAAAGCATCTTACTTCTGCCATCGAAAGAGACTGATCCAATCCAATTTCCACTTTGTTCAGGACAGCGACACTGAACGAGAGAACCCCCACAAATACTGCTATCTGGAATGGGAAGTGAGATATGAGAACAATTGCTCAGAGCTACCATGAGCTGAAGAGCACAAACAAAATCTTAAGCACATGAAAAATGAGACTTTTCTAAACTGAGAGCCAGTTCAAATGACACACTAAATAAACAAGGAATGTGAGGTAGTGGCTGAGGTCAGAGTGCCTGGAGTCTGAGCCCTGGGTTCAAATGCCCGCCCCTCCGCTTACACGCTGAGTGACCCTGGGGCCATTGCTCAACCTCTCTCAGCTTCTACTTCCTCATCAGTGAATCAGGAAAGATAAGACTTATAACACCAGATAGTCTTGTGGATTAAATGAGAAAAACCCAGGTATCATCTAAATGTTAGTCCAACATTTATTTCTGAGACAGTACCCAATATTAGCACAATTCCTGATATCACCAGTAACTACTCAACAAATGTTATGTATTTATGTCGCTTTTACTAGAGAAGTAATAGACGATCGCTGTCAGCTAACAGCCAGCATATAAACTATAAAAACTTCTTGCTGGGTTGCTAGGATTAGGGGTGACGGGCGCTGTGGGGATGGGGGGGCACACCGCAAAGGGGCAGCATGAGGGAGACTGCCGTGGTGGTGGGTCCTCACATGGCATAAAACGACACACAGCTAGGCCCACTCATGGTGCCAATGTCAGATTCCTGGTTCTGACATGGAACTGCAGGTACGTGAGGCCACACAAGACACCAGGGGAAAGGTACCTGGGCCCTCTCTGTACTGCCTTCTCAATTTTCTATGAATCTGCAACTATTTCAAAATAAAAAAACTTAAAACGTATTATGGCTTATACTGTCTACTAAAAAGTAGCTAAACATATTTTATGTATTGGTACGTATCTGCTTCTGTGTTGTTGTGTGTATAGCTAACGGCTGTCAGAATCTCCTCCCCCAGCTATGTGGCTCACAGAAGGCGTGTGCCAAAACCCGTGCCAGGGAGAAAAGCAAGAAAAACTTCAAGTGAGTTCATACCACGATTGGCCGCATCCAATCCTTAAGCAGAAGTGGAGAATAGGTGTTTCTGAAGAAGCGAAACAAGCAGCTCTCTGAGGCCTGGATGCCAGTTCCATCTTCAGCGCCTCCAACACAGCAGAGGATGTCCAGCCGGTTTTTCTAAGGGACAAAGAGGAACAAAGGTCACACCCTCTAGCTGCTTCAGCCAGACTCTAGACTCAAATGAAATAGGCTGTAATTCTGATAACAACTTACCTCTTGACGCTTAATGTCTAAACTCAAGAGACTCACAAAACAGGTAATCTGAAGAAGGAAGTCAATGAAGACCGCCAAGCCGGCAAACAGAGAGAAAGAGTGAACGGCGGGCATCTTGGACAAGGCTCCTGCAAGAGAGGAAAGCGGCCATCACTTCCACTTCCAGCAGAGGGCTCTCTCGAGTCTTACGCGTCCGTCCATAGGAACACAAGGAGCCAGAACAGGCCAGACCTAGGAGCAGATCCCACTCCCCCGCCCCCACAAAGGATGCTGCAAAATCTGCGGAGGTCACACCAGAACTGGAGGAGAATCTGTAGCCCAGTGCTTTTCAGCATGGTGCCAGCACCAGAACCACTTGGGGAGCTAAACGTGTGGCTGCTGGGCCCCGGCCTTCTCCTACTCAGTCAAGACAGTGGGAATTCAGCCCCAATTCTTGAGTATTTAATAGGCTCTCTGGGCAAATCTAGGTACATTAAAATTTGAGAACCATTAATATTGCCCATTTCTTATCGTACCTTCTCTGCTCCACTCCAAGAGAAAGACGGTATTTTCCGTCTGCTAGTGTATCAACAATACCAGCCTCCAGTTGATTCACAATCAAAAAAGCGTGCTCCAAGTCAGAAACCAGGCTAAGACTCACGCACTGAGAACCGGAAGCTCATGGGCCACAGGTAGCCTGTTAAGCCCCCACTCTATACACCCTTTTAAAATTAAAAAATATTTTTAATAAAATAAGGAGCCAATATTTAATAATGAGATTTTGATTCAGTGTTGCTTGAGAAAAAAAAAAGTTGGGACCCAGCAGAGCCAGGCCAGTGACATGCCACTGCTCCTCTTAGCCAGGACCCATGCGCTCTGCGGCCACAGTCCCCACCACCCTCACTGTCCTCCCAAAGTCACTCCCAGCTCACGGCACAGTGTCAGCTGCTATTATCATCACACGTGCACCGGTTTTCTCACAATAGAGGTGAAAAGAAGAAATAACCTTTTCTGTGCCTGTACCCATTAAAAGCAAATATAAGGGCCACAGGTTTCAAAGCACACTGCTTCATGGAAATGAAAAATAATACGCTACTGGTGGGTCTGTGCTGAAAGGCCAACACTTACAATGCCCCTACAGCAGCCCTGTGGTGACTGGTGGCCATGCAGGCATTTCTGTTTGTGACCCGTGGGGAGCGTGTCTTCTCTGAGGTCACTGGGTGATTCCCCTTCAGAGGGCAGAGGGCAGACACAGGGCAGACACAGCCCTGGTGGTAACACTGGTGGATTTCTCCACATGACAAATACACAGAGGTGCTGCTTTCTGTTCCAACTCAGGACCGGCTCCTTGTTCTGGGCTCAGATCCAGGCACCTCTGCTCACCAGCAAGGCTGCTGCGCCCCGGTGAACTGTGAGTACAGAAGAGGAGGACCACTGAAGAGAACAACGTCAAGCACCTTGCAAGCGAAGGCCTGTGGAGTTTGCAGCTGTTGCTCAGTGTTGTTTTGAAAGGACTCTGTGGCCATGCAAGAATGCTGTTTTCAAATACCAACATTCGCCATCTGTGCTGGAGATGGGTAATGGCAGGGGAGTCCTAGGTATCTGGACCCTAAATGTCAACACTGTCCTGAAACAATGTGAGAAAGAGGACACTGCTGAATGACACCCATGGTATTGTCACCAATTTTTTTTATGGTCCCAAACTCCCTTCCTTTCCAATTACAGAATGAAGCTTAAAAAAGGAAAACCACAAAGGAGCATCTTCAGACCCCAGGCTCAGCCAACTATAAGATCGATAGAATTCAAAGAGCAGTTACCTAAGAAAAACGCTACCGTCTCTGAAAAGGACGACAGGAACATACTGGGAGCTACTTCTCCAAGGACCCTGCCCAGCTGCTGGTCCAGGGTTTCTCCTTGAAGACGTTCATCTCTCTTAAAAAAAATTAAACACACTACATTAAAATATCTCAAAACAACATCACCTCTCTGCTCCTGTGTTAACAGTAAAGAAAAATGATTAGCAGCATCTACTTATTATATATAAACTTTGGTGAGGGACCCGTGACCTCCCTTGCTAGTTCATTTAGAGCATTTCTGACCCCCTGAGCTAGGTAACAGGTGCGAGGCTCTAGGAAAGACTGGATCATTTTATGAGGAAAATACATGGAATACAGGCTGCAGGTGGCTGGGCCATTAAATGNCTGAAAAGGATGACAGGAACATACTGGGAGCTACTTCTCCAAGGACCCTGCCCAGCTGCTGGTCCAGGGTTTCTCCTTGAAGACGTTCATCTCTCTTAAAAAAAAATTAAACACACTACATTAAAATATCTCAAAACAACATCACCTCTCTGCTCCTCTGTATTAACAGTAAAGAAAAATGATTAGCAGCATCTACTTATTATATATAAACTTTGGTGAGGGACCCGTGACCTCCCTTGCTAGTTCATTTAGAGCATTTCTGACCCCCTGAGCTAGGTAACAGGTGCGAGGCTCTAGGAAAGACTGGATCATTTTATGAGGAAAATACATGGAATACAGGCTGCAGGTGGCTGGGCCATTAAATGACATACCACTTGCATGCCACTGAGTCTCCATGCAGGTAAGCGCTGCTGGACAGAGATCATGTGAGAACCAAATGACAGACCATTTTCTACATTGGCAGGTCGTGTGTTGACCTTTTGGCTTTTTAGGGCACCTTTGACAAATCTTTTCTTCTTCTGCACAAATGTGGAGAATCATTTTAATAGCAGTCGCTCCAAAAATATTTTACACAGCATGTTGACCCTTTTTGCACATATGTTGGGAACCGCCCTGCCTGGTTTCGAAGCTGTAACCCCCACATGGCTAAGGCTGAGTGAGCGACCTTTGGACCATAAACCACTAAGGAGACAAAGCTTATCTCCTAGGCAGGAGCGCTGCTTCCGCTCCTTCTCCTTTTACTTCATCCATAACTGGCCCCCAATGCCGGGTAAGATCCCCAAGCAGGGAACGACCTAAGACAGGCACAATCACGGGGAGGCCCAGGAAAAGACTTGGGGGGTGCTATAGCTAAAGGGGGTGATGGACCCTCGGCCCTCAACTTTGACAGAGTCTGAGTCCTCATTCTGTCTGCCAGAAGTCTCCTAATCTCTTGTCTGCCTTACTTCCCTGCCTGACTTAAGCCTGAAACAATGACAGAGGGTGGTGCAGCCCTGTGCTGGAAAGGGTGGGTTCCCTGAGTGATCAGGCCTGAGAAATAATACATAAAGTCCTGTGAAACCTGCCTCGCTAAGGATGCTCTCAATTAAATGATAAGGGTCCTAGCAGGAAATAAGTTTGTTTCCCAAAGTTTTATAGCCCTTTAGCTAACAGACCCTGACTCAGAATAGGCCCTCAGAGTTCTTTGTATGCTATCTATTGTTTGATCCTTACTGCCTGACAATGATTAATGAGCTTTACTTGTATTCCTGTGCTAACTAAACCCAATAAAAGCCTGTCTGGGCAAGGGTTGGGGCGCTCTCTTCTTGAGAGAGTAGCTGTGCCGTCCCTTTTTCTCCACAGGACTTGGCAGTCTGTGTGAATTTGTCTCGTATCTCATCCATAACACTTCGGACACTGCAGGCTGGTGTCTGTGTCACACATACATTGCAAACATATTAAAACCAAACTCTTACTTTCTATCTATTCCACCAACCAGAAGGAGGTGTGGACTTCTTGACTCCAAAATGTCCAGAACAAGTGACGGGCACCAGTAAACACCACAGAGGGGAGGGAACAATGTGCCCTCACCTCCCGCACACACAAACACTCTGCATGGAGCCAAACAGCCACTAATGGAGCTGGGTACCTATCAGCTGCCATGTTCTGTGAGACGAGGAAAACGTACCTGGTAGGTCTGGACCAGGATGAAGATGTTGTCCACCCCGACGGCCAGCACCAGGAATGGGATGACTTCAATCACAATGAGAGTGATGGGGATCCCGAAGTAGCTGAAGATGCCCAATGAGCACGCCACCGAGCTCAACACAATGAGGATGCCTGCGATGCCCAGGGAGATCTTAGAGTCCACCTGCGAGAGGCGACACAGACGACTGCTGGGTAGGTGCCTCTTGTCCTGTCACCAGTAGGTCCTCATTTCTGCCTCTTTACACGTGTATGCCAATCTACACCTCAAAGTGCTATCCCCACTTCGAGTAGAGACATGAAAACATTGTCTAGGTCTTCCTAAGCAATGTATTTTATAAGCTTCCATTCTTAGGTGATGAGGTAGATCAATCAGAAAAAACTGAACTATGGGAAATGTATTTTAAGTTGAAGACAAACTAAAAAAGTTGGAACTAAAGAAAACAGACGCAGGGAATAGGAAATGTCACACACAACTAAATCACAGGGGAGCTGAAGGCAGCTCTGAATACCATAAATCAAGTGGAGGCGAAAATACAATATACGCTGTGTGACGACATTTCTAACAACACAGACATCCACCCTGCTCACACTGCGTGCACACCCCCCACTCCCACTCACCAGAAGCCGACTGCAGCTTCTGATGTGGCCCAAGGCTATGGAAATATACAGGAACATGACCGCGTAGCTGATGATCACAGTGAAGACGTCACCGTGACTTTCACGGTTCAGTTCATCTTCGATACTTCGTCCAGCAGTGAAAGAAATGGTGAGATTTGGATTCTTGTAGTTTTTCACAAAATTAATAAACCTGACGAGTAAGAAGAATTTTGTATCTTTAGTTAAAACTCAGTGACATCTAAGTGAGGAACTTCTTCCCAACTTCTACGACACAAAGCCATCCTTACTTAACCTCAATACGCACTCAGACCTTCCACACTGCAGCCTGGAAGGTGAGAGAGTTCGGCATATGCTGAGTGTTCTACCATTTAAATCAGTTTAGAAAGTTTGAAAATTGGTTCACGGTCTCATTCTTATCAACTAAAAAGGATTTCTAAATGAAGAACTGTACATCATAATAAAGATATATGCTTATGAAATAAAATTTTAAAAGTTGATCTACAAATTTAATGCAACCCCTATCAGAATCCCAACTGGCTTCTTTGTAGAAAGGAGAGTTGATTCCAAAATTCATATGAAAATGCAAGGGTCTAGAAGAGCTAAAAACTTCATTTTCAAGAACAAAGTAGGAGGAATCACATGTCCTGATTTCAAACTTACTACGAAACAAGGATAAATATTCAGATTAAAGAAACAGAACTAAGAGTCCAGAAATAAACCATGTATCTGAGGTCACCTAATTTTCAACAGGGTGGCAAATGGGGAAAAGAATAATCTTTTCAATAAATGGTCAGGGACAACTGGATGGCCACAAAAAAAATGAGTATTGGACCTTTACCTCACACCATATGCAAAATGAACTCAAATGGATCAGAGACCTAAACATTAGAGATAAAACAATAAAACTCTTGAAAAAACACAGGTGTGAATCTCCATGCCCTGGGATTAGGTTTCTTAGCTACAACACAAAGAAAGTACAAGCGACAAAAGAGTAGATAAATTGGGCTTCATCAAAATTAAAAACTTTTGTGTCTCAGATGATGCCAACAAGAACGTAAAACAAAAACAAAAACAAAATGAAAGCCAAGATAGGGAGAAAATACTTGGAAATCATATATTTGATAAGGGAACTGTGGAATATAAAAGAATTCTTATGGTTCAATAATAAAAATACAAATAACCCAGCTAAAAATGAGTAAGAGATTTGAATAAACATTTCTCCAAGGAAGTTACACAAATGGACAATCAGAGCATGGAAAGATGGTGGAATTCATTAGTCATCAGAGAAATGCAAAAGAAAAAAAAAGCTGCAGTGAAATACCACTTCAGCCCTGGCTGGTGTAGATCAGTGGATTGAGCGCGGGCCTGTGAACCACATGATCTCGGTTCGATTCCCAGTCAGGGCACATGCCTGGGTTGCAGGCCAGTTCCCAGCAGGGGACTCACGAGAGGCAACCATACACTGATATTTCTCTCCTTCTCTCCTTCCCTTCCCCTCTAAAGATAAAAAAAGAAAAGAAAAGAAACACCACTTCACACTCATAGGGAAACTAGAACTGAAACAAGGAAGCTAAAACCTCCGTACACAGCCGGTGGGAATGTGAAATGGTGCAGTCACTCGGGGAACAGTCTGGCAGTTTCTCAAACAGTTACCATGTGACCTACGAATTCCAATCCTTGTAAATACCCAAGATAAATAGAAACATTAAGTTCATACAAAAACTTGTATAGGAATGTCTATAGCAGCATTATTCATAATAGTCAAAAGGCAGAAACAACCTAATTGTGCTTCAGCGGATGGATGGATAAACAAAATGTGGTACATCCAAAGGACAGAACATTATTCAGCCATAAAAAGGAAGGGCCTATACATGCTATGACTTGGATAAACCTTGAAAACATTAGGCAAGGTTAAAGATGCCAGACATAACAAAATTCCACATATCTGATTCCATTCCTATACTAAAAAAGTCCAGAATAAGAAAAGGTATGGAGACAGAAAGTAGATTTGGGGTTGCACGGGGCCGGGAGGTGGGAGGCCGAGAGCAGGGGTGGGGGAGGTTGGTGCTGATAGCTGAACAGCACGGAGCTGCTTTCTGAGGCAAAGAAAATGTTCCCAACTTGGCTATGGTGATGGCTCCACACACCTGTGAATATACTAAAAGCTACTAAACTGTATACTTTAAATAAATAAGTAAAATGTATGGTATAGAAGTTATATCTCAATAAAGCTGTTTCTTTAAAAAATGTACTTCAGTTACATTATAAAGGAGAAAGTCCGAGTCCCTAGCCTTCTCAGTGCGCTCCCTCCAGCCTGCGATCACACTGAACAATTTCCGGGGTGTTTTTTTGTAGGCATGGCAGCACGCATAGCACACCTAAGCCTGAACACGCCGCACCATTCTTCAATGACTGCATAATTTTCTACTGTATATAGCCCTTACTAATAATGTGTATTCAGCTAGCTCCTGTTTTTTGCTGTTAGAAAATGATGCCAGACAAATTTCCTCCACATATATACTTTTGCACTCTTGTGTAGAGAAATCTGTTCAAACAATGTTTATAGGTAAATTTGTTTACAGATTTTTTTCTTGAAGTCACTAGTACCAAGTGAAAAGACATGACTCAGGTCTGATGTTGGTTAGTTTGGCTGAATGAAGTTTGCTCTCTGCTAGTGTCCAGCTTCTCAGAAACACGGACGAGCGGTTTAGACCCGGTGAGCAACTCACTCTCTTTCCCAGGCCTGGGCCCTCCAGAGCTTCTCAGTGTCATTGTAGTAATTATTAACAGGGAAGGTGATCACGAGGGCTGTGGCGTTATTGTAGTTTTGATCTAGAAAGGAAAAATGTGACATCAAATGGATTATAAGCATGAAGAAAATTAGAATAACACAGGGGAAAATTACAAGACAGCTAGGTGACTGATTTCTCACTGGGGCTGTAGACTACACATCCACGGACACACAAGCAAACACACATACATTCTTCCCCTTTGCTTTTCTTTTACACAAACAGTAACATACTGTTCTGTACATTATGCTTTTAAATTTGTTTGGAGTCTGTTCCATTTTAGTACATAAAGAGCTTCCTTATTCTTTTTTCTGCTGTATTATATTTTCTAGTATAATTTAACCAATCTCCCAATGAGGGATATTTTTAGTTTTTAAAATTATTAACAAAATGACCACATGAAATAACCTTACATTTTTAATGTGTAAAATACATATTTGTTGAATCAATTCTTACAAGTACAAACACTGAATCAACAAGTTTGTGCATTTCTAATTTTGAGATTTTCCCAAATTGCCCACTAAAAAAGCTATGTATCCCATTTTTCATTCAACAAAACAGTTTCTGAGACCTACTTTTGTGCCAGGCATTATTTCAGTACCACGGATACATCAGTGAACAAAACAGATAAAAGTCCCTGCCTTTTACTGGGGTTAAAACTCCAGGCACAATCCACTCTCCCTCCACCACGGCAGCCCCCACGCTTTTACCCACACTGGCTTTGCTGAGCTCAGACCCTGCTGATCTGTCAGTTGGAAAGACGGAAGTGAGATGCACTTCACTAATTAGTTGTGAGGGTGAGCATTTTTCTTATATAATTAGAAGCCATCTGTATTTCTTTTTTGTTGTTGTTGTTAACTTTTGTGTGGCTTTCTTTTGCTTTGTTGACCTGTTCTTTTTTTCACAAGAACTCTCTTTTGTGTGTGTGAAAAGGAAAGGAAATGTTTATTTAAAGCTATACGGACTTAAAGTACTGACCTCATGTCTTCGTTAAAATATCAAAGCCCTTTAGGACACCCATTGCCACACACAGCCCTTCCTTCTCTTGTCTTTATCTGGGGTACCATATCTCAGGAAAATAAGTTGTCTGTGATTCAGGCTCCCAGCAGCCAAATGGTCCTCTCTTCATTCACCAAGGCTGCGGGGGGGTCTCCACTCTGCCAAGATCGGGTGATTCTCTGCTAAAGCTGCATGATTCTCTCTGGCCACATGGTGATTCTCCCTCACATGGCTGCAGGAGTCCCACTCCAGCCAAAGCCACGTGGTTCTCAAGAACTCTTTATAGAATAAAGAAATGCTGCCCTGGTCAGGTGGCTCAGTTGGTTGGAGTGCTGTCTCATGCACCAGAAAGGTTGTGGGTTTGATTCCTGGACCAGGTGTGTATGAGAGGCAACTAATGGAAGTTTCTCTCTGTCCTTTCCTCTCTCTATAAAATCAATAAACATATCCCTGGGTGAGGATTTTTTTAAAAAGTATGAAATGCTGTTACATATACTATTTTTTCCCAGTTTGTTGCTTTCTCCCCCCCCCCCCCAAACTTTACAACATTTGTTCTCCATGTAGGAATTTAAAATTCTCATGTTGTCAATTTCATCAGTATATCCTTTTGAGGCTTCTGAGTTTTATCTTGCTCAGAAATGCCTTCTCCATCTAAAAATTATTTTTAAAAATTCCTCCTGTATTTTCTTCTAGCCCTTTAATAGTGTCACTTCTTACGTTTCCATCTGTGATCCATGTGGAATTTATTTTGGTGGAAGGAGTAAGGCTGAGATCAAAGTTCATCGCAATGGCTGTGAATGCCTGCTGGTGCCACCATCCCCCCCCCCCCCCCTTAGCAAGGGCACTGAATGACATGAGGCGGAGTGAAACATGAATACAGATCACAACTTCTCAAGGAAAATATTTATTTCACCTCTTCATTAGGATGTAGCAAGACCTGCTGAGTTGCCTGCAATTACGCTTCAGGTGTCAAAGCTGTCACATGAATCATGACCCTGCTAGGCCTCGTATAACCTGTTCCAAGGTGCTGCAGGACCCAGCAAACAGCAAACGAATTGCTCCTCCCACCACACAAGTGCCTGAGTTCTTAAGCAGTTAGTTTAGAAGGAAGAAGATCCCCCAACTGTCTTTCCCCGTGTTTCACACCATATCTCTTCCCCATTACAGATGGGCTTAACCCAGGGTCCGCAGCTTCTGTAGGGGATCTACAGACGACCCTCCAGGTTTCAGGAACTCCTTGAAGCTGCACAACATCTCCTGTGGATGCACTCAGTTGCACTGTTCTGGGGATGTGTCCTTAGCTTTTGACAGCTTCCTAAAGTGTGACCTAAAAAGAAGGCTAACAGCCTTGGCTGGTGTGGCTCAGTGGGCTGAGCACTGGCCTGCAAACCAAAAGGTCGCTGGTTCAATTTCCAGTCAGGACACACACCTGGGTTGTGGGCCAGGTCCCCAGTTGGGGGTGTGTGAGAGGCAACCAATCAATGTATCTCTCACACATCAATGTTTTCCTCCCCCTCCCTCTCTCTCCTTTCCCTTCTCTCTAAAAATAAATAAATAAAATCTTTTTAAAAATGGCTAACATCGTCCTTTTTTTAAAGCCAGAAAAAACACCATTATATTTGGGATTTAAAAGCCAGGAAATAAATAACCGTGCTCAATTTATGAAACCTCTATGATTACCACTTGACTGTTAGTAACAGAATCAAGATTTCTTAACCTAGTAGGAAAAGCAAAAGCTGCTCTCACTTACCATCATAGCCGCCTAACACAAGCCAGGGGAACACCGGGCCACCAAAGGTACCCAGACAAGGGTCGTGAAGCACACTGGTATCATTCAGAGAGGCGGGGGCCCTGCCAGTAAATTTAGAAAACAGCTCCCAGTTAGAACAAGTCTCAAGACATCGGAGACCTAAACGTCTATACAACTAACAGTTAATAAGGCTACCCTATTTTTCATTGATGTATCCAACAAAGTATTTACATATTCTAAGCACAGTGTGAGGTTCCTTTGGTGAATAACACAATACAGTTCAGCACTTGCTTTTGGAAGCCCAGAATCACTAAGAGGCAAGCAAATACAGCAGGATGTGACTCACATCACTCGCTGCTTGTTACACAGAGGAGGAGCCGCCAATACGGGGGGCAACCGCCACCAAAAGGAAGAGACATGCACAGAACCAGGTCTCCAAGGCTGAGGAAGAGTTCACGGGAGGTGGGGGAAGGTGGGGGGAGTGGGGGTGTTCTGTGCAAGGGTGCCTGGGGGGGGCAGGGAGGAAAGAGCAAGAACAGGCATGGGGGACGGGAGAGCAAGACAGCAGCAGTTTGAGGGGCATCAAGTGTGTAGAACAAGGGGCACCTTGGAGGGGCTTCCGAGAGAGGGGATGGACCTCGGAAGTGACAGACATGAAGAAAGGACTAAGTGCTAAACAGTTTGGATTTTTCATCCTGCAGACACTGGGGAATAGTTAGAGACGGGAAAAGGGGCCATGGGCTGTTTCACAAACATTAACTCCAGTGGCAAAGTGGAAGATGGTCTGCAAGTGGGAAAGAGAGGGTACGTAGGGAGCCCAGCCAGGAGGTCTGTACAATGGCCCAGGCCAGAGACAACCAGAACAGTGAAGCCGGGTAATTAGTGAGGGGAACCAGCACTTCAGGCAGATCCTAAGCCAGAACTCTGCTGGGCACTTGGGGAAGTCTTCAAAAACAACCTGAACCCCCCCCCTTGAGAGCCAAGGGACAATGTGGGCAGGCCCCCGAGGTCAGGTCACCTGCTTGGGGGCAAACAGACCACAGGATGCAGCCAGAACCTGAGTCCCTGCTCCCACAGCCTGACTCTGCCTCCACCTCACAGATCTGAGAGCTCACCCAGAGGTTAAAAACCACACAAGTCAGATGAGGAAGAATTCAGGGTCACAGCCTCAAGTCTGAGTAACTGGCAGATGTTTATGCTGTTCCACACTACGGGCCAGAGGAGTGGGTCTGGGTGGTTGGGGTCGCCGTTCCGGCAGGACCTCCAGGGGAAAAAGCCCAGGAAACTCTGGAGGTGAGGAGGGCGCTGGCAGCTGGAGACACAGGCAAGGTGCGCACACACCAAGCACACATCCCTGCCACACAGGACAGGAGCGGCTGACAGCCGCATTCACACACCTACTTGAACCAGGCCCCACTTAGATGAAACGCAAGTCGCGTGCATCTCCCCCACCAAAAAATCTTGTTGGCTTTTATTTTATACAAGAGGAAGTAAGTAGCTGCTTTTCTTTAAATATAAAAATTATAGCCCTGGCTGGTGTGGGTCAGTTGGTTGGAGCATGGTCCCATAGACCAAAAGGTTGCAGGTTCAATTCCCTGTCAGGGCACATGTCCAGGTTGCAGGTTAGATCCCCGGTCAGGGCTCATGCAATAAGGCAACCAAGTGATTATTTTCTCTTACTTTGGTGTCTCTCTCTCTCTCTCATTCCTCCCTTTCTCTAAAAGCAATGAAAAAACGTCCTCAGGTGAGGATTAAAAAAATTATATATTAATTTTTCTTCAAACTGTTCACTGTTCCCTTGTTCCATCCATCCAGTGGGAAATGCTGGTCTAGGGCATTCAGACATACACTTTTGTTTTATAGGGTGTTTTCAGAGGTCACCTACTTGAAATAGAGTAAAAACAGTCCAGCCACCTAAAGGGTCATATTCTATTAATAAAAACAGACAGAACTTAAGGACATCAAACCCGCCCAGAAGTCTGTGTGCTCAACTCTTGAGATGCTGTCAGTGGAGCGGTGACTCAAAGGTGACAAAGAATGATACCCATGATGAAGAAACAGCCGTGGTGACTGTGTGACCAGCTGCATCACTGTCTCTGGGCCAGGTGAGTCCAAAGGGCAGGAAGTTCAGTGATGGCAGGCCCACTCGTCGTGACCCTTGGACAAGCCTCAGGTCACCTCACAGGTCACCAAGCACAGCTTCTCCATGACTAACTGAATTATAAACACAGTCTGCCCAGCGACACATGCCTCCTGCAGGAAGCAGCTCCCGCCCCCAATCTAACCTGCACACCAATCCTGCCCCCCCCCCCCCCCAAGGGGGCGCTGCCCATTTCAAAACCAATTCAGTGTCAAAATATAAATTTGCATTTGAAAGATAAGAAAAAGAACTACTACTATTTTTTTTTTGGTAAAAATCTAGCTCAAGAAGCTTACGGGTTGCTGTGGTAGATGAAACTACATGCTATCAATCCAGGCATGAGGTAAAGGCCAGGAGGTACCTGCTGTTCCCTGACTAAACATCACAAAAGCTCCGCCCCAGGGCCTTTGTACTGACTGCTCCGTCTACTTGGAACACTTTTTCCTCCGACATTCACAGGCCCCCTGCTTGCCTTTCCCTTCAAGCAGGTCTCCCTCTCTGTAAAGCAGGACCCGGCCCCTGCCCCACCCCCACCCTCTATCTTCTTGCTTGGCTTTACCATCTCCTGAGTGCCCGTCTCTACCTGGCATCAGAGCTTGTACCTGTCTGTTCACTGTCTGTCTCCCTCCGTTAGAACATTTCCTCTACATGCTCGCTGCTGGACCTGCAGTACCTACAAGGTGTGTAGCAACAGGAAGCGCACAGATACTGGTGGGATGAACGAGTGCCTGCCCGGCCACGTACCGTACACAGTAGAGAAAGTGCGTGTGGTAATCTGCGTACACGTAGAAGGGGTCCCCTACTTTGTGGTCCAGCATGGAGTGGCTGTTCTGGAAGTAATTCAGCACGCTCATGATGGTGCAGTTTTTGTTATAAGGTGAGAGCGGGGCCAAGCAGATGTCTTGAAGGGTCACAGTCTCGTTGTTGTAAGATGCAGTAATGTTTTCTATGTCTGTTTGTAAGTCAAGAACCTGAAAGAAGATACAAATTCAGAAACACATCATTTCTACTGACCATTATTGCCCCAAAGGGTCACAAGATACAAAGTATTTGGCGAAAGCTCTTCCTCTGAGGGGGAAAGGATGAAGGCATACTATGGGGTAAAGTATCTGAAGACCCCAAAGCCCAGTCTTAGAGGACAGCAAACTGGGATGGAGACCCTATTCGACGTGTCCAGAGAGACGGGGAGGTAACACCAGTGCCAGGCCACATCTCAGTGCAGGACACATGAACATCGCCCCCCATTCCTCAGCCCCCCAACCCCAGCAGTGATCAGCAGGGCCAGAGGAAACACTGGTACAATATGACTTGACTTCCTGACACTCTCCCTCACCAAAAACATGCCACTTGCTGCCTCACTCCATTCTAGAATTATTTATGCATGTTCTTGTATTTTCTAATCGAGAACACACTCCTGGAGATGAGTAACTGCTGTGCATCTTCTGAAACAAGTTGGGAAAACGCTCCAGGCAGTCATTGGTGGGCAAAAGATTCTACTGAAGTCTTGAGACCACACTGATGTTTTTCAAGACATCAGACTTTCTGCAGGCAAGACCGACGTTTAAAGAAAAAAACATGTAGGTGTGCAACTGTTTGTTAAAAAAAAGAAGCGGGATGCAGTTTATGCACAGAAACATTTCTCTGGGGCAAGCGTGCCAGGGGAGAACAGGGCGGCTCTTGTCCCAAACACGACTCTCAGGAAATGTAGGAAATGATACCCTCCCTCCTTCAGGCAGATCGGCGATGACCTGTAGCTCGTCCCTAGGTCCCCAGGACAGCACAAGAGGCTTCAGTCCTTTGGGTTCTAGCGTATTCCTTTATAATCACCAAGGGAAAAAAACTCCGTAAGTTCCTAAGGTGAACTATAAATACATTCTGCTTTGAAAGTAAAAAATGTTCATCTCAACTTCTAGAAAGAAGCAAGACCTGTCATATGCAGCAAACACAAAAGTGGTCTATAGCAAATTGTTCATTAAGTTCAAGGTCTGCCATTAACTTTCTTGAAAATTCACTCTTTTTACCATCAAGATATTCAAAATGTACCACTACATTCAGCCCCAAACTCATATCCAGCAGAACTGGTCAACATGAAAAAGGCAACAAACCACTGTGTGCCTTGAAACTGAGTTCTGCAAAGAGATTACCTGGTGCAAAATCTCTATGTTAAGCGGAGGTCCAAAGGGCACATCGGATCCGGAGGGGTATGGCTGGTAGGTGTGTGTGTGGCTATGGGGGGCACGGATAATAAGCTGCTCTGTGCGGAAAAAAGGCCCAAAGTGGGTGTCAAAGTACTCTTTTTCCAGGTATGCCTGGCTGCTGGGAGCTGACCAGAGGTCAACTGGATTGGTCGTGACTCGGACAAACATCAGGCCTAAAGAACAGGCAGCAATGAAGACCAAGGAGAAGAAAATGACGCAGCCGGGGTTTTGTACACAGAAGGAGCCCCACTGTGTGAAAAGCTGTCTCAAACAGCCCTCAAACACCTCACCAAGCGGGCTGCAGCAGGGCGCCTCCCCTAAAAGGGTGGGAGAGGAAAAGAGGGTGGAGGTTAGAAGATGAGCCATTCCTGAAAGCTGGAACAAGGAAAGCGTTAGTTACTTCTGCCCCAGCAGGAATCCTACCTGTCCCCCCTAGGGATGTGCCTGAGATCCCCCCCGCCCCACCCCCTCAGCTACCTAACTGCTCTGGAGGGCACCCTTTTTAGCAGTTCCCATCAGCCCTTCCTGCTAGTCCTGCCCTTGGCCTGCTAGGTTGGTGCCTCTACTGCTCCATCCCGGTCCATCATTACTCTAGTGCTGCTGTTAATTGCTTGGTTCCGATCTGCCACCCCAACTAGCCTGTAAGTACACAATGGCAGGACCTGTCTCCCTTGATCACAACTGCACCCTCAGCACCAGCAGTGTCTCTCCCCGAACAGGTGCATTCACATTAGCTGAGGAAATGAACACCCATGCCAACATAACCCTAGCTTTTTAATACAAGTGTGCCTACCTTTGTCACGGGCAAATATAGGGAAAGCAATATTGCTATCGATGGGGGTGTACTCGGAGACAAAATACCGTTTTCTGAAAAACAAAAGCAGGGAAGTAGTATCAGTGTAGTTCAATATAACAAGGTTGCTCTTCTGACACTCCTATAACCCCTTTAAAAGCTCACTTCCTCAGCCTGTTTTCTTCTTCCCTGTCACTTTATTTCACCCAGTTCACAAAGTGTTAGCACAGTCTCAATGCATCTACCCTAAAATATTTACCAACCACAAAGAGAGAAATAGTAGCTTCATAGTGGAGAAGCCTGGAACAAAGACACCATCTTAACCAGGTGATCAAGGCTCGTGTCACCAGCAATGAGGCATGCAGATGTCCCATGCCTCCTGGTAGAAAAGTCCAGGAGAGACGCGGCGTCACTTCTGTGACCTTCCCAGTCAAAAACACGTAGCCTCCATCTAATCACGAGAAAGTATCTTGGTATCTAATACTGAGAATGTATCAGGTAAAACCACATTGAGGGACATCCTACAAAATAATGGACCAGCACTCATCAAAAGTGTCCAGGCCATAAAAGAAATGGAGAGATTGAGGAACAGGTTAGAGGAGACTAATAAAACATAAGAAGTGGATGCAATATGGGATCCTAAAGAAGAAAAAGGGCATTAGGGAAGACAATAGTGAAATTTTAATATAGGCCTTAGTTTAGCTAATAATCATGGGTTTGATAATTATACACTATGGGTTATGTAAGCTGTAACAATAAGGGAAGTGGGTATACGTATACATGAGGTCTGTCTGGAAAAAGCCCCAACCATTGTTAATATAACGAGAAAGGTTTGTGCAACGTGAATGTAACCTGACAGCCAAGGAGAGTGGACTAGAATATGCATGTGTGAACAGTGACGACTTCACTGTACTAGTCAGTGGGAGCAGTAGACACCATTCAGTGAGCATGTGTACTGTGTGGCTGTCACATTCAAAATGACTGAATAAGTACAGCAACAAATCTGCATCAAAGTTTGCATAAAGCTTGAACACTCTTCCATAGAAACTATTCCATGATTCAGAAGGCTGCAGCTACGGGCAACCGGTGATTGGCAGCTTCATCATGACAATGCGCCCACTCATGCATCACATCTTATGAAGAGTTTTTTGAGGAACAGGTGACTCAGCCCCCTACAGTCCAAATTTGTCACCCTCAACTTCTGGCTTTTCCCAAAACTAAAATCATCTTTGAAAAGGAAGAGATTTCAGATCATCAATGAGATTTCAGTAAAACACAAGAGGGCAGCTGATGGCAATTGGGAGAACTAGGTAAGGTCCCAAGGTGCCTACTTTGAAGGGGACTGTCATTGTCCTTTGTACAATGTTTCTTGCATCTTCTTCAATGAACGTCTCTAATTTCCATATTGCATGGCTGGATACTTTCTGGACAGACCTCGTATATTTATCTAACACATACACATAAAGTATTATATGTACTCCTATTTCTGTACCTTTTGGTTAAGTTTCAAATTATTTTAAAATAAAATGTTAAATAAAATATATCATCCTAAATTGAGATCTAAAGGGACCAGAGTATTGCATTTAAATAGACTTGAACCATATTTGGCCCCTCAGACTTTCTGTTAAACAATGGGTGGTTACTATATAGTGCTTTAATTCACATCATTTTGAATAAATCAATGAAACCAACTTCAAATGTTTCAGTGTCAGAATAGGCCTTTGATTATCTACTAGTTGCAAGACATAAGCAATCTATGAAACGGCTTTAGTACAGATCATTGCTTCCTCTTCTAATTAACCAGGGTCTGCCAAGCAAAAGCTAGAAGTGCAACTTGGGTAATATTGCCCTTCTTACTCCAGAGAACAAATGAAACAGCTTACCTGTAGCACCACACAGCAAAAAATGCTCCAAAAAACACGAGCAGAAACGCCATGTAGGTGAGCCACATGATGACGTACATGGCGTCCAAGCCCCAGATTCTCCAGGGAAGGGGAGGGGGCGGGGGTTGGGGTTTGGGGCCGCACATGGCAGAGCAGTCCTGGCAGCTGCAGGGGCCAGTGACTTCGTCCACAGCCTCGGCACAGCCCTTGGTGGCATTGTTCATCGGCTCCATCCCCTGGGTTGGTAGATCTGCAGCGAGGATTGTGCTGAGTGAATGTCTCAATGTAGAAAACACTACAAGTTGTACTGAATCACATTCAAATCCAATGATAAGCACACTGAGATACGGAACACAACTGGAAGAGTGAAAAAGGCCTGCATGTTGGGAACCGCTCTGCCTGGTTTCAGGAGTTGTAACTGCCTCCCATGGCTAAGGCTGAGTGAGTGACCTCCAGACTGGGAGCCACTAAGGAGACAAAGCTTGTCTCTGGCAGCAGCGCTGCTTCTGCTTCATCCCCTGCCCCCAACACGTGGTCAGATAGCCCATGACGGGTAAGACTCCTCAGTGGAGGGGCAACCTAAGCCAGACATGACCACTGGGAGGCCCTCAAGGAAGGACTCGGGGGGCTGCAGCAAAGAGGGAGTAATGAACCCTCACCTCCCAGCTATTCTGACATAGCCTGAGGCCCCAATTCCGTCTGGGAGAAGCACTTCCTGGCTCTAATCCACTTCAGCCTAGAAACCTGTGATGGGGAAGGCAGTGCATCCCTTTGCGGCTAGAGCAGGATCGGGGTGATCGGGCATAAGAAAGAATTCACAAAGTCCCGTGAAGCCTGCTTTGCTAAGAATGTTTTCATTCATATAATAAAGGTCTGAGCCGGAAATGAGTATGTCTCCCAAAGTTTCTGCAACCCCCTTTCCTGACAGACACTGACTCAGACTAAGCCCTCAGAAATTTTTGAAATGTTATCTGTTGTTTGATCCTTGCTGCCTAACATTGATTGATTCCTGTGTTCCAAACCTAATAAAAGCTGTTGAAGAAGAGGTTCTTGGTCCTTCTCCTGTGACAGACTGAGCACCTTTCCTCCCCAAGCAGATCATGTTTTGGTAGTTCCATTTCCATCCGTAGTGAACAGGGGGGACTTGTGGGCAAAGTTGCCCCCATACCTGGAGGTTTCTATTTGATCAAATTATGTTTGGCCACTTAGCCCTGTAAAATTTTAAGTTACCTCAGTAACTGAGCACAGCTAGGTTTTGTTACTGCGATTCGAGAACATCTTTTGCTGAGGAAAAGCTTCAATAGTGTCTTATTTTTATTGAGGAGGTAGTCTAACACTATTTCAGAGCTCCTAAAAAAGTTTCTGTAATGACTTTTGGCCTTCTACTTTTTAAAGTAAAAACCCAGCTTATTCTTTTGACAATGTAGCAATAACTGAAGGCAATTCTTCCTCCCCTATTCCCATTTCTAGACCCTAAAATTAACCTGGGGCAGGATAAAGGCTCTAGTCACCTCTCTCACTGGAGGGATGTTCCAGGAGCTAGTTACCTGAATTAATCTTCATATGGCAGTTTAAGGCTCCTGGGCTCTAAAAAAACATGACAAATACACAATCCTGGGAGTCTCTGCACCTACCTGAAAAAATGGGTGTGATGGTGAAAGGTGCCTGGCCGTTGTTCTTATTGAACATGTACTCGATCCAGTTGGTGGCGTTGCAGGCCTCAGCCTCCTTCCCACACAGGAGTCCCAGGGCTTTGTCGTTACTTGATGGGGCCTCCACGTCCCTGCAGGCGTTGTACATCGCTAGCAGAGGAAGCAGGGGAGAAGACTGAAACATACGCTGCTTTAATTCGCTGGGAGAGACGTCACAAAGGCCTCTCGTATGTGAACTCAGAGACCCCCATGCAGTGCAATCAGCAGTTAGGGACAGGAACAAGGACAGGGGACACTAAGGGTGGAAAAGGAGATTAACCCTGAAACCAGCTTATCATGCCTACTCGGCCACTCTCCAAGCACCGAACCTAAGAAATTGGTGGGAAAGGCTTACGTCGTCCTATGTAGCTCATGATATATAGGAGAAATACTACCCCTTCTGTACTAAGACTGTGGAAGGAGAAGCTAAGAACCTTAGTGCCTGTTCAGAGAACAAAGCTGGTTCCAGAAAACGTCTGTGGCAGGAAACTATACAGCTGGAGAATTAAGGGAACTTACAGGGAGAACTGGTTTCGGGGCAGAGGTCACATGAGAATGAACCCACTATTCCTCTTCTTGTTTTACTTCAGTACACATAAAGACAGTAAACTAAATAAGGACAATAATGTCCATGGCATTTTGTACATAATGAAGTAGTGATAATGGGTCCTATATTAACATTTATTTACTAGCTCCTACTTGTTAGAAACGTCCCAAGATCTTCTCCTAAAGGAAATACTTATAAAGTTACTGTGTTTCACCCTCACTCTTTTGTAAAGAAAATTTTTTTTAAAGATTTTATTTCTTTATTTTTAGAGAGGGGAGTGAGAAAGAAAGGAAAAGAAACATCAATGTGTGGTTGTCTCTTGCCCCCTACTGGGGACCTGGCCTGCAAGCCAGGCATGTGCACTGACTGGGAATTGAACCAGCAACCCTTTGGTTCACAGGCTGGCAGGCAGTCAATCCACTCAGCCACACCAGCCAGGTCTTACTCTTACTCTTGAAAGAAAACTGAGCTAGAGCAACAGTTATTTTCTTTAGAACTGTGATTATTCCACTGCCTTCTGGCCTCTACTTTTGCTGGTAAGAAAATCCGCAATTGTCTCTCTTTTGAAGTGATTTGTATTTTTTTCTACCTGCTTTTAAGATCATTGTCTTTGGAGTTTTATAGTTTCTTTAAGCTATTTTTTGATACAGGTTTGTTTTCAAAGTAGCTTTACTGAAATGTAATTCAGAGACCATATAATTCATCATTTAAAATTGGAATTTAATGGATTTTAGCATATTCACAGATATGTGCAACCATGACCACAGTTAATTTTAGAACTCACAACCTTGGCATTCTTATCACCTTAAAACAAGAAACCCTGGCCCTGGCTGGCGTAGCTCAGTGGGTTGAGTGCGGGGCTGCGAACCACATGATCGCAGTTCGATTCCCAGTCAGGGCACATGCCTGGGTTGCAGGCCAGTTCCCAGCAGGGGACTCATGAGAGGCAACCATACATTGATATTTCTCTCCTCTCCTTCTCTCCTTCCCTTCCCCTCTAAAGATAAATAAAATCTTTAAAAAACAAACAAACAAACAAAAAAACCCCAAGAAACCCTGAACCCTTTAGCTAATGGTCCATTATCTCTCTCCTCTCCTTGTCCTTACCAGGCCCTACGCAACCATTAATCTACTTCTGTCTCTACAGATTTGCCTATTCTGGACGTTTCATATAAATGGAATCATGTAATATGTACTCATAGTCTTTTGTGACTTCCTTCCTCCACCTAACATGATGTTTCGCAGACCACCCACGCTGTGGCAGGTATCAGCATTTCATTCCTTTTTAGGTCCACATGATATTCTGTCATACAAATACACCACATCTGTTTATGTTTCAGTTGATGGATATCTGGGTTTTTCCACTCTTGGCTATCATGAATAATGCTGCTATAAATATTTATGTACAGTTTTTATAGGCATGTTTTCATTTCTCCTGTGGAATTGCTGGGTCATACGGTAACTGTGTAGAATTGTTTCAGAAACTGACAGACTGTTTCCCAAAGTGACTGCACCATTTTATATTCCCACCAGCGGCACAGGGAGGTTCAGATTTCTCTACATCCTTGTCCGCACTTGTCACTGACTTGTTGATTCTAGCCTTCCTAGTGGGTGAGAAGTGGTATCTCATCAAGGTTTTGATTTGCATTTTCCTGATGCTTAATGATTTCAAGCATCTTTTCATAAGCGTATGGGCCATCTGTCCTTGGAGAAATGTCTGTTTATATCTTTCACCCATTTTTACTTGCTTTCTATTATTATTGAGTTGTTAGAGTTATATATATATTCTAGATACAAGTCCCTTATTAAATACATGATTTGCATATATTCTTGCCTTTTCTTGATGGTGTCCTTTGAAGCAGAAAAAGGGTTTTACTTTAGGTTTTTTTCTTGCCATGTTTTTGGTGGCACATCCAAGACTGCATTGCCAAATCTGAGGTCATGAAGATTTATCCTTGTTTTCTTTTGAGAGTTTTCTAGTTTTAGCTCTTACTTATCGGTCTTTGGTCAGTTTTAAGTTAATTTTTGTATATGGTCTGGGGTAGGTGTCCAACTTCATTTTGTTTTTTATCTTCATCCAAAGACATACTTACTGATTTTAGAGAGAGGGGAAAACAGGGAGAGAAAGAAGGAAACATCAGTGTGAAAGGAAAACACTGATCAGTTGCTTCTTATATGTGCCCTGACTTGGACTAAACCCACAACCTAGGCATGTACCTTGACCAGGAATTGAACTCGTGAACTTCCGGTTTACAGGACCATGTTCCAACTGAGCTACACTGGCCAGGGCTTCAACTTTATTCTTCTGCATGTGGCTATCCATTTGTTCAAACATCACTGGTTGAAGACTATTCTTTCCCCATTGAATGGTCATGGCAACCTTGTGAAAAATCAGATGACCACAGACATGGGTTTACAGTTGACTCCTGAACAATATAGGAGTTGCTGGCGCCTCCCACACAGTTGGCCCTCTAACCGTGCGGATTCCCATCTGCAGACCTGACCCCTGAACAACATGAACTTGAACTGCAACAAGCAACTGAACAGCAGTCAATTAAACTGCACGGGTCAATAGAAAAAAATCCACGTATAAGTGGACCCATGCAGTTCAAAACTGCCTTGTTCAAGGTGAATTGTATTTTCAATTCTATCTCATTGTTCTATATGTTTATTCTTATTCCAGTACCAAACTGTTTTGATATCCATTGGTTGGCAGTAAAATCTGAAGCAGGAATGTGTGAGGCCTCCTATTTAGTTCTTTTGCACAATAGTTTTAGCTAGTTCTGGCCCCTTGCAAGTCCCTGTGAATTTTACAATTGGCCTGCCGATTTCTACATAGAAGTCAGTTGGGATTCTGATAGGGGCTGTAGTGAATATGTAGATCAATTTGGGCAGTACTACCATCTTAACAATATTCAGTCTTCTGAGCCAAGAAGGTGGGATGGCATTCCATTTTTAAGATCCTCTTTAATTTCTTTAAATAATGTTTTATAGTTTTAAAGAGTATAAGTTTTATACTTCCCTTGTTAAAATTTATTCCTAAGTATTTCATTCTTTTTGAAACTATTATAAATGGAATTCTTTTTTGTTGTTGTTTTGTTAAGATTTTATTTATTTTTAGAGAGAGGAGAAGGGAGGTAGAAAGAAAGGGAAAGAAACAGCAATGTGTGGTTGCCTCTCATGTGGCCCCCATTAGGGACCCGGCCCACAACCCAGGCATGTGCCCTGACTGGGAATTGAACCAGCAACCCTTCGGTTCAGAGCCTGTGCTCAATCCGCTGAGCTACACCAGCCAGGACCTGGAATTATTTTAATTTCACTCTCAGATTGTCCACTACAATTGTATAGAAATACACTTGATTTCTGTGTATTTTATTTAAGATATCTGGCTTAAAGATTTTTTTAAGGACTGTTAAATTGATACTGCAAAAAAGTTATCAGTCCTTTTTTTTAAAGATTTTATTTATTTATCTGTAGAGAGAAGGGAAGGGAGGGAGACAGAGAGGGAGAGAAACATTAATCAATGTGTGGTTGCCTCTCGCACATCCTCTACTGGGGATCTGGCTTACAACCCAGGCATGTGCCCTGACTAGGAATCTAACTGGTGACCCTTTGGTTTGCAGACCTGAGCTCAATCCAATGAGGTGTACCAGATGACCATTTTCTTTTCCTAAGTCCTAAGATTCATCTCTCATCCATTCTGGAAAATCTTCTGCTATTATCCTTTTGCTTATTGTCTCTCCACAGCTATCTTTCTTATCTTTTTCTGGAGTTCCTCACTTTATCCCACATCACATTTTAAATTTTGTTTAAAGATTTATTTATTTATTTATTTTTAGAGACAGGGGAAGAAAGGGAGAAAAACACTGATGTTTCCATTGGTTGCCTTTTGCATGCCCTCAACTAGGACCTGGCCCACAACCCAGGCATGTGCCCTGACCGGGAATCAAACTGGTGACCTTTCAGCTCACAGGCCAGCACTCAATCCATTGAGCCACACCAGCCAGGCCCACATGTCACTTCTTTAATGATCTTTATAACCCTGCTGTTTTCTGGGTAATGCCATCACATCTCTCAGCTTACCATTTGCTTTTCAGGTTTTTATTAAATATTTCAAGCACACAGAAAATATGGAGAATACAATTCCCATTTACTCACCACCCCCAATCTATCAGTTTTACTATTTTACATTTGCCTCAACAATGAAAAAAAAACACACTATACATACAATTGAAGCCCCCCAACTATCCCTCCCTACAATTATCCTTCCTTCCTTCCTTCCTTCCTTCCTTCCTTCCTTCCTTCCTTCCTTCCTTCCTTCCTTCCTTCCTTCCTTCCTTCCTTCCTTAGGGTAACCACAATTCTGAATTTGATGGTTACCTTTCCCATGCACATTTGTGTACTTTTATGCCGTATTGAATCCATAAGTATGTAGTACTGTTTAATGTGACGGTACTGTGGTACTGTTCTATACCTTATTTCCAGTCCATAGTTTTAAGTCACTCACGTGACTGCCATAACTCTCATGTGTTTGAACAGTTTTAGGTATTCCACTGTAGACTACGACTAAACTCCAATATATTACCCATTCTCTAAATAAGCATGTAGTGTCTCTGATATTTTCACTTGTTTTTTAAAAAAGGACTTTATTATTCAGAGCAATTTCAGGTTCACAGTATAATCTAGCAGAAAGTACTGGGTTCCCATGTGACCCCTGCCTGCACACGAGCATGGCCTCCCCACTGTCAACCGCACCGAAGTGGGACATTTGTTACACATGTTGAACCTGCACTGACACATCACTGTCACCTGGAGTCCCTGTGTACACTGGTGTTCACTCTAGGTGTTGTACAATGCATTCCATGAGTTTTGACCAGCGTATAATCACATGTATCCACCATTATAACACTAAACTATAGTTTCAGGGCCCTAAAGATCCCACCCTGCCTGGTGTAGCTCAGTGGATTGAGCACAGGCCTGTGAAACACACAACTGCGGTTCGATTCCCAGTCAGGGCACATGCCTGGGTTGCAGGCCAGTCCCCAGCAGGGGACTCATGAGAGGCAACCATACATTGATATTTCTCTCCCTCCCTTCCCCTCTAAAGATAAATAAAATCTTAAAAAAAAAGATCCCCAACACCCCTCCTTGTCATCCCTCTCTCCCCAGCCCCCTGGCTGCCACTGAACCTTCCACTGTCTCCACAGTTTTGACTTTTCCAGAGTGTTACATATAACTGCAATCATACAATACATAGCCTTTTTAGGTTGGCGTCCTTCACTTAGTAATATGAATCTAAGGTGCCTCCTTGTCTTCACAGGCTGAGAGCTCATTTCCTTTTAGTGCTGAAGAATATTCCACTGTCTAGATGTGCCACAGTTTACCCATTCACCTACTGGAGGGCACCTGGGTTTCTTCCACGTTTTGGAAGTTATGAATACGGCTTCTATAAACATCCACGTGCAGGTTTTTGTGTGGACATACATTTTCAACACTTCTGGGTAAATACCAAGGAACACGATGGCTGGATCAGATGTAACAGTATTTTTAGTTTTCTAAGAAACGACCAGATGGTTTTCCAAAGTGGCCGTACTGTTACGCATTCTCACCTGTGACGTGCAGGAGGCTCCTCCGGCCCCACAGGCTTGCCGGCACGTGGTGCTGTTGGTGTTCTGGGTCTGGCCATTAAATAAGTGTGTTGTTGCATCTTATTGTTGTCTTAATTTGGAATTCCCTAATGACGTATGATGTGGAGCATCTTTTCATTTGCTTATTTGCTATCCATCTCTCTTCTTTGGTAAGGTGTCTGTTCAGGCCTTTTGTCCATTTTTCAATTATGTTGTTCTCTTTCTTATTGTTGAGTTTTCAGTTCTTCATATACTTTGGGTAATAGCCCTTTATGAAACAGGTGTTTTTGCAACTATTTTCTCCCAGTCTGAGTTTGTCTTCTCACTCTCTAATGTCTTCAACTTTTCGCAATCACGGAAACGCTACAACAAACGTTCTTACATGGCTCTCTTGTTTACACACACTAAGCGTTCCGCTGCAGCATTTCTGGGATGAGGGTACATTCCCCTTCAACATTGCCAGGCATTTCGAAATTCTTTTTCAAATGATTTTCGAACACTCGCACCAAGTTCCTGGCATTCCTATTGTCTGCATCCTCACCAACATTTGGAATTCAGTAATTTTATAATTTGTAACAATCTTATATATCAAATGATGGCTTACTGTTTTAATCTACATTTCACTGATTGCTCTAGATACTAATCATTTATATTTATTTTATTTTTTAAAGATTGCACTTATTTATTTTCAGAGAGAGGGGAAGGGAAGAAGAAAGAGAGGGAGTGAAACATCGATTGGCTGCCTCTTGCACACCCGCAACTGCGGACCTGGCCCACCACCCAGGCACAGGCCCTGACCAAATCGAATGGGCAACCTTTTGTTTCGTAGGCTAGCGCTCAATCCACTGAGCCACGCCGGCCAGGGCAGTCATTCATGTTTATAAAACTTTTCACTTATGGTTTCTGCTTTTTTTCTCTTGTCTAAAATGCTTCCCCCTCACCTTAAAGTCATAAAGACATTCTATACTTATTTTTTAAAAATTTCTAAGGTTTGGATTTTTAATCTATACATTTTTAGTACAACATGGGAAAACAAATATTAGGTCGACAGAATAATCAGTTTTCTCACTCCATTTATCAGCTAGCCCACCTTTCCCGTCATGGTTTGTGCCAACATTCCTGTTAGGTGGTATCAAATTTTCCCATGCACGGTTGTGTTTCTGGACAGAATGACCTCTCTCTGTTCACCTGGTTGTCTGTTATTCCTAGGTCTCTTAGTGTTTGTTGCTTTTGTGAACGGGACCTTTTCCCTATTACATTTTTGTCTTAAATTGATCATTACAATTAAAATTGTATGCTGCTCTGCTAATCAACAACTTTGTTAGATTCTTACTCTTACAGATTATTCTTGGGCACATTCTTTATTTGGCTGTGTCTGATCTGCTGCTTATATTTTAGTCTATTTAGATGACTATTCTCATTAATAGATCCAGTTGGTTCTATTTCTGATCTGTTCATTCTTTGCTCCTAGTGTCTTACTCTTTCAGAATTCTTTCATTTCAATGATTTTCAACAAACACCATGTGGTCTTTTTCGGGCTGTTGTATTATTTCTAGTTGTTCGGGTAGCATCTTCTTTGTTTGTTATACTTGCTTCCTTTCCCTTATGGCCATCAGTTTCTTCAAAGTCAAAATCTCCTCACCTCGGCCACCTAGTGCCCTTCCACCCCCTCTCCTCAGTCTTGTAGTAATTCATGCAAGTTCCCCAGTTCAGGTCTCACAGAACCACAGTTCTGCTGGGTTCTAAAATGGATAGAAGTGAAATGGCACATACTAAAAATTCGCACGTGGGATCTTAGGAAGGAGTTAAAGCAAATCTCCCCTTTAAGGAGACTATTACAGGTTGTAGTTCAAGTTGTACGATACAAGCAAAGACATAACTCACATTTCATGGCCAATGGAACTAAAAATTGTTACTTGCACACAGTTGACAAAACTACAAAAGGAACAACTTCACCCACTGCCCTGATATCAGCTGTAAAAAAGGGATAATGAAAAGTTTACTTACCGTTGGCAAAACTCTCTCCAACATAGTACTGTAATTCTTTAACGTTTGTTTTCATCTGTTGTGTAACAGGATCAACATAATCTTCAGTTTCTGTAACATTTAGAAACTGACTTTGCCGAGGGCTACATGTCAGCTCACAGAACAGGTTCATTAGGTTATAAAAGCATGATGGACATCTAAAGAAAAAGTAACCACATTTGGCATGATGTCACAGATAATAAGACCAATAGGATAGTCACTTGAAATAGAACATATTTATAGTTTAGTGTGAAATGTCGAATGAACTGCCTTGAGCACATATCAAACCCAGCAATCCTAAACCTGAAACCTCCCGTTAAAGTAGAGACTTCTCCCTAAAAACTGCCCTAATTACTACTTTTATGTTGTCCAGATGTAATTTCGGAAAGAGAAAAACACTTCTCTGGATTCTGCACTTTATAATTTGGAGAAATGTTTTCTTTGACTTGAAGCAAAAGGGACTTAGAAGCACCTTGGTGAAGATTCTGATTAAGGAAAAAAAGGGAAGGATGAGATTTACACAACAGAATGGTCATTTAAAACCTTCTGAAGGACCCTCTCCCAAGCCCCAGAGAACCCCTAGGCCCTCTCTAAACACTAGAGGGTTTCCTGTGACTTGAAGAGAGAAACAGAACAGCAGCGGAGGTCTCTGGCCACATGTGCTTCAGCAGCACCGCAAGCCATCTGCTGGGCTTCAGGTTCGAAGTTTAAGCTCCTAAAGCTGACTAGTCATGTGGTAAAGGAACCGCCTCTCCTCTTTGACTCACGGCTATCTGCAAACACTATTGCTTCATCAGACATGCCGTGTTGGAACACCACCGGTGAAGGTCGACTGCTCTGATCCAGTTCAGACGACCACACGAGGTACATGAGGATACAGAGCAAGGCCCACGTGGTCCCAACCTTCGAAGCCTCTGGTTTAGTGAAGGAGCAGACACACACACTGACTCTCTTTCAGGAGTCCTGTGCTTTACTGTGACCAAAACAGGAACGACAAATACACCATTTGTAACAAAAATCCCTCTTGGGGTGCATTGCTTTCTAACACTTTCCACGAATTACAAACTTCCTTCCACGTTACTACATTTGTCTCCATGACCATCAGTGCGACAGCTGCATGACATTCCATACATGAGCCTCTCATTATTTACTATCACGGATCAAGCATTGGCACCTCTGACAACAGGGAGAAAACGTGATTACCTTCTGACGTCCGCAATGCCCCACCTGGAGCAGGTGCTACAGAAATGTATTTTCACTGAATGCCGGCTCCAGTCCGGTTCCATCCACATCCACTAGCCTTGCACAGGACCTGCTGGCCCAGCCAGATTCCTAATGTTCGGTCCGTTATCACACTGCCTGCTGTTACACTGCCATCTCAGCCTCTGGAGGGAGCAGGGGTTTCTCAGTGGATGCCGACTTGGGCCCTGTCACCTGTGGTGTTACTGGCAGGAATATCTGCACAGAGAAGCACTTCCCCCTTGTCAGATGTCCTTCCACCCACCTTCATCAGGGTGCTTACGTGTGAAAAATGTAGAAAGTACCACAATGTGCTGTCCTAAAGACTGCCATCAGCTTGTTTTTTGTGCAATGAGAACTGCTGCGTCAGCTTAGATAAGAACATCTCTTATGTAACCCTTTTCACTGCCCTGGTCATGGAGACTGACAAAATACTACGCCAGAACAATCTTGTTAACAATAACCAAAGCCCAGCTTAACTGAGGATGGGGCCTCTAGCACATCAAGTTACCGAAGGAAGAGGGAACCGTATGCAAAGCAGGGGAGGTGGAGAGAGGAAGGTGATGCGGAGGGTTCCACGGATGAGGGTCTTGGGTCGGAGACCTGAGCAGAACTGGCCCCAGGCAAAGAGGCTCAAGTCTGAGAGGACCTAGCTCCCAGTGCAGTTACCCTTTGGGGTAAAGACATCTCATAGAAAAAACAAGTATGATCTCGGAATGTAACTAGGAAGAAAAATAAGTCTGATAATTATTACTTTATCAGAAATGATTCATTATTTCTGAGAAGTCATAAGATTGCTTTCTTCAAATAAAACTGAAACTTTTTAAAGAAAATCAGAACATTACTGGTTAATAAGCGCGGTAAGGTCTTGCTCTGGGTCAGGGTTAGGCTCCGAGACCTTGAGCAGAACCACACACAATGATAGCGACTTTCTCGTGGAGTAACTGACACAAACGAGAGCTAAGTTCCTCAGCAACATTACAGTAAAATGACATTATTCGAGGACCAGCTGTACCTGAAACCCATTTTGTCTGCCCAGCAGTCAGCCTACCTGGACAGAAACTGTAGAGGCAGCTGCAGGTTGTCTTTCAGCGTCCGAAGCTGCTGAACATCACAACAAAGACTGACATTGTCAAAGAAGAAGCCTGGACAAAGTTCCTTTTGGGTGAGAAAGCGTGGATATCAGAGTAGCATAAGGACAAACATTCTTCAATGAAATAAAACAATTTTATTCACATACCCTTTTTAGAAACCAAGGATAAGACATCTATTTGCAAAGCTCTTGCAGAATTCTTTCAAAAGGCTCTCAGTTTACTCTATCTAAACTAGGGAATCACAAAAGTAGACTCATTTCACATTTTTGTCTTATTAGAAGTTCACTCTCCTCCCCTGACCAAGCATTTAACCTCTTCTTAAGTTGTTGTTGTTGTTTTTTAAAGTTTAATCAGAATGTTATTTACTGCCTATTTCCATCAGTCACTCTGCAAGAGTCATTGCCTTTAATAATTCTGATAAAGGAGCAAGGACACCTTGGAGATTGCCACCATGTGAATTTGACTTCAGATTACTTAAGCCTCTAACAGCAGGCTCTTCACCTTGGTTTTCACAGTTTTTTCTAGTAGCCCTGTGTAGCAGGGCTGGTAAAGGAGACACCAGAAAATGGAATCCTGGCAGCAGCCAAAGGGCACGGGCTTTCGGTGGAAAACAAAGGAACCACTAAAATGAACAGAGGACAGAGAAGTTACAGCCGCTTCGCAGCCTTCACGAGAAAGGCATCGAGTCAGCTCCAGAGAAAAACTAAACCTCTGGAGGGAGTACATTCCCCTCTGCCACCACGGGCAGCACGGAAGTGTGGGGCAAGATTGAAGCCTATTGGTGTTTCACCAACCACCACCTCACAGTAACATTCAAGACATAATTACAGAGGACTTCTGATTAGTGCTGTATGCTCCCGATGCCCAATACAATGAACTTACCTGCACTAAGTCATACCCATCCTCTGGCAATGCTTTTGGTGGCCCAGAATATTTGCAGTTGTACCTCTTATCTCCAGATGCAATTCCACATTCTCCATACCAAACACAGGACTGTGAAAATGCCTACAGAAAGTCAACATGAAACTCATTTCAACAGGGCCTCAAGGGTACAACAAATTTCAACAGCAAAAAACACCCATTCAAGCACCTTTATAGAAACTTCCAATGTTACTGCGAAATGAGGTAACAGCCAGGGGCAATGGTGAGTTTAAAATTTTGAAAAATACTAATTAAAAGAAACCAAGTGCCCCCAAAGTACTTGTCAAGAAAGTGAGTGAAGTAACAGGAACTACTTAAATTTACACGATCTCTCCTTCCTGCCAGTTGACTTGTTCTAAGAGAAAGCTGCAGTTCCGCGTAAGAATTAGTAAGAATCAGCACTGAGGAAAGCAAGGCAGCTGGAGACTACTAAGCTGCTATTTCTGCACCTCTGAATAAGGAACCCTGAGCTCTAAGTAACGAAAGAACCTTTCCGTGCACATGTAGGCTAGCAGTGCATCACCACCAACATGAAGAGCATACCACAAACACCAAGAGACCCTAAGTAAGAAGCAGCAGCAGGAATGAACACCTTATCCTCGAGTAGAAAGCAATGTGCTAGTTTTAAGTAAAATCACCTCATCAATCTTAAAAAAAAAATTTAAAACCTCTTATGTAAAGATTTCTCAAGAGCCACTCATAGACCTCATGTGCGAGTCACAAGGCTGTCAGAAACTTCAGGAGGGAGGAGGGTGCAGGGTGAATCATTGTGTCAGAGTGGCGTGGCCACCCATCTCTGCCAAGCTGGCCAGGGCCACAGGCTTGCACAATCTTGCAGTCATCTGTCCCCGGGGAAAACAGAGGACATGGAGAAATAGCCAGGCTCCCAAGATACCTGGTGCAAAAGCCATTTTAAAGTATCGGTACAGAGGCACCAGAGCACGTGATTCTCACCAGGGCAGTGGCACATGGCCCACACGTAGGTAAGGAGCTGAGTAGGTCTGCGTGGGTCCCCAGCTTAGAGGTACAAATCCCACAACAGGCCCTGAAGCCCCCAAAACATGAAAGAGAAAACAAGCAGGCGGCAAGGGGTGCCCGTGGAGGGAGTCTACGGGGTCAGTACAATTCGTCTCTGAATTTGCTCTTCGGGTATCTCACAACAGAAATTACGACTTACCCCTATCTTGAGTCATTCGAAGTCATATGTTTAGGCCACAAGAGAGGAAAATTATTCAAATGAGGAAGTGACAAGTATTCAACAATACCACATACCAAATCTGTGGCAAGATGCCACACAATTTCATTTTTATGCAAAAAGAATCACAGTTATTTCCATAAACTTAGCAATTCTAGGGAAACTATTGTTCTTCCCAAGACTGTGGGTTTCCAACTAAAAGGTCATCGTCCATCTACTGAAGCTGGAAAAGGCAAAAAAGCTGATTAAGGAGACAGCAATACTGTTTTTGACATGCCATTTAAATAGGAGGAACCCCTCCCTAGACCTCACATTACTCTCAACGGACCAACAGGGCAAGCAAGTCTGGGCCCTGGGCTGGGGCTGGGCAGCACCCAGCCATCACCCATCGGAGTGGAGAAGTCCAGTCAACAAACCACAATCACCACTCGGGCATGACTAGCAGGATGGGTGTCTAGAGTCTGAATTCCCCTTTCTTAGCACTGGGGCCATAACAGAAAATAAAGATGACTCAGAGCTGTTTGGTCCCTATTCACGAAGATAATCCCTTGTAATCTACGTCATTCAGTTCAAAGCAAAGTTTCCACCCCTCTGGTAGGAGGGAGGCGGGAGGGGAGGGCTCCCAATAAATGTGCTCCTTAAGGACAATCACAGCTGGAGCAGGCACCTGAACCTGGCCGGGCAGTTTCCCTGCCTGTGAGCTGTTTGTTGCTCATAACCACTGCTCCTTGCCTGGATGTGGTGTGAAGACCCAGTGAAGGCAATGCATGGGAGTGCTTGGTAAACGTTGGAGCCCTGTACCATCAAACACTGGAACTACTAGTAATGCCTTCCAGCTGTTTGGGACTTCAGCACAGGGGTTCCAAAGACCTGAAAAAATTAAAGTGCCCAAGGTTTCTCTGGGCCCAGGAAAACTGGGCTTGACTCCACATTCTTAGGTTTACTTCCCAAAGTCATCCTGCCTAAGGTAGCAGCCATAAGCCAGTGGGGCCCAAAGTACGTACAAGCCACCCACTACGTGCTAGGCATGGCTTGAACTGCTTTTTGTATATTAACCTAATAAATTCTCAGTGTGGGCTGATGAGGAAGGTGCTGTTATCACACTCATTTTACGGATGAAGAGACGCGGCCCAGTGAAACTAAGTACTAACTTGTCCCAGGGGGGCAGAACCAGGAAAGGGGATTCAAGCCAGGACATTCGAGGCTTAGGAGACAATCTTAATAAAATACCATCTACTGCACAATTAAGGTCTTCACTCTAGTATCACACCCCCTCCCTGCTCCCCGCCTCGTGTGGGGCATACACAGGGCGCACTCACTCAGGCAGCTGCCCTGGCCTGGGGCTGCCTCGCTTCCACCTCCCCCCCCCTCTCTCCCAACCTCCAGCTCCCTCTTCTCACCTCCAGCTGGCAAGTGAGAGCTGCCCCAAGGCTGCAGAGGCTGCAGTGCTCCCCAGCTTCCTCCACAGCTTCCTCCACAACCCTCGCCACCTGTCCTCCTTCTCGCCCACATTTTCAACCTCAACCCTCTGTTGATCCCTTCACCTGCTCCTGCCTATAAAAGCTGCCCTAATTTCATTCTCCCTCTCAGTCAAAGCACCCCCAACTTCACTCCACAGATGCTCAACAACCCCAGATGCTCAAAGGGAAACTGATCTTTTCTCTGAAGCCTCAGCCATTGCCAGTCTCTGTTCGCCAGGGTCTAAGCCTTGGCACCTTCCAGATCCACCTCCCAGGAAGGCTCCCAGGTACAGTCTCCTGTGCCTCTTCCTCCTCATGCTCCTTCCCTGCCAAACCCACAGCCACTCTTTGTCCATCTGGGCACCTTCCATCCTGACCTCAGCACAGCTGCCACTTGGCTCTTCCTGAGTCACACCTGCAAGGTTTTCTGATTCTCAGAAACCTATGATCCACTTTTCCCACGGCCTGAGACAAGTTCCAGAAGCCCCGCCTGGTTCTGCTGCACACTCACCTCACACCCTTCCTTCCCTCGGTCCTGCACTAGGTGGGACTTCACTGTCTCTGTGCAGTTCATGTCGGTCCTGCCTTCCTGCCTGACACTGAGCACACCCCTTAGTGCCTCAGGGCCCCTCTCCAACCCTCACCTCCCCGTGTGCCTTCCTGACCCAGCAGGCCCAGCCCGGCGTCCAGGCACTTGCTAAGTATGCTTTTATTAGCTCCTGTAACCCTCAGATCTGTAGGGCTGGTACCCAAATAACACCATTTTACAGGAGAGGAGACAAGGTTACTCAAGGAACGTGACTCATCTGAGGCCACATCTAAGAAACACAGAGACAGACCCCACCAAAACCCTGGCTGACTTGGAACCCGGAGCTCTCACTCCTCACGGGCCTGAGGGCCACTCCTTGGTGGCCTACTCCTTGGTGGCCCACTGGCTGGGCCATCCTCATCCCCACCTCCCACCAAGAACCCAGCCGGCATACGAGTGATTAGACTTTTCACTCTCCCAATCACCACAACACAGCAGGACTTGAGCAAGCGGACAGCTGCACTTTCAGATCCCCTGGACTGTCAGGGCAGCACCTGAAGGCAACAGCAAGAGCACACCAGACGGTCAAGGGCTCACATACAGGCCACTCGCTACCTTTCTACGCAAAGCACCTGGTAACCGCAGTAAGGGGTCTGGCCGAAAGCTGCCTTTAGTACCTAGCACTGATTTCACATCAATAAGTAACACTGACTTGGGGAGGGAGTACCGTGCCCAGCAGTGATGGAAACACACCGCTGTCTGAGCCCGAGTGCCACCCGACACACCCAGAGTCTCTGACCACCGGACTTGCCGAGTTTCACTGCGGATCCAACTCCAAAGCCCTTCGTCAGCACCACGTGCCACCAGCCAATCTTAGGAACTATTCACAATCACAAGAACAATCTTTCTTAAGTATATGAAAATGCTGCCAACTCCTAAAATGCTAAAAGTAAATGGTTTTATTTTGAATTTTTTATTATATTTTATTGATTATGCTATCACAGTTGTCCTGATTTTTCCCCTTTACCCCCCGCCCAGCACCCCACACTCCCACAGGGAAACCCCACATCCTGGTCCATGTCCATGGGTCATGCGTGTAAGTCCCGTGGCTACTCCATTTCCAATACTATACATCCCCATGGCTATTGTGTAACTGCCTATTTGTAATTCTTAATTCTCTCACCTCTTCACCCATCCCCCTCCTCCCATCTGGCAACCATCAAAACACTGTGTGTATCCATGACTCTGTCTCAGTTCCTCTTGTTGGCTTAGTTTGTTTTTTGGATTCAATTGTTGATAGATATGTATTTATTGCCATTTTATGATACACAGTCTTGATCTTCTTTTTCTAGTTGATAGATATGTATTTATTGCCATTTTATGATACACAGTCTTGATCTTCTTTTTCTAAGTAAGTCCCTTTAACATTTCATATAATAATGGTTTGGTGAGGATGAACTCCTTCAGTTTTTCCTTGTCTGGGAAGCTCTTTATTTCCCTTGATTCCGAATGACAGCTTTGCTGGGTAGAGCAATCTTGGCTGCAGGTCCACGCTTATCATGACTTTGAATATTTCCTGCCAGTCCCTTCTAGCCTGCAAAGCTTCTTTTGGCAAATCAGCTGACAGTGTTATGGGAACTCCCCTGTAGTTAACAATCTACTTTTCTCTCACTGCTTTTTAAGAAATAACACTAGAAACTCCTCATTTCTCCATTCCCCCACCCCATTTCTCAGAATTAACCAGAGCTAATTTTTACATCTAGGTCTTGCAGGCTTTTAACTCCCCCACAGGCAAGCCTGCAGAGATGTATACCCTCAAACCCATGAGTGCAGCGACTTTTGAACAGCTTTTCCACAAATACACCTTGACCACCCTCCACAGGTGGCTTTGGCTTGACCTGATCCACCCTTAAGTGCATCTGTCTTAAACGGAGCCTCCAGCCCCACTGTTTTCCCCACAGGTCTCAGTCCTTCCTACCTGTCTTGGAACATCCCCCCTCTTACAAGCCTCTCCTAAGACTCCTGGCCTCCACTAAACTTAACTCTGACTCCTTTCATCTGGTTCCAGTCCAGGCGCTCCCTGGATCAGGTGCACTGTCCTGGGGCAGAGGCAGGTCAGTCCCAGGTGGCACCTGGCCGCTGTTCAGGGGATCCATCCTCACCGCTCAAGTCAGCAGGTGTTCTGTCCCCAGAGCTCCGGTGAGCATCATGCCTGCCCTAGGGGTGGGCAAACGTTTGTCCTCAGAGGGCCAAACAGTAAATATCTCAGGCTGGTGGGCCATGAGGTCTCTGGTGAATGCTCAGCTCTGCCCATTGTAGCTCAAAAGGAGCCACAGACCATTGGTTAATGGAGGGCACGGGCATGTCCCAGGCCAACTTTATCACAATGACGGCCTCTGGTTAGAACACGCTTTGCCAGCTCCTGCCCAAGAACCAAGCAGAATTTCTGTTTATGAGAATGACAAACTTGTGTATGTGGCTGGAAGAGTATTTTCTTGCCTTTGTCCTGACTCCCTCAAAAGACCATTAAATCCTAAAGGGCAGAGGCCAGATGTTATACTTCTTTTGAAATTCCCTGCAGTACTTCATCTAGTTTCCACAGATTCCAAAACCATCACAAACTCACCATGAGCTGAAGGAGTCGAAATGGATTATGTAAGAAGTTCAAAACTGGTAACTAACTGCTAGTTGTTTTAGCTTTAGCCCAGAGTGCAGTATTTACAAGGCTAGACCATCTTCTTTCACAACATCGTTCGGAGTTTAATTATTGGGTATCTGAAGGATAAGAAAGCCTCTTGCAAAAATAACAGGAATAGTCTAGAAAAGGCTAAAAAATGCCCCTTCTGCTGTCTGTCAGCAACTATCACAACCGCCAAACAGACGGTAACAGGGACCGCATGAGAGCGCACCTCATCGCGTGGAGAAGCTCTGATCAGCAGCAGAATGCTACACTCCAGGCTGCCCTTAGAAAGTCCTGTGGGATAAAGCATTAAGTAACTCATATTCAAATGCTCACTGAACACATCCAGTAAGACACAAAGTTGCATGATTTCTCCTTCATTGCCTCGTTTATTTCTCAGATCCACTATGGCGTAGTAGTGCAGCATTACCCAGGTAAGGAAATCAAGGCTCAGAGAAGATTCTGAGGTCACATGGGTCATCGGTGACCAAACCAGTGATGAGAATCAAAATGTTGAGCACCAAGCACTGTCCATCCTGTCCACCATCCCATCCCCCAAGCTGCTGCACTGGGCAAACTCCAGCTCAGCTGGTACAAAAGACATATGCGCAGACTGGCCGTGCACCAGAGATGGGCTGTTCCATCCGTTACAGGCCTACACAAGTGTTCCTCTTTCTACATCGACCTGCCCACTTGTAGGAATGAGCGCCATCTATACCTTTTTCTGTCTGTCTCTAAGCAGCTGGCAGATGAGCACTCACTTTCTCAGTACAGCTGACTGTCCTTGACCTCAGGCCTGCACTCGGCCACCCTGTCGCCAGCGGAGTACAGGGTGGGTCCTGCCACTTCTGCTGCTGTCCTGAATGTGTAAAGCTCAGAGCAAAACCTAGAGACACACTCAGCTCAAGCTCCAGTGAGGGGGCCAAACAAATATGACAGGTCATTTGGGTTGGAGGCTGGGCTGGCCTGACTTTTATTGAAGAAAATCTCAGGGACTCTGTTTTACAGATGACTTGGGATGAACATACCCACATCACAAAGAATGACTTGTGTGAGCATCAGGCACGCCAGTAGACGGGTGTTTAAGTCATATGTCTTTAGTTAAATGGGCTTGGCTAGTCTTCCCTTTACAGATAAAGTAGTCTGCAGCTTCTTTAAGTGACTCATCCAAGGTCATACCAGTAGCTAGTATCAAACATTGCTGAGCTCTAGTTGGAAAAATAATCCAAAGTAAAAGACTAAAATAAAACTATGAACGGGGACATAAGTGTATCCTGTCTGCAGGTTTTTTCCTTCAGGACATTCACAGCATGGCGGTTGAGCAACGGGTCAGGCCAGCAGGCCACCTCCATCCCTGATTCATGCTGGCTTTGGAGGAAACCACGCTAGAAACATGCCTTGAATGAGGTGCCTGCTTGGCTAAGGGGGACATTTGTTGTATACGCATTCTACTTAGCTTGCTAGATATTGATCAACTGACAGCCATATTCTGAATTTGAACAGAGCACAGAAGTCAGAACACAGTGACCCAATCCCCCAGTCTGCCATTTACTAGTTGGGTGACAAATTTGAGCGCCAATATCCATATGTGTAAAACAGGAAAAACAGCACTTCACCTATCACATAGGGTGTTCTGTGAGATCAAGACAAGGTCAGTTGTTTTACCCACTCACCTACTGACGGACACTATGGGACATTTACACCATGGAATACTACTCAGCAAGTAACAAAGAAGAAAGTTTCACCCTTTGCGACAGTATGGATGGATCTGAAGAACATTATGCTACGTGAAATAAACCAGTCAGAGAAAGACAATACCGTATGATTTCACTCGTAAGTGGAACCTAATGAACAAACTGAACTAATGAGGAAAATGAGGACAGATTTGTAGACAGAGAACAGGCTGACAGCTGTTCTCTATCTCCCCCTGCAAGTCAGGGGCAGGGGTGGTATTTAGGGGGTGGAGGGATTGAGTAGAAAGGAAAAAGAACTCATGGACATGAACAACAGTGTGGTGACTGCTGGGGGGAGGGGAGTATAACGGGACTAAATGGTAATGGAAAAAATACTTAAGATTAAATAAATTTTAAAGAGACTATTTGAAGAGAGGTAAGAAAGACAGTTGTTGATTTCTTCAAAACAGTAGAGCCTCAAGTACCTGCCCATTAAAAATCACTTTTAAGGGGATTTATACTATAGGTATGAAATAATAACAAATGTTTTCATGAAAACAATAATTCAATCACACACAAAAACATCAGAAGTGTCCTGGCAACCAAATACTATGCAAAAATGAGGTAACTCTTTTTTCTTTAGTTTCTTGTAAACTAGAATGTCATTTTTAAATAGCTTTACTGAGATCATTTGGATACCATTAAATTCATCCTTTACAAGCACACAGGTATTTAGTAACAGTTGGGTAACTTCCCTCCTCCATTTTCTCCAGGTTTCCTCTTGTCCATCTGGTACGCATCAGTTCACCCTCCAAGGATCAGCTAAAAAAATGGACTCCCCATAATTTTGTGTGCTTGTTTTACTGTAGCACACGTTGCATTGCAATTTTTAAAATATATTCACACTTCCCATCAACTATGAATAGGACCGGGACAGAAACTACTAACATTTATACGTCACATCACAGTCTGCAGACTGCTTTCTATGTGGTTTATTCTTTGCCCTGCTTCTGCACCCTACACTGTGTCTATGGCAAACACTTTGTATTTGTGAAATCACTGAAAGATAATAATTTGAGTTCCTCTGTGGCCTTAGGGGCAATCATCAGATAACAAACAAATCCTAAAGCTTCACTCTCAAATCCCCCCCAATTCCCCAACAGCACACTTGGATCAACGAGGGCTTTTTAAAAAATGTTTTCTTGCCAAAGCAAATATTCCAAAGACTAAAAATAAGAGGCATAGCCAAGCAGAGGAAAACGTGTCTGGCCACAGGTGGTCATTGATTATTGCCCAGAAACCAGGTGCAAATCCAGTTCTAATCTCTGCTGGCCCCTGAATTCCTCCTCCATCCTACCCTCTCACCTGAGCCCAAGGAGGTCCAATGATTTGGAGATTCAGAAAAGTAAGAGTCCCAGCCATACTGGAGGTGGCAAAATACAGTTCTTGCCCTCGGGAGCCTGCATTCTGCAGTATTTGACTGTCTTTCCAGAAGCAGCCTGCGAAGTGGGCATCGCTGTCAATCCCATTTCACAGAGGAGGAAACTGAAGCTCCAGGAGATCGCTGGCTCGCCCAACATCACTCTTGGTAGGAGTGGGAATCAGAACCCACACCCAGGTCTTTTTACTGAAAGCCTTTTGCCAGGCAGTAAATGCTGCTGCAGAAGTTTAAACAAAGATTTAGAATTTCAGAGAGTGGGCATATATAGTAAATTTCATTGGGGGAACAGGCTAACTGACGTCATGAATGGTGGAACATTTGAACTGGACCTTGGAAGATGCGCACGTTTTTGAGACCAAGTAGCTTATTTAGCGGGATGGCTGATGCCCCTCACAGAGCTGTGGGTAAAGGGGTAGAAAGGGGCCCTGAGGTCAGATTAGAGATGGTCAGATCCAGGCTTCTGCAGTAGGTAATGTGTCATCCTTAAAACACCCTGAAAAGCACCCCTTATAGAAAGAAGAGAGACCATACTGTCCCCCTGCCCAGAGGGATTCTTTGATTCTTTGTTCTGGGCCCTTCGACAAACACTGAAGGAATACAAAGACCTATTCAGCAAGTGGTTTTCTTTCTGCCAACTCGCTAAAATAGAAAAAACTATTTTTCCTCGGCTTACTTATGTTAATAGAATATCTGATCACAGCATCAATCAAGGAGAAATGTGAATATGGGAAAGACTACCCACATTTACTACATTTCCAGGTGGTTATTCTTCAACACTTTCAGGCCAAAAAAGTAAGCCATTCCTGATCTTAGGAAAAGCCATTTTAATGGCTTAATTCCTACTCAAGCATCACTCTGTTCCAAGTTCCTCAAGAAAAAGCTTACAAAAACTACAGTCAGGAGATAGATATAATTTCTCAAAACTGCACATATTATTTGGGTGACCACAAGGTTTTTAAAAAAACATGTGGTCTAGTAATGTTATTTCATCATCTGCAAAAATTAAAAATTACGTAAAGCAAAAATCCCTCCTAAATGTATTTTAGACCTTCAAAGGACTTTATTAGCGCTCAAACTAAACCCAGATGAGCCTAGGTAAAAATTCTAAAAACTTTTTTTCTATTTTACTTTTTTATTCTGCACATTAATGCTCTAGATGAAGAAGACAGAAGGATTTTGTTTTCCTGCCAAAATACCAGGGGCCCAAGCCAGCCCATTCTACTTTCTCTGTCTGAGGCAGGGTCTGGAAGACCCATACAAAGGGGGGGAAGGTAGCTATGTGGGTTCAATTTGCTCCAGACCTTTTCCACACCCCCTCAGTCCAGCTGTCACTGACCAACAGTGACAAGGCAAGCGAAGACCAAAGCTACACCCACAATAGCCGTCCTCCCCGCCCCACCCCCAATCTGTTCAGGTGTTCTGAAAGCCTCTGCAGATGGGAGGGAGTTAATTTATAAAATAACAATGGGAGTTTTTCCAGTTAAGCTGAACAAACCTGTCCAAGGCTTCCAGGCATTTTGCAAGAGACTTGTGACCAACCTCTAACCTATCCCAAAAATTCTAGGAGGAAACAACTCTGTGGCTATTATCCTGATACCATCTCCAGGTAAAAGGATTTCAGATGTAAATGAAAAAAAAAAACTATGTATATTGTGCAGCCTGTCTATGAGATCATGAACTAAAACTCAGCTGTATTTTTTAAGGCACAGCAATTTTTTAATTATTACTATTTTGTCAGTTTTTACTAAAGTGATGAGGTCTCTCCAATGTATCATGTCACTTAATAACCCTAATAATCCTATGAGGTATTGTTTGTCTTCAGAAAAAACTGAGGCTTGAAAGCATGCCCAAAGCCAAGGCTAGTGAGTGTCTACCTGCTCACCTCTTTACAAAGCACCTTCCTGAACCTTGCTTCCCTCCGCCTCCCTCCCAACCAGACGCCATTATCCCACACTGCTGGGGTTCCCCACACGCACGTACAGGAGAGAGCCAAGGCTCTTCTGGCTCTTGGGCCCTTACTGGGTCAGCATCTCCTATCCACTTCTGAAAACTACAAAGAAGTTCAGAGAGACCTTTTTCTATCCCTGGGAAAGCCAGCCTTCCTTGTGATTCACTGACCCTCTCATTGCCGATTCCCCTGTAAGTGGGCACAGCATTCCCAGAGGTAACTCCTTCACCCTGATATGGTTTAATCAGCACTATATCCTTACCCATCCCCTTCGACCCCCAGTTTTCAAACAGGAAGCTGTAGACTCACAAATAGCAGAAAGGCACTCCTGCCCAAGGCAAAGCTGACCCAGGGAGTCAGGCCATGAGTGTCAGGCCCAATCCTGTGGCTAGCTAGTACTGTCAAGGGGAATGTCAATTACCCCCAGGTGGGCCTCAGTCCCCAAAGATGTGAAAAGGATTTGAGAAGCAGCAACTTGAACTCTTTAGAAGACCAAGGTAACTGTTCCAATGTGGTGCCTAATGAATCATTTCCCTTTTTTACCTCCCCTTACACTTCATTTTTAGGACAGAAGGGGAGATAAAGTAGTACGAGCTTCTCAACAAACCTATTAAGAGTTCCTATGTATGTGGCAGAATTAAAGCAGAATTAAGTGTGGACGGAAAAGGGGGCCACACCCTAAACCTGCATGGGGGTCCTTACAGACTCAGAGACTGAGAGTAACCACCAAGGATGGTCATTAAAACTTCTTAACCAAAAGCAAGTCACAGAGGGTAGTCCTGTCGTAGGCCAGTATCTTCCTTGACAAAGGTCAGTCTTGACCATAACCGAGCCTGTCCTTTTTTGCATATAAGATAATACTCCTTTGGAATGTCTGAGTAATCCCCTTTTCCTGACCCCTCAGGAAACAATCTCGCACCAGAGTGTGGTACCACTCATTGTTATCTTGTTCCCCACCCCAAAATAGCATCCCTTTGTGCTATAAATCGTAGTTGTTGCTCTTGCCGGTGTGCTTCAGCTGGAGTGTCATCCTGCACATTAAATGGTTGGGGGTTCAGTCCCCAGTGAGGGCGCATCCTTAGGTTGCGGGTTACATCCCAGTTGGGGTGCCTATGGAAGGCAACCAATTGATGTTTCTGTCATATCGATGTTTCTCTCTCTCCCTTTCTCTTTCAAATCAATAAACATTTTTAATTTAAAAAAAGTTCATTGTTAACTAGCCTATACCCACCAATGCAAAAAAAGTACTGTCTCTTCATTTTAGTTTTTCATCCAATCCCAGAGACTTCCTCTTCTTTGCTTTCTCCAGCATACCCCATCTATCACCAATGAATTTCATGTAACCGTCCTTATGCCTCCTCCTGATTGTAATGCATAAAATAAGGTGCGAAACTGCCATTCTCCCTGAGCATTTTCACAATCTGTTTGAGATTTTACTGCCCAGCAATTGTGGTCAGTTTGGCTCAAATAAACTCATAAAAATTCTTAGAGGTTTGGACATTTCCAATATTGACACAAGGGGAAAAAAACGGCTAAATAAGATCGCTATTCTTCTCTACCCACTTCCCCCCTTCCTTCTAATCCCACATCCTCAACCCAGAAATTAGGCGAACACAGCTGAAAAGAGCTCTAAACAGGCCAAACCAGTAGTTCCCAGTTGCCATCCTCTTCCAGATCACAGGGGAAAGAAAGTGCGCAGTCGGAGAGAGAAAACAGAGAGGTGGGGTTCTCCAGAGACGTCAACGTTAGAGCGACTTGCCCAGCACAGCTGGACCTGGACGCCTCGCGAGGCCGGGGCGCCTGAGCCGCTGCACGGCCCGCCGCTCTCCGGGACTGGCTGCCCGGCCACATGGCCCACAGCCCACCCGGGTCCCTGGCTGCCGCTCACCTGTGCCGGGCACAACAGCCACAAGAGTAGGCCCAGTGTCAGGCCGCGCGCACTCATGCTGCCGCGGGGCGGGGCTGGGGAGCTCCGCGGAGGCTCGGCTGGCTCCACTCGGCCCGGTACCGAGTCACCGACTCTTTCAGAACCGAGCGCTAGAGGACAGAGTGACGAGGACTCTGCGGCGATGGGCTACGCGCGCAGATCAGGAAAGAAGAAGGCGTCGCCATCTCCTCCCCTTCTGGGCCGTACCGCGGCCCGCCGGCCCCGGGTACATCCTGGGCGGGGCGAGCCGGTCCAGCGGGGCGGGCCGGACCCGGGGCGGGGCGGGGGGACGGGCCATGGGCGGGGCCTAGCTGCGGCCTTGGCCAGACGCGGCCCCCGGCGGGACCCGAGGGTGCTGCATCGATCCCCTGGAGTACTAGTTCTGCAGTGTTCGGCCCTGGTCCCGCTGGGGGCGCCTGGCGTTGGGGTCAGGGACTCTCAGACCAGGGCAGTTTAACTTCTGGAGTCCAGACTGGGAGTATATTTCTGGAGTTGTACCCAAAGCGTGGTTTTCATGCTTTAAATTCACTTCTCTTCCTTTTGTCTTTTCGTGAAGATGACGGGCGAGAAGGCTTTAGCAAATGGGAGTTCTTGGGGACTGTTTTTCATTGCGAGATCCCATTCTTCAGCGGAATACATGTTTATGTTGGCTCCGAGTAGCACTGTGAGCAAGTTCTGCACCTAAACCCACTCGCCCAAAAGGAACGTGGGCTCGGCCACGTCCAGCGAAACCCGCAGGTGCCGCGCAGTGACCTGATAGGGTACAGCGCCGAACGCGCCAGCGGCGGAGCGCGGCGGGGGCGAAGCCTCAGAGTAACCCTTTCTCTTCGTTGGCTCAGCACACGTTTCAAAAAGCGCTACAAATGCTCCATCTACTGGTGGTGCTAAGCGGGGCAGAGAACCTGACTTCCTGTTAGTGGGGTGGGGCCTGAGTTCCTTTTTAAGTTCTAGGTGTAGTCAGAAAACAAAGATAAAGGAGAAGCCTCTAGATGTTTTTTTTTTTCTTTCTTCTTTGGCCTTGCCTCTTCTTATTATAATCTTTTCTGATTTGCACGTATTTTTTATTCTATGCATTTCTGGTAACATCACCCCTCAGATTTAAATTATTGAGACCATTGCTAAGCACCAGTTATTTCCGTTTTGAAATTAAAGAAATGGAGATAAGGATCTCTTCTCCCCACAGTGGACGTCAATTTACAATGAAAAACTAAAGATCCACCTGTAGCAATGCTAAACTTAGTCCTTGGTAGACCCACGATGCGAGTGACATTCCCATCCCTACTCCACAAGCGGTTGATTGAGTTACTGTCTTGCCTCCCCACCTCCTCAGTCCTGAGACGTGGAACTGGCTGGCTGGGCGCTGAGACTGAAGGGATTTCCTGTGGACCATCAGCCCTACTAGATGTTCCATGACAACCTCCTGGCTCTCACCCAATTGTGTTCTGCTCCTGGTGGTTCCACTGATGGTCAAGTACTATGCGATATGCAGGTGTACGCCGCCTCATCTGTGACTTGTTAGAAAAGCAAGCTTACAGGGGCTCCACCCTGCACACACTGAATCAGGAACGCTGGGGGTGAGCCCAGACTTTTAACAATGCCTCCAGGTGGTTCCAATGCACACTCAAATTCAAAAACTGCTGTTGTTATGTATTGGGTTGACCAAAAAGTCCGTTACATTTTTTCCATAAAAGACACGCTTTTCACTTTCACCGATACCTCTGTTGATTTGGATATTTTGAGTATGTCAGCTATCTCCTGCTATTGGCTTCTAGTGGGTGGAGGCCAGGGGTGCTGCTAAACATCTTCCAATGCATATGACAGCCCCACAGCAAAGAATTATTTGGTCAAAATGTTAATAGCACCAAGAAACTTTGCAAACCACTTTTGATATGTTCAATCAGTCACGCACCTTCTTGGTATACTGCACAAATCTTTTTTATCTGTTGTAAAACAAATCTGTTTCTGTTGTGTTTTTACCTGTCTTGAATCAATAAAGCATAAGACACTGAAAATGTTGCATATCTTCTTTCATCTTCAATACTAAAATGGCTGCACAAAAATTCACCAATTTTGATAACGTTTTTAACTACATGCTTATATGACAGATACAAATACTGTATTTCTGTCAAAATACAATCCAAATAAATTGTTTGGAATGAGGTTAAAGACCACTAAGCACTACTAGACCCACTGTGCAGAAAAAACTAAACGGACTTTTTGTCCAACCTAGTATTTCCTGGATCCTGGTGGGTTAGTCAGCCTACCAATTTTTTAAAAAATCCTATGAAAAAAAAACTTTACAAGATAATTGATGTGAGTAAAGGAAATTTCAAGCACCATATAAAACACTTCTGGGATGGAAAGAAATTCTGATGCCCACAAAGTATGTTCACCAGTCACTAAACAGTAACGAAGATCTTTTAACTGTATATGTATTTTTTCTGGTCTTTTTGTACAGCTTAACAATGCCCAAAAGCATTGTATAAAAATATACCCTAAGGTGTATTTTTAAAATAAATTCTCCTGTTTCTAAGCGACATGTTTTATTTTTTTCCATGCTTATGGTAGAAACTTTGAAAATACACAAAAATTGAGAGATAAGAATTTTAAAAATCATTTGTAATTCCACTGTTATGAGTAATCTGTGTCATTCTGTAGCACATTTTCTCTTTCTGTGAAAACTGTTTTAACATCGTGGAGATCCTAAGAGACTTTTTGCTCGTTTGCCTAAATTATGCTTAATACCACTAACATTAGATACACCATTCAACATTGATTGCATAATAGCAAAGGACAAAATGAGGGAAAGTGAAATTATTACACAAATGCATCTTTATAAGTGTACAAAAATATCCTCCAGAAAATTCTATATATTTGAAAACATATATATATAAATATAACATAGACTTTTTAAACCAGTGGGAAGTATATATTTTGCAACTTGCTTTTTTATATTCAGCAAGATGCTTTATTAGCAATCTAGTTTGGGGTTTGTTTTTTTTTTACAAGCTCTGTTGGATTTCATTATATGCATGTAACATTTCTGAAGCCAACAATGCAGGCCAGTCTCAGAGCAGTGTCTAAGCCAATGAAATATATTCACCAACCAACAAGTATCTCAAAATAATTTTCTCATGTTCCATTTCTGGTACATGGAAAGGTTTATATGTTTCCAATAATACTGCATAAATTTACCTTTCTTTTCCCCTATGCTTCTTCACAGTCCTGAGCTTGTCTGGACTCCACAAAGCTTTGCATCTCTCTGTGTCTCTGTATTCCTCTCGATACTGCATCACAGAAGTCTCAATGCTGTTAAACATTCTTTTAGAGACAGAGATGAGAACATTGACCCAAGACAAAATTCTTTTTTACTTAGCAGATGGAGGGGAAGGCTAGATATATTCATGTTAACAGTTTTTGATCCATGACATCATTGATTTCATTAATCTCCTGTTGGACATTTGGTTTGTCCCTTATGTTATCGGGAACGATAACGCAATGAACATTTCTGCTGCCATCATCTGAATGCTTGACTGGGGCTGCGGGGGCTGCCTCCGTGGTGTTGCTGGCAGGAGGTCTTCATGCCTGTTCCCGTGGGCTTCTCCATAGGACTGCTTGGTGTCCTCAAGGTGGCGGTTGGCTTCTTCCAGAGTGAGGTCTAAGAGAGAACAGGCGGTCACAACATCTTTTCTGATCTAGCCTCAAAAGTGAAACACTGTAATTTTTTCCTTATTCTATTGATCACACACAGCCAGGCCTGATACAGTTTAGGAGGGGGGCCACACAAGGACAAGACCACCAGCCGAGGGGAGCACTGGGGGCCTTTTTGGAGGCTGGTCACCATAGATCCATGTAGCCACTACCCAGAGGAAGCACATTCCATTCCGGGCACTCCAGAAGGCTCCCTCAGGCCTTTTCCCAATACACTTTCCTCCAGCCCGGAGGTAGGCACTATTCTGACTCCTCCCACCACAAATTGATCTGGCCTGGTCTTGACCTTCGTGTCAACGGAAGCCTTCCCTTTTGTGTCTGGTTTATTTCACTCAGTGTTGTGACATGTGTGGATGTGAGAATCATTCTCACTGCCCATAGTAGCAGTTCATCCTTTTTAATTGCTGAGCAGTATTCCATGATATAAAACTACATGGCAGACATTTAGCTTGTTTCCAGTTTTGGCTTATGTTGGTGTTATGAACATTCTTGTAGATGTCTTTTGTTTGAAATATGCACTCAATTGTTTCAGGTTCTGTGATAGACTTTCAAAACTCCATACTTAAGTGAGCTAAATTTCACTGATGTCTTCACGGCCAGTGTGTCTGACTGACAGCAATGGGGGCACTGTCAGTCACACTCACGGTAAAATGTCCACCCTGGCGAGGGGACTTGATTGGTCATTAATCCAGTCATGTGCTGTGGTGGAGTTTCCACTCAGATATGATGCCACTGGCATGGAGATAACTTGAAACTCAGCAGCCAGACTTCCCAATGGTGTTTCCTTCTTTGGCGAATGCAGTCTTGCCACAGCTGCCTTTGCCTTGTTGAAGTCCAACTCTCAGAAACTGAAGACTGACTTTTAGGGCGATTCTTACAAGTCCAACTGTGGGAAGGGGGGAGAATAACAGCATTTCTCACTAAAAATTAGGGGGTTTAATCCAAGTGAGGGAGGGAAGGAGACACCAACGGTGGGAGGAGTAATCCTTTCTGATAAAGCTGACAAGGCATCTGAGAACTGAAGGTCTTTAATAACTTCCAGTTGTTAAGACATGACTTCACTCCTAGTTTAAAATTATCTTAAAGTATGGCTAAAAAGGGTAAGAGCACCAGGAAAAGATTCTGAGACTTCCCAGACCCACTAAGGTATAAATTATTTAACTAAGGGCTAAGTATAGTAGTCAGAGAGCCTGGAGAAAATGCCTGTCTGTCTCATTGTTTGGTAGGTTAGGTAAAGAGACTTCCTCTGTCAGCTAGAGGAATGTGAAATAAACCATTCTAATTTTGCTAGACATATGCTCTAAAGAGCATATAACTTGTTGTTTGTTTGTTTATTGTTTTTCTCCTTGTTTTGAAGCACAGGCAAGTACAAGGGCACGAGCTGATGGGGGACAATGGCATGAAAACCCAGACCATGGTGTGGCTCTGTCAACGGGCTTCCACGCACTGAACCCGCTAATTAAAACCAATCACCCAATATAGATAAATGTATTCTCTCTCATTTTACCAGCAAGGTAGTACGACATTAACTCACAGGCCTACTGGCACTGCACTCTACGGATCTTGGTTCTTTACACTGTGGCACAAAGCACTTTCTTTACCGGTGACGGAGCAGAGGAGACGCATTCTGAGAGTTGCCAACAATTCCTAGAAAGTGTTAGCAGTGGCTTCGCAAATGCAGTTCCACCAATCACAACTAGAATGATTTTGAGATAACCATTTACTTTAATTTAACACTAGCTTTAGGTCCTGACCAGTTGCCAGGACCAGTCACCTTTAGCCTGTACTAGAGTTCTGTGGGGACTGACCACGCTCACCAGGGCCAAAGTTGGGGGGCAGACATCAGTCCAGAGTTTGTGTTGTACAACTAGTCCTCATGTTCTTTGGCCACACTTCGCCAAGGGGCTTGTTGCCCACTCTCTCCCCTCAGAATTTTCTCCTTCCTTGATGATGTATGTTTCCCTTTCCACTCCTGTCCATTTCATTTTTTTTTGCTAACTTCCCTTTTTGCTTGAAAGTTCTTTCCAGCTCTCTTCCCTCAGCAGAGTCTCCCTCTTTCACCCCATGACTTCGACCACCACTTCTACACAGACGATGCCCCAACTCAGCTAATGAGCTTGTCCTACACATTAGCTGCTGTTTACACTTGCCTTCTGGAATCTATTTCACACATTCTTCAAATTAGACATGTCCCAAACTCCCTCCTCACCCCAAACTCCTCTGTTCTTTCCTATTACCTAACACAGTGATTGGCACCGTCCACACGTAAATCTCGTGTGTGGAAAAAAGCTGACATAGCAGGACCTGACACTGTTACCCTTAGAAATTCTTACTTACAAAGCTGGCTGGTGCCTGGGGACTTGGCCATCAAACAGTCCCCTACGCTGATATAAAACTTTCCCTAAACGATACTGGCTCAGTGTGCCTGCACTGTTTACACGGTGTGGTTTATGCTGAATGCCTGTTTTCCTCTGGAAGTCTGGAGTTTTGGTGACTGCTAGACAGAGGGTGCCTATGTGACCAGATCTCAGTTGAAAAGCCTGAGCGAGTCTCTGATGAGCATTCCCAGGAGGTAAGACTTCACAATGTCATCATACCTTGCTGCTGGAGGAATTAGGCTCGTCCTGTGACCCCACTGGTAGGACTCTCGAAAACTCACGCCCAATCTCTTCTATCTTCATTTCCCTTTCCCTTCGCTGATTTCGCTATATATCCTCTTGTGCAGATCACTGAACCTGGGGGTGGTCTTACAGTCCCCTGGCATACCTCAGTATGATTCCTAACTCTCCTTTCTTCTCCTTACTGTGTTCAATTAATCACCAAAACTATCATTAGATCTATCTGTTTTGAAAAACTTGCTCTGTATTCTCCACTGTTACTTCCTTCATGCTACAACTGTGACTCCATTCGGACACCACTCTCCGCCACTCTGCCACACTAAAACCAGCAAAACCCAAGGGCTGGAGGACAGCACCAAGCCAACACTATGGGGGAGGTGAGCTCTCGAACCCAGCTTCCTCAACTGCAAGAAGTGCCTCTTTCAGAGGGTTGTTGGCAGGTCTAAATGAGAAAATGCTTATGAGCTGTAAGATTATCTATGTAAATGCTTAGCATGAAACAATACTTCAACAAATGTTATCCGCTGTCTCTATTGTTATTGTTAATAATCTGCACACTCCATGTGTGAGGCTCAGCCTGTTCTGGCACCAAAGCCATTCTGTTAGGAGATGAGGGCCTCAGCTTCTCACTTCTATAATCTGCAGGGCGGGCCCACCCGGAAACACAGGCATCTCTGTCCGATTCCGAGCAGCCTAGAATTTGGGGTGCTGTTGCTCTCCGACTAGGTGTGCCGCTGTGGGGCAATGATGAGACAGAGCTGTCTTGTATTTGCAGAGGATGGGATGAAGAGGGGAGGCCAGGATGGCCATGGAGGTCTCCAGATTCCTGATGTTACCACTACAAATATTTGCTTCCTAAACAATAAGCAGTGCAAAACGACCAGCTATTTCAGAAGAAAAAGCCACTGTGAAGGACTGGAAAGCCAAGAGCATCACAATGAAAATAGAAATCAAGGCACTCTCTCCACCACACTCGAAATCAGTATGTGAGTGATGAATGTGTCAGTTAACTGGACGGGGGACCCTTTCACAAGCTACACGGGCAGACCTTGGAACCACTGCAGACCTTTCTGTTCAGACCACCCTGAGAAAGCGAGTTGTAATCTTTTTGCTGATGAAGAGTCTTGCCTTCCCTTGGTAAGAGACGCAGCCTCTGTGAAGTGCCACAGAATGAGGTATGCCTGCATCAAACCATCACGATGTACAAGTAAGAGTTTCTATTTTTAGTATATTCTGTGACTCCCAGGGATTTTTGCCTGAATAAAAAACCTTTTGGGATCATTACAAAAGTCATCCACAATAGAAATAATGAAATCATAGGTTCACAGGTAACATAAAGCTTACAGAGCTGAATCATTAACTCTAAAATTTCATTTTATTAAAAACCACAGAAATGACTTCTGATGAAAAACAAACAGGAAAGAGCAGCAAAGGCAAATGGGGAGTATATTAACTTTATTTTGAATTATAACAACCTGGAATATTTCATCAAACAAATGGACATAATGAAAAACTTTAGTGGTTCAATTAAGCAAACAATTTGCATAAGAATTGCCAGTTCCAAGTCTGAGAATGCAGAGCTCATTGAATTGTGAATTAGATTAACATAAAGTAAAAATCTACTTGTGTGCAAAATGAACGCCATCTAACGTTAAATAACAGACCTTTTCTCAGTCTTTGGTGATTGACTTACACAATCATATTACCTTCTATGCAGACCACAGCCTTCCACCCTAGAGACCTCTCACCGAGAAGAGGCCTCCATGCTGTTAAAGCTACCGGATTCATTTTTAATGCCCTAACGTTGAACATTACCCATATAAAATTATCTAATGGATGGGCTGAGGAAAATATATTTTAGTGAAAACAACATTACGTGTGTGATTTCACCCCATTTTGGACTTCTGGAACTTTGCTAGTAGTCCCTACAAAACTGTTGTGATTTTGATCAGTGGGGGCAGCCATTTTTGGCCTAAGCACTCCAACTAATGAAAAAACATATAAAACATTTAAGGCCACATTCTTTTCCTCTTCAAAATAAATATAGCTTTATGAAATTCCCACCGTGAGGGGAATGTATAACTGTACAATTTTGCTGAATAAAACAAAGTCAATGAGGACACTGGCACTGCCTTTCAGCGACTAAAATTTTTGTATACGGGCATTCTAGCAATACAGACAGCTGTCTAATTTTTCGTTCTGAAATGAGACTGCGGGCGTGCTGCCTTGCGAGTCAGGCTGCGGGTGTGTCTGGGGACTGGGGGTTGCCACTACTGGCTTTGCTGTGACACTGACTGAAATAAGCTGATTTTGGTTGACTGATTATTTTACTGATCATAACAAACTTTAAGAGAATGTCTTCTAATTTCAAAATTATACTCTATTATTTGCTGACTTAAAGAAACTACTTTTAGTGACACTGCAAAATGGTTTAAAAACCTTGGGGATTACATTTCCCTCCATGTTAGCACGTAGTCACACAGAGCACTGGCTGCAAACCGGAGCCGAACACAAATGAGAAAACGAAAGATGCGTTTTTCAGTAACAGAAACGCCGTCAGTGTCTAACACAGCAGGTTACAGACAGAAGGGTTGTTGATCTACATGTGTGAAGTTGGTAGGCACCAAATGAGGCAGGTGGATACCATTGGTTGTAAAGTGCATCAATTACAAATTTTGACACCCGTTCTCAAGGGAGTATTTCAATAAAACCCATGTTTCTTTCTTGGAATCAATCAACGCATGCACAGATGAACACTTACTAAGTACTAACAACAGTCCTTATTACTTATACCCTTCAATAGCGATAGTGACATATTGTACTTGCACACATCATGTTTATCCAAGGGCCGTGAAGTCACTGTATCAGGCAGTGTGATTCGGAAGCTCGAGATCCTGCAGCGCATTAAATCTCCTTAGTTATGGCACAGGAAGTAGATTCCCAGTAACAGAACCGGAGTAAAAGCTCCAAGAAACAAGCCTACATTTTGTGTCGTTTGTAACTTTCTGAATTTCCAAGTTTGCCACTTGTGCACCACCACACCCACACTACGGACAACGGGTAGAAATGAGTTTTACACGTTAGGAAGAAGGTGAGGATCAACTCACAAAATGAGCGCTTTGTCTTTTGAACAGTGCAACGGTCCATCTTTGAAAAGCACATGGAGGAATGTCAGAAATGGCTTTTTAATAATGCAACTTTACACTTCATTACGCTTAGTAACCATGGCTATAATCCTTGGGTAGAAGGAAACATTTGACACTGGAGTGACATACATGTTTGTGTGTAAAACAGAATGGAGGTACATATTTTAGCGCACTTACATTTAACACAAAAGCAGAAGTGCATTGATACACTGAAGCTTGGACTTTTAGTCTTTTAAAGGCTTACAATGTTTCTGTATTCTCATTTAAAGCTCTCAGAAGGTTTGACAATGAAGAGTTTAACTATTAATAATGACAGAAACCCAAGTTAGTACAGTTTAAAATGCGTTTCTGTGGGACCCGCGAAACCACCAGGCCCCGCCAGAGCGGGGTCATGGGCCAGTGCGAGGAGGAGAAGCCCGTGCAAAGGAGGGAAGGGGTCCCTGAGCTGCTCTGTTCTTGCTTCAGGGCTCGAAGCACAGCTCTTCTCAGGCAGGGACCAGGGCGGGCATTCAGAGCATTTTCTGTCTTAAAAGAATTTCCAACACTATTTGAAAGCAATTTCTAGCTGGACAATGTGGTTAAGATTTCTACCTTTCAGTCAAATACGCATCTAAGTTAGCTCTTCCTGTGTCCTTGTTTACTTCGGAGGAGGCGCAATATGCGCTCATTTTGGGTTAGTTCTGCAGGAAGTTTATTGGCCTGAAAGGAGATAAGGTAGGCATTAGTGAATTCCTGTAGTTGGTGTGGTTTTAGGGGCTCCACAGGGCGGGGCTGTGACCCATTCTTGCTTCTCCACTGGTGAAGAACCCTATTGGACTCTCTATTTTGTATCAAGCCATTCAAGGTCTCTTTGAAATGTAAAAATATCACCAGTTATTTTCTTCCCTCTTTGTTAGGGTTATTGCTCTATCTAGTCGTACCTCTTACTAGGCTGTAACCTCCTGGATGCCAGGGTCTGTGTCTTATTCATCCGTGTGTTCTCATTTCCAGCACAGTGCCTAGCGTATCTATGGTATGTGCTCAAGAAATACCGGTAACATTAAATCTGACACCTTATATTTAACTAGTTTATTATGTGAGGCAGGCTGTGTGACAGGAACTGAGATTCAGGACAGGTGTCTTTTCATGAGAAGGTGGCAGAGCAGCTTCGGAGGCCACTACTCCCCCCATTACCTGTCTCACTGTACATCCTTTCTTTTCATAGCACTGCTGAGATGCACATTCCTCATGCATTTATTTAGTGAGCATGTCCCCACCACATGCAATAAATGTATGGGGTGGTGGTTCTCACACTTTTTAATCTCAGGATCTTTTCACACTCTTAAAAATTATTGAGGACCCCAGTGAGCTTCTGTTGTTAACCTGTTTGGAACAAAAACTGAAAAAAAATTAAAATATGTTTGTAATTTATTAAAATAACCAACCCATAACAGGTTAACATAAATGAATATTTATGAAAAATAACCAAATTTTCAAAAACACAGTTAGTGAGAAGAGTGACACTGTTAATAGTTTTTCATATTTCTGTAATGCTTATTAGAAGACAATTGGATTCTCCTATTTGCTTCTGTATCCAATCTACTGTGATATGTTGCTTTGCTTTGGTCTGAAGCATAGGAAGAAAACTCAGCTCACACGGGTAAGTCAGAAAAGAGAGGAGTCCTTTAACCGCCCTTCAGATCACTGTAGATATTCTCATTTGATGCCACATTGACACAGGACAAGGGGTAGTTGCCTAAAGGTAATTGCAATGTGGAATCTGAAACTGTATCAATGAACTTTTCATATTCTGTTACATTAAAATCCATAGGTCTATCTAGGTAAAGGCGAATTTTTTTTTTTGCCCATGCATGATTTATAACCTCATACACTGGTCAGTTAGAAAATATTAGTTCACTGGCTTGTACAGTGCTTCCAAATGTTGACACGTTTCATTACTTAATACCAAAAGGTCACATTCATCAGTATTACCTCAGATTCAACGACAATAGAAACAAGCCTTTAAGTGTTACGAAGCTGTTAAGCTCATTCCTCCTGTCTCCCGGTTGACCCCCCCACCCTGAATTCTCAGGCTGCTGAGGCTGTGAAACTGAGGAGTACCTAGGCTAGCCCCTGATGGCCATCTTACCCATCACAGAGCAGGACCACAGGCCACATTCACTGCAGGACAGCAGCAAGCCGCTCTACTGCCCACTGCTCCTGGGAGATGTGTTCTGTGTCCTCAGCTGGGGGAATCGGGAACACAGGACCCCTGCACCCATGGGGGTGGCTATAGCGTGGGGGCGGCTATTGGGGCCACCGGTTACCCTCTCCTCAGACATCTGCCTCAAAGCTACATATTCAAGTAGCTCTAGGGAGGGTCCAAAGCCCAGCACTCTGGTCACTGGAAAGTCCCCATAGCCAGCACCGAAGAGATCCCAGGAAACACAAGGACTTGCATTATTCAGTTTCTATATACAGGCACTAATGTTTTCCCCTCGCCTCAATCCAGTGCTGGATGGACCAGCAACCAAGACTACCTCTTTTAGGATGTCTGTGTCCACGGTCTAAAGATAAGACAGCAATTGCATTTCAGCTGCCTTATCACTCAGCCAAGCCCGCTAATGGAAAACAAATCTAAGTAACCCAGGAAGAGATAAGCAGAAAGGCTGTCTTCAAACAGCCCCATGGTAGGAACGAAGAAATAATAATTCTACATATTAAGTGCAGTGGAAGAGGGCCTTGGCATGTTGTTTAACTGTACTTCTTAACAGCTTCTTTTCAAAATGTCATGATGTACTCCATGTTTTTGTTCTTATTAATAAAATCTAACATAGCAACTGATGCTTATAAAAATTCAAATAACAGATACATATAAAATAAACATTGCTTTTCATATGTTACCCTATTAATAAGCCCCACCTCACCTCCTCCTTCCATACTTAGCAGTTGGGGAGCTTTCTTGAGGGGGGCCTGGCTGTAGGCTTCAGCCCCATCCCCACCCCGTCTGCTCATTTGACTGCTCCCACAGATGCTGAAGAAGAGGAAATACAATGACATTTTTTTCCCTATGGCTACTGTGTATCTTCCACTCCCAAATCTGGACTAATTGTAAACTAAAGATTTTGAGCTATAAAAAATACGGGCTGGTTTTGTAACAGTGGCACGAAGCCCTGTTAACAAAACAAAAGTAACCCTTTCCCCATGTGGACACCAAACAGAGCACTAGCAATTCTCAACACGTGAACATCCGACTCCTGGAGGATGGAGACAAACCACACAGCGCCGACATTTTTAGGACACTTCTTTGATGACAGAACACTCATGACCCTACTCCCCACACTACTGTCTCTCTGCACCACCGTCAGCTGAAAATCCACGGACGATACAGGATTTCAGTGTCATCCTCTGGGTCTACACGTACGGCTCCCTCACAACCTAATGACAACCTTGCATGCCATTACTATGCTGAAGTCGGAGGATAGTGATGGGAGCCAGAGAAATTGCCTTGGTTACGGTAGACACTGCTGTATCTGTTTACACAGGTGCCTAATGGAGCTAAAAGATGCATAAGGTAAGGCCAGTACCTTGTTTCTCAGGGCGGGGTCTGCCCCTGCTTCCAGGAGCAGCGAGACTGTTTTAATGTTCCCGCTGAGCACTGCTGCATGGAGGGCCGACGTCCCATTCTAAGAGAAAACAACAATGTGTATCAGGAGTGAGCTCACAGCCAGCAGCACTCAGCTTGGCTGTCAGAATAAACCAGCCCGAGTGATGAAACTGTAACGTGGGAGCCTTCCTCTCCCTTATGTTCGAAGTCACATCAGTATCTGCTATAGCGTCCTCAGGTAGACAGTAGCTGGTCAGTGTACACAGTGCCAGTGTTCTTCTGCAGGGGCAATAGGGAATCTGCCCTAGGGTGCATGTGACCTCATGATCACTGCTCAGTTTTATAACACATTAGAACTTGCTGTGGAAAAACCAGCAATACTCGGTCAAACACATCTTTCCTACATATAAAGACTGTGCTTTTGGTGTGTCATTTTGAGCAAGACTGGAGGAATGGCTGACTAGCCAATGGGCTGACCTGCTACATGCGCCCTGCTCACCTGGGTAGGCAGGAAAGCAACTGTGGAGTTACAGGGCATGAGAGTAAGGGGATGTGGGGTGAAGAGCATCCCTGAGCCCTGAGTTGGAGCATTTCGGAGCATAGAAGGGCCTTGTGGATAAGTTGCTGACATTTCCTGAAATTCACTACAAATATTTATTGAAAGAAGGAAGTGGCTGTGGGCAACCATGTAGGCAGATTATGGAAGGGGAGAGAAGAGAATATCAAACCTGATATACGATGATAATCATACAACATCTATTACAAAAGATACATAGATCTTTGTATAGCACCTAACACAAGCTTAGTTTCCAAACTAACTAATTATAATAAAAAACACTTTCTTATTTTGTAAAAGAGCAAAATATCATGCCCAGAGAAAAACTCCAGCAAAGTAGCATTTTTTTGGTACTTGCTTTGTAATATGCAGGGTATTTCACTAATCTGGTAACATTTCACTTATATAAATCTTAACCAACCTATCCATTGCCCCTATGTGCAACATGGCCAAAAACCAAAACCAGGCCAAAAAGAGCTGTTTGAAATAAGACTGGATATTGAAAAGTCCATTTCTGAAGCTCATTTCTTTTATTTATAGGAAGTTCACTTTCACAGACTATTCTTACTTTACAAACATTATTAACAAGTGCAGTTTTCTGGCTTCCAAGCTTATGGAAGATCAGAAGTAGCTCACTGGGGCAGAGGAGAGGAGGCAGCACCCTGACAACAGCTGACAGCAGGAATGGAGCCTAGAGATATAAAGATCAGAACCAGAAAATTCAAAATGCCTCTGGGGCCACTCAAGGGCAGGAAGACTTCATACACATCAACAAACCCCGAGGGTGTGGTTCAGAAAGTGCTAAGCCACCGTCCAAGTTCAGGACAGGCTCAGTGTCCTCTATTTAAGAAAACAGAAGAGCGTATACCAGGGGTCAGCAAACTACGGTCCGTGGGCCAAGTCTAACCTGCTGCCTGCTTTTCTATGTCCTGGCAAGCTAAGAATTTTTAAAAACCAAATGAAGAAAAATATTTTGTAATGTGTCAATAGTAGATTCTAGAAACACAATGTCCATAAATAAAGTTTCACTGGAATGCAGCCACACCGTTTTTTACAAGATATTTTTCTGTGTCTGATTTTGTGCTACACTGGGTCTGTCGAGCAGTTGCACCGAAGACTGTACGGCCTGCAAAGTCTAAAATATTCACTGCCTGACCCTTTGTGGAAAAAGATCGCCAACCCTCGTATAGACTGTGGTTTAGAAAGACTTTAATCCCAGCCATTAAGACTGAAGAGCTGTGGGGCTCTGCCTTCGGGAAGACCCAGCTCCCCAGGGTGACGCATTCTCTGAGGTGTCCAGATGCTGGAGGCTGGTTTCATTTCACCCACGCCAACGGTGTGGTTCTTTGCTCCAGAGAATGAAGAGAAGGAACATGAACATGTGTCCCCTGTGTTTTGTGGGACAAATATCATGTGTTTTAGGATTTGTGGATGCATCAGATCCTAAAACAAACCCTCCCATGACATACCCTCATGGTTGACTTTCCAACGTAGCAATTTCACTACTGTTGTCTATTATTTTTTTTTCTGAAAAACGAGGTACTGACATACTCTGGTTTATTCTTTTTACCACCTTCTCATTTTTACCAGTACCCACAAATCTCCAACATGAAGAAGCTGTAGGTATGTTTTCTCAAGCATACAACTAACCATGTGAATTATACCCAGATTCTACCACAGTCCCAAGTATAGAACTCTGAATTTCTAATTTCATCCTTTTACAAGATTGGCAAAATTTCACTTTAGAGCTTACCTTCAAAATACCAAGGGTAGGTGAGAATTTCAGCAACTCCTCTATAACGTCATTATACCCTTGGTTGGCTGCTTTCAGTAACGCTGTCGTTCCATCCTTGGCAGACAGGAAAACAAAAGTTGCCCATTAACAGTTTGTGTGTGTTGGCTGAAAACTGAACTGTGAGTTGAGAACTAGGAATAAGCACAGACTTGCCCTGTCTCTTAATCTAAGAGCATTTTAGAGCACATTAAACAGTTAACTCTGTGTAAGAGTACCAGGCACAATAGGTGACTTCCTATATTATCTTAGGACCCTGCCATTCGGGAACTCACACTCTTCCAGTCACTTAGAATACTAGGTAAGGCTGGGGCTGGTGTAGCTCAGTGGATTGAGCATAGGCCTGGGAACCAAAGGATCGCGGTTCTCTGGTTTCAATTCCCAGCCAGGGCACATGCCTGGGTTGCAGGCCAGTTCCCAGGGGCGGGGATGCACAAGAGGCAACCATACATTGATATTTCTCTCCCTCTCTCCTTCCCCTCCCCTCTAAAGATAAATGAATAAAATCTTTAAAAAAAAAAAGAATGCTAGATCAGGGAAAGGGTAATTTAAAGAGCATATTTTTAGGACATAAATGGACTAAAGAGGCATTCTCTGCATTCATGACTTAGCAGAAGTTAATTGTTGAACTGTTTGCATTGATTTAAAGAATCCTTGAACTGTAGTGAGTATTCTAAAATTTTAAGTGTTTTTCATTTTGTTTTCTCTCACAAGTAACTTTGCTCTAATCTGCCCTCAGTTATCCATTTGCTTGTGGTGGTAGAGGTGGGGGCAGAGGAGGAAGAGGATAGATAAATGGAAATCTCTTTTAAAAAAAAAGAATGCAAAAACATGTTCAAACATTAACATTCCACTTCTGCCATCACTTTTTGGCCTCTCCGAGAAGAGATTTTCCAAATGCTTTTCTCTCTCACTTTAACACAGCAAGTGCTGTGTTTGGGGGCTGCGGCTCACAGAACCCTCCTGTAGTAAAGGAAAGACCCCACCCACCCAGCGCCAACGGCTCAGCTAGAGGCAGGAAGAAAGAATGGGAAAGAGGATTTTTCTTTTCTGGCTTCAGGGTCTGTGGGAAGAAGAAAAAGGGAGTGAGAGGGGAAATGAAGTGTCCAGGAATATGCCCTCTGACTTCCTCTTTATGAGCTCTGACTTGGAAAGGGAAGGTGGGTCACATAGTAGAACACCAAGGACAAAAGTCCAGACACTATGGAAGGATGGAAGGATGGAAGGATGGAAGGAAGAAAAGAAGGAAGGAAGGAAGGAAGGAAGTTGCTCTGAATTCCTATGGGGCATGGCCTGCTGTGGGACACACGGAGGCAGTTAGGTGACACTAGCAAAGGTTAAGTGGGGGCCAACAAGGGATGCGGAGCAGGAGCCTGTTACTGGGGGAACCGGGAGAGGCGGGCGCAGCCTGGAGCACTGCAGGACCCCAAACCACAGACACCCCACCTCCACACTCGGCCAGCTGCACTGTGGCCCAGTGCCAGCAGGAAGTGCAGTGGCAGCTGTCCATGCAGCCGCCAGGGACATTCCTCAAGGAAAGCCCCAGGCCCAGGCTCTTACATCCCCCACCCTGCAGTTTATCCCCAAGTCTGCTGGGGGGTTGGGGTGGGGGACAAGCATGTCCAAGCAATTACACAGTTTTTCCCTTAGACAGACTGAGCAGCACTTGCTAAGTTTCAGTGGATTCATACTTTTCCTTTGTTTTCCCACTAAACAGCAGGTGGAGGTTGAGAGAAAACCCAGCTCAGTTACAGACCAAGCTGAGTTCAATTTCAGAGCTTCAGTGCACGTGTTGTCGCTCAAACTCACATTGCGGGCAGCATCGCGTTCGGCTCCACGCAGCAGCATCACCCTCACCACGTCACTGTGGCCCATCTGAGACGCGATCCACAGCGGCGCCGTCCCGTCCTGCGGCAAGAGCACACCTGGGACCCCAGCAGACCACAAAGCACCCACAGGGCAGCAAGTTAACACTCTGGAAGAACTCCTCCCCAACAAATGAAGAGGGTGATTTCAACCCAGTCACGCAGACCAGCAACTGGCAGTACCTGGACTGCCTGGGTAACTGCCAAGGCTTGGTTTCAGCTGATAAAACAGCCATGTTATGGAAGGATCTGTCACCACAGAGAGTGGCAGAATTAAGTGTGAGGAGCCCGGGTAGGAGAAGCCAGTCTGTCTTAACTTCCCCTGGGACTGGTGCCCTTCAGTTCCACAGAAGAGCAAGGTGGGCTCCGAGGGTTGGACAACGACTCTTCTCCCAGCCCTCTATTCTCGTGTCCCGAATTCGCCAGGCCACATAATTTTTAGGGATATTGTCTCTTCTGCGAGGTGCTCCGCAGTAGCTAGTTATAGTGGGAGGACATTTGGGGTAATACTTCCTGTGTGTCATTCCCCCAGTGACCCTTTTCCTGTGAACACCAGGCCAGGAGGCTGAGCTGCACCACTCAGAAAAGCAAAACAGCCTTGGGACAGAGACAGCCTTGACAGCAGGGTGGTTCCTGCCGGACAGAAAGGAAAATAGGAACCCCTTCTCTGCTAGCTGAATGCACTAGAGAGGAAGGGTGGAGGGGCTCGGGTCTGGGAGGGTCCACGTGTCCCCTCTCCCACTGCCCAGGGGGTGAATCTGGGTTGGGTAAGCTAGGGGTGGTAGGAACACCCAGATAAATTATGGTGAATTGCAGTTAGGGAAGGACTTTTCTCCAGTTCTTGGGATAGAACCCAGAAAGCTACAGGTCCCTTATAGAAGTTCTGCACTGTGGCTGGTGCTCGAGTCTCCCAATGGCTGTGGGAGTCGTCTGCACCCCAGTACTCCTGGTCCACATCCGCGGGGAAGCTGGGCGCCCAGGGATCCCTGCCTGCCTGTGGGAAATTGGAAGGGCTAGGTAAACAGTGGCCTGGAGTACACCTGGAGCTTGGAAGATAAAACCACGGAATGTCTTGGTCTCACCAACAGAGATGTCGGCAGGGCCAGTATGTGGTGGGACCCACACAGGAGGCTCAGGGACTGGAGGCTGGTCAAGCCAGCACAAGATACGAGCATCCCCACCCCTACCCCAACGCCAGATGACAGTTTTACCTCTGAGTAGGGCAAGAGGAGGGAGGGGGATTCAGAACTGACTAACAACCTCTGGGGTAATTAAGATAATATGGCCCAAAGAGGCTGTTTTGGTCAGATAAGACTGACTTACTCATCAGTGAGAATAGGGGCTGAAAAAACAAGATGATTCAGTTACAGGATACGAGGTTTCATTTTTTCTGCTGGACTGTGCAGTTTCAACGCCAGTGTCCCAGTCACAGCAAGCACAGGATCGTTGCCTAGTGCTGTCCTGGCAGAGGACAAGGGTGTGTGAGCAGGGCAGGGGGTGTTGGTAAACCACGAGCCTAGGGGGTCTGTGGGCACTGGGGACACAGCAGGAGGACAGTGGCACCTCGATGTCTTGGGAAAGAGCAGCTGGAAGAGATCTGGAGACACCCTTTCCCTACTTCATCCTTGTACAAGGACCTCTGAGAAACAGGCTTCGATCTTCGATCTGAGTATCATTAGCAACGTTAAGTACATCCTTAATTCGTACTTTTAGTTTACAAAGCACTTCTCCATTCATTATTTAATTGGGTTCTCCCAATTTAGGAGACCCTTCCATTCACTCAACAACCCAACAATTATTAATCATCTGCTTAGTCTCAGGCAAAGTACTAAAAATAAGACATGATCCCTGTCATCAAAGGAACTAAGTCTAGTGGAGAAGAGACACGGAATTTCAGTACGATTGCAGGAAAATGCCCCTGATGAACCAGGAAAGGGGCCCACTTACTGGATGGGGATTACAGAGTCAGCTTCACAGATGGGGTGCTGGTCTCTGAGCTGAGTCCTGAATGAGGACTAGGATTTTGCCAGGGGGGGCGAGGGGAAAGGAAATTCCACGTAGATAGAAGAACATTTACAGCACAGTGGCTTGGACAGGAGTGGCTGGTTCGGCAGGTGAGAAATCCAGCAGGCATGACTCAAGGGGTGTGGTTGGGGCCCTGGGAGGCAGGAGAGGGGGTCTGGCTCCACAAAGGGTTTTCCAGGCTCAGGGGCTGACGCACTTCTCCCTTCTCACCTGCTCTGGGTTCACTTGTTCTTTGTTGAGATCGACACCAGAGGGCAGCCAAGGAAAGGCTGTCAGGGGCCTGCTGGGTGCTTTTCTGAAGGCTTGTTTTTACTAAAATTCTATTAATTGACACTAATATGTAGAAAAGTGCTGAGAAGTGCTATATTGGGAACAACTATTAATATCATAACAGTAATGGTAACACTCAATTATCACCTTAATTGCAATAGTCCTGGTAGGTGGAAAAAGATGTCACCATTTCCTGGTTGACCCTAGGCAAATTCCTATTCTGTTTCTGTTTGTTTTCACAAAAACATTAGCCTCACAGAGATTCTCATGAATGAGGAAACATATAGACAGGTGCTGAGTACAAGTACAGGCTAACAAATCCTTAGAAAATGGTAACTAAGCCCTGGCTGGTGTAGCTCAGTGGATTCAGTGCAGGCCTGTGAACCAAAGGGTTGCCAGTTCAATTCCCAGTCAGGGCACAAGCCTGAGTTGTGGGCCAAGTCCCCAGTAGCGGGTGTGTGAGAGGCAACCACACACTTATGTTTCTCTCTCTCTTTCTCTTTCTCTTCCCCTCTCTCTAAAAATAAGTAAATAAAATCTTTTTAAAAATGGTAACTGAATCTGAATATTATTTATCATGAAAAACAGTAAGCACCTTAATTTGTAATTTGTTTACAAAGCACCTCCATATGTTTTATTGAGTTTGATTCCTCCACTTTCCCCATGAGATAACAGATTAGCCGGCAGGAACAATTGGTATAATGAGATTTGGGGACACCTGTGTATTTCATTACTGGTGATAATGTCTCCAAATCTGGTTTTCGAACCCAGGGAGCTGAATATGAGTTACAGCATTATACCAAATCAAATTATGTATAAGTTGATTATCTAGTTTATGAATCAGAGAGGTTTTCCTCTTCTGTATACCTCACGTTCTTTTTTTTCTTAATTTGTCCTTATAGCGGTAAGAATGTGACGATGACTTTACAACAAAAATGGTGGAAACTAGGTCACTTTAGCTCCTTTTTGTAGAGTTGTGGAGAGAACTGGAGTAGAAAACAGCATCAAAAGTATTTATATAAGTTTTTGAATACTTCTTGACAAAAATATATAACTTCAAAGTACATTAAGCAAAAGAAATCACCATGAAGTGGAAGTCATAACATGTAAAGCACTCATTTTCTTTTATTAATATATTTTTAAAAGATTTTATTTATTTATCTTTAGAGGGGAAGGGAAGGAGAGAGGGAGAGAAATATCAATGTGTGGTTGCCTCTCATGCGTCCCCTGCTGGGAACTGCCCTGCAACCCAGGCATGTGCCCTGACTGGGAATCGAACCACGATCACCTGGTTTGCAGGCCCGCACTCAATCCACTGAGCTATGCCAGCCAGGGCTGTAAAGCACTTTTTTTAATAAAAAGAAAAGAGAACATTTAGCTTGAGGAAGGTAAGATTCATGTGGTTATGAGAGAAGTCATCTACTCTCCATGTACAAACCAAGTGGAAAATGATTCGACTCACTCTGCACACCAAGGAAGAAGACTGAGGGGTGAGAACTACAGGGGGACTTCGGCTCAGTGTAAGGGGAATGGAAATGGGGGCGGTTAAAGAATAAGGAAATGGCTTTTATATCCGAAATGTAAAGGCCCTGAAGGGTGTTCCTAACATCCTCCTTCTGCTTTCTGCAGGAAATGTCTGACCCCACATGCAACTTTCAGGAAAACAACATTGGGTCAAATGCTGAACTTAGACTAACATTGTTTCTCGTTGAGAAATATTTCAATACTGTCTTTTCTGTGAAAAATGCCAATGTTGTAGAGAAAATTACATGTTTCATCCTTTAAAAAGTAGATTTGACTTATTTCAACTCTGCTTGGTGAGGTAAAAAGAATAAAAAGAATAGAAAAATGAGTTTTTAGATTGACTGTGGATTTAAATGATCTCTGTGACTCTTAACCTCTCTGTCTAAAAGCAGCTCAGCCCTGACCTGCAGGGCTCGGTTGGTCGGGCGTTGCCCAGCAACATGGTTTCCATTGGGGGCAGGGCAGGTACGAGAAGGCAGCTAAGCAATGTTTCTCTCCCACATCTGTTTCTCCCCAACCCTCCCTCTCTAAAAATTAATGAAATCTTTAAAAAAATAAAACAACTTAGAAGGAAATTTTTTTCAAGTTTCAAATTAAGAACTTAGTATTTCCAAAATCTGCTTGTGGCTAGCTTTGTAATGATCACTTCCTCTCACAAAAGTACTAAATAGGTTTTCAGCTAATGTGTCAGTGACAGAGTTACAGGGAAAGCCATTCTGCTACTGTTCAGATTCCAGCAGCTCCGATCAAGTGTCAGCTGAATAATTTCAAGGCAACTTTGTTAATATCCTGTCACACGTGCTATAAAATATCACAACTCCATAGGATGGCAATGCAAATACTGTTCATAAGATTTATCTACAAATATAAAGAGACTCAACCAGGTAAGTATCTTTGCCCTTTTTTTGCAAGTTCAAAAATTTTCTGACAATGTGTCAACTGAGATTTCAGGATAAAACATTAGTTTCCAAATGTCCTACCTATATAATATTCTACCATGTGCAGAACATTTTAATTTTTTAAAATTTATTTTTAGAATGGGAGGAAGGGAGGGAAGTGAGGGAGAGAGGGAGAAGGGGAGGGGAGAGAGAGAGAAAGAAACATCAGTTTGTTGTTTCACTTATTTATGCATTCACTGGTTGATTCTTGTATGTGCCCTGACTGGGGATTGAACTTGCAACCTTGGCGTATAGGGATGACACTCTAACCAACTGAGCTACCTGGCTAGGGTATGCAGGGCATTTTAATGGAAATTTTAAATTACACCTTTTTTTTTAACCTCCTCATAACTTGTGACAAAGTCAGCCAGGACTGATACCACTTTTGCCACATTTATGACACTACCTGTTTTATTGGAACGGAATTAAATATGCAGTTTACTCTCTGAGAGAAGACAGAATTTGGACTAGTCTGACCTAGTTAGAGAACCTCTTGTTTATAAGGTCATGGCAGGTAGTAAAAAGACCATGGCTTTTACAGGTAAGTGGTACCTGTGGGGTACAGAGGGTACAGTGAGAGTAGTATATACTCCATGAAAAGGAAAAATTCTGTCACTCCTCCTCCCACCCCTCACCCCCAAGCAATTTTTATGTTATAAAGCACCCTGTTCCCGAATAACAATCTTCTCAAAGCTGGGCTCTCAAAATTCTGAACAATGGCCTTAGATAGTCTTTGGCAGGGCATGTCACTTGCTCCTCGACCCGAGGGCAGAGCCCTCCCACTCTCAGGCCAGGTCACCCACTTTGGCCAGGCCATCCTCACTTCTGAGGAATGGAAAACACTGTGCTATGCTGTGGCTCCCACTGCCATGTTGGTTCACCTGTAACTTCTGGGTTTCAATGTCGTCACCACATGACCGAATTTAGGTTTAAATGTACACAATCAAGGCAGCCTTCGAAATATAACCTCACATCAACATGACTTTTACAAACAATTCCTTAGGCATATGAATAATACAATGTATTTTACAAATAGGTTTGTCAAAACACCAGAAGTTATTTTAGAAGGATGTACAGAGAGAGACACACACACACAGATAAACAGACTGACTTGATAATCTCTTATTTCTAAATTCACAGTGGCATCCTCAATAATAACCTCTAAATCAAACTTACCCAATCTAAATATAACCAATTATTTTAATTAGTAAAATGAGGCCTCTGGTTAAGAATAAATCAACAATTTCAAAATAGGAAAGACCAACAAGAAATCTTAAATTCAAATCCCCAAATGTCAATTCCAGCAGGAACTTTTCGGAAAGTTTCATTTTCCAGAACTATTCCTGAGGCTATCTAAACCTAAAAATATCTTTAAAATGCTAAAAATATAATCTTACATTCATAGCAGTGTCTGGCACATGTTAAGTTCTCAAGAAATACTGACTAAACACTAAATAAAGCAATCATCAGAAATGGGGGAGCTTGAAGGGATCATCAGGATCATCCTGTCCAGCCTCCTACATTTCAGATGTCCAGAGAGGCTGATTCATTTCCTCAAAACCACACAGCTAGTTATTGGCAGAGCTGGATCCAGAACTCAGGATTCCTGATCTCAAACCCACTTTGCCCAATGGCTTTCTTTTCATGGGTTCCTCCTACACCTGGACTTTTATAGTCTGAAAAAACTTGTGGTCAAGAACTTCGACCAGCCTTAAGGTTCCCATAGCTATTCATCACGTAAGCACACAGGCACTGTCAAAGCAGGTCACAGTACAGTGGGAACCTGCCTGGGGCTCATTTATTGGTAAGAAATAGGTTTGACTTTTCCTAGCAAACTACCTTTAAAATAAAGTTACCTTAACCTGAAATGTTCTATTAAAAACAAATTAATTAGAGCAGAAATCGTTCCTATGTAAGAGAAGCTATAATGCCTTATATTTGGATGGTTTTTCACCATTTCTAAGTGAGGCCTGTATTACCTTGCATTCTGTTCCTTTAAGTATCAATTAACTGGCTTACCAGGTGTTGGTAAATGAAGCCTTAATAGCATTATAAACGTGAGAGATGAAGGTGTGGAACCTGCTAAAGACTGCAGTGCCTCCTCTGCCTGGTGAGAGAAGTGGGGGTAGGAGGTAAGGCAGCACACTGGTGGAGGGGCTGGGCCGGGGCAAGGCTACCTGGCGCTCCTCTGTTTCCCTATGTCCCAGGTTCGCCTACTCTCGTTACCCCAGAGCAGCCACAATTTATTTGAACAGGAGGTGGCAGAGTGTGTACTTGACCTCAGATACCAAACACCCAAGTTTTAAAAATAGTAAAAGGTGATGTCACCCTGATTTCAGGAAAGCCCAAAGCAAAGACCAAAAGAAACCCTAATCAAAGATTAACCTGTATCACAGAAGCAAAAGGATTTAAAGACACTCAGAGCTGACGGGCTGCCCAGGAGAATGCTGCTGCAGGGGAGCTGGCCCTCCCACCCAGCACTCTGTGCACCCGGGTATTACCTGCCTCGGCTGGTTGACCTTAGCTCCTGAAGACAACAGTAATCGAGTAACATCCAAGTAACCGCCTTGGGCGGCCAGGAAGAGTGCAGTAGCTCCATCCTGGGAGACAGCGAAGTTAATGTGTTAAAAGAATCATCTTTCACATTTATTTTAAAAGAAATGATCTTTTAAGTTACATATATTCAACACAATTATCCATTTCCACCCCCCTTTCATATGTGTAGTTAATGTTTTATTTTTGAAGAATGCTTCTAAAAGATTGCACAAAGTTAGACTGAAAGGTAAAGTTTAAAATAGACAGTATTTTTTAAAGTTTATTTATTTATTTTTAGACAGAGGGGAAGGGAAGGAGAAAGGCAGGGAGAGAAACATCAATGTGTGGTTGCCTCTTGTGTGCCCCCTACTCGGGACCTGGCCTTCAACCCGGGCATGTGCCCTGACTGGGAATCGAACCAGCAACCCTTTGGTTCACAGGCCTGCCCTCAATCCACTGAGCTACACCAGCCAGTGGAGTAGCCAGGGCTACTCCACCAGCCAGGGCTAAAATAGACAGTTTTATAAGGATAAGTTATGATGTATATAATGACTTCACAAAATTGATCCTAGAGCTTATGGTGCATCTGGTTGGTGGTAGCATCTAGGTTTTCTGAATATCGAGCCACATTTTCNGGAAGGAGAAAGGCAGGGAGAGAAACATCAATGTGTGGTTGCCTCTTGTGTGCCCCCTACTCGGGACCTGGCCTGCAACCTGGGCATGTGCCCTGACTGGGAATCGAACCGGCAACCCTTTGGTTCACAGGCCTGCCCTCAATCCACTGAGCTACACCAGCCAGGGCTAAAATAGACAGTTTTATAAGGATAAGTTATGATGTATATAATGACTTCACAAAATTGATCCTAGAGCTTATGGTGCATCTGGTTGGTGGTAGCATCTAGGTTTTCTGAATATTGAGTCACATTTTCCTCTTGTGTGTATAGACTTCTCATTGGCTGCTTTCTGCTTTAGTTGCATAATCTGAGTCCATCCACATTTTAATTAGATTTAAAAATACATTCATTTAATGCAATTTTCCATTTCAACCCTTCTGTCCGTTTAAAAGCAGGGCCTTGGTTAAAAAACAAACACAAAGTCGTCTACAACTCCGGTCAGCATGGCAGCGCAGGAGACATGGCTCCCCTCTTCACACTACCGCGTCAAAACTACAACTAGAATTCAGAAAAACAGAAATCAGAAATCGAGTTCGGAATTAAAGAAACCACAACCACGCAGACTGGTTGGAGGAGTGCAAACATGGAATGGGCTGATCACACACCCATTTTTTGGTGGATAAAAATTCAGATTTGGAAGGGATATCATGGGAGTGAGGGCCCCCATCCCAGGGCTCCTGGTGCCAAGAAGATGAGTCCCCACAACTTCTGGCTGCAAAAACCAGTAGGAATTGAGTCGGTGGAAGAAACTCCTAGAGCCCCAAGCAGTTCCTCTTAAAGAAGCCATACACAGACTCACCTACTCAAACTCACTCCCTCTGACCTCCAGCAACTTAGAGGTCAGAGGGAGCAGCTTGAAAGGCACCAGTGGCATATAGGGAGAGACTGAAGTGTCTGGCATTGAGGAGAGCAGAGGCCATAGTCCCTTTGCTAAAGACCCCCCACCCTGCCACCAGAGCCAGCAAGCTGGTATCATATCTGAGCCTCCATCCACCTTGCTAACACTGTTTGACCTGCCTTAGGGATCCCCAGAGACTCTGTCACACCCAATTTATGAATGGCTGGTCTCGGCTCATGCCTCACCACTTCCTAAATCCTCTGGAATAAGCAACAGCTGGCCTTACTGAACCTCAGGCCCAGCACTGATTCACAGCTTGACTTGCCTAGATATCTACATGCCCAGTACAAGTAGCAGCCATCTCAGCAACTTTATAGCTCAGGCAGGGTGGCCCCAGGCAAAACACAGGAAGGGGCTGACCTTGGCCTGCATCACTCAGGAAACCCCAGGGCCAGCACACCCAGTGGATAGCTACAGACCACCTCAGAGCACCACCAGCTTGCCCCTGCACAGAAGATCCTCCACAGAGGGTGGAGGTTGGTGGTCAGTGGTCACAGCCAGTCCTTATAGCTGACTACCCTGGGTAAATCCCTACAATTGATCTGCCAATAGCAACCAAGGCTCAACTACAAAAGGAGGGTGTACTTAGTTCACACAAAGTACCCGGCTTGGGTGATAGGGGAGGCTGTGCCACTGGACCCCACAGGACACCTACTACATTAGGCCACACTACCGAGATGGGGAGTCAAAGCAGCTCTACCTAATACATAGAAATACATTTCTTTCTAATACATAGAAAGAAACACAGGGAAGCTGCCAAGACAAGGAAACAAAGAAACATAGCCCAAATGAAAGAATAGATCAAAACTCCAGAAAAAGAGCTAAATGAAATGGAGATAAGCAATCCATTAGATGCAGAGTTCAAAACACTGGTTATAAGGATGTCCAAGGAACTTAGTGAGGACCTCAGCAGCATAAAATAGATCCAGTCAGAAACAAAGCATACAATAAAGAACCATTGGTGAAGCTGAGATTCAAATCAATGATTTGGAACATAAGGAAGCAAAAAACAGCAAATCAGAATGACAAGAAGAAGAGAAGAATCCCAAAACATAAGTACAGTATAAGCAGCCTCTGGAACAACTTCAAGAGGTCAACATTCACATCATAGGGGTGCCAGGAGGAGAAAAGAAAGCAAGAAATTGGAAATCTATCTGAAAAATTAAAGAAAGAAAATTTACCTAATTTTGGTGAAGAAAATAGACATGCAAGTCCAAACTAAACAAACTAAACAAACAAGAACAGAGACAGAATCATGCATACGAAGAGTGTTCTTAGGTGCCAGATGGGAATACGGTAAGGGGAAATGGGGGAAGAGGTGAGGGGATTAAAAAGTACAAATAGGTAGTTAGAGAATAACCATGGGGATGTAAAGTACAGTACGGGAAATGGAGTAGCCAAAGAAACTTCCAGGCATGACCCATGGACATGAACAATGATGGTGAGGGAATTGCCTGAGGGAGTGGGGAGCAAAGGGGGAAAATCAGGATAATTGTAATAGCATAATCAATTAAATTTTTAAACATGAAAAAAGTCTATTAATAAAGAGCAGAACAAAAAAATCTATTTTGTGTGCTTTTATGGTTCAGGAGTAAAGAGTGTCCTTTTAACTAGATCTTTCCTACGCCCTTCCCATTCTTGCCCCCGTATCCATGTTGCCCCAAGGTGCAGTTTCTCCAAGCTTTAAAGCATAAGACACTTTCAGAAAAACTGCTTTAGTAAGAATGTGAACTTGCTCCATGCCAGCCCAGCAAACACCCATAACACCTATGTATGCAACTAAGCAATCTTTCATAAAAGCCCAAAGCAAGTGCTTTTCCCCCAATTTTCTTTAGTTTTCTAACTGGGGATCTATGTCTTTTGGTCATTTCTTTCTTTCTCAAAGGCGCGTCATTGGGCAGTTTGGACAACACATGGGTCAGCTGAGGGCATGCACCCTCCACCGCTGTTCATTTCCCATGGCCAGGCCACGGTGAGCTTCGTTCCTCTCAGACAGCAGTGGAGAACCGGAGCAATCCCAGCTAATTACTGCCCTCCCGTCAGGAACAATTACCACAGGTTTAAAATACAAAACACCTTTCCCTGCAAGTCCAACCATGTGGAGGGTACTGGATTTCCAGTGGGAGTCAGCTGAGCTGCCAGACTCCCCTCGAGGCAATCTTAAAAAATTAATTAGCCTTTAAAACAGAGTTTTAAACAGGTGTCTGATACGGGAATGAAATTTTTCAGCTGCTCCTCACTGTGTTGCCACAGGAAGTCTTCCATGAGCTTAGCAGCTCATAACTCGTAGGACGTTTCTAAAACCAGTGTCTGTGCTCTGGGTTTTTACTGCGCATTACAAACTCCTGTTCCCACAAGTTTTCAGGGGTCAGTGACAGGGGTTCCCCACATTTCAGCTGTTTTTCACGAAAATCTTTACACTGGACTCTTTGGGAAAGTCAATAGAAAATGTAAGTTCTGGTGCATGAAATTTCTTGAGTCACCTTATATAATAGAGATAAACTTACAATGAAAATTTATCTCTAAATTTTTTTTCTCTAAAATTTAGCTCTCCCCATACTCCACGTTTCTAAGATTTTGTGCCACTCTGATGAACCTTACGGAAGAATATTATCTGACAGGATCAATACTATGCTCACCACCAATTTGGACTGCCGACTGTTAAAGCTATGAAAACCTCAACATCACAACTCATTTTCTTTTCCCAAAGACTTGGGCTCTTCCTAGTCAGTCTACACACAAATTCACTCACGCACACTCTCAGATAGACTGCACTTACATACAGCCAATAAAATAGCTGTAGACCTGTGTTTCTTAGCCTTGCCCACATGTCAGAATCACCTGTTGCTCAAGCTGTGCCCTTAGAGACTCTGGGCTGGGTGGTGGGTGAGGGGCTGGAAAGTGGTATTTTTTAAGGCTTTCTAGGTGATTCCAATGGGCAGCCAGAGATGAAAACGACTCCCTTAGACCATTATGAAGTACTTCAGCCATTCAGCTGGGAATGCTGCAGGCTCAGAGTACCAGAGTTTGAAGTTCAGAAGGTAAGGCTAGTTGCCATGTACTTCAAAGAGGTCTGTGTTTTTTCAGAGTTAACCGTGTAAATGCTGGAAAGGGTGTTCAAATGAAAAAGTTGACACCTACTCATCTCATTACATGTCTAAGAAAGTACACAGTGCCCTGGGCACAAGGGTTGTCTAGGGACAGCCTACAGGCAGGACAGCCTAAAATATGGTTCCTAGGTATTCAGAAAAAGGAATTCCTCCACTCCTCACTAGGACACTCAAGTCACTTCATCTCCCCATAATTTATTTTTTCCTATGAAACTGGAATCACTTGTGCCATGAATCCTGTAGAATTACAATGACAATCAATGAAAAGAGTGCTTGGGTGATGTGCTAACTGCCGAATGGCGGCACCCCCCCCCCCCACTAGCAGTGGGTGCCTTTTAAAGGTCCACGTGTGCGTGCATCGCACACATCTCCATCCACCCAACCTCACTCCTCTCCCAAATAACCCAATTTCTCCTTTTGTGTGCTCTTCCTCGCAAATAAACCCACAACAGAATTTGTTTATTTTGATTTTCAGCAAGCCCACACACTGGGCTTGTCATGCTATGAATGAATACGTATCACAGGATTTTTGAAGACCCTAATTGCACAGGTAAATGAAATATCTCACATGTAAGAGATTTAAAAGGGCAGAACAAAGATGGGCAAGTAAGATTATGCAGTTTCTCCATAGAAAGACTGCCTGGTTATCTACATGTATTTTTTTCCTTGATGTTTCAGATTAAAGCCCTATTGCTCATTGAGATATTTTTGAAACTGGCAGTTCTGGCATCCAAACCTAGACTGCAAGGGTCTGTGTGAAGAGGGGTGAACAAGGCCCTGTGAAACGCACTCACACAGAGCTGGTCGTGGATGTTGGCTCCATGCTTCAGCAAGGTGTCCACCACCTGTCTGTGCCCATACTGACTGGCGGCCAACAGGGCAGTGCCCCCGTCCTGTGGGCGTGCAAAGTATAAACACGTTAGCAACAGCACAGGCACAAATCTTACCAAAGAGATGCTCTTCATATAGTGAGAACTTTGGAAAAGAATTCTCCATAGATAATAACAAACCCACATTTCCTCTTTTATCCCTTTTACCTTTTCTTTATTGTCATGACAGCTCATCTTAAGGACTTCATTTTTTGTACACTTGGATGACTTGCCTGAGATCTGTTACAGTTGACTAAGTTATTACGATGAACTTAGAAATGTCCTGTGTCTACTAGACTCATCAAAGTGATCACTTTCTAAATTATGTATGATCACTATGTTATATACATGAAACTAATATACCATTGTATGTTAACTGTAATAGAAAAACAACAACAACAAAAAAGAAATTTCCTGTCAAATGCAGACTCTTCTATTTGTCTCTCAATAAAGGAAACCAAGGACAGAAAGTCTGCACCAGTCAGGTCTCTTGGAACCGACAGAATAGACTCCTTGGCTTCTGGCCAGAGACCCTCTTGACAAACCCCCCTGTGGCTCCGCCCATGGTGGGCCTCTGAGATTAAGGTGCTTCTCTAGGGCAACCCTGAGGGGCCATTGCCTCCATGAAACAAGATCTGCATCCATTAAAAGAGGGGATAATTACAGCATATTCCATGCGCCTCTTAACAATCCTACTTAGTATTTTCCTTTGAACATGTGCCAATCTGCCCAGGTCTCTTTTAAAATGTGGGTCCTGGAACTCAATAGAGCAGTGTAAAGGGGGTGTGGTCTGATGTGGAGTGGGACACTCCCTGGTTCCATCTACTCCACTTTCATTTCTGCAGCCCAAATTTGAGTTAGCTTTCATGTCAGCCACATCACACTACTGCCTCATTGAGTTTGTGGTCAGCTGAAACCCTTAATGGTTTTTCTTAGGGGCTGAAACTAATGCGTTATCTTTTCCCAACGAGAATTGTTGTTTGTTTGGCTCTGTGAACTGGTATGTGGACATCTGAGCTCATTACAAATAATGTGAGAACACACAAGCTGGTTGTAAAATACAAATTGTAAGTATGAGATTGTGTGGTTTTTCTATACGGGCATGGAGTGTTTACTCAAAATGTCTACCCCTCAGAGCCCCATCCTCAGATTCAGTGGGTCTGGGGTGAGGCCCAGAAATAGGCCTTCTGACTAGTCATGTCAGGAGACTGTGGTGAGCACGTGGCAGGTGGGCCTCACTTGAAGAAACACCACTCTAAGACTTGCTCCTGCATTCACGGGGGATGAATGTGGTTGCGTGGTGGGGGAGAGCTGGGTTTTGAAGGGTGAGGAATGGAGGAGAGAGACTGAAAGGCTCAGGTGGTGGGTGTGTGTCGGGGGGGAGGGGTGGGGGAACACCACAAAATTTCATAATAAGAGCCGTGAGTACCCATGTTTCCAAGTTTTGTTCTGTCAATTTTCTTAGCTCTTTGCTTAAAGAGTTTAGAGAACAGATTAAATGATGACTGTCACAGAAGAGCTGACAACTGTTATTTTAAAAACACATATTTGGGGGGATATAAATTTTAAAAACAATAATAATCATGGATGCAAAGTCAGTTCTGGTGACTGGATCAGAAGGCCTCCAGTCATCAGATAAAAACCCGGAAGGCCTCCCCGACACTCTCTTCTTCCCCTGGAAAGCTCCTGGACACCTGCAGCTGACCTAATGGAAACATGTAAAAGGGCTCAGCCGGGGCCCCTCGGTCCATGGGTCTCTGGGACGACCCATAGAGGCTTTTGCTGACCTGCTGACCAAAAACAGCTGACCTGCTGACCTGCTGAAGCAGCCAAATGGCAAAACATGATCGTTTCGATGTAGTTCAAGGAGTTGAGAATTGGGTTTGTAAAACTTTGCTTTTAGTTGTATCACTTTTATAGATGAAAAATAAAGTGAAAATTAATATAAAAACATATACATATTTTGTATGTTATGTTCAGCACATCTGGAGTGTGTACACAGTCCAAAAGCAAGTTTCAGAAAAGACAGAAACCTGATATTTGGATCTATGTAATAACTACCATTTTAACAACAAAAAAAACCCCAGTGGAAACTCCCTTAATATTGAAGTATCAAATACAATGAGTTAAGAAAACCTGAAAGTTTCCACTGGGGCAAATAGTCAGGAATTTTTTTGTTATGATTAGGCCAGAAACAGTTGACAATCACAAAAAAGTTACGGCAATTCAAATTTTCCTACTATAAAATACTATCACTTAAAATCACACCGTGGACACAAAGTTGATCTTTCTGCGGTCTCGGTTTTCTCACCCACATGCCCAACACAAAGGCTCAGGGACTCCTCTTGCCCAGTTATACAAACGGAAATCATATGTCATGGATTTCAGTGAGGACACCTCTGAAGGCAAACTCCCAGGCAAAGCATCCTCCTTAGAATCTCTGAGACTCATTAGGATCAGTTTAATATTTCAACATTTCCTATCAGAGCACCGGGATTAATCTTGAAGCAAAAAAAAAAAAAAAAAAAAAAAGCACAGGAAATGAGGGAACGTGTAAAGCACCTGCTTCTGTGTCCATCCTGGTACAATATTTCGTGTCCCGGAGAAGAAAGCGGGTGCGAAACAGAATCTAAGTAATTCCTCATAAGATTGTCCCATTGTGTGCCCAGAGTAAAAAACATCCTGTTCTGAATTGAATCTCTAGGAAGACGCCTGAACCTTTACAAGGAACCTCGTGAAACTCACCTTCCTAGGCTTGAACATCTTGTAAAAAAGGAAGAACAAATTTTTATTATAGGTGAAGAGAAACGAATACTCACGATTGCTAAAATTTTTCAGTGGGGTACAAATCAACAAAGTGCTCTTACTTTGGTCCTAAACTCAGTGGATGCTCCAAATTCAAAGAGAAATCTCACGACGTCATTATGGCCTTGCTGGGCAGCGAAGAACAGGGCGGTTGTACCTGACTGGGGGAGAAACAGCGGCTGGTTTCAAAAGACATTTGGTTACAATACAAAACAATATCCTTGCATATAAAGCTTTTAGCTAACGAAATGGGTTATATTTAAACTGATTATTACTCTTTGATCAGAGAAGTGACAAGATGAAAGGAAAACTATATTTTTGGTGTAGGGGAATAAATGGTGGACTTCCAAAAGACATGCATTCATTCTAATTCCCAGAACCTGTGTATTACTTGTATGGGAAAAGATGTGATTAAGTTAAAGATTTGATAGGAATTTATCTGGGTGGGCCCTAAATCCAACGACCAGTGTCTTGATAAGAGGGCGGCAGAGTGTACTTCACACAGAGGAGAGGCACAGGCAATGTGATCAGAGGCAAAGATCTGACTGGACCCAACTGTTACCAGAAGCTGGAAGAGGTAGCGCATATACTCTCCTCTGGAGCCTCCAGAGGGAGTGTGACCTGTGAACACCCTGACTTTTCTGTTTCAGAACTGTGAGAGTAGAAATTTCTGTTGTTACAGCAGCTGTGGGAAACTAACATGCTTGGCACAGCAGTTGGGGAACACTGGCATTCATTTGCCGTGGAAGAAGTCTGGTAGCGGTCTGGTTACAAAATTTATCACCCCAGAGTACAAAGCTACCTGTGCAAGAAAGAATCTAAGTAATTCTTGCAAAGAGGTTCAAAATATTTCCCCAAATAGGACATATTAACAAGAAACAGTCTGATTCTAATTTTAAACACATCACTGATATCCTGAGACACAATTTTTAGCATTCTTTCTTCACAGGCATTTTTATAAACCTACTAAAAAATTGGTACCCAAACCATTGCGTAGTCTGAGCAAAAATCACCACCCCACTGATGTGGGCTCTATATACAGTACTTTTCATATAAAGATGCGCTTCACTCCTGTGCTCTGAGCATGGGGTGAAGCTAAGACCACGCTTTCTCAGACAGAGTGAAGAGAAAACCAACTGGGAATATCGAGGTGCTAGGTTCTCGACTGGGTGTGAGAAGCCAGGGAGAACATGTCCTGTGGATTGCTGATCACTCTTGAGTCTTGCTCTTAAGGGTGTGTGCACATGTGCATGTGTGTGTGTGTGTGTGTGTGGGTGACAGGATCAGGGAGCCCATGTCTGTGGCAGGACACATGCCAGCGCCTTCCCAGACACACCCTCCATCTCAGGCTGTGTCCCACTAGACTCTGCCTTAGCAAGGCACCATGTGTGACAGTTCACAGAACCTTTCTGCCGTGATGCAGAAGTGATTTTTCTCCTTGGTTCTCAGAGAAACAAGTGGGAAACATCTGCTCGTGGCTTTCTTACAGTGGAGGACGCTGGGTTCCAGAAACCTTGAGATACGACAAAGTGTGGACGGAGAAACTTGGCTGGAATAGGAAAACTCTCATCTTCTTTATAAATATTAGTTTTACAGGCTACCAAAGGTAATTTCTAGGTGTTGTTCCTTCATTAAGAGAAAGGGTTTGTTTCTCAAAAAGCGTTTTTTTGACACATTAATTACAAAAATCATATTTATAGCAGTTTGAGCCAATTTTGGAACATGCATACTACTAATCATTGTGCATGTGAATACAGCAATCTGGACACCAGGAGCTAGACTTCGGTCTGGAATGTGAATAAAGGTCTTAAATGCATGGGCTTTACTCCTGAAACCCAGGGCTTCCTGACAACCGCATGTGTGGCTTCTACGCCTGAGAGTTTGACTCAGCCAGCACTGCTGAATCCCTAGAGCAACGGTCTTCTGGGACCACAGCTTCTAGCGTGTCTCTCTAGCAAGCACTGTGTGTCTGGACAGCTTACCTAAGAAAACAGTGGCAGGTACTCTTTCAGGAAACAATTATTCTAACATTGCAAAGTCAACTACAGATGAACCAAGGCAGAAGTCTGCTACATGAGTTCCTCAGCACTGCTATGCACTCTTTCAGATTTCAGAACATGCGAGGTGAGGCTGGGGCCTCTCTTTGGCTTAGCGGGCCTGTTTTCCCAGACTTCCACGGCCTCAGGGGACCACCAGGAACTTACACAGATTCACCATTTGAGCCATACAGGTTACCTCCAGATGGGGCACACTTTGGTAATTTCAAAGGCCACTTTGTGCAATGCACAATAGTTCACCTCTTCAAGACCATTAGCTGGGCAACTGGAACCAACCATACACTGACTGGAAATAAAGAAATACTTCTCTTCTCCTCCCGGCTTTCTTAGGTGTTATGAAGATATTTTTGTGAATGTTGAACTCGCCTTTAATGATAAAGCTTTTGAGTAAGCAGAGCTGGATCACATTGTTTTTATTAGAGAAAAAGCTGTCTCTTCTTTAAAGTTAAAATACAGACGGTAAAGCAGAGAGGAAAAATAAAAAGATTGGGGTAATTTTAAACTATAATTCTAAACAGACCCAACCATTTTCTTCCAAGAAAATCAGCTGCTGAAGTGCAAATGACCTAAAACAATGACCCAGTGTTATGGAAATTGCTCAGAAAAGTGTTATGGAAATTGCTCGGACTGGCTGGGTTTGCTGTGGTATCTTTGTACTGCTCCTCGAAACAGACCAGGCGTGCTGATCCAGAGCAATGAGAACCAGACTCCAGGGTCTATCCAGTGAGTGTCACTCTCCCATAGGCCACGGCCAAGGCAACACGGAGAGGGGAGATAAAATTTCTAGATGCCCCGTGGAACATCTAGCCCTTATGTATGGTGCATCTTAACCGTTCCCCACAGGGTGGCAGTCCAGTCTGGAAGACACGGTGTATTGCTCGACAAACGTTTGGTTAATGAGTCATCCTTTCTCTTGGTCAGAGGGGATCAAAGAGAACCAAGAGCTCCAGTCTGGTTCTGAGTCAGTGTGGCCTGCGCATGTGTCTCCATTAAGGTTAGTTTCCCAGGCTCTATATTGTCTTGGAAATAAATGGCCCCTCCTCAGACATGAATCCCAAAGTATGTTAAAATATCCTAGCCCCCACTGTTCTTCCACATTGGACCAAGAATGGATCCTCGGGCCAGATGGAAGTCTCAAGATTGCCCTTGAATAAAGGGTGGGGGCCAACTCACATTTTAGTCCAACGTTCACCACATGGATTTTGGGAGCAGAGCTTATTACATAGCCAGTCAGAGAAGTCCTTTGAAAATATGGTTTGGTGAAGATGGTTGAGAGAGTGTAGCAAGTGAGACTCATTAAGAACAGGTTGGTGATACAATCCTTCTAAAACTATAATGATCTCTATGAAAATCCTATGAATTCTACAGCATCTCACCCCATGGGAAGAAGAAAGAACTGACTTAAGCTTGGGATGAAACGATGGAGTGTTTAAAGGATGTGGTTACGGGTCTGGCTACCTCAGGATGCAACACGTGCCTGAAAAGGTATGTTCAACTGAAGTACAGTCAACCGTCAGTTCCTGGGCCTTATTTTAGGCACAATAAAGCCTGCAACCTGGGCTTCAGTGTCATATAGGAGAAGAGCAATCACCACTCTTGCCCTTTTTAACAATTCACTATTGTGAGAACTTCAAGCATCTCTCACCTGGATGATTGTTATTCAAGTGCAAAACTTGACCTACCTCTCTCTGGAGATTGATGTCCGCTCCTTGGAGAACGAGTTCCCTCACACAGTCTATGTGACCAGCATAGGAGGCGACCATGAGGAGCGTGGTGCCATACTGGAGGGAGGAGAGACAGACGAGCAGTCAGGCCACCGTGTGTCAGAGAGGGGTCCTGGAGGAGAGGCTGCAGAGATGCCAGCTCCTCCCGGGGCACATCCAAGCACAAAACTTCCCGCAGGGAGAGAAGTGTCTCATGACTAACCTACAGTGCGGACTAGATGGGGAAAGAGCAAAGTGACAATTGCCAAAGCTGGAATTTTCGATTTAAAAATTTACTTCTCCCAGTAACTTCAGAAATACAGTCCAAGTTAAAGCACCAGTGATGTAATTATTTCATTTTATGATTCATATTAAATGTTCCTGACCTTGAAACACTGCATTAATGCAAAAAATGGGTTAAATAGTACCAGTCGGTTTTCTGGGTTTAGAAGTCTTTATCTTCAAACGGACTCAGACAGAGATGAAAGGCACTCTGATGAAATAAGAGATGACAGAAGTAAGAGTCAGGAGCCCTGGGGTCCAAGCTGACCTTTGTCATCTTTGTCATTAACCAACAGTGCAACTAGGGCAAGTTGCTTGTAATCCCTGGGGCTCATTTACCTCATCTTTAAAATGAGGGATTACACAAAGAGATCACCAAGGTCTCTTGCAGCTGTCGGATTAAAGGACTTGAGGTGGACCATTTGATATGAACCCCTCCAAACCAAGTGGTCTTTTGTAGTTTAATTTATAGCTGTTTCCAAGGGTTTGGGACTGTAATCTGAGCCACCACACCTGCACGTTCAGTGACTTGCCTTCCGAGAGTGGATGACAAGAGACAGTTCTGCAGTGAGGAAAGCTCTCTAGGATATGGGGAAAAGCCTCAGGAGCGATGTGCTAGTCACATCCATGGGGTTTTGCAGCGAGGCAGTGGAGCTCAGTAGTCCACCAGTATGACCCTGGGCGGGTTTATCTGACATTTCCAAGGCTCATTCTTCTTGTCTGTAAAATGAGGAATAATTAAAGTGTCTGCCTGATTAAATTAAATGGGAATAAGAGATAATTCAGGCAATGGACTTAGCATAGCAATGTTAGACATTAATTCAGCAAATGTTACCTATTAAAACAATATAATAATGGTTCAGTAGATGTTATCTGGCTTTTGCTGACTTCTGTGAATGACGATGCTACTTTTGGAAGTCTTGTTTGCTATAAATAAAAAGTATAGGTAGAATCAATAAAAGCTAATGGCTTCCAGTCAGAGAAGACAAATAACATATGATTTTACTCATATGTGGACTCTAATGAACAAACTGAACTAACAGGCAAAACATAGACTCATAGATGAAGAGCAGATGACAGCTACTGAGGGGTGGGTTTAGGGGGTGGAGGGACTGAGCAAAAAGGAAAAGGACACATGGACATGGACAACAGTGTGGTAATAGCTGGGAGGAGTATAAAGGAACTAAATGGTAATGGGGAAAAGCACAATAAAGATAAAATTGAAACATACACACAAAAAGGAATTCAAAGAGTAATTGTAGAATAGGAGATTGGATGTCATAAAAAAAAAGAAAAGCTAATGGCTTCACAGGCGTGCTCTATGATAATTTCTCTACCCCATGTGACTGTATTTGGTATTTCAGTGTAAGACCTTGACATAGGCTGTACTGTCCATTATTTTTTAATTGATTTTAAACAGAGAGAGAATGAGAGAGAAACATTAAACATTAATTTGTTGTCCTACTTATTTATGTATTCATTAGTTGATTTTGTATGTGCCCTAACCAGGAATTTAATCTGCAACCTTGGCGTATTGGAACAATACTCTAACCAACTGAGCTACCCAGCCAGGGCTGTGCCATTCATTATCCAGTCGAACTCTTTCCTCCATATTTTCCAAGATTGGAGGGGCAAGCTTAGTGTTACCAACTTGCTCTAGAATGTGAGCAATTTTTATACAGATTGTAGAGACTCAAGATAGCAGAGGAGTAAGTGGAAGCTACACTAACCTCCTCCCAGGACCAACCTGGAATTGCAACAAAATTGTTGAGAAATCATCCTGAGTAACCAAGTGAACACTAGCTGAAGAGCAGCCTTATAACCACAGACAGACAGAAGAAACCACTTCACCACAATGTGACTGGTAGGAAGTGCAGGGGAGGTGCAAGAGGCTGGCTGGGCTCCCACGGGTGGCAGCTGAAGTTCCAGGGGGATATTTCAGTGGCTAGGGGGTTCTGCCTGAGAAGTGTGGGGTCTAAACCCCAAGCTGGTATCCCTAGGCTATAGCACCAGAACTGAAAAAAGAACCCAAACAGCATAAAGCTGTGAAAAGCAGTGAGCCTTCTGTTTGCCAGAGAGAGATGGATGGAGACTCAGAGAGGCTCTTAAAAGGCCAACACACAAAATTTCATTTGTAGCCACTTACCCTGGGCTCCAGGAGAGGAAAGGCAGAATGGACAAGAGATGCATGAGAGTCTGGGAGGCTGGTGGCTCTAGAGAACTAAAGAAACAGTCTCCAGGATCCCTGTGCTGAATCATTCTCCACACAGCAGGGGCCATCCTTCTCAGGCAGAGCACACCTCTCCAAATGGCATCAGCCTGAGGGGAAGCAATAGCCCCACCTACAGGAACTACTCTGCCCCACCCTGTGGAGCTTAAACTCATCTGCTGAATATAGCTTGAGGCTATATCACTGATTAAATTTAACAACTAAGGCAGATCTCTGGGAACTCTGAGACTTTAGCTAACCCTCCCCTAGGCCCCAGGCTCATAAAAACTGGCTTTGGAGTGAAGTCTGGTTCCTTCTGCACACAGCAAGGCCCAACAGAGGAAACAACAAGCTGTAGATCTCTGAAAGCTCCAAACAGGTTGCTCAGGGCCAGTCAGAGTTTGATTTGGCAGGGTTTGACTTGGACCTGCACCAGAGTCTTGCAGATCTACCTAATACATAGAAAAAAAACACAGAGAGACAGCCAGAAATGGGAAAACAAAGAAACAGGCCCCAAATGAAAGAACAAGAGACTTCTCCAGAAGAACTAGATGAAATGGAGGTAAGCAATTTATCAGATAGAGTGTTTAGAGTAATGATTATAAGGATACTCAATAGCATGGAAAAAAGGCATAGAAACCATAAAAAAGAACCACTCAGAAATAAAGAATGCAATATCTGGAATAAATAATATACTGGAAGGAATAAACAGGTTAGATGAAGTAGAGGAAGTGATTTTGGAAGACAAGGTAGAAAAAACCATCCAGGTAGAGCTGCAAAAAGAAAAAAAAGAATTAAAAAAAGTGAGGAGAGCTTAAGAAACATTTTAGACAACATGAAGTGTAACACCATCTGCAATACCAGAAGAGGGTGAGCAAGGGATAGAGAACCTCCTTGAAGAAATAATGACCCAAAACTTCCCTAATCTGGTGAAGGAAAAAGACATACAAATCCAGGAAGCTCAGAGAGTCCCAAACAAGTTGGGCCTAAAGAGGCCTACACCAAGACACATCATAATTAAATGGTAAGGCTTGAAAACAAGGAGAGAATCCTAAAAGCCACAGAGAACAGCTGGTTGCCACATACAAAGGAGCACCAATTTGACTGCCATCTGATTTTTCGACGGAAACATTTCATGCCAGAAAGGAGTGGCGTGGATCAGTCATGGTGTTGAAAAGCAGGGACCTTCAACCAAGGCTACTATACCCAGCAAAACTATCATTTAAAATTGAAGGAGCAATAAGAAGCTTCCCAGACAAGAAAAAGCTAAAGAAGTTTGTTAACACCAACTCAATACCACAACAAATGTTAACGGGATTGCTTTAAAAGAAGAAAAAGAGAAAGAAAAAAACAGAGGAAAATAGTCTAACAATAAAATGGCACTAAATGTGTATCTACCGATAATCATTTTAAATGTAAATGGCTTAAATCCTCCAACCAAATGCACAGCTGAAAGAAAACAAGACCTGTATATATGTTGCTTCCAAGGGACCCATCTCAGATTGAAAGATACAGACAAAAAGTAAAGGGATGGAAAAAGATATTTCATCCAGATGGAAAGGGGGGGAAAAAAGCTGGGGCAGCCATACTTATGTCCAACAAAATAGACTAAAAAAAAAGCTACAGTAAAAGACAAAGAAGGACACTACCTAATGATAATGGAAACAATCCAACAAGAGGATATAACCCTAGTAAACATTTACATAACCAACATAGGAGCACCTAAGTATGTAAAGCAAATCTTATGGATATAAAGGGAGAGTTGACAGAAATACAGTCATAGTAGCAGATTTTAACACCTCTTTGACAGGAATGGATAGATCTTCCAGACAGAAAACCAACAAGCAGACAGTGGCCTTAACACACTAGATGAAATGGATTTAATTGATATCTTCAGAGCATTTCACCCTAAAGCAGAATACATATACTTTTCAAGTGCACATGGAATGTATTTTAGGATTGACTACATGTTAGGACACAAAACAAGTCTCAATAAATTAAAGAAGACTGAAATCATATCAAGCATCTTCTCTGACCACAATGCTATGAAACTAGAACTCAATCACAAGAATAACACCAAAACACACACAAAGACATGGAAGCTAAGTAACATGTTATTAAACAATGAATGGGTCAACAGCAAGATAAAGAAAGAAATCAAAAGACATCTTGAAACAAATGAAATTGAGAACACAACAATCCAAAATCTGTGGGACATTGGGAAAGAAATCCTGTGAGGGAAATTCACAGTATTACAAGCCTACCTCAAGAAACAAGAAAAAGTTCAAACAAACAAACTTTACACTTAAAGGAACTTGAAAAAGAACAACAAACAAAGCCTAGAGTGAGTAGAAAGAAGGAAATAATAAAGATAAGACCAGAAATAAACAAAATAATCTTAAAAAATGACAGAAAGACCAAAGAGCTGGTTCTTTGAAAAGATATACAAGGTTGACAAACCTTTAATGAGACTCAAAAAAAAAAAGAGAGTGAGGATCCAAATAAAAGTAGACATGAAACAGGAAAAATAGCAACTGACACCACTGAAATACAAAGGATTGTCAGAAAATATTATAAACAACTATATGCCAACAAACTGGACAACCTGTATGAAATGGATAAATTCTTAGAAACATACAGTCTCTAAAACTAAATCAGGAAGAATCAGAAAATCTGAATAGACAGATTATACTTAGTGAAGTTGAAACAGTAATCTGCCCTGGCTGGTGTAGCTCAATGGACTGAGCACAGGCCTGCAAACCAAAGGATCACGGTTCGATTCCCAGTCAGGGCACATGCCTGGGTTGCAGGCCAGCTCCCAGCAGGGGACACACGAGAGGCAACCATACATTGATATTTCTTTTCCTCTCTCCTTCCTTTCCCCTCAAAAGGAACAGTAGTCAAAAAAAAAAAAAACTCCCAACAAAAAGCCCTGGACCAGATGGCTTCATAGGTGAATTTTACCAAATGTTTCAAGAACTAACACCTCTCCTCCTCAAACTATTTCAAAAAATTCAAAAGGAGGGAAGGCTCCTGAGTTCAATTTACAAGCCCAGCATTTTCCTAATTCCAAAACCAGATAAAGACACTAAAAAACAAAGAAAATTATAAGCCAATATCTGATGAACATAGATGCTAAAATCCTCAACAAAATATGAACAAAACAAATACAGCAATGCATCAGAAAGATCATATACCAAGATTAAGTGGGATTTATTCTGGGAATGCAAGGTTGGTACAATACTTGTAAATCAATAAATGTGATTCACCACATAAAGGAAACATGATCATAGCAACAGATGAAGACAAGGCATTTGATACAATCCTGCACTGATTTATGACAAAAACTCTCAGCAAAGTGGGAATAGAGGGAATATACCTAAACACAATAAAGACATATATGACAAATCCACTGCCAACATCATACTCAATGAGCAAAAAAACCCTAGAAGGGTTCCCCTTGAGATAGGGAAAAAGACAGGGATGTCTGCTTTCATCTCTCTGATCGGACATAGGACCAGAAGTCCTAGCCGCGGCAATCAAACAAGAAGAAGTAAAAGGCATCCAAATTGGAAAAGAAGAGGTGAAACTATTTTTATTTGAAGAAAACATGATACTGTACATAGAGAACTCCAAAAATTCTACCAAGAAACTACTAAAACTGATAAATGAATTCAGCAAAGTAGCATGATACAAAATTAATATCGAGAAACTAGTTTCATTTTTATCTGTCTATAATGAACAGAAAGGAAAATTAAGAAAAAAATCCCCTTAACAATTGCTACAAAAAGAATAAAATATCTAGGAGTAAATCTAACCAAGGATGTAAAAGACCTGTACTCAGAAAACTATAAGACACTCAGGAAAGAAACTGAAGAAGATACAAATAAGTGGAAGTACACACTGTGTTCATGGATAGGAAGAATTAACATCATTAAAATGTCCACACTCAAAGCAATGTATAGATTCAATGCAATTGCTATCAAGATTCCAATGATGTATTTCACAGAGCTAGAACAAATATTTCAAATATTCATATGGAACCACAAAAGACCCCACATAGCAACAGCAATCCTAAGAAAGAACAAAGTTGGAGGAATCACACGACCCAATAACAAACTATACTGCAAAGCCATAGTAGTCAAAACAGCCTGGTACTGGCATAAACACACACACAGATTAATGGAACAGAATAGAGAGCTCAGAAATAAACCTATTAATTGAATTTATAGTTAATTAGTATTTGACAGAGAAAGCAAACACACACAATGGGCTAAAGATAGTTTGTTCAATAAATGGTGTTGGGAAAACTGGACAGGTATGTGTAGAAAAATGAAACTAGACCACCTTCTTACACTACACACAAGAATAATTCAAAATAGACTACAGACTTAAATCCTAGACCTGAAACCATAAAAATCCTAGAAGAAAACATGGGCAGCAAAATCTCAGACACTGCTTGCAGCGAAATTTTTTTGGATATATCTCCCCAGGAAAGGGAAACAAAACTAAAAATAAGTAAATGGGACTATAGCAAACTAAAAAGTTTTTTGCACAGCAAAAAAACCCATCAATAAAATAAAAAGACAACCCACAGAATGAGAGAACATATTTGCTGATACATCTGATAAGAGATTAATATCTAAAATTTAAAAAGTACTTACAAAACTCAACACCAAAAAACCCCCTAAACAACCCAATTAAAAAATGGGCAAAGGACCTGAACAGACACTTACCCAAAGAGGACATACAGGCCAGTAGACAATAGACAAATGAAAAGATGCTCAATGTCACCAATCATCAGAGAAATGCAAATTAAATCCACAATGAGATATCACCTCACGCCTGCCAAAATGGCTATCATCAATAAATTAACAAATAAGTGCTAATGAGGATATGGAGAAAGGGGAAATCTTTTGCCCTGTTGGTGGGAACGCAGACTAGTGCAGCCACTGTGGAAAGCAGTATAGTTATACCTCAAAAAATTAAAAATGGATCTGCCTTTTGACCCAGCATTCCCATTTCTGGGAATATATCTGAAGGAACCCAAAACACTAATTTGAAAGAACATGGAAGCAGACCAAATGTCCACCAGTAGATGAGTAGATAAAACAACTATGGAACATTTATACAGTGGACTACTACTCAGCCATAAAAAAGAAAATTTTATCATTTGCGACAATATGGATAGACCTAGAGAACATTATTCTAAGTGAAGTAAGCAAGTCAGAGAAAGACAAATACTGTATGATTTCACTCATATGTGGAATCTAATGAACAAACTGAACTAACATGCAACACAGAGACAGACTCATGGGTAGAGAGCAGGATGAGAGCTAAGGGCCGGGGTGGGGAGAGGTTAGGCAGTGGAGGGATTGAGCAAAAACAAAAAAGGACTCATGGACATGGACAACAGTGTGGTGATTGCTGGCGGGGCGGGAATATAAGGGGACTAGATGGTAAAGGAAAAAACACAAAAAAGTAAATAAATAAATAAATAAAGCCAGTCTAAACAGATAAGATGTACCATATTTTTTACATGAGAGAGAAAAAATTTTTATTATGGGTCACACTGGTCTCAAAATAAAAATCGGTCATGAGCCAGGGGAATCACAGAGCACTCAGTTTGAATACTTAAAGAAGAAAATAAAAAATTAGGCTCATCTGTATTAAAGTAAGGAAATATGAATGAAACAAAGAACAAAAACACTTCTTTAAAGATATTTCAGTTCTAGATGATGGTCAGTTGAGAGAAAGAGGTTGAGATAAAGGAAAAAGAGGATAAAGAAGTCATATCTGTTGATGACTTAAGCTACAAAAATATTTCTTTTATATTCAGAACCTATTAGCTTGATTGCTTTTAATTCTCTAACAATTAAGTTTATTTCATTTCGTTACCTGTTGTTGAAATGTATCTCTTAAAATGAGCTGATTTGAACAGAGGACACCGTGTGTATAAATGTAATGAAGACCACAACCAACAAGATGGTGAACTGCACACATTCATACACCTAAAAAGACAAATAAACTTGCCCACACACATTTTTGTGGTAAAAGTGTCAGAGAGATGAGCAAAGAGAAAAATGTAAAGATCATTAAAGACAGCATTAATCTAGAAACTGAAGGTGAGTAAGTGTTAGCAAATCAGTTTCCCATTGTGTGTGGCCTAGAGATAATGCATATTTGTCTTTACAAAGCTGTTCATTGGAAGAGTGTGAACAGGTCATACCTGAGTTTAGGAGCAGTTCCCAGCAAAGGCCTGGGGCCTCTCCTTGCATCCCATCGGCTCTCTTGGCATCCTAGGGGACGCTGGGCTTGGCCCCCCTGGCGAGGGCCACACTAGCCTAGAGATCATTCACAAGAAGAAACCATCCTGGAACCCAGACCCCATGTCCAGGTGGCATGTGGAACCCCGCCCAGTGCAATCTGGGGGAAACCAGGACCTGCACTATCCCACACATCTTCCTGCCCCTTGGCCGCCACCAGTTGTAGAAGCCCTTTCAAAATAAAAGAGCGTCTGAAATTCCCATCATTTAGACTTGCTCCTTTGAGTTAAGGAATCATCTCTCCTGAAAGCTCCTTGGAAAGTGACTTTTTCTTTTCAACAAGGAGTAACCTAAAAACACAGTAGTATCTCTTTATAGAAGCAAATTTTTGGATCTAAGTAGCTACTGGGTCACCCAGCAGACAGAGAAAGACCGAGTGTGAGCCCCAAGGGGAGGGGATGGTAGTAGGAGGTGAGCTCCGATGGGGAAGGGCACTGGGGGCAGAGTGTGTGGGGTGCTGTCTGGGGGCAGGACGCATGTGGCACTACGTGGTGACCCTGGGAAGCTGAAAGCCAGGAGAAAGCCAGAGAAGCGTCTGAAAACGGAGTGGCTTCAAGAAAAGAGGGAAAAACTGCCACTGATCTGGTTGGTGGATGAGGCCACGATGAAAACCAGCGCCCCTGCTTCAGTTTTGCCCATTGTGGCGCTACTGCCCAGTGAGGCCAAGTAAGGGAGGGACGGCCAGGGCCCAGACACCCAAGACCCCCAATCAGTCTCGGTCCTGGCAAGGAACAGATGGCACATTGAGACGGAGATAACTGGAAGAAAGCTTAACAAAGAGACTGTTTATAAAGCTGTGCCCTGAGAGTAGGGATACTGTAAAGAACAGTGTAGCCCTGGGAACTGAAGAGTGGGCTCCACAGCCAGCCCAGGCCTGAAGGCAGGAGGGGGAAGGTGGTGGCTCCCAGGATGCTGCTACCAGAGAGTGGGGTGGGGGAGGGTGCGCTGGGCTCCCCAACATCACTGTCCTTCCGTTCTCTGACTCCTACCAATGCTCCCATAGGCCAAACCCAGCTGGAAGTAAGAGGGAAGCAAGTCCACTGGGACAGACCACACAGTCCAGGTGCTAGGGAACAGGGGAAGCTGGAGAAGGGTGAGTGGACCTGGAGGTGCAAACCCAAGGTACCCTGCACTGATGCCCCAAGCCAGTGCACTGTGGCTGATTTCATTACCATATTTGTGCAATAAAAGCTGGAAGTGGCACATCCTGTTTTCAGGAAAACAATAAGGCTCCTTTGAAAAACATTTTTATTCAAATCCTAAAATCAAAACATCTGTCCTCTCTCTCCTCTGAGTCCTCCTTGTCCCCAAAGATGTGGAGAAGTCACACTGAGTACAGAGAAATCGTTACCTCTAGCTGGGGAGGGCGGGGCTGTCTTAGTCCAGGCCTAGCGTGGGCAGTAGTGTCTATTTTTAGTTCCCCTTAATTGCCAATTAGTGTCCTGATGTTTGCAAAGGTAATGAGAGGGGAAGACTCTGGGGGAGGCTCCCTTTCTGTTCTCTCATCCTTGTAGGAAAAAACCTAACTGCCACCTCCACAGCAGCCTTCCGCCGCTCTAAACCATCTCCACCTCTTCATGAAAGCAGCTGGTTTGAATTCTCTTTACTAAACACCCGCTTCTTGGACTCTGCCCATTCAGATTCCTGGTGAGGTCTCTTTCCCTATTGTAGCCTCCTGCGGTTTTATGCATGTAACAGTTTCCCCAATACATTTTTAAGTTCACCGTGGTGCCTTGGACTTTTTGAAAAGGATAAAGCAAGCAAACACGTGAAGGAGTAGATAAGCAGTTAAGGGAAATGTGTTCAGAAGGTGCTCTCATGCCAACAGGGGACGTGCCGTGTCCTTGGCATGCGTATACCGAATGAGTCCATCCGTACACTGTCCCTGCAGTCCACGTCCACCCGACCACTGTTCAGCAGCAGCCTGAGCAGAGCCAGGTTTCCTCTCCTCGCTGCCCAGAATGCGGCATTGGCAAGTGGAGTTTCCTTCTGCAGAAGCAAAAGAAAACAAGATCTTGAAATCAACATTAGTTAGCATGACCACATCTACGCAAATATATATCACTTAAAAGGCAGAATTTCCAGATGTGCTGTATCATCTGCAAGATTGCTCCTCCAACAGTAGATAACTGTAATATATTTGGTTATGGAATGTACTGTTTCACAGCAGAGAACCAAGCCCCAGTGCTGATTATGAAGCACAAGTTGTTGATAATACAACACTATTAATACCCTATTTCCCACCAATGCACTCACTTTCCTGCCACTGTCTTTGTTCCGTTTCCTTTCTGCTTGAAATGAGTTTTTCCCCATCCTTCAAGGCCAAGGCTGTGTTTAAATGGTATTTCCTCTCTGAAATGTTCCCAAATCCCTTTTCACCTTTAAGCAGAGAAAACTGTTCCCAATTCTGACCTCCCAAAGGAGTTTACTAGAATCTTTTGTATGCCCTCACAGTTCCTATCCAATTCCAGCTGTCTGGGTAAGCACCTCCCTTTCTCTCCACCTAGTTTTCTTCGTGTGTTGGCTGGAACCTGCCAGAGGTTCCAGTTAAGAATCGGGAACTCTGGGCAGAAAAAGTTGTTATGTGTCCCATATGGATCCCTCATGCTGCATTATTTTAAAGTTGCAAAGTTAATGTTGGAACCAGACCTAGGGAAAGAACAGAGCAGGAAAACTCAGTGAGCGGCAGAGCTGCCTGCAGCACAAGTTCCTTCTCTAAAGCATCGATTCGGATTTGTGCATAACAGGTATGGTGGGGGCAGAGGGGGGAGGACAGGCTTGGAAGAACTGGACAGCTCTGGGTTTCTAGCCCAGCCCCGCACTGTGGACTTGGCCCCGACGGGTCCCAGTTTCCTTTTGCTTAGACACAGATTACACTAGCTGTCTGGTAGTTTAAGATAAGGATTAAATGATGCAGGTTAACTGCAAGGCCCAATACATCATAAATGCTTACAACACTAGTTTCTCCCTATCTCCTTTACTTTACAAAGTTAGAATCGGCAGGCAAAATTAAACTCACTCTTGGTACTAATTAAAGAATTTTGCTGGTCTCAGAAAATGTTCTACTATCCAAGTTGTTTAACGAAAAGGCTTTTTTTGGGTGGGCTTAAAACACCCACCTGACTCAAAAGGCCTTTTATGCAATGCCTTTTAAATATATGGCTAAGATATTCGACATAATACCTAACCTTCCTATGCTAAGGTAAAAAGGAAACACCAACCATTTAAAGCTACTCCATGGAGCCATCTAAATCAAAGCACAATGACAGCGGGGTGGAGGGTGAGGATTTCATTCCAGAACCGTCATCACATGCACAACTGAGTGCTCTTGTGCATTCTTGGATGCCAGCATGGCGAAGCAGGGAGTGATAAGCAGATTTCAAACATACTTTGAATAGTTTCCTGGCTCAGTTATGATGAAAACAAATCACCTCAAATTCCAGGTGAACAGTTTGTTTTCCCCGAAGGTGTCAATTTTGCTGTTCTCAAGTTTTCGAGCTGGCAGTGCTCTCACCCAGCGTCTGTGGCTTTTGTACCAGGCTGGGTCTCATGTTAGTCATTACTAACTGAAGTAAGAGTAAGGTAGGTTTGACTTGTAGAATAAAGCATGAAACAATGCCCTTTCTATAAAGAAATTGCACAAGGCCAAAATGAAGTTCGGGAGGGAATCTAGGAAGAGAATCTAATACATACTACAGAACCTCTGTGCTGGCTTCTCCTGAAACACGAAAACTTCAGAGTAATAAATTGTGAATCATTTTCAATGTCTTTGTTTAGCATTAACCCCAAATACCTTTCAAAAGCCATCAATGAGGCACCGTCTTCCACGGTCATCAAGAGCTCTCCAGAATGGCCTCAGGGATTCCTCTCCTGCTGAGGCTATGCATCTTGGCTTCTCATAAGGTTTTAGAAAGCCAGCCTTGCGAAAAGCTGTAAATACTTCATTTTCCCTCAAGAGCTTGGTTTACAGGGAGATGGAGGAATGACAGTCAATTTTGGGTAAGGAAGAGCTGAGTTCAAGTTCTGACCCTGCTACTGCCCAGCTCCTTGACCTTGGGCAGGTGATTTCTCTCTGCCCCAGTAGAGTGGGAATAATAATAATAGTACCTCATTCATGTGTGGTTGGAGGACTGAATGAGACAATACTCATGAATACACTTTGGTAGAAAACATACAAGAAATCTAGCTATAAATGCACGGCCCTCACAGCCCATTAAATACTTGTCCAGGCGAATTTGTTTACTTAGTCACTAGCGTGTACTGACACTGGCACTGGCCAGGGGCTAGGACGAGAGGTGTGAGTCACCGATTTCTGCTCACAAATGGCTTTAAGGCCCAGGAGAGTAAGTCACGTTGAGGCATCAGACTTACAATAGGTACTAGAGTAGGAACGCAGATGGTGGTGGTGAGAGCAGAGAACGGTCAATTCTACCTGAGGAAGGTGGTCAAGGATGGCCTCCAAGAGCAGGAATTCTTGGGAAGAGTTATGGAAAGGGGCCTGGGTGGTAAGTGTCCCAGGAAAACAGGGTGGTGAGTCAAAGACGAGGAGGCGCTGCACAGCATCCGGAAACAACCTTTACCTCGGAAAGACTGGATGAAGAAGGGTGTGAGGAGAGGGCAGGAGGCGCTGTAGGGCAGGTAGTCAGGGCCATGCCCTGAAGAAGCTGCTGCTGCACTTGCTAACAAAGTGTGCACTTCACCTGGCGGGCATGGCAGAGCAGAGCAAGGGTTTTTAAGATGGGGCAAGACTATCCATTCTGTGTTTCAGAAAGGTCCCTGGGCAGCCTCGAGGAGAATGGACTGAGGACTGGAACCAGGTAAGACTGGTGTCTACAAGGCTAAGGAGACCGCTGCAAAGGCAGAGCAAGAGATGAGGGCCCAAGCTGAGGCAACAACAGCGGGCTGGCAGGATGAGACAGGAGAAATTTTAAGAAGCTAAAATGAATAGTCTTGGTCTGTGAATCCATGTGCAGGAGAGGAGGGAGGAGGAGCCTGGGTTGACTCCTAGGTTTCTTGTGTGTGTGCCTGGTTGATGTAGTGCAGAGAGAAATGAAAGTCTTTTACTTCATGAAAGTCTGAAGTGATATGTGACAAGTTTCTGGAAAAATAATAAATTCAGCTTCCACCATGTTGTTTCAAGAGCCTCTGGGGCATTTAGGTGGGAAGGTCTAGCAAAGACATGGGTAATTTCTCCTATGGCACTGTGGCCCACACATTATCAGAGGGCAGGAATTGAGCTAATGCTAAATGCTTACCCTGTACCACTTGGTATATGGTCTGCATATACTTGCTTATTTGATCCTTGCCACAGCTCAATGAAGTGGGCACTGTCACCATCCCATGCACAGGGGAGGAATGTGGGAAAGGAAAGGCAGGCTTCGGCCACAGGCAGTCTGGCCCTTGCTGCTGCCCTTTCGGCCATCACACTGTTCCACCCCCTGTGGAATTCTCCTTCTGTAGCAGCAAGGAATAGGCAGCATGGACCCATGACCTCCTTCCTATCCTCATTCCAAGCTCCTCTACTGCCAAGATGCAAAGTCCCTTGACCTTCCTTCTCTTTGGGGTCTATACCCACCATGTTGCCTGGGTAACTCCAAAACCTCCTTGGTTACAATATGCATGAAATCATAAATGCTGTGGAGTAGACCAGGGGCAAGCCCTTTCGTGTTTAAAGGAGACACTGCATGAGAAAAATGCTTCATGCAAACTGTAAAGCACTTTATCAATCATGCTACAACTATTTAACCTCTTCCTTGATCGTTCCTGTCTCCACAGGGCCAGTGTGCCTCCTTCAGGCTTGCTGGTTGCCATATTATGAAGAACGGCACTGACAACCCATGTTGAGACCCTGCTGTGTGCCAGCCAGCGAGCCAAGCACTTTCACTGCTCTGATGTGTTTCATTCCCAGAACAACCCCATCGGGTGTTATTATTCTTCTCATTCTTAAGATGAGGAAACTGAGGCCCAGAAATGAATTATTCAAAGTCATACAGTGAGGAAGTAACAGAGCCAGGATTCAAACCCACATCTGTGTGAGTCCAGAGTCTATGGTCTTATGTCTTCACTACCCTGTGAGAAAAACTGAACACAAGCTTCCGCATATGCGGAAGCTATGTTTTCTTCTGTTTGTTTTTCCTCTTGTTTACTGTTAGAATTGTGGCTCATAAATGCTTCATTAGCACACTCCCGGAAATTAGGTACTACAAGGAAGGGTAGAGAAACATAGCACGGAAATTGTTATTTGTACAGAACTGGAATTTCAATTAAAAGCCAAGAGAGGGTAGAGACTTAAACTATTGGTTTAAAAAAGCGCAAAAAGGAAAAAGGACTCATAGGCACAGACAACAATGTGGTGATTGTGGGGTGGAGGGAGGGAATATAAGGGTACTAAAGGGTAATGGAAGAAATACAATAAAAAATTAAAGTTGGAAAAAAAGAATAATGTGGATTTCAGTTGTATCCTATTGATTTAATCAAGAGAACATGAGCTTTGCCCTGGCTGGTGTAGCTCAGTGGATTGAGCGCAGGCCTGGGAACCAAAGGATTGTGGTTCAATTCCCAGTCAGGGCACATGCCTGGGTTGCAGGCCAGTTCCCAGCAGGGGACCCATGAGAAGCAACCATACATTGATATTTCTCTCTCCCTCCCTTCCCCTCTAAAATAAATAAAATCTTTAAAAAAAAGAGAGAACATGAGCTTTGTTCAATAATGTATTTCTTCGATGTTAAAGGCCCCATGAAATAAGGATACAGTGAAGGACTGAGAAGCCATGTGCAGAGGATGCTGTGGATGTGTTACTGGCTATTGTAACCCACTGTCCCTTTATGCTAAGTACTTGAAAATTTCTGAATGTTCAATAATCTTTAAAGAAGCCTAAACTCTTTGTTGTCAGTATTGTTATACTCCTGTAAGTGACAGGAAACTAAATAAAATGATTTGCCCTAGGCATTCTGCTTTAGAAACAGGATTTATATAACACTGTCATTTCCAAATTCAGAATTTGATCAAGACCATGTTTAAAGTCTGTTTAAAATAAATGACCAAAATAGGCAAATCTATAGAGAGAGAAAGTAAATTAGCAGTATCTAAAGCTGGGAAGTTTGGGGTAATAGAGAATGAATGCTAATAAGTATGGGACTTCTTTTTGGGGTGATTACAATAGTCTAAAATTGACTGTTCTGATGCTGGCACAACTCTGTGAATATACCAAGACCGAAATGAACACTTCAAATGGGTAAGTCGTATGTATGTGATCTGCATTTCAATAAAGCTGTTTCAAAAAAATGGCTTTGTAAAGTTATTTTCCTGTGGCTCATCCAAATAATTTCAGCTGGTTGGTGAACTGGAGCTGATTATGAGATAATTTACATGCTTACAGAACAAGGACGAAACATACAAGTTCCTATATTTTCGGCCAAGGCACGAGCAGTTTCTATCTCTAAGATGAAACGTGGTACTGAGAGGCTTTACCTGTTTGGACAGCACACGCTCAGGAAAGACCTGGTGTTGTTCTTTATCCAGTGATGTCACCTCTACATGTCACCTCTCCATGTCAGACTCACGTGTCAGTCTACCACACCCCCCACCAGTTGTGTTCAACTTTTGGCAACCTCAGCCCTTAAGAGTAAGTCCTCATTCGGTGAAATAGCTGTTATAAAGTAAAAAGTCGATGTAATGAAATCCATGAACTTTATTCCACAAAAAGGCTCAGAACTACATTCTGGGTTTGCTTTTGCTTTAAGGATAATTCTAAAGAACATGGGTCTGTTTTCCCAACCAGATGAAATTGGGTGTTTCCAATCGTGAAAGAGGAGGTTTAGGGAGGCAAACGATTAACAGGGAGAAGTGACTGCTGAGAGCATAATGGAGGAAGAGTAAAAAATAGATGCAGAGGGGTCCATGTGGTTCAGAAGCAGCAAATAGCCCTGCATTCAGTGACTCTGAGTCATCAAGCAGAACTCAATTGTGATTTATGATGCTCTGTTTATTCTCCCACGCACTCAGCCAGCAAGGCCCGGCCTTTTAAACAAAGGCTTTGGAGACCTATGGCCTATGACCTAGAGTGTTTCAGGGGCCTATGAAAAATGAAAGTTGGTTCCTAAATCAGAGTTAATGAATATTTAATTTAAAAAGCTACAAAATATACCATTTTTGTCAACTTGTTTATAAATGCTAAAAATGGTATTCATAAAATATTGATGACATATGAAAATAACTTGTAGGTCTGATTTTCTCACTACATGAGAATCACTGACTATATATATAGCAATGGCAGAAAAATCAAGGACAAATGTAAACTAAGTATGATTCTTGACTAAATAACTTTAAAAGCAATACTATAAAAATCCTTCCAAAAACAATAAAAAGTCTCTATTATTATGGTGGGTTGGTGGTATATTTTAATATGTTTGATGTGATGAGGGCTAGGGCAGGCTTAGTCCACTAAGGATCTCTGTTCCCCTCCCCCTCCCCCCTCCCCTCTGTTCCTTTTGGAGCTTCATGGAAAATCAACTCCATCTAATCTGGGACAATGTGCTTTGCTTCTGTCTCTTCGTGGAAAGCTCCCCAGCACCCCTCCCTGTCAAAGGCTGGACCATCCCTCACACCAGCCCTATGCTGGGAAACGGGGTTGGGCCCTCCTCCAGACACTGCCCTTGCAGTCAGGTGTAAGAATCTGGTTTTTTCCAACCCTCAGGCCACTCCACTCTCTGTCTCTGCCTCACCTCACCTGGTAGTTGTTGCTGCCTGATCACTCTTTGTTCTTCACTGAAAATTTTGGCACTTCCCTTTCTGCCTAATCCTGAAAAAGTCAAAATCCACGCTCAACCTCACCTCCTTTCTCCTACTCCAACGGAAAAGGTTTTCCTCCACCTGTTCAGTAAATCTGTACAATTAATAAAGACCTGCTTACTCTCTGCCTTCTCGGCTCAGTTAGCTCTTCTACTCCCAAGCCTTCTCAACATTTTCTACTATCACTTTAAAACTTTCTTTTATTGGTATGACTTATACACTAAAAAAATTCATCCTTTTATAGTGATTCAACAGTTTTTAGTGTGTTCTCCAGGTTTTACAACTGTCACCATACTATTCCAAAAACATCTTTATCACCCCAAAGAAAAATCTTGTACCTATTAACAATCACTTCCCATTTTCCCAGCCCCTTACAATCACTAAATCTACTTGTTGTCTCTACGGATTTCCTTATCCTGAACATGTCATATAAATAGAATCATACAATATGTGGCCTTTTGTATCTGGCTTCTTTCACTTAACATGTTTTCAAGTTTCTTCCATGTTGTTATATGTCAGTGCTTCAGCCTTTTTAAGGGTGAATGATGATTCCATTTTATGGATACGTCATCTTGTACACTAAAAGCTTATGTCTTCTCCCCACCAAATTCGTATGTGGAAGTCCTAAACCCCAATGTGATAGTACTATAAGGTGGGGCCTTTGGGAGGTAATTCGGTGTTGATCAGGACATGAGTAGAGCCCCCATGGTAGGGTTAGTGCACTTAGAACGAAGAGACACTAGAGCTTCCTCTCTCCCATCTGAGGATGTAGCGAGAAGGTGGTTGTCTGCAAGCCAGGAAGAAGGCTCTAGCCACACACTGAATCTGCCAGCAGCTTGATCTTGGACTTCCCAGCCCCTGGCACTGTGAGATATAAAATTCCTGTTTTTTCAAGCTACACAGTTTACAGTATTTTGTTACTGCAGACCAAGCTGATTAATATATACCATATTTTATCATCAGCCAATGGACATTTGGGTTGTTTCCACTTTGGAACTATTATAAATAATATTGCTATAAACATGTGTATAAGTTTTTGTGTGAACACATGCTTTTATTTCTCTTCAGTATGTATCTAGGACTGAAATAGCTGGGCCATGCGATAACTCTTATGTAACTTTTTGAAGAATGACCAGATATAGCTGCATCATTTTACTTGCTGTTAGGCAAAGTAAAATGAGAGTTCTAATTTCTCCACATCTTTGCCAACACTTGCCACTGTCTGTCTTGGTGATTGCAGTCACCCTAGTGGGTGTGGTTTCTCACTGTGGTTTTGACTGGCATTTCCCTGATGACTAATAATGTTGAGCATATTTTCAGGGTCTTATTGACCATTTGTAGATCTTCTTGGGAAAAATAGGTATTCGTATCCTTTGCCCATTTTAAAACTGGGTTGTCTTTTTACTGTTGAGATGCCTATCGTTCACTTAAGGATGCACAAGTCTCTACCATTTTAAAGCAAACAGACCCTTGTCCAAGTCTAGATACCTGCTACAGCCACTGTTTCTTGCAGAATTTTTTGAAAGAATTCTCTATCCTAATGGTTTCCACCTACTCTCTTTACAAGCTTTTGCAATCTGGCTCCTGAACCCCACACTTCACTGAAAAAGTGCTCTCACCAAGATCATCAGGGGCTGTTTTGTTACTAAATTCAATGGACACTTTTCAATTCTTAGTTTGTTTGATTTCTCTGTGGTATTTAACTCCGAGTCTCTCTTCCTGGTCATTCAACAACTAGAGATTCTTGGCTGAAATGATGGCACATGCTTCTGTACATTGTCATACATCTCTGGCTGCTGCCCAGTTTGCTCAATGGGCTTCTCTTATTTTGCTCATTCTTAAGTCTTGATATTCAAGATTTTGCCCTCAACCTTCTTATTTTCCACCTTTACTGGGTCATCATGTTCACTGCCACGGGTTCAGTTCCCACCTAATACTGCTCACTCCTAAGTCTCGTATCTCTCCCTGGCCCAGACTACCTTCCCCATTTCCTAGTCTATTCGACATCTCTTCTTGGACTTCCATTAATCCTTAAACTTTATATGTCCCAACCTGAATGTCTTCTCTTCACCTCTCTGGCTTTCCCTAACTCTGTGAATAATAGTGATTACTGAATTCCGTAGATTTAAATATTTTAAAGTCACTCATTTTGTCCACATCCTTCCATCTTCCCCACCTGTGTTCTAGTCCAGTACCATTTAACAAGATGAGTCCAACATCCTCCTATTTGGGCTCCCAGCGCCACTCTCCAAACTGTAGCCAGAGATCTTTCCAACATGTAAATTTCACCATGTCATTCCTCTGTTTACATGAGCTACAGCAGGAGATGGGATTACAGAGGCTTTGGAGCCAGACACGCTAGAGTTTCAATTTTAACACCGCTCACTTACTGGCTGCAACACTGTTGGAGGAGCTAATCAAATTACTCCGTTTTCATTTTCTTGTCAAAAAAAAAAAAAAAAAAAGGAGAGAGCGCGCGAGCCAGGGAAGTACAATCCATGCGTCTTTTGCGGATTCAGAAGATGAACAGTGACACCCCTGCATCATTCAATAGAGGGAAATCAGCTGACCTCACTTTCATCCTAAAATGTGCGGATGTAATGGAATGACTTCAATAAACTCTTTCAGGACTCTTTTGGATCCTGAAGCCTGTGCTGATGCTCAGCTTCAGCATCCAAGAAAAGTGCTCTGGTGAGGAGGCAGGTGTGCGGCAGGCATTCCGCAAGGAGGTCACAGAATCCGGAATGCGTGCCGCAGCCTCGTCCCTTTGAGCTGGGCTGCAAGCAAGTGCTGACCGGGGAAGTCCCCGCCCCGCCTGTTACCCGGGTGACAGTCCCCGCCACCCCCGTTCCCGGCGGTCCGGCTCACCTGACCTGCCGCCGTAAGTACCAAAAGCCTTTCTAGCAAAGTGCACACAACCAAACCACAAACCACAAGAGCCATCCCAGCCCGGTCGCTTCCTCCAGTGTTCAGCCCGCACCCAGGTAGCGCCCACCCCACCCGGAGGGCCCCGCGCGGCGGCTCCGGCGATCTCTGGGTGTGGGTTCCGCCGCCGCCAGGCTGTCGCCCGCCCTGGCACTCACTTCCGGAACCCGCGGCGCTTACCTTGAAGGACATCGTGCACGTGTCCGCGGGCGCCGCGGCGGGACCGGCGCGCTTCCGGCTCGGGGCGCCCACCCTAACGCTCCCACGGCGTTCTGCAGAGAAGCGGCTTCCGCCGCGCGGCCGCAGACAGGACGGGGCGCGGAGGGTGGGGAGGGAATAGAAGGGGCGGGGCGGGTGTGTGGCGGAGGGGGAGGTGGTGCGCGCGCACGCACGCCCTTCCCGTACCTACCTCACTCTCCAAACTCCCCACACACAGGTTCACGCACACGCACGCGCGCCACTGCACACTTACGCCCTCCTACCCACACTCCTCTCAATGCACACCCTCTTTCACACTCCGAACTGTACACACCGCACCAAGCGTGCACTCTCCACGTTCACACACACAATGCTATCCACACACCTGCACTACTGACACACTCTCATACACCACCCCACACCCATATTCCCGTTACACACACTCTCGCTGACACAGTCCCACACTCACTCCAAACTCCACACACTGTACGATCTCCAATTCCGCACCCCCCCCCCCCGCGCCCGTCCCCCGCAGGTTCACACAGAATTCTCCCATACTTACCTCCCGTCCCCCACTGCCTGTCTTCCAAAGAGCATGGTCTGCATTAGATGACTCTCAGACTTCATTACGGCGTGAACAGAATGAAGATGTCAATGAAACTTGAGACAAAAATTCACCCATCATCCCACCACCCTTTTCATAGCTGTTTTCGTTTTCTTTAATTCTTTCTAGTTTTCCTTCTCTTTCCTGTCCTTTTCTAAGGATCCATTAAGTGTTTTTCCCTCTTGGGGAACCATGCAGGAAAGAAGCTTTTTGATTGAACCAGTAGTAAGCGATATCTTTCTTTTTGAAGGTGAGGGGCAAATTTGAAATATACTCGGAGCCCTCCTTTTCATTATACCTGTCACCTCCTTCTTTTGGCCTTGTGCTGCACCCCTGGAGCTCTGTACTCCCTGGCACACACTGCATGTTGCCTGCCCAGGGTTGGTTTTCGAGAAGTAAAAGCGGGAGAGTCATATTTTTTTTAATGAAAAAATAAATTGTTTTTAATGTATAAAGGACAACACTGGCCTTTCTAGAAAGTCCAAATCTAAAGTAAAAGTGGATGTCTCACACCCTTGCACTGTAGGAATCTACTTATTTGCCTCCTCACCATTGTTTGTGCCTCCCTCCCTCTTCTCAGTTGAATTTATAATGGGTATTTAATTTAGAAGTTAAAAACTACCACTAGAAACAAAAGTTAATGATGGTAAAAATAGTCTTCACAGAAAAATTGTATTACTTTGTGTTTAAAATAAAAACTTCTAAAATTTGGTGGAAATTTCAGTTTATTTTATGTTTAAAAGATTTTTAAAAATATATTTTATTGACTATGCTATTATAGTTGTCCCATTTCCCCCCTTCACTCCCCTCCACCCAACACACCCCTCCCACCCAATTCCCCCCACTTTGGTTCATGTCCATGTGTCACACTTATAAGTTCTTGGCTTCTACATTTCCCATACTATTTTTACCCTCCCCCTGTCTATTTTCTACCTACCATCTATGCTACTTATTCTCCCTACCTTTTCACCCTCTCTGCTCTTCCCACTCCCCTGTTGATAACCCTCCATGTGATCTCCATTTCTGTGGTTCTGTTCCTGTTCTAGTTGTTTGCTTAGTTTGCTTTTGATTTTGTTTTAGGTGTGGTTGTTAATGATTGTGAGTTTGCTGTCATTTTACTGTACATTTATTTAATCTTCCTTTTCCTAGATAAGTCCCTTTAACATTTCAGATAATAGGGGCTTGGTGATGATGTACTCCTTTAACTTGACCTTATCTGAGAAGCACTTTATCTGCCCTTCCATTCTAAATGAAAGCTTTGCTGGATAGAGCAATCTTGGCTGTAGGTCTTGCCTTTAATGACTTGGAATATTTCTTTCCAGCCCCTTCTAGCCTGCAAGGTCTCTTTTGAGAAATCAGCTGACAGTCTGATAAGTCTGGTGGGCACTCCTTTGTAGGTGACTCCTTCATTTTTGTCTTGCTACTTTTTAGATTCTCTCCTTATCTTTAATTTTGAATAATGTAATTTTGATGTGCCTTGGTGGGTTCCTCCTTGGGTCCACCTTCTTTGGGCCTCTTCTTCCTAGACGTCCTGGAAGTCTATTTCCTTAGCCAAATTGGGGAAGTTTTCCTTTATTATTTGTTCAAATAACTTTTCCACTTGTTGCTCTTCCCCCTCTCCTTCTGGTACCCCTATAATTTGGATGTTAGAACGTTTAAAGATGTCCTGGAGGTTCCTAAGCCTCTCCTCATTTTTTTTGAATTGTTTCTTCATTGTTTTCTGATTGGATGTCTCTTTCTTCCTTCTGGTCCACTCCCTTGATTTGAGTCCCAGTTTCATTATGATCACTATTGGTTTCCTGTACATTTTCCTTTATTTCACTTAGTGTAGCCTTCATTTTTTCATCTAATTTGTGACCAAATTCAACCAGTTCTGTGAGCATCCTGATTACCAGTGTTTCCAACTGTGCATCTGATAAGTTGGCTATCTCTTTGTCACTTAGTTGTATTTGTTTTGGAGCTTTGATCTATTCTTTGGTTTGGGTCTTTTTTTTTTTTTTTGCCTTGTCACTCCTGTTTTGTGTGAGGGGGCAGAGCCTTAGGTGTTTACCAGGGCGGGGCAACCCAGTCGATGGATTATGACGCTATATGTGGAAGAGGGGTCCAATAGGGAACAATGGCCCTTGCTCTGTTCTCCGCTGGATTTCAGTCACTTCCCCTGCTTTCAGCAAGCAAATTAGGCCTTCTGGTGCTGATTCTGTGTGGGTGGGTTTGTGTACATTCTAGGACCCTGTGGGTCTTTCCAACAAACTCGCCTGTGAGGCTGGGAGTTTCTCCTAGTGCCTCAACTTCCACAGGTGTTTTGAATCCATGTTTTGAGGCTTTACTTCGCTGAGCTGGGCCCCTGGGTTGCATGGTCTGTGTTGTTCCCCAGTTTCACCTGGTTTATCTGTGTGCAAATGTGGGACCGCCCAGTCTGCCAGTTGCCTTGCATGCTACGCCTCTCCACATCTGCCATCTTACTGGGTCCACCCACTGCTGCCTTGCTGAGAGCCCTCTTTGTCCTGGCTCCCTGACTCTGCCCCTCCTACCAGTCTGGATGGCTATGTTTACTTTAACTCCTTGGTTATTGGACTTCCATACAGTTCAATTTTCTGTTAGTACTAGTTGTTGTTTTGTTTTTAAATTGTTGTTCTTATTTTGATTGTGCGAGGAGGCACAGTGTGTCTCCCTACACCTCCATCTTAGCCAGAAATCTTAAATGTAAACAAAAATTTCAGTTTTTAAATCAAGAAAAGCTCCAAACGGCTTCCTTGCCTTGTATCAATGGAAGAGACACTTCTAAAGTTGCCACACAACATTATTAGACAAGATCAAGCATTGGAGGTTTTGCTTTAATAGGTTTTTTTTGTTTGTATTGTTTGAAAGAGAGAGACATTGATTTGTCGTTTTATTTATTTATTTTTTAAAAATATTTTATTTATTTGTCTTTAGAGGGTAAGGAGAGAGGGAGAGAAACATCAATGTATGGTTGCCTTTCATGCATCCCCTGCTGGAGGCTCATCTGCAGGGAACCAGCCTGCAACCGAGGCATGTACCCTGACTGGGAATTGAACCTCGATCCTCTGGTTCCCAGGCCTGTGCTCAATCCACTGAGCTACACCAGCCAGGGCTGTTTTATTTATTTTTGCATTCACTACTTGATACTTGCATGTGCACAGACCTGGGATCAAACCCACAACCTTGCATATTGGGACAATGCTCGAACCAACTGTTCTACTCTGCCAGAAACTGCTTTAATAGTTTTGATAAACAAAAAGAAGCAAGGGAAAGCATTAACATTTTGAGTGTTATCTATGTACCAGCTGCTTTTCTTATAAAAATGCTATGAGGTAGGGATTATACCCATTCCATAGATTAAGAAAAATACTAAGGTTCTGAGAAATGGAATGAAGTGATTTGCTAATGAGTGACGAGCTAGACCTTTAATTAAGTCTGTCTGGCTTCAAAACCCGCTCCCTTTCCACTACCATGCTTGCTGCTCCGAGTTGTTCTTGGCACTGTGTCTCTGGCCAGGCTGCTGATGGGATTCTTGTCAAAGTCACAGGAAAGAATGCACCTGTACACCACCCCACACACCTGGTTAAGCTCGTCTTCATTAAAAATACAACAACAGCCACCTTCCAAAAGGAACAAAACCCTCATGATCATGGCCAGGCAACTCCTATAGTGACCCACTCCCAGACTTAACAGTGGCCCATCAGGCCTAACACATGAGTTCAATCCCTGTAGCCCCACCCTCCTCATCCAAATAATTTTTCACTACCCCACAGTGTCCCCATCCTTGACAGAGGATTCTCCTTGTTACCACCATCCCTCCCGTCCTATGTCTCTTCCTTCTCTCCTCTTCTGCCTGACCTGCCTCAAATCCTTACCCACCTGGGGTTATTCAGCTCAGGTCTCCTCCCCCAGCCTGCCCCTCAGCCACCTCCCTCCCTGCTTGGGGAGCCCTGGCATAATTCCACTCTGCACATCATCCCTTAGCTCTTCATTCCAGAAGGCCTGGTATTGCTCTCAAATTCATTTTTTTTTTGACTCAGCAGAGTTTAAATTCTTCAAAGCCAGACCTCGTGTCTTATGTCTTTTATTTTCTTTAGGGGTTAGTTTATGACTGGAGATAGTAGGTGATTATAACATATTAAATGTTGATTTTGAAGGGTTTGTGTTCTTCATATCGAGTGGATCATAAGGCCCACCACTTCTCTCCAAGGATATCTGCAGCTCAAATATGTAGACATCTGTGTTCATCTCACATGAGGCAGCATTCATTATCACCTTGTGTTCACACCAGCGGAGACTAAAATGTGTTTGGCCCTGATTTTATACAGTCCCTGTTTATGCTCCAACAGGACTTGCTAGACAGAACTGTGAAGTAGGTCAGGCTAGTCTACTGAGCCCTCTCCCTCCTCCTTTTGTCTTCAGGCACTTTCACCCCAACTACTCTGCACAACCCAGGTGACTACCTTCCCTGCCTCCTTCCTACCCGCATCTCCTTTGGAATTTACAGTAGACGAGGCTTCAGGCAGTGGGGAGTAGAGCAGACACAGCACCGAATGATCTGCCTCAACATCCGTCGCCCTTCCCCTTTCCACATCAGGACACCAATTTTGCTCAGGCATCTTCCATACTCCACCTGGAGATGTGCTTCAGGGGGCCTCGCCCCCTTTTCTGTCTAAAGCTCTCTGATCTCAGCTGGTAATCGTTTCTGGATTGGGTGTGGACATGTGACAAATTCTGACCTTCGAGACAAGAGTGGAGTTGTGCTGGAGGCTTTGAGAAAGATTTTCTCGCTTCTAAGAGAGATTCCCAGGAAAAGGGCTATTTGGGAGGGTTGGGGACACTGTCCTGTAAGGATCTGATGCTCTCTCTGCTGTACTATCTTGCCAGGTTTGTTCCCACATGTTTGTTGAGTAAATGTCAGAATGAAGTTTTCTGTTCAGCATTTTCTGACCTTAGGGTATAGAAAATATCCCTGAGGATAAATGAATTGCTGACAGTGTGCTAAGAGAGAGGAATGGAGCACTATATCCATACGGTACCCCTAGATTTTCCTTATTACCTTTGGTAGGCAAAATCTCTGCCTTCATTGCCTAGTCAGATATTCTTAAGGTGGAAGTTTTAGCCCAGTCGAATTAATTTTTTTCAGATGATAAACCCAGAATATAAAAAGAACAAAAAAAAGAGAGAAGATAACCTATAATGTACCTTCTCAGAGTTATCAACTGCTAAACATACCTTTGATTTTTTCAAGCTTATAGTAACATATTGGAATCTTGTGTATTCTGCTTTTTTGCTAAACATGATAATCTGAGCATTTTCCTCTGACAGTAAAAATTTTTTAAAACCCCTGCTTTTAATGGCTGCATTTACAATTGGGTATACTACACTACAACTTATTTAACCTTTCTCCTATTATAAGATCTAAGTTGTTTTTAATTTTGCTATTAAAAATAATGCTGAAGTAATTATTTCATACCCGAACTTTATCCCCATTTCTCATTATTTCCTTAGGATAAATTGCTAGAATTCTAGAACCAAAGCATATAAATACAGTGAAGCTGCTAATTTATATTTACAAATTACTTTTCTGAAATGCTATGTCTATTTTATAGTTCTATCCAGCCTGCTTAAATTATTATTTGTGACTTTTATGAATGCTTCCAATGATACTGTGTAGGCGGACCATACATGCACTAACCTTTCTATTATCTACTTGCTTATTTATACCCCTGCCAGGCATTCTTTTAATGTCTTAAATAAATAAGACCCTACTTCCTTCTCCTCCTTTCTACAGTATGAATGTCGAAAACAAGCTCTGCTAAATGGCTTGCACCCTAAACTTTGCATCAGAACCTGCTTCCCAGGGACTCTGGTCTGCAACATTTTTTTTTCTAGCAAGTGGACAAATATCCTAAGTTTAGGCTTCACTGTGTACTAGGCCCACATATTTGATGTTTCTTTCACAGAAACAATTATTAGATTTTAAATGTTCAAATAAAATAAATTTTATACTCCAGAGCATACCTCAAGAGACTTTAATGAGATCCTCAAAATAATTTAGAAATCTTAATTTCCTCTAATAACAGAAGTTCAAGTCCTACATAGTACACTCTGAGAGGACCAAGGTCTCATAAAACCAGGGAAGGTACTAATCATGTGCTGTAAGCCTCCAAGTCTTGGGTGAAACCCTGCTGTTGGCCTTGGCACTTCCTGTACTCTGAACACAGAGCCTGGCCCAGCAGCTATAGACAGTGGCAAACCTGGTGAGCAGGCCCGCTCACAAAACTTCTCATAGTTGGCTTTGTGAACTCTATGTTCAAGAGCCCCAGTGAAGGAGGAGAAGAACTACTCCAAGACACAAATACATTTGTCCTCACATAGCCAGGTGGGATGTACCTAAGACCATGATATCTGACCAGGCTGGTGTGATGCAGAGAAGACCAAGAAAACTAGAACAACGTCATCAACAGCAACAACAATACCCACTGCAAAAAAATAAGAAAACAAAAACCAACCTGCCAAAAAAAACAAGTGTGATTTTTGATCATCCTTAATTGTTACTCTTAGTAGAGCCACAATAGAACTCAGTAGCTTGTTTTGTATGACATGGAAACTAGGACAAGGGAACATAGCCAAAGGAATTGTGAAATATTACCAAGCATGTTTCAAAAGCCTTATGTATAAATGGTTAATATCCATCAAATCCATCCACATTTGTATTCCCAAAACCTTTCATAGTTTCTAGCACATAATAAGCCATATTGATAAGTTGTTAAGAGCAGGAGCTTGGATCTCTTCTTAACTTCTTAATCTTGGAAAAGTTGTTGGGTTGGATTGTAAGAAACTGCCAGTTTTCTAGGTCTAAATCATATGAACTTGTCATTTGAACACATCAAAATTAAGCAAATATTAGCAATTTTACATGATTCAAACTAATATTTAATCTTTCTAAACTTTGATCTCCTAATCTGTAAAATGAAGATAGTATAATCTTCCTCACTGAGTTGTCGTGATGATTAAATTAACTTAATGCATATAAAGCATATAACATTGTGCTTGCCACAAGCAATTGCCCATTAAATACCAGCTTTCATCATTATTATCATTGCTGTTATTATTTTCAAAATGTTAACTGAATGAGTTAGTGAATGCATAAATGGAAAAGTTCATAATTAATGTCATTCTTTAACCTATTGAATGGGAGAAAATACTTGCAAATCATATATCTGATAAAAAGCAAATATTCAAAATAGAAAAGGAACTAATATAACTCAGAAAAAAACAATAATCTGATTAAAAACTGAGCAGGAGGTCTGAACAGACACTTTCCAAAGAAGACACACAGATAGCCAACAGACACATGAAGCTCAACATAGGTCATCATGAAGGAAACGACATCATGAAATCAAAATGACAGTGCAAGATCACCTCACACCTGTTAGAACGGCTATTGTCAACAAGACAAAAAATGAAAACTGTTGAGAAAAGGGAACCCTTGTGCACTCTTGGGGGAAATATAAATTTGAGCAGTCACTATGAAAAGCACTATAGATGATCCTCTAAAAATTAAAAATAAAACTACCACATGATCCAGCAATTCCACTTCTGGGTGTTTATCTGAAGAGAGTGAAAACACTAATTTGAAAAGTAGTATGTGGCCCTATAATTATTGAAGCATTATTTACAATAGCCAAGGCATGGAAACAAACTCCATGTTCATTGATGGGTGGTGCATGGATAAAGAGCATGTGGTATATATAGACATGTACAGAAATATTATTCATCCATAAAAAAGATGAAATCTTGCCATTGGAAATGACATGGATAGCATTCTAGGGCACTATGCCAAGTGAAGTAAGACAGGAAAAGAAAAATATGGTACACTCTCACTTATTTGTGAAATCTAAAAAACAAAACAAAATTTTCAAAAAAAAAAAATCCAAGCTCATCAATACAGACAAAAGATTGGCGGCTGCCTGAGGTGGAGGGCAGGAGATGGGCAAAATGGGAGCCAAAGGCGCACATTTCCAGTTTTAAAACGAGTAAGGCATGGGGCTGTAATGCACAGCAAGGAGACTATATTTAATACTATGGTAGTATATATTCGAAAGTAGCTACGAGAATAGAGTTTGTCAAGTTCTCATCAGATGAAACGAATTGTAACCATATATGGTGATGACTGCTAACTGGACTAATCGTGGGAATGATTTTGCAATATATACACAAACATCAAATCATTGCATTATACACCTGAAACTAATGCAATGTTATGTTAATTATTTCTCATAAAAATCAATTCCATTCTTACTCTGATGAAAATAAGTTTAAAATTTTTGAATCTGGTATTAAAGGGTGACATAGAAGCTATTGGTATGCTCTGTATCTACCTTGCATAGTCTCTTAGTTGCAATTAGTATATTGTAAATACTGCTGTTGATTTAATTGTTTCCTCTGACATCTAAATCTATTCCTTAAAAGAATCTTCCCTTGACAATATATTCTTCTTTATCATGTCTTCTGAAAAGAATGTTCTTTAGAAGCAAATTTGCTAAAATTTTTCTGTTGTTCACTGATGAGTTGATTACAGATGTGTATATGCTCTNCAATGTTATGTTAATTATTTCTCATAAAAATCAATTCCATTATTACTCTGATGAAAATAAGTTTAAAAATTTTGAATCTGGTATTAAAGGGTGACATAGAAGCTATTGGTATGCTCTGTATCCACCTTGCATAGTCTCTTAGTTGCAATTAGTATATTGTAAATACTGCTGTTTATTTAATTGTTTCCTCTGACATCTAAATCTATTCCTTAAAAGAATCTTCCCTTGACAATATATTCTTCTTTATCATGTCTTCTGAAAAGAATGTTCTTTAGAAGCAAATTTGCTAAAATTTTTCTGTTGTTCACTGATGAGTTGATTACAGATGTGTATATGCTCTGCTTGCTTAAGGAAGAGCTCCATCTCTTCTTCTAGGTAGGGCATTCCATTGTGGTCCCCAGGTGGAGCACCCTAGCCCATGGAGTCATGTTTGTGTCTTGGCTTTGTATAAAGGTTCCACAGTACCCGCTTTCCCCAGGGAGTAGGAAGACCACACTGACATTGAGGAACTTCATGTAATGGCTCAACTTTCCCCCAAGTAGCCAATTGCCATCCAGACCTCCTTCATTCTTTGCTTGTTGGTACACACAAGTAATTTTGCTTTTATTAACCATCATAGCAATTTAACAAAATGTTAGCTTCCCTTCATTCTGTGATCCAGGTCAGTGATGCTCTCCTGGGGGCCAGTTGCCTTTGGCACTGCTCCATCAAATGCTTTGCGGTTTAAAACTTGCCATGATGAACTCTGGGCAATACATGGCGGGATTTCTGGGAGACTCATCTTCCACTCAGTGGTCTAATCCCCTCAGTAGAAACGGCAGGAGTCTTCATCTTCCAGCCAGATGTCTAGATTTGGCCCCAAGTATTTTTCACTAGGATGTTTAGCATTGTTGTGTAACTCTCTCAGCTCCTTCAGCTGCTAACATTTGTCTAAAGAGAGTCCTTGGATTAGTAATTGGAAAGCACCCTATCACTAATCCGGCCCTTGGGCATAAAAGCATCTGTTATGGGTGGCCCCCGGGAGAGGTGCACCCTAACTGAAGCTGCTTTTAGCACTCTGCTGAGGCTCTGAAATACCCATGCAAGAGCATTACCTTTGAATGTGTTGAGGATCCAGGATGCTGACCAGCTGACATCCCATGTTATTTATCAAGTTGCTAAACCCATAAGGAGCAAACACGTAGCAGACACACAAAGACTTAGTTCTAAATTATTTGTGAAGTTGACACTTATTTTGCTAATCTTTACTGGCCCCAAAATCACTTAAAAGAAGCCAAAAAAGCTGTTTTTAGTCCTTCGGGAAAATAGACCAGAAGACTCTCATGTTATGGAAATTCTCTCACGGCCTTACATGGGAACAGAAGTGAACTTCAAATTTAATTTTGTTTGTGGAGAAAACAGATTCCCTCCTTCCACAGTTAAAAATGCAGAATATAACATTTTTGTCAGCATTTGACTTTGGGGGCCCTTATTTGGCGTTATATTGCAATGTACCAAACTGTATCATAAAAACTGCAAATATCAAGTGTGGGAAGAGTCTCATTCTTCCAGCGAGGGTTCCTTGGTGGGCTTCTTACAGCTTAGAGGAAGGATGGGAGCAAGGGTTACAGGACCTTCAGGGAGACCGAACATCAGATCACGAGCCACATGGAGTCAGATACCATGTTTGCGTCATTCTCTTTCCAGCCCCAATGCTAAGTCCTGCCCCTCGCACATAATAGGTACTTACTGAGTGTTTTTAAATGAATGAATTAATTCTCACAGATAATCTGAGGACGCACAAGCTTCTCAGATATGGGACCAAAGCTTTTGATGCTTTTTTCTCTACTGTGATTTGGAGTCTATGTGTGGTTCTTACGGAGGAGTCTAAGACATGTAGCTTGTAAGGGCGGCCCTTGGGCAGGCAACAGTAAAGAATGTCATCCTGTTTTTGCTTGAGGGCTACTGCCTTGTAGGACAGCCATCATGGCTTCAATGAGGAAAGCCTTCCCACTCCTCATGCAAAAGATCTCTCATTACTGGTCCCCAACATGGGGGTGGAAGGTGCCTGAGGAACTGGAATGTTATTGTTAAAGAGCCATGACTCCATTTTGTGCATATCTGTATGTATTTTTAATTAACCAGTACCTCGTGTATATATATGTATGTTGTATGTGTGGGGGGGGAAGGTCTAGAATTTTGAAGTTAAACAAGAGGCCTTATGCTTATACAGGATGCCCTCACTCTCCATAACCCCTGAAGGGCAACTCAAATCAAGCCGAGGTCACAGCCCTTCATAGGTCACTGCTGGCTTTGATTCTTTTTATACAGGTGTAGGAATCCCAGTTTCTGCCAGCAAGTAGAATGGAACTGAAGAAGGAGCCATACAAGTGGAAGAGTATGGGGGAGAAATCCAAGTGACTTCTTTGGGAAGAGAACTGTCAGCAGAAGCTCCCAGAAGAGCCACAATCAAACATGGTTTCTAGAAAAAAGTTCTTATAGCATCTGCCTTCAGTCTGGTTACAGGATTGTGGCACCATGGGGACGTGCCAATCCTAGGATGAGTCTAACGCCTTGCGTAATTCCATCAGGCTCGCTGTGGGGGGATCCAGAGAGCTTCTGAGAGAAACTGAGAAGCCTGGAGGCTGGTCCAATGTTCTGGGGGCCTCACAGCAGACAGGGGGCAATGTGCAAGGCAGACTAGCTGACCTGAGGGTCTTAGGTCAGTGAAAGCTTCCATATGACTCCTGACAGGCCTGCCAGGATGACGGGGTTCTCGCAAGGTAAAATGTGGGCAGCAGGTGTGGTATAGAAGGTCAGCAGGTAAATGCACAAATGTGATTACTAAGAACTAGTAAAGGCAAGAGCAAAGAAAGCTTCCAGGTTCCGAAAACTCAGAATCCTAGGCAGGAATCTGGACGGAAATTCAGATACAGATGGGCCAGAGCCTCTTCCCAGAACCGAGCATAAAACCGACAAGCTAGTTTAATCGGAAGTGTACTATGTGTGGTTATTGCATTAGAGCTTTTATAACTGTGACTTCATTCAAATATCATGTAATGGGTAAAATTTTTCAGAGGAAGAAACTGAGATTTAAGGAGGTTAAAAAACTGACTCAAAGTCACAGAAACTAGTCAGCGGGGGAACTGGAAGTTAACCACTCGCAGAGTGGAAGCTTGGTCAGGGAGGGGAGCAGGGGCTAGGTGAAGGGCAAACAAGAGTGAGCTTCAACAGGGGTCAGTCCAGCCCTGCAGCAGACAGGTTTCTTTATGCCATTTAACCTTCAGAGTGTCCTTGGCCTCATTTTTTTTCCAAGGGGAGCGATCCCAAACATAGAAACTTAAGTAGCTTGTCTAAAATCACACAGGAAGTGGGCAGTAATCCAGTTAATGGGACTGAGGTACACGCCAGAGCAAAACCAGTGGCAAGACTTCCCTGAGGCTGATTTGCCACAGGGAAGGAAGACTGTAACACCTACTGTACATTCAGGTCTGTTTAACCTGAAATCTGAGTTAGCCAAGGCCCTCTAGGACAGAGAGCAATTTTGAAGATACACAACCTCAGGGAGTCTGACTTCATGTACTGAGTATAAGGAGTGGCTTCACCTGCAATAACCCAACAGTGTATTATTCATAACAAATGAGTCATGGATTTTAGTCCTTACATTGAGTTGAACACTTTACACTCATCTCTCTGCTCAAAGGCAGCTAAATCAGTAGGTGCTCTTATGGAGTAAGTGAAAGCTAATTTTAACTTTAGCATACGTGTCATTTCTTTTGAGCTCTCTAAACTTGGGTATAATTTATTACTCATACCAAGCCAAGAGAATTAGGCAGGTTATTTCATGCCCTTATAAAAATGGTTGCAAAACTCTGACTTCTCAAAGTTGTATGTACAGTTAAATGAATGGTAAGGATTTAATATAATATTATAGCATCATAAGATTAGAAACTATGCATAAACTAACAATCAATCTACCAACACGTAGTTTTCTAATCCTCAGCCACAGATACTGGCTTTAGAGAGTGAGGAAGGAAAAAAGAGAGAAGAGTGGAGAGATAGAGATAGAGAGAGAGAGAAAGAAACATCGATGTGACAGACCCTGGGGACTGAACCTGCAACCTGGCTATGTGCCTTGACTGGGACTCAAACCCATGACATTTTAGTGTTTGGGAAGACACTCCGACCACTGAGCCACACCAGCCACATGTGTTTTTTGACCACCCACTCTGGGTCCCAAGCTGTCTTAGACCTGAGGCTGGAGGGTCATTTGGAGAGGTCAGTTAGAGACTAGTGTTTCTTTGACTATCTGTGAAGAAAAGACATTTAAAAAGTCCAATCAATTACTGAACAATGTGTTTTAAATGTAGAATAAAATTGGGTTACAAGAAAAATCACGTCGTAGTTAGCTATTTTCAACCAGTGCTGCACCAGGCACACTGGTGCACTGCAGGAATTTTTAAAACACTCAGTACCTGCCTGTTTAGTCAGGGGCACTGACCTCTTTTCCCTTAGACTGTCAAATAAAAAAAAAAAATGACACTGGCCAACACAACAATAGCTGTTCAGTGTGACTGAATAAAGATTATACATATTTCTTTTCAGATTGGAAAAAATATATTTTTGCCACAGAATTTTAGTAACTGGTTTATATGTGCCATGAAATAAAAAAGGTTGAAAATCACTGACATAGTGTTATGTCTGTATACACCATACAACTTTATATAAAATATAAAATTGCTAGAAAAGGTTTATAAACACTGACAGTTTTTGTACTTTCCTCTTTGCAGCGACAGTTCGTGGACTGTCTCTTCTCCACAGACCATGCATTGAGTAGCACTGATGGGAACCAGCTACGACCATTTCAAAACCATCTCAATAACTGAAAAACTAGCTTTCTCAGCTTTTTCTTTCAATCTTTAATTTTTTGACTTATCATATTACTGGAATTTCTAGTGCTTGATGAAATTATTAAAGGGAGTCTTTGATTCAAGGTAAACCACATTTTCCCCAACTAAGAGATAAAGGAGAAATGCTTCCTTCAACATCAACCTATAAAAGGCACATGGAGAATGAAGGAAGGAAATAATAAACTATAAACCCAAACTGAGGGGAAAAAATGAGGACAAGCTACGCTTGAAAGAGAGGCTCACAAATGGTCAAAAACCTACTTTCAGAGAAAAACTATGGCTAACAAGAGAGCTACAAATGGATTATCAGGTTGTGTGGAATTCACATAGATAGAGAATTAAGAAATCTATTTTTATAGAATTGTACTTTCTGGCATGGTTCTCGCCGCTGTGGCATATTCACAAGAACTTTTTTTTTCCACTTGGGATAAAGTTAACAGAGCATTTTGGCAAGAGTGAAAAACAGGGCATGAAACTCATGAGATCAAATTTTTCTTTTCCCTAGATACTTGCCTAGGAGCAAAAGCCAGGAAAAAGAGAGAGAGAGGAGAGAGAAACTTAATTTGTCTTAAAGACATAAACTACATAGAAAAAAATTCTAAATGTGAAAGTCAATTCTAAAATCTCAATTTCCCAGAAGTTTCTAGAAGTAAAAATAACTTCTTCACCCTAATAAGAAATAGTATTCTACAATGCATTTCACTTCAAATCTCACGCCAGGTATTTAAGAATGGAACCTGCAAATAGTAGGTGGTACATATCAATTCATATTCGTGAATAAGAAGAGACAAAGCTCTGAGTGTTGTGGTTGTCTCTGTGCATAACAAACCACCTCTAAAACCAGTGGCCTCCAACAACACTCTATTTGCTCATGATTCAGCAATCTGGGCTTGGATCATCAGGGTCATTCCCTTGGGGTCTCTCACACAGGTGCCTTCATCTGATGGCTCGTAAGGGGCTGTAGTGACTAAGCTGGCTTTACTTATGTGTCTTGCATGGTCTCACATATTCCGGGACCTCTTTCTGAATAACTTCTTTCTCTAGCAGGGTAGTCAGATTTCCTTACAGCCTGGGGTCTAGGTTCCCAGAGGGAGAATTCCAAGATGACAAGTGCTCATGAAATTGCTCTTTGCATCACACTTGCTAATGTCTCATTTGCCAAAGCAAGAAGTCGCATTGACCAAACTCAGACTCAGTGTGGGAAGGAACTTCATGAGAGCAGGAATTCTCAGAGGCATGCTTCATTGGAGGCCGCCAAGGTAATAGTCTATCATAAACTAAAATTCTTTTAAATAAACAATATTTTTAAATTTAATAACTATACATTCAGAATTAGGTTACTTGGAAAATTTACCTGAATGTTCTTGAGCTTTGTAAAATGGCACCAGTAACCGGGGATTTTTTAAATGCTGTGGGGCTGTAAAAACATATCAGATTAGACCAAACGAGCCTACTGATCCATCCACAAATATTTGTTGAGCACCTATTAGGTCGTTATTACTATGCAGAGTGGCGTGGAAGACACGTTTTTCTTGTACTCAGGATGCCTGTAATGGAGTCAGAGAATACAAATAAAGGAAGATAGTAAGAAGCTAGGAAAATTTCTGGACAAATGGAATGGGGACACTGAGACAAGAAAATTAAACAAAGGCCAAACAGTTCGAGCAATTTATAGGTAGTTGGTGAGTCACAAGAACTTATCTCCCCTCTCCAAGGACACTTGAGAGTGAATGGTTTATACCTCTCCTCCCTGACCAAAGAACACATGGCTTGAATCTCCCCAGTCTGGGAAATAGAGAATAGAGACCCAATTTATGTCATTGGTACCAGCTAAAACCAAGGATCGATGAAGTCAGGGGAACAAATAACAAAAACCTCGTTAAAAGCCAGACAGACTCAAGATAAAGGTAACATTATAGCAGACCAAAGAATATCCCCCAAATCCTCCTATGTGCTCATGTTGACACATCAGCATATTAAATAGGCACCTGGAAAGCTAATGAATATTCTACTGAAACCCTCCCCTAAGTTTCTAACCTGAAGAAAAAGATAAAAAGCCTTCAGGACAAAGACACAGCACAGGTTTGCCCTAGAGCATGCCCATGCTCCGTCTTGGGGATGAACATTTTATCTCCTCCTAAACTCTAAGGGTCTCCAGGAGGCTTGCAGCCAGGGGAGCAGTGGGCAGTGGCGGCAGTGGCTTGGGCCAGGCTTACCCTCTGATCTTGCCTCCAGGGCCCTCTTTTTCTCAGACTTCCCAGGTTAGCTAACAGCAGCCCACCTTAGCCTACTCCTTTCCTATAACTTTTCTAGACAGCCAAAGCAGCCCTGCCAAGGCTCTCTCTTGTTACTGCTTCTACCCTGAGTCCTTCCTTGTTTCACTGTTCCCAGGCTTGATAAACATATTCTCAAAATCACCTGGACTCATGTTGTGAAATCTTTCCTACACGAAGCCAAAAATCCACACACTAGAGGCTGGTCTGAGACAGACCCGCTCCAGGCTGGTGCCTGCCTGGTAACACAAATAGTAAAAATAATAATGGAAATGAAATACAGCAGGATATAACTGAGTGCTACATTGTCCCATACAGAATACAAGTAGTAAAAAAATTCGGACTTTTAGTTATACGTTGTTCTGATGAGGCTTTCAACACATAGAGACATGGTCTAAGAGTTGGAATAATCTGTTAATAATCCAAGTCTGAACACATCGACTTGCCTAAAGCTACCATCTGGCTCTTCTGGTCCTCCTCTCAGGGATGGAAAGCACGGGGTTTACAAATAACGAAAATAAGAGAAATCAGCCACTTAAAAAAGGAGATCAGATTTTCTCAAACCTGAGTCCTTGTCCTTTCAGAAGGCAGGTGCCTTGCCAGTCGGTTTTGCAGCATCTGCCTGGTTCTCTTTGTCTTTAGCAATCTGCAGTCTGCCCATGGCACTGCATTCAACTGCAGTGGAAGGGGTGACAGCTGAATAGTTCTGCTGAATGATGGGGAATGTGATGGCATTTGGAAGAGCAAAGAGCAAGGAGAAATAACACTAATTCAACACCTATTCATGTTCCAGACACTCTGTTAGAGCCTGGGGATAAAAAGTAAATTAAACTGCCTGTCCCAGAAGCACTCACAGGCAACTAAGTAGGCAGATCTAAATGCTACGGTAGGGGCGTGGCTAGTATGCTGTACGTGCACTGTGACAGGCATGGCTAACTCTGAGCAAAGGGAGAGCTCTGGGCAAGGCTAGGGCAAGCCTGCCCAATAAGGTGATGCCCAAGGTAAATTTTGAAGAATTAACTGGGGTTATAGAGGTTGCTGAGGTGGTGAAGGGTATTCCTGACCGAAGATATAACCATGTGTAAAGTCATGGTACAGACACACTGAGGAATGGAAAATTGTTTGAAAAGGCTGGAGACGAGGGTACAATATAGGCAAATGTAGGAGACAGGGCATACAGGAAGGCTAGAGACTGCTTATAAACCATCCTACTGAGGAGTTCTTATGGGATAAACATTACGTGATGTTAAGCAGAGCGAAGATGTAATAACATTTACATTTTAGTAATAGCTCTGCCTAGTAGGGCTTCCTGCAATGATGAAAATGTTTTATAATCTTCTCTGTTTAATGTGATAACCATTAATCGAATGTGGCGGTTGAACACTGGAAATACAGCTGTTGTGACTCAGGAACAAAATGTTGAATTTCTAGATTTAAATTTAGACAGCCACATGTGGCTTTTGGCTCCCATGTTAGATAGCTCAGCTCTAGAAAGTCCTTCTGGTGGCAGTGTGGAGGGTAGATTAGATGAGGGCAAGACAGGGGGCAGTTAGGAGACATTGTAACAATTCAGGTGTAAAATAATGTGACCTTAAATTAAGGCTGGTGCCATGGAAATGGAGTTGAGGTGACTAACCGGAGAACTAGAGAAATAAAGTGGACACAATTTAGTGGCTTATTTGACACAAGGGAGCAGCCCTGATCACAAGAAGAAGATGGGTACACAGAGTAGGGGCAAATAAGTGCACTTGAGAGGGTGAGCTCAAATCTAGAGGCTGTGGAGCAGTACAGCTTGGACTACCACGGGAGGCAGTGGGAAGTTGCGGCAACACTTTTGTCCGACATGTAGTGCAGATTGTAAGTGAGAGACACCGAGGCAGAGAGAGCAGCTGGGAAGTTGATCTTCACGTGGTTGATGGTGCTCTGGACTAAGGTGGAGATGGCAGGAGGGTAGATAAATGGGTGAATCAATCTCATTTAAATGGAGAAAACAGTTGATGAGAAATTCATATTCTCTAGTCTGGTAGAAGAAAGGAAAGGGTAAGGTGATTAATGATTGTTAAGAATCTGTCAATTAGGTGTATGCTACTTTCACAAAAATCTTTTTTTAAATTTTTATTTATTTATTTTTAGAAGGGAAGGGAAGGAGAGAGGGAAAGAAATATCAATGTATGATTGCTTCTTGTGCATCCCTGGCTGAGAACTGGCCCCTGATGGGAACTGGCCTGCAACCCAGGCATGTACCCTGATGGGGAATCGAACCTCGATCATGTGGTTCGTAGGCCCAAGCTCAATCCACTGAGCTACACCAGCCAGGGCCTTGCACAGAAATCTTATCTCTGCGATACTGGATGGGTTGGTGTTGTCACTGATGGAAATGGATTGCCCAAGGAGGGGGCATAGTTGGTCCAGTTCCACTGCTTACATTTTGAATATGAGTCATATCCTAAGTGGAAGGTCTACATTTTTCTTTGAGAAAGGGAATTAAGGGTGTATAGTCAGTGGGATTTCAAAAAAATAATACCTATTTACATAGTTTTTTGACTAATGAATAGTTTTAAAAGATTTCTTTAATAATGGGTAGTTTCGAGAAACTAGATCTAATATTATTTTATTTGCTGGGCCTCACAAATGGCAATAGCTAAAAGAATTTTGTCCTTCGAGGTCAATAGGAAAATACTGTAAAGAATGCTAAGCACAAACAAGGGCAAACAGCAGGCCAAGAGTTGAACCAAGCAGATGTTTCATGTTATTCCTCAAGATAAATCCAAGTAAACCCAGTTCAATATTCCAAAATAACTGATTTTATTTTTAAATTATGTTTTATTGATTATGCTATTACAGCTGTCCCAATTTTCCCCCTTGGCCTATCTCCACCCAGCAATCCCACTCCCCCGGGCAATCCCCACACCACTGTCCATGTGTATGGGTCACGTGTGTAAGTTCTTTGGCTACTCGATTTCCTAAACTGTACTTTACATCCCCATGGCTATTCTGTAACTACCTATTTGTACTTCTTAACATCCTCACCTCTTCACCTATTCCGATCTGGCAAACATCAAAACACTTTCTGTGTCCATAATTCTGTCTCTGTTCTTGTTTGCTTAGATTGTTTTTTTTAGATACAATTGTTGTTAGATATGTATTTGTTGCCATTTTATTGTTCATAGTTTAAATCTTTTTCTTAAATAAGTCCCTTTAACATTTCATATAATGATGATTTGGTGATAATGAACTCCTTTAGATGTTCCTTGTTTGGGAAGCTCTTTATCTGCCTTTGATTCTAAATGATATCTTTACTGGGTAGAGCAACCTTGGCTGTATGTCCCTGCTTTTCGTAACTTTGAATATTTCTTGCCAATATCTTCTAGCCTGCAAAATTTCTTTTGAGCAGACAGTTTTATGGGAACTCCCCTGTAAGTACTGTATTTTCCTGACTATACGATGTACTTTCCCCTCAAATGTGGGAGGAAATGGGGGTGCGTCTTATAGTCCAAATGTAGCTTACCTGGCTTGCTGTGTGTGTGTGTGAGGTGGCCTATGATATTTATGTTATTAAATATTTTACCACATTTTTTGCTTCAAAATTTTTTTCTATTTTCCTCCTCTAAAACCTAGGTGTGTCTTATGGTTCGATGTGTCTTACAGTCTGAAAAATTCAGAGAAGTATGTAACTTCTTTTCTCTTGCTGCTTTTAAGATTCTCTCTTTGCCTTTAACCTTTGGCATTTTAATTATGATGTGTCTTGGAGTGGGTCTCTTTGCATCCGCCTTGTTTAGGACTCTCTGTACTTCCTGGACTTGCATGTCTATTTCCTTCACCAAATTAGGGAAGTTTTCTTCCATTATTTTTTCAAATAGATTTCCAATTTCTTGTTCTTTCTCTTCTCCTTCTAACACCCCATGATGTGAATGTTGGACTTCTTGAAGTTTTCCCACAGGCTGCTTACACTATCTTCATTTCTTTGGTTTCTTTTTTTTCCCTTTTTGTTCTGTGTGATTGTTTTTTGCTTCTTTATGTTCCAAATCATTGATTTGATTTCATCTTTATCCACTCTATTATTGTTTCTCTGTAAATTGTTCTTTATTTCTATTAGTGTATCCTTTGTTTCTGACTGGATCTTTTTAAAAAAAATTATTTATTTATTTTTAGAGACGGGGAAGGGAGGGTTAAAGAGAGGGAGAGAAACATCAGGTGTGATTACCTCTTGCATGCCCCCTACTGGGGACCTGGCCCACAACTCAGGCATATGCACTGACTGGGATTTGAACCAGCAACCCTTTGATTCACAGGCTGACACTCAATCCACTGAGCTACACCACCCAGGTCCTGACTAGATCTTTTCATGCTGTTGAGGTCCTCACTAAATTCCTTGAGCATCCTTATAACCAGTATTTTGAACTCTGTATCTGATAGATTGCTTATTTCCATTTTGTTTAGCTTATTTCTTTTTCTGGAGTTTTGATCTGTTCTTTCATTTGGGGTATATTTGGTCTCCTCATTTTGGCAGCCTCCCTGTGTTTGTGTCTAGGTATTAGGTGGAGCTGCTGTGATTCCATGTCTTGGTAGTGTGGCCTCATGTGGTAGGTGTCCTGTAGGGTCCTGTGGCACAGCCTCCCATCTCACCCAATCTGGGTACTTGAGGTGTACCCTTTGTGGGGGCTGTGTACACCCTCCTCTTGTAGCTGAGCTTTGATTGCTGTTGACAGGTCAATGGAAGGGATTCACCCAGGGAAGTCAGCTGCAAGGATGGGTTGTGACCATGGACCACCAATCTCTGCCCTCTGTGGAGGGTCCCTGTGCAGAGGCAGGGTGGTGGTGCTCTGACATGGTCTGCAGTTGTCAGACTACAGACTACAGTGGTCTAGTGAGTGCACAGGCTCTAGGATTTCCTAGATGGTGCAGGCCAAGACCAGCCCCCACCTGTGTTCTGCCTGGGGCCACCCTGCCTGAGCTATAAAGCAACCTGAGATGGCTACTACCTGTGCTGAGCTCGGAGATTCCCAGGCAAAGCCAAGCTATGAATCTAGGCTGGCTGCTGCTAGTGCCAGGTCTGGAGCCACTCAGCAGGAAGTACAGGGGCTGAGGGCACACTGAAGTAGGTTGTTGCATGTTTGAGATGATTTAAGAAGGTGTGAAGCATGAGCCAAAACAGCCATTCATGTGGAAAAGCCACTGTTAACAGCTTTGGTTGGTGTAAGTTGGATGGGACAAAGTTTCAGGGAATCTCCAGGGCAGGGCAAACCGTTTTTAGCCAGGTTGATGGAGTTTCAGATATGACACTCACCTGCCATCTCTGTGGATCTTGGTGGCGGGGGGGAGGGGGAAGGGTTCAACAAAGTGACAGTGGCCTCTGCTTGCCTTTCTGTTTGGGAGATAGCTGTTCTCCAGTTCTTCTGGCCTTGATGCCAGACACTTCAGCTCCTTCCTGTGTGCCACTATGCCTTTTAAGTTGCTACTCCAGTGCTGCAGCTCAGAGGGAGTGAATCTGAGTAAGTCCACATGAGGGTTCTTTAAGAGGAAGGCTTGGGGCTCCAGCAGTTTCTCTCGCCAACTCAGTCCCTGCTGGTTCTGCAGCCAGAAGTTATGGGGACTTATCTTGCTGCCACTGGTACCCTGGGCTGAGAGTCCTGGTGTGGGGCTGGGACTTTTTGCCCCCTGAGATACCCCTCTTGAATTTTCATCCACCACACATAATGTGGGACCAACCCATTCCATGTCCCCACCCCTCCTAGCAGTCTTGATGGATGTGGTTTTTTTTATTCCATAGTTGTCAGATTTTCCTTCAACTCAATTTCTGATGTTCATGGTTCAGAATGATGGTTGTTCTATACTTTAGTTGTAATTTTGATGTAGTTGTGTGAGGAGGTGAGTTGTATTTACCTTTCCTGCTATTGTGACCAGAAGTCCCCCTGACATAATTAAAAAGTAAAACAGTAAGCCTACTTAGGTGGCAAGAGGAGAAAACTGGAGGTTTGTCAAGATTTATGACCACATGATAGCTTAGTTTTAGGGTCTTGGTTATCTCCTTATTTACCATTGAATACTTCATTATGAGGACCTTCTTTCTGCTCCCATATATGTAAAAATACTGTAATAATAATAATTCAATCGGATGTGTTAGTTAAGTTTAACACCAATGACTTTAACAGATAATCCCCCAAATAAAGGTGGCTTAATTCACTGAACGTTTATTTCTCATTCATGTAGTCGTCTAGTGCAGGTTAGCCAGCCTTCCATATGGTACCCAGGCTCCTTCTGTCCCGTGGATCTCCATCTCCTGAGGCCTCGGAGTCCTTTTCCTCCAGGCAAGAGAAGAGAGAGCACAAAGGGTCACACAAAAGGTTTTCAATGACTACTATTTCTCACTTTTCATTGGCTCAAAATTGATCACATGACCCCACTTAATGCAAGTAAGGTAGAAAATATCTTCCTCAGGCGGGCAGACCCTTCCCAGAGCAACTATACACTGTGCACGGGGAGCATCAGTCCTTGGTAGGCAGCTAATCTTTGCTGTCACCTAGACCAGATTACGTTGATAGTCCTCATGGCTCTTTGGCATTTCTTTTCTTCATGTGTTCATATTATTTTCATACCATTGATCTTTCCCTCTCTCATCTCCTCCCACATCCTCAGGACTATGCCTATGGTTTACTCCTATTTTCCAGTTATTTTACAGGGCCTTGCTGTCTAACCAGTTGTGCTCAGAATCCTCTTCAGAATTTATTTCTATGAAAAACACACTGTATGAGATAAGGATGTAACTGGTTGATCCCATAAATATAAGCAGGTGCTCTATAACTCTAGTATAAATATGCCCAGAAATTAGCAAGATGAATCTACCCAGCCTTTCCTAAGAAGAAGGTGTTGACTTTAGCATCCCCCATTTATTCTGTAAACTACTCAGCATGAAGAGGGTTATTAAAGAGCATTCAGAGATGAGAGGTTATAGTGATTATATCTTAAAAATTATTAGGCTTATGTCTAGACCTTAAGTGAAATTAATTCAATCTGAATTTTTACAAATGATTACCAACCTGCTGCTTTGTATAAGGCACTTCTGTTGAGATTGTAAAGGATGCAAAGAAAAAAGAAATTCTTGAGCCAGCTTCTCTCTTCAAAAATTTCTACCCTTTATTGTTAAATAGCCCTTTACAGGGTCTCCTGAGCAAATTCTTACCAAAATGCATGTCTCTGAAGTGATATATTTTGGACATAGGAACCAATAGTAGGTAGTGTGACTGAACACTAGCTAGTGACATGTTTTAATGCTGCCAGTAGTGATAACTCTTGTGGTCATTGAGATAACCCTGTGGTCACAGGATTCAAATCTTTAAACTTGGGGGTGACCAAAAAAGGAGGACATTTGAAAATGATGCAAGAAAATATTTTAGAGTCTGCTTTCTAGTTTTCACTCAAAATCTCTGCCAGGTAAATTACTAACCTTCATATCAAGAGAATGAAATCTCCATTTCTTAAATCCCCACTAGGCTCGAGCAAGATGATTTAATTTCTTTTTTTAAAAAAAGATTTTATTTATTTATTTTTAGAGAGGGGAAGGGAGGAGAAAAGAGAGGGAGAGAAACATGAACATGTGATTGCCCCTCATGCGCCCCCTACTGGGGGCCTGGCTGGCAACCCAGGCATGTGCTCTAGACTGAGAATCCAAGTGGTGACCCTTTGGTTCTCAGGCTGGCATTCAATCCACTGAGCCACACCAGCCAGAGCTATTTATGCCTTATTTTTACTCACCCACAAAATGAGAATAATGGTTTTCACCCACTTACCTTTCAGCATTATCTCTGCGCTGATGGGAATAATTTCATTGTAAAGCAAAGGTACTATTAGAGGTGCAGACTTTCTTTTGTCCTAGTACTACTGCTTGTAGTAACATGTACCTGGAGTAGAAAAAAGGAATCGTTCTTGTTAACAAATATATCAAATTACCTGCTCTGCCCAAATGCATATTTCACATAAAGGCCAAACTGGAGTGTGTGAAGCAAGAGCTGGAGAGGAAATTCATGCAATTGGAATGCGAATTCTTCGTAGGGTCTTTGGCAGAACTCACTACCAGGGAGTGCTGTAATGGGAAGTACCAGAGTCAAAGTTCCAACCAAAGATGGAATCTGCCTTCCGTGAGCAGAAATACTTGCCACTGAGAATTCCACTCTGCTTTGGCCAACACTGAGGATTCTGAGCTAAGAAATCGAACCAAGACACAGGCCATGTGCCAAGGGAGCATCACTACTTTCCAAGGAGCCCTTAGATCTAGGAGCATGGGGCAGGGGACCTGGAGCCACACTGATGGGGAGTGGGGTGAGTTGTGCTGTCATGCCAGGCAGGCACACACCCGGGTTCTGGACTCTGGATACCATTTCAAGGTAATGAGGACAGGGGCTAGTCCCTTAACCTTTACTTCTTATCTGTAAATACAAGTGGGTGGTATTAAATTTGTATTTTCCTATTGAAGAGGTTCAGGGAGATCTAGGGTCAAATCTCAGTTTTCAAAGTGACTAACAGAAGCCCTGCCTTTAGCGTGTGGCCACACAGGCTAAAGGAAGCACACTTTCCTCACTTGGGGATTGGAATGATTTAAATTCAGCATGGTTACACTAGTTAACTCATGCTAATCAAAAGCTTATATTAGCAGCTATACAGATCTTTATAGATCTTTGATAATATGGAAAATATTTATTAACAAGTGTATTTTGTGAAATTCATTCAAAGTAAAGACCATGCGGAAAGAGTGACATAAGTATACAAAAGTATATGATAGAATGTTTGGGTTCCGAAAGATGTTCTCAACCTTAGTGTTTACAATGAAACTAACCGGCTGGGTAACAGAACTTAACTCATTTCTTTAGTTCTCTAGAGAGAACTCCAGTTCTCTCTGGTGTTCAAGGGGAGGCCCCACCAGGAGCGTGGTATTACAAGAAGTAGAAGTGCCTTTGTGTTTCTGTTTTGTTTGTATTCTTTTCATTGCGGTTGGTGATCCAGATACTGTAATTGGCCTAGAATGACGTCATTGTCGTTGTTTTCTCTATGAAGTGCTGGTGAAAGAGGAAAATCACAACCTGCCTTAAATAAAACCAAGCTAGTGGTAAGTTGTTGTATTGAACAATACAGTTCTAAGAATAATAATAAGCCCTGGCCCAGGAGCTCAATTGATTAGAGCACCATCCCAAGATGCCAAATTGGTGGGCTGTATCCCCAGTCAGGGCAATACAAGAATCAACCAATGACTACACGAATGAATTCATAAATAGGCAGAACAACAAATCAATGCTCTCTCTCTTTCTCCCCCATCTAAAAATCAACAAATAAAAAAATTACACATGATCTTAGGCAAAAGGCTGAGAAGCCATAATAAATGTTAAAAATTTAAAAAGAATAATAATAAGCAGGACCCAGGATTTATGATGACAGTTCATATTCCTAGGAAGGCATGGGAGGACAGAGGAGGAGCTGCCATATTGGAAAGGGGGTAGAACGGAAGCAGAAGGGGGCAATTTGTGCTTTGGTTTAAGGGAACACAGGCCATGAGTATGTTGTCCCAGTCACTGTACTAAAGGAACATTATTGAGTTTGATCATTATTAAGTGACACAGTGAGTTTATCACCCTTGCATGTCTACGTTCTGAGCTCCAGAGACATTCTTTTCCACAATAGCATGGCAAGTTGCATTTTCATCTTGAAATCTGAAGGACATAGCTATGCATGAATCACTTCTAAAGTATTGGGAGGCCGGCCAAACCCCAGATTCACTTGTGTTAGTTTGGGGTTTGTTTATAGCCAACTATGCATGTCTGTCGCACCCATCTCCTCTAGGGCTAGACAAACCAGGAGCTGCTCTTGTGCTTGGGACACTTCTCCCACATTCACACCTCAGAGGGGCCTCAACCCAGGGGTAGCTTTTCCCTCTGTTCTGTACAGTCTTTCTAGAAGAATGTCAGAAGTCCTGGGTCCTTAATTATTCCCATTTTTCTTAAAACAAGCACAAGTCATTTATTTCTCCAAGCATCATTTTTCCCCATGAAGACACAACAGCCCATCTTGCCTTTAAAATACAGGTGTGCATTACATTTGCTGGTTTAATGTTTAAAAGCACCTGCTCATACATTTCTTTGTTTAAACTTAAGAGAGGCATTTCTCCCTGCCCCCAAGCAAAGTATCATTATTCTCACTATATCTCTGATATCTAGGATTGTGGCTGGTAGGTAATCCCAGGATGTTTGTTTTGGATACATAATCTTTAGAGAAAGAACTTTACTAGCACATATTAACTTTACATAGTTGGCTTTTATTTGATCATCTTTAAAGCCGTTCTCCGTGAGCAAACACACTTATCGCACCTTGACATCACAAAGTTAGCTTTTAGATTGCAATGACTATGTGAGTCAGTGATATCACACGTTTTCTGACTGTGGAATGTAATAAAACATATCAAAGAAAAATATGGTTATTTACAACCTAGAAAATTTGTATGTCATGCTGCTAATTGCAGCTTTAGAGCAAAATAAAAGTTCTTTGAGGAAGATGCTTTGATTTGAATCCACAGGTGGTTGGTTCTGCTGCTGAGAATTCTGATACCAGGACACTCAGGAAATTGGTCTGATATTGTGGAAAGTTACTGGCTAGGTACAGAATAGTTTCTTTAATTTAGGCTTTGCTTTCATATTTGCACATTAATAAAATAATTTTGGAATCTTAGCCCTTCGTTGAATATTCTTCTTCAAATAATCTCGTATCTGGAAGGACTTTGTAAAAAATATATAAATCTATCTTTTGTGTTTTCTCACAATCTTCTTTTGTCAAATTAGATAGGACCATACTACCTCAGGCAGGACTATTCCAGGTAGTCCTGGGTGTTCATTCACTTGATTTATTAAAATATAAAAGTTCCTATTAGGGCAAAGCAATGTAGTTTCATTACTGGAAAGGTTAAAAATATACAGACAAGCAAAAAGAAAATAAACAAAATGCTCTTCTCGACACCCCATGCATCCACTCTTGGCTATCCTATTGAGTAGCTTTCAAAATCTCCTGAGTCTGCTTACACACACACACACACACACTATACTTGTGCATGCACATGTTTGTGCACATATTCACATATACTTTTAAAAAAGATTGTATTTATTTATGTTTAGAGGGGAAGGGAAGGATGGAGGGAGAGAAATATCCATGTATGGTTGCCTCTCGTGGGTCCCCTGCTGGGAACTGGCCTGCAACCCAGACATGTGCCCTGAGTGGGAATCGAACTGTGATCCTCTGGTTCACAGGCCTGCGCTTAATCCATTGAGCTACACCAGCCAGGGCTCACATATACTTAATATAGATCTATTAAGTATAGATCTATACTTAGTAATATAGATCTTTTAAGTATAGATCTATACTTAAGTATAGATCTATACTTAAAATACATCTATTTAATATAGATGAGGTCTGTCTGGAAGGTATCCAGCCATGTAATATGAAAAATAGAAGCATTTATTGAAGGAGACATGGTAACATTATGTTTAAGTTTTTGAGAACTGAATTGTTTCCCAAAGGGTCTGCATTATGTTCATTTCCACCAGCAATGTATAAGGGTTCCAATTTCTTCACATCCTCACTGACACTTATTATCTTTTAGATTATAGTCATCCTAAAATTGGTGTGAAGTGACATCTCATTGTGGTGTTGATTTGCATTTTCCTAATGACTAATGATGTTGACCGTCTTTCTATGTGCTCATTGGCCACTTTTATATCTCCTTTGAAAAAATGTCTATTAAGATTCCTTGTCCATCATTTAATTATCTTTCATGATTGAGTTAGATCTGGATTTGAGTCTCTTATCATTATACGATTTACAAATATTTTCTTCCATTCTTTGGGTTGCCTTTTCATTTTTTATGGTGTTCTTTGAAGCATAAAAAATTTTAAATTTAATGAGGTTCAATTAATTTTTTTCTTTTGTATGCTTTTGATTTCATATGTAAGAGAACCCTGCCAAATTAAGAACAGAAAGACTTACTGCTATTTCTTTAACTGAGTTTCATAATGTTAGCGGTTACATTTAGGTCTTTAATACATTGTGAGTTAATTTTTGTTTATGGTGTGAGGTAGGCATCCAGCTTGATTCTTTTGCATGTGGATAGCCAGTTGTTCTAGCTCCATTTCTTGGCAATATTCAAAGTGGTAAAAATGAAGTGACCGTTGATGTAAGGGGTTATTCATGAACTCCCAATACTATTCCAGTGATCTATATGTTTATTCTTATGCCAGTACCATACTGTCTTGATTACTGTAAGTTTGTGTTAAGTTTTGAAATCAGAAAGTGTGAATAAGAAAATTCACTTTGTTCTTTTTATTTTAGGACTGTTTTGGCTATTCTGGGTCCTCTGTAGTTCCACATAAATTTTAGAATCAGCGTATCAATTCCTGGAAAAAAATTTCATAAGAATTGTGTTGAACATGTAGGTTGATTTTGGGAATATTACCATTTAAACTATTATCTCCCAATCCATGAACATAGCATGTCTTTTCACTTGTTTTTAATCTTCTTTTAAGTACTTTCAGAGATGTTCTATAGCTTTCATTGCACAAGTCTTACACTTGTTTTGTTAAATTTATTCTTAAAAATGTTGTTCTTTTATTATTGTATCCTAAATAGAATTATTCTTAACTTTACTTTTTGGATTATTTATTGCTAGTTTTTAGAAATGCAATAAATTTTTGTACATATATGACTTTATATCCTTTTTATGTTAAAATATTGTGAACATGTTACGGAAGTGTATAATTTCTATGAATACTTATATGATGGTATAGAAGTATATACTTCTATAAGATCACTTTAATGACTTCATAATACTTTTCTATGTCAATATACCACAATTTATATTTGATTACCTCTTTATTGTTGGACATTTAGATTCTTTTAAACTTAAAAAAGTTATAAATAGCTCTGATAACTTCTTGCCATTAACTGCTTGCAAACTTCCTGAATTATTTCCTGTATAATATATAAATCTCTGAAGTGGAACTGTGAGGACAAAGCAGATGTGCATTGCAGTCATTTGGTAAGCCCTGAAAAAAGTGACTTCCAGAACGGTTACAAGGTTTTCACTTCTACCAAGGGTGAGATACTTGATTCATTGACTTCTCTTCAACCTTAGTTTTTATTTGAAAACCTCCTTGGTAGTTTGAACAGTGAAAGATGAGTCTCATTGGTGCTTTGCTTGCATTTCAGTTTCCAGAAAGGTCAAATATTTTTTCATGCGTTTATTATCTTAAAACGTATTTTCTGTGAATTGTGTTAGGTTTCTTAGTCATGAGTGTTCAGCTTTTTCTAATTGTTTTGCAAAAGCAGTTTATATATTAAAGTCATTAATCCTGCGTCTTTTAATTCTCTAAGTCACCTCTGTCATCTGTTTTCCATTTTTGTTTAGTTAAGGTGCTTTTTGATTTAAACACTTTGATCTCTTAGGCCATCAATGTATCAGTCTGTATAGCTTCCCCTTCCGGTGTTTTGCTCCTTGCTTCACACCCCCTGTCCTACTCCCTCGGGGGCACTTCTGCCCACGCAACCCACAGCTACGACTCCCTCCTCCATTTTCTTCTAAGCAGGCCTGCCTGTGTGGGCTGTGTTTTGGCGAGGTGCTCCTGCATCGGAGGCCACGCCCCAGCCCCTATGGCAGTGTCCTGTACCCTGAGGTCACCTTGACAGCTCGAGTATTTCACTCAACATCTCCCAGTTTATCTGTAAAACTTAGCAGATTGGACATCTAAAAGGATTTCCTCCAGAGCGCTTGTCCAGTTTGGTGAACTACAACTTCCACTATTGGCTGTCTCTTAAATGTGTTCCTTCTGCTATCACAATTCCCTGTGGGCTCCTTTGCTCCCACACTCGGTATATGGCTGCAGGGCCACAGGGGCCTGATGTTTAAGAATCAACAGGACTTGTCTTCGGTCAGTTGAGGCTTGTCTGGGAAATCGCAGTAAGTTCTGCAGGCAGTGGCCCTTTCCCTGTTGTCTCATTCAAAATCGCCGCAAGCCTCCTTCTCCCTTGTCAAAGGTTCGGAGCTGGCTTTTCTTACTGGCCTGAGACCGTGCGTACCTAGAGAGGAGAAATACCTGACTTTGTTTTGGGCAGTTGGGGCTGTCGGGGCCCCGGCTTGAGCCAACAGGGTGGGAGCCCGGGAACGCCTTTCGCCTTCCCCGCCCGCGAAGTTCGCAGCGCTCAGAGCGCTGGCGGAGACGCCGTCTGCTGGCCCGAGGCTGGGCGCTGTCAGTTCCTGATCCGGCGGTGCCGGTTCCCGCCGCTGCACATTCCACAGGAGACTAGCTGCCCCCGCGCTGCGGGCTCCAGGGCTGCGCCCGCGAGTCCGCGGGAAGACTGTGCTGTCTGGCCAGCGGAGCCCTTCCCCGCCGCGGCCCCTCCGCGGGCAGCCGAGAGTGAGGGCCGCGCGCAGAGGGATGGCTGCGGCCGCGCGCGCTCGGGGTTGGGTACCGCGGCCGGTCCCGCAGCTGCTGCTCCTGCTGCCCGCCGTGTGCGCGGCCGCCCGGGGACTCCCAGCCGCGGCCGGGCTCAGCCTGCACCCGCCCTACTTCAACCTGGCCGAGGCGGCGAGGATTTGGGCCACCGCCACCTGCGGGGAGCCAGAGCCCGGCGGTGGCACGAGGCCCCGGCCAGAACTCTACTGCAAGTTGGTAGGGGGGCCCATCGCCCCGGGCAGAGGCCACACTATCCAGGTGAAGTCCGGGGAGAGGGTGAGGGGCGGCGGGGAACCGGGGACGGGCTCCCTCCGCGCGCGGGTCAGCCACCAGGGGCAAAGGAATCGGGTCCTTTCCCTGCTCGCGCTAGCGAACCCTGGAGGCCGGGAAGGACTCCCTCAACTCCCGCGCGGGCTGGCAACCCCGGGAGGTGCGCGCGGGGTCTCGCTGGAGATCCTTTGGGAGCCCTGCCCTTGTCTTCGCGCTGCCCGAGGCGGGGATGGGTAAAGCCCGCTGGGTGGATGAAGGCCGGGGTCAGGTGTGGGCGAGCGGAGGAGAAAGTCCGAAGCTGCGCTCGAGGGATGCAGGGAACCGCTGTCCAGATCGGACTTGATCGTCAGCCGCGTGGCTACCGGCCAGGCTCCGCGTGAGTTCCCCTGGCTTCCCCTGGCGTCCCTCCTTCAAGGCACTTTATCTCCCCTGCTTCCTTACGAGAAGCTGGTCGCAGTTAGCTTGCGCGGTGTATTATTTTAAGAGAGAACTTTTAGGTTTTATCAGTAGTATCACTCTGATGTCAACGAAAAGGTGCTCTTCACTCCCCTGCCTGAATTGCCACCACCCAGAATCATTGAACCAAATAAGACTTGAAATAGATCGGGCGCTCAGAGCCCAACGAGGCGCTCACCGCTAACGCCAGGTGTAAAGGATGGAGTTTGTGGTGCTTAATGAGCATGTGAATGACGGTGTGCCAGGTCTTTACACAAGATCCTAACGACAGCGCTGGGAACTGGATCGAGTGCGCAGGTTAAGAAACGCGCCTGAGTCATAACACAGGGCAGCTGAATTCGAACCCCGTCCTGATTCCTAAAGGCGCTTTACACTAAGCTGTAACTGCTCTCCTCAGCTGCTCGGAATTATTGCTGAGAAATAGGAAAATATTGCCGGAAGGGGGAGTAATTTTGGAGCTTGGCTCCAGAAGTGGAAGATAATCACTGAGACATTTAGAAAGTCTTTTGACTATGAACTGGCATAAATGACAAATTGTTGAACATGCAGTGCCGATGCGTGTTTATTTATTTATAAATTACATGCATGTGTTACTTTATTAATACATTGTGTCTACTTTAAACATACAACTATAGAAATGTAAAAGGAAGATAATGATGAAAATACTTTTCATTTTATTAAAAGATCAAAATAATTTTGCTTTCTCTGGATATATTACCTGTGATTGTGTATAACTATAAATATACAAATATACAAAAGTAATAATGTCGGTAATTATTTTTCGTGTGTTTAGTTTAGCATTTATGAAACAATTCAAAGTGGTTTTATAGTAATACTATAAATTTAGTGATTGTCACAGCCGAAAAGATATCTCAAAAAATATGTAGATTCAAATGGAAGAATTGCCTTGACTGAGCTCCAGAACCAACTACATAGTTTAGGAAGTCGGGTGTAGAATGGAAATGTGAACCCTCTCATTAAAACATTAAGACTTTGAAGTCAGTGATAGAGCACTAAACTAAGAGAGGGGACATTCTATAAGTGGGACCCTGTGTGACTGCACAGGTCTCATGCTATCTGACTTCACTAAATCATTCTACTCATTTTTCCGCCCCAACCTTCAATTATTCTAAAATCTTTTAAAGTAGAAACTTGGCCAGTAAATGTTTGCCTTTCAAGTGGCATTCAGTACTTCCTGGTAGGAAGATGTATTTTAATGTTTCGAACAATAGATTCGAAAGACACTGCAAATCCTCTTTTGGAAAATATTAGAATGTGTTATAAAATTCCATTTCCATGCTTTAAAAATGTGTAACTATCAGAACTTTTAGAGTCATACTCCCATATTTTTAGCAATAGAAGATGACACATTTCCAAACATATATTTTTCAAAATTGCTCTTTCCAAAGCAGACAGTTTGTAAGAACAGTATTTGCTTTTTTATGCATTGTTAAAACAACTTTGATTTTTGACAGAACAGAGCAAGTGCCTCTATTGTTTTGTAAATATCTGTCAGGTAGTATATTACTGGCAGCCATTTGCCATCCCAGAAAAAGTCAGCAAATTTAGAATTTTTGTGAAACAAGCGTCACCTTTAAATTTAAAAGGTCTTTAAGTAATTTACCATGAGATAACCAGCCTGTGTAGTCAAAAGACTTTCTTGGTCACTCCCCATTTCAGTACAAGATCGTAACCATTCTACTCAGAAGAATAGAATCCCCATGTATACTTCACTGGGCACACGTAAGCTTCGAGCACCATGGTTAGACGATAGCGTGGTGGAACCCCTCCTCTTCCCTTGAACAGACATTCAGGGCCATTGGTGACTTGCGATCAGCAGACTTGTGGACTGAGTGAAGATCCCTAAGCAACCTGTATATTAAATATTAGTAATATCAAATTTCTTATTTGTCAGTAAGATAAGTGTAGAGAGAACTCAATATTCACTTCTTGCACCCACTGGATTCCCTGGCACACCCAACTTTGGAGAGAATTGTTCTAATTATGGGGAGAGTAGAGACAAGGAGAAGGAAGAAATTGAAGAAAATTTCAACCAACTCCTCTCCTTCAGGTCTGCCTAGGAATGGGCCATCCCTTTCCCCCCAACTGGTATTTTTTATTGTGTTCATAGTTTGATACTATTGTTTTTGGAGGTCCAGAAAAGCCGTGTTTCCTGTTCCTGATTGAATTTCCAGAATAGGTCATTAAAACTGGGTTCAAAGTCCTAGATAGAGTAGGAAGGGACTGTTTCTAGGCCAGGGTGTATCTTGTAGGAAAAAAGTGCCATCAGGAATTAAAGTTTTGTGCTTCCCTGAAAATGAGAGGTGAACAAGAGCTCTGCTGAATAGTGCTTTTTGCTTTCAGAGATGAGGGCTTGGGAAGAGGCACCGACTGTTGGTGTGAGAGGGTCTCATGTAATGAGAAGTGTGTCAGAGACCAGAAAAGGAAGCCAAGTTCCAGAGGCCAGACTATTAGACACTGTGACAGCCAGTTTTGGCAGTTGCTTATACAGATCTGCCTTTCAGAGACATGAGGGGTGGTGGATGATGGGTGGGAGAAGGGAAGAGAAACTGTGATTATTCAATTGGTTGTGCCTGAGTGATGGGAAATGGTTGTGCCTTGAGCCTGCTCAAGATGGGAAATGAAGAAGAGTTAACTAAAATAATTCTGTTTCATTGAATTTCCTAAAAATAAGTCTTTGGGGCCAGTCAGGCTTGAGAATTTCAGGTCAGAAAGATTTTTCAAAAAATACAAAAAATGAATAAAATCACATCTTACAATAAAACTTCAGTTTATGGTCCGTACTTGGTAACAATGCTGATACTTAAAAGGTAACATGTGTCAACAGGCAGGGTGTTTTAAAAGTCTGAATATTGTTTGTTGTGTGAAAAATGTTCTCTGTGCTTTACGGATTTAATATTCATGAAATAAGATTATATATACCTGTTACTGCTCAGACATTAAGTTTTTGGCATTCGAGAGCTCTCTCATTTGGGGACCCTGTCTGTCTGGTTTACATCTGTATCTCCAGTGCTTAGCATAAAGCCTGGACTAATATAGGTGCTCAGAAAATATTGAATGAAAGGATGGCAGAATAGAAGACCTCCGGCCAACATGGAGGCATAGGTAGATACACTTTGCCTCCTCACACAACCAAAAGAAGTACAAGAACAAATTTAAAAACAGAAAATAACCAGAACTGTCAGAAAATTGAACTGTATGGAAGTCTGACAACCAAGTAATTAAAGGAGAAACATTGATCCAGGCTAGTAGGAGGAACGGAGATGGGCAGCTGGGCTGGAGAGGACTGGTGGCAAGGCGGTGACTGGAGGACTGGGTGGCCCCACATTTGCATGCAGGTGAACCAGGAGGAACAACTGGGGAGCAAAACAGACCACATGACCCAGGGTTCCAGCATGGGAAAATAAAGCCTCAAAACCTCTGACTGAAAAAACCTGTGGGGATTGAGGCAACAGGAGAAACTCCCAGCCTCACAGGAGAGACCCACAGGGTCCTAGAATGCACATAAACCCACCCACCTGGGAATCAGAACCAGAAGGGCTCAATTTGCTTGTGGGTAGTGGGAGAAGTGACTAAAAGCCAGCCAAGAGCTGAATGAGAGGCACTGCTCCCTCTCAGACCCCTACTCTATATACAGTACCATAATCCAGAGAAGTAGGTTGCCCTGCCCTGGTGAATATGTAAGGCACTGCCCCTTACTATGTAACAGGTGCACTGAGACAAAAAAAGTGTGGTCCAAATGAAAGAACAGATCAAAGATCCAGAAAAAAATACGACTAAGTGGCAAAGAGATGGCCAACCTATCAGATGCAGAGTTCATAACACTGGTAATCAGGATGCTCACAGAAATGGTTGAGTATGGTCACAACATAGAGGAAGAAGTGAAGGCTACCCAAAGTGAAATAAAGGGAAATATACAGGGAAGCAACAGTGAAGGGAAGGAAACCAGGACTCAGATCAATGGTTTGGACCAGAAGGTAGAAATAAATGTTAAACCAGAGTAGAACGAAGACAGAAGAATTAAAAAAAAATGAGGAGGGGCTTATAAACTTCCAGGACAACTTTAAACATTCCAACATCTAAAGCATAGGGGTAGCCAGAAGGAGAAGAGGAAGAGCAAGAAATTAAAAACTTATTTGAACAAATAATGGGGGAAAATAATGGGAAAAACTTCCTCAAATTGGAAAAGGAAATAGATTTTCAAGAAGTCCAGGAAGTTCAGAGTCCCAAACAAGTGGGACCCAAGGAAGCACACACCAAGGCACATCGTAATTACATTACCCAAGATTAAAGATAAGGAGAGAATCTTAAAAGTGGCAAGAGAAAAGAAGACAGTCTTACCTACCAAGGAGTTCCCAAAAAATTATCAGCTGATTTCTCAAAAGAAACCTTGTGGGTAAGAAGGGGCTGGAAAGAAGTATTCAAAGTCATGAAAGGCAAGGACCTACATCTAAGATTACTCTATACAGCAAAGCTATCATTTAGAATGGAAGGGCAGATAAAGTGCTTCCCAGACAAAGTAAAATTAAAGGAGTTCATCATCACCAAGCCTTTATTATACAAAACATTAAAGGGACTTATCTAAGAGAAAGAAAATGATAAAAAACATGAACAGTAAGATGATAACAAACTCACAATTATCAACAACCAAACCTAAAAAAACAAAAACCAAAACAAACTAAGCAAACAACTAGAACAGGAACAGATTCACAGAAATGGAGACCACATGGAGGGTTATCAGCAGGGAGGGGGAGGAGGGCAGAATGGGAGAAAAGTTATAGGGAGTAGGAGGTATAAATGGTAGGTATAAAATAGAGGGAGGTTAAGAATAGTATGGGAAATGGAGAAGCTGAAGGACTTGTATGTTTGACCAATGGACATGAACTAAGATGGGGAAATGCTGGTGGGAGAGGGATTCAGGGCAGAGGGGAATAAAGGGAAGAAAAAAATGGGACAAGTATAATAGCATAATCAACAAAATATACTTTAAAAATAAATACTAAAAAAATAAAGGTTGATAGAACAAAGGTACAGTTTAAGGCTATAAAGAAGTAGAAGGCTGTGTCTAAAATATAATTTTTTGTTTTGTTTTGCTTGTCACAAATACTATATACTCACAAGGAATGAAATGCACATATCTACCAAACTAATGGTCTTGATTTTGTACATTGACAGTTCAACACATCTTTTACATGTTCCTTAATTACTGATTGCTGTGTGCACAGGAACGTGTATCTAACCTGAATGGTATTGATGGAGAAGCACACACACGACTTATGGCTAGCAGTGAGAGCACTTGCCGCAAAGCAGTCTCACTTGCGTGTTTGTGTAACTTGGACTAATTGCCATAAACAGGAAACTCAGTTTTACTAACGTTCTGTTTGTAGAACTATCATGAAAGAGAACCATTTGTTAACTTCAACACGGGCCTTTTCCTTTGTGAAAGTGATGTGAGAATCTTGGGCAAGGACTGGGAAATCGAAGACTTTTACTACATCCATTGATATATGTGTAATGATGATTAATGATGAGTTATTTTGAGACTTCAAGCCAATGACTTATAGTCATCAATTTAAGAATGAATGAGGGATTGTTTTTTAAAAAACAATTTTCCTAATAGTTGTTCTGTGTTTGTGGACATTAGCCAAGGATTAGCAATGAAAGTTTATGTACAAATCATTTGAAGTAGACAGACATAAATGTTTTCCTTTGAAAAGCCAAATTCACTTACCAGTGAAGAAATGTGATTTCACATACTAGCACCTCAGTACTTTGTTCCTCAACCAATTACAGGCTATTGGAGCCGAAGGCCCGTCAGGGTTGCTGGGGAACAGTTGGAACTGGGCATGTTCAGTCCTTGATGTACAAGATTCTGTTGGGTTGGCCAAAAAAGTCTGTTTAGTTTTTTCCATAAAATAGAAGACATATTTTTCATTTTCACCAATAACTTTATTGATTTGAATATTTTGATCAATAATCACACAGGACATTGGTAATCACACAGGAGATTGGTTATCTCCTGTGTGGTATAAGGCTAATTGTTCTTGATTAATCTCTTAATTTGATTGCTATCAACTTCATCTTCTCTACCTGACTGTGGAGCATTGTCCAACAAGAAATCTCCAGCAGGAAACTTCTCAAATCATTTTTGACAGATTCAATCAGTCACAATATGATCTCCATACACTGCACAAATCTATTTTTAACTTTCTTGTAATACTAAAGCATAATATGCTGAAAATGTCATTTATTTTCTTCTATCTTCAATATTAAAATGGCTATACAAAAGTTCACCAATTTTGGTAAGTTTTTTTTAAATGTATACTGATATGGCAGCTGTCACAATACAGTTTAACAAAATTGTTTTCAATGAAGTTAAAGACAACTAAGTGCTACTAGAGCCATTTTACAGAAAAAGAAACAAAAAATGTATTTTTCCCAATCCAATTCTTCATGTTCTGAATTACCTGTGACATTGAGTATGGATTATTTAATCTGAGAAAAAGAAATATACAGTCATAGGGAAAGGAGAGGACAAAATATTATTAATTTCAGCCTTTTATTTATAAAAGCTGGTACCTAAATTATGACAAAAAGATAGCTGTGTGTTTTACATCTTTAGTGCACATATGAATGTGAAAGACTACATGTTTTCATCACATCTTTCAATTTTACCAAAACTAGATTGAAGCATGAGTCATTTTAAACAGCTTTATTGAGGCATAATTTAAATACCAAAACATGCATCTACTGTAAGTGTAAATTTATAGAGTACAGTTAACACTAGAATCTCATTTTAGCATGTTTTCTTCAGCCCCAAATGTTCTCTTGTGCCTGTGCGATCAGTCTCTGGACATATCTTCACTGGGCTGATTTCTGTCTGTAAAGATTTGCCACTTCTGGAAATTCATATAAATGGAATAATACAACATATATGGTCTTTTGTGTCTGATTTTTCTCACTTAACGTGATAATTTTGAAGTTCATATTGTTGCATGAGTTGGTAGCTTCTTCCTTTTTATTGTAGAAAATAGCATTCCATTATATGGCTTTACCTCATTCTCTTTATCCACTCACTCACTAGTTGATGAATATCTGCATTGTTTCTGGGTTTTGGCTATTACATGCAGTGCTGCTATGAACAGTCCCAAACAAATCTCTGTGTGGACATATGTTTTCAGTTTTCTGGGGTTGATTCCTACCAGTCAAATTGCTAGATCATATAGTAAGTTTCTGTTTAAGTTTTTGAGAAACTGTCATTATTCAAAGTAGGGTATTGACATCTCCAACTATTATTGTGGATCTGTTTCTTCCTTCCGTTCTCTCAAATTCTTCTCTCCATATACTTGAGGCTCCTTTGTTTGGTGCAGCTGTATTTCAGTTGCTGTATCTTCGTGATGAATTGGGTCTTTTATCAATGTGTAATGTCCATCTTCATCTCTTGTAACGATTTCAACTGTAAAGTCTGAACTGTACCCTTTCTGATTTTCTGTTTCATCTGACACTAGTGTAGCCACCCCAGCTCTCCTTTGGTTCCTGTTTGCTTGGAAAATTTTTTCTTATCCTTTGACTTTCAACTTATTTATGTTTTTGGATCTAAAGTGAATCTCTAGCAGACAGCATAGATTTGGATCACTTTTGAAAATCCAGACTTCTGGCCAAGATGGAGGTGTAGGTGGAAATACTGTATCTTCTCGCACAACCAAATTTGAGGACAATAAAGATTTAGAAACAAAAACACAACTAAAGCAGACAGAAAATTGAACTGTACGATAGTCTGACAACAAAGAACCATTCATCCAGACCCGTAAGAGGGGCAGAGTCGGTGGCCGGCAGAGAGGGGTTGCAGCTGGAAAAAGCGATGGCTGCCCGACCAACCCAGGTGCTCAGGTGGTGGTTGGCAGATCCCAGGCGTGGGGTGGCAATGGGCAGACCTGGTGAGGGCACAAGGCAACTGGCTGATCATGGTCACACATTCATGCACAGATAAACCAGGTGAAAAAATGGACAGTGAGACAGACTGCAAAACACAGGGCCCCAGTGCTGGGAAATAAAACCTAAAAGCACCAATTGGAAAAACTTTCGGGGGTTGAGGTGCCAGGGGAGAGGCTCCCAGCCTCACAGGAGAGTTTGTTGGAGAGACCCACAGGGTCCTAGAATGTACACAAGCCCACCCACCTGGGAACCAGCACCAGAAGGGCCCAATTTGCTTGTGCGAAGTGGCAGAGGGGACCAAAATCTGAGAGAGAGCAGAAAAAATGCAATTTCTCCCTCAATGGTCCCACCCCAGTGACTGGATTGACCCACCCTGGTGAACACCTAAGCCTCTGCCCCTCATATGTAACAGGTGTAAACAGACCAAAACATTAGGGCTCAAGCAGAAGAACAGCTCAAAGACCCAGAGCCAATACTTCTAAGTGACAAAGAGACAGCCAACCTATCAGATGCACAGTTCAAAATACTGGTGATCAGGATGCTCACAGACTGGTTGATTTTAGTCACAGATTAGATGAAAAAATGAAGGCTACACTAAGTGAAATGAAGGAAAATGCACAGGGAACCAATAGTGATGGAAAGGAAACTGGGACTCAAATCAATGGAGTGGACCAGAAGGAAGAAAGAAACATCCAACCAGAAAAGAATAAAGAAATAAGAATTAAAAAAAAATGAGGAGAGGCTTAGGAACCTCCAGGACATCTTTAAACATTCCAACATCCGAATTATAGGGGTACCAGAAGTGGGAAAGAGGCATCCATGAGTGGAAAACTTATTTGAACAAATAATAAAGGAGAAATTCCCCAGTCTGGCAAAGGAAATAGACTTCCAGGAAGTCTAGGAAGCTCAGAGAGTCCCAAAGAAGGTGGACCTAAGAAGGAACACACCAAGGCACATCCTAATTACATTACCCAAGATTAAAATGAAGGAGAAAATTCTAGAAGCAGAAAGAGATAAGGGGACAGTCACCAACAAAAGAGTTCCCATCGGACTGTCAGCTGATTTCTCAAAAGACTCCTTCCAGGCAAGAAGGGGCTAGAAAGAAGTATTCCAAGTCATGAAATCCAAAGACCTAAATCCAAGATTGCTCTGTCCAGCAAAGCTTTCATTTAGAATGGAAGGGCAGATAAAGTGCTTCTCAGATAAGGTCAAATTCAAGGAGTTTATCATCACCAAGCCCTTATTATATGAAATTTTAAAGGGACTTATCTAAGAAAAAGAAGATAAAAAATGTGAACAATGAAAGGACAGTAAACTCACAGCTATTAACAACCACACCTAAAACAAAAGCAAACTAAGAAGACAGCTAGATCAGGAGCGAAACCATAGAAATGGAGATCACATGGAGGGTTAGCAACAAGGGAGTGGGAGGAGGAGAAGAGGGGAGAAGGTACAGAGAATAAGTAGCATGGACAGTAGGTAGAAAGTAGGGGGAGGGCAAGAATAGTATGGGAAATGCAGAAACTGAAGAACTTGTGAGAGTGGACATGAACTAAAGGGAGGAATGCAGAGTGGAGGGGAATGAAGGGGGGGAAATGGGACAACTGTAATGGCATAATAAATAAGATATATTTTTTAAAATTTCAAAAAAAATCATTCTTCCAACCTCTGCCTTTTAATTGGTAAGTTTAGTCCATTTAACTTTAATCCATTTACACTTAAAGTGATTATTGATAAAGTAGGGCTTACTTCTGTCAGTTTGATATTACTTTTTCCTGTCTTACATCTTTTTGGTCCCTCAATTCCTCTGATACTATCTTCCTTTGTACTTATTTTTTTCTTTTAATGTACCATTTTGATCTCCTTTTCTATGCATCTTTAGTTATTTTCTTTGTGGTTACTGTGGCAATTACAATTAACATCCTAAATGCAGTATAATTACTGTTCTATGTATTTGCCTTTTAAATCATGTAAAAAATACAATAATGCTGGCTTTTATATTTATCTAAATGGTTAGCACTACTCGTGTTCTTCATTTCGGTGTATGGCTTTAGTTACTGTGTAGTGTCCTTTTATTTTGATTTGAAGGACTGCCCTTAGGATTTCTTATAAGCCAGGTCTACCAGCAGCAAACTTCTTCAGCTTTTGTTTCTTTGGGGATGTTCTGGTTTCTTCCTTATTTTTGAAGGAGAATTTTACCACTTGTGGAATTCTTTTGAAAAAAATTTTCAATTGTAGTGTATATTAGTGTTATTTTGTATTCATTTCAGGTATATAACATAGTGGTTAGACAATCATATACTTTACAGTGTTCTCCCTGATAGTTTCATTACCAACCTGGACCATACATCGTTATTACAACATTATTGAATATATTCTCTGTGCTGTGCTTTATAGTCCTGTGACCATTTTGTAACTACCTAGTTGTACTTCTTAATCCCTTCAGTTTTTTTTTACCCAGTGCCCTAGCCCTCCTTCCCTCTGCCAACCATCAATCTGTTCTTTGTATCTATGAGGTTGTTTTAATTTTGTGTGTTTAGTTTGTTCTTTAGATCCCACATATAAGTGAAATCATTTGGTATTGTCTTTCTCTGACTAATTTCACTTAGCATAATACCTTCTAGATCCATTCACAGTGTTGTAAATGGTTAAGATTTCATTCTTACCACTTACAGAATTCTTGACTGATCTTTTTTTTTTTTTTTAACTTGGAGCACTTTAAATGTCTTGCTGTGGCCAGCGTGGCTCAGTTGGTTGGAGTGTTGTCCTGTAACTGAAGGGTTGCTGGTTTGAGTCCCCATCGAGGTACATACCTAGATTGTGGGTTCAATCCCCCGTCTGGGTGTGGGTGTGTGCGACCCCCAGTCTAGATGTGTATGATTCCTGATCCCGGTGCCAGTCCCCAGTATGGACACATATGGGAGGCAACCAATCGATGCTTCTCTGTTGCATCAATATCTTTCTCTCTCCCTTCCTCTCTCTTTAAAAGCAATGGACAAAATGCCCGAGGGTGAGGATTAAAATAAATAAATAAATGCCATCTTACTGCCTCCGGCTTTCATGGCTCCAATGAAAAATAGGCTGTTAATCTTATTGAGGATCCATTGTGTGTAATGAATTGCTTCTCTCTTGCTTTTACAAGATTTTCTCTTTGTCTTTTGACAGTTTGATTATAACATGTTTTAGTGTAGATCTCTTTGAGTTTACCCATCTTGGAATTTGATGAATTTCTTGGATGTGTAAATTCATGTCCTTCATCAAATTTGGGAAGTTTCATCCATTATTGCTTCAAACACCCTCTTCTGTCTTTCTCTGTCTTCTCTTCTTCTGATGCCCTGGTAATGTATATGTTCGTCCACTTTATTTTCTCCCACAGGTCCTGTGGACTTTGTTTATTTTTCATTATTCTTTTTTTCTTCTCCTCCTCAAGCAGAATAATTTCAATGGACTTATCTTCAAGTTCACTGATTATAGGTTTTTGTAGGTTTCTTAACATATTAGAGAGTTCTGAAAAATTTTATTCTGACAATTTTTGCCAGATTAATTTTTGCATCATTGCGTGGACAGATCCTTGAAGCTCCCTCCCCTGCCACTTTTGATGATACAGTCACATTTTTTTTAAAAGTGCTTTCTTACTTTCTAGTACCACAAGATGTTCCAGCATCATTTTTANTCTCCTCCCCAAGCAGAATAATTTCAATGGACTTATCTTCAAGTTCACTGATTATAGGTTTTTGTAGGTTTTTTAACATATTAGAGAGTTCTGAAAAATTTTATTCTGACAATTTTTGCCAGATTAATTTTTGCATCATTGCGTGGACAGATCCTTGAAGCTCCCTCCCCTGCCACTTTTGATGATACAGTCACATTTTTTTTAAAAGTGCTTTCTTACTTTCTAGTACCACAAGATGTTCCAGCATCATTTTTATTTGCTTTTCTCTGGCCTTGGAACCAACTATTTTTCCAAGGAGCTCTGTTTTGTTTTGTTTGTTTGTCTTTTGATGGACTGTGGTATAACAAAGATCTGTATGTGAGCGGAGCTCATTTGTTACTGGCATGTCAACGTAGACCCTTTCAGTGGACAGAGCTAGGAAGTGTTTGTTGATCTACTAATTCGTGTATGCATACACATGCACATTAGAAATGCAGTTGATTTTTGAATATTGATTTTATATTCTATGACCTTGCCATAATTTTTTTGGTAAATTCTTTACAATTTTTTATATACAGCATTATATGTGCTTAATTTTCTTCCATTTTGTAGAACTTCATTATTATTTTTTAACTCATTCACTTATTCACAACATTTATTAAGTGGCTCCTACGTGCCCAGGCACCATGCTAGATGACCCAGACATAACCTTTCTGTACGTGACTCATTTATTTTTAGCCTAATTTTCTTTAAAGGCCAAGGAAACTCTTATGAGGGAAAATATATTATCACCTCGCTGTCCGTATTATCAAGCCATTCTCACTTAGAGGTAGAAAACCCTGGCTCTGTAATTCTGTGGACATGAGTTTGAATTCTAACTTTACCTGGTCTCTGACCTTGGCAAACTGCATAATCTCCATGTCCTCATATATAAAACAGGATTAATAATAATATCTATCTCACAGGTTTAGTGGGAGGATAAAAATTGCATAGTACATTTCTTGGCACACAGTGCCCAATGAATGCGTTTTTTTCATGGAGTGAAAAAATTCTTAGGTAAAACTTCTAAAGTGGTAAGCTACAAAAATGATTTGTCACAACTGTTATTTAAACATTTTGAGTACACATTATTTTAATGATGAAATGTACATTATATACTGAACATATTTNAACTCTACCTGGTCTCTGACCTTAGAAAATTGCATAATTTCCATGTCCTCATATATAAAACAGGATTAATAATAATATCTATCTCACAGGTTTAGTGGGAGGATAAAAATCGCATAGTACGTTTCTTGGCACACAGTGCCCAATGAATGCGTTTTTTTCATGGAGTGAAAAAATTCTTAGGTAAAACTTCTAAAGTGGTAAGCTACAAAAATGATTTGTCACAACTGTTATTTAAACATTTTGAGTACACATTATTTTAATGATGAAATGTACATTATATACTGAACATATTTGGCATTTTAAATAATCCACAAACATAAAGACTTCCATAACTTTCTATAAAATAGCAATGTTAAATTGTTTTGATGCTATTTAATAACTAGTTTAGATATTATTTATGTAGGGACACATTTCCCACCAGCTAAAGTAACATGTTTTGAAGGAACATATTAACTTTTTAAGGTTAATTTTGGTGATAATATACATCCTTCCAGATCATAAATTTATTTCTGGTTGAGATTTGGATTTTCATGAAACCTATATTAACTCTTGCTTGACATTCTGGAATCATTTGTCTAGTGAGGAAAGGATTTATTACGTGGTACCTCGCTGATCTCAGTCATTGGAACTGCCTCTGATGTGCTGTGTACATGGGTTCCTGGCCAAGGGGCAAGTGGAGGCTGAAATCCAGCCTGGGCAAGGCTGTAACTGCTCAGAGGCAGGGTGCCTTTTTCTGCCTCACAAAATAGAGCTGTTTGTGTGAGCCAGCAGGGCTTTATTAGATACCTCATGCCAACAGGGTGGAACCTGCCCCGGGGAAAGCCAACTCATTGAGTCCCATGTCTTGCCAGTTCCTCAATGTCATAAGCATATTGTTTTCCCTCAGTGGTTTTCCCATTTTAGATGCTCAGAAAACAGATGAGGAATAATAAATAAATATTAGCTAGAGAGAAATATGGGTTTAAATTAGATCATCTGTATACATCTTAACTGTGAAAAGTGGGGAGAAGAAGTAATTCTCCATTGCTTCCAAGTTGCACCATAAACTGTACATACTGTGTGTAGGAGCAATACCAAGTAAAGGAGGTAAAGTGGTGAGAGGGAGATAACTTAGCAGCCAGGGAACTTGCTCCCCTGTTAGTGCAGGGTATTAATTTAACACACACACAGAACACTGATGTTCGGCACTGTTCTTAAGCACCTTACATGTACTGACTTCTTAACCCTCACAATAATTTACAAAAGAGGTACTCTGAGAATGTTCATTTTATTTATTTTTAAGTATATTTTATTGATTGTGCTATTACAGTTGTCTCATCCTCTTCTCCCCTTTATGCTCCTCCACCTGCAAACCCCTTTATTTCAGCATTCCCACCCCTTTAGTTCATGTTCATGGGTTGCATATATGAGTTTTTTGGCTTCCCCATTTCCCATACTATTTTTAACCTTGCCCTATCTCTTTTGTACCTATCATTTATGCTTCTTATTTCCTGTTCCCTTTCCCCCATTCTCCCCCCTCTACCTTCCCACTGATAACCCTCCTGGTGATCTCCATTTCTGTGATTCTGTTCCTGTTCTAGTTGTTTGCTTAATTCGTCTTTGTTTTTTAGGTTCATTGTTAATAGTTATGATTTTGTTGTAATTTTACTGTCCATATTTTTTATCTTCTTTTTTAGATAAGTCCCTTTAACATTTTATATAATTAGGGTTTGCTGACAAAGGAGTTCATTATATGAACTTTTTTAACTTGACCATATCTGGGAAGCACTTTATCTGCCCTTCCATTCTAAATGATAGTTTTGCTGGATAGAGTGATCTTGGATGTAGGTCCTTGCCTTTCATAACTTGGAATACTTCTTTCCAGCCCCTTCTTACCTGCAAGGTTTCTTTTGAAAAATCAGCTGATAGTCTTATGGGAACTCCTTGGTAGGGAAAACTGTCTCATTGTCTCTTGCTGCTTTTAAGCTTCTCTCCTCTTTAATCTTAGGTAATGTAATTATGATGTGCCTTGGTGTGTGCTTCCTTGGGTTCTACTTCTTTGGGACTCTGAGCTTCCTGGACGTCTATTTCCTTTGCCAATTTGGGGAAGTTCTCCCCATTATTTTCCCCCATTATATGTTCAGATAAGTTTTTAATTTCTTGCTCTTCCTCTTCTCCTTTTGGCATCCCTGTGATTCAGATGTTGGAATGTTTAAAGTTGTCCTGGAGGTGTATAAGCCTGTCCTCATTTTTTTTTTTGAATTCTTGTTTCTTCATTCTGTTCCAGTTGAATGTTTATTGCTTCCTTCTGATCCAAACCATGGATTTGAGTCCTGGTTTCCTTCCCTTCACTGTTGGTTCCCTGTATATTTTCCTTTTCATTGCCTAGACTTCCTCCTCTATTTTGTGACCATACTCAACCATTTCTGTGAGCATCCTGATTGCCAGTGTTTTTGAACTGTGCATCTGATAGGTTGGCTATCTTCTCATCACTTAATTCTTTTTCTTGAGTTTTGCTCTGTTCTTTCATTGGGGCCATGTTTCTTTGTCTCGGTGCACCTGTTATGTTGTAAGGGGTAGAGGCATAGGTATTTGCCAGGATGGGGCAATCCACTTCTCTGCATTGTGGCACCATGTGGTGGGCGAGGGGTCAGAGAGGGAACGATGCTGCTTGCTTGGCTCTCTGCCACCTTTCAGTCACTTCCCCCACTAACCACAAGTAAATTGAACCTTTCTTGTTAATTCCTGAGTGGGTTGGTTTGTGTACATTCTAGGAGCCTGTGGGGCCTTCCAAACTCTCCTGTGAGACTGGTAGTTTCTCTGCCACCACAACCCCCACAGGTTTTACAGCCAGAGGTTTTGAGGCTTTAGTTCCCCGTGCTGGAACGCTGGGTTGTGTGGTCTATCTTGCTTCCCTGTTGTTCTTCCCGTTTTATCCACATGTGAATGTGGGCTACTCCACCAGCCACCCTCTTGCCTTGTATCCTCTCTCTCCTGGCTGCCTGTCTCTGCCCCTCCTACCAATCTGGATGAATGTTTCTTCTTTAATTCCTTCATTGTTGGACTTCCATACAGTTCAACTTTCTGGCAGTTCTGTTTTTTTTTTTAACTTGTTGTGGTCCTTGTGTGGTTGTGTGAGGAAGCAAAGCATATCTACCTATGCCACCATCTTGCCNACAGCCAGAGGTTTTGAGGCTTTAGTTCCCCGTGCTGGAACCCTGTGTTGTGTGGTCTATCTTGCTTCCCTGTTGTTCTTCCCGTTTTATCCACATGTGAATGTGGGCTACTCCACCAGCCACCCTCTTGCCTTGCATCCTCTCTCTCCTGGCTGCCTGTCTCTGCCCCTCCTACCAATCTGGATGAATGTTTCTTCTTTAATTCCTTCATTGTTGGACTTCCATACAGTTCAACTTTCTGGCAGTTCTGTTTTTTTTTTTAACTTGTTGTGGTCCTTGTGTGGTTGTGTGAGGAAGCAAAGCATATCTACCTATGCCACCATCTTGCCTGAAAGTCCTGAGCATGTTCATTTTAAATATAAGGAAACTGAAGCACAGAGAGGAGGTTAAATGATTTTTTTTCAAGATCACACAGCTAGCATATAGAAGAGCCAGGTGCTCTGGCTGCTGGTTTCACATTCCTACCTACTGTGCTGCCTCTGCCATGCTAACTACTCCTCCCTCTAGAGTTTCAGCCAAATTTTGCACTGCCTCACTAATTTCATTTATCCCCTTGGAGCCATTTAGTTTCATGTCTGTATCCTTATTAGATCATGAGCTAAGGGCGGGGCCACCTTTCCTGTGCACATCTGTTTCCCCTGTGGCAGCTTGTTGTAGACGCTACATAGTGCTCTTTGAAGAAACATCCAAAGGGCAGCACCAGCATAGAGTTTTCCTCTTACACCGACACCTTGATGGAGGTTCTGTTCAACAAAATGAGTACCTGAATTTCACCTGCCTGCCTTTAGATGTGTTGGATTTCGAAGTAAACGTGTCTGATACAGTGGCTAAGTCCAATGACTAGGTCTTGGCCTCCAGAGCTGGAAGAGGCAAGGAAGGATCATTCCTTCACAGGTTTCTGAGGGAGCATGGTCCTGCTGACAGCTTGATCTTAGACCTATAGCTTCCAGACCTATGAGACAATAAATTTCTCTTCTAAGCCACGCAGTTGGTGGTATTTTGTTTTCACAGCCCTATCTTAGTCTGTTCAGTCTGTCGTAACAAAATACTATAGACTGGGTAGCTTACGAACAACAGAAATTTATTCTCACAGTTCTGGAGGCCAGCAAATCAAGGTATGGGCAGATTCGGTGTCCGAGGACCCACCTCTTAGACTGGGGTCTGTTTGTGTGTCCTCACGTGGTGGGAGGGATGAGGCATCTCTGTGGGGCCTCTTTCATACAGGCACAAATTCCATTCATGCAAGTGGAGCTCTCATCCTAATACCATCGTCTAGGCAGTTAGGTCTCAACATATGAATGTTTTTGGTGGGGGAGACACAAATATTCAGTCCGCAGTGGTAACTTTAGGTTTCAGTGAGATACACAGTCTCTCGGTCAGTCTGCAGTATTTCTTGTCCATTCAGTGAGTGAGCGTTATCTGTGTGTGGCAGAGGGAGGGAGGGGGCGCTGCACGAGGCTCGCTGGGCAGTTGTAGGGTCTCTGCTTTTGAGACTTTGCCATCCGATAACTCAAAGTGTACTCCCTAAATAGAATGAGGAGAGCCTTGGCTGAACATCTGTTTAAGGATCACCCACAGTGGGGTATCCTTACAAATGAAGAACATGTCAAGGGGGCATAAAGTAAGGATGTTGGCAGTTTGGGGATTTGGGGTACCCATGAAACCTGGATCCCTTTTTGCACAGAGCCCAGTGGTAGGATGATTCCCTCACGGGTGAGGACTCTGGGGCTGCATCGGGGGGAGCACCAGTGGGACAGTTAAATGAAAAGTCTGATTCCTTGTGTCCTGAGCTTGGCTCTGCAGTGACTGAGCATTGCTGAGGATTTGGGTGCACAAAAGGCATGGGTGGCAAAGATCCCCTTAATGGCATTTGCATAGTGATTTGATGAGAACACTAGTTTCAGGCTTTCAATTTTCCTACGTGTTCCATCTGTTTCTAAGCAGTTTCTCTGTGTCATTGTGAGAGCTAATCACTTAATGTATCTTTAAAGGGACACTGGTATTGAATGTTTTTAACAGGCCAGAAAAATTAGCAGAAAATGCTGGGAGACCTCATTGGGAAAATCTCTTTGTAAAGTTGCTGTAAACTACTTGATTTTTTTTTTGTTTTATTTCATTATCTTTTAGGTCAACTTAATAGACTTTTAAATAAAAATACAGCTATTGAAGTCATTCTCTCTAATAGCAATGCCCGGACCTGATGAAATTGTTGTTCGTTCTCACTGAGCACCATGCTGGCTTAGACGTAACTTTCTGTACCCCTCACACACTTGGAGTTACCAGCAACCTCATTTTTCTTTGATCAATTACTTGCCTTGGTTCAGAGGTGATGTTTTCACTATAATGACAGTTGCTATATGTAATAACTTAGGAGAATTTTACAATAGCTGAAATAAATCACAGCAGAACTGCTTTGACTAACCAAGGGTCTTCGAAACTATTACTGACATCTTTGTAACCAGTGGTTCTCCATCTTCATAAAATAAAAGGGTCATGTAATAGTGCAACACAAAGGATTGAGATTGGCTGTAGAAAACGATGGCCTTTGCAAGTGTGCTGCACCACAGAAGTGACTTTTAAGGAGGTGGGCAAGGAGTCTGTCTCTAGGTCAAAATTGCATGTATGATTTCTTAGGTCAACCACAGGCAGTTAGGAGGCTCTGACTGGCAGGCCTTACGGTGGATGCAGTCTCCCCATGCCAGCCTTGTACATGGTGAGTATGGTGAGTGCATGGCAGTTTGCTGGAGGGAGCTGCAGTCAAGGATTCAGTCCCCTCTGGACCAGCCACGCTCATGCACCTATCTGCATTTTCAGCCCAGGAACCTCTATTCAAAGGCTGCACATGTGGGCACTTGCTGGGGGCCTCCACTAAGAGCTCTTTTGGGGATGCGGTGACTGAGGCACTTTCCCCCACTCTGCCTCAGTGCTTTTCTACTCCTGTTCCTTTTCTTCTCCTCATCCCCTCCCTCTGGGCCCACAGAAAGGTGGGAGCATTTTGTTTGGGGCACCTGGGCAGTTGAGATAGTTCTCCTGTCATCTGACCCTTGTCTGGTGCCATTGCAAGGGGAAAAATAGAGCTCTGAGGAGCAGACACCTTTTTCTTGCCTGTAGTGCTCCCTGTAAATGAATGAGGTCTTGAATGTCACTTTCCGATTGGCTCATTGTCCTCATTCACCAGCTCAACACCTGGAAGCTTGACCGAAGCTGGTAGAATGTCTTTTGTGGATGATCTCTATCACAGATTCTTATCTTCTAAGGAAATAACTGCTACCTGGAAACACACGTGTGTATGCATCGGTGTGTAATATTTATTGACATCTATGTGCCAAGCACAGAGGAGGGGGATATTGTGAGCTGGGAATACAATTTCAAACACAGCGGGAAAGGTTCCCACCTACATGGAGCTAACATGCTATGGGGAGTCTGCAACCAATTAGTGAACATGTGCAATAATTATAGATTGTTATTGTGTCTTGGAGAGAATAAACAGGATCATGATGGCAATTAATGAAGGGAAGCTTCTTTAGGTTGAGCAGATGGCAAAGCTTGTGTAAGGAGGTGTTGATGTGCAGAGAGTTGAGGGGTGAGAGGAAGTGAGCCCCGTGAGGAGGGTGGGCAGGTGTGTTCCACAAGTGGAAGAATCAACAGGGACAAGGCAGGACATGCTTGGTGTGTCCGAGGAACTCAGAAAGCCGTGCTGCTAGTTGTTTCCTAGTTTGAATGTTATCCTTTTATGAGAACTCTATGTCCTTTCCAGAATTTATAAATACTTCATTATATATTTTTTGTAGGTATTTAGATGCTTTCTGGTCCTCAAAAAATTTAGAGGAGAGAGGAAATTCAAAAGGATGAACAAAATAGTTGAGGGAAATCGGACAATGGGAAAATGAAACAGTAAATGAGTATAATTATTTCGGAATGAGATTAAAATAGTATCAAAAAGAAATGAGAAGAAAAAATGTGGTCTGAGGAATGAGTCAGGTCAGGATAGTATCTGACTCTTAGCAGGTCATTAGTCTATGGTGGAATGAATAAGCTCTCAGGGCAGATGTGTTTTGTAAGTCCGGGCTTTGGGATGAAGCTCTAAAGAGGAAATGCTTTGGGTTTGGGGTGTGGAGTGGCCAGGCGTAAATGTGGCCTGGCCAACCTCGTAAACCTGGGTTTCAGCGCAGACCACTTACATGCAAGTAGAGTTACCAAGCAACTCCTTATTGCCAGTAAAATGCCAACACAACACATAGGAACAAGAGAATAGAGGGAGAAGTAGAAGGAAGAGGACTATATGGAAACCAGTACATATAGATTTTCAAAAACTTACAGAAAGAACTTCTTGGGTTCTTTCAAGAAGGAATCAGCTGATACAACACAATTAAGAGCAGGGCTTGGAATCAGTTGGGCTCTCTTTGAAAGCATCCCTTTCTACGGGCGTGACTTTGAGTGAGTTATTTAACCTCTCTGAGCCTTAGTTTTATCATCCGTACAATACCTCTCAGTTTATAAAGATTCTGAGGACTACATGAAATAAACCATATGCACTTGGAACACAGTATTTAATAACTTTAATTAAAGGTTGTTGGGGAACCTATTTCTGTAAAATTGTCAAAATAACAAGGCATTGATCACAGGGGCCAGGTGTGATGGGTGGAGTAGATTAGGAGAGGGAGGCGTGGTTGCCTGGGAAACCTCTTTGGAATGGCAAGAACTCACGATGAAGAAGCATGTTGTGGCCAGAAGAGCGAGCATCATTTTCTTCTTTGATTTGTCTGTGATGGAAAGATAAGCAAGGAAAGTTGTACCAGAGAGTCCCTGAAACTGGGGAGGCTCCAGCCAAAGATCAGGAAGCTGAGTTAAGCATGGATGGTGCCTCTGAGCCAGAGCAGGCAGGTGGTTCTGGGAGGCCCTTGGGGGATAGAACTAGCAGATTTTCAGTAGAGGAGAAAAAGCGATCTCGATTTAGTTACAGCGTGCTTCCTGATGAGTTCAGTCACACAGGCATCAGTCAGCAGTTTCCTGTTTGCTTTCGTTGAAATCAGGACTTCAGCTTCTGGCATTAAAGGTAAAATTACACACGCATGCACACAGTCCACATCTGTGGCTATTCCTTCACCCCATCACTAATCAAATTTTTAATTGCTTTTTGGCATGGTCCTTCAGATGAGTAACAAAATAGTTTGTGCCACTTAAACTTATTAACTAAGTGAATACATATTAAATGCCTACCCTGTGTTAGATCCCTTTCTAGGCAGTGAACAAGTTCCTGGCTCAGGGTACATACAAGCCAATAAAGATGACAGGAAGAAAGAAGCAGTAAGTGACTCCTCCTCAGAAGAAAAAAGAGGATAAGACAATAGAAATAGATGGTAGAGTGCAATGCTACTTTAAATGGAATTAATAGGAATGACCTCTTGGAAAAGGGACTGAAGTCTGGGAGAAGCCTGTTTCCAGGAGAGGGAACAGCAGGTGCAAAGACCCAGAGGCAGTAACATCCTTGGAGAGAATAAGCAGTGGGAGGGGGAGTGTAGGTTCAGTGGACTGAGTGAGGGGGAAGTGGGAAGTTGTTCATGTTGGGCAGGTTTGCTTATATTCTGATGGAAATAATCTGATAGGAGGATAAACTGAGATGCAGGAGAGTGTGTGTTTAGGGGGTGTGATTGCAGATGCAAAGTCCTTTGGCAGGAGAAACAGGAATCAGTGTGGGGGCTTTGAAGCACAAACAGCTTCTCCACAGCTCTGGGAGGCAAGGCTGGTGTGTGAATAGGAAGATGAGCAAGTTCAGTAAATTATCAGCAGGAGGAAAGTGGGCAGAGGAGGTGTGAGGAGCATGGGGAATGTGTGAAATAATTCCTAGGAGAGTAAGAGGGAACATTATACCAATATAGAAAAAAAGCCCACAGTTTTCAGTTGTCTGTGGATGGAGAAGTTTAAAAGCACATGCCTGGCTCACAGGTGTATGGTGCCCAGGCAGGTGGAGAACACACATTGCTCTTTGGTGTCTCCTTCTGTCTGTAAAAGGATCTCATGAATGTACTCCCCTCATGGATATGTCATGAAAATTAACAGTCAGCATGTGCCAAGTGCAAGTTGCCATGTCTGGCACATGGATCTTTCCTTTTGTTATCAATGCCATCAACGCAGCTACTTCCTCGGCGGCTGCTGCAAGAACCTTCACTTGTGGCCCATCCAGCACATGCCTGTCGCTGTGGTCTCTGTGTTCCAGACTGCAGCGGGCGGAAGAACTGCCGAGGGTGCTTTCTAAATATTTTGATTCCTGGCTTCCGTCAGATATGCTGATTCTGTAGATCCAGAGTAGGGTCCAAATACACACTCATTTACACAGACCCCCAGTAGTTCCTATTGCAGTCTGATTACCCTATGAATGACATCTCCCAACCACTGCATACAATCGGTGGTTTTAGCCCATTTATTACTTTTTAAAATTTTCACCCAAGCATATGTTTTTATTGATTTTTAGAGGAAGAGAGAGAGAGAGACATCGACTGGTTGCCTCCCATACATGCCCTGCCCAGCGACTGAACCCTCAGCCCAGGTGTGTGCCCTGACCTGAGATCAAACCGGCAACCTTTGGTGCACAGGGGTGATACTCCACCCAACTTGACCACCCCAAATGGGCATGTTAGCCCATTTTAACAGAGAAAACAGAGCTCAAGGGAGGCTAAAAATTCAACTAACATTTTGAAGCTGTAACTTGTAGAGGCAGGATTTGAACCTCTGCCATTCTACTCCAAAATGCATCTCTTTGAAATGAATTAAAAGAAAAAACTTCTGGAATTTGGCCTGAATGGGCATAATTTTTGAGTAGCACGTATAAATTTTGCAGACGTTTGCTTATCTGCCTTTAAAAAATACTTGAAATCAACCTTGAACCCCTTGTAATATAGATCGTTTAAACCCCTGTTTTAGGATTCCAGCACAGCAGAAGCACGATGCGTCACCCCCTGTGGGGTGAAACCTGTGTGGGGGCCACAGAACTGGGCACATTCCTGTGCTGTGTAATTGCCCTTCACTCCCTATGTGCAGACATATATTGTCTTCAGAAAATTTACAAACCTTAATCTTGATCTTGATAAACACTGGAAGTGCTTTCGTGCCTCTTAGAGGAAGAAGGTTCTGAACAAGGTCATTGCAAAGGAGTGATTCCAAGATTGGCATGGGTATGCTCCAGAATGTTCTCCACATCAGGGCTCCAGCTGGCTTGGGTTCCGACACTGGAGACAGCACCTTCAAGGCACCTAACCTCAGGAACCTTGGTGGGTGATGGTTAGGAGTAGGGTTCACAGCAGCACAAACGTGCTGATATGAAATGGGGCTATTGATGGATGAGGGTGATTAAATGCTCATTGTTCCAGCTGTTTAGTGCCTGCGATTAAGGGCATGCATCTCAGCTTCTGTCAGACAGGGCTCTCTCTTGAGCGGCATCCCTTTCCACACATCTGGTCATTGGCAGGTGTTTGGAAAATTACATAATTGCTATTGCAGTGAGGCCTCACACTCCATCCGAATCTGAGACAGGACCTCTGCTCCACAGAGCAGCCAGGCCAGGTGGGAAAGTGGGGCTGTGAGTAAACACCACCAGACCTGCAGAGAGGTCCTGGTTCCAGCACATACTGGTTGTGTGGTTTGACCTCCTTAAGCCTTCACTTGTCTTTATGGTTTGAATACTTTGATGTAAACCTCAGAGTGTTGGGAAGTGAAGTGCGGTGTGCCACCTCTAGGCTCCAACACTCTCCTGCTACCTTGATCCCAGCACTTTTTAATAACATGTGTTGTTCAAGTTACTTCTCTTCTCTCCCACTTAGGGGCAGGATCCACTTTTAGTGTTCATTTGTTTGTTTTTGCCCCAGCATTCAATGCTGTGCTCTGCACGTGGTGGGTCATTTGCAAAGGTCGAATAAACGAGTGAATGTTCAAACAGTGAAAGAGAAGTTATGTTAGAGAGCAGTGCTATGATCAGCTGCTAGCATCTTAGAACAAGACAGCGTTTATATTGTGAAAACAGCTACAAAGGATTATACATATGAGGCTTTTAGTTCAGGGGCATCATGAAAAATGTTAGCAACTAGGAGAAACTATTTTTTCTCATCCCGAAAAAGTGCAGGTCACTCTGTGGACCTCTGAGCAAACACTGGCTTATCCTCTGGGGCCCTCCATTCGTGGGATGCAGCTCTTTTTAGTTATCTGAATGGTCTTGTCCTCTTTCTTTTTAGCCCCTTCTATTACATTTGCTGTTTCCCATACAACTAGACTAATATTAGCCTTAGCACAATTCAGAGCATGAGTCCCTTGTCCTGTTTTTCTTTCAGTTTTCTCATCTCTGTCTGGAATAGTGCTGGGCACAGAGCAGTTGATCAATGCAGGTTTGCTGCATGGATGGGTGAATAACTGAACACAAGAGATTCTTTGTTCTTTTTCTGTCCCCCTCATCTCAGACTGCTATCAGTTTTTATCCTGCTTGCACTTATTCATGGCTATTTAAAAAATATTCCAACTCAGGTGGAGAGTTGGATTATAGATTGCTCACGACCTTCAGTTATGATATGATTTCATCATTGGTCCCGGTATGGTCTGCTTTAATATATATGTGGATGGATGGATTTAAAACAGTATGCAGAGCAATCATGAACTTGCTACCAAAACCAAAACTAGGGCCTAGATAATAACTCATGGTTTCCCCACCTCCCATCACTCCATTTCCCATAGTCTGGGGTAACCATCATCCTGACTCCTTTATTCATTTTTCTTTTGTTTTACTTTTATATAGTTTTTTTGTTATACCTGTATATATTTCCAAAAAGTAAGTTCTCTTAACTTTATTGAAAAAGTATATCATGCTTTTTAAAAAAAACTAGTGTTCTATTGGTAAGATTCATCTTATGTTTTCATGTTATTGTATGTATTTATTTATTCATTATTGTTCATATATTTATTCATTGTGTGAACATATCACTGTTGATTTATTCACAGTCTGTAGGCTGGAAAATTAGGTTATTCCCAGAATTTTGCTTTTGTGAACAGTGCTGCTATGACTGACACCATGATTTCTTGAACATGATGCCATCAAATTTGTGCAAGAGTTTCTTTTTGGGTTATGAACTTGAGAGTAGAATTTCTGGGTCACAGGAAATGTAAATTTTTGACTTTTGAAGGTAATGTCAAAACAGTTTTCAACGTCTCTGTACCAGTTCATACTCCTACCACATCCTTTCCAATACTTGCTCTCCTTAAACTTTCAGTTTGGTCCTACTGAGCATATAGCACTGTGGTCTGCCTTGATCAGTAATGACGGTGACTGTGAACATTTCTTCAAATGTTTATTGACATGCATTTCCTCTTCCGTAAAATGCCTATTCCTACTTTTGCCCATTTTCTGTTGAACTGTTTATACTTCCCTTATTGATTTGTAGCAGTTTGGTATATATTTCTGAGAAGACTTCTTTACTGATTTTGTATTCTTTGTTTAGTTATTGATTCTTTGTTATAACAAATCATCCCAAAATTTAGTGGCTTAAAACAGTGACAAATTATTATATTTTTCTCACAATTCTGAGACTGGGTTCAGCTGGGTGGTTCTTCTGTTTCATGTGGTGTTAATCAGGGTAACTCAGTTGCACTTAGCTGCTGGCTAGCATGGACTAGATGGTCAAAGAAGGCTTCACCAATGTGTTACATGTCTCAGAGCTCTTCAATGTGTCCTCTTCATTTGGTCACCTTGGGCTTTTTCACGGATTGGTAGTTTGGGGGTAGTTGGACTTCTTACCTAGAGGCTGGTTTCCAAGAGGAAGAAAGCCAAATGTGCCAGTTGTCTTAAGGCTTGACTTGAAAATTCTACAGTGATAGTTCTACTACAACAAAGAAAATAATATGTCGGTTTGGGGCCAATGGGAAAGAATTGCTTCTAAGGTAAATGGCCTCCACTTCTTGATGGGTGACATGGCAGGCACATAGAGAAAATAAATGGGTGGCGCCCATGATTGGAGATGACCTGCCACTTATGTATTGTGAATATTTTTCAGTTTGTAATTTTCTTTCTACTCTTCAAGGTGTCTTTCATGAACCGATATTCTTAATTTTAATATAGTCAATATTCTTAATTTAATATTATCTTTTAATATAATGCTTTTTAAATCTTTTTAGAGAAAGGTTTCCTTACTCCAAGTTTACCTTTATTTTTTACTATGAGACTTTGATTTCTGATATTTAAATTCTTAATTTATTTGAAGTTAATTTTTGTGGTTTGAGTAGGAATTTTATTCTTTTCATTGCATATAGATTAGCCCTCCTTTCCCTATGGATCTCACAGACCATCTTTGTTATGCACTAAGGCGTTATACACTAAAATGCATGTGTCTGTTTTTGGCTTCTGTCTTCTGTCCCATAGAGCTGCTTGTCTCGTCTTGCCCTGTCTCAATTATGGTAGTTTCATAATAAGCCCTAATACCTTGAAGGGCTGTTTTCACTGGTCATCTTCAAAAACATTCAGGATTTGGTTGATCCTTTACTGTTTCAGTGAATTTTAGAAGTATCTTATTGTGTTCCAAGAGAAGCTCTATTGAGATTTTTGTTGGAATTGTGTTGACTTTATAGATCAATTTGGGGAAGAACTAACAAGTGTTCAATATTATCTTTCTGGTCAAGAAAATGATATCTCTTCATTTATTTATTTACGTTTTCCCTAATAAAGATTAAAATTGTATTTCTTTTTTTTTTAAGATTTTATTTATTTATTTATCTTTAGAGGGGAAAGAGAGAGGGAGAGAAACATCAATGTATGGTTGCCTTTCGTGCGTCCCCTGCTGGGAGTTGGCCTGCAGGGAACCGGCCTGCAACCCAGGCATGTGCCCTGACTGGGAATCAAACCGCAATCATCTGGTTCACAGGCCCGCGCTCAATCCACTGAGCTACACCAGCCAGGGCTAAAATTGTATTTCTTAAAATTCTTTTGAGATACTTAATGTTCTCTGATACTACTATAAGAATGTTTTCCCTTTATTTGTATTTTCTAGTCGTTTGCTGCTGTTGAAATGTAGTGACTTGGTAAATGAACTTTATATTCAGCCACCTTGTGCTCTCTCCAAGTAGTTTCATTTTTTCTCAGTAGCTTCATTTGAGGTTTTAATGTAAATAATTTTATCATCTACCAATAATACCAGCTTTATTTTCTCTACTCCAAATGCCATTTCTCTGTCTTCTGTTCAGCTCTTTAAAAAATCCTCCTTATCCTTGTCTTTTTTGCCCAGTTTCCACTTTCAATTCACGTTGAAAACAGAAAATTGAATCGGAAGTGGCTGAAACTTACAGAGACATAAGACCTTTCCTTTGTGCATCCACACAGAGCAATCACGTGATCTTACGTGTTTATCGGAAGATGTGGGTACAGAAAAGTGAATGTAGCCTTTTGTAGTGATACCCATGGGAAGAAAAGGACTGCCCCCATGATCTGTCCTATGAGAAGGCCCGTGAATTCTTTCCTCCTTTGCTCCAAAATTTTTATTTGAAAACTGTTATCAGTGATTGCATTAAAAAAGCAGCCATAGGTTATTTTCTCTTAAAGTCCTACTTCTCAGTGCCAAGACCCTTCCTTCAGAGATTGGTCATAGTGTTGCCCTCCCTGAGAAGGTTCTTCCATCCTAGGCCTGCCCATCCATGCAGCATTTCCACATATACTTAAATCTCCATGAAGATCTCAGGGAAAAATTATTTGGAAGGATGAATAGAGTTTTTAACATTTTTAGAAGTATTTTTCTGATTTTTTCACTTTAAAATCCACATTCCAATTTCCTTCAAGGTACTACTAAATTTTTTTGAGTCTTCACATAAGTTGATTTGCAGTAAATGTGACATTTGAGGTGTAGGATGAAAAATCACTGAAACTCCAGGAAGAAAATAAATGAAAGAAAAGAGAAGGAATATTTTAGTAAGTTTTTGAATTAAAAACTCTCAGCCTGACCATTTAACAGTATTTTTTAAAAGTTAGACTTCCTAATATTAGTTTTTAAATGTATAATTATTTTTAGACTACGTTTTCTTTTTCAAGAAAAAAGGATATGCTATACTTTAGCTTGTTATTGTTTAACCTAAGCTTGTGGAATCTTTGTTAGAACTTTTATTCGACATGGCAAAATGAAGTATCAGTTAACCTTGGCTAATATACACAGTTAATCTAGATCAACCATTAACTCTGGAATTATTGGTTTTAGAAGTTATTTCTGATAGTCTTGGCTGTCAAGGCTTTTTCTGGTGACATGTGTAGAGAAAGAAACAGATGGTTTTGTTCATTTTTATTACTCAGGAAGAGTTCACTGCTAGGTATTCGTCTTTAACTTGTATCTTTATGTCCTGAAGTTTCCAAGAGTTGGTGTTGACACTAACTTGGATAATTGCAATGCTCTCAGGGAAGGCTGTAGGTATAAGTTTGCTTCTTTCCCACCTCCTAGGAGGTGGTTATACCTTAAGGTAATTTCATTTGAGAGCAGATTGGTTCAGCATGTGAAGAATACCATTGGGTAAGCATGATCCTTTGACCCAGTTAAAATATATTCAATATATTAGAAAGGCCTATGTTCAGCTTTCTAGTTTGTAATGGCTATAAAATTCTGCATTGCTACAAGCAAATAAACACACAAAACAGAATCAAGTGATTCTGCCTACCAAAAAAGAGTAATTCCGTAAGAAGTTAGTGATGATAATGCCAAACAGATAATCACCCCAGGTAGGCATGGATTCCCATTTACGAATGAAATTAACTGCCAACTTCTCACTCTGGTATCCAGAGCCCGGCATGTCTCTCCCATATGCCTTTTATTACATATGCTATTGTTAAGCTAGAGCAGCTGGCCTCTGTTCCTCCACAGGACACCTCCCCTGTTGGCTGCTCACTGCCCCTGAAAGTCCTGTCCTCATAGGAAGCTTAAAATCCACCTCTTCCACCCTGCTTTCCCCAACTCCCTGGAATATCTATTGTCTTTGACCCAGCAGTCTATACTGGATGAAAGTACCCCACTTCCCTTATGGTAACTAGTATATAGTAGCTCTCCTTTATTCACAGTTTTGCTTTCTGTGGTTTTAGTTATCTGCAGTCACTATAGTCTGAAGATATTAAATGGGACATTCCGGGAATAAAGAATTCATAAGTTTTCAATTGCATGCCATTCTGAGTCTCAGGATGAAATCCTATGCCATGTTGTCCAGCATGTGAATCATCCCTCTGTCCGGTGCCTCTATGTTGTGGACACTTCCCACCCGTTAGTTAGTAGCTCCCATCTTGATTATCAGATCGACAGCCTCAGGTACCAGGTACCGCCATGCTTGTTTTCATGTAAACTTTATTTTGCTTAAAAATAGTCCCCAACACTATTATTCCCTGAAGTGCAAGAGTAGTGATGCTGGCAATTCAGATGCCAAAAAGAAGTTGTAAAGTTCTCCTTCCAAGTGAGAAGGTGAAAGTTCTTNGCCTCTAGGTTGTGGACACTTCCCACCCATTAGTTAGTAGCTCCCATCTTGATTATCAGATCGACAGCCTCAGGTACCAGGTACCGCCATGCTTGTTTTCATGTAAACTTTATTTTGCTTAAAAATAGTCCTCAAGACTATTATTCCCTGAAGTGCAAGAGTAGTGATGCTGGCAATCCAGATGCCAAAAAGAAGTTGTAAAGTTCTCCTTCCAAGTGAGAAGGTGAAAGTTCTTGACTTAAGGAAAGACAAAAATTGTATGGTGAGATTGCTGAGGTCTATGGTAAGAACCCATCTTCTATCTGTGAAGGCAAAAGAAATCTGTACCAGTCTTGTTGTGGCACTTCCAACTGCAGAAGTTATAGCCACAGTGTGTGATAAACCCTTAGTTAAGCTGGAAGAGGTATTGAACTTATGGAAGACATGAACACGAAGCAGGTTATGATTGACGGCAGCATATTGTGTCAGAAAGCATCGAGCCTGTTACAAAGACTTCAACAAGGAATCTCTGGGAACAAGTTGTTCACCCACCTCAGTTCTTGAGTTCTGGCTAAGAGAAGAATTCAGAGCCAAGACTCAAATTATAAGAGAAAGTTTATTTAGAAATTCATAGAAGAAGTGAGCCATCAAGAAATGGGTTGAGGAAGCAAATTACCACAAAGAAGTGCCCTTGGAACTTAGGAGTGAGAGAGAAAGGAGAGAGAGGGGAAGGAGAAAGGTGGAGGGGGAAGGGGTCAGAGAGGGAGAGAATGAGAGAGAACCCTGGAGAAAGAAGGGGGAGGGGAAAGGCTGTGAGTTGGGGGACAGGGGGCATACTCCACAGAGAGAGCCTGGCAGGGTCCCTAGACCTAGAGCTTTTATCTGAAGACCTCAGGGGAGAATCTCAATAGAATATTCATCGGCTTCCCAGGTGTGCCCCCTCATGGTCTCCACTGATTGGTCAGCAGCAGGGAGTCATTAATCAAGCTGGTCATAAAGTTACCCATGGTGTTACTCCATCTGATTCTGCTGCTTCTCTGGTACTGGAGCTGAAACACAGCTGAAGCCTAGATGTCATCTTCCAGGAGTTAATGCTTAAGGGAACAGTCATGCAAGGGCTTATATTTTTGCCAGTTGCTAGGCACCTAGGGGTCTCTGTCCTGGTGACCCTCTGCACCTGGACCATTGTTCCTGGTCTGCTTATGCCTGTGTCTCATTGTCTACTACAAAATAACCATGTGCACATATTTTTATTACAGTATTTTTTTTACAATCGCTCTATTTTATTATTAAATGTTAGTCTCATTCACAAATTGAACTTTATCATTGGTATGTATAAGAGAAAATGTAGTAGAGTTCAGTACTATGTGTGGTTTCATGCATCCACTGGAAGTCTTGGATTGTATCCCCGACATGTAAGGGGGACTATTGTACTTTACACCTCCATTGGGATTGTATCCCAGTGCCTGACACAGAATTTGCACCAAGTAGCATATAAGCAATACAAAGAATTTGCTGAAGGAAAAGATCTTTGCATGCCAAGTGCAACAGTATCTTCTTACAGTTTCACTCAGAACAAGAATCACAAAGCTGTAAAAGATGGAAGCTAAATAGAATCTGTATCTGAGAAACACAACACAGAGAAGTATAAATAGGTGATGTGGTTTAAGATCAAATGAAGGAGAAAGCCTTACTACTGTCTTCAGAGAGCGGTCTTTGTTTTAGATATCTTTTTAAACAAATCGATAAGACAAAATTACTTGAACATAAAAAGGAACTTTCTTTTTCTTTTTTTTAAATCAGGGGCAGTTCTGCGACTACTGCAATTCTGAGGACCCCAGGAAAGCACATCCAGCCACCAATGCAATCGATGGATCTGAACGCTGGTGGCAAAGCCCTCCTCTCTCCGCAGGCACACGGTACAACCAAGTCAACGTCACCTTGGATCTAGGGCAGGTAAGGTCTACTTCCAACTGCAATGAGGGAAATTCATTTGGACCATTGTTTTGGTGGTGATTCTGATATAATAATAATTATTTTAACACACAAACTTCAGTTTTAATGCATTAATCGTTGAAAAGCCTGTTACATTAATATTTGCATCCCTCAACACCCAGTATGGTGCCTGTGAGCAATGCAGACATTTATGCCTGCCTGGTAAATGAGCTAAGAAATCATTGTAAATAGACTTCCACCAAGATGGAGGCATAGGTGGAAACACTGTGCCTTCTCCCACAACCAAGTTTGAACAACAAAGGTTTGGAGAACAAAGACACAGCCAAAGGACAGAAAATTGAATTGTACAGAAGTCAGACTACATGTAACCATGCAACCCGGATGGTAAGAGGGGCGGAGCCAGCAGCGGAGCAGGGTGGGGCAGGACAGATCCCCCCCCAACCTAGGCGCACAAGTGGCCCTGACCCAGTCAGGGTGTGGGGCAGACTGACCACGGTCGCACATTCGTGCACAGTGAGAGGGACCATGCAGGCCCCAGGGGATGAGGGCTGATGGCGGTGGCACACTCGCGTGCAGTGGGATGAAACGCGTGGACCCGGTGACAGTGGCAGCTGTGGGACCGGTGGGGGCCTTGGCGGGAGGCGGCAGACAGGACGCCATTGCTCCTCTTTGACCCCACCCCCACATACAACGTCACAACCCAGCGACTTAGTTGCCCTGCTCTAGTGAACACCTTAGGGCTCTGATCCTGCTACGCAACAGGCACGAACAGCCCAAAAGATGGTGCAAGAAGAACTCAAAGTCCCAGAGCCAATAACTCTAAGCGACCAAGAAATTGCCAGCCTCTCAGAAGCACAATTCAAGACACTATTTATCAGGATGCTCACAGAACTGGTTGATTATAGTCACAAATTAGAGGAACATATGAAGGCTAAACTAATTGAAATGAAGGGAGATGTCCAGGAAACCAATAGCGATGGAAAGGAAACTGGGACTCAAATCAATGGAATGGACCAGAAGGAAGAACTAAACATCCGACCAGAAAGGAATGAAGAAATGAGAATTCAAAAAAATGAGGAGAGGCTTAGGAACCTCCAGGACATCTTTAAACGTTCCAACATCCGGATTATAGGGGTACCAGAAGGGGGAAAGAAACAGCCACGAGTGGAAAACTTATTTGAACAAATAATAAAGGAGAACTTCCCCAGTCTGGCAAAGGAAATAGACTTCCAGGAAATCCAGGAAGCTCAGAGAGTCCCAAAGAAGTTGGACCCAAGAAGGAACACACCAAGGCACATCATAATTACATTAGCCAAGACTAAAATGAAGGAGAGAATCCTAGAAGCAGCAAGAGATAAGGGGACAGTCACCTACAAAGGAGTACCCATCAGACTGTCAGCGGATTTCTCAAAAGAGACCTTACAGGCAAGAAGGGGCTGGAAAGAAGTATTCCAAGTCATGAAATCCAAAGACCTACAGCCAAGATTGCTTTATCCAGCAAAACTTTCATTTAGAATGGAAGGACAGATAAAGTGCTTCTCAGATAAGGTCAAGTTCAAGGAGTTCATCATCACCAAGCCCCTATTATATGAAATGCTAAAGGGACTTATATAAGAAAAAGAAGGTGAAAAATATGAACAGTGAAAGGACAGCAAACTCACAGTTATTAACAACCACACCTAAAACAAAAGCAAACCAAGAAGACAGCTAGATCAGGAGTGGAACCATAGAAATGAAGAACACATGGAGGGTTAGCAACAGGGGGGTGGGAGGAGGAGAAGGGGGGAGAAGGCACAGAAAATAGCATAGAGGGTAGGTAGAAAATAGATAGGGGGAGGGCAAGAATAGTGGGGGAAATATAGAATCTAAAGAATTTGAGACACGTGGTTATAAACTAGGGGGGAGAATGGTGGGGGAGGGAGTGTGCGGGTGGAGGGGAATGAAGGGGGGAATAGAACAACTATAATGGTATAATCAATAAAATATATGTATATAGAAAGAAATCATTGTAAATAGTTTCACTGGTGAAGATAATTTTTATTATTATTCTTATTGTGGTAAAATATATGTAACATAAATTTTGCCATCTTGACCATTTTTAAATGGCTCAGTAGTGTTGAGTACATTCACATTGTTGTGCAACTGACCTCCAGAAACCTATTATTCTTGTACAACTGACACTGTACCCATTAAACACTAACTCCCATGTCCCCATCCTCCCGCCCCTGAGAATCACCGTCCTACTTTGTGTCTCTATGAGTTTGACTCCTCTAGGTGGCTCATATAAGTGGAGTTGTGCAGTGTTTGTCATTTTGTGACTGGCTTTTTTTTTTCACTTAGTATATAATGTATTTGTGGTTCACCCATGTTGTATGTATCATGTATCAGAATTTCTTTTAATAAGGCTGCATAATATTCCATTGTATGTGTACGCCACATTTTGCTTACCCCTTCCTCTGCCAGCAGGCCCTTGGGCTGCTGTGATTAATGCTGCTACAAACATTGCTATGGCCAAGATATTTTTATAGCATTGTCTTTCCTGGAAATTCTGCCTCTGAACACTTACTGCCCTAGTTTGGGGCCCTGTTTGGCCAGCTGTTTCACAACAGAACGTGACTGCAGGCCTGTACTCCTCGGGTAAGGCAGGATGGCCCCAGGATGCCTGCCCCATGGTGTACATGCTGGATATAATCCTCTCCTTTGAGTGTGGGCTGCACTGTAAATATGGTAGATGTCCTGCCTGTGATTGGTTGGCATTATTTGACAAAGATGAAGAGATTTTGTGTATGTGTTTCAGGTCCCAAGTCAGTTGATCAAAAGGGAGTTTATCCTGGGGGACCTCTTCTAATTAGGAAAGCTCTTAGCCCTACCTAAAGGGTAGAGATTCAAAGCGTGGGAAGGTTTCCCACTGACACTGAAAAAGAAAACTGCCATGTTGCAAACTGCCTGTAGAATTGGCGAGGGCCTGGAAGCTGGTTTCTAGAAGCTGAGAGTGGTTCCAGCCAAAAGTCAGCCAAAAAGTGGGGACCTCGTCCCTACAACCACGAGGAACTGGATCTTGCCAACAATGTCTGGCGACTTGGAAATGGTTCTACCCAGTCATCCAGCTTGACTGGAGCCTTGACCCGAGCAGAGAACCTCGTCATGCCATGCTCAGACTCCTGACCTACAGAACTACAAGACAACAAATAGATGTTATTTTAAGCCAGCAGGTGTGCGGCAATTTGTTAGGCAGCAATAGAAAATGAATGTACCTTCTTATTTCTTTGTTCAAGCCAGGCATGGAGTGCCTCCTGTCTATTCTATCCTATTCCTTTAACAGATATTTATTGAGTTCCTTCTATGTGTCAGTCACCGTTCTAGGCCTTTGGGACATATGAGGGAACAACAGAGATGAAGATTCCTCCCTTCATGGCATTTAGATTCCAGTTTGGGAGATAGCCAACAAAATATACATAATAAATAAATAAATATGCTATGTTAGAAGCTGATAAGAGCTCTAGAAAAGTAAAAAAGTAGATCACGAGAAAAAGATCATGAGTGCTAGAGCCAGGGGTATTTGTAGTCTAGGATGGTCAGGAGAGGGCTTACTGAGGAAGGGCTTGAGGCAGGTGAAGGAGCTGGTCATGTAATCTGTCACCGAGACAGAGAGATCAGCCCTGAAAAGTCCCTACGGTAGGGGCTGTCTGGAAAGTGCAAGGAGTAGCATGGAGGCCAGAGTGGCTGGAGCAAAGTGAGGGGGGGAAGGTGGTGGTAGAGGAGTTCAGGGGGATGATAGACAAGACGAGATCACACCGGGCCCCGTAGACCGTATGAGGACTTGGGCTTTTCAGTGAAATGAGGGTCATTACAGAGTTTCAAGCAGAGGAATGATATGACTGGATTTATATTTAAAAGGGATTTTTCTGGCTGTTCTCTTGAGGATTATGGAGGGGCAAGTGTAGAAGCTCATTGGGAGACTGTCGCAATAATCCACGGGTGGCGGTGGAAGTGGGTGTTTGGATTCCAGGTGTCCTTTGGAGATAGAGCTGCCACAACTTCCTGATGGACTGAATGGGGAGTATGAAAGAATGTAGGGTTCAGGGACGATTCCCAAGACTTTTGGTCTCCGCAGGTGGAACTGCTGTTTAGTGAGATGTTGCAGACTATGGGAGTTACTTTGGACGTGCTATGACTGAAGTACCATTTGGACGTCCAAGTGGAGATGTGGCCTAAGCACTTGGAGATAGGAGTCTGGAAAGCTGTCTGGGCTGCAGACAGACATTGGTCACAGATTTCTTTAGGATTCATCCTGTTAGGATTTTCTAGCTTCTTGAATCTGTAGGTTTATAACTTTCACCAACTTTGGGCAGTTCCCACCTGTGTTGAGGTATAATTGACAAATAAAATTGTATATATCTAAAGTGTACAACATGATGGTTTGATACATAATTTGTGAAATGATTACCACAATGACGTTAACACATTTATCACCTCACATATTTTACATGTTTACCTTTTCTGTGAGTGTGTGGTGAGAACATTGAGATCTACTCCTGGTAAAGTATACAATACAGTACTATTAACTATAGTCACTATGCTGTGCATTAGATCTTCAAAACTTACTCATTTTTACAACAGAAAGATGGTATCCTTTGATTAGCATTTCTCCGTCCCCCCACTCTCCAGTCCCTGGTATCCACCAGTCTACATTCTGCTGTGTCTATTTGTATGAGTTCAACCATTTTTTAAAAGATTCCACATACCAATAAGTGAGATTATATATCATTTGTCTTCCTTCATCTGGCTCATTTCTCTTAGCTTCATGTCCCCTAAGCTCATCCATGCTGTCATAAATGGCAGGATTTCAGTCATTATTTCTTTAAATATCCTTTCAGCCTCTCTCTCTTCTCTCTGTGTGAGATTCTGAAGATATAATTGTTAGATCTTTTATTATCGTTCCACAGGCCCCTGGGTCTCTCTTAATTTTTTATTCAGTTGATTTTCTTGTATTTTTCAGATTAGGTAATTGTATTGTTTTATTTTCAGTTCACTGAGTATTTTCTCTTTTATATTTGTTCTGATATCTAGTTCTTCTAGTGAGTTTGATTTAGTTATTTTATTTTTCAGTTCTATAGTTTCCACTTGGTTCTTTTAAAGTATTTTTTAAAATTTCTTGGCTGAGATTTTACATATTTTCATTTACTTAACAAATATTTGTACTTACTCATGGAAGCATTTTTATGATTGCTGAATTAGTCATAACAACTCAAATGTCCTTCAGTTGATGAGTAAATAAACCAAGTATGGTACATTCATACAATGGAATGTTAGTCAACAATCTAAAGGAATGAATTTCTACTGAACGCTGCGATATGAATGAACCTTGAAAACATTATTGTATGTGAAAGAAGCCAGTCACAAGACTACGCATCTTATGATTCCATGTATGTGCAATGTCAAGATAGACAAATCTACTGAGACAGAACAGTAGATTAGTGGTTGCCCAGGGCAGAGAGTTTTAGAAGGAAATGGGTAGTAACAACCTCAGGAATAGTTTGTCTTGGGAAAGAGAGATGAAATTGGTTGGGCAACTCTGTGAACATACTAAAAACATACTAAATACACACACAGTATGTGAATATACTTTGGATTGTGCATTTTAGATGGGTGAATTATATATTATGTAAATTATATCTCAGTATAACTATAAAAAAGAATTCATGGAAAGAGAGTATTCCACCAAAAAAACAGAAAGGGGCTAACTATGTCAAATGTTGTATCAAGTAACATAGAACCAATAACGACTGATAATTCACCATTGGGTCTGTCAATATGTGGAAGTCACTGGTGACTTTGATGAGACCTGACTGTTGGAAACCTGACTGTAGGGAGATTAAGAGAGAATGTGAGAGGAATCAAGACTTGTAGTACAGAAATCAAATTGGAAGAGTTCTATTGCAACGGGGAGAAAAGAAATGGGGGAAGAGTTGTTGGAAAGTGACGTAAGGAGAAGATTGATTGATTCGTAGTGGGAGAGGTAGCCACGGGCTGTGCAGATGGTGACAGGGACAAGAAGAGACGACTGCTGCTGTTCGGTGCCTTTGCCAGGTGTTAGCGGTACTAACACTAGAACTAGCACTAATGTGTATACTGATCTTTCTGGCTACAGCTGTGCACAGAATACAGTTTGCATGGGAAATACTTCTTGGAAGCAACAAAAAAGGGAAATGCATCCCACAGACTGGAAGTTGAATGATACTGAGATTTCTTTGAAAGAATGCATTACCATCATTTTGGTTGGGGATAGTGTGGTGACAGAGGGGCTCTCCAACTTTTCAGCCTGTATGTTGTGTAAAATTAGACCTCTCCTGAGAATATTTTCACTGTCAATTTGCATCTGAGATAATTCAGGTAAATCTCTCATGATTTGAAAGACTTTATAAACCCAATTTCAACTATGACTTATTCTTATTCTTTTAATAGCTCATCTCCAGCATGAATTCAGTAGAGATTTTGCTATAATGACTAGGATTTACCTATTGTACCAGTTATTTAACTGAGGATTTCTGTATTTATCTGGAAATTTCAACCCACCAAAATGATATGTACTGAACTTACTAGTACCTGCTAGACTTACTCTTTTTCCCTTAAAGCTATTTAAAACAAAACAACTACCTTTAAAAGCACACTTTGTTGTACTAAAACCTCTCCAGTTGAATAAAAAACAACATAGGAACAATCTAATAATTTGCTGGTTGCCAGCAGACATTAGCCATGGCAAACGCCTTCATGAGGACTTTATGTCTGCCCACCTATGTCCTGGTGGGGGAGGCTGCCCTGTGAGTGTGTGGGAGTGTGGGCCTCCGGTCCGTTTGTACCTCCACAGCCACTCACTCACTCTGTGGCCCTAAGCAAGAGACTTAACTGCTCTCTGCTGCCCTTTCCTCATTTAAAAAATGAGGTGAATCCAAAGCTCACCTCGTAGGACTGCTGTGAGGTTTAAACGAGTTAACTGCTTCATTTTTAAACCTCTTTAGGCCAGTGGATTTTAAATAAATTTTTCTTTAATAAAATAAGTGAAATTTAATAAATGCTCATCATTAAAACACATAACTTTTGTTCCCCTAGAAAACACTGTGTGTAGCACTAGAGAAACTACCCTTAACATAGGAACATCCATGCAAATGATATCAGACCCAAGTGCAACAGGTGCTTCAGCAAGCATGTTTTGTCTCAGAAGATCCATCCATATCTTATGCCCCACTGGTGGGATTTCTGTCTTCTTTTTGCTGGAATTAACCATGAAAGTGTCACTGACAGGTTAGATTTCATAATTGAATGGTGACCTAAAGACCTTATATTTAGGGAAGTGTTACTACTGATGCATGGCTGGGAAAGAAAATTGAGGCCATAAACCTGTTATTACCAAAGTACTTTATTCCAGCTACTGAGAATGGAAATTTGATTTTGATGTGCTACAGTCAGTGTGACAGCTAAGTTATTGTGAAAGGTCACCTTTTTCTGCCTCCTTTTGGACTAGGTTCTTTTTAGTGTTATTTTGCTTGGCCAGCACAGTTTGACAGATAGAAAATTATCTTCAAGCCTTTATCCTGAAGGACAGCTTCCCCCCTTACAAGGTAGCAAATGTAGGAAGTTTCTGCTATTCGTTAGAGGCTGTTTTCCAATGCTGTTCATGCTCACTTGATTATCCGTTACTCACCAGTTGCAGGCCATGGCATAATAACATGTCTAACAGGAAACTTTCATTTTGCCTGGCCAGGTGTAATGAGTTGACATTGACATTTAAAGCAAAATACAGGTGTCCAGTTTTTAGAGGAGGGTTTCTAGAATATAGGGACATTTGCTTCTTCCCGGACTTCTGGCGGGCCGTGACAGAGCTCCTAGTGAGAGATTGGGCTCTAGATGTGCTCCTGGCTTTCATTTAAGAAGCAGAACGAATCTTACTCTGTGGACTCCCTAAGTTTACCTTCACTTTTCCTCCTCCAGGGTGAGGTATAAGGAAAACCATGTGGGAGTGGGCATGGCAGGGGTTCTCACTGTCCCCTCAAGTCAAGGTGGCAGGGGGTGGCAGGGGCTGGCTCTTGGGTGGGAAGGAACTGGAGAACCAGCTCAGGGCATGATAGGATGCACAGCAGAGCAAGCCTGCCTCATCAGTTCCTGCTGAAGTCTGAAGAGGAAAGGCAATATTAATCCCAGTTCTGCAGGATTGGTGGGGAAAGGAGCCCGGCTGGAGTGCCAGACAGCAGATGAGACAGTCCTTTGGGCCATGTTAGAGGCAAGGGCTGTGATGCCAAGGCCTGCCTACAGGCCCCTGGTCCCCTCTGTGTAGGTAGCCCTGGTGACAGTCTCCGTGCCCATGCCCATTCACATAGTCCATGTCAAGGACCGACACCTGACTCTCTGCTTCCTGACTGGGAGGTCTTTTTAGTCTATGCAGACAGCAGCCAGGAAGTGCAGGAATAGTGCCCTCAAGGGCAACCCTCAACCCAGGAGGGCCAGGAGTTGCAGGGAAAGTTCTCTACTTTCCTGCCTCTCTGTGCACAGTTCTGATGCGCATTCTTCATAAGTCTGAGTATTTCTACCAGAACTGAGCTCCAATTGCTCAGTACGAGTCTGCTTATTAACACATCACTCATTGGCTTTTCTTTCTCTTCTGTGTCCCCCCCCCACTCTCTCCCAAATTGTAATTCTGGAGATCAGATCTCAAATATACTACTTATATACTACTTATATCTCAAATATCCCCAAGTCTTTGTTTCAGGGTTGGCTTCACAGAGGACCCAGACTAAGACAGGGAAGAGAGGTGGCATAGACTGTGACCCTGAAACACCCCTAGGCATTCATACAATCAAACAGTAAAAAAATTATTTAAAGTTCAGAAAATGTTTTTTAAGCTCTCAGATTAAGAGTAACAAAGGAAACAGTACTACACCTTTTAAAGAAAAAAAATAGGGCACAGAGAAATTTCCAATTAATCTATTTTTTCATGAACTCAGTATAGATCATGGACTCCGGGGGCGGGGGCAGATGTGAGTATAGGATCCAAGCATCTGTGAGTGAATTCAGTATGCAGGTACCTTTTCGGATCTTTTTTTTTCTGGTCCTCTTCAACTTTATAACACTCTGGTGGACGAATACAGAACATTATTTGTAGCCCTTGTTAGTTCTGACTCAGATGGGAAGAAGACTATGTCTGATTCTTTCTGGGCTTTTGGGGTTTGGGGATTAAATTGGTTCTAGGAATGCCTGGCAGATGAGGTCACAGGAGTCTGATTCATTTGGGTCCCTGGGTGGATAGATCTCAATCAGGAAAGTGGGTGACTGTTGGATTTGACCCAATCTTCTAGATTCCTCAGGAATTCTCTAGACTACAAGCTTTAGGAAGCCAAGGACTGTGTCTTCTTTTGTTCACTACATGAATGTTCTCCCAACATCATGCACAGTGTTCAGTATCAAAGAAGATGCTCAATAAATAGTTGCTGAGTAAATGTACAATGAACCAAGGATGACTCAGGGTTGGTCTGAATTTCTCCAGGCTATCATATCAGCAGAAACATATTGCTGTGAGACAAGATTTCCAGTGAGAGTGAACCAGCCTTGACTCATTATAATTCTATTTATGGTTCTACTTATGACACTTGGGTCTCTTTGCCACACCACTGAAGTATGTTACAGCTATCACACAGAAGATACAAATCTTATTCAAGCAAATTTGTAAGTAATAAATATTCTATTAATGAACATATAATAGGAAATTCAACCCTTGAAAACAAATAATTCATGAGTGGATAGAAAAGTAAGGACCAATAAAACCTTCTGGGCCACTGGGGATGCAATTTTATCCTTATGCTATTATAGGAACTGGAGACCTGGCCCATAACCCAGGCATGTGCCCTGACTCGGGGAACTGAACCAGTGACCCTTTAGTTTGCAGGCTGGCACTCAATCCACTGAGCCACACCAGCCAGGGCTATGATAGTAACTTAGAAGGCCTTTGAAATGCCTTTTAAGGAACTTGAACACTAGGAAGAACCTGGCAATCTAATGATCATAATCTTTTTATATACAAAATATTCAAGGAAGCTGAGTGGATCAACAGACAAATCCTGGAGATGTCAAATTTGTTTGCTTCTCTGAACCATTATCCTACATAGCATTTGTAATACATGTTAGTAAATAAATTCCAAGATCTTTAAGCACTATTTCAGAAAATAATGTCTGAGAAATAGTTCCTGACCTAAAACCAATATTTTCTGGTCAACTGGCTCTTTTTCAGTACTTTTACTTTTCGACTGATATATTTTTTATCATCTACCCACTCTTCAAGCCATAGAATTAAGTCACTGTTTACTCCATGTGTTATAAATAAATTCAGACTCTAGTAGCAAAATGCAATGCAAGTTTAATTCTCATTCATGCAAACAGTTCAGACATAACTCATCCTGGCCAGACAACTCCCTCCAAACAATAATTCAAAGACTTAGACTCTTTGAATTTTAGCTCCACTATCTTCAACACATGGTTCCTTAGACTGACCTCAGGGCTGTCTCCATTCCAGCCAAGGGGTGTGAGAAAAGAAAATGAAAGATTATATGTGGGAAAATTTTTATGGGCAAGGCTAGAAGTGGTATAGCCTTATTTTGGAAGTTCTTATTCTGTTGGCCAAAGCTCAGCCACATGGCCAACCTAAGTGCAGAGGAGGCTGGGAAATGTAGTCTGTTACTCAAGCAGAGGAAGCAAGCTTTCCAACCTGCAAAGCAGTCTTTTCAGTGGTGTGCTGCTGGAAGCTCCTACCAGGTGAGAGAGCTGATTCTGTGGGTCTTTTCCCAGCTCTATCCAGTGACATCCACCATGGTGGCAACATTTACACCACAGAAATTGACAAATATTACTGATCAAGGCTTCTTTTTTTTCCAGGAGTCAGTTTACGAGCACACCACTTGCTGAGTCTCTTTCATATCCCTCCATTTTCCTTCCCACTCCTCCTTACTATCTAGTTAATCATTACATCTTTCTTGCTCCTTCACATCTTGGAGTTGCGCCTCCCCTCTCCACTGATACCATGCTACCCTAGTTGGACCTTGACAGCTCTTCCTGTGATTAGTTCACCAATCTTCTAACTCACTTCACAGTGTCTACTCTCGGCTCACCTTGGTTTGCAGTCAGCCTGGGAGGAACAGAATCACTAATGGTGAAGTGAGAAAAATTAGAAACAATTGAGGTTGGTGGTCTTCTCATTGCTTCCAGAGTGAAACAAAAATTTGGATATGTCCTTGTCCCCGTTATTAACATCCTTTAGTGGGTCTCCATTACTTTCAGATAAACTTGAAGTCTGTCAGAGTGAACTTGAATCATGTCACATGTGCCTCTTCCCAATCCAGCTCCCACCTTTTCACCATCTCTTTTCTAGATGCCACTTTCTCCTGCAGACTCCCTGCTACATCAGTAGGAACCTATTTCTAATTCTCTAAATACTCTATGATTTGAGGTCTTGTTTTATTGTTCCTGGCTCTTGGGGTACCTTCCCACTCTGGCCAATCTGGCTACCTCCTTCCCAAGATAACTCAGGAATCACCTGCTGGAAACCCTCCCTAGCTGTCTTCTCCCCTGCACCCTGCTGTTTCTGTTTACTCTGAGGCCCTGGCTGCATCTGCATCATGTTGTGAACACTTAGTACATGGGGAGCTCCTTAAGGTCAAGGGCTGTGCATATAGTATTCTTCTTTGTATCCATGGGACTTAAAAGCCCTGGAATATGTTATGTCCTCAGCATACACTGAATGAAATGGAAAGAAAAATTCCAGGACTTTTTTTTCATATTATCTCATTGGATTATATGTCTTGCTATAACCATGAACAGCTCTGCTTTCTTTTTTAAAGATCCCTAACATTTACATCCGCTAATTTCCATATAACCAACACCACAAGTATAGTAAACCCAACACAAAATGAGTTAAATGTTTCCTTGCAAAACACTCAGCAGACTGTAGGCAGACAAGGTAAATCCAAGAAACAGAAGCAGGGAGAGAAATTGTACTAGGAAGCAGAAACACTTCTTTTCTAGAAATTTCTAGAAATTCATTTCTAGAATTTTCTTTCAAAATCTCTATGGGTAGAAGTTAATATCATAACGTGGTAAACAGATATCACCATGACCTCCTGGATGACTTCTACCAGGTAACCCTGGGTCACATAGTTAGGACTGGCATCCACATTTGTCCCACCATAAAGTTGTCAGAGGAATCTTTCTTGCCAGGAAGGGTGATAACCGGAGCTGGGCGGCCCATGGGAAGGTGAAGGCTGCAGCCTAGGGAGAGGCGCTGCACGGAACTTCCCCCCACCACCGTCGAATCAGCTCACATCACGTGTGTCTCATAGAGCCAGATGACAAGCATGCACATGAGGTTTTTTTCTGAGAATTCCCAGGATCACGGCTCATGCTGACAAGAGAAAAATGGACAGAATTGGAGCCCTAGGCATGTTGTAGAAAAGGTTGAGTCTACTACTCTGAGGGCTGGCCATGCAGCTAAGAAGACAGAAGGAAGTCATGCCATGGCACTGATAATGAGTTGTGTGGAAAATGGGCCAGCAAAGAAAGTCGCTGTGTCCTTGGAAAGGGCCCTGGTTGTTGTGCCAGCCTTTGGTTATATGAAATTGGTCATGCTGGTAAACACAAGGCACAGACATGGGCAGGCTGGGGTCAGGGCATTCCAGGGTCTGGTGGTGGGCCTGGCAGGCCCCCACCTGTGAGTCTGGGGAGGATGGCACCGCCTCTGGCTAGAGACGCTTGTGAAAAGTGTGTGTGGATGGGCTTTGACTTTTGTGCCGTACTAGGCCACTAACCTCATTATTACTTAGAGAAATCATCATTGACACCCACCCTTACTTTTGCTCCCATCTAGAGTTCCAATGAGCTTAAGCTGCCTTATCTTTTCTAAAATAAAAGATTTTAGTAAACATTACTATCTATCTTTGTCATAGAATTATTACTTCAAAGAATTTAGCCTAAGGAAACAATGAGATAATTGCTCAAAATGTTTGAGCAAGTCTATTCTCTAGAGCATTGTTCATAATAACATAACATGGGACACAGTCTCATGTCCAGTAAAAGGGGATTTTTCAGGCAGTGGGTTAATTGGCAGCCACTAGAATGGAGCCAAAAAGGGATCTTCATTGACACAACACATGTCAGTGTAAATCGTTAAGAAAAAAAGTAAAATTATATGGAAACTGTATATATAGTATGATATCATTACATTTTCTTTTTATAAGCAAAGGCAAAAGTCAGGAGAGAATCTAAAATAGTAAGAGTATTTTAGATGACATTTCTCTGGATGGTGGGATTATTGGTGGTTTTTCTTTCTTGTGTAAACAAAACAAATAAGCGAGCAATATAGAACCAGAGACTTGGAAATAAAGAACAAACTGACAGTGACCAGAGGGGTGGGGGGAACAGGGGAAAGAGGGGAAGGGTCAAGCAAAGGAACCTGAATAGAGGACCCATGGGCAAGGGCATGGACAATGGGGCGGGGCTGACTGTGGGAGTGGGGAGGCATGGGGAGGGGGGAGCAATGGGGTGGGGGCTGGGGGGAGAGGAAGGCGGGACAACTGTAACTGAATAACAACAACAAAAATTTCCATTGACAGCGCAACTCAGATCGATGTGTCTAGGTTATTACCTAGGTGCAAACCTGGCTCCAAGGCTCTGTAGCCATGTGATGCTGGACCCTCTAATTAATATCTTGGGGTTAGTTTCTTCTTATAAAATGTGGGGATGAATCTCGTTCCACCCTCCTAGGGTTGTTGTGAGGAATTAATGAGACAGAAAAAAACTCTTAGAATTGTGCTTCACACATTCTATGAACTCAATCCATGTTAGCTCTCAGGTCTGTATTTCTTTTTTTCAATGAGCCTATATTACTTTCAGAGTTAGAAATACAATAAAGCTCACTGGGAAATTTTTTCTTTTTGGAAAAAAAAAAGAATTCGATGCGCAGAGGACAAAAGGAACAATTGTTTCTGGTGGGATATGAGATATTGATTAAAAAGTTCACACAGGGTTTTCCAGATGGCCTCTGTCCACTCCCCAGCCCCTGGGAAAATCTTCTGACTGTTTCACCCTGGAATGACGTCTGCCTGCTAGTGATCTTTAAATGCCAACAGAATCAGAAAATACCCAGGAAGTGGAAACAGATTTTTTAAAAACCTATTTTATTCCTTAGCTTCTCTTGAAAATGATTTTATGTGTCTTCTTTTGTGAAGCTTTTGTCATTTTAGGCATATTTTGGCTTTAAATCATGGTCGTTCTCCTAGTGTATTAATGGCAAGCATATAGACGGAAAAACTGAATTTTGTGAATTCTTCACAGGTTCCAAAGAGAGTCTGAGCTAAACATAGATTTGGGGAGCCCTCACCTGGCGCCTCCCCCCCTCTGCCCGCTGTGTTCCAGGGGCCACCTCTGCCCCACGCAGCCCCTGCCCCTGCCCACACCCAGGGACTCTGGAGACTTTCTGCATCATCGGGCTCCATTCTTTTCTTCCTGACGCCTCTTCTTTCCCTTTTCTCATTTCTGTGATTCTCTTCACTCTTGCCTTTTCACTTTCCATTCTTCCATTGTGTTCTTTCCTTTAGGGAAAAACTAAAACCGTATCAAACCACCACCTTTTCTGGGGTCACCGCCAGCCTTCAGGATGGGTGTCCCTTCCCTTCTCAGAGCAGAGCCATGGTTGGCTGAGCCAGGTGGGAGTGTCAGGGTTCCGGAAGGAGCCCAGGTGCCACCAGGGTACAACGGGCCCTGGCCCAAGGGGCTTCAAATGCAGGCATTGTGAGCATCTTCTCTCCCAAGGATTCCCGCATCTCTCCCCAGACTAGAGGGCTGGGTTTTATTTCCCACATCCCATCTGGCAGCTCCTGCCGCTTTCCTGCATGAAGTTCATCTCGCTCGTGTAGCCTGCGGATACGGATGTGTCATGCTCCTTTTCTCCAAATCAAGAGCCAGCTCCTGTGCTGTTTGCACTCCTCTCTTTGACTCTCAAACCACGGATGTAAATATTCTACAGCTTAGGTGTTCCCAATTATACATGATGTGTGACACACTGTTTCATAGGTTTTAAGCACCTTCATTGATGAGATTGTTTACCTTTAGAGTTTCTCAATATCACAGAACAACTGGATGGAACATTCAGTTCTATACCCTGCCTCTCACAATCCTTCTAGCTCGGCTGACTCTCACTGTCCCTAGAACACCTGTGCGTACATGCAATGTCCCAGGTGCGCTCCTTGAGGTGTAGGGGGCAGGCCAGGGCCAGGGAGCCAGGAGCTAGGAGATGCAGTGCTCTTCTTGCTTCAGGATCTGAATTGCAAATCCAGGATGGCACAGCAGCATGAATTTCAGAAGTCCGGGCGGACAGAGCAGTGGGGCAGTTAGCATTAGGGTGCAGGGCCTGGCCCAGGTGAAGTAGAGCTCAGGAAAGCAAGAGTCCAGCCTCCTGACTGTGGAGGGAGATGAGGACAGGCATCTGGGCACAGCTGTTCTGCAAATTCTTGTGTTGCAGGGCAAGGGCATGGCCCCAACACTGCTCAGGCCTGGGCAGGGCTGGACCTGAACAGGCCTGGTATTTAGACAGGTGGGTCTGACACCTTGTCTGGGCTGCCCTGGCTTGTCCCCATTAGTAGGTTGCTATGACTTTCACACAAAGCCTTGTTTAAACTCTCTATTTTTTTACTTTTTCTAGCCAGTTAGCCGCTAAGTCTTGGACAGTGCTCTCCTTCCTTCCTTCCTTTGTCCATTTCTTGCAGTCCACGTGCTGCTGGCCTCCTACTTTCCCCAAAGCTACACAAACCATCACCCAACCCGGGGGTGTGTTCACATCCCCACCCCCCAAACCCCACTAGCTTTCCCCCTTGGCGGCTCTCATTCTGCAGCTCAGGGTGTGGTCTTTGGGCGGGCTGCACCAGCAACCCCTGGGTGCTTGTTGGGAGCGCAAAATCTGGGCCCTGACCTGAACCTATTGACAATCAGAACCTGCATTTTTAAGTCTCCCCACCTGGAGTGCTCGTACATTAAGGTTCAAGAAGCACTGCTCAAACCATCTGTAACTGTGCTAATCTGTCACAGACCAGAACCTTTGTAAAGTACAATAAAAATGAAATCTTAGAAAGATTAAATGAAGAATAAAGGATATAGGCAGCAAAACACAAGCCTCACTAAAAAATTAGATTTGCTACCTTATTCTTTCAAATTGTTATAAAGGTTTCTACATACCCTCCATGTCTGTCGTGTCTCATCACAGATGAGTAGCAAATGGTCCGCAGATCACACTGAGCAGAGCTGGTCTAGAGGGTACACTCTTAACTTTTCTTCCAACTTAACGATGCCCATTGTGCCCCATCCTGAACAGTCTGCCTCTTCTTTCTAGGACCTCAAGTCTCTTCCCTGGCTCAGCTCTAGTTATGCAGGCCAAGTTGTGTTTGTTACTCATTTAAGACCATAGCCCCAAGTCCCCCTGTGGCCCAAACAGTCTCCCTTCCTGTCTTCATCCACTCTCTGCGCTGTTATTGCCCATGGCAGCTGACCTTTCAGGGGCAGGGCTGTCAGACTCCACCCATCTCTGCCCCTGGGCTTAAGGCAGAGTCGGACACACACAGGTGCTCGCTCAGAGGTGGGGGGAAGCAAGACTGGGGCATCTCTTCCCCCGTAGATAGAACTTCCCATCTCAATTCTATCAAGGGTCTTGGCTCCTGGCAGCTAACTTGCTCTAACAACTCCAGCTCTGGCTGGCTCCAGTATTTGTTCCTTCACTTTGCCCTGAAAGTGGGAAGGACTCTCAGGTGTTCTTATGTCTGAGGTGCTTCTCCATCACCAGAATGCTTCCCTAAGCCCTGCACACGCCTTCGTAAATAGCTACTACAGGAACCTCTCCTCAACCGTTGTGTTCCGGTAAGTCTTCTGTCCCTGACTGGGGCTGTGAGTGACAGCCAGCACTCCGTCTTGCAAAGGATGCTTTCCAACTGGCTGAGATTTACCCAAATCCCCCCGGTTGTCATCTGGGAAAGAATAAAAAGAAATATTGAGGAGGTGACTAAGAAGAAAATTTTAAAAGTACATATACTATAAGCATACACATGTGCACATGTGTATGTGTGAGAGAGAGAGAGAAAGAGAGAGGGAGATAGGGAACCAAATGAATTATAACTATGGAATAAGAAACAGCATTCTGTTCCTTTCTATATCCCCAATACCTAGGAGAATGCCTGGTATATAGAAATACTTCAGTAAATGCATGTTTAATGTATGAATGAATGAGAGTACCAAGAGTTCCTTAATTATATCTGCCCAACATGTATCCCTTACATACCAAAGGCCATACATATGCAATAGAGAGTAAGATACTTATCACTTATAACTTGAAACATACTGAAAAAGTTGGACTTTTGGTCATTTACATTTAGGATATTAATTTAAATATTTAGAAAAATGGGTGGTAGGAAGAAGGTATGTTGTTCCTTCTTTGTGGTAGATAAGCTCATAAATCTTAGAAAATTCTTCAACATCTGCTTCACAAAATGAAATAAGGTAAATGATATCTTACTTCACCAGATGAATAGTTTAGAATAGAAAACCTAAGGGTTATTATGCAGCTGTAATGTGAATTTAATGCTAACATACTTACCATTCTAGAAACTGTTCTAACTACTGTTCAAGCATTAACTTATTTAACCTTCACCACAACCTTACAAGGCAGGTCCCCTTCCACAGAGGAGGAACCCAAAGCTCAGAGGTGCTATGGAGCCTCCCAGGGCTAAGTAACCTCCGACTCACGGTCCCAGGTGAGCTCGGGGTGAACGGAGCCTCTGTGTTGCTGCAGGGCCTTGGCTGCGGTGCACAGTGCTCACGCTGCTCCCATCCTGTGGGAGTTTGTGCTCCGTAAAACTCCTGTGGCCCAGTGGGGTAGCGGCTGCCCTCTCTCAGGATCTCGGCCATCACCTTCCACAGTTTTGCCTGTGCTTCTTCGGGGCATTAACAAGCAGAACGACACTGGGATCACGTCTCCCTCTTTACGCTGGCTGCTGGAAGCAGGTTTGAGGCTCTGCCATGCAGGCGTGTGGCCGGCGTGGCCTGCACACTGTGCAGCTGTGTGCGAACTTCAGCGCAGGCTTGACGTGTCATCCCTACCGATAATTTTCCTTCTATGCCTTTGGTTTGTTCGCTTTTGATTGTTTGTGATTCCATATTGGTATTTTTTGTTTGTTTGTTTGTTTTTTACATTCTTTGGGATTTAGGGCTGTAAATACCTTCCCACCTTAAAGGGGATGTGGATGAATACCTGCAATGTATTGATGGAACGGTCACTGTTTCTATTCTAGTCATACTCCAGTGTTTGGTTGCCACTCAGAATAAACTGAATATTTTGCCTTACCTTATGGTTATCCTACGTCTGAAAGATTTGTGTAGTCATATAAAAATATTTCTCATTTTATAGCATTAAATGACATTTCTGAGTCATTTTGAGAAGTACAGCGTGATTCTGTAGAAAACACTCAAGCTTTTGTAAGCTGGCTGTGGCTTAGTTTTTAATTTTTCTTTTTTCTGAGCGGGCTGTCACACAGAAGCTCTTAACGACACCAAGTGTAATGGCCGAGCACCAAAGGCCGTCCGAGGAGCACACCAGGCTGTCGTTTGTCTCTTGCAGTTCTCAGCTGTTCCCTTTGAAAGTTGATTGAATACGTTTCCTCCTCCCAAGCAAATGTATCTTTTTAATTATAAGGGCTCATTAGTTATTATACTGTTTCATTCCCAGATATTTTTTCTTTTTCTCCTAAATGTTTCCAGTGACTGGAGGATAATAACATGTGTGTTGGTAGCTGAGAGTGGGTTTATATCTAAATACATGGGCATTCACCCTAAGCATTCATATCATGACTCATAATGTCTCCCCGAGGCATTGTTCCAGGACCCCTTCCCACCCACACTGTGTCCCTTCCTAGCCATGATTTGTGGTCTCATTAAGAGATATTGCTTACTTTGCAGAACAATTGGGGCTTAATAAAGGATGTTCTGGGCTGAAATTTCTTGCTCAATGCATCATCCTATAGAAGACAGACGTGCACACGTAGACTGTAATTTGGCTACCTGAAGATACTTATTTTGTCCCCCCAACCTGGCCTGTAATTATGGTACAGAGAAAACATACTCCCTTTCAGGAGAAACTCTCCACAGAGATGGTTGGGTAGCTGTTGGCTCAGTGTAGTTTCAGGATGTAGAGCAGGCTGTTCAAAAGCCCCTGAAGTTTTTTTAGCTGAGGCTAAAGTTTGAAAAGGCTAATGTTCTTGAGCGAGGTAATTTGTTGACTTAAAATTCACTAGAGACCAAGTTTCTGGAGGAGAAAGAGCAACACTTACAATACACCCATTAATGAAAATAAAAACATGTGTATTATGAGCTGGGCCAGTGCTTTTCAAAGTTTCACATGCATTTGGGTTATCTATTCAAATGACGACTTTGACTCAGAAGGTGGCAGGTGTGCCTGTAGGTTCTGCCTTTCTAAGATGCTCCCCAGTGATACCATAACTGCTGGCCTGTGGGCCACACTCTGGCAGGACCCCTTGCTCACCAGCAGGCCTCACTGAGAAGTGCACAGAAGGCTGAGCCCGAAGCGGGACAGGCAGTGATGCAGCAGTGAGAACCCTGATACAAGAGGATGAGGTGCCAGAGGAGCCAACAGAGCCTCCTTAAGGGCCTCAGAAGTGGTGACGGACTCTGTGCTAGGAACACACAGGCTGGAGATGGGGCAAAATGTCCTCGCAGCCAGGTGGCTCTTCATATCCCCTGTTTCTGGCTTTCTTGAGCAGGTATACATGGGGCCTGAAAATCAGGCTGCGCAGTGACTTCTGGCCCTGGCAGAACCACCCAGGGAGAAAAGACCCTTTGAGGAAATGGCCAGACTCCCCCAGTTCAGCCCCCTCTGGCCCTGTGGCCGTCCCGGACAGCAGGATTGCTGATTGCATCAGATCCCAGGCTTTGAAATCAGACAGATGTGGGCTGGGGTTTTTGCTTTGTTGCCTACTTGCAGTGTGACTATAGACATGTTCTGCTTCCTCTCCAGACTTCTGTTTTGCATCTATGAAGTAGAGAGAATATATTACCAATATACTGGGGTTATTGTAAAGGCTACAGAAACATATAAGCATGAGTACCTGGCACATGCTAGATCCTCAAAAAATGCTAGTTTTTCTTTTGCTCATTCTTCTCCTTACTATTATTTTATAATAATTTTACTTGATAATATCTTACTGGTGACACCTTTTCCTCCTCCTACCGGCCACTGTAACCACATGCCCGGTTTTCCTATTGCTTGGCCTTGCATTTTCTCTGGCTCAGGACCCTAGTCCCAGCAGATGGAGCCCCAGGTCCTCAGACTAAGCTGCAGCCCGGTCACAGAGCAACCCTGGGTTTCTAGCCCAGTGAGCAGCACTTGGCTGGTCTTGAGCTGTCTTGATGCCCCACTGCTTTCAGGCCCCTGCATCACACCCTAGCAGCAGGGTCCTCCCCACCCTTCTTTTCTGTGACAGGACCTCTCCCTGTCTCCTGGGGTTTCACATTCTTTGGGGGAGTCAAGTGAATGAATAAATGATTAGTGTACATCCCGATAGTGTAACCACAATGGAGGGGGGCATTTCCTCTGCTTTGGGATGCTTTCAGGACATTTCACAAGGAAGTGGCCTTTCCATTAGCATTTCAAAGACAAAAAGGTTTGGGGGCCAGTGCTAGGCCCTGGTCATAGTGTGACCAATTGTCCCTGTTCACCAGAGACTGAGATGTAGAGTTTTCAATACCACAACTAGGAGAATCCAGGCAAATGGGAGTGGTTGGTGACCCCTTTCACTCTATCACAGCAATTTTCAACCGGAGTGCCATGAAAATTTTAAGACATGCAATACCTGACTATTTAGTGAGAAAAACGGACCTCTTTTCCCTTAGATGGAAGAATAAAAAAATGACAACAGCTAACACAATAGCTGTCCAGTGTAAATGAATCAAATAATACATATTTTTTGTCACATCAGCAAAACATATATTTTTTTGGTGCACCACAGAATTTTAGTAATTAGTTTATGTGTGCCATGAGATGAAAAAGTTTGAAAATTGCTGGTCTATGTCTTAAGATATTTTTCTGTATCTTAAAATATTGTTGTTTTGTTTATTTGTTTGTTTATTTTTACTAGTTATCTGAAAGCCTATAGTTTGTGACTGGGACCCTGATATCAAATTCTAGAACACAGAGCAACTTTCCGCCTGGAGCAGAGCTGACCATCTGCGTCTCCACCTTTTGTCCTGCTCTTGGGTGCTGGGTCCTGTCTTGATGAACTAACTTGCTTCCCCTGCGTGAGACTGTCTCTAGGTCGGTGTTCCTCAAAGTTAATCTTTTAATTACTGAGCTCAGAAGGGAGACCCATGCTTGGAGCTTAATGCTGTCTTAGAATTCTTAATAATTTTACATTTGAATTTGTGTTTTGTGAGTCAAGTCCAATGGGACAATGGAGCTCGTTCTCTTTTCCAGACAGGTTCTCAGCCACCTGCTTTCCCCAGGCCCTGGCACCTCGATCCCTCCAACCCTCCTTCACCCTGCTGCCCTGCGCCCTCAGCGGGGTCTGAGAGAAGGTTCAGGGAGGGTTGGCTGCGTGCACACCATGCAGAGAAGGTGTGTGGCAGCTTCACCCTGTCCCAAGCTGGCAGAGTGATGGGCAACTTGGTAGGGATGAGCCTGCATCCAGGCACCAAGCACATCCCAGTGCAGAGGTTTAGGTCCTTCAGGAGTCACCTGTCTTTGTGGGTTGGGGCAATGGGCCCATGTCGAGGGGAGATAGACCTCCTTGCTCCTCCTGGCCAGGGCATGGCATGGCATGCTATGTCAACCCATCAGCTTTTCGGAGGGAATCCTGGCATATATACAACCAGTAGCAGGCTGGGGTCCCCTGGTGCCTGTGAGGGTCTTTATTTACCCAGGAAGAATCTCCTTGCCCACAGGAGTGCAACATTAAATATCAAACAAAAAAAATACCATGATTAGTCAAGAGAGGAACTGGAAGAAAGGGGAAATATATTTTAGAAGATTTAAAGGCACTTTTTCCTGCCTTTATGTGAGGGCCCCTGCATCTTCATTTTGCTCTGAGTCCTGAACACCCTGCACATTTTAGCTGGCCCTGGTTCCAGGCCTTCCTGCAGACCTACTGACTTAGAGTTTTCTGAACCGTACCCTGGCCTGAATTTCCTGAATTGTCTTCTGCTCATGTGAGCATGCTCCCCAGGTGCGCCTGATGCTTATTGAAGTTTGTGAGCACTGCACTGTCATTTTGCCCCCTGGCTTGGCCCAATGTCCAGAATTGAGCGTGTCTTCTCTCAGCCACGTTCATCCTCTATGGACAGTGTGGGTAGCGTTGGGGCAGGGGGAACCCAACACCTCAGACATTTTAACTTCTACCACCATCAGTGTCTGACCTAGCTGGAGAGTGAAACCGACGTGAAACGAAGCCCTCTAAGCTCGGGCACGACTGCAGTCTTAGCTCACTAGGACTTCCTGTCTCTGTGAAGGAAAGCCTGGCGTGGGGCCTGGTCGGTGCACGACGCACCTCCTTTCCTTCCTGCCTCAGTGATGTTCCAGAGAGCAGGGGCTACACTGGTTTGTGTCACTTTGTGAGGAGGACACAGAACAGAGCCCACCGCCCACCACCCACTGCATAGACTTGTAGATACAAACACATGTATTGTTTGAAAGCACTGCTATTTAGGTGTTGATTGTCACTGCAATGCACCCAGCCTGTCATGATTGACACAGGCTCTGTGTTAATGTGTGGGACTTTCTGAGCATCCTCAAGTCCTTAGTCGTAGGACAAAAAGGCAGGTGCACAGAACTTCCCTCACTGGTTCTCTGAAATGGAGGAAAGTAAAACAAGGATTTCCTTTTAAGGCTCCCTAAACAGAAACTTAGATTCTGACCCAACTATAATGAGGAAATGTAACTTCATGTGGCCTTGTGCAGGCCTCTGTGCTCCTGTCTGCACCAGAAGCTTCAAGAGGGGACCAGTCCTGGGCTGGGCTTATGGAAAGGTCTTGCCAGAGGTCACAAGGTCATGGAGATATATGAGGTCTGTCCATGAAAAGTCCACCCATTGTGAATATAATGAGAATGGTTTGTGTGATATCCATGTAACCTGGCAGCTAAGGAAAGTGGACTGGAATGTGCATGCATGAACAATGATGGCTTCACTGTACTAGTCAGTGGGGGTGATAGATGCCATTGAGTGAGCATGTGTACTGTGTGGCCGTCACATTCAAAATGACCAAGCAAGAAGAGCAACAAATCTGCATCAAATTTTGCCTTAAGCTGGAACATTCCTCCACGGAAACCACTTGAATGATTCGCCAACTGGTGATTGGCAGCTTCATCGTGACAACGTGCCCGCTCACGCCTCTTGTGCAGAGTTTTTTGGCAAAACATCAAATCAACCAAGTGACTCAGCTCCCCTACAGCCCAGATTTGGCACCCTGCAACCTCTGGCTTTCCCCAAAACTGAAATCACCTTTGAAAGGCAAGAGATTTCAGACCATTTGATGGTATTCAGGATAATACAACAGGGATGAAGGAAGACAGGGCAGCTGATGGCAATTGGGAGAACTGTGTGAGATCCCAAGGTACCTACTTTGAAGGGGACTGAGGCATCATTGTCTTATGTACAGTGTTTCTTGTACCTTGTATCTTCTTCAATAAACTTCTTTATTTTCTATAGTATATGGCTAGATATGTCCTGGACAGACCTTGTAAAGCAGGACCTGGGATCTGAATAGCCAGCAGGAGCAAGATCAGTTATCCAAATGGATATCTTCAAGCTCAGAAAATTTCCCCAAATTTGGGGTGCTTTATTATTTCCTGATACCTTTAGTTGAATTGCAATTCGACTGGAAGCAGTCCCTTCTTTCTGCAAGTCAGGCAGTTAAGGTACCTTCATCTCTTAGTAATGAATAAGAAGCAAAATCTGAATTACTGGCTGCCATTCATTCTAGAGTACATGTGCTCACAGGTGTTTGCATTTCAAAGGCTCGTCCTGATCACTGTGGGCTTCATTTCTCTCTGAACTCCTGCTGCTGGCCTTGAGAAGGTGCTGACGGGCATTTCCAATGGTTCCTTGGGGTTTTTGCCAAGTCAGTTGACCAGAATAAGTGGCGATGTATATTTTGTGATTACTGGAGTGCAATGCTGCATTATGTTTTGTACCAATACGTTTCATTAGGAAGTTAGAAAGTTTTGGAGATATGGTCCCTGCTTCAAGGAGATGTGCCGATTGTAATTCTCAGCTCAAGGCACGTTATGACCTATGCCACTGTTGCTTTATTTTCATATTTTCCCTTTCATTTTAGATCCCCTCTCCTGCTCCTTTCCCCTTCATATGCACTTGCCAGGGCGTCTTTGCTACCTAACTTGAAAGCGGCTTGTGTCCCTGAGGAGCGCTCACTTCCATGGGGCTGAATCCCCACACGCGCTGGGCTCTGCACCAGGTGCTCTCTAGGCCCTGACTCTTTCATCCCTCACTCCAACCCTGTGTGGTGCACAGCCGCTGACATTTCTGCCCCTGACATTCTGGTGCCAGGCCTTGCCCTCTCAACCATTATGATGCACTTCCCATAAAACATGAAGTGTTCTCTGTATGTATATGTATATATATATATATCTGTGTGTATGTGAGTGTGTACATATATAATTTATGTGAATGTGCTATAACATGTAGAGTGATATCTTTGTCTTCATGCCCTTTGTGTTACGAAGGGTCATCATATTTGCTGCATGTGAATCTCCTCTGACAGCAATGTGGTTGGTATGTTCACTGTGAGATGCACTTTCACATTATTGTATGTAATAGGACATTTTCCTGGGCGAAGTCATATATAGGCATAAATGAGGTACGCACCAGATATTTAGAACTTATATTGCATTTTCCCCAGAGAAATGCTATAAATAGGGATGACCTAAGCTACATGTGAAAACCCTTGTGTAGCTGTAATAACTGTCATATTCTACATTTGCAAGATGGAATATATAAGTGTTATTGAACCCTTCTCCTCATGGTAGCCTCTGGGGTGCAGGGAGGGAAGGTGCCCCAGGCTGGGGAAAGGCTGAAGGAAGACCAGGGAGTAGGAGAGTCGGGGGGATAGAGATGAGTCTATGGAAAGTGAGGCCATTGTGTGGGTTGGGGGTGATGGAACTTTGGGGCTCCACCTGCCCTCCAACCTCAGACACCTCTTTTTAGAATGCCAGCCCGTCACCACATCTGCCACTGTAGGACCTAGATCTCAGTCCCTACAAAGTGATACATTGCCTCTAGTGGGGTGTTCCTACTGGCATGGAAGGTGTCCCCCGCTTCCTCCCCTTCTCCACCACCAGGCAGAGTGGGAGCATGCTGTGCCTCCCGTCTAACCCGCACTGGCCATAGTGGATCAGTCTGGGTTCATGCAGGCATGAATTCCTGCCCTTGTAACTAACGCAGTCTTACCCAGAGATGGATTTCAGGGACTGAGGCTCAGAAAAGATCGATTCTCTCACCCAAGGTCACCTGACTCCCAACGGTTGCTGAGCTGGGCACAAAACCCGGTTCTCCTATTACCCATCAGGGCCGCTTCACTCTGCTGCCCAGCTGCCTTTGCTCAGTGCATCCCGCTCTGACCCTTCACACTCAGGCCTCCCCTGGGCTGCAGCATCACTTTTCCACACATTTGTCTGCTATGAGGGTGCCTGGTAGGGGCCCTCGTGGGAGCCAGAGCATTTAAGTCAGAGCCTTTGGGACATAAGAGGTCACCTCATGTTTAGATCTGAGAGTTCAGCTGGGGATTCACGGTTGCATCACAGCAATGGCAACCGTGAGTTGTCCCATTTATGCCAAGTAATTGCAGTCCGTAGGGTTTTGGCCGACTACCAGCATCACCCTCATCCAGGCAAAGTGCAGGCCATACCCTAGCCTCCAGCTACATGTAGCCAAGGTATTCCTGTTGCAGTTCATGAGTGGGCGGGAGAACCAGGCACATGCACTACATCGCCAAGGCCATGTGCACTCGAGCTATGAATGTTTAATTCCTCCTGTGATGAGTGGTTTAAAAGAAAAGCACAGTGCTCCAGGAAGCATAAGATATACACAACTACCCAGAGTGAAGGCTATGCTGAGACCTACAGGTTAAATAGGGGTTGGCAGGCTCCAGGGGGTTGGGGTCAGGCTTCCATTGGGTCATGTCGAATTGACGTGGATGCAAAGTACAGATTAAGTTACCAGCTGGAAACACAGGTCTGAAGTTGATGGGAGGAGTCTGGGCTACAGATATATTGGGTTGGCCAAAAAGTCCATTAGTTTTATTCCATAAAATAAAATACACATTTTTCATCTTTACCAATAACTTTATTGATTTGGATATTTTGAGTATGTCAGCTGTCTCCTGCATGGTATAACTCTGATTGTTCTCAATTAACATTTCAATTTGATCGCTCTCAACTTTAACTGACCTACCTGACCCCAGAGCATCATCCGCTGAGAAATCTTCAGCACAAAACTCCGCAAACCACTTTGACGTGTTTGATCAGTCACAGCACCTTTTCCGTACACTGCACAAGTCTTTTTCTGTGTGTGTTTTTAGTTGCGTTTTTACCTTTGTTGAAATATTAAAGCATAATATCCCAACAATGTTGCATATTTTCTTCCATCTTCACTATGAAAATGGCTACACAAAAATTCACCAATTTTGATAAGATTTTTAAAAATGTATGTTGATGTGACAGCTGTCACAATACAATCTAATGAAATTATTTTGATTGACGTTAAAGACAATTAAATGTTACTAGAGCCATCTTATGGGAAAAAAAAACAAATGAACTTCTTGGCCAACCCAATACATTGGATTAGTGGTAGGAAGCAGAGTGTGGAGTGAGGTGAGACAAAGCTGGGCTGAGGAGAGGTGAGGGTTAGTTAGTGAGAGCTGAGGAGGGAGGAGCCAAGCCAGCAGGCCAAACTTCTGGGATGTGTGGCTGTGATGGGGAGAAGGAACTAGGGGAGAGGTAGAGGAGGGCTTGTCTTTAGGTTGGAAGAGACATTTAAATGCTGATGGTGAGGATCCAACAGAGGCAGGAGGGGAATGGGGTCCGGAGCACAGAGGGAGGCATTGGCTTTGGATAGAAGAGGCTCCTTGTTCCACTGGACCAGAGGGAAGAGGGAGAGGATGTGCAGCTGTGCTTGTTAATTTGGGAAGGAAAGGAAAGGCAAGGGAGTTCCTTTTGGTAGCTCTGACTTTACCAGTGAAAAAGGAAAAGTCACCTTCGAGAGTGGGCAGAAGCAAGGGAGGCTGCACTGTGAGAACCGTGGGTCCTCTGTGAGGACACACCCACAGCTGATGCTGGCTCTTGTTGATGACACAGGCAGCCCTGAACCTGACTCTGGACTCAGTAACCTCTGCTGGGATCAGCCACTGTGCCCAAAAGCCAGATGCTGCTGCTGTCTTTGTTGCTGCTAAAAAGAATCCTTCAGCGCCCTTGTTTTTTAGTACCATTTGCTGTACATGCAAAATGTGGGCGGGAGACATCAGATTTGTGATTTGTGGAGTCCAGGTCATGAGACTCTGCTGCCTTACCTGCTGAGGGTGCCGGCAAAGCTGGCATGTTCAGCTTTTAAAGGTGGAGGTCCATTCTGTTCCCAGCAAGATCCTTAAAGTGGAGATGGCATTCAGATCCTCAGAAGTCTCACCAACTAAAGGCAAACACCTCCCGCCTGCAGCGTCACTCTGCGCAGCAATGAAAATCCCTTGTATCAATCAGAGCCCAGCACCCAGACAGCAGCCTCCTCAGCTGGAAGTGGCTGTGGTATTTCTCAGGGTCCAGGTTGACCCCTCTGAAATACATGGTGCGTCTCCTTGTTGGTCTTGTTATTGTGACGACCAATACCATATGCCAGAGGGTGGTGCCACCAGCTTTGAGAACTACCATGCTAAGGGGATTTAGTTCAGGAAGTAAAAGACAGCTTTTGATCAAAGAGCAAATTCTAAGAAGAATATTTATCTGTGGCCCAGCTGATTGGAAATGACCCTTCAGCTTAAAGCTCATTCCCCTCTCCTCCTAAAATATATGCTGACTAATAAAAATATGCTGAGTCAATTTAAGTGATTGTCATTATGTCCTACAGACATGCACAGCCAAGAGGATAATTTTAGCCTCCGTTAAAACTCAGAGGTAGTCTTGGTAAAACTCATGATGCTGAAGTTAAGGAAGATGTAGGAGAGACAGGAAGAAAGGAACAGATATGACAAGCAAAAGTAGGATAGGACCATTATAAGGGCAGGTCAGAAATGATAATAATCTTTAGGTAGAAAGATACCGGCCAAGGGGAGGAAATTGGAACATTATAGAAGGTATGAAATTATTTATGAAACATGATGATAACATCATTTGGGGGCTGATTTAGAAGACATCATCATTGAGAAATATTTCATTGAAGCCTACCAGGGTATAAGTCAACTATAGAAATCTATTTATATTTAGTGATTACTGAGCCTAGAAAAATACAGTGGAGGAGGATTCAGGTAGCTTGGCTATTCAGATAGCTTGCTGGTGGTTAAAGCTGAGTTACTTAAATCTCTTTGCCTTGGGAGAACATGACTGTATAATTTCCATTGTCCTGTATGGTTTGTCAGCAATTTCTTAGGCTACTTACTAGTTCAGTGGGTGAAGCAAGTGTTACACCTAATTTTCTTATAAATTAGCAAAAAAGTGCAAATGTGAAAAACTGAGTTTTACAAGTAGAATCAGGCTCTAGACAAAAACAAAAAAAAAATCCCTGACAGTGAGAATAGTTACAGAGAGTAGGATAACATATAAGACCTGATGTAAAGCAGAGCTGAGTTCTTGAATCCCACTGGGCTTCAGCTTATTTTAAATCACCACCAAATCTATTTGTAAGTTATTAGTCATGGGTAGAATGCTCTCGAACAATACATTTCAGTCTGAAGTTCCGTACTTTCGAGCTACTTTAAGGAATAATGACTCACATCCACAGGGAGTAAAAGTCCTGCTATGTGTCACCCATCGCCGTTTCCTCCCGAGTTAGGAATTTATCAGTAACAAAATATAGGTGTACATGTTTTACCTTTCCCCTCTTTTGATTATTTTTATTGAAATTTTCCATGAAAAATAGTGGCTTGTCATTTTCCAAGTTGTTGGAGTGATCCAAATCTTCAGAATGGATTTTGGTTTAGGGATTTTATTTCTTAGGATATTATGGTTATTTTCAATGAGGAGGCAAGAGATGAAAGACTGTGATTCTCCTCTTCCTCCCAGGTTCTACCCTAAATCTCTGACTCCTGCTGACTTGAATCTTAATACCTTTTTTAAAAGAACTACGGGAATGTGGTGCCGGTATTGAAATCTTAGGCAGGCTGTCATGTGGGATAGTGGAAATCTGTGCTACTCCAAAGGCTAGGAGGAGGACCTGTGAGACGAAGCACTGAGGAAACATGTAATGGCCTGATCTTTCCAGGAGTGTGGTGGGTTTCTTCTCAAAAAGAGATTCTGGAGTAAAGTTTCTTACCCTGGGCAAAAAGTTGACCCAAGGTAAAAAATAGATATGACGCGAGAAAGTAGGACAGGACCATTATAAGTGCAGTCCAGAAATGATAATAATCTTTTGGTAGAAAGATTTTGGCCAAGAGGAGGAGACTGGAACATTATAGAAGGTATAGTGCAAGTTTCACGTAAGTTTCTGGGGTGATCTCCCTTCTCTCCTTGCAGGTGACCAGGGGCTCCCAGGAAACACTAAGAGGGACCGAGGGATGAAGTGACTCCTCCCCACACATGCTTTTTGGTGGGGCCAGGGTCTGGGTTTTTTAGTAAATGGTGGTGATAAACGGATAAGGAAGAAATGCCCTCGCCGAGCTATTGGCAGATGTGCTCTTTGGACCGGGGTCAACAGGATCCTTTTCTAGCTGAGTTGTATTTTCATCACTGACCTTGACTGTTTTATGAGAATTGTACCACATTTTGTGAAGTGTTTTCAAACAAGGTTACTAAAATGGAGTTTAATTTCGCTCCATCTGCATCCTTCCTTCTCAATTAAAGCATTTCTATGAAATTAGCTTATTAGATAAATTTTTCAAATGGACATTAGTCACAGAAGAAATGTAATAGTTTGGTTCCTTTGGGGGGGCTTATTTTTCATAATTTGTATTTATATTTTTACAGGGATTGTGGAAAAGGTTTATAATTTGGTTAATAAAAATGTTTCAAAATGTCTCTCCATGGATTCCTTATTAATGACAACATTTAAAAGCTTTTAAATGTTGGGGCAATTTAGCGGACATCTTAGATGTGATCTGATAGACAAGTGATCAGACATAGCATCACTGATAAGAGGACAACCTGGCATCATGTGCCCCCTGGCATGATGGCATGAGAAGGACATGTCACACAGGTAGTCATCCTGCCAAAATGCTCACCCTGAACCAGACCATGAGAAGATAATCAGACACGTTCAGGTTGTACAACATGCTGTGGTAGAAAAGACCTGGACTCATTCAAACGTCCATGTCATGTGAGACAAAACCATGGGAGGACAACCCTTGGTTAAGATAGACAAGAGAGGCTTCAGAAGTAAATGCTGTATATAATTCTTGTCTGGATCCTGAATTGGAAGTATATAACAGCTGTTATTAGGAGAATCAGGAAAATTTGAAGATGGACAGTGCGCTAGATAAGATTTTTGTGTTAATGGTAAAATTTATCAAGTGTCGAAATGTTGAGTTTATGAAAGAGAAATGTCTACATTCTTGGAAGATATGTGCTGCCATAATGGTGTCTGAAACTTACTTTAGGTGATTCTTTTAAACGTGTGTTTGTGTGTGTGTGTGTGTGTGTGTGTGTGTAGGTAGATGTTATCTCTCTGAAAATACACAACTCTGCCATCGCTTTTCTGCTTCTAGTAACGCTGTCATCTGGGGATTTCCCGCTCCATAAAGGGCCTTTGTTCACATCCGTGAACCTCAAGTGTGGGCCATGCGTGCTTTGGAGGAACAACATGAATGATCAAAGAGCAAACATAAGTAACGTATAATAGAAATTTAGCAGAAAAAGCCATTTAAAAAGCATGTAATTTTAAATTATCAAGCACAAGAGAATAAGCCCATAACTGTTGGTTTAACATGCACGAGCAGCTGTAAACCCACTTGGGACAGCACTCATGCTGCCTCACAGGGACATTTTGAGTCTGCGTGTCTCAGAGATTTGCCGCAGAGCTGGAGCACTTGGCGAGAACTGGCTGCGGGTCCCACGGCAGTGAAGGTGGTCCAGAACACGTAGAGTGTCAGTGCCAGTGGGCTCAGGGAAAAATGAAATGCAGCCTGCCAGTAGTCAGGGCACATAAACAGGTTCCTAAGACAAAAATGGGGGGTAGACTTTTTTTTCATTTTATTTTATTTATTTTTATTCTTACCTGAAGACATGCTTCTTGAGAGAGAGGGGAAGAAATGGAGAAAAACATCGATCAGTTGCCTATCTTAACATGCTCTGACCAGGGATTGAACCTGCAACCGAGGCATGTGCCCTGACTGGGAATCGAACCCATGACCTTTTGGTTTACTGGATGACACTCCAATCAACTGAGCCACACCGGCCAGTGAGGGAGGGAAACATTTTAAAGTGGAATGCCCTCCCTGATAGGTGCTGGAAGATGAGCTGGTAGAATCAAAGGGCTTATTAAATTAGCCCTGGGTGGCAGGCTCACCTCATAAGTGGAGTGGCCACCATGGTGCCTCCGTCTGATGCTAGATTTGGAATTTTTGCTGTGATGCATCAAAGGGATGACACATTAGCTCAGAATATTACAAAGTGAAACAGAGAGTCGTCTTCTGAGCTACTGGGGCTATTTCATTTATTTGGATTTTCAGTAAGTGCAAGTTTGGAAAACCATTGCACTCAAATAATCCTCGAGATGTATTCATAATATAGCTTCCTACCTTTAGGCTCCCTATAATGGGAACTCCGAATATTTGGAAATAATGACATTTGGAGCTTCCTGACAATTCATTTCCCCTAAGGTGAAAGAGGTCACATATTAAGTACCTATTAGGTCTGTGGCATAGCTAATGGTCAGTGAGTAGGATACACAGAGTTTCAGGATTCTTACACCTGCAACATGTGGGCATGTTACTTAACTACGTAACGTTTTCCTCATCCTCATTGTTCCGAGGCTGAAAGGCAAGAATGTGTGAGAGGGGATTATCATAGTACCCAGAACGTAGTAATGATTAATCATCAATTATTAAATGAACAGGTTTTACGTGGGGGGAGGGTATGTGACAATGACTGCTGCTTGACATCAGAATTCTCTGAACGTACAGACTTTAAAATGCTGTGTCAGTTAGTTGAAATTCAAAGGCATAATGATTAAGATATGACAAAGATTAATGAAAAGTGGTAATTTGGGTTTTAGACATGATAAGCTTGGGCAACTGAACCCAGGCAGAGATGTCCAATAGGCAGGGAGGCATGGGATCTGGATCTTGAGAGAAGTGTGGCCATATGACTTGGGAATCAGCATCACACAGAGACGGTCAAGGTCATAGACAGACGAGGTGGTGACTTTAATCATTGTATCTCCTTTGCTTTGTCAGCTTTTCCATGTGGCCTATATTTTAATCAAGTTTGCAAATTCTCCTCGTCCTGATCTTTGGGTCTTGGAAAGATCTCTGGACTTTGGGAGCACCTACTCACCTTGGCAGTATTTTGCTCGTAAGTAACCTTGCCTACCGTGTTATAAGGGACTTTAATTGTTTGCAACAGATTAAGACTTTGGATTTAATCAGGAAATTTGTCTCTCCATGTGGCTAGTTAGGGATTGGTCAGTTTTAACTTTCTGAGTTCCCCTTAGAACAGCCCTATTTCTCAAGCGTTAATAGCATGTATACACAGGCGGAACTGAGGTTGAAATGCCCTTATGTTAACAGTTCTTGCCACGATCTGGGGAGAAACAAGTGTGCCTGTGACTGAGCCACGGCTGCAGGCCTTTCCTTTTAGGCAGAATTAGGAACAGCTTGCATTCATGGATCTTGCATTTCATGCAACTTACCTTGACCCTGTCATCTTCACTAATGAAGCATGGCAGTGTGATGAACTCTATGACAATTGAGGCAGACAGGAATTTCACTTACAAGGGTGTTGGGTTTTCTACGCATGCCCCCTGGGGGCTAAGCCTGCTTCATCAGTGAGGATGCGGCACCACATCTCCAGACATTGCTTTTGGAAGTCAAGCGGCTTGGTATTTTCTGTCATGATGTGAAAACTTCGGTCTAAGCTTTTGTCTAAAAATCGTCAATGCTTCTCTGTTCTTTCCCTACTCATGTATTTTTCTTAAGGAAACATAAGATTTCTTAAGAGATTTACATCAAGCTGGTCGTATTTTATTTGATAGCGTTAAATGTTTCTTTTCTAGATTCTAAAGGAGACTGTTGGGAACAATTTGGGCAGGCGGCAAATACGGCTGTTGCCCGAGATGATGATGTGCTCTGCACCACCGAGTACTCCCGGATCATACCTTTGGAAAACGGGGAGGTAGGTAGATTTGGGAGGTCGTGAGAGATGAGACTCAGCAATGAACATGGGTATCAAATTTTCTATAATTGTGAAGCTCGCACTTTCAAGGAGATCTCACATAGGTCACGATGGAGACTGGCACTTGGGGCCGGAGGGTAAAAGAATCACATTGAAGACTCCCAGAATGAGTTGGATTGCAAATTCCTTTTTTTTTTTAATTGAGAAAGAGTTAACGTTGGAGATTCTATTTGAGGTCTCTAATTCTCTGGAAGTCAGGATTCCAGATTGAGGATTCCAGAGAGTTGAAGCCCATAGATCTCCAACTCTCTTTTTGGGTGGAGCATGGAGAAAGTGGGGTGCTCGTGATGGCTGCGAAGACCCTCCCACTGCTTCCCAGATGCATGATCCCAGTGAGAGTGATGCAATGAAGGGGATGGGGCAGCACTAATCCGTGATCCCGTGGGCGCTGAGCAACATCCGGGATAAGTGTTGTCCTTTAGTGTGTATTTTTGCCCCTGTGAAGTCGGTCAGGGTGTTGTTAGAGGCAGTGGGAAAACAGAAGTAGAGAAAATCAGAGAATTCCATGGATATTGTGAGGCTGTACTGAGCATGAAGTGAATTTCCAATAAGCTTTTTCAATAAGTGTCTGTCTCCCCCTCTTTAGGTAGAAAGATCTCGAGTAGCTCTATCCAGTATCTGGCAATGAGTGGTGAGTGGTTCATGTCTCAAATGGATGGGACTTGAACTTCATTACCTCAAGCTTTAAAATAAAACTTTGGTTTTGTATAGCTATTTTATCTCCTTCACTATCAACTTTAAATGCTGAGGCTGTTTTTTTTTAAACATCACTGAGGTTTTGATTACCTTAGCTTTGTTTCTTTGATGCAGCTTGAGAAAAAGTTGTTTCCTTTTATCTATATATTTTAACATTCCACTTTCAACATTTCGTAGCATGACAGCCCCACAACTACACTGGTAGCACAAAGGGCTGGAAAAGGGAAGGATAACATCTTCTGAGAATCCAGCTTTCAGAACAGATGACCAGATTCAAAGAGAAGGCGAACTAGCAATGTTTTCAGACATAAACAAGACCCAACACCACCTACAAGCATGAAATGGCTCAAGGAAGCCTAGTGCTTTGGGATGTGTGAGATATTGATAGTCACTGGCTGCTACATTTTGATGAAAGGACCTTTTCTCCCTCTGTGTGTGTGTGTGTGTGTGTGTGTGTGTGGTTATTTTAGGTTGTGGTGTCCTTGATAAACGGTCGTCCTGGTGCGAAAAATTTTACGTTCTCCCACACTCTGAGGGACTTCACCAAGGCAACAAACATACGCTTGCGTTTCCTGCGAACCAACACCCTGCTTGGACACCTCATCTCCAAGGCACAGCGAGACCCGACTGTCACTCGGAGGGTGAGTTGTGTTTTTAGGTGCCTAGACAGCAACTTTTTACACTTTTTATTTGGCTTGTCAAATGAACTGCCTTGAACTCATTCAGGTAATATTTGCAGCAAGTACTGGGGTTGGCATAGGAGTTGTTTTTGTCTGAAATACTAGACATACATCAGAACTTTGTTTGTTGAGGAAAAATGACGAAAGAAGATGAAAGGCAAAGGATGACAGCCAGCGTGCTGTTAGTTGGATATAAGGACAAACAGTCCCCGGGTTTCAGAGGCGTAACAAAGTCAAGGTTCATTGTTTCCTCACGTGACAGTCTAATGTGCTCAGCAGGTGGGACTGGCTCCATAAAGTGAACAGGGCTTTTTAAATTAAATGTGCAGCCTACGGGACCTCAGAGTCTTCTCTGGATCCCCTGCATCGGTTCAGAAAATGATGGAAGAGAGAGAGGGCAGAAGAGACCTACATGTTCCCAGCCAGACGGGTCACTTCCATTGGCAGGAACTGACTGTATAGCCCCACCTAGTTGCAGAAGGCTGGGAAATGTAACCTAGCCAAAGCAGAGGCGACATGGATATTGGTGAGCACTGTTGCTCCCACTATGTGGGATGTATAGCCTGAACATCTCTCACTCAGTGTCTGGAGAGTACCCCTGTCTCCCGGGCACAGAGGGGACCATCAAAACAAATGCCCCGAGCTCACTGTTCACCCACCCTCTGATTTCCTGCTAGTGCCTCCCTCTGACCAAACCCAATAGAAAGCCAGAGAGCAAGAGACCTTTGTTGCAGCCCATGAAGTTCAGCCTCAGGGCAAAGAGCGGGGTGGAGAAAGGTGGAGAGTGGACCTGGAAGGGTGAATGGATGGTGACCTATGCACCTTATAGAGTTTGCCTTCTTATGTAAGTACTATTAGAGGGCGGGAAAAGAAAGAGAGAAAAGTAAGTTTTGCTACAGTTTTAAGGCTTTTCCAAAAAGTCCTGTTATCTTGGGTGTAGGTGGCTTGTCTTCTGCATTCCCTGTGCCGTTAGCAATGCTAGCTGCTGTATGTGGGAGACATCCCGGGTCCGAGGGTGGAATTTACAAGGAAGGGTGGAGCTTTCTGATACACTGTGGCCAGACTGTGTTTCCATTCCTCCAGGTGTTTGGTAGCCCTGCTACCAATGTACCTCACCATTATTTTTAAAAATTTGTCTTGTGGGGAGTTGAGAGATTTATACTGTCATGTATGTATATTTCTTTTCACCGAGGTCAGTGCTGTCTTCTATATTAAGCAATTTTTAATGGAGGGCACAACGTCTGATCTTGAATCCCCACATCTAAGTTGCTTTTTGAATGGAGGAACAGCAGTGTTGTGGGGTGAAAGCTGATCACGGGCTTCCCTCTTTGCTGCTGCCACCCTTAACACACACACACACACAGAAACTTCTGTGGTGATCAGCCGAGAAGCCTCTGAGTGTTAACATATCGCAGGAAGCCCTTGAATACTGAATTTACCCACATTAACAAGAAGGGTTGTAAATGCCTTCAGACTAAGTAAGATGTTGCCAGGAAGCTTAGACACTTCAACAGTTTTTAAAGAGGAAATCAGAACGGAACCTCAATATTGAGTGAATAGGGCACTTTAAGACGACTAATCTTGACAGCGATAGCAGAAAGATACAAAACCCTCTTATCCTTGCGAATTCAAAGACTTTCTCGCTGGCAGATATGTTCATGACAGAATGATTATTATAAAACCCCCAAATTACTCACCAACCCCTGTGCATCTCCCACCGAGCCTGAGAAGTCAGGGAGCTGGCACACAGTACCACCTGTTGGCACCAGCACAGAGGCCTGCAACCCACCAGAGATGTCCCTGTCCATGCAGTGGCCTACCCGCATCTGGGCCTGGCTTCGAGGCTGATCCTCAGCTAGATCTGAAGCTTGCTTTGTCTGGCCTTTTTGAGCTTGAACTTCAGTGTTTGGCCTTACTAACCTTGAGCTAGCAAGGCTTCAGCAATTGCTGATGGCACCTGTCGGTCTCAGAGTGCTGTATCTGATCATCTTTGTAAACACTGTACATGCGTAGTAGGGGCAAGACTGTACATGCATAGTAGGGGCAAAATTTGTGATTCAAAAACTTATTTTTGGTAAATAAATATGTTTGACTTATGAAACCCAGATTTACATTAAAAAATAAGCTTGGAAGCACTTAATCTTTTTCCAAAAGGCTAAAGGGTAAAATTCTTTCCCAAGGCAATTTCCCTCCGTGCATTTAAAGCATTTCATTTTTAAAAAGGTACGAATTCAGCATTATGTGATTAAATTTGATTGAGGAATGCATTTATTGCATAAGACAAATTATATCCAAATGTGGCTCCCTTGGAGTTGAGGCAGCCTCAAATGTGGCTCAGTGGGTTGAGTGCTGTTCTGCAAACCAAAAAAGGCTGCCGATTTGGTTCCCGGGCGGGAGTGCCTGCCTGGATAGTGGGCCAGGTCCCCGGATGGGAGAGATTGATGTTTCTCTCCCTCTCTTTCTTCCTTCTTACCCCTCTCTCTAAAAATAAATAAATGAAAATATGAAAAATAGATAACGCAATGAATGAAAGAGAAGCAGGTCCAGTATAAATATTCCTTAAAGATTAGTAAAGCAAAGTCTTTGTTGCTTTTCGGTAAAATGGACACATTGTGTTTTCTGTTGCCTAGTATTATTATAGCATAAAGGACATCAGCATTGGTGGGCGGTGTGCTTGCAATGGCCACGCTGAAGTGTGCAATGCAGACAATCCTGAAAAACTGTAAGTACATTGTACGGATGAATAAATCTGATTGTGTCAGTGAATGTTTGCATCCCCCACCCCCATCAACCCTCACCCCAGCCAGACAGTGCCGCAGGCAGGCCCAAATAATTGATTAGTGTTGCCAAGAGAAATAACACTTGTTTGCCATCCTGGATCTAGTGGGATCAGGGGTATACAGGTTCAAATCCTTCCCCCCCACTTATTATGTTGGCAAAATACACATAATATAAACTTTGGAATCGTAACCATGTGTAAGTGTACAGTTCAGTAATGTTAAGTGTATTCACATTATTGTACAGCCACTCTCCAGAACATCTTGCAAAAATAAAATTCATACCTGTTAAGTGACTTCCCATTCCCTCCTCCCCTAGGTGCTGACAACTACCATACTATATTCTCCGTCTCTCTGATTTTGACTACTCTAGGTACCGTGTATAAGTGGAATTATACAGTGTTTGTCTTTTTATGACTGGCTTATTGCACTCAGCATAATGTCCTCAAGATCCATCCATCTTGTAGCATATGTCAGTAGTTCCTTTGTTTTTTATGCTGAATAATATTTCATTATGTATGTACCACATTTCATTTATTCATTCATCTGTCAATAAACACTTAGGTTATTGTTACCTTTTGGCTATGAACATGGTTGTACCCAGTTTTGTTTTTAATTGCAGTATATTATACATAGAGTAAGATGCATAGATTAGAAATATTAAGTGTTCAGCAATTGCATACATTCATGTTACCAACCACGAGAGACACTTTTAGGCACCGGAAGTTACTGGGATGCTAGATACAGTAATAATTTTCTCTCAGTGTTTCATTTAAAATCTACATTTCCCGATGAGTAGCATTTACCAGAGACACATTTTACTTCAGTCAGATTCAGGTGTGTGCGTTGCTAGGCCTGGTTTTGTGTTCAGGCAGAGGTGCAGCTTCCAGTTTATGTGGGTGCTTTGTGGGGCCCTGATCCCGGACCGGCAACTGTCCCTGAGGTTGTCACTCCTCCTTCAGGGATCAGTAGTGCTGTCTGAGATAACAGTGTGAATCCAACAACAGGCTCGCCTTCAATTGGCACAGACTTTCTTGGTAACGATGAACCCATCACCCCTGTGTAGTCCCAGGAGGTTACTACAAGTCAGGTCAGAGTTAGAGAGAGGGAAGCAAACAGGTTGGTCTGTTGTTCCTGACCCTGAGACTAAACGACTCCACCTGGGAGAGTAAAGTCAACGGAGGAGTCTGAGTTTCCCCTCCCAGAAGGACTGCCAAGCCCTGTGGTCTCTGTAGACCTGGAGGAGTCGCATACTGGGTGCGTGTGAGTGCAGAGGCCATCTCCTCGTGCCTTGGTGAGAGGTTCAGTTTGCCACCTGTCTACTCCAGCACAACTGCCTCCTGCACGGGGGTCTGCTTCTGACCAACCAGCTGGCTTGCACAAATGCTGCTAAAATCCACATCCATGAATGGGAAAAAAAATTGTATACTTAAGGGGATGCAGTGACTTAAGGAAGGAAGCCAGGGCTGGACAATCAGAAAAGTTAGTTGCTAATCAAGAACTGGCAGAAGGGGGCTTCAATTAAGTGTGTATACCATATTGACTTTGATGCACAGAAACGGGAATCGATCACATAATTGATTCTGAGCTCCCTAGGAATCCAGTCAAAAAGCGAAAACTGCTCAGTTTCATATTTCACTATAATTCTTTTAGCCCAGTTTATGCAAAGATGTCATTGGCAATGAACAGAAATCATTTCTCACAAAATCCCATTTGGATTCCAGTTGCCCTTTGCTGCCAGTTAAATCGATGTCCATTTGCTTTCTCAGGCGGCTGAGTGGGGGAAGGGATGACACCTTCTATTAGGCGTGGAACTGGGTGTTTGCCTTCCCACCTCACTGTAGGATTGAGGGAATCCCCGCAGGCCCAGCCAAGAGCCTTTTCCCTCTTTTATTCCTATTCATCTTATTTATTAAATTCACTTATTTATTTAGATATTTACGTATACATGTATACCATTTAACTGGATCACACTTAAAGCATTGTGCTTTACCAGAAAGAATAAGATGTTCAAGGCAATTTTCTTTTTTCTTTTACTTCTTGTGAATCCTCCTTTGAGCTCAGATGAGTGGGAGCTCAGAGCTTGGAGTTCTAATCCAATGCCATGGCTGCAACAATTTCACTATAATTTTGAGAAGTTTTAAGGCAGATGTATACATTTTTGAAGGTAGGTTTTTAAAGACTTTTACTCCTGTGCCTTGTTGAGCAATCTCAGCTTTGGGCCGGAGGATGAAATGGTGGGTTGGAGCGGGCGCGGGCTCCTGGGACAGGTCCTCTGAGATCTCCTTGCAGGCTCCTTGGGCCCGGTGAGTCTCTGTGAATGGCCCCGGGTTGAGAGCAAGGTATCTGAGCAGACCTTTCTCACAGGATGACGCCTGATCTTTGTGAAGAGGTGATATTCCACGCATCTCAGTAAACTCAGCCCTGGTTGCTAATGTGGTGGTTTACTGTAACGTAATATGGTAGTGAAGAAAGAGCTGGGACTTTGGCGTTGGACAAACAGGTTTGAAATCTGGCTCTCATTGATCATGGACTGACCTTTGGCAAGTGTTTTAATATCTCTGAGTCTTAATGTCCACATCTGTAAAACAGATAATAAGTAGGATGGGGAGGAAGACTTGAAATAATATATGGAAAGTGTTTTTGTTCTCATAATTACTCTGTCTATGGTACCATGGGTGACCACGGTGACTGTGAGTGTTTCATGCAGGAACAATTGATCTTAATGAAAACCTTCCAGTAACTGAGATTGCCTCACCACTTGCCCAGGTTTCGGTGTGAGTGCCAACACCACACCTGCGGGGAGACCTGTGACCGCTGCTGTGCCGGGTACAGTCAGAGGCGCTGGCAGCCTGCCACATGGGAGCAGAGCAATGAGTGTGAAGGTGAGCACCCGGGGAGGGGCGCTGGGACAGAGGCCCCTCCCAACACCTCCTCCCATTTCTACCTGTGTTTCCCCTGCTTGTGAAGAGAGTGGGATCATGTCAATCTTAGGGACATGGGCCTTTCTATTGTAATAAATAACTCACAGACTAGGGGCATAAGTGCCCCACTGTAAATTCAGATATAAATATAAGAAGAAAAATCATAGCAGCAATCACCATATGCAAGGATCAGGCTGAGTGTTTTAACATAAACTGGCCTCTCTTTTTACCTATCTAAAATAGGACGCAGCCACTATTAAATGCCAACCCCGTATCATTCGTTGGGATGTGATACTGGATTGGAATCCTAACTATTCTGAGGACCGGGGTCTAGAGCAGGAGGTGAAATTGGTGGCTAAGCAGAGAGCTGGAAGCATTGCGAGGAGGGGGGCGATGGTGGGAGGGGTGCTGTAGTAGGAGGGGGCAGGTGCAGACGGAAGGGGTCAGAGAAGGAAGGAAAAAAGAGAGAGGCTACTTTTTTTTTCCTTAGGTCTAAGATTCATTTTGAGTTAATTCTTTTTTTTATTTTTTTATTCTTTTTTTCTCCAATTTTTTCATTTAATTACTTTTCAAGTACAGAGAGAGGCTACTTTTAGTTACGGGTGCAATGTAAAGGAAGGAAACTGTTATTTTAACAAACAAGCCCTGTGACATCCAACTGTGGATTTTCTTTTCAACTGCTCTTCTTAGGAAGCATTTCATTCCAATTGCTGAAAACATTTTTGTAACTTTTAGTTATTGGTTTTAGAGACTGTGTCTCTTTTTCCCCTGACTACCCTTAGTATATGGATTGAAGATGGATTTGCTTTTTGTGAAATGACCAGTTTTGTAACACTAGGTGGGTAAGAAAGAATCTGTACTTTACACTTTTTTTGCCAAATATTTTTGTAACTATTAAGAAATAAAACTGACAATCTCTACGATCAGCACACTTACTCAGAGGCCATTTCCAGTGAGGAGCTCCAGGAGTGTGTTGATGGATGCGGACCCAGTGGGAAGGGGCTGGTGCTCCCCAGGGGTGTGCTCAGGCACATCTCCGGGCCCAGGTTTCTTCCCTGGATGGCCATTCTCACTTCATGGTCAAGTGAAGAATGACTCTCTCCGTGACTTCCCCATTCCTCACCCCTGCAAGATGGGACTAGAAAGAGGGAACGGTAGTAATCAGGGGGCGAGTCTGCTTTAGGACACTTTGATTGAATTAGTGTTATCACATGAACTCCAACATTAACAATTTGGCTAGTTTTTCAAACGAATTAAACTAAATTTCAGAGAATGACATGCTTTACTCTTATGACATGAGAAGTGTTAACTAACTTCCTTTTAATATTTGTACACTTGTCTGAATGGTTAAAGGTTACAAAAAACAGCATGTGGAATTAAGATTTATTTGTTAGGTACTTTCTAAATTCCATTGGAACTAGTTAAAGTCAGAATAAACAGACTTCTTAAGAAATGACTGTGGCCGTAAACATAAATGCCTTGAATTTTTTCCTTTTTAAATCATGGTACCACTGAGGAAATGAAAATAAGGAAGTGCTCAGCCTTTTAAAAACAGGACAACTTGAAAGTCTAACTCCATCTTCTTTCTTAATAGATTTATTTGGGAACTTGATTAAAACATACAAATTGCTAGAAAGACTTGGAGAATTTGATCTAGACAGAATGCAATGGACAGATATTTTGCGTAAAAGGAAATAAGAATTTTACTCATGTTAGATCTTTTCCATCTTGGCAATGATGGAAATCCTAAGTGGGTTTTAAATTAGATTTTCTAATTTTAAAACTATTATACATTACTTGTAGAAAACTTAAAAATTATTTTTAAAAAAGGAAAATCTCCAGTCATTCTACTACTCAAAGGAAACCACTATTAATATCTTTTAGGTAGTTTAGTGTTTTCTCACACTTACTTTAAATATTCAATAGGGTATTATACAATTTTATATCCTGATAGTTTTCACTTGATATTTTTAGATATTTGCCCATATTATTAAAAACCCTTTGAGATCCTTTTTGATGGCACATAATACTGTCATCCTGTGGATTTAAGTGTATCCAAAAAGTGTTTGTTGAGTTCCCACTATGTTCTGGAGAATGCGCGCTATTGTAAACAAAACTCAAACAGTTATTGACTTTTGGGAATAGAAAGTCAAGCAATAATACTATTATTTGCTTAGCCATTTCTCTATAATTGAACATTAGGATTATTTCCAATTTATTGCTACTATGAATAGTGCTGAGATGAAAGGCTTAGAATATGGGCTCAGAGAATAGGCTTTGGAGTCAAACAAAGACAATGCAGGATTCAGCCTCTCTTATTTATGAGCTGTGCGCCTGGAGGCACTTTCCTTAGCATCTCTGAGCCTCAGCCTCCACAACTGGCCTAAGGGAATAATAGTACCTGCCTTAGAGAGTTATTGCACTAATTGAGATATTGCATGTAAAGCACTTTTTACAGTATACTGGGAACTCAATTATTCTTGTTTATAGTAGTATTAGCAGTAATAGTGATGTTCGCTTTGTGTGTGATAATTTGTTGTAATTACATATCTTTTATTTTTTGAAAGAGAAACCTCTCCTACTTAATATCAAATGAAAGAAGCTACAAATTGCATATATTTATAGATTGAACATTATGTCAAAGTCTCGAAATTTTTCCACTGAAATTGTCCCTGGTGTTCCAAAAGGGACTTTACTGTAGCTCAATAAGCAGCAATATTCTTTAGGAGAATTTACTAAGTGTCTTGTAGTCATGAAGCAATATTAACTTAGAATGCCCTTTTCAGCATGCAACTGCCATGGCCACGCCACTGACTGTTACTACGATGCAGAAGTTGAGAAGCAGCAGGCAAGCTTGAATACCCAAGGCATCTATGCAGGTGGAGGGGTGTGCATTAATTGTCAGGTGAGGCACCATCTAAGTCAAATGGATGTGTCATGGTAGGAAACAAACACTCATTAAGCCCTGCTCCCCAAAAAGATGTCAAGAAAGTTATAAGCAATTGAAAGCATTTTCTGAAATCATTTCTCTACTTTTGTACACAAAAGTTGTTAGCTGGCTGTAGTTTAGGGATTGAAGGGAAAATGGACTGATGCATGTTTGCCCGTGCTCTGTTGATTAGGTTCTTCGTTTAAGTCTTTGCCTAACTAGAGAGAATTCCTGGCTGTCATCCTGACTGCTGTCCACCTTAGGGTATAAAGGCTCTACAATTAGAGGAAAGTAAGTGTCAACCTCAGTGCTGACCCTAAATTCAGTGTTCAGACAGATTTTAAATCTAGTCTCACTGAGAAAGTACATCAGGATTAATCAATGATGTCTGCCATTGACACCAAATATGAAACACTGATTTTCCATCTTGTGCATAGCACATTTGGGTTCACTGGAAATTAGCTAAGAGCAGAGTGTGGCTGAAGAGGGTATAATGTCCATGAAAATGGTCTATATTGTCACTCAGTCTTGTGGGCTTTTAGAGTGATGTTTTGTTAGAGATACTCTTTTCATGAGCTGCCCATGTATATTTAACCAGGACCACACATGTGTAGAGAGGCCCACCATTCTCTACTCTACACCCTTTATATCCTCTGTCTTTGCAGATAATTAAAATACAAGTAAAATATAGGTCACGTAGTTTCATGTATACGTGAAAATCACAGGGTTTCATGTATAAGTGAAAGATCCAAGGATCTTTTTACAGCTATGCACTACCAGATCCTCAGGTAATTTGTATGCAAATTAAAATTGCAGAAGCTTTGGACTAAGATTTGTAGGTGGAATGCTTCCTGCAGATGAAGGGTCAAGCCCCTTCAACGTGTCTTTAGAATACATTGCTCCTCCTTTTCCTTCTCTCAATGATATTGTGTTTTGTACTTTGCTGTTCCAGTAAAACATCAATCTAGTCTTTTTCACAATGGCTCTGAAGAAGCATTTTTCTTTTGTGTATGAATTATTGAAGTTCTGTTTAGGTTCATTGCACTTTTTTTCCAATTTAGTTTTAAAATGCCTTTATTTAAGTTAGGTCTATCTATACAGAACATAAACTATATTATTTAGCCATTTTTAAATTTAAGAATGATTAACTTTTATATTGTGTTAACAATCAAAGAGCAAGAAAAGAACTTTGCTTCTGTTATAGTTTAGCTCCAAAAGGACCCACAGCCCCCTGAAAACAACTGCAGACTATAGACAAAATACAAAACAGAAAACAAAATAGACCCCCTTTCCAAAACAATGATCTGAAGGCACTGGGGAATCAACAGAAGCAGGAAGATACTGGAGAAGAGCTGCCACTGGATGAAGGGATCAGCTTAGGGGGCAGTTACTTTTATTTTTTCTAACTTTTAGCCAGCAGGCAGGTCAAAGTTGGTGCCATGTGCTTCAGCTAAAATTCCTTCAGAAATAGGGCTTGAAGAGAAAGAGGGCAGAGCTTGGAACAATCACAACTTTTGGAAAGTGAGTGGGGAGTCCAGGGGAAAAGAAATTGAGAGTAAATTCCTAAATTGGTGTATAAATTCTTCTCAAGTTTATGACTGACCCCTGAACTATTCATACACAGGATGGATTTCAGCTAGGACTACAGCAATTTATTTGAGATTTGAGTTACCACTCTAGAGTCAGAGTTTGCAGTTTGAGTAAAATCAGTTGTTTCAAAACAAAATAAAACATTCTTTAGAGAAATATTACAGACTCCAGAGTCTCTATAATATAATATTTGTAATGTCCAGGATACAATTCAAAATTTATTGACATTTGAAGAACCAAAAAAAAGTGACCTATTTGCATGAGAAATCAATAAAGACCTGAAAATCAATCAATCCTGAGATAACCCAGATGTTAATGTAAACAGTTAAGGATTTTAGATCTGCTGTTGTAACTATGCTCCCAGATATAATTACAATTAAGAGACAATAAATATCAGCAGAGAAATAAAAATAATGAAAGAAACCAAATGAAAATCCGAAACTAAAACATACAATATATCAAATTAAAAATTCAATCTATAGGTCCAATAGCAGGATGAAGAAAACAGAACAGTAAGCAAATCTGAAGATAAATTGGTAGGAATTATCCAGTCTGACAAAGAAAAAGAAAAAGATTTCAAAAAACGAACAGAGATTTTAGCAAAGGGTCTAACACACATGTAACTGGAATCCCAGAATAATGGGGAAAGAGTGAAGGGAAAAAGAAAAGAAGAAGCTACAATGGCAGAAAACTCCTTAAATCCTGTAAATGACTATTATTCAAGAGACTTAGTGAAACCAGAGGTGGATACATACAAAGAAAATCCTCTCTGGGCCTAACAGTCAAACTGCTGAAAACCAAAGACAAAGTGAAATGCTTGAAAGTAGGCAGAAAAACAACACGTGACAATATCTGTGGACATCTCATTAGAAGCTATGAAGGTCACAAGATAGTGGAGCCATACCTTTAAAGCACTAAAAGAAAAAAATTGTGGATGCAGACTTTTGTATTTGGCAAAAATATTTTACAAGATGGAAAACAAACAGTTTCATCAATAAAATAAAGCCAGAAATGCTAAAGCAGGTTTTTTTAAGTTAAAGATCTATGATACCAGATGGAAACTCAGATCCTCAGGAAGAAATTAAGAATATTAGATTATAAATGTCTAGTTAAATATCAAAAAGTATTAAAAGTTAAAAAAATGTAGGGATTCTTAAACTGAAAATTATGACATTATATTGTGGGATTTATAGTGTGTGTAGATATAATACGTATACATGTGGAACTATAGTATAAATAACAACAAGGACATATAAGACTACATGGTTTCTACACTGTTTATTCGATGGTGCAATATTAACCCTAATCAGACTGTGAGAGGTTAAGGATGCACATTGTAATCCTAAAGCAACTAACTAACAAAAATAATCCAAAGAGGCATAGCTAAAAGGCTATTAGGTAAATTTAAATGTACTATAGTTTAAAAAAATATACAAATAATCCAAATAAGGTAGGAAAGAAGGAACAGAAGGACGAAATACACATACACACCCACACACACAAAATGGGGAAAATAAAAAATAAATTAAAAAATGACAGACCTATTTCCAATCCTGTCCATACATAGAGATAGATTATATGTTAATGAACTAAATACTCTAATTCAAAAGCAGAAATTGTCAGAATATCAAGACTCAACTTGATATATTCTGCATATAAGAGGTGCATTTTAAATATATAGACATAGATAGGTTGAAAGTAAATGAGTGGAAAAATGTTTTCAATAAATAATAAACAGTAGAAGGATACAGTGGCAATATTATTGTCAGATAAAATAGATTTTAGTACAAGAAAAGCTATAATAAAGATAAATAGAGATACTTCATCACAATTAAAGGATCAATTCATCAGGGAAACATTGCAATAATAATAACAGGTTTAAAATGCATGATGCAAAATTAGACAAAATTAAAAGGAAAAATAGACAATTTTATGATAATAGTCTACTGAGATAGATCACTAGGAAAACTCTGACATTTGAAGCAACATACTTCTAAATAGTCCTTATCAAAAAAGAATCTCGATGGTAATTAGGAAAGATTTTAAATTAAGTAATAATAAAAACACAACACATCCAAATTTGTGGGTTTCAGCTAAAGCAACTTAAAGGGAAATTCACATCTTTATATGTTTGTTCTACCTTAAGAAACTAGTAAATGAGAAGCAAAATGAATCAAAAGTAAGTAGAAAGAAGAAAATAGTAAAGATAAGAGCAGAATTCAATGAAAGAGAAAACATGCAAACAATAAAGAAACTTAACAAAACCAAAAGCTGGTCTTTTGTAAAGGTCAACAAAATCAATCAGGTCCCAGCTGCACTGGTCAGAGAAAAAGAAGAAGGTTACAAGTTACCAGTATATCAAATACAAAAGTGAGTTTGTCATTAGAATTATTATAGACATTGAAAAGAAAATACAAGAATACTGTGAACAAATTTATGCCAACAAAATTATGCCAACAGAGATTAAGTGGAAAGATGTTTTGAAAACTACTGCTTAATAAAACTGATAACACATTAAAGCAGAACATCTGAGTAGCCCTATATCTATAAAAGAAAGTGAGTGTATTATAAAACATTTTCTTTAAAGAAAGTTCTGGACCCAGGTAGTTTTACTGCCAAATTCTGTTGAACATTTAAGGAAGATGTAACACCAATCTTACATGAGCTCTTTTGGAAAACAGAGGAAAGAACACTTCCCAACTTATTTGATGAGGTCAGCATAATCTTAACAGCAAACCCAACAGACATTACATAAAATAAAATTGCTCACTTATATCTTCTATGAACATCATAGATTCAAAACTATTTAACAAAATACTGGAAAATAACATTCAGCAATTATATTGCTGAATTATTATATAATTATATAATATCTTTAGATTATAAAGATAATACATTTTGACAAGTAAGGTTTATCTCCAGGAAGCAAGGTTGATGGAGCATTCAAAAGTCAATCTGTATAATCATATTTGAATAAAAGAGAAGAATCTTTTAAAATATCATTAGACAAAACAAATACCCATTTTATGACAAAAATGTTAGCAAACTAGTAACAGAAATGAAATTCTGCCACTTAATAGAGCATTTATGAAAAACTATGACTATCACCATCTTATTGGTAAACTACTGAACTATTTCCTTCTGAAGTTCAGGAACAGGCAAGGAAGATTGCTTTTCACCACTTCTTTCCAACAGTGCTCTGGAGGTTCTAAGTATTGCACTAAGGCAAGAAAAAGAAATAAAAGGCACTAAGATTAGAAAGGAAAAAGTAGTACCTATATATACAGATGACATGATTATTTGTGTAGAAAATCCTAAGGAATATACAAAACAACTACTATAACTAAAAAGTGAACTGCAAGATACAAGGAATTTATATTAAAAATAATTGTATTTCATCTACTAGTAGCAAGCAACAGGAAAATGAAACAAATATTCCGTTAAAATAGTGTTAAAAACATAAAATTCTTAGGAATAAATTGAGCAAAATATATGCAAGACCTCTATATTAAAGCTAAATAACATTGCTGAGAGAAATTTAGAAAGACCTAAATAAGTGAAAAGATATAACATATTTTTATATTGGAAGATTCACTATTAAGGTATCAATTCTCCCAAAATTGTTCTAAAAATTCAATGCAGGTTTTTTTGATAGAAATTGACAAGTGGATTCTAAAGTTTATATGGTTATATAAATGATCTAGAATATGCAAAGCCATCTTGAAGAAGTATAATAATGTTAGAGAAATTATATTATCTTACTTTATGACTAACTATGAAGCTATAGTAATCAAAACAGTGTGATGTCAAGATAGGACAGACAGATCAGTATAACAGAATAGGGAGCACAGAAACAGATCCATACTTATATAGACATTTGTTTTTTGATAAAAAATACCAAAGCAATCCAATGGGTGGTAGGGTGGGGAGAAAGTTCTTTCAACAAAAGGTTCTGAAATAACTGGATATTTATATGGGAAAAATAAACTTTGACCCCTACCTCAAATCATATAAAAAACTAAATTAAAGCTAAAACTATAAACCTTTAGAGAAAAATATAGGAGACCAACTTTGTGATTCAAAGGATGATAAGTTTTCTTAGGTCATGGAAAGCAATTACCATAAAAAATGACAAACTAAATTTCATCAGAATTAAAAATTTGTGCTCACAAAAGATACTATTAAGAAAATAAATAGGCAAGCTACAGATAGAGATAAAGTATTACAAAACATAAATCTGACAAATGTTTGATATCCAGGATACATAAAGAACACCCCCAGCTCAATAATGAAAAGACAAATAATCCAATAAAACACACAAAAGATTTTTTAAAAGATTTTATTTATTTATTTTAGAGAGGGGGAGGGTGGTAGAAAAAAGGGAAAGAAAAATCAGTGTATGATTGACTCTCATGTCCCCTTGTTGGGGACCTGCCCTGCCACCTAGGCGTGCTCCCTGACTGGGCATCGAACCAGTGACCCTTTGATTTGCAGGCCAGCACTCAATCCACTGAGCCACACCAGCCAGGGCTGCACAAAACATTTGAACAGCTGCCTCACAAAAGTAGACATATGGATGGCAGATAAGTATACAACAAATGGCATAACATTATTAGTTACCAGAGAAATGCAAAGTAAAATTATGACTCACCACCCGTTTTGGTGAGAGTGTAGAACAATTATACTATCATGCATTGTTGGTGTGAATGAAAAAATGCTACAACTGCTTTGGGAAATGTTTTAGCAGTTTTTTTTTAAAAATTAACACAAACACCTACTCTTTGACTCACAAATTTCACTCATAGGCACTTATCTATGAGAAGTGGAAATGTATGTTTACAAAAAAGTTTTTAGTAGCTTTAAGCGCAATAGCACCTGACTGGGAGTAGCGCAGGTGCCCATCAATAGTAGACTGGATGAAGACAGTTTGACATACTTAAACAGTGGAATGCCAATGAACAATAGAGAGGTACAAACTAGTGATGCATGCAACAATGTACAAGAATCGTCACAACATCATGCTAAGTGAAAGAAACTTCCCAAATAGAATGCATATAGTATGAAAGCCATTTAAGTGAAATTCTGGAACAAGAGAAACTAATTAATAGTGGGAAAAATCAGAACTCTGGTTGGCTCCAGGAAGATGGTGATGGGGATTGACTAGGAAGGATTATGGGAAACTTTCTGAGGTGATGGTATTGTTCTATATCTAGATAGAAGCTTGGGGTTCACAGATGTATGCATTTGTCACAACTCGCTGATGTACGATTAAGAGAGATCTGTACTTGTATATAAATTTTACACCAAAAAACTGTAGGCAAACCTTGAACCGTAGTTAATTATATGCATGCTAAACTTTTGGGGGGGAGTGACTGATAGCTACAATTTATTTTGAAATACATAAAAATAAGATAGACTGGTGGATAGATAGGGAAAGAGTAAATGGGTAATTCTGTGATAACACAAATATAGTAAAATATTCATGGTAACTTCTACATAGGGTGTGCATTGGTGTTCACTGTACAACTTTAAATATCTTACAATAAAATTTAGGGGATAAAGAGCAATCAAAAAAAGAAGGCAAGGGACACAACATTTTTGTCAGTGACTACTCAATATCTTTCCCTTTAATGAAATATTGATGTTCTTAACTAAGGTTGAAGATTACCCAATTTATTTGAGATGATGCTTGAAGATAATTTGCCTTCATTAACTAAAACAGAGTCTTTAGCTTCTTCCATGGAGACATGACTTTTGATCTAAGTCTTGAGCTTGTTTCCTAGCTGTTTGTGTCCTTGATATGTTGGTCTCCCTATATCCAAACTGGTGGTCTCCTCCCCCACCCCCACACACCACACACACCACACAAAGCTAAGAGATGGGATCAAGAAACAGATGAAGCTCACATGGCTAGATGCCCTCCTGTAACAAATCCCACAATATGACACAAAATATAACAAATAAGCAAAATACCCTCTCTTTCTAGAATGTACAAAAGAATGAAAAATAAGAAAGAGTTTTATTAACAGACCAAGGATTTCAAGAGATTCTAAAAAGACATAAAATGGAAGCACACACATGCAGGAGAACACAGTTGTGGGTTGTGGATGATTTGGAGACACTCCAAGAGGCAACAGATAGAAGAAATTAACTGTGAAGCTGCATTCAAACCTATAAAACTTTATTGGAGTTTATAAAAGAAGACCAGTATGAAAAGCCTCCAGACGTAATGTTATAAATATACCATTTCTACAAAACCAGTCTATAAACTCAGTACAATTGCGATCAGAATTCCATAGGATAGTTTTATTTCAATTTTTAAATATATTTTATAGTTATTTTATTGCAGTTGTCCCAATTTTTCCCCCTTTGCCCTACTCCACCCAGCCCACCCCCTGCTCCCACAGTCAGTCCCCACTCTGCTGTTCATACCCATGGGTCCTTTATACCTGTTCCTTGACTAGTCCCTTCCCTTTCTTTCCACACTTATCTCAATCCCCCCTCCCCTCTGGTTGTTGTCAATTTATTCTTTGTTTCCATGTCTCTGGTACTATTTTGCTTGTTAGTTTATTTTGTTCATTAATTTCCTCTTATAAGTGAGATCATATGGTATTTGTCTTTTACCATCTGGCTTATTTCACTTAGCATAATACTCTCCAATTCCATCCATGCTGTTGCAAAGGGTAGGAGCTCCTTTCTTTCTGCTGTGTAGTTTCCCTTGTGTAAACGTACCACGTTTTTTGATCTACTCATTTACTGATGGGCACTCAGGCTGTTTCCAGCACTTGGCTGTTGTAAATTGTGTTGCTATGAACATTGGGACGCGTAAGTTCTTTTGAACTGCTGTTTCAGGATTCTTAGGGTATATCCCTTCAGTGGAATTGCTGGGTCAAAAAGCAGTTCTATTTTTAGTTTTTTGAGGAAATTCCATACTGGTTTCCACAGTGGCTGTACCAGTCTGCATTTCCACCAACAGTGCACTAGGCTTCCCTTTCTCCACATCCTCGCCAGCACTTGTTTTTTGTTGATTTATTAATGAACAACCTAACCCTACATCTACAAGAACTAGAGAAACAACAACAAACAAATCCCAGAGTGAGTAGAGGGAAGGAAATAATCAAGATCAGAGCAGAATTAAATGACATAGAGACTAAAAAAATCAATTTAAGAGATGAATTTAGGAGTTGGTTCTTTGAAAAGATCAACAGAATTGACAAACTTCCAACCAGGGTCACTAAGAAAAAAAGAGAGAGGACCCAAATAAATAAAATTGAAAATGAAAGAGAAGCTACAACTGATACCACAGAAATACAAAGGATAGTTAAGAAATCATTACAAACAGCTATATGCCATGAAATGAACAAATTTCTGGAAACATACAATCTTCCAAAACTGAATCAAGAAGAGGCAGAAGGCCTGAATAGACCAATAACAACTAGTGAAATTGAAGTAGTAATCAAAAAACTCATGGCACACAAAAGTCCTGGCTTCACAGGTGAATTTAGCAAACATTTAAAGAAGAACTGACTCCTAACCTCCTAACTCCTAACCTCTCAATCTATTCCAAAAAGTTCAAGAAGAGGGAAGTCTCCCAAACTCTTTTTTACAAGGCCAGTATCATCCTAATTCCAAAATCAGACAAAGACAAAACAGAGAAAGAAAACTACAGGCCATTATCTCTGATGAACATAGGTGCCAAAATCCTCAACAAAATATTGGAAGTCCAATAGGACATTTTTAATGAAGATTGGCTGACTGACCCTAAAATTCTTATTGATAAAATAACATGTGAGAATAGGTGAATAATTATGGAGAAAATTTATCTTCATGGATATCAAAACATACCATGAATCTGTATTGAGCATGGACTCAATGCAGGAGTAAATAGTTCAATAAACTCTAATAGAGAATCTAGAAACATATGCTTGCAGGTGTTAAAATTTGGTTTACAGTAAAATTGGCATTTTTAGTGGAAGAGAGGGGTGGGCCTTACATATATGATGTTGGGACATGAAGTTGGCTCTTCATTTTCAGAAAAAAGTGTCACCTTGTCTTATGCTGTATACACAGGGACGTGGGGAGTCTTGACAAGGAAGGGAGGACAGAGGGCTGTTGCAGCAGGGTCAGTGGCCTGGGTGAGCCACAAGGTGATGCTTCAAGAGGAAGTCTGCATTTGCGGGTAGAACACGTACCCCACAGCAGCCGTCTAGCAGAAACCCAGCTGTCTGAGTCAGTTCAGGCTGCTTGAATAAATATACCATAGTGCGTGTGGATTAAATAATACAGTTATTCCTCACAGTTCTGGAGGCCAGGAAGTCCAAGATCAAGGTGCTGGCAGGTCCAGTGTTCAGTGAGGGACCACTTTTTTGGTGTGCAGGTAACTGCCCTCTAGTCGTATCCTTCGTATGTTGCAGAAATTCTCTCTCTTCTCATAAGGTTACTAGTCCTATCAGGAGGGCCCCGCCCTCATGATCTCCCTACCTCCCAAACACCCCGTCTTCAAATACCATCACATCAGGGATTGGATTTCAAATATATGAATTGGGGGGGTGGAGGTCAAAGACATTCAGTCAATAGCACCAGTTAGCCTGACTGTCTCCCAGCTTTTCTATGTGGTGCTAGTAATGGATGAATGATAACTATCTACCATCAGCTCTAGCTGGTAACAGGCAGTGGGCACATCACAGGCAGGCTGGGCCTGCAGACTTTTAGGCAGTCAGGAATTTAACCCAAGAATTAAAATCAAATCCAAGCCAGCATGTGAAGGAGCCAGAGTATTATTCTGCAGGGCAGTCACTTACCAGAGATGACCATGTTCTCATGTGGCATTGATTTGATTTTAATTCTTGGGTTTACTGTTTTAAGTATTGCCTTGGGGATGCAACATTTTAAATAGGGTGGCCAGTTCCCTGGGATTTGGCATTTGAGTGAAGACCTGAAAGAAGCAAGAGAATGAGCTAGACATGTGTCTGGGAGAAAGTGTTCCAGGCAGAGAGAAAGCAGTGCAAAGGGCCCTGAGAGGGAGCAAGGGGCCCTGTGTGGCCAGAGAGGAGTGGGCAGGGGTAGACAAGTCAGAGAGGTAGCCGAGGCCAGATCGTGTTGGCCTTAGGAAGGAAAGTCAGACCAGGGCTTTTCAGGAGCATGTGGACCACAAGTGCACTTCCCCTGTGCTTGAGGTCCACAGAAATGGAAGTCAGCTACAGTGTTGTGGGTGTAGTCAAGGAACAGAGAAAGGCAGAGATGGGTTTTAGCCTGAAGATTGCAAAGCACCTTGGAAGTTTTGCTTAGAGGAATTAAGACTGAAGAACGATCCAAGCAGGGCTGGGTTTCTGGGTGAGCATTGCCAGCTTCTCTGGGAGGTGCCAAAGGAGGGGGTGAGTGTGGTGGTAGGCTCGTCTCCGGCATAGATCCCATTGGTGCCCATCCTACTGATGAGCTTGGGCAGCTGAGGGTTCCCATCTTGTTTAGTGATCTGTAAATGTGAATTCAAGTACCCACCCCTCCCAATGAGATTGCTTCTTCATTGCTTCCAATACAGAAATTAGGGAACCACTGTTCGTAGGTCTCAATCTGACCTCTCTCCAACCATGACCTTGGGTGTCCATAGATAAAGCGTGTGTCATCACCATCAGGGCTCTGTGTGGATTCTGGACAACTACCTGAGATCTGAAGGCCAACCATGGGCATTACTCATCTTTGGGGTGATTTTCTGTTTTCTTTTGGCCTCTTATTGCTGTTGTTTATGTCTTAAAAATGTAACTTCTCTGTGGCAGGTGCTTCACTGACCAAGCTTTGTGTAAGAAGGGAGAGCCCACTGGGCTGCCCACTTCAGAGAACTTCTCATTTCCTACTCCACTGGGAAAAAATTGGGAAGCCAAGGTCAACCTGATGTTCTCTGTCTATTATAAGTCACAGTGGCAAGCAACAGAGAGGTTCATTGGCATTTGATGGGAAGAAGGGTGGACTACAGCTGCTTCTTATTTGCCCAGAATGTTTATGCATGTAAATGTTAAGTCAGAGAAGTGGCCAGTGTGGTTTTAGACTTCAGTGTTAAAGTGAATTCAGATTTTTACCCACAGGACAAGGAGTGGTAATAAATAAAAGTCTGTAATTAATAAAATCATCTAAAAAGGGGGAGAGGATACAGAAAGTGTCTTTGTTCTCCCATCTGTGATTCTATGCAGACCCCTTTTGGGTCCAAGTGTCTTATATTTGTCTTTCAACTTCCAGTTGCCTTTCCTTTCATTAATGAAAGAACACTGTCCCCCTAACTGTTTCCAAATTAGAGAGTGAGAGAAGCAGAATTGAGCTGGATCCATGGTGTGCAGTTCTTGGAAACTGGTGATGCATGTTGGGTAATTTGATTTGTGGCAATTAAAGGGATTAATCATGAAATATAAAAAGCTGCCTACTATTATACTTTAAAGTGAGCTCTGTGTATGAGACTCATGCCTACATTTTCCACTCATGTTACAGAAATGTTTAGGAAATGGTTTCATGACTAAAGTGCAGATTAAATTAGAATGGCAAGAGAAGAGGATCTGTATATGTGATTTCTTCCAAAAGCAGAGATGGTAAAAATACATACATGACCTTTTATTCCTTGGGTAAACCTAAGGGTGATTTATTACCCACACTTCTTCTGAATAAAGCTTTGAAGGGTGGTCCTCTTGAGCTTTTTTTCTCACTCAAGTATCAGGTACTTCATCAAGCAAATTCTGTGATGGGGGTGGGGCAACCTGGGTTTTCCAGGTCATGGTACTTACTCTCATTTACTCTTCCAATGAGAAAAAAATTCCAGAGCCAAATGTAAACCAGTATCCTGTGGTAAGTCTTGCAGACTGAAGGTCAAGATAAATACTGTGTGTGTGTGACTGAAATTACAGGTGTATATAACAGAATTATTTCCCTGGATGAATAGCACAGAATAACAATGTCTTCAGCAATATATATATANGTGATTTCTTCCAAAAGCAGAGATGGTAAAAATACATACATGACCTTTTATTCCTTGGGTAAACCTAAGGGTGATTTATTACCCACACTTCTTCTGAATAAAGCTTTGAAGGGTGGTCCTCTTGAGCTTTTTTTCTCACTCAAGTATCAGGTACTTCATCAAGCAAATTCTGTGATGGGGGTGGGGCAACCTGGGTTTTCCAGGTCATGATACTTACTCTCATTTACTCTTCCAATGAGAAAAAAATTCCAGAGCCAAATGTAAATCAGTATCCTGTGGTAAGTCTTGCAGACTGAAGGTCAAGATAAATACTGTGTGTGTGTGACTGAAATTACAGGTGTACATAACAGAATTATTTCCCTGGATGAATAGCACAGAATAACAATGTCTTCAGCAATATATATGCCTCTAAATTTCTTTTGCTTCTTTCTAGCATAACACGGCAGGTATAAACTGTGAAAAGTGTGCTAAGGGTTATTATCGCCCTCATGGCGTTCCAGTCGATGCCCCCCATGGCTGCATCCGTAAGTTTCATTTCAAGTTGGTGCGTCTGACACTGTGTGTGCTGCTTTGGGGAGGTCACCAGGCTAAAGCCCCGCATTGGTTAGTAGTTCTCATCTTTCCCTCTCTCTCCATATTATTGGTCACTCCTGACTGTGTGACCTCAGGCAGGTACATAATCTTGCTAAGCCTTCTACTTCTTATATATAAGTAGAAATGGGAATATACACCCTAAAATTAAATGAAATGCCCCCCAAAGCCCCTAAGAAAACACTGAACATTGGACCTGTCACACACTAGGCCTGCAACAAATGTGAGCCCCTCTGTTTCTTGTTGTTTGACATGTTTCTATGACCTCTGATAATTTCAAAAAATTTCCAGGAGTAGCATCAAGTTAACATAGTAAAGATTTTACAAGGATTTAATAATAGTCCCAATATTTAAAATAGCTACAATTTATCAAGCATTTGCTATATGCAAGGCCTTGCCTAAATACTTTCACAATGTCTTATTTAATTCTCACAATAAGTTTAGGACATTGTATTATTATTCTCATTTTTAGATATGGGGAAATCAAAGGGTCTGAGTAGTCACAAATTTTGGCCCAGTTAACAAAACCACTAACTGGTGGATCCAGGAGATAGTTCACTTCTGTCTGGAGTCACCGTGCTATTCCACATCCATTGTATAGAAAAATGCCACTGGTTCTTCCCTGTGGAATTATCAGTCGGAGGTCTGACTGTGGACTTTGTCCTGCACGTGTATCCTGTTGGGTTTTTTCCTGTGCTGGGCCTCCACGGTTCTCTGGCTGCCATGGTTGGGAAAAACTCCAGTCCTGAAGCTGGTCTCTGTGCCCTACCATTTCCAAAATTCATTTGTCATATCATTAAGATTTGAGGGCATCAGAGTCAGAGTATTGGATGTGTGAACTCCAATCTGTCTCTCTCTAGGACAGTAAGTTGTTAAGTGTGTTCCCATTTTCTTTTTTCTTTAAAGTGTGTTTGCATTTTCCTTCCCTGTTCCACATCATCCTACAAAGTAACATGTCCATCATTTCTTGCATCCACACAAAATAGGCATTCGTAAAGGAAGACAAACATCATGAATGCAGTCATACCTTGTTAGGAACCTCAATTTTCCATCACTTCCCTATTTTCTTTTTTTGTCATCCAAGTTTTCTCAGGGAGATATTAGAAGCTTAGCACAAAGAATGCACAGGACCCCAAAATCCTAAACAAATTAAACAAAGGACACCAGGAGAAGTGGGGCTGAGGTGAGGGAGCTGGAGCGTCCTTGACAGCTCACAGCTTCTCCAATCTCCCAGCTCCTCATGGGACATGTACCGCGCTGGGCTATGGCAGCATTTCTGCTGTACAAGGTGAGGGTTTGCCAGCTCAAGGGAAGCGCCCAGGTGAGGGGTTTACCAAACCTCTTATACCCCAAGTATGTCCCTCTGAGATGCAAACCTAATAATTGTGTCGGTTGCAAAAACTGCCTTCCATAAGCCACAGCGCTTGAATCGAGCATTTGGATTGTGGGCACAGTCTTGCTACACTGTCTACAGATTACATACCCACGTCCAGGCATCCTACACGAGTTCACAGCACAGCTGCGTGATGATGACCACGACGTGGACATCACAGCTGGGCAGGAGAGGCTGAGCCCAGCAGACCTGCCAGCAGCTACAGCACATGGCCACCAGCCCCACTGACTGTAGTTGATGCAGGCTTTCCCTCTTCTGCGGTGAGCTGGGCAGAGCTCAGTATAATCAACTACATTCTTGAAAATGTCTCAGTGTGGATGCTCATTAAAGCTCATCTCTGTGGGTCCATGGGGTTCAGCCAATGAGAACTATGTATGAAGTGGAAAACAGGAGGTATGCTTTCAAGAACAACTCTAGACCAATGATGAAGCATTAAACATTGCCCGAGAAGTATCGGGACATATTTGCTTCAGTAAGTGCAGCAGCCTGATCCTTTGACACCTGAAATTTCTCTAAGCCTGCAGCTGTAACCCTGAGCATGCAGATGGCTGTGAGCAGGGCTCAGGCCGCTGTACCTGCAAGCCCAATTTCCATGGAGACAACTGTGAGGCATGTGCTGTCGGATACTACAATTTCCCTTTTTGCGTGAGTAAGTACCACTGCAAAAGTAAAGACCTCCCTTCTCAGCACATAGTTGGGCTTTGCACATTAATAGCTGAGGACATGGCAGGTGGTGGAGGAGGGGAGGGGGTACAAATGGGGCCCAGTAGGTTGTATTTACCTGAAAGTGTTTTTAAAAGTTTGGAACATAGAATTGATAGAATTATGTTTTGTAGTCTTCTTTATGTCCAAAGTGTTAGGTTGTACCATAGACATGGCCATCTCATTGGGTCAAAAGGGTCAAATATTGACAATTTCACCTCAGAAATCCACGTCTGTGATGCTTCTTCATGAACCTAGAATTGATGTCATGGTCTGTAGATGTTTGTTTGCACACATGTAGTGTGTGTCATGTTTTGGGTGACCAGGAGGATGTGTTTCCTCTTTCCCGAGGTACAGTAGGCCCCCACCTCACCCCACCGCAGTGATCTCAGTGAACGTCTCAGCAGCTTGGAGAGAAAAATATGTGTCTGTTAGAAATACTGTAGAACATAAGGCAGGGGAATCCTTGAAATCAACTATGCAATTTGTGGTTAGAGCCATGGTCTGGTCATTCGCCCACAAGATAAAAACTGCAGTCTAGTGTTGGGACAAGAGCCCCCAGTGCTGCGTGAGTTCTCGCCCATTCCCACACTCACAACCCTGCACTCACAGGAGAAGCACGTCAAGCTGTGGGGCAAGGCAGGGGGCAGGTCTCCCATGACTCGGTGGCTGGGGGTCCAGGCTCACACTGTCCCAGGATAATTGTTAAATTAGTGCCACTTTTACTGCCAAGTGTCCTGGTGTGAAGAGTAAATTACATGATCATCTGATGTTTAAAGGAACCAATTTTAAGCCAGAACATAGTAGCATCAAATCAGGACTCAATCAACTTGGAATCTGCAGTTCCTGGATGAGGCTGAGCAGAAACTGTGTTCTCCTTTTTAGTGGAGAAATGAAACCTGAAGTAATGTTATGGTGTAAACAAAATTGGGTGGGGGGAAATCTTGCAAGAAAACTTTTAAGAAGCTAGTCTCCATTTTACATTAAAAACCAATAAAGTTGTTAAAGTCAAGCCATCCTGCTTAGCCTGGGATGTGGCTATTGTGAGTGCAAAATATCTATTTCTGTTTGTTAATGTGCAGATAAGAGTGTCTGACCAGTCTGGCTTCAATTACTAGATGCATTTTAAATACGATAATGCTGTCTTTCTTTAAGTTAGTCTCCACAGCTGCTTTTCACTAAATTAGAGAGGGCTTCTTCCTAGTTAGTACAATTTAGTATTTTATTTTACTGTCTTCTTAATCCTCTGAGTTTTTTAATATACTCTTTTTCTAGGAATTCCCATTTTTCCTATTTCTGCTCCAAGTCTAGAAGATCCAATAGCTGGAGATATAAGAGGTAAGTTACCTCTCTTTTTTATTGACCTTCAGTGAAGATATTATGCCCCCTGGTCTCTCAGTCTACTTCCTGTGCACACTGCCATGTCCAAGTTCAGGGAAAATGGCAAGGTGTCCTGAGGCATCTCCTATTTGAACCCCTCACCCTTCCCCTCATCATTTTCTACACCGATCTGTCTTTTGCAAGGCACTACCTGATTAAGGAAATGAAGCAGAGCTTGGACTATCAATCCATTACTGGCTCAGAGCCTTCAGTCGCGATCAGTGCTCACTGTCTTCTTTGGGTTCCCCATGAAGAAGCCCCGAGAAAGGAGTGCCAGCAGTTTGTTCGGGCCCAATCCCAGGAAGCACCAATAAGCAGCAGTGCCCAACCTTTTTGGCACCAGGGACCGGTTTCATGGAAGACAGTTTTTCCACAGACCAGGGGTGGGGAATGGTTTCCTTGCATTACATTCAGGCTCCCCTCCTGCTATGTGGCCCAGTTTCTAACAGGCCACAGACCGGTAGTGGTCCATGGTCTGACGTTGGGGGACCTGAATAAGGGAATGAGTCAGGGAGTAAAAGAAGCTGTTATACAGATTCATTAGCAAGCAAGGTCCTACTGCAGCACCTGGAGCCCCACCCCTCTGCACACAGGATTTACTCAGCATTATCTGGACTGAAGGAGTAATTTCAATTACCTGCCACCAGTGAAGGGCTGCCTCTGGGGCATTAACTCTGTGGCACCTCCAGCTTGGCCTGCAGCTGGGGTGCTCCTGCAGCCTGAACACTCCCCTGGGCAGAGGGATGGCAGAGGTGTGCAGGAAGCAGCCTTTGGGGTGGAGAGGTGTGTGTGCCACACCTACCAAATTTCCCATTCTGCAAGTATTTTATGATCCCTGATTATATACACAGTGACATTCTGGCTGTGTGTGTGTTGAGGGGGGGTAGCATTCCCAGCCCTCTTAGAGCTTATATTCCAGTTGGGGAACTCATACGATAACATACACAGTATACAAACCACTAAACAAATAAAATTTCTAATGTGCTAGATTATGATACATGGGGCTGGGTCCTATAGAAGGTCACTACTTTTACGGGAGAGTCATTCACATTGCAGGTATAAACTAGCCCACATGGGAATGTTGCAGGCCTTTAGGTTAGATTCTGGAGCTGTGGGAAGTTTCCTACCTAAACCCCACAATGACACACACCAACATCGCATGCATACAGCCCATGACCATCTCAGTCACCCACTGACATCGCTTCTCATTCCCCAGGGCGTCCAGATGCTCTCTCTGGTGTGCAGGCAGTGAGAGGCATGTGAGAGCACATGTGCTGCTCCTTTGGGCATGTCTGGGGTCGGGGTGGACAGAGAAGGGGCACTTGTGACCAGACAAGAAGATGGCCTCTGGAGAGATCTCCTTGGCAGAGGAGTTCAGGTTCTGCACCAATATGGTAGCTCAGAGTATGGGCTAGAGGTCATGCATGTTGTGGAAAAAAATGAGGCAGAGAGAAAAGTTAGGGAATGTGAGGTTTGCCGATTTAAATAGAGAAGCCTCACTGAAAAGGTAATAAGCAGGGCCCTGAGTGGGTGGGGGCGAACTCTGCAGGTGTCTGGGAGGGATCGTGCAGACACAGGTGAGAGCAAGTGCAAAGCAAGCCACTGGGGCGGGGACACACTGGGGGTGTTCACTGAACAAAAGGGAGACCAGATGTATGAAGGCTGAGTGAGCAAAGGGGAGATGCGTAAGAGGGGCAGCTCCAGGGGCCAGATGGCAGGCCCTTGTCAGCCACTGCAGAGGCTTAACCTTCTCCTCTGAAGGAGACAGGAGCCATGGAGAGGTTTGCACTGAGAAGTGACATTGCTTAAGGACCTTTGCAGCTGCAGAACTGGAAACCACTTGCAGGGGGAGAGGCTGAGTAGGGAGATGTCACGGGAAGATATTGCGATAGTCCATGAGGAAGAGAGGATGGTGGCTCAGACCCAGGAGGTGTCAGTGGAGTGACAAGAAGTGCACAGATTATTCATTTAATCTGGAGATGGAGCCAACGAGATTTGTCAGGGGATTGCTGGACCAGCAATGGTATACGAGAGAACGACAGGACACTGGACAGGGCAAATGAGGAAGATGCTGCTGTTTATTGAAGCCAGAAAGGCTGTAAAGAGAAGGCGATGTGTACAACGGGCTAGGGGAGAGGCAGGCGGATGAGCTCATGGGGTCTTGTGGGCACTCACTTCTGGCTGTTCCTTTTTCTCTCTGTGAAATAAGAATCAAGGCCAGGGGCAGAAAGGGAGGATGGGGAGGAGGACTTGGAGTTGAGGAGAGGGAAGGTATGAAAAAGTCATCCTACGCTGTGGGGGACCGAATTGGCCTGGCACAAAGGGCTCACCGAAGGTCGAGTGTAACACGACCCAGCTTGCCTTCCTGTGCCATTCCTTCTGCTCTGCCCGAGCCTCATCAAACCGCAGCACCAGGTGCTGTTATGTGGGGTGTGTCTCGTTTTTGTCAGATCCTTGGTCGCCTGGGGACTGCAGCTCTGTTTGACTTGGTTTCTCATTCTCACTGGACCTACCACAGTGTCCTGCCTCGAGTGGGGCAGAATCAAGTGCTTCATTAAGTGTTCGTTCATTGACTAGACGGAACCCAGCATTTGAACGTTGATTACAACACACTTCTCTGGTTGTCTGCCACAGAATGTTTCAGATCCCCCACTTACTGTCTGTTTACAGTAACCCCTTTGTTATCCGATTCTTTTTTTTTCTCCCCAAGTAGACTGGTGGTGACTTCAGGAAAAAAAAATTAATTGAACTTGAAGAGAAGTTCAGACATCTGTTACAAAATACTAGGGAAGCCTTAGAACACAGCCTCGAGGAAAAGAAGTTTAATTAGTGCAGTTAGATTTATTTGGGAATTCGAATGCACAGATATCCATTTCAATTTGGTCTTTTATTAGTGCCTTTTAAAAACACCCAGTTCGGGGCCTAACTGCTGGCCAGGAACACGAGAAGCACACACATCTCAGCAGCCAGAAGGTACACCGTACTGGGTAATACCGAGCACCCTTCAACCATGAGAATTTCAATTTGTTTAGGTCTGTGGACATGGCCACGTCTTCTAACACAGTGGTCCTGAGACAGGACTGTGTTTTAGGAGCCCTTGGTTTTACAAGACATAACTTCCCGTGTATCGCCCTGGGTCTAAGTCTAGGTTTTCAGGGTTGGAGCCAAGGCTTATGTTTTGAGCAAGTTTTCCAGATGATACTGATGTATGTCTCTCGTTAAAAACCACTCCTCCAGTTAGTAAAAATTCCCATTTAGTGTTTGGAAAACTTTTCCATAAAGGTTCAGGTAGTAAATATTTTAAGCTTTGTAAGCAAAGTTGCAATACCCAACTTCACTGTTGTACAAGCAGCTACGTAAATGAATGAGTTTGGTTGGCTGTGTTCCAGTACAACTTTATTTGCTAAAATATGGGTGGGTTTGGCACTCACGCCATAGTTTACAGATCCTGGGGTTCTATCAGAATCTCCAGGCTTGGGACCCCACACCTAGGCCATGGTAGGGAACCGCTACACTGGAAAATCTATAGGATCGACTTCGGACACCGAAGCTTTGAAGCAGAAGAACAGAACAACATTACAGATCAGAATATTTGCGTGTTTTTCATTGTATTTCATGACCCTGAATACTATTAGCACTTTCTGGGTCCAAGTGATTAGTTATATCCACTTAAGATTTTTTTAAGAAGCCAATGTATCAATATCTTTGTACCATGCCACAATGTATCAATAGACACATCTTTAAGGGCTCCTTTTGAATGTGACAGCGTACGCAAAGCATGCACTTTAGAGAGACACCAGCCTGCAGGTGCGCACACACACTCTTATTCCTCCAAGGTCAAGTGAAGAGCAGCAAAAAGCACAATCCGCATCTGCAGAAAGACGCCAGGTGCTTACTTCAGGAGACATGCAATCTAATGATGATTCTCTGAAGCAGCCCATTTGGCCTGAAGAATGTCCAGGAGGTTTTTTGACAAATATCATGAAAAGGGTGTGATTCCCCCAATCATTTTATTAGGAGCTACTCACAATTGCCGAAGTTTTGAGGTCAGTGTGGATGGTACTACGGATGAGAACCCCAAGGCTGGGAGATGGCCTCTGTTCCCCCCCAGGCTGGGCACTTTTTCTGCCTGGAGGGGTGGGGCAGCCACTGTTGACCTGGAGACCCGCCAGCTAAGGCTTAGAGAGGGGCACGCAAATTCTGGTATCTCAGCTTTGAAGCTCTGTGTGGATGCCAATAAAATAGAATTCAAGGAATGGTGTTTACTGAAAAGAATTCTAGTCTTGAGTATTTAGCATATTCTTCATTCACTGAACTTTTATGAAATGCTTATCCTGTACTAGGCACTGACTAGGCACTGACAGGGCACAGTCCCACCTGCTGGGCAGCCCCTGAGCCCTGGAAGCTCCAGTGCCACGGGAGACACGCAGGCAAACAGTTATGACAGCAGGAATTAATACGAGGATCAGGCGAGAACACGAAGCCATGGGAGCATACAAGAGGGACATCCGTACAGTCCCTTACAGAAGGCACGATGGAAGGGAAAAAGGAAGGAAGAAAGGGAGGGAAGGAGAGGAAAACAGAGGGAAGGAAAGGAGGGAAGGAAGGAAGGTCCGTAGAGGTCCTGGAAGGGCTTCCCCAGAGCAGGAGGAGGCGGCTTCTGAGCTGAGTCTGAGAGCATGAAGGAGTCAGCCAGGGAGAGGGGCAGCCGAGAGAAGGCATTGGGATAAGAGAGGAGGTGGCCCGTGGGTCACTGGGACTGAATCATGGTGAAGGGGGAAGAAGTGAATGAAGGGGTAGGGAGACGAGAGGATTAGGAAATGACCAGAGTGGGCAGCCAGGCACAGATGTGCAGCTTAGAGCACACACCTGCACCTCATCTGAGGGGGCACTGCGTCCACTGAGGGCATCGCAGATGGTATATTTATGACAATTTTACCACAAGTGTCGGGAAAGCACCTGGAGGAAGGGACACCTGTTCTGGTTTGCACAAAGGTGCCACTTGGGCTGCTGGAAGTCTGGAAGGCTTTGAAGGGTCTATTGTATCGTACCCGTCAAGAACGTTGGATTGGGTCCTGAAGGCGCTGGGTCACCTTCGAGGAATTTAAACTGGGAAATGATATGAGAAGAAAGGTCACTCTTGGCACCAAGACGGACAGTGAATTAGAAGGGGCAAGACAAGAGCCAGACGGCCGTGTGAGGAGGCTGGTGAATAATCCAGGCAGACAAGGATGAGGTCTGAGGGAAGGCTCTGAAGGGAGAGCAGCGTTTCCGGGACTTTCCTGAGATGTAATCACTAGGACTCGGTGACAAGAGGAAGGGGTGGGACCTCAGAGGTTCCTGGCTGTGGCACTGTGTGTGACTGCTTTCTAGATAAGGAAGATGAATTGGTGAAAAGGAAAACTTTAGAAGCAGAATTTTTTTAAATGCATGGGTACTAGATGTCTTCTTTCTGTATACAAATGATTGTAAGTCAGTGACCAGATTGGGCCTCAGTGACAACGTGAAGTTTAGGTTTTTTTACTGACTTTGAATGCCTGGTTAATGCCAAGACTGCATTTGACAGTAACACTTTCCCTCTCTCCAGAGCGTTCTATGCTGATGGGTCCAGGGCTTCAGGGCCTTGGACGGCAATATGGTGAGCGGTCAGGGTGGTGCTCATGCCAACCTGGGTGCCAAGGCTTCTCTTGTGATGAATGTGCCCTCGAATGTGTCCAGTGCTCTTTTTGTCAGATCAGGTGACTGCCTGATGGAAGTACGGACAAGGCAGAGATTGTACAAAGACCGTAAAGGTGTTCTGACGTACCCTGATTCTTTTTCCTAATTATTTTTTCAAAGAAAATAATTCCACAGCTTTCTTATTTATCTTTCATCTGAAAGGTTAAGGGTTTAAGACAACACAGAAAGAGTGGGATTTGATTAAACTTTTAAAATAACCTATTATTTTAATCTTTTTAGAAAATCTTTTCAAAATGCACGAGACCTCCCTTCCTTGATAACTAGGGTGATTGAACCCAGTCAAATCTTTGAGTATTTCAGGATCTTTCTTATGAGACCATGTGGCCAATTTAGGTGCTAAAGTTCTTGATAGAAATGTAGATGGTTTAAATGCGAGATTGGTTTGAATATGTATGTAAACCAATCTAAGACACACCTTGAATGTAGCTTTTAAAATCAGTAATCAACTTGTAATTTCAGCATGTGCTTGAGAGTCAGAAACACCTATGTTCAAGTTGTGACCCTACTTTTCTGGCTGTGTGACCTTGAGCAGGTTAATTAACCTTTCTGAGCATCTTTTTTTCTCAGCAATAGAATGCTTACCTATCTTACAGAGCTCTCGCTTAACTTCATGTTTTTTTTAATCCATTTATAAAGAAGTCAAGCAAGAGCCTGTCTTTTTGAGAAATATTTATTTACTGAGAAATACTGTACGATGGCACTGGTGGCCCTGAGGTCACCCCTCAGTAATTGTTCAGCCCTAAAGGTGTTTCACTTACCTATTGCTGTGTAACAAATCATCCCAAAACTTAGTGGCTTAAAATGACAAGAGTTACTTCTCACAACGTGGGAGCTAGCTGGGCAGTCTTTCTGCTGGACTTGCTGGAGGGTCTGCTGGGGACAGCTGGGCGTCTCTCCCACGTGGCCTTCCCTCTGAGGAGGCTGGACGGGGTACATCACACAGCTGTCTGAGGGTTCCCAGAGGGTGAGATGGTAACCACGGAGACTGTTTTGACCTGGGCTCAGAAATCCTCCACCAACATGTTCACTTCATTCCACTGGTCAAAGTGAGTCATGAGGCCCATGGTGGTTTCAGTAATTAAAGTGCCATGAAAGGCAAACAGCTAAGAGACAATAGGAGAGGAAGTGGGGACCCTGCTTGTACAGATTGGTTGGGGGTGACTTTGAACTGAGAAAGAACCAGGGAAAGGCACTGCAGGCAGCGGAAGGTCTTGAGGTGGGAAAGCACTTCTTTGTGGGCTTACAAGCACCCTGACTTTCTGGGCAGGCTCATGCCTGGGGGTTAAGTGCCACAGCCTGGGTGACTCCCCCACAAAGCCATGTGCGGCACGTGGTTGAGCTGAATTTACATTTGTTTCTTTGCTTCTAAAAATGGGAGGTAGAAGTATGTTTACTTCAAGACTGTCATTAGGCCCTGGCCAGGTGGTTCAGTTGGTCAGGGCATCATCTCAATATACAAGGTTGTGGGTTCCATCCCCGGTCAGAGCACAGTGAGAATCAACCAACGAGTACGTGAATGAGTACGTGAAGAAGTGGAACAACAAATTGATGTGTCTCTCTCTTTCTGAAAAATCAATAAATAAAAAGATTGCCATTAGCTGGGAATCTATTAAATTGAAGTTTTTTACTCTACAAAGCTCAGAGTTGGGGTGAGATGAAGCATTTTCACAAAAGTAGATGTCAAAACTTTTCAAAAGGTGTTTTGCAAACCGATGCTCACCCTGCATGTTGTAGTGGCATCTCCGACTTTCCCTGAATATTTGTTGTATCTCCCTTTAAGATGTGGTCTTCCGGTGAAGGATGTCTGTAAACCATAGATGTATCATAATCTATGTTGTCATGATGGAACCCTGGGGGAAGGGAGAAACCGACAAAGGGCAGGAGAGATGCCTCGAACGTCTCTTCTCCTCCACAGGGTGTGATTGTAACTTGGAAGGCGTTCTCCCGGAAATATGTGATGACCGTGGAAGATGCTTGTGCCGCCCTGGGGTTGAGGGCCCTCGGTGTGATGCCTGCCGCTCAGGTTTCTACTCATTCCCTATTTGCCAAGGTAAGTGGGCAAGGCTGCCTGGTGATCATCAGTCCCGGAAGATAAACTTCCTCCTGGGGAAGTGCAGAGGCTGTTTCTGGCATAGCAGTGGGGCCTGCAGCTTAATAAATAAGCCCTTGACTTAGATATGTGCATTATATGGGACTGTCCTCCTCCTCGGGCCATGTCACCTCTCTCCTGTTTTTCAGCCCTCCCCTGCCTCCTCCCTGGTGGTCAAACACGTAGGCTTTGGATTCGGCTGCCTATGTGCCTGCAAATGCTGGCTTTGCAGAGAAGGTGGTGTCTGAGCAGTATTTCAGAACCTGACAGGTAGCCAAGGGGAGGAGGCAGGGCGTGCCAGGGAAAGAGGACAGCATACACAAACCCACAAACGCCTCCCTCCCCACTGTTGTGTACCAGTCCTGGTGACCGTGACTGACAGGGACAGAGGATAGGAGCAGGAAATGTCTCGCCCAGTCTGTAGAGCACAATAGGTGTGCTGTAGATGGTGGGAGGATGAGCAGATGTCTGAGTCAACTTGCCAAAGTCCTTCTCCTTTGCCTCCTTCTCACTACCTGCCACTGTTCTTCCCCCAGTGGCTGATGTTGGGAAGGGAAGGAGGAAGAAGAGAAGGTTATCACTCAGGGCTCAGGGCAGGAACTTAACACCTCTGCAGGTATTCTACCCAGACAGGGACTTGCTATAAATAGTCAGGTGCTAACCCCTGTGCCCAGGAAACCAGACAGGGCACAGCTGCAGAAACACTCCACAAGCCACAGGAAGGCAGCCTCTGCCTTACTCTCCTCTATTTCTAATCTTATTCAAATGCTTCTTAGTTGTAAGACCCAGTTGGATGCCAGTCATCCAGAATCCAACTCCAGGAGACCCTGGAAAGTACTATTTCTAGTTTCCCAGCCTCTCAACACAGGAAGAGGTTAGCATTACTGTTGAGCATCCACAAGGTCAGCACAATCAGCCACAGTAAGGAGCTGTGTGTGTGAGAGGGGAGCAGGAAAAAGCTTCCCCAAAGCTGGAGGACAAAGTGGCCAAGAGCACGGTTTGCACTGGCCATCACCTTAGGCAACTTGTTTCATCTCTTGGTTCCTCAGTTTCCAAATGATAGCGACTGCCCTGTAATGTGATGTGCAGGTTACATACACACCGACAGGTAAAGTTCCTAGAGTCGGGGCGTCCTCACTTGTATGGCTGCTATTATTCCTTAACCCTCCTTCTTCTGCCCTGTTTTACCCTCTGCATCATTTTAAGAGCCTGGAGCCCAATCCCAGTTATCTCTCTGTCTGAATAGATGTCTGCATGCAAGCCCCTCCACACCCCAAGCTCCTCCTTTTCCTCCTGGCCCCTTGGTGCACCCTGTCCATGGACCTCTATCCTCTGCCCCACTTCTCAGCCTTTGCCTCTCTGGGGCCACAGAAACTCTCAGCAGTTTCTGGACAGAGATTTGGTCACCCAGCAGGTGGGAGGGTAAGGGCGGAAAGGGGGCGTTCTTTCATCTTGTTCCTTGACTTCAGAATTGACTTGCAGCCAAGATGGAGGCATAGGTGGATACACTGTGCTTCCTAGCACAACCAAAAGAAGCACAAGTGCATATTTAAAAACCAAAAATAATAAGAACTGCCAGAAAATTGAACTGTTTAGAAGTCTGACGACCAAGGAGTTAAAGAAGAAACATTCATCCAGGCCAGTAGGAGGGGCGGAGATGGGCCCCTGGGGCAGACAGGACTCGCAGCCAGGCAGCAGAGGGAGGACTGGGTGGTCCCACACCTGTGTGTGGATAGACCCGGAGGAACAACTGGGGAGCTAGACTTACCATGCAACCCATGGTTCCAGTGCAGAGAAATAGAGCCTCAAAACCTCTGACCGAAAAAACTGGTTCCCAGAATCCAGTAAGGAAGCACACACCAAGGGACATCATAATCACATTACACAAGATTAAAGAGAAGGAGAGAATCTTAAAACGAGCGAGAGAAAAGGAGACAGTCACCTACAAAGGAGTTCTCATGAGACCATCAGCTGATTTCTCAATGGAAACCTTGCAAGCAAGAAGGGGCTGGAAAGAAGTATTCCAAGTCATGAAATCCAAAGACCTACAGCCAAGATTGCTCTATCCAGCAAAGCTTTCATTTAGAATGGAAGGGCAGATAAAGTGCTTCTCAGATAAGGTCAAATTCAAGGAGTTCATCATCACCAAGCCCTTATTATATGAAATGTTAAAGGGACTTATCTAGGAAAAAGAAGATTAAAAATATGAACAGTAAAATGACAACAAACTCACAACTGTCAAAAACCAAACCTAAAAAAACAAAACCAAAAACGAACTAAGCAAACAACTAGAACAGGAGCAGAATCACAGAAATGGAGATCACAAGGAGGATTATCAAGGGGCGGGGCGGGGGAGAGGGAGGAGAATAAGGGAAAAGGTACAGGGAATAAGAAGCATAAATGGTAGGTAGAAAATGGACAGGGGGAGGTTAAGAATAGTATGGGAGGGGAGGAGCTAAAGAACTTGTACGTACAACCCATGGATGTGACCAAGGGTGGGGGGAATGCAGGTGGGAGGGGGTGTGCAAGGCAAAGGGGGATAAGGGGGGGAAATGGGACAACTGTAATAACATAATTAATAAAATATATTTAAAAACATTATGTTAAGTTAAATAAACCAGTCACAAAATACCGTTTATTTTATGGTTTCAATTATATGAAATGTCCAAAATAGGCAAATTCATGGAGTAGGTTAGCAGTTGCTTCAGGCTGGGGTGGGGGTGGGGAGACAGAGAGGTGGGCATGGGATCAACTGCAGTGGATGTGGGGTTTCTCTGGTGGGGGCAAAAGTGTTTTTAAAATCAGATCGTGTGCTGATGGTTGCACAACCCTGTGAATATACCTTTTAAAAACACTCTGAATCATACGTTTTAAATGAATGAATTTTATAGTATAAGAATTGTATCAATAAACTGGTTAAAAATACAGATACTGCAGAAGAGAGGAAAAATTAAAATGGGGTGTGTCCTCTGCAGACACACCCACCCTGATCTCTCCGTACGTTTGACCTCCATCTTTCACAACAGTGATACAACAACGTGGTTTAGGATTTTAGAGTTAAAAGTTATTGAAATTACTGATTTCACGGCAACTGTTCAGAGACCCAAGAGAAAAAGTGGAAGCTAAATCGTTGCACAGTGAGGAGCGCACTCGTGTTTCTTGCCTCCCAGCCTGGTTTACTGCAGGAGTTGTGTTCTCTTCCCTGAGCACCCTCAGCACATGGAAAAGCCTGAGCACGGGCCTCCACGCTGAGTTTTACGAACTGCGGGTCACTTCCATTATTGGATGGAGAAGTAAATTAGTGGGTATAGACTGCCATCAAAGTGAAATAGACTAGAAACTATTAGGGCGCAACACAAGTAGTCATGGAAAGAGATGTTTTGTGAAGTTCTTATTCATGGTTTTTTTATAAATAGCTGCAAATACTTATTTCACTCTCTCTCTTTCTTACCCTCTACCTCTGTGTGCCCGCCCGCATGTTTATTGAGTTGCAGTATAAAATGTATCTCTCAGTGCGGGCGTGGCTAAAAAGAGTGAAAGCTACTGCGTTAAACGATCCTAGAGGATTTGCCTGTGGTTCTGAGAAGTTTGTCGCTTTTATTTTATTCTACTCCTTGGCCTTGTGGCTTCAGACTTTCAAATAGTTACAGCCTGAAGTCAGGGAGCATTTGGGTGCATCTAGTATCTCTCTCTTTGCTCAGTAAATTCCATCAATAACCCGATAAACCTAAATCTGCCTGAAGATAGTCCTATGCCATGGACACAGGAATAATTGCTTCTCCAACCTGGTCAAGAGGTGGGAAACCACCCTGTTTATCTTCGTGCATGATCGCTAGGGCACGCAGGGAGCTGGAGTGGGATGCATTCCTCGTTTCATCTTCAAGCCCTGATCTTGTCTTTACTCTGCTGCTGCCTTCAACCCAGCAAGAAGGAGGGAGGGTAAACAAGCCGCGGTCCCGTTGTCTTTACACCCCCTGACTCAAGGACTCGGGGACCAGTCTGACCTTAGCAACGAGCTACCCAGAAATGGAAGCGGCAGCCAATTACCCTTTTAAAAGGTTTGAACTTGAGAAGTAAATTCAGTTTGGGGCCCTTTTCGGGGAGGAGGGGCAGAACTAACAAGATGATTGGGATTTTGCAAATGTCTGCAATAATTTGCCTTTTCATTGGGGTCACTCTTTCAAATGAGAATCCTCTCAGCTTCTTGATATGAATATCAAAGAAAACCTTTCTTACATTTAAAACAAATGCAAAGGAAACATTTTTTAAAACTACCATATCACTCCTTTTAAAAATGTTTAAATTGAAGAAGCAGCCCTAAACTCTCATAGAAAATTCTAAGAGCAAAGGAAATACCCAGAGACCTGTTTCTTAACACTCAAGACTTTCACACTCAAAGTGATGGGAAAAGGTTAGAGAATGGAGGAGAGAGATTCTGGGCTGCAAACCCTTCCCAAGAGGAGAGTGGGTGCTTACCCTGCACCTCAAAACTTTCATGCTTCAAGCAGGACAGAGGTGCCTGGGGCCAGGCTTTGGCTTAGAAAACCCGGAAGGCTGAGAACTGGGTGGCTCTTGTCTGGGGTCCGGCAGGGAGGGTATCGCTGCGCTGAGAATGGCCCAGGTGCGGGTGTTTCCACGGCCCCCTCTGGGAGAGGCTGGGTGGGGTGCCTTGGATGCTGCCTCCCTAGAGGCAGCAGGAGACCTTGGCCAATAAAACGGAAGGACATTCCAGGTCAGGGCACGTGCCTAGGTCGCAGCCTGGTCCCCAGTTGGGGCATGTGCAACCACTTGGTATTTCCCTCCCTCTTTTTCTCTCTCCTCTCCCCTCTCTCTAAAAAGAAATAAATAAAATCTTTTAAAAAGATAGTGTATTTATTAAAAAGTTGATGTTTGGCAAGGCTCTACGGATCCGGAGAAAACGACCAGTTTCCAAGAGGAGGGAGCAGGCCCTGGGAGTCCCAGGAACCACTGGGGTTGGTCGGGGGGCCAGGGAGAGAGACTGTGGGCAGGAGCCTGGGTTGTGGTTTCTGCAGGAAGGAATGGGTGAGGCAGTGAGCAGGCTTAGGACTGGCTAGCTGAATAGTTTAGTGGGTTGTGGGCCTCAGGGGTTGTGCCTAGTTGTCTGGCACTTGGCTCTGGGTGGTCAGGGGCAGTGGGTTAGTGGCCCCAGTGTGGGAGCCAGTAGAGGAAGGAGGCGGGCTCTGAGCTGGTTGGTTTGCATTTGGAATGTGCACTCTCTGGGCACTCCAGGAACTGGGTAACCCAGGGAGGGGCAGCTTCTCCGGAGTCAGCAAGACCCCCGAGATGTCAAAGCATCAGAAGACAGAAAATAGACTTGGTTAGTATATTACCTAGGGCTGAGAAACCGTGAGCTGAGGAGAGTCACAGGCAACAGGAATAGAGAGGCCCCTGTCACTGGGGGCAGGGGGGGCGCAGGAGAGAGGTGCCCAGCAGGGAGTCACCCTAGAGAGCACCCCTGGAAGGAGACTCAGCTTCAGATGTCTTCAGGGCTGGTCCAAGAAAACAATCCTTTCCTTTCTCTCTTCTTCCAGGGCCCCCCACCACACCCTACCCCATCCCCACTCTGGGACAATGCGAGGTTGGAGCCCACAGTGTAAAAAGAATGCCCACTCCCTCACCACCACCACCACCACCACCACCAGCACCTCCTCCCACTGGGGACTTTTGTCTTGAATCAGGTCTGAGCTGGAGGAGGGGAGATTTGACCTTGTGCTAAGTTTAGATTCCTCTCTTACCAGAGAGTGTGCTGAGAAGCCCGAGAATTTACTACAGGTTTCATCAGGGTGCTGGGGAACAATCACCCACACTGAATAAGGTTGAAAAGGGCCATAGGATTTAGATTACAGTAGGAGTTGTTCAATAGGCTAGTTGTAAAACCCCTAATTGCATCTCCATGTGGCCTAATTACCATAGTCTCCTTAAAAGGACGCCATGATTCTGATTTGTTTCTAGGAACTGCGACCGTTTTTTTTTAATGCTCTGTTTATTTAAACACAGATTTCTATAACAAACCCCGAGTTTTGACCATTTTTTTTTCGGAAAAAAAAGTCCCTGTTTGTAAATGTGTGCTATAATTCTTTAAACTGGAGTATTATCATTCCGCTGAGCTGGAGTTTGGGTATCTGGTTCTTGTCTCTCGAGCAAAAGTGAGAACCAAACACGAAGATCCCCTGATCCCTCTTGCCTCTGTGAAGTCGAAAAGCACACCGAAAAGATGAGCGTTTTACAACTAAAGGAACCCACAGGCCCTCTCTCAGACTGCTCCCTTAAAAAAGGAAAATTGAACTAAGTGTGGTTATTTGTTTCCCAAGCCAAACCAATGGAGAATCAGCAACATAACATGAGAAAGGAGGGAGAGTTATCAAGGCGAGACAGTCGGGAGCTAGGAAAGCAGAGTGAAAGTTAAGGAGGGCAGTGAGAGGCCCCTTAATGAAGCGCAAAGGATCCGCCCAGCTCTAGAAGGTGCTGGTAGGGAAGCGAGTCACTATGACAATAAGTAAATGAGCTGTGCAGTGATGGCCATGGGACTAGTTAAATTAAGCCTAAGTACCTGTTTCAGAAGGCAGGAAGGGATATAGTACATGGTAGTAAGAGTGCTATTTGGTAAGACTGCTTTTTAAAAGAGAACATTTGGGTGGTTAAAAGAGTTGGCTAAGATCTATAGTTCCGTGGGACGGAAAACTACCTACACTTATTTAAGGCAAAAATAACTTTTTGGATGTAATGGAACAGTCCAGGCCCATTTGGTTTCAGGAACAGATTGATCCAGATGCTCAAAAGAGAGTGGCCAGTCTGTTTTTCTCCACTGTTAACTCTGTAATCATAGACATTGGCTTTATTCTTAGGCCTCAGATGGTGGTAAAAAAAGTAGCCAACAGTTCTTAGGCATACTTTGCTATGGGCTGAATTGTGCCTCCTTGAGATTCATAAATCAAAAGTCCTGATCCCCAATATGAAGGCACGTGGACTAAGGAAGAAATTAAGGTTAAATGAGTAGTAACCTGACAGGATTAGTGTCCTTATGATTTTCCTTCCAAGTAGCTTTTGTGCCCCCCCCCCCCCCGCCCCGCTTCCTACCTCCCTATTGCTCTCTCCCTCCCGTGTGAGGACACAGAAGAAAGCCAGGAAGACAGTTCTCACCAGGAACTGAACTGGCCAGTATCTTATCTTGGACTTCCGAAGCCCTCCCAACTGTGAGAAAATAAACGCCTGTTGTTGAAGCCACCCGGTCTGTAGTATTTTGTAGTGGCTGCTTCAGCAGCCTGATACGGTCCTTCTAGGTGTGAGTCTTGGGGATGAGAATGTGTGTTCCTCCAGGGCGGTTCTGGCTATGACTGGGTCACTTGCTCCTGAATCAAACCTTGGGCCCTGGAATCCAGTGCTCCGACAGCCACACCTGAGTCTTCCCACATCCCCGAACTTGAGAGAGGAGCCAACACTTGTCTGAACAGTGTGGATGGAGCGAGGGGGAGAGCGGTTCCCCCCCGGCAAAATTAGGGTGCCACAACCAAAGAGCAGGGGCAAAACCGCGTGTCAGTGAAACCCTCGGCATTCTGAAAACGTGTAGTTCTCCAAAGTGACCAGTCCTGTGAGAGATGAGGAAAGCCTCTGAGATTTAACTGTAGCATTTTTCTTCCTGATGACCTCTGGCCTGAGAAGCTCTTTAATCAGGTGCTGTGCATGAAGGTCATGCACTGTTCCCAGCACTAAGTGATTGGAGTCCAGATTTATAAACAATAGGACTTTATCATCTCATTTATATTTTCAGTTAGAGCTAGTTTAGAACCCTGCTTCCAAGGGCCCCCCAAAGCCATTTGACCTCTCTGGCCGGAAGGTGGCCCAGGGAACAAGGAAGCATGAGAGGAAGAAGCTATGCTGACTGCTACTGTGCTACGGGCTAGAGGCGGCACTCTCGGCTCCTGGGGTGAACGCGTGGGGTCAGCCTCTGCAGGGTTCCATTCAAGTCAGGGTGGGGGGCGGGGCTCACTGAATGGGGCAGAGAGAGTGCGGGTACATTGTGTGCTCTGCTTTCACTCTCCCTTTTGTTTTCCACCTGTTCGTAAGCTCCCCGCGAAGTGTGGATGAGGGAAGGAGAAAGCATTGTTCAGGCTCTGGAATTTGAATGGGCAAGCAGTTCACCTCACATCTGGTGTTTGTGGACACCACTAAACACACCCAACCTCTGAGAAGCCCCCCACCGCCTTAGAGCTGTTTTCTGAGTTTTACGAGAAGTGCGCGGTCTGCCTTATGCCTGGTACGGTTGGAGGAATAACCACACAGTTTGTCATTTCAGATTCGAACTGTCAGGTTCCAGAGGAGTGTGGGATGCTCCCACATTCTGTCTGTGATGGTCTCACTTCTCCTGCTCTCGCCTTTTTCTAACAGCTTTTGTGATCATTTAAAATTGTTTTCTTGGGCAGTGGCTTTGAAGCTAGCAGCTGAAGCTTACACTCACTGAAATCTGAACTTGACCTAGCATCGAGGTCTGATCCAACATTTTAGTTTATGATCTTTTTTGGATGAAGTCAATTGCTATTGAATTTTAGAGTCAAATCAATATGACCCCAAATGCTACATTAGATGGTTCAGTATATTCTAGCCAAAAAAAAAAATGTTCTTATGACTTTGCTCTGTATTGCTTTAAAGACTTTTAAAAATCTTCTAGGAAAGGAATTTTAAAACCTTCCTAAGTTGTTTGTGCCAGCTGCAGTCCTGCATTCATGTTTTACTTTAACTTGATTTATTCCAGACTTCTCTTAGCATGGGGCCTTGGTCTGCCATTTTAATTCTGACTCGCTCCTGTGCTCTGTACTTTCTTATAGGTGTGAAATATGAGGCCACACTGGGGAATTGTCTGCATGTATTTGTAATTTGTAATTATGTTGATGTCTGGTTCAGCTCTTTATTGTCAACCACAGAATGCAACTGGGACTCTAGTTTAACCTTGTCATTGCGGGGGTGGGGGGAGGTGGGGGGGGTGTTGACTCTTCACTTTTCCCCTTCCCATGCAACCCTGTCTTTTCTGTCTCCTCACCCCTCATTCCTGGCTTCCTCTCCTTTTTCTGTATTTTTCTCTCCCTCTTCTCCCTTTCTTCCTTCACATCTCTGCTGGTGCAGTTGGCTAGAACAGAGGCCTGGAAGGTGGGAACGATGGGTCCTCCATGGCTAGAAACAGAAGGAGGGCAAAGTGCAGCTGCCCCTAAACGTCAACCACATCAACCCCTGACCCAGGGCCCAGAACTGTCCCTGTTGGAGTTTGCTGTGGTCTTTGGGTTGTGGTGATAGGTCGTTTCTTAGAAAACTCCTAGAAATATATTGCCAGTCCAAGATTAACCTATCTGTGAACATATTCTCATGAATCCAACAAAGAGGCCGGAGAAGAGGCCAAATGCACCAGCTGATGGCGGATGGAGCTGTTGGGAGGGCTCCTGGCTGGGGGAGCGCCCAGGACAGTCCTCCCAGCCTTTCCCAGGAGACACACAGGACCTGGAAAGCTGGGGGTGGGGGACATCTGAGGCCAAATTCTGTGCAAATTCAATTTTGCCTTGAACTGGCCCTTCACTTTGTAACTCAGCTTTTATCTAGGAGAACATTAAGGTGATTGGTTGGAAGAAGCCTTAGGATTTTCTATAGATTGAATCTACCCTAAGTCCATTATCCAGAGAGGTAGATGGTGCTCAGTATCACGGAACTGACCGCTGGCTTTGGGGCTTTGACTGAAGAATGTGCCTGCCTGCTTTTCCAACAGAAGAACACACTCCAAAATCACGGGCAATAAGAGCATCCCTGAAACAATAGGAGCTGTGTTTGCCTTGCACTTACTGACGGATGGGGAAGAGAATGGTGTTACTCATAGCAATACTTGTTTCCTAGCAGCATTGCAAGATTCAGCGAGAGAGCACCTATGAAGAACCTATATGGGCTGGACTGGTAGAAGGACTTCAACTGTTGTTTATCCTTTCATTTAACAAATATCCATTTGGCACGTATGAGGGAACAGGACTGTGCTCGATGCTGGAAGACATTGGGGAACAGAGCAGACAAGCTCCCCGACACCATGGATCTTTTAATCATTATTTTCAAGTACTTTTGGGGAATAAAAATACCTTAAATCAGAAACAATAAGTAGATGAGAAGTAAAATACTCCAGAAACTTCAAAGGGCCTGGACCAAAACAAAGAGCAGAATTGAAATATTTGTAAAGCCTTATAGTATTTCCAAGAGTGAGACAAGGGCTGCCAATGTTGGGGTTTGGGTTTGGGGTTTGGCAGCTTTCACCGACAGCGGGGTTGAAATGAGGAGGGCGATGCCAGGTTGAGCAATTGACAGTTTGGAGCGGTGAACCTGCGTTTAAGGCTGGGTCTCTGTGTCCTGCTCTGGGGTGTAACTGTGTCTCCTGAGGCTCCCTGGACACCTCCCGAGGGGTCAGTGTAGGTGGCACCTGCATTATTGTGATGCCATCATGGCGCTCCAGGTGCCTGACGCTCCGCTCTGCCCAGTGAGCGCTTTTCTCTCTGCATTCACTTTCTTTTAGGGCAGGAACAGCAGACAGAGCCTGTACTAGTCAGGCTTCTGAAGAAAAAACAGAACCAGTAGGATGTGTGTGAGTGTGTGTGTCTCTGAGTGCACACATACAGAGTTATTTTGAGGAATTGGCTCACGTGATTGTAGGAGCTGGAAGTCCAAAATCTGCAAGCAGACCAGCTGGCTGCAGATCCAGGGAAGAGGTGATGTTGCCCCGGGAGTTGCAAGGCAGTTCGGAGGAAGAATTCCTTCCTCCTTTGGGACCTCAGTCTTTTCTTCTAGAAAAGACTACACCTGATTCATGCCTGCACCTGATTGGATGAGGCCCACCCATGGAGGGTCATCGGCTTTACTCAAGGTCAACTGATTTAAATGTTAATCACATCTTTAAATAAAACACCTTTACAATAACATCTAGACTGATGTTGGCCAAACATTGAAGCCCCATAGCCCAGGCAATGTGACATGCAAAGTTAACCATCCAAGAACATTTCCTCAGTAAATTGTTCCCTGGTAAGCACAGGCCGGGGGGAGCAAGGAGCCATGAGAGAAGGCTGACCCAGGCGGCAGCAGGAGATGCGAGGCCTGTGCTGCTGTCTGCCGAGGGCCGGCTGACTTTCCTCATCTCCCTTATAGTGTCTTGGAGATGGGGGGGAGGTTGCGTCATACAGTGTCAATAATTCTCTAGCTCCTCTTCTGGATTTTTAGCTCCCTGAGATCAGGGATGTGGGCTTTTCATATTCACCTCCGCCCCCCACCTAGCCATGGCGCTGATGGACAGTAGGCATTTAATCAAAGTCTGCTGGATGGATGAATATAAAATAGGGCGGTGTGGTGGTGAGTGGGTCTGCCACTAGGAAACTGTGAAATATGATCGAGACACCTAGCCCGCTGAAGTCCCAGGTAATTGGCAAATGAGAAAACGGGGGGGGGGGGGGGGCCTGGGACAAGCCCTGCCAAGGAGAGTAAACGTGGCCTGGTCTCGTGCCCAGCGGAGCTCTGGGCTCCCGGGCTTGGTGATGTGGGGCTGGACATGTCCTGAAGACACTCTCAAATAAATCACCAGAATGTACGGTTTACCTCATGAATCTTTCTTTTCTTTCCCAAGACCTCAATGGGTGCATAATCTTTGAAACCTTGCAAACAAGGTTGTGGTATTTTGGGGGGTTTTTTGTGGGTTTTTTGACTGCATGCCCTGACTGTGAATTTGGAAGTCAGGAGTACTGACTCCCTGATCCCATTAATGCAGCCTGGGGTCACCTACGGGGCACCTCCCCGAGCACTGGGCACTGGGTGATCACAGGACTGATGGTAACGAGACCAAACCCTTACTGAGCACTTCCTTTACTCCAAGTCCTGTGCTCAGTGCTTTTCATGCCTTGAAACTGGTGACTCTCTAATGACATGGTCCTGTCATCAGCTCCAGTTTATAGCAGAGGAAACTGAGGCTCAGAGGGGCTGAGCCGCTTGCCCGTGATTGCACAGCTGAGAGGCCGAGCTGGTTCTTGAATCCAGATGTGTCTGCCCCAGAGACTGAAACCCGTTGCTACAGACTCATTGGTGACTTTGGAACTGTCACTTAATTTCTGAACTTCATTATGTAACAGTGGAAATAAACGAGGCAATCTCTCAGTTCCTTCCTGTTCTTAAGATGGGAAACCGTCCAGCTCAGGAAATCAGTGGGCCCTCTCCCCTGCTCTCCCCTCTGCAGGAGCAGGGTCCTCACAGTGCGAATGGGAGCTATGCTGAGTAACTGCAGCCCTGTGGGAGGTTAGCTGTGCAGTCGGGTAGGAGCCCGACCCAGGGGGAAGGGAGCAGAGTCAGTTCTCTCCATCCACATTTGTTTAGTTCCCCTACTTGAGGTGAGAGAGAGGAAACTGGGATGCCTTTTCCCATCCACTTCCAGCCCTGCCCATGTAGCTTTTTCTGTGATGATTCAACTTCACTACACCCTGAGAAGTCAAATATGGATAGAGGTGAACAGGGAAAAAAGGGGGGAACAGTTGGAGGCTGATCTGGATTGGAATAGTTTGCACTTGATGCCTGGTGGGGTATGGAATTAATGTGTCCCCTCCAGTGAGTCACACCCCCATTGGTCATTCCCTTCTTCCTTCTCTGATGAGCACCAGTTACTACATGCAAGAGGCATTTCCCAACCCTCGTCCACAATCGGCCAATCTTGCCAAATATGAAACTGACAACAGCAAAAACAAAACTCATGAGCATCGTTGAGTGCTCACTGTGAGATGGATGTTGTCCCAGCTCCTTTGGGTGTGATCCTATTTAATGCTGTCAGATAGACACTAGGACCATTCCCACCTAAGGGAGAGGAAACTGAGGCTCGGGGCATTTGGCCAGATTGTGTCAGGTTCCAGGTCTACTAAGTGGTGAAGCTGGGACTTGCATTTGGGTGTTTCCAGCCCACCCCCGTTCTCATCCAGGTCCATACCCCACCACCCTGTGTCTGACGGAGGTCTTTTCATCCAGCCTGCCAGTGTTCAGCCCTTGGCTCCTACCGGATGCCCTGCAATCCAGTGACTGGGCAGTGCGAATGCAAGCCGGGGATCACAGGACGGCAGTGTGACAGGTGTCTCTCAGGAGCCTATGATTTCCCCCACTGCCAAGGTAGGGAAGACATCTGATGTGGTGGGGGGTGGGGTGGGCAGGGGTCCTCTCTGAAGGGTGTGCAGCCAGCCTTGCAGAGCAGCGTGCAAATCCCACAAACCCAGCACCGGTCGCATCCATGTTTGACACTAATCTGCTTGGTTATTAAAAATGCAAATACGTTTTCAGACATGCATTCTCTAGGTAATCAAAAATGATTGATTCCTAAAATTTAACACACTCCCATGTGTTATAAATTTGTGTTTCTCGATTCACATGTAAATTCTCAGTGTGGTGAAGATGGCCCCTTTTAGTGAAGCCCAGCGTTCCTTTCCCCTTTTCCCAGGGCATCCTAGCTTCTCCTCGGGTCCGAGCGGTGGCACTGATGTTGGCTGCTTTGTAATACCCCATGGGTGCTCCAACAGGTCCTCTTGTGTCCAGGCTGAGCAGGACCTTTGCTGGGTTTCTGCCCCTCTCTCTCTGCCCACCACTGGCCTCCTGGGGAACTCTGTCATCACACGTCAGCACGGGTGTGAGGAGCAGGGGGCTGGGGCAAACCAGAGTCTATTTGGGTTGGAAAGAGTGAGCCAAGGAGGAAACATGCCGTGAGTTGTCGGTATTCATCCGTCGACTGATGAGAAATTGAGAGTCTGCATGCTCTGTGGTCCAGGTCACTAACATAAGGTGTTTCATCTTATGGAGCATAAGATGCTCCACAGACATGAGATGCAACCTCACTGTGCTCCAGGTGCAGGCAGCCTCCCTTACACCACGAGGCGTAAGTAGCTCCTGAGTGTGGCTTTCAGAGGACCCTTTCTCTGTTGAAAAGAGGTGTTTGCGAAAGGCTCAATTAGACTTCCCATCCAGAGGATGTGGGTTTCTCAGGCCCCTTCTGGCTCCTGATAGTGCTTGGAGCGCTGCATTCAGAGACATCGGAAGACAGGGCCACAGCTCACACTGGACTCTCCAGAACCTCACTCACCAGAATCCTCAAAAGACTGGGGTTTTTTGCTGGTGGAAATTGTAGCCAGCAGTCATGGGGCTCTGCTTTCCTTTGAGAAGGCCTTCGGGTCCCCAGTGGGCGAGGTTGTCTGGGGCTGGGAGTGGAAGGGGGCACTCTGGGAAGTGTGTGGCAGCGGCTGGGCAGCTGGGATGATTTCTTCAGGGCTAGGTGGCAACATTGGTCAGCGAGGGAGGAACCAAAGCTGGAAAACTGCAAAGAGTGGGAAGGTGGTGTCGACTGTTACAGAAGAAGGTGAGGAGAAAAGAGAGAGAGAGAGAAAAAGAGAAATCGATTATTCAGTGCTCAGGCTGGCACTCAATCCACTGAGCCACAGCAGCCAGGCCTCCTGATGCTAATAGACTGAGATTGCAAGATCCCAATTGACTGGAGATTATATTGGGTTTGTAATACTATATTGCCTAAAGCAGCAAAACAAGCTATTTTTAGAAATAATTTAGTACAGGTAAGGAACAAGAGGATTGTGGGATACTTAGAGATTTAGGTTTTGGTTAACTAAAAAATGTACTTAACAGATTCTGAAACTTTTTAATTGGACAGTTAAAGAGTCTCAGTACAATACTGCCCTCTTCTGGACAATCTTAAAGATGCTCAAAATTCTATCATTTTTTCTCCCCCAGTCTCCTCCTATGTCACCAGTTACAAATGAACTTTTATAAATTTTGGATATTAACCCTTATGAGATATGTTACTGGTGAATATCTTCTCCCATTAAGTAGGTCATCTTCTCATTTTGTTGATGGCTTCCTTTGCTATGCAGAAACTTTTTAGTTTGATGTAATCCCATTTATTTATTTTTTCTTCTTTTTCCTTTGTCCAAGGAGATAGAAAAATACATTGCTACAAGGAATGCCAAAGATTATAGTGCTTTTGTTTTCTTTCAGGAGTTTTATGGGTTGAAGCCTTACATTTAACTCATAGTTCATTTCCGTTTATTCTTGTATATAACTGTATATTCTTATATACCTGTAAGAAGGTAGGCTAGTTTTATTTTTCACATTTATCGGTCCAATTTTTCCAACACTTCATTGAAGAGACTGTCTTTACCCCATTGTATGTTCTTGCCTCCTTTGTCAAGTATTAATTGATAATACAGTCCTAGTTTTATTTCTGGGCTCTATTCTGTTTCATTGATCTACATGCCTGTTCATGTGCCAGTACCATGTTGTTTTGTTAAGTATAGACTTGTAGTATAGTTTGATATTATATACTATGATACCTTCGGCCTTGTTCTACTTTGTCAAGATTGGTGCAGGTGTTCAGGGTCTTTTGCGCCCTAGGCTCTTTGTGGCATTTTTTACAATAGCCAAGATACAAATGCAATGTCAATGCCCATCCGTAGAAAATGCATAAAGAAGCTGTGGTACATATGTGCAATGGAATATTACTTGGCCATAAAAAATAAGAAAATCTTATTACTTGCAACACCATGGATGGACCTAGAGGGTATTATGATAAATAAACAAGTCAGTCAGAGAAAGACGAATACCACACGATTTTACTTACCCGTGGAGCCTAAAGAACAATATAAATGAACAAACAAAATAGAAACAGAATCACAGCTACAGAGAACAGACTGATGGTAGCCAGGGGTGGAAGGTACTGGGTGAACAAGGTAAGGGACTGAGAAGTACCAGTTTGTAGTTATGAAATAGTCATAGGACGTAAAGCACAGCACAGGGAGTCTAGCCAATAATATTGTAATAACTACGTGTGCTGCTGGGTGGGTGCTGGGAATGTTGGGGGGAGGGCATTTTGTGAAGTATTTGATTGTCTAACCACCATGCTGTACACCTGAGATCAATACAAAGTAATATTGAATGTAAACTGAAATTAAAAGTAAAATTTAAAAAATGAACTTTTAGTAGTGGGAAGGGATTAGAGTTGTTCAGTGGTAAAGGGGATGATTTGGGCATTAAGACCCTAGAAGTTATTTGGGGAGCTTTTTTCTGAATTACACGCAATGTGCTTATCACCCATATATCAAAAAATATAAATGTCGATGCACTATTTTTAAAAACAACTAAAACTGGCCTGGCGGGTGACTCCGGTGGTTGGTGTGCCCTCCCATACACCCAAAGTCTGCAGGTTCGATCCCGGTTGGGGTGCTTACCTAGGCTGCGGGTTCAACCCCAGGCTGAGGCATGTCCGGGAGGGATCAATGTTTCTCTCTCCCTTCCTCTCTCTCTGAAACCAGTGAACATAACCTGGAATGAGGATTGGTTTTGAAAAGTTGTTTAAAATTTAAAAACAAGTAAAACTTTTAAAACTAGAAACATTGAGACAAGTAAGTGTTAATAGCCCAGATGTGTAACACATTTTCGGGTTGTGTGCAGGCTCCAGCACTTCCTGTGACCTCGCCGGTACCCTTGATTCCAGTTTGGTAAGTAGAGAGTTATTAGAAGGTTGCAATTCGAATGATTCTTCTGATACTTTTGAAAGACTAACACATTTGGGAGCTTCCTGAAATTAAAAGGACATTGAAGTCAGGCCTGAGGCCAAATTGCTTAAAGAGGCCGTTGCTCAGTTTCAAGATGCATATATATGTCATAGTGTGATTTAAAAAAAAAAAAAAAAGAATATAGCTTATTTAAAGTTTGAATGCTGGAGCCCTAGGTTTTAACTGTTACTGTTGGTTACTCTGAGGGTGTGGCCACCCTGGAGGCCCTCACATTAGCCTGAAAGACAGCATTAAAATTAAGAAAATTGAGGCTAATTTCACATTAAATAAAGCTGTCTGTGTACAGAGTAGTTATAATCTATTTGATATTACTCCAAGATTCATTTGCTAAGCACTTTAGAACTTATCTGTATTTTTAGCCACTCCCCCTGGGGATGCGGGGAGGGGGTGGGGGGGCCCAGCTGGGGCACTGGGGGGAGAGGTTCTGCACCCTCCCTGTGAGTCCTTTGATGTTTCCTCAAGGTGAGTCCTGCCCATCACACCACGACGTTCAGACCAACAGCCTTTCCTATTGATCCTCACATGTTAAATATTTTCAGGTATTCTCCCATGTGGTCCAGGCTGTAACAACATCAACAATAATAGTGTTATAAATCACAGTGATTTTTAATTTTTTCTATACTTTCCAATTTTGTTTTCACCACAAATATGGATTATGTGTGTACCAAATAAATGAGTAATAAAACAAAAGCAATACGCGGACTGTTGAAATCAACCCAGCACTTATATTCCCCCTGAATACACTTAATTTACTTCTCATCATCAAAATGTACTTCTGTGACAAGCTTTGTTCAGAACACACGTTTGAAAACGTACCTTAATTCTGAGAGGTCAAATCTTGGCTTGATTTTCTTCCAAAGGGGCATTGCCAGTGCAAGCTTCATGTCGAAAGTCCTACCTGCAGTGTCTGTAAGCCGTTATACTGGAATCTGGCCAAAGAAAACCCCGCTGGGTGTTCAGGTGAAGTTTCTTGTACATAATAATTGTCTGTGCTGTTGCTTCCTCATAAGTTTCTCCATTTCAGTGACTGAGCCCACAAAAGAGCGGTTTGTTTAATCAGTTCAGTTGGTCTGAAATTTTCTGTAAATGTTTTGATGTTTCTCTCCCCCTTTTGGCAGAACTTCTGTCATTTTCAAAGTCTCAGCAAGAGATTTGTCTCCTGTTTCCATAGGCACCGTGGTCTTCGAGAAGGCGGCCACTTGATAAATGGTTTTTACTGGCTTGTTTTTATAATCCACTCTTTCTAGTCCAACTTTATATACATTTTATGCTTAGACCAAAGTTGGGGCAGGAATCAAAAACATCAAGCCGACAGTGGCTAAGGGAGAGAGTGCATTTAACTAGCGTACATTTTCTTGTAAACGTATCAGCAGTGACCTTCACATTAGAATCGTTTAAGAATCCCACGGGGGTCGCTTTTGAGTGATTGTGGTCACAAACCAGCCATTACTCCTCGTAGGTGGATAGTGTTGCCCTGGCTGTTCTGCTTCAGCGGTGCAAACTGACTTCCGCGGAAGCGTGCTAGGACGTGACTGCGTGTGTAGTGTCGCTGGTGCGGCGTGTTCCCAGTGCTGGGGGACTGCCCTTCGTGTGACCGCAGCCCAGGGATGCTCTCTTATCTTCACAGAATGCCAGTGCCACGTGGCGGGAACAGTGAGCGGGATTGGAGAGTGTGGGCAGGTAACGTGAGCCGCTTCTTCAGAGGATACCAGCAGCAATGGGTTGTGGAGTTTCTGTGGGAGGGTATTAATATCAGTAATTGTACTGTGCGTGGTCATCTTTTCAGACGTTTTTAGATCCAGACTACCTTGCTTTATTTTGCACAATGAGCCAGTTTTGAATCTTGAAGCTTAGCGAATTCTATAATCTTAATCCAATTTTGTCATCTGGATCGTTGTTCTGCAGCGAGATGGTGACTGTCATTGCAAGTCCCATGTTGGTGGTGATTCCTGTGACACATGTGAAGATGGATATTTTGCTTTGGACACGAGCAATTACTTTGGGTGTCAAGGTAAGCACGCTGGTGGGTCTTGAGTGAAGCGAAATTGTTGAGGGTCAAAGTCTGCCAGGACGACCTCTATTGTGGAGCCATTATCTTCATGCAGACTTTTTGATGGGGCTGGATTCAGACATTTTGTCCAGGGAATTGGGCTGGACTTTCAGTTGACATGATTAGTGAGTGCAAACGAGGTTACTTCCACTTCTCTTCTGCCAGCACACTGTGGGTTTAATTATCAAGAAAAAATCATTGGGATGGTGTGGTCATTGTAAATAACATCAAGCCTTGGTCATTTTAAAGCTATATTTTGTATTATCAAATCAGCTTACACTAGATTTTTAGAGATTATATTGTTTTAAACAATAAAACTGTGGGAGCAGTTCTCCATAAAGCTGCTCATGTCTACCTCAAGCCTCCCATCAGCACACACTGTGTATAACCACGCTCTGTTACTAAATCATTTTTAGCTCCTAGGCTACTGTCCCTTACCTTAGACAACCGTGTTGGAGCTGGCTTATAGGTCACCTCCAACTTGCTGGTGGACTTTTGGGGAATCCTGCCGTCCCACTTTGGGAGGCTCAGACATATTTCAAACACCTGACAGACACAACACAGGCAGGGGAGAGAAGGCCCCGGGACTGGGCTTACGGATTTCCACCCCTCCTGGAGGCAGGGGAGGCATCCAGCGAGGAGATGCTTTGATGGGTGACCGTGCTGCTTCCTGACTTTCAGGGTGTCAGTGTGACATTGGTGGAGCAGTCTCCCCCATGTGCAGCAGGCCCTCCGGAGCGTGCCAGTGCCGAGAACACGTCGTGGGGACAGCATGCCAGCGGTGAGTCTGCGGGAAGTTTCTCCCCACACTGACATGGAAGGCTCTCCCAGAGTCCTGTCTCTGCTGACAGTGCTCGGGAGCAGAGACACGGTCCTGAGGACCAAGGGCAGAGGAACCTGTACTGTCATTTGAAATGGAAGAGCATGGAGGAGCCCAGCAGAGGGTGGGCCTCTGGACCAAGGACAGTCAGGTCCTGCTTCTCCCTTGGGACCCATGAGGGAAGTCCTGACTCTGGGGAGGCCAGGCCTGTTGCATGTGGCACCTCAGAAGTGGGAAAAGTCCTCATCTCACACAGAAGCCAGTTAAAACAAGCTGAAGGAGGAGGGGAGCGAAGTGGAGACTGAAGGACTCCAGTCTATAAGACTATAGCAAGTCCGGCAGCAATTTATATATGTATTTTTTAATATATATGTATTTGAAACCATGCCCATCTGTAATTTTCCCTCGGTGGGGGAAAAAACCTAATTTTTGATTTTCTGACTTATAATCATACACTGGAAATGCCATAAAATGCAACGACTTCAAAATCTCAAGCACTTTCAATATTTCTGCATTATCAACACATGATAAATCTTTTGGCAGTTAAGATAAATTGTGTGTGTTTAGTGTGACGCCTCTCTTTTCCGTCCTGATTTCCAGCATTTGAATTCTAAAAGTCAGAGCAGCCCAGCTGCGCTTTCTTCGGGCATTTCTTTTATTTTTTTTCCAACGACAGTTTACATCCACTATTATTTTGTATTGGTTTCAGTGTACAGCATAGTGGTTACACAATCATCTACTTTACAGTGTTCCCCCAACATAGTTACTGCAGGATTTTTGACCGCATTCTCTCCACTCTACTTTTCTAAGTGGCAGTCACTGCTGGATCACATAATAAAAGGTATGTGAAGGAGGATACATCTGCAGATTTCTTTTCCTGCAGACCAGCCAGGCTCACGATGGTCCAGGGGAACTTTGTAAATCGGTTCAGAAACATTTTCCACCCATGTTTTACCTTTTTCCAGCCTCATGTTTGTACAGTGGCCTGCTGCTGAACCAGCTTAAGCTTCTTCTCCTTCCAGCTATGTAGATGATTGGCTAAATTTCAGGTCAAAATAATGCAAGTGAATGGGAATGACTGCTCACCTTGAGGCAAACATACTGATGTTTTACATTACAGCCTATACATATATATATAAAATTTAGAACATGCTCTTTGATTCAGTGATAAATAATATCTGAAATAAAAGGGTAACAAACCAGCAACATAGATACCGTACCACCTTGCCTCTAGGTTGGTAAATCATGTGTCCTTTTGTCCTAAGTGCCTCTCCAAAGTTTATATTACCTGGGCATTTTTAGTTTTTCTTACAAGTTTAGGAAGCATTTACATTCATTTTTTTTCTAAATAGCTTTATGATAGTAAATGTAATATACAGGATGGGGCAAAAGTAGGTTTATAGTTGTTAGTATGCAGAACATAGTTTATTCTTGTGTTATTAGTTATTAGTTACTGTGTTATTTTCATGTGAACAAGTATAAGCTTGCTTGGGTCCCATCCTCTATGTTCATTGTAAAATTTTCGCAAGTACCTAAGAGTAAATGGTCAAGGAACACTCTCCATTCCACCACCCAGAGGTAACCTCTTTTAGTATCTTTGTCTATTTTTGTAGTTTCTATGAATAAAAATTAGTATTATTTTTTTACATAATTTGTATTAATTCATGCGATATGATGAACATTTTCCATTGTAACTACTCTTCAAAAACATTACTGGTTACAAAATAGTTCATAATTTCTTTAATAATTTCATAATTATTTTACATTTTTGTACAAAACAACATTAACGTTGATTCCAAATTTTCACTATTATAAATATTTCCAAGTCAGGCGTTGAGAGATGCCTGACTTGAGAATGTTTTGAAAGATGCTATCATCCGGTGTTGCGCTACCTCATTTTACTGCCTGGAGTGAGTGGGCGTGGCCTGCGCTGTATGGGAATGTTCGCATCAGCGAGAGCAATACTTTAGAGAAAAAGCTGCGGGCCTCCAACATTTCCCTTGTGTGATGCACTCTGTCAGATCGGTGGGAGTTCTTTTAGCGGTAGCTATTGGGGTCGAAGGATTCTCAGATTATCAACAGAGCCAACTCACTGCACCCATGTTTACTTTTTGTTTATGAAAGACCCGAAAACAACTACTATTTCCCGGATTTGCATCATATGAAGTATGAGACTGAAGAGGGCACTACACCTAATGGGAGAGAACTGCGATTCGGCTATGATCCCCGGGAGTTTCCCGAGTTCAGCTGGAGGGGCTATGCCCAGATGACCTCTCTACAGGTTGGTGGACCAGAGGAAAGAGCTGGAGGCAGGGCAGCCTGTGCCTGCACCCACCGCGCCCTCAGCGGGTCTCCCCAAAGGCTGAATGTCCCCACACTGATTCCAGGATTAGTTTTCTCTTGGGGAAAAAAGTCTACAAATGGGGTTTGGGGTAAGGGTGGATTCTAACTGATAAACATATATATCACTTTCACAGTTTCTTGTTACTTTAATTTGGTTACTAAATAAGAAAATGAAGAGATTTAAAAAATCATGCTTATCTTCTGTATACTTTTTACAAGAAATTTCCCAAACAAGATTAGGCCATATTTTAACACAAGAGACATTTTTTTCTTTAAGCCATTTGTGGAAAATAAAAATAAGTTGACTTAAATAAGTCCAATAATGCTTCTGTTGCTAATTTTTGGCCAGTGATTTTTATTTTTACTTTTTAAAAACTCTGAATTACTACATTTAAGTAAAAACCAAGAAAAATGAGGCGTTTCAGTAAGTATTATCTAATTTTTCCTTCCTACATTTCTCCTCTCCTTCATTCTTCTCTGCTTTGTGTATTATCTCTCTTGGCTTTGCATTGGAACAATTAAAGAATTTACACTTTGCTTTTAGAACTTAATATTTAACAAGAAAAATGTCCGTGTAGTCACTGAAGTTTTTTTTGTTCTCGGAATGTCTCTTTGAGGTTGGTCTCTTAAGCTAGTTCTCAGGGGAGAATTTCAGAATAAAAGAGGCAAACTAATGACCATAGCAACCCAATGTCCTTGCAGATCCAGAGCTGTAGTTGCTTTTCTCACTTGCCCTTAGAGAAACTGGGACCATCAGCCCCCACTGATTCCAACACTGCTCTTGTCTGGCCAAAACTCCCCATCCAGGGGATTCAAGCAGCCCTGAGGGTCTTAAGACCCCTCACTGTTTTCTCCCTCCCAGCAATTCAGTTTCTTCAGTTCCCTGCTTTTACATCATTATTCAGAAAAAAAAAAAAAAGCTGTGGATCCCACTGAGTCATCACAGGATGGGAAAGACTAAGAACAGAATATGTACAGTACCTTCCCACAGGTGTCTGGAGTTTGAAAGAAGAGTTGGTTAACACTAAAGAGTGACTTTCTAGAGATGAATTCTCTAAGTAATTTTAGTTAGAGGACCTTGGTGGTATTCCTCAGATCACCACTAACTTTACACTGTTCCTAATTCATTTTTGCATTTTTATTTTCATACTTGCAATTACTATTTAAATATAAAATTAGCCAAATTGAGGGGCCCAGCTACAGCCCTCAGTGTGGGTCGGCTGCCGCTCCGGCTCCCAGGACAAGGGATGCTACCATTCTGTCTTTTATGTCTCAGATATCTTTTTCAACAGCATCCCCTGCACTCTAACCAAAGGGGCCAGGGGAGAAGCCAAAAGAACCACTGGCTTGGATTTTTTTTTCTTTTAAATATATTTATTTAAATGCAGACTATTAAACCAATTGCTATATTGCATAACTTAGAAAGTTTCATGACCTTCCCTTGGACCACAGCTGTATTTGAACATGTCATCTGTGGTTCCAACTTAAAATAACCGCCCTGGCTGGTGTGGCTCAGTGGATTGAGCGAGAGCCTGCGAACCACACGATCTCCGTTCGATTCCCAGTCAGGGCACATGCCTGAGTTGCAGGCCAGTTCCCAGCAGGGGACTCACAAGAGGCAACCATACATTGAAAAAAAAAAATAACCTACTCTTTCCTTCAACATCATGGGCTTAGCAGCTCTAGTAGACCTCTGTGGAAGCATAAGCATCGGGACTAGGGGACAACAGGGCCGACCCCCCCTCCCCCCCACACACACACACACCAGTCTAAGAAGCCCCTGTTCTTCTCAGATCGGAATTAAGATAAATGTCATGTGACCTAGTAAGCATATTTTAGGTGCATTCAGATTTCTTCACTAATGTGTTTGGGGTCTATAACCTTTCCTTAGCCAATGATTTCTGTGACCACTTAGAATTTTTGTATGTGAAGTGGACCCTGGAGTGGTCTCTCTGTGGAGGTGGTGGTGCTGAATTATACACATTCCTTTCTTTCTTTCACCTTTTTCTTCCTCCCAGCGGCTGGCAGTTGCCTCTGTCACTGCGGCTTTCCATCTAACTAGTCCATCTATGCTCTGCTCTGTCTGCCTGATTCCAAAAAGGTCAAAAGAGGATCTCAGTCGCTGAGGGAGTACATTTTCACTGTAACTGTAATTGTAAGTGATTTCGATTTATTGCTAGGCCTGCTTGATTCCATCTTCCACAGAGTTGGTTACCTGGTGCTTGTTGAGTGGGTGTGAATGTGTGTGTATTTGTGTGCGTGTAGGTTATAAGCCCAGTGGTGAAACTTGGTGAATAATGGCACTGTTTGGCTAGCATTTCTCTTAACCAGTTGTCTCTTCTGTACTTTATGGCTTTTGGTATTTTTCAGAATGAAGTGAGGATCACAATGAACGTGGGGAAGTCAAGTCTCTCTTCGTTTCGTGTTATTTTGAGATATGTTAACCCCGGGACTGAAGCAGTAGCTGGCCGTCTAACTATTTATCCGTCCTGGGCTAAGACAGGTAGGTAGATTTTCGAGCCTCTTTTTCATTAAGAAATGATTCAGTAGTGAAATGTTTCCTCCAGTTTTCACCAGGTCACCTCCTGAGCGAACATTACGCCAGGTTCGTGGTCTGATCAGAGCAGTGATCTAGGTGCCCTGTCCTGCGCTACCTTTTCAGTTCCTAACCATTCTGCTCTTAGGTTTCCCATTAAGTCTCATTTTAAAATCAGTATAATAACCTTGGCTGGACTCCATGGGTTAGGTGTCATGACTGGGCAGAACTCATTTATAATGCATTCGTGGTGAAGTGGGTGTCACCTTTGTGGTGGTGTTTGCGAGACTTTGGCTTCCCGGTCTAGATTCTTCCATTGTTTCAGGCACACTGAAGTTAGTTCAAGGAGAAATGCATAAGGATAGGGATTTTAAGACGAAGCCCATGGAAGCTCCAGAGGGGAGCACATCGACCTCATTCAGGGTGGAGGATGCCGAGGGCCAAGGGGAAGCGCAGTCTGAGGGCAGATTTCATTGAGGTCTGAGAGGGGGCCTGGCAGTCAGCTCTGCGAGGGGTGAGGGCTTCCGCCCGTCCTGGGGAAAGATTCCAGGAAGCAGGAGGAATCCTGCACAGACACCAAATGGGCCAGTGGAAATCGAATTCAGAATAGAAATCTAAGTATCTGTGTTTAGCATCCACAGCAGATTCAGACTTGGGCGAAGAAATGATGCTTCCGAATTGTGTCAGCCAAGCTCTTAAGGCTGGAGGTTGGTTCCCTAGTAACCGATAGGGGGACCTAGCAGGCTTGCTTTATCAGTTACACAGGATTTGGCGACCATTTCCCCACATGAGTAAGGGCTTGTGAACTGAAGAGGGTTGAAGAGGAAACAGGGCTGAGAGGTGTGGTAGGTAACCTGCCTAAGCACAGGGCTGGACTTAGCAGATAAGTCTCAGTCTTCAGATCCAAGACTCTTTTTAACAGACCCCGCTGCTTCCGAATGGCCATTTCATCAGCAATTTGCCCTCTGTTAACTTGGACAGTTGGAATATATTTTGGTTCATTTTTTCCTGGAATACCATTCCTAAGCCCCCATGTCTGAGTCAGGAGCACCAGGTATGTATTCCTATGGTAACCTGTCCCTTCTCCCGGATACCACTGTCTACATTGTCCCGTAATCTCCTGTTTTCTGCTCAGTACCCCTTCACCTCCCTGGTCCCCTATGGAGATACAAAGGCAATGCTAGCTGTGTTCACTGCCTCATTTCTGGAACCTAGTCCAGGCCTGATACATAGTGGGCCTGTGTTTGTGGAACAGGAGAGTGAATACAAGGGCTTGGAATAAGCATTTCTCCTGAAGAAAAAGTCTCACTGGACTCAGATACAACTGTTTTGTTTGTTTCTGAACCCTCTACAGAAGGTTTGTTTGTTTTTTGTTTTTAATTTATTGAGTTTTAGAGAGAGAGAGAGGAAGGAAGAGAGAGAGACAGACAGACAGACAGACAGAGACAGAGACAGAGAGAAACACTGATTTGTTGTTTCACTTATCTATGCAATCATCGATTGATCCTTGTATGTGCCCTGACTGGGGATTGAACCCACAACCTTGGTGTATCTGGATGACGCTCTAACCAACTAAGCTACCTGGCCAGGGCTGGTCCTTTATTTGTTTAATACAGAAGAAAACATTTTGGATCCTTTCTTTTAAGTTTCAAAATGAATGCATGTTCTCCAATAGAAATTAAAAATTTTAAATTACTGTTGGCTGCATGTTCACCATGTCCTGTCATCACTGAAAAACTCTCCTCCTTGACAGGCAAAAATTATATGAGGTCCTTATTTTCATTTTCATTTGACTGCTTGTGATGTTCAGTGTTTATTATGTTTATCTATTTTATTTTTCCTTGTGAATTGTAATTATATTTCTTTTGACAATTAAGAAATGTGCCAAGGACTTTTCAAAGTAGTTTATTTGTAGTAATACACTTAATCATTTAATGAATTAAAAAGTGAGTTACAATCCCAGCATTTATAGCCATTGCTAACATCTTATCAACCTTTCTAGTCTATTTTGTGCATATGCATTCATACAATTAAAAATAAGATCTGTACATATGATCAACAAACTATCCTATACTTTTTCAGATGTGAACTTAATGTTCAAAACTGATTATCTAAAATCATAACACCGGCTAATAGAAAAATGCCCTAAACAGTTCTCTTTATTTCTGATAGGCGTTGCTCAAAGCAAAGAGATTATCTTCCTGCCAAGTAAGGATCCAACCTTTGTCACCATCCCTGGAAATGGTTTTGCAGATGCATTTTCACTTGAACCAGGGACATGGATTGCTTGTATTAAGGCAGAGGGAGTCCTCCTGGTAAGTGATAGTTCTAAGTGGAGATTCTCCCCTCTGCCCCGGATGGTCCCATCTACAGTGAACCACAGTGCCTATAAGATATCAAAATCTGTAGCTGGTTCCCTTTTAGACCCAGGAGCCTGTAGTGACATTTGCCCTCATATGACATCATAACATAGGAACCAATTTAGAATCATCCTCTGTAGTCTTCCGACCAGCCTCTCTCAGACAGAAAACATACAAAATTATAACTCAAAATGACTTGAAGTATCAAAAAAAACAAAAGCAAAAACTTTAATGAGCATATGTCCCAACCTTTCAAAAGTTTTTTGGGGGGATTTTTCACCATGAATCAGAAGGGCATCTAAAAAAACCAGTCTCCCTGGGAATTATGCAGAACAAATCAGAAGAAGCCAGAGAAGAAACGATCCTAAAATCAGTGAAGTCCTCGCTGGTGGAAAGAGAAGAAAGAAACTGGAGGAGCCAGTGCTTCTCCAGGACACCCTTCCTGCCTTCTGCCTCAAGTGCAAGCAGGAGGCTCACCAAGCAGACGGCCACGGCGGAGGAAGTCTCCATCAAGCGAAGACCGGGTCCTGGAACATCAATAGAATGGACAGAGAGCCATGGGGAGTGGAAGGGATGAAAACTGCTGAAATGCTGCTCTTTGATGTCTGCTTTTGCCAGAGTAGGGTCTTTTCAAAATACAGTCTTTGGCAATACTTGGTGTCATGCACTCAGAGGGGAAAACATAAAACTTTCCCTTTTGGTGCCACCCCTTGGATCGGCAATGTTCACAAAGCTTCCGGCAAGTCCCTTAACCCCCAGCCAGCCCCGGTTGCTTTTCCCATACCTTGGGAGCGCTGCTTCTCCTTGTGGGTGCTTTCCAAATCTGGGTTCCCACACAGATAACGTGAAGGTTTCTGCTGTCCCTTCTGTCCCTGTTTGTTCTGCATCTTCTTGGTAGAAAGCTTGGTTGCTTTAAAAAAGTTTAAGGATGTTTCACAGATGCTGGAAATGAGGAAGAGAAAACTTCCACTGAGGCCAATAATGGGTACACAACGTTGGACTAATAGAAAGGTGAAAATTACCATAAAAGTTAATGCCTGGACATGGAAGATTTTCATGACATTTAGTCAGTGCGACTGCACAGTAATTCATATATATCCTTCCATATTATGATCCTATTTTCAGAAATATTTTATCCACTACCTATTATCAACCTTCACTGTTTTGGGGGCCTAGGGAACTATGAAATAAAGAGATCTGCTCCCACCTAAGGAAACTTACCAATAGAACAATAACAATTATTAAAATAAAGCCCATTCAGGTAGTAAGACCATTGAACTCAACCACTGAGCCCCCATCTGCTACTTTCTCCTTCCCATACATTCTTCCTCTCCTCCATTCTAGACAAATTAAGGGCTCTGAAGAGAGAAAAAGCTTCATGTCCTATGTATGAGTCTCTCCACAGTTGTGAAGATTCCCTCTCCCCTGCCCTCTGCAAGTTGGCGCTGATGTCAGGATTGCTGCAAAGCTGTCAAACCATCCGCCACTCAGAAACCTAGCTGTTCTCTGTCCTGAAGAGCCTCTGGCTGAATTTATGTTGTAGGCTTTGCTTGGCACACTCGGCGGAACATGTTCTTCCTCTCACATTCTAAGACAGGCAGCAGGCCAGTTTTAGTCTATGATTCACCAGGATCACAAAACACCACCTTTCCCACCAAGCCCGGAGAGCGCCACTCTGGTGTTGGGAATACAAAGCCATAGTACGTGAAATGCCACTTGGTGTTCCGTAGTGATGAAGGCACCAGTATTTCAAAGGAATGTTTTACCAATGGACAGTGATCACCTTTGTTTATTTTTGAATTAAAAACAACCCAGAAGAGACAGTAAAATTTCTCCTGAGACTTGAAAATTAGCAGGTTCACTCTCAGGCACTCATCTCCCATGCTCAAAGTACCTGTGTGAGTGACTCTGGGTGTTCCGGTGAGTCAGGGGCCAAATAAGCAGCTGACGTGGAGAGTTTAACTGGTGAGCTTCACCTAGGTGTTAAATTAGCTAGTATGTTTGGCTATTTTATTTCTGCAGTAGGGCTACCATCAAAGTGAGTAGTTGTCCTTTTGACCTTTATTTCCTAGGACTACCTGGTGCTGCTTCCCAGGGACTACTATGAGGCCTCTGCCCTGCAGCTGCCCGTCAGAGAGCCATGCGCCCACGTGGGACCTCCCCACGAGAAGTGAGTATGGGCAGCAAGTGTATCATGAGGGTCCTCTGATTTAGGAGACTTTGGTGCAAAGGTGTGCAATAGGTCTTAGGGTCACAACTACAGCAGGATGTGTGGATAGTTATTTAATTGTGATTTTTTTTTCTGTGTAGCAGTCAACCATCTCTCACCAAGAATCACAAAGCACTTTGCACACAGTAGCTGGTGCTTAAGAGTGACTCCCACCCTCTAGTGTGTGGAAACGCTGACGCATGCCCAAGTAACACCCTTAAGGCCATGCTCCCAGTGAGGGGAGGAGCTTTGCTTCTTCCATTCCTCATATGGATGGAAACTTGCTCCTGATTGCTGTAGCGGGCACTCAGTAAGAGTGTGTTGGAAGAATGATGAATGAATGGACTGGGTAAGGGTCACTGGGGATGCACTTTGATGCTCTATGTTTTGTTCTCAGTTGTAACTGTTCTGTTTTGTTGTTGTTGAAGTTGCTTGCTCTACCAGCATTTGCCAGTGACCCGATTCCCCTGTGCCCTGGCTTGTGAGGCCAGACACTTCCTGCTTGATGGAGAGCCAAGACCCTTGGCAGTGAGGCAGCCCACCCCCGCACACCCAGTCATGGCGGACCTCAGCGGGAGAGAGGTGGGGCAGTCTTTTGTTTACTGTCGAAGCTATCACTACCTCCCCATCTGTGTCTGTTGAAAATCCTTGGCTTCAATTGCTTCTTAAATTCAGGGGAACCTGGAAGGATTTCTCAGACGTATTAATTAAAGGTGTACAGAGTTCTCTGATTTGGCTTGGGGCTGGGTGGTATACCACACTGAGCCATGGTCATTTGTCTTGGAGCACTTTCTAAACATGGCAGAAACATGGGAAACCACAGAATCCTTCCCTTTTGATTCCCTGGACTTTTAGGGGGGCATCCTGTCCCACCTGATTCAGGGCAAGATCTCTCTAAAGGGCGTCCCCAAACTACGGCTTACCCTAAAAGGACACGGTGCTCCCTGACTGCTCAACGCCTTAGGCCTGGCAATTGGTAACAGCTGAATCCTTGAGCTCAGAGCCTGGAACTGCTGCACCTCAAGGCACCTCCCTCATGGCTGAGAGGACAAGTCACTGCAGGTCTCGGCATCACTTTTATTTTGGGAGCCTCACAACAACTACACTAATTTAAGATTTGAGTTAGAAGTGCTGTTTATCAACAGTCACAGTAAGAACACCCAGTGCAACACTTCAGAATGAAGTCCCTGGGCAGGAACTTCATGGTATTTGCATTCCTTGCTTTCCACAGCATTCTCTGTTCTGTGCCTTTGAGGAAAACATTCATTTGGGGGGTCACTTCTGTGGAATGAAACTATATATGATATTAATTCTTCCTGAACCTTTAGATGTGTATCTTTTTGAAAACTACATTCCTAACATTTTCAAGGTAGAGGTTGTAGGATTTCAAGGATATTCTTAAGTTCTGTCTTCATTTTATTTTATTTTATTAGAACTTTTATTTTACAAATATAGTTAATGCTTGTAACAAGTAAAGCAGTATTAATATGCACAAAAAAAATGAAATGATCTTCCACTCTATTCTATACTAAATTAGTCCACTGTATCCTTCCCTACCCATGCTGTGTGTATATGCACATGTACATCTATATACATATATATATGTGTACATACATTCATGTGTGTTTGTGTGTTCCCCAGGCAGCAGAAGTTACAGTCGAGAAAGGCTAACCCCCAGGAAGTGATGCTAATGAGTCATGAGGAAGTGTCCTTGCCTCTGACTTAGCCCAGAGCCACAACACTGAGCTATTGTATTTGTATGATGCATAAAACTAAGCCCTGAGCTGTCCAGTTTTATTTAACAGTCCTTTTTACAGTTTGATCCAAATGCTTACAGACTGGTGCTAATGCAGTGGTCACTAGCCTTGTGTGGCTATCTACACGTGACCTACCAAAGGACAGAGCCTCCCCTTCTCTCAGTGTGATTGTCTGTCCACCTCACCTGCTATGAGTGGCCTCCTTCCCCTGCGGACAGCTCTGTCTCACACACTCACCGGGAAGGCTGCTCTGGTACCATTTCGTGTGACCTCCTAGTGCTGGCCTTCACCGTCACCTGTGTCTCCCTTCTTCATTCTCTCGGAGGAAGAGAACTGGATAGTTCATCTTTGCAAGTCAGACCGCACCTGTTGTACACCTCTGTTTCTTATGAAGAAATATAGAACTAGATTTTTTAATATTATAATCTGATCATTTCTGTCTTGAAGAGTGACTTTAATATTTATTAAATATCTATTTATATTTGTGGTGACTGCTGGCATACTTGGCCTTATTTTTATTATTTTACTTTGTTTACTAGCTTTTAATTTACTCTTTCTTGAAAAATCTTTTTTTTTGGATTTCTGTTTGATTGATACAGTTGACTCTGTCTCCCTGAGTGTTTGGTAGGTCAAGATTGTTTTCTGATCTTTTAGTGGTTGCTTGTAACATTTCTTCTTAAAGTACCATATTTTGCCATGTATAATGCACACCCGTGTTCTTTAGCACATTATACACAGGATTAGTATACCCATTATTATACATATTATGTATATATTATGTATATATATAATTATTATATTTATGTATAATGTGTATCTTTATTTTCCCCTAAAAATGGCAACAAATGCACGTTATACATGGCAGAATACAGTATAAATTCTTCCAATAAAGCCTAAAGTTAATCAGTAATTCTGTTTTCTTTTTGTACTTGGCGTGACCTCAGAATGCTTAGTTACCCACTGTAAACCCATGTCCAACTTTCTGTTGTTGTCTAGAAATTGTATTTCCCCTCTTCCCCCCAGACCTCAGACACAGCATGAATTTCATCTCAGTGCAAATACATCACATGTCCTCCCTTCCTTTCCTTCCTTCCCGTTCTCTCTCCTCCGTTTCTCTGTGGAGACATCTCGGCCGGCCTCCTTCATTGCTCTTCTGCACTCTGGATGCAGTCTCTGGATGTCGCGAGGCACAGCCTTTTCCTGAAGGTTCTCGCCGCCCCACGTCCCAGGCACTCTTTGCGTCTCATTGCGTTGGATACTCTTTGATCCTGAACCCTGGAGCTTTCTCTCTCTGAATTTGCTTCTCATTTGGGTAGAGATTCTTCAGTGGTTTCCTGAGAAAACACACATAAGAGGTACATTTTTTTTTTGAGACCTCACATACTGAAAGTACTACTTCTCTATTCTACTCTCAATCTTGATTTTTTACTTTGGTTAGACATAAAATTCTAGATTAAAAATAATTTCTCTCCAAAATTCAATGACATTTCCCCATTGACTTCTAGTTTCAAATGTTGCTGTTGAGATACTACATTCTGATTCCCAATTCCATGGATGCCACCTGCTTTTTTTTTTCAAGCTTTTGGGGTCATCTATTTCTTGTTTTCTGAAGTTTCACAAGGATGTACCTCCATATAGGCTATGGGTCAGTCAAGGTGCTGGGCTCTCAGCAGACACTTTCAGCCTGGAAACTTCTGTCCATCATTCTGGGAATTTTTCCTTTTATCTATCTATCTATCTATCTATCTATCTATCTATCTATCTATCTATTTTAACTATTGTTCAAGTACAGTTTTCTGTCTTTTATTCCCATCCCAGCCCACCCCTCCCCAGTGCTCCCCACCTCTCTCCCATTTCCACCCCTCTTAGTTTTTGTTCATGTGTCCTTTATACTATTCCTTATAAACCCTTCTTCCCCTTCTCCCCTGAAATTCCCTCCCCTTTCCTCTCTGGTCACTGTCAGCCTGTTCTGTATTTCAGTGTCTTTGGTTATATTTTGCTTGCTTATTTGTTTTATTGTTTAGGTTCCTGTTAAAGGTGAGATCATATGGTATTTGTCTTTCACCACCTGACTTATTTCACTCAGCATAATGCTTTCCAGTTCCATCCATGCTGTTGCAAAGGGTAGGAGCTCCTTCTTTCTTTCTTCTGCATAGAATTCCATTGTGTAAATGTACCGTAGTTTTTTGATCCAGTCATTTACTGATGAGCACATAGGTTGCTTCCAACACTTGGCTGTTATAAATTGTGAACATTGGGGTGCATAGGTTCTTTTGGATTGGTGTTCAGTGTTCTTAGGATATAATCCTAGCAGTGGAATTGATGGGTCAAAAGGCAGGTCCATTGTTAGTTTTCTGAGAAAATTCCATACTGTTTTCCATAGTGGTTGTACCAGTCTGCAATCCCACCAACAGTGAACTAGGGTCCCCTTTTCTCCACAACCTCTCCAACACCTGTTTTTTGTTGCTTTGTTTATGATGGCCACTCTGACTGGTGTAAAGTGGTATCTCATCGTGGTTTTAATTTGCATCTCTCTGATAGCTAGTGATATTGAGCATCTTTTCATGTGTCTCTGGATCCCCTGTATGTCCTCCTTGGAGAAATGTCTGTTCAAGTCTTTGCCCACTTTTTAATTTGGTTTCTAGTCTTCTTAGAGTGGAGTCATGTGAGTTCTTTGTATATTTTGGAGATTAAACCTTTGTCTGAGGTATCATTGGCAAATATGTTTTCCCATACAGTTGGTTCTCTTTTTATCTTAATACCATTTTCTTTAGCCATGCAGAAGCTTTTTATTTAGATGAGATCCCATTTGTTTATTCTTTCCTTCATGTCCCTTACTCTAGGAGACATATCAGTAAAAATATTGCTGCGTGAAATATCTGAGATTTTCCTGCCTATGTTCTCCTCTAGGACTTTAATGGTGTTAATGGCTTATATTTAAATCTTTTATCCACCTTGAATTTACTTTGGTGTATGGTGTAAGTTGGTGCTCAAGTTTCAATTTTTTTGCACATAGCCTTCCAGTTCTCCCAACACCATTTGTTGAAGAGACTATTTTTACTCCATTTTATGTTGCTGCTCCCTTTGTTGAATATTAATCGACCATAGAGATGGGTTTATTTCTGGGCTCTCTGTTCTATTCCATTGGTCCATGTGCCTGTTTTTATGCCAGTACCTGGGAAATTTTCTTGAGTTATTTCTCTGATAATTTATTTCTTTGTCTTTAATCCACCTTCCAGTTTCTTTATCTTGTTTTACACTTTGGGAGATTTCTTTAATATTTTCTTCTAGCCCCCTCGCCCCACAGAGATACTTCGGTTTCAGCCTTTTCTGATGTACTTAGTTAACATCATTTACTTTCTAGCTTCCAAAATTTTTTGTTTACTTTTCTGGTCTGTTCCTCTTTCCTATTCCCTTTCTCCTTATGGGTTTATGATTTTAAAAAATTGACTCTTACTTTTGTGGGGTTCTAAGAGGAAAGCTTAATAAATATGTATGTTTGATTCATCATGTTTAACCAGAAAGTTCTAAGATGGACTTTTCTTGAATACCTCCACTTATCTTCATTTGTCTTTCTTATTCAACACACCATCATCTTGTATAAGGATCTCAGCAGTAGCCTCCTGGTTAGCTCACCCACATTAGTCCTTGCCCATTGCACCCACCAATTCTCCACACTGTGGGCACCATCCTTATTTTGACAGAAATATTGAGTCACCACTGGCCCTCACACATACATTCCAATAACATCTTACTACTCTTAGGATAGAGACAAAAAAAATTTAATGGCCTATAAGGCTGCCACTCTTACCTCCCCATTTTATCAAACCTCCCCTTGTGCTCTGTTCCTCACCTCTGTGGCCTGCCTTGTCTCTCTCAGACTGATGTTATAAGCCGGCCTACAGCACTGCATGTCGTGGGGTAGCCTCCTGCTGCAGACTGTTCCCTCTGTCTGAATGCTCTTCTCTCCCTGTGTGGTCTTGTCCTCCAGTGCTCAGCTAAGTTGCTGCTTCTTTAGGAAGTGTCCCATCCCTCCTCATCTCTCTGACTAGCTCTTGCACACCTCTTAGCACCTCTTCCAAGCATTTCTCATCTGTGTAATATAACATCATATTTATCCAGTTGTATAATTATTTGATTAAAGTCTATCTGAGGGCAGACACCCAGTCTGTCTTGTTTCCCATTGTACGCCCACCACCTTGTGACAGGCTGGCATGGAACAAGTGTTTAACAAGCATATATTGACCAAATCATTGTGAGTCCTCACTGTGACGTCAGACATGCTAGTTATCTTTGCGTAAGCAATATATTTGATCCGTCCGCCTTTTATTTCTTTATCCTGAAACGCTGGTAACTAGGTAAGGGCAGTTCCATGCCATGAAATTGGAATAATTCCTCCAGGTTGACACTGGTTTTCTTTAAGTTCCCTTTTTTAAAAAATAAATAACTGATAATAACCAGCAAACAGTAAAGTTTCTTTACCATCTTTTATATCTTTTCTCTGAGTTTCTCAGAACCTACTTTCACCATCAAATATTTTCAAAACCCTTCCTACGAATCTTCCAAAAATCATACCCGTAGGACTCAGAGTGGAAAAAGTAATAGGAATTTATAATAGTGCTATGAGAGAACCGGCAGCCAATAGTAACTTCTGGGAGAAAACTCAATATGTCATTGGCCTGTGTGTGGGATGAAGACGGACAAGCCCTCATTTGGAGATGCCCAGGGGAGAAATGCTCGGAATAACCACTCCACACGGACGAATGGCAGCGTCGTACTTCACTCTGTAACATGGAAAAGTGGTGTGGGTAATTCACATTTTCCCCCCAAGGGAAGTCTTTCTGTTACTTAAGTGATAGAAAAATCACTGTGGAAAATGGCGGTTGTGTGGTTCAAAGCTGTGAAGAAAGGAGAATAAATGTGAACTTCCTGAAGGCAAGGGACTGGCGGATTTTAATTAAATGCGGCAACACTTGGCTGGGCCCGAGCTTATGAGCTGAAGTGGGTTAAAGTGCTAGTGTTGGCTCAGGCATTAAATATGCACATATGTTTGACCCACAAGTTCTATTTCTAGGAATCTTACAGCCATACTAGCATAATGAGATGTATATGTAGATGTAGATGTGCACATATAGATGGGTGAGCATATAACATTATCTATGTTTTAGGGAAAATTAGAGACAGCCTGAATGTCATGAATAGGGGATTAGTTATGCAAATTATTTTACATTTACATTATGAAATGATAGGCAGCCATCAGAAAAGTGAAGTGTGTCTGTGTGTACTACTATAGACCCATGAAATACTGCTGAGGAAATAGAGCAGGTCATGGCACAATTAATAATCACAGTTAATAATAATAATAATCACAGATAATAATCACAGTTATTATCATTGCTGTTTATATAGTGCTCACGACATGCCAAGTACTCTCTTCATGCATCCGTTCATTTAGTCCTCGCAGTGGTTTTAAGAGGTGGGTGCTATCGTCCTCATTCTCACTCAGGAGGACTCTGAGGCGCGCAGCCCTCGTCACTCAGCCCTCGTCACTCAGCCGGAGGCAGCACGATTCCACATTCCAAGCTCTTAGCCAATAGGGGGTGTCAGGGGCAGGCGTGCTTTTTCTGCAAAGGGCTAGACAGTAAATGCTTTGGCTTTGCGGGCCCTACAGTCTCTGTCACAACCATTCAGCTCTGCCATGATGGTGCAAACACATCCATAAGTGTCTGTTCTGATGACAGTTTCTCTTTTCCTTTTTTTCTGAAGTACATACATGTGCATTTCCAGACACAGGAAATAGTTTGGGAGTATGAAAGCCAACTATTGTTTATCACTATCCCAAGGAGTAGACTGTGTATATCCCTTTACATTATTTGCATCCGTATAATTAAAAGTTTCTATTTTAAATTAAAAAAACAGTTAACGAGCCTCAAGGCATACTTCCATTTCTCTTATCTCCCATTGGAAATTTCTTTTTACTTCAAGTTGTGGAGTATCTTTTACCTTGAGAAACAAGGCAAATATATGAGTAGAAAGAGTAGAAGCTCCTAAATGTCGGGTTGCCAGGTTTATAAAATAAAAATACTAGATGTCCCATTAAATTTGAATTATGTGTTGTTTGACTGAATTTCATGTTTAATGAAACATCCTGTACTTTATCTGGCATCCCTACCTGGAAGATCACCTGCCTTATAGTGATGACGTAGAAAACTATTTCCAGGTGTCTACTCAGCCCTGTTTTCACCATCACCTATGTAAATGCATCCAGTACATTTCTGGTCTGTCTGCTCGTGCTCTCTCACAGGTGGAACTGCACCTGCAGCTGCGGGTCCCGCAGGTCGGCCACTACGTGGTTGTGGTCGAGTATTTTACGGAAGCGGAGCAGCTGTCTGTGGTTGACGTGCACGTGGAGAGCCCTGGGTCTGTCCTGGTTGGCCAGGTGAACATCTACAGCTGCAAGTACAGGTAATCAGTCCTGCCCTGGGTTTTCCTCTGTAACCCAACAGTCAGGAGCTCAGCTTTGGAAACTTGGGGTTTTTATCTGGATTGGAAAGTTGTTTTCTTTTTGAGGCTGATCTTGAAAAGAAGCAGGTGCCTAGTAGAGTGATCCAACACCACTACCCAGTGTGGATAGGGGGAGGCTTCTTTGTAGGCGGTGTCTTGAAAATGTTGAGTTTTCTTGAACGTCTTGGCTCAGATTCATGTGCAGCAGCACCGCCTTTATGTTTCATTCTCTGACGCCCCTGAGTGGTGCTCAGTGTTCTCACTTCAAACGCTGTGAGAGTGCATGGGTGTGTGGTGCAGGGAAAAGTCTCACTCTCTGTCTGCCTGCCTTCCCAGCTTGCCCTTCAGAACTGGCGATAATGGCTGTTTGATGATTGTCAGGTAAAAAAATAATTTGACAAAGGATTTTAACATTTTATTCTGATGTTCAGCTTTTCCAAGAGCTCTGATGAAGATTTTTTATTGTTTTCTTGGCATAGTATTTCAAAATATAGGCTAATGTTTAGGGTATGCTTCAATTAAAGAATCAGTGCAAAGGATGTTTCCATGTGAAATTAATTGTATGTTCTACATACCATTTAGGCACTGGAAGTCAGAGGCAGCGGGCGGAGAATGGCAATGAGCCCACCCAGTTCATGGCCAAAGCCTTGAACATTTGGATGTCTCTGCTTTCATCTTGCTTATTGTCAAACCCAAGATGACCTGAATTAGTTGGATATTTTCCCTGTTTTGCAAATGAAAGAACTTATGGAAGTAGTTACTTTTAGTAGCTTAGAATGGAAACTTTTAGAGACTTGATGGAATGGATATTGAATTAACATCACACTCTCAGCAACCCCCCAAAAGGAACTAGGAAGGCTTTCTTCTTTTAAAAATCTTAAAAAAGAATCTAATCTACCCCTTTCTCTGGGGTAATGATTTAAAAAAACAAAGACTGTAATAATATTTGGATTTTTTAATTGGAGCACCAGATGGGCCAAAAAAGTCCCCTTGAGTCTTCTTTCATTATTTGAAAATACTAGTTTCATCTGTAGGTGACATCAGCAACCACTGGAATGTACACTCCCAGATGGGTGGGTCACCTCCCTGCGAGAATTCTGGTGACTGTTGGCCACAGGGCCTGAGGCAAGGCTTCTTCACACCCTGTCTGTCCGAGTCCACCCCCTAGATGGGCGCTCCTCCCAGGTCACGTGGCCTGACCCCTACTCCATGAGATTCAGAGTAGGGAAGGCTAAGGGGACGCAAGGAAGCGTTCCTGCAGACCCTGGTAGCTCTCTGAGTTATTTCAGAAGAGGCTGAGAATATCTAAGCCAAGCAGAGGAGTGGTTTGAAAACCGAAGGAAGAAAAAACACCCTTCCCGGATTCCATAAGGATTGTTTCCTCACCTTTGTCTGAACAACACGCAGGGGGAAGAACGGAAGGATACTCAGCAAGTCATTTTGGCTGTGGACAAGACCGCACCAAAGTTCTCCACTTCCAGTCTCCATGATATGAGTTCCAAGACAGTATTGTACTAGACCAGGAATCACTTTTATGGTATTTGACCGCTCCCAGGAAGGCCCCAGGGTATTACTCACTTGTCTAAAATAGTTCCTTTTTCTCGTCTTTGCCTGTCATGCAGACTAGTGATTATGAACAGGCTACATATGCTGGAGTCCAAAAATATGAAATTGGAAAATATTTGACCCATAACAACCTATTTCAAATGACAGGCCCTTTCAACATCGCAGCATCTCCCGCTGAGGTCTGAGGTCTGAACTTTTACCACCAGCATGTCCTAACTGAGCTCTAGGTTGTTAACACACACACACACACACACACACACAATATCCCAGCAGAAAAGTGGTGGCCCCAGTAGGAATACCATCTCTCAACATAGTCCTGTGATAAATCCAATCTGCCTTCCATAAGAGAGGTGATAATTAACGACTTACTCTATTCGGTTGTTACTGTTAGTCTAGTCCTAGTAAGAATTTAACCGAGGATAAGGATAATCTAAACCTGAGTGAATCACTTAGCACATTTAATTCCCAGGATTATGCTCAAATCCAAAAGGAATGCATTTTAGTAGACACCACTCATACCTCCATACACACGAGCAAAAAGGAAAAGAAAATGACTGTTTATTGAGTTTCTAATCTGTGCCACAAACCATGTTTATGCTGTTTCAATTTAATCCTCACCCCAAAAGTCATTGCATAAATTATTTCAAATACAAGGTGGGCAAAAGTAGCTTTATAGTTTTGAGTACATAAAGCACGGTTTATTCTTGTATTATTATTTAATTATTTTATTATCTTCCATACAAACAACTATAAACCTATTTTTGTCACACCCTGTATTTCCCAGAGATGGTAATTTTATTTTAGTATGTCACTCATTCCAAATTATATTTATAGACAGAAAAGTTGCTCTACAGTATGAAGTCAGAAATGTCACTCAAGAAGTACTTCCTTTATGGGTTTTACCATTACATTATATTCTTGGTTCAGCACTGAGACCTTTTAAATGTTCCTAAACTCTGCACATGACCTAATGGGATGGAGGGAAGATGTACCGCTCATAGAAACGAGGAAGGAAAGATGAGGAGGAACAGAGTAGCCTTCCAGAGGCAAACTCTGGGTATCTCACAGCGTTGTGTAAGGCAAGCCACACTCACTGATGTGGCATGAGATGGGTGGTTGCTAGGCCAGTGGGCAACTTTAATTACCCAGAGTGCCAAGGATGTTGGTAAATTTCCGAGAAAGCTGTGTCTTAAAAATCAGACATAACTGACCCCCAGTCTCTTTCTTCTAATGACTAAACAAAGTATTGAATACATATTCTATGAAGCCAGTAGAAAAGGTAAGCAAGGTGTTCTGCCTGAGAGGTGCAGCTGGGACCACTGTGAGAGGTCCTTTTCCCTTGCTGATCGTGAGCTGCATCCAGTCAAACTCATCATGCAGGAAAATTCTCTGTTGCCCACTGCAGTAAATCAGGAGAAACGGAAGAGTGATCAGCCACCCCACAGGAAGACACAAAGTGAGGGAGACCAGGGGAGCCAGGCTAAGAAAACTGTTTCCTCTTGCAGTGTCCTCTGCCGGAGCGCGGTGACCGACGGCAGGAGCCGCATCGCCATTCATGAGCTGTTAGCAGATGCAGACATTCGGCTCAAAGCACATCTGGCCCAGTTCCTGCTGGTATGCCCATTGGATTTGAGAAGCATTCAGTTGATATCAATGTTTTTAAAAAGCTTATAAAACCTTGACTAAGTTTTTATTATACTTATAAAATTAGCCCTGTGAAGAATTGCCAGTTCTATGATGTTTATTCTTCCTATCTACAAATCTGTCTTGCCTCTTCTTTGTTTGGGTCATTTTTATGACACCCAATAAAGTTTAATCTTCAAATCTGAGCACATCTCACAAAATCCTATTTCATTAATTTTTATTCCTTGTTACTATTATGAATGAAATAACTTTTGTCATTATATTACCTAGTTTATTATTATTGCTGGTATAGAGAAATATATTTCTCACTCTTTATGTTCTTTCTCGTTTTACTATTTATTGTAACTATTAACTTGCTGGCAAATTCCTTCAGAATTTTAAAGGTTATAGTCATCTGGTATTTTTCCCAGACTATTGGTACTCTATTTCAAAAAGAGCATTCCTCAGTTAATTTGATGTATACTATTAAGATTAAAAATGCCACGTTTGCTTCATGGCCACCCTTTTAGTAGCACAATTTAAACGTTGAGGGTTATGACAGAGGCAGTGAGCCCTGGGCTAGGGAGGGGTGGTCAGATTTACAATAAATATCCCAGGGAGCATAAGATGATGTAGGGATGAAGTAACTTCCTGTTACTGCTGACAACGGGCATGTATCACACCCTGGGAAATACCAGGCAGCCTGTTCTAATGTATTGTATATATTTATGCTTGACAGTATTAAAACCTTTGAGGTTTCTCTGAAAAGTACCTGGAATTCAATTTTTTAAAATCACTCTCTCAGGAATATGATCATTTAAGATTATATTTTTAAAATTATAAATATCTTTTTAAACACAACTATCCAATTGAATCTTAACTTTTTCATCTTTGGAAGTTACAACAGAGCTGAATCTTTATCTTCGAAACATAAGTTTGTCCTTTTTGAAACAGTCGAGTATCATTCAGAGTCAAGGCTGATAGAATTATAAGCTCCATGAGGGCAGGGTGCTATCTTTCTTGGTCTTGCAGGATCCCCCCAGTTTCAGTGCCTGACTTACAGCTGATGCTCGATATAAATGTTTGTTCTTGCTCTGAATAGATTTATGGCAAGCTGGTAATTCAGTCTTGATTTAAAATGCAATATATTAGAAAATTAAAAACTGAGTTACTTGTATGCCTCAAAAACTAGCTCTGGAGACAGTTCCTTCAAGGAAACCCAGCTGTACCTGAGATGTGAGTCATCTCCTATTCAGAAGGGTAATTTGCAGCTGGAGCAGTCCTCACTCTGAAGAGCAGGCTCCCCGGCTGCCCACCACCCCGCCCCGCCTCAGCCAAGGGGTCTGGAAAGCCAGCATCTTGCTCAGGGCAGGAAAGAAAAAAAGGTGCCAAAAGTCACTGACAAAAAATTGTTTTTGAACTTCCATATGATTTTGTTTACTTATATATAATTATTCCAAGAGCACTTTAGTCACTCGCCTTGAATAACAGTAAAAAGGGTTTGTTGCACATAATGGTGCCGCAGGGAATAGCATCGTCATCATGCAGTTTTTACTACTTTAAAATAACAAGTATAGTTTCTCTGGATGAAGTTTTTGCTTAATGGCTTTTTTTAAAGCATGTGTTTCACCATACCACTGGTTTTGCTGATAACTGCAATTTACCTTTTTGCATTGTATTTGCTTGACAGCATCAAATTTGTCTCATACCCAGTGAAGAATTCTCAACTGAATATTTGAAACCTCAAGTAAAATGCATTGCCAGTTATGGGCCACTTGTTAATCAAAGGTAATACGTTTTCTTCCTCAGTTCCTTATTTATGCTCTGAGTGATACGATAATGCTTGTAAATCTTCAACTATATACTTGACTTCAGAAGTGATCCTAGGTCAAGCTGCTAACAGCCGGTGATGAATTTAGAAAAACAAACAGGCACATCATTCACCCCAGAACTCTTTCCAGAATCCTCTCATACCAGGAAGCTGACACAGTAGCGCCTCGGGGAGACAGTTACTCCCAGCTCCTGTGGGCAGTTACTCTGTGTTCTATTTTGAGCTCACTTTGATCTGATCCTTCAGTCCTGTGTCTGAGCCTCTTCATTTAAAAAGGCATGAAAAATAATGACCCACCTCAAGCTGTGCTACGAGAATTAGCTAATCAACACTTACTGAGGTTTTGGTAGAGCTGTCGTGATGTAGATTCAGAAATAATTTATAAACACAGTCAAAATGTGTGCATATAGCTAGAACTGTGGACTGCCAAGGCGATGGAATCTGGACATGCCCAAAGAAATGGTGTGTATTTGCTTTTTGTTTTTTACATAGTTTTATGTCAACAGTGATGTTTAGAGGTGTGAATAATAATGTTTCATTGCATTGATCTCAATGAATAATTAATTTTGGTTCTGGAAAGAAAAGTTCCCGTAAGTTTCTAGACGGTCTACCTTCTCTCAAAATTAAGATTTTTTCTTTCTGTTTTAGCTCATGATATTGAGAAGTCACTGAAATGCACTGGCCAATGTAAAGATGGCTGCAGCTTTCTGGCTCCCCCAAGACTGGATCCTTCTGAACCTCACACTCCTATGATTAATGTCTATATCTTCACCAATGGGCAGTTCTCCCTTTTTTAGGTGACTTTTAAAATAAGGTTTCAAAATATTCTATTTTTCAGGGCTGCTTGCCTCTCTCTGTCCCCCCAAACTCCTCCAGCAGCATTCATTTTAGATGTCCCACGCAATGGTTCTCCCCATCCCCAGGATCCTTCACCTTCTGCTGATGTGGTTACTGGTGTCACCTTGGAAGCACCTCAGGTAGGACACTCCCCCAAATGTGTTATTTCTAAACTAGTGGTTCTCAAAGTGTGGCCCTGAACAAGCAGCCTCTGCATCACCTGGGAATTTGTTAGAAATGCAGATTCACAAGCCCTGCCTCAAAACTACTGAATCAGAAACTGAAGGAGGGGCCTGGGGACCTGTGGGGTTTTTTTGTTTGTTTGTTTGTTTGTTTTTCTATTCATTGATTTCTTGAGAATAAGGTCTCTGATAATTTTTTTATTTAACTCTTGTTCAAGTACAGTTTTCTTTCTTGTATTCCCAGCCCTGCCCCCCCCCAGTGCTCCCCACCTCCTTCCCATCTCTGCCCCCCACCTTAGTTATTGTCCATGTGTCCTTTATACTTGTTCATGTGAGTCCTTCCCCTTTTCCCCTGTGATTCTCTCCCCTCTCCCCTCTGGACCCTGTCAGCATGTTCTGTATTTCAGTGTCTTTGGTAGCATTTTGCTTGCTTGTTTGTTTTGTTGTTTAGATTCCTGTTAAAGGTGATATCATATGGTATTTGTCTTTCACTGCCTGGCTTATTTCGCTCAGCATAATGCTTTCCAGTTACATCCATGATGCTGCAAAGGGTAGGAGCTCCTTCTTCCTTTCTGCAGCATAGAATTCCATTGTGTAAATGTACCATAGCTTTTTGATCCAGTCATTTACCGATGGTCATCTAGGTTGCTTCCAACTCTTGGCTATTGTAAATTGTGCTGCTATGAACATCGGGGTGCATAGGTTCTTTTGGATTGGTGTTTCAGGGTTCTTAGGATATACTCCTAGCAGTGGAATTGCTGGGTCAAAAGGCAGGTCCATTTTTAGTTTTCTTAGAAAATTTCATACCGCTTTCCATAGTGGTTGTACCAGTCTGCAATCCCACCAACAGTGAACTAGAGTCCCCTTTTCCCCACAACCTCTCCAACACTTGTTGTTTGTTTCCTTGTTCATGGTAGCCATTCTGACTGGTGTTAAGTGGTATCTCATTGTGGTTTTGATTTGCATCTCTCTGATAGCTAGTGATATCGAGCATCTTTTCATATGTGGAAGTTCTAGCCACAGCAATCAGACAAGAAAAGGAAATAAAAGGCATCCAAATCGGAAAGGAGGAAATAAAACTGTCATTGTTTGCAGATGACATGATAGTGTACATGGAAAATCCTATAGACTCTACCAAAAAACTGCTCAAACTAATAAATGAATTTGGCAAAACAGCGGGTTACAAAGTCAATATCCAGAAATCAAAGGCATTTTTGTATACTAACAATGAAACAGCAGAGGCAGAAATCAAGAAAAAAATCCCATTCGATATAGCAAAAAGAAAAATAAAATATCTGGGAATAAAACTAACCAAGGAGGTTAAAGACCTGTATGCAGAAAACTACACAACACTGAAGAGAGAAATCAAGGAAGACACAAACAAATGGAAACATATACCGTGTTCATGGATTGGAAGAATTAACATCATCAAAATGTCCATACTACCCAAAGCAATTTACAGATTCAATGCAATACCTATTAAAGTGCCAATGGCATATTTCACAGACATAGAACAAACACTTCAAAAATTTATATGGAACCACAAAAGACCACAAAAAGCAACTGCCATTTTGAGAAAGAAGAACAAAGTAGGAGGGATTACAATACCTGATATCACACTGTATTACAAGGCCACTGTAATCAAAACAGCCTGGTACTGGCATAAAAACAGGCACATAGACCAATGGAATAGAACAGAGAGCCCAGAAATAAACCCAAATCTCTACAGTCAATTAACATTCGACAAAGGGGGCAGTAACATAAAATGGAGTAAAGATAGCCTCTTCAACAAATGGTGTTGGGAGAACTGGACAGCCACATGCAAAAAAATGAAACTCGAGCACCAACTTACACCATACACCAAAATTAATTCAAGGTGGATAAAAGACTTAAATATAAGCTGGGAAACCATTAAAGCCCTAGAGGAGAGCATTGGCAGGAAAATCTCAGATATTCCACGCAGCAATATTTTTACTGATATGTCCCCTAGAACAAGGGACATAATGGAAAGAATAAACAAATGGGATCTCATCAAACTTAAAAGCTTCTGCATGGCTAAGGAAAACAGTATCAAGATAAAAAGAGAAGCAACAGTTTGGGAAAACATATTTGCCAATGACACCTCAGACAAAGGTTTAATCTCCAAAATATACAAAGAACTCACACGACTCTACTCAAAGAAGATGAGCAACCCAATTAAAAAATGGGCAAAGGACTTGAACAGACACTTCGCCAAGGAGGACATACAGAGGATCCAGGGACCTGTGTTTTAACAGTGCTCCCAGTAAATTCAGACGGAGGATTCCAGAGGTGCAGGCAGCTGGTTACTCCTGTCCACGACCACACCCTCCTGATTCTTTCTTTCCCTCCTGCATCTCTGTCTAAAGCACTGGCAATTTCCCATGGCCCGTCTTGTGATACCTCATATTTTCATGGGCTGTTGCTATTTAACATTGTTGAGTTTATTATCTTCCCAAGTTGGAGGGTAAGCACTTTAGAATAGCTTCTGTGGCTAACAACTTTCTTGATATCACCAGCTGCACAAGCACAATGCCTTGCAGGAAGAATATTCCCAATCAATACTAATCGATTAATCATCTAGAGCACAAAGATCTAGAGCATTTTTTCACTGTAAACAAAGTCACAAGAAGATGTTTGTTTTGATGATATTATATCCTTATAGCACTAGAGATGGTTTGTGTCCATTTTCATTGAATCAATTAGGAAATTAACAGATCTGAGAGAGAAAATTTAGTAAGGTCTTGTATGGGAAAAAGAAGCTGAAAATAGCAGAGGAAAATGAATTGAAATCAGTATGATACAGTTCTAGTCTTGGTTTTGTTACCTAGTTAATATACAGCCTTCAGTAAGTTACTTGCCCTCCGTGAGTCACAGTTCTCCTCTGAAAGATGAGGATAAACTTCTGTTGTTATTTTTGTAGGGTTTTTTGGTTTTGTTTTGTTTTGTTTTTTTTGCTGATCTGAAAAGACTTGTTGCTCACATAGACCTTCTAGGGAGAGCAGGGCTCGCACTCAATCCTGAACAATTGGGTGGTTGTGACTCCAGTTTTCAGTGTGATTGGGTGGGTGTGAGGGGAGGGGAGAGAGTTCAGGGGGAGGGATCCCTCTTCCATGGGCTAGAATTTGTGTGGTTTGAACTTCCTGCCTGTGCCAAGGGATGGGCACCTGGGCTTTCTGATTGGCTCATCCAGGTGTAGGGCAAAGGGCAAGAAGGTGATGGTGGTCTTGCAAACCGTCAGTGGGCAAACATGCAAAGTGGAGTCTGACTCTTTATTACATGGTTACAAGTAGTACTTGAATACTGTGAACGTTCATGAACAGTCTTTTGACAAACATATGCATTTTCTTGGGAAGGTATTTAGGACCTCAGTTAGTCATATGTTCAACTTTGGCAAAACTGCCAGTGTTCCAAAGTGACTGTACCAAATTCCACTCTCTCCAACTGTTATGGTTGAACCACAGTTGGTTTATCTGTTCTGCGACTGAGGAACATTTGGGCTGTTTTCTGTGTTTGTAAATATACAGCTGTTTCTTGTGTTTGTACAAATACAGCTGTTGTAAACATTCCAGTGAAGTTTTTACTTCACTTGTAATGCCTCAGTTTTTTGGTTTTTAACCTCAAAATATCTTGTGAATTTAATTATTCATAGTTCTGCAGCTTGAGGATTTTTTCCCTCCCTTTTCTCCTAGAACCAAGTGACTCTGAGAGGACTTGTGCCACGTCGGGGCCGGTATGTCATCGTCATCCATTTTTATCAGCCAGTGCACCCGACGTTTCCTGCACAGGTGTCCGTGGACAGAGGGCAGCTGCGGCCAGGTGAGCTGCAGGGAGGTGGCACCATGGTGACCTGTGTGAGTAGTCCTTGCAGTGGTGTGACAGGACCTCCTCTTTCTGCCCAGGTGTCTTCCGTGCCTCCTTTTGCCCCCATGTGCTTGGCTGCCAGGACCAAGTGATTGCTGGAGACCAGGTTGAGTTTGACATCTCAGAGCCTGAAGTGGTTGTGACTGTGAAGGTTCCAGAAGGAAAGTCCTTAGTATTGGTGAGTTCTGCTTGTCCCTCAGGTTGCTCTTCACATGACTGCCTTGATCAGCCGTTCTGTGTGTCTGTTTGGCTCAAGACAATAATTCCTCCAGGCAATTGAAGTCATATTTACAAAAAAAAATGTTTAAATTTGACAATTACCATTTACCCAAAAAAGTATGTGACAATTAAAATCAACGGAAACTGGAATAACAGAGAAATAAATAGAAAGAAATACTTCCCAATAATAAGCTCTGGTGAGTGAGAGTCTTATGTTCTACCAGTCCCCCTTCACTCCCCTCTGAAGCATTTTATGCCTTTGTTCTTAAAACTTTCTTTTTGTGCCTTCCATAGCTACGTTCTCTTGTCCCCCCCCCCCCACTTTCTCGAGTGCTTCCTCTGTGATTTCTCTCCCCTACTGCCCCCATAGGTTGCCGTCCCTTGGGTGAAACCTTGAGCTCCTGTTCTATCATTTCTCTTTGAGTAACATTCTCTGTTGCTGCTAATTCTATTCTGTCCTCTGTGAGAGTGACACCCACGTCTGTGCACTCATCTCTGATTTTGCCTGGGCTCCAGACCCCACACGGGACCATCTACTGCATATCTCTACCATCAGCGATCTCACAAGTGTCTCAAGCTTAGCCTGTTACCTGCACAGGCCCAGGTGCCCTTTGTTTGTTACCTTGGTTGATGGACTCACAATCATCTAATGCCCATAAAGCCTTCCACAGAGCCAGGCAGCATCGCCCAGGGCCTGCTTGGTGGCCCTCATGTCATTGCTCTTGGCTCCATCTCTTGTTGAGAATGACATCTTCCTAAGGATGGGGGTGGGGTGACTTTATTTATTTTGTCTCCCTTGTTGCCTAGAGCACCACCTGGAACATGGTTGTTGGCAAATGCCTATTGAATGAATAACATGAAACCAATAGTCTCTCTGTAAGCCGTACATAAATGAATAGTTGACGAAGACATTTGAAATTTCCTATATTTGTTATTAACACAGTCTCATTTATATAGGCTCAGAGAACCAGGCAGGACTTTTAAAACCGGGGCTACAATAATAATTCACGATACAGTGTCTGATATGATATATACTTCAAGGGCAAACCATGGTATGAGTTTCACCATTGGTCCTGCCGTTTTGGTTTGCTCACCTTCAAAAATACAAAACAGCAACCCCCGTAGATCCAGGGGCATCCCGGGCATGGATCCCCCGGGTCCTGGGCATCTGGATGGGCCCCTGCCTCACCGTCAGCTCTCCCATCCCTGCCCAGCATCCCGGGCTGCTGCTCGCTGAGCAGGTGGTCCAGGGCTCTGCCTTGAACACATGATCATTTCCTACATAGGATCACAGACTGAGCCTTTAATGCTAGCGTGGGAGTGTTCTTGTGATTCTTTTTTTCACGAAGCCTGTTTCATTTGGTCGTGGGTTTAGCAATAGAGAACACAGATCTCAGTACAGAAAGTATAAAGAATAATGGCAGTGCGCCCTGTGGTTGGAAATCCAAAGACATGGTCACTGTTCCCTTTAGGTCCGTGTTCTACTGCTGCCCGCAGAGAATTACGACTACCAGATACTTCACAGGAACTCAGTGGACAAGTCATTTGAGTTTACCACCAACTGTGGAGGAAGTAGTTTTTATATTGAGTAAGTATTACTTTGTGGAAAGGCCCTGGAATACATGGGGTTCTCCCGCATTCCTGCCTAGAGCAAGGCTGAGGGTGCTGCTGGCGCTTGGGTCTGTCTTCTTCCTCTCTGTGCCTGAGGGAATGGCAGGGAGTCCGGGCCTGGGGAAGAGGGTGCTCTTCTCTGCCCATGTTGTCCAACAACAGGCCTCGTCATGCACATCTGGGCAACATCCCGCCCTCAACTGTGGTCCCGACAGAGGTTCACCCTCCAAACCGGGATGTGCAGACTGCTCAGGGGTTTCTCTTCCTCTTTGCTGCTTCCTGCTGTCCAACTCAGATTCCTGAAAGATGCCACACAGGGCACCTCCACTGGGAGCCAAACCAGCCCTGATTTCTACTCTGCTTTGTCATCTGGCTAAGCAAGGAGTGTCACAGAAAGGCAGGCCTCCCTGTCCTCTCTCCTGAGTCCTTGAATGCTAAGAGCCAAGTACAACCCTGACTATCAGGTCCTGTTCTCTTCTGCAAACCCACGGGCCCACTGTGGGTTAGCAGAAGAACCTGGGTGCTCTGGGCAGCCTGGTAGGCAGAAGCCACCTGTATAGAAAATATTAGGAGCAAAGGCCCTGAAGTCGAATAGCTATGGATTTGAATGCTGCTCAGCCACTCTATAACTCTGTGGCCTTGGGAATATTGCTTAACCTCTGGTAGCCTCAGTTGCCTTGTCTGTGAAATGGGTCTTAGGCCTAACTGGTGGTTGCGAGGTAAAGTGAGAGGTAGGAAAAGCTTCTAGCATGCAACATTCAATAAATGTTGGCAATTCACCGGCTCTTCCTCATTATTGTTATTGGTGTATCATCACACATTTAGGTGTAATTTTTTTGTAACTGCTTTATTGAGATACAGTTCTCATATCATACAACTCATTCTACAGGTAAATTTTCACCCTTTTATCCCAGCCACTAAAGTTCCCACCACCAGTCTTGTGAGGTGTTCTGGAGTGGACAGTTGGAGGGGAAGGGGGCTGTGAGTGCAGGGATGGGGTGTTCTCTCAGTTTCCCCGGACCGAGAGTCGCAGTCCCTCCCTAAAGACCCTGCTTGGTGGAGGAGGTGAGGAGGGGAAGGTGGGGGCTGTTCCTGGGCCCACCTCCTGGGATAGAACCGTAGGTCGTTTTTGCCTCCACAGCCCCCGGACAGCCTCCAGATTCTGTAAGGACTCCGCCAGGTCCCTGGTGGCCCTTTACCACAAGGGCGCCCTGCCCTGTGAGTGCCACCCCGCAGGGGCCCTTGGCCATCCCTGCAGCCCAGAGGGCGGGCAGTGCCCATGCCGACCCGGTGTCGTAGGGCAGCAGTGTACCCGCTGTCAAACCGGCTACTACGGATTCCCGCACTGCAAGCGTAAGTGCACGGCCGTCCGAGGTGGCCTCTGGTCCCTCTGGAGGATGCTCACCTGGGGCAGGGTTTCTTCAGTTTCACTGGGCCGGAGACCCACCTGGGGATCCTGTAGAGGTGCAATCTCTGGTTCAGGAGGCCTGGACTGTGGCCTGAGGCTCTGCGTGTCTAATCACTACTCATCATGCCGAAGCCACTGGTCTGTGGACCACACTCTAAGCAGCAAAATGAATATTTTTCCTCAGGGGATGTGAGCCACGCACTCGGCAAAGCAGGTGCGTGTAAGTAGCCTTAAGCATCAAAACAGTGGACAGTTCAATCTCCTTCCTAGAGGAAGCCTTTTCAGATGTTGCAACCCCACCAACGTTGAGATGGGAGGAAAGGCGGGGTCAGAGCGCACACTCCTCATTGAACAAGAATCCTGTGGACATTTATCTGAGGACCGTCCTGCTGCCTGAGACGTAGGGTCAGCGCAGGCTGTGTGGCAGCCATGAGGAGGGCAGGTGTGGTGTACACAGAGTCCCCACCGGAGGCCAGCCCTTCCCTCAGGGGGCCCTGCTGCTGAGTCGAGCCCTGACCGTGGGCTCAGTGCACTGGGGTGATGTGGAGACAGGTCAGGGGGCCCGTGAGGAGCGAACCCTCTGGTGGATGGGAGGCCTCACGTTAGAGTGGCAGGTACAGGCAGCTTGGGGGTTCCTTTGAGTAGCAGCCGTGGAGCCAGTCTGGCCTTCACACACTGCATCATACCCGGGACACACCAGCGGCATGTGATGGGGTTGCTCTTGGCCCTAAAAAAGGCCTATGATCAGCCGTGCCCTAAGGAGGGAAAAGTAAAAACATTTCTCCCAGACCGTTTGGAAGCTTCTGGAAGCCCTGGCAGTTGGTACAGTCTTGCTAGAGGTCATCAAACAGCATCTTACTCTTACACTACATCTCTTTCTCCCCTGGGCAGCGTGCAACTGTGGCCGGCGCCTTTGTGAGGAGATGACGGGCAAGTGCCTCTGCCCTCCCCGCACAGTCAGGCCCCAGTGTGAGGTGTGTGATGCACACTCCTTTAGCTTCCACCCCCTGGCTGGATGCGAAGGCTGCAACTGCTCCAGGAAGGGCACTGCTGCTGGGCCTGGCTCCCTGGAGTGCGACCGGGACCATGGGCAGTGCAGGTGAGCTCAGGTGGATAGACCTGTTGGTCCCATTATGGGAAGGGACATGTCATCTGCCCACACACCAGTCATTACTCCCCACTTCTCATGGATTTGAGGACCGTCTGTGTTCATCCCACTCAGAATGGCTTACATGTGTGGAGTAACTTGTCCCCTCAGGTAACCCAGTGGAGCTTGGGTGGGCAGATGGCCAGTTGCCTGAGGCCACAAACTGCCTTGCCCATTCACTCCAATATCATTCTCATCATATGTGTCAAAATGTCTGCATAAAGTTATCAGTTTCTTCTACTGATATATGTCACCTTGTGGTGGGCGGCTATCCATTCATACTCAGAGATGGGCTCCAAACCTTCATTCTAGGGTTAGCTGCAAGCCTTCTTGAAGGACAGTGCGTGACAAAGTCCGACATCCTCCGGCCTGCCTCTCTCACTCAGACAGGCCAGCTGGAAGGGGTGGTGAACTGTATTACTTCTCCTGCCTGCTGCCTTACTGGCTCAGTTTCTCTGCTATGTAACCCACTACGTAATTCTTTCCAGCTTCTTCTAGGAGACCTGACCCTATTCTGCACCCTCTATCAGTACTCTCCAGTGCCGCTGAGATCTGGCTGATCACCTGGAATTGTGTGACGTTGGCTTCTAGTTTTCAGTGCAGAGCCTGACCTATACCTGTCTGAGTCAGTGTGGGGGTTCGGTAGGTGTTGTTTGGGAGTGGGGGGGAGACAGGGTGGGCAGGTACACATTGGGAAACCTGCCTGAGGATGGGGCTGCCCTCAGGAACACCGGTAAGTCCAATGCACAATTGCTGAGAGACAAATGGTAAACATTGGCTCAGACAGGTGTAGGCCAGGCTCTGCACTGAGAACTAGAAGCCGGTGTCACATGATTCTAGGTGATCAGCCTGATAGCAGGACTGGAGACTAGCGATAGGGATGAAGAATAGGATCCAATGTCCTAGAGGAAGAGGCTGGAAATAATTACATAGTGGGTTATGTAGCCAGAGCTTCTAAAATCTGGGCCAGTATGACAGTAGGCAGGAGAAAGTATGTGGTTCACCACCCACCCTACTTACTCCCCTCCCGCCACACACACCGAGTCACGTGGATGTTTCGGGGTCAGTGTCCCTGTGATCGAGGTGTGAGAGTCAGGAGGGGCTTCAGGTGCTGGTGCCTGAAGGCAGTTGTAGTGTTTTCTGTGGCTCCTATAAAAAAATTACCACCAACTGGGTGGCTCAAAGCAACAGAAATTTATTCTCTCACAGTTCTAAATGCTAAAAGTCCAAAATCAAGGTCTCGACTGTGTCATGCTTTTTCTAAAGGGTCTAGGAGAGAGCCTGTCCCATGCCTTGCTCTCACCTTCCGGTGTTGTCAGCAATCCTGGGATTTCCTTGCCTTGTAGGTGCATCACTCCAATCTCTGCCTCTGTCGCCACATGACATTGTTCTCTCTTCTTTTCTTATAAAGCCGCCAGTCATACTGGAGTAGGGTCCACCTTATTCCAGTATAACCTCCTCTTAACTTGACTACATTTGAAAAGACCCTATTTCCAATTCCACTAAAGCCACATTCTCAGGTAGTAGGAATTGAAATGTGCACATATCTTTTGGGGGACAAAATTCAACTCTCTATAGCAGCAAAGTTCACGTATCCTTCAAAAGGTCCCTTAACCACACCTTAATTGTTGCCCAGTGCCTAATTTACTACCAGGCAGGAAACTGAGAGAAAACTTGAGTCATGAAACATTCCGAGTCTTTAAATCCACAAGTGTGAGTGCTTCCTGAGTCAACTCACTTGCTTATTCTTCTCAAACTATGAGCATAAACTGAATGTGACTTGCACAAAGAATTTTGAGGTGATATCAAGAGTTTTCATCACAATTATTAACACATATTAGGGTTTGTTCCTTTCAGTGCTTAAGCTGTTCTCTGCAAGGAAGATAGGCACTTAGTTCATTACTGAAGGCTCTGCACTGTGTCCCCGAACGCACCTATGGGCCAGGGAAGATGTCTAACTTATTTCCAGTAAGTTACTGATGACTGAGGAGAATGGTTCCTGGTGTGGAAGCACAGGCTTCCCAGGACCCGTGGGAATGCTGCAGAACAAAAGGTGCCCTGTGCCCAGGGGTTGCTTGCATCTTGTGACTGGAGAAGATGGCTACATGGGAAGCTCCAGGGACCAATATGTGCTGATTTGGGCTGACTAACTCAATAGAAAGCAGAGAGTTGTGTGTGATCCTCTGACTTCATTATTGATCTAGATTTTCTTCTCCAGAGGAAATTGCCTCCACCCCTCTGTTTCAACCTTTGGTCCAAAAAGTAGCTGAAAAAGTGGCAGAACCTTATAACTTGGGTCCGTCATGTGGCCTTGCCGCCCCATGTCACCTGGGCTAGTTGGTGTTTCTCTCTGCATCTTCCCTACTCTTCAGTTCACAAAGCAGTCTTTGTTCCCATTACATCTTTTTTTCTTACACTCTCACATTAAGGGGTATCATTTTTTCTCTCTTGGCCAACACCGTTACTGTGCTCTTCGTCTTTTCTACATCTACAAAGGCCTTCTCCCCTCAAATAGCAAATATTTCACAATTATTTCCCATCACTCCCTTACTGTTGGCCTCTCTCTTTTTATGTTCTCATTCCTTCCATGTCCCTTTCTTGAAAAACAAAACCCTTTTATTGGCAAGAAAGTGATCGTTAGCCATAAAAATTTGACACCAGAGCTCAAGAGTATTTGTGAATAAAATGTGTGGCTCTCTATGGAAACATCCACAAGGAAAAGAAGAATCAAGTGTTCCTCTCCATGAAGCTAAGAGAGCAGCATGGACATGACCTGCCATCTTGGGTTTGAAAAGGGGCTCGGGGGAGAGAGGGTTAGACAACAGCCGGAAGACAGTCAGCTAAGCCTGTCTGTTGCTATTGAAATGCTTCTGCAGTTTCTCTGTCCAACACACACACACACACACACACACACACATGCCCCTCTAAGCTCCCTAGGACATCCACCAGACTGGAGAAAACTGAGAGTTAAAAATGCCTTCAGGAAAGGAAATTCAGGAAAGGAAGCAGATTGAATCAGGAATAATGGTTTTTACATTAATATATTTGAAGAACAAATCAAAGGGAATAAGTCAGTGTCTTTATGTTTAATAGATTTGTACAAATCCTTCAAAAGAAAGGAAAGTCTGACAAATAAGCAGGGTAAGCGGGGGAGGGGAAGGGGGATGTTAAAATCCTTTACCTATTCAAGGGTGTTACAGCAGAAATCCTGGTGTAAGAAAGGCTGAAAGGACAAGATTCCATTTGAACAGCATACTAAGCAATGCGTAACCTTGCAAAAAAAAAAGAAGAAGAAGAAGGAAGAAGACAGAAGAGCAGGAGAGGAAGATAAACAGGAGTGTGTGGAAGGGTTATTAGGAAATGGAAGTCCTGGCTGAGTGGGGAGCCCAGGATTCTGCAGCGGCCCCAGTCACAGCTGCGTTAAGATACTTAGAGCCCTAAATACTAACAACATTATAGTGCAACCATAGATAATGAAGAATAAACTCTTACTTAGCCTCAAAATAAATGCAAGGAGTTACAACCAAGTTTTGTTTGTCCATAATGACTCCTTGAGTTTTTCTTTTGAAAGCTGAACACCCAAGTGAAGAGTTTGGGGCTGGGAGGGAGGGTTAGAGACCAAGGTTGAAGTGAGGGATGACCCCTAGGGGAAGTGCAGACCCACAGGAGGAAAAGCCAGGTGTGTGTCCTAGAGGGAGTACCTGTGTTTAATCCTAGGAGACGAAGGAACCAAGAAGGAGACGGCGAAGCAGGTTTTCAGCAGGAAGAGATGCCATGGAATTCACTGTCTGGGAAATAGTGGGAGAATTTTAAAAGAAGTAGCTGGTGCAGGAGAATCCAGTGCTGGGAACAGACCCTCATACACAGCTTCTCGGTGCTGCCGCCACAGGAAAAGACAACCAAGAATGCATGACAAATTGTAAAAATCAGTTAAGGATTCATCTATGATGGAGAGATTTATCATAGTATTTTAGCTAAAAATTCTAAGAAGCATTTAACAAAACTTCACTAACCAATGACAATTAGTAGTCTGAGAACTTCCTAGCTCAGGACTGAGACCTATTGTGTAGTTTTGCCCAAACCTGAGAGAGCGTCACAGGAATGGAACCTCATCGATCTGAATCACACTTAAACCAAGATGTGGTTGCTTAATCCCCGAATGGGACGACATATCCATTTGTGATCAAAGTGAACTTGTTTTGAAAAGCACCCTTGGCAGATAACGCAAGAAAACTTCCAGTTTGTTGAACGACTGTGACCGCACAAACGGCTTGTGGTAATTCCAGACTTCATGCTGAAAACGCTTTCAATTGCCTAGAAGCACTATTTCTTTAGACAATATTAGAGGAAAGGATGCTTTTCTCACCCAGAAAAATTCCTAAGGAGAATGAAGAGTGTGTCTAGAAGAGAAGAATCTAAAATTTATGTAAAATAAATAATCAAAGATACCTAGAGTTCACAAAAACAATGGAACACTTGCTGTTTAGTTATACAACAGACTGTCTTGCAGTTGTACAAATTATCAGAAATCGCAAAGCTTAATAATTAGAATTTTCAAATTGTATTTGATGACAGGTGTTAAACATACTAAAAGAAAATCAATCTGTTATAAATGTTAACTGCTTTAACATGAATTACAGAAATTATTGCAGCCATCTACAGTACTCCATCTTTACTTAATGAAAACTGGTATTGCAATTTTAGAGATAATTGGGAATAAGTAAAGTTGGAGCCATGAGACTAAATTCTCGATTCACCCTCATCATGAACTAGACAGGAGACCCTGGGCAAGTCGCTTTGCCTTCCTGGGCCTCAGTTTCCTAATCTTTAAAGTGAAGTTTGGTAAAATTATCTCCAACATCCCACCTAAATTTAAAATTCTGATTATCTTTCTATAATTCAGTCTCTGATTGTATCACAGAAAATCTTGCAAAATTATATTCTATTAAATGCAAAAATGTCTATTATTTTGACCAACTCTATCTACTTTGAAGTCTTAAAGATGCTTATATTAATCAAAATTTCATTTTTATAGCAACCCAATAATTTAATCAGATATAATAGCAGAGAAAAAAGTACATCTACATAGGCTTTTAACACTGGAAGAGAAGGGGCCCTGGTCAGGTAGCTCAGTTAGTGAGAGCATCACCCTGATACGCCAAGGTTGCAGGCTTGACTGCTGGTCAGGACACATACAAGAACCAACCAATAATACATCAATAAGTGGAACAACATATCGACGATTCTCTTTCTCCAGAATCAACTAAAAATAATAATGGAAGAGGAGGTAAGCCATCAGATATTTTGAACAAACATAAAAAACTAGAGTAGTCTCAGATTTTGCCAATCAGTAGTGGACACAGAGAAACCTGGTCATCACTGACTTCAAAAACTATCAAACCACTTTCACACTGTTGTAGGAGTGAGTGAAGGAGATGGCTGTTCACCTGGATATTTAATGAAGCCACGTGCACAAATGTGCCTTTTCAGACGAGCAGTGGTAATAGGAAAAGCCTTTTTTGGGTGTAACCAGTCCACACAGATTTGCTAAATGTTTGTGTTAGGTGGAGAAACAAAATATTGGCAAAGGTCATAGACTTGGCATTCTTGGGACGGAAGTGGTTCCAGCAAGGTGCAAATCCATGAGGTCTAACAACCTAGAGAAGAAAATCCTTGGATTCACCCCGTGGAATAACAGGAATGGTGGGTTCCGGGCAGCATGCAGGCTCTGGGACACCGTGGTGAGCAGAGCGATGGGGATGCTGCCCCATGACGCAATGTCAAGCTCTCACCTCATTCCCTTTCATCTTTAGTAATAACAGTGTCTTTCTCTTATCTCTCTGAATGATTCTTCTCTGGGTATTTCACTGGCTCAACCCCCTCCTGCCCCAGACAGAGTTAGACGTGTGTGGTGTGTTTGCGCAAGGTGGCACCTGCCACTGCCACTCACTGTCTGGGTGATGGCATCATGTTACTGCCCTCTGTGCCTTATTTCTTCATCTGTGAAATAAGGAGAGTTAGAGGCACCTCCTTCTTGAAGTTCTTTGCAGAATTAAATATCCTCTGCGGAAACCCTTAAACAGTACGTGACCTACATGAGCACTAATTAGTATTAGCTGATAATCTGCCTTCCTTTCTCTATCCTTTGTCTGCTTGAGCCCCCCAGCCCCTTAGTCTCCAGGCATCAGCCACCCCAACTCCGGCTGATTCGCACGGGCAGAGCTCAGCCATGATCCTTGAGGCCTGTCGTGTGCCACCTTCACTGCAAATCAGTTCTACCTGGGTTCTCTTGCTGGCTTTACTCCGGTGACCTTGGACAAGGCTCCTGAGTCTTTGAGCTCCCATTCCCCGCATGTATAATGAGATGTTTGGGGAGACGACCTTTAAGGGCTCTGCAACTCCAGAGTGCTACAACTCTTTCCCTCCGTCCGAAAGCCGTGCTGTTGTCTTGCCTTGGAAGCCATTTGCCTCTTTGGATGTTTAAAAAATTTCTACTTGTTGGGGACAGCCTCCTCCCAGTCCTCAACGCCGGAACTTCCAGTACTTTAGATGCAACCTCTTTTTCACAAAGTCAGTCAGACATCGGCTTCTGGCAGGATACACGTTGTCCCCCTTCCTTTCCGTGGCACTCTGCTGCCCGCTGCCGCCCCTAAGTTCTTTCCCCACTTCACGTTTCAGTGATACTGACGGTCCCCTAATACCCACCTTTTCCTGCTGTGTAGTTTGTAGTCTCTCTCTCACCCCCCTTCTCTCCCTCCTTCCCTTTAGTCAAAGAGGAATGTATTGATCCAAAATCATACTGGGATTTAAAATCTATTTTCCTTATAATCTTGTCATGAATGCATAGAGCTATTGGTAGTCTGCAAAAGTTGAGAAAATGCCAGTAAGTGCATACATGTTTATGATTTTTATCTTCCTCCTTGTGTCTTTTTAAACCATGATGAAACATTTCCTTCAGGTCCTGGTGAATTATTATATATTTTTGCCTTAAATTCTGCAGATATACATGTTTTATTGCTCAGACTATATCTAGTACCTGCTTAAGTTCAGATGCTGTGCCCGGTGCAGAAGATGCATGTCCCTAATAATGACACTTGTCCCGGGTCACAGCCTGGTCGGAGAATCTGTATTAACCAATAGTGACAGCGAGGTGTGGTGAGTGCCACCCTGTGGGCAGGCACAGCACCACCTCAGTGACATCTCTCTTCGCACGAAAACCTTTCTCCAGCCCCTATTGTCTCTCTTGTGTCCCGTCTCTAGGCACCAGAGTTCTCGTCCTGTACACTTGCTGCTTCCTCTAGAAATAAGGGGTCATCTGGGAACAGCCCATTTTTTCTTTGCTGGACTGTCAGATTGCATTTATTCTGTGGTTCCCAAGAGAGCAAATGTTATTACCCCGGGTTCAGGAACCCTCTGAGGGTGAATGCAAAAAATTGTGTGTGTTAATGAGAGGGAGCGAGAGAGAGAAAGAGCGAGAGAGAGAGAGAAGACTGTATAATCTGTGAGTGGGTGTGACAAGACCATTTTTGAGAAGATGGCCCATAGTTTATCCAGTTTCCAGAAAGGTCACTTACCCCGTTCCAAAGCTTTTCAGCCACTGCACTAAGCTGGTCATTCTAAGCAGAACATTTACACCTCCCACCTACATTGCTATAGATGTTCTCTGGAGACTACATTTTTCTCTGTGAAAATAATCCCCACCAGTACCAGGGAGGGAAGAAGGTGACAGGGATGGGTCTGGGAAGAAGAGGAATGACGCTGGACCTGTCAGGAGGCCTTGCGGGGAGGTGTGATGTCCATTTTCACTGGGGAAGGAACTCAGTTGTAAAGAGATTAATTTGCTCAGGGTTCTACATCCAAAAAGTACCAGGGTGGGATTCAAACTCAGGCCACCTGGTCCCGAGTCTGTGTTCTTAATCAAATACAAAATCTTTTATCCGATTATAAACAACTATTTGCCAAAAGCAAGGTTACTCAGTTATATTTAGTTATATTCATCTTTTTTGGCATGGGCACTGCGGTAAGATATTTTAATCGGAATTAAGAGATGGGTGACTACTTACACTTGGTGGTAAGTTAATGAATATTTCATATCAGATTGTATTCCCTGTATGCCATCAAAAAGCACACTTCCTGCTGCTTACTTAGATCCACCAGAAAGGNGACCTGTCAGGAGGCCTTGCGGGGAGGTGTGATGTCCATTTTCACTGGGGAAGGAACTCAGTTGTAAAGAGATTAATTTGCTCAGGGTTCTACAAGTGCCAATAAGTGCCAGGGTGGGATTCAAACCCAGGCCACCTGGTCCCGAGTCTGTGTTCTTAATCAAATACAAAATCTTTTATCTGATTATAAACAACTATTTGACAAAGGCAAGGTTACACAGCTTTATTTAGTTATATTCATCTTGTTTGGCATGGGCACTGCGGTAAGATATTTTAATCGGAATTAAGAGATGGGTGACTACTTACACTTGGTGGTAAGTTAATGAATATTTCATATCAGATTGTATTCCCTGTATGCCATCAAAAAGCACACTTCCTGCTGCTTACTTAGATCCACCAGAAAGGGTCAGTGTGTAGATCCCACCAGACTTCAGCTGTGGAGCTCAGTGCCCGAGCTGCCGAAGGATGGGACCCACCTCCTCTCCCTCTCCCCACCCCTCCGGTGCTGGGCTTCTCAGTGCTGCTCGCAGCCCACTGTTCCTCTCATTCCACCAGACTTCTGTTTCCTCATCCAGCCTCGTGTCTCAGGTGCACATACCTGCTGGCAGCTCGGAGCTCCCCACCAGGGCCTTCCTCAGAGCCTAGGCCCACGCCAGCGCTGGCCCACTGGTTCCCACCCAGCTCGTCAGGCTCCTGGTTCAGGGTCCCCTGCTGGTACTTCTGCCCCAGCAATACCACACTTGTGTTCCCTGCACACTCCAAGCAACATCCCGCTCTGTTCCTTCTGTCCGGGACCCCCACCCTACATCCAATCACGTGACACTTGACCTTTTAGGCACAGCTCAGGTGTCACCTTCCCCAGGGAGTCTGGGTCAGTGCTGTTCCTCTGACCCCCCGTTTGACCCCTTGTGATATTGTTCACCATTCTACCTAATAATGACACTTGTCCCGGGTCACAGCCTGGTCAGAGAATGACCAGGCTCACAGGCCATGTCCATCCTTGTACCCCCAGAACCTAGCACTGAACCTGACTTTCTGAGTGCCCTGCCCATAATGGTCATCTTTTTTTCAATCGAGGTGTGGCTGGCATATAACATTGTATTGCTTTCAGGAGCACAACATGATGATTTGATACTTGTACATATTGTGAAACGGTCACCGCAATAAGTCTAGTTAACCCTCGTCACAACAGAGTTACAGATTTTTTCATGATGAGAGTTTTTAAGATTTACTCCCTATTAATATACAATACAGTATTATTAACTATGATCACCATCCTGTACATTAAGTCCCTATGACTTATTCATTTTATAACTGGAGGTTTATGCTTTTTGACCCCCTTCATCACCCAGAACATAGTCATCTTGACCTGCTTTATTCAAGTCTTTTATCTGCTTCTTCCATTCTGCCTCTGACTGTAAGCGCCCCATGCGCAGACACTGTGTCTGTGTCACAGTGGTTTTAGCTGGTTTTGTACAGCAACCAGTCCGCTGCAGTGGAGGTGGCCTTTGAACTGCCTGTAGAAGGTGACAGGAGCTTTTGCTTCCTTTGCTTTCGGTGTAGGTGCAAGCCCAGAATCACAGGGCGGCAGTGTGACCGATGTGCGTCTGGGTTTTACCACTTCCCCGAGTGCATTCCCTGCCACTGCAACAGAGATGGGACGAAGCCAGGAGTCTGCGACCCGGAGACCGGGGCTTGCCTCTGCAAGGTAGGAATGAACATCCAATGCCAAGGACATCAGCCACCGACCAGTGTGGAAGGTCTTCATGTGGCGTCAACATATAGAAATACCTGGGAAACGTGACTGACGCATAATAGATTTTCACAACGTGTGCGGCATTTTATAGTCATTGTCTTTTGATGGAAAAAGTTAGAAGGAAATCTCTCAACCCTCTCATCCTTTCGAGTGTCTGCAACCCTCCTTACAAATCTGATGGCAGGTGTGGCCCCTCTCCAGAAAACCCAACACAAACTTCCCTCTACATTTTCAAGAGGCTCCGAGGTTCTCTGGAGGCCTGTTCCAGGCCCATTCCTGCCACCAGGGGTTTTGCCAGGTGGTAGGAGAGCTCCTGAGTCCTAGCAGGTGTCCTGAGGTGGCAGTAAGTGGGATGCATGGATCCCGCCATATTGTGAATCCTCCTGGTGCTGATTCCCTACCTTCAAGATACCAAGAGGAATCTTATAAAACTTAAGAATTTGTCTGTTTGTGTGTGGTATAAAAGTTTAAACAATGAATATGGTATAAAAGCTTAATAATTATGCCATGGCTAGTGTGGCTCAGTGGACGTAGCGTTGGCCTGTGAACTGAAAGGTCCCTGGTTTGATTCCTGGTCAGGGCACACGCCTGGGTGGCAGGCCAGCTCCCCTGCTGGGGGTGTGTAAGAGACAACTGGTCAGTGTTCCTCTTGCTCCATCCCTTCCCCCGTCTCTGAAAAGAAATAAATAGAATATATTTTTAAAAGCTTAACAATTATGTGTCTTAATGTTTGTCAGCACCCACGTCCCAACATCTTATACTGGTGTTACATTTGTGCAAGTAGCTAATTGCAGTCAGGGAAACTTTAGAAGGAATGATCTTTCGCTTCCTGTTTTTCAACAGGAGAATGTGGAAGGTGCAGAATGTAGTATGTGCCGAGAAGGCTCATTCTACTTGGACCCAGCGAATCCCAAGGGTTGTACCAGCTGCTTTTGTTTTGGAATAAGTAATCACTGTCAGAGTACACATAAAAGAAGAGCTAAGGTAAGCAAGGGGTGAGAGTCTTTCTGGTTTTATTTAGTACCTCCAAATGAGGAAGGAACGAATTGGCATGAAGCCTGAGGGGCCATGGAAGCTTTTGTATGTTACTTTGTTAAGAGTTTAAGCGTGGCCCTTGCTGTTCTTCAGCCTTCAGCCTTCTTTCCGCAGATGTCCTCATGCTCCGTCCCTCAGGTTGTCAGGTCTCTGCTCAAGTGACTCAAGCTCACAGGGGCCTTCCCTCCCCTCTCCCTACAAAATAGCTCGCCCTAGTCCCTCTCTGCGCACTGCCCTTCTTGTGCAGTGTGCTCAGTCACGTGTAGCGCTCCCCGCCATATCGTACAGTTAGTTCTAAAACTTGTTTACTATGTGCCCTCCTCCACCACTATAATGTGAGCTCCTGATTCATTCCAGGGTCTACAGCAGCATCTGAAACACAGCAGATGCTCAATAGACAATCGTGAAATAAATGGACTTTGTTGTTCGTCCCCCTTGTTTCTTCTCATCTGCTTATATTCTTCCTGTCCCAGTTTTTCCTTCTTTCTTGTGTATTTTACCACATTTTTTTCTGCCTACCTTTTAACTAATTCCATGAAATTGAAGCTGTTGTTTCTTTCATTATCCAATGGACCAGCAGTCTAATGCTTGCTTGCTTTGTGTGAGTAATGGCTTATATCCAACAAGTATTCAAACAAAGATGATTTTACATATTTTATTGCCTGCTTCCTAAGACTAGCGTAGGCTTGTAATTGGAAAAAAAATTAGTTTGTAAATCTACTCTGAAGTCTCTTCTCTTTACCCCCAGGGGAAACCGGAAGCATTATTTCTAATCTGTGCCTTGCCAGTTTCTTTTTCTTCCACTCATAATCTAACTCCTGGCTTCCTTTGTGATCAGAGAAATATTTAATTACGATGCTCCACTTAGAGCAAAATAATGAGAGCAGACCACTGTATTCCATATCATATTTTATATTTAAGGAGCTCACCATTAAAATGTGCTCACTGGATTGGCTGTTATTCATAGACTTAATTATGTTTTATTAGAGCATTCATTGGACAGTTGCTAGAAGTCAAGAAGCAGGGTGTGTGCTGGGGTACAAAGATAAATCCCACATCCACAGGGTCTCTGCCCTCCGTGAATTCTGCAGGCAAGCCAGGAGGAAGCCTTTGAGGCAAGGTGGCTGCCCTGTGGCTCTTTCTATTCTGCATAATCCAGCCATCACCAAAGAAGTCACTGGCACACGTGTCCATCCTTTGCTTTTGTGTTCCAGTTTGTGGATATGATGGGCTGGCGCCTAGAGACGGCAGATGGAACAGACGTCCCCGTCTCCTTCAACCCTGGCAGCAGCAGCATGGTTGCTGACCTCCAGGAGCTGCCCTCCCCAGTTCACAGCGCAACCTGGGTCGCCCCTCCTCCCTACCTGGGGGACAAGGTAACCAGGTCCCGTTGTTCTTCCACGCCCTTGCGGGCCTCCTCCCGCACTGCATGGGCATCATTCACCGGGTGGCTGTTCAGGTTACTAAAACTGAAGAAATTAGGTTAAGTGCAAATGCACCAGAGACGCTGCCCCTCACTGGGAGGGGCTGAGACCAGAAGAAACTCATGGACCCCACACACACTAGCTCATTAGCAAAGGAAGTCATGCACTATGTGTTTCTTGTTTTTTTTTAAATTTAATGCCAAAGGAAATAACCATGTAAATAGTATCTGTTGAAAATGGGGTATGTATGCTTTTAAATGCCAATGCTGAGAATTCTTTGTTTTAAAGAGGAAGAAAGGCTCCTTGTCGGGAAAACAAAAGCTGAAAGGTGACTCACAAGCTTATTTAGAGAAGCACAAGATTCTGCGGCAGTTCGGCTTTCCTTAGCAGGATCACATGGGGTTAGTTAGACACTCCTTGGAGAGCTCACGCACTGGGCGCTCTTCCTTTCCTGCATAAATTGTTGTTCCCGCCAGCTGCACTCATTCATGAGGACAGAGGTGTGGTCTGCCTGTAGAAACAGCATCAGGTGACATACACACCTGGTGGCACAGGGCAGAGCTGTGGAGAAGGGATGGCTTTCACACGGCCAGCTCAAGTAATGCCATATCTCAGCTTCAGAATGACGGAACACTAGGGTCCTGTTGGCCTGAAGTCTCTAATTCTGTCTTCTAGTTGCCAGACTATGGGTTTTGACCTTTGAGTGTGGGGACCATTGCTTCTCTCACATAACCCCACTTCTCTCCCACATAATATTCCTCTTCACCTCTACATGGTGGGCGGCCCATGTACTGGCTATCTATGGCTGTGTACTAAATTACCCCACAACTTTGAATCTTAAAGCAACACACAATCATGGTCTTGTGTAGTTTCTATGGATCAGGAACCCAGGAGCTAATGGCTCAGAGTCTGTCATGAGGGTGCAGTCAAGATGCCAGCTAGGGCTGTGGTCATCTGGGATGGGAGTCCCAGCTCACTCATGTGGTTGCCAGCAGATCCCTGTGCCTTGTCGGCTGGAAATTGGAGCTCTTAGGTCGCATTAAGCTCTCTCTCCATAGGTTACTGAGGGTCCCTATGATGTGACAGCCGGCTTCCTCTGAAACAACTGATAGAGATAGATAGGTAGCTAGATAGATAGATAGATAGACAGACAGATAGATAGACAGACTCAGAAGCCATTGTCTTTTTATAACCGAATTTCAGAAATGACATCATCCTCACTTCTGCCATATCCTGTTCATAGAAGCCAGTCACTAAGTCCAGCCCACACTCAAGAGGAGGGAATTAAGTTCCACCTCATAAAGAAGAAAGATATAAGAGAATACGGGGACATGTTTTTTAAAACCACCTTAGCCATCAAGAAGGCAATATAGTTGACCCTTGAACAACATGGATTTGAATTGTGGGGGTCCACTTATATGTGGAATTTTTTCATCTGGTAAACAGATGACATAAACTTACATTATCAATAAATGTATACCAAACTATAAATGTATGTTCTCTTCCTTATGATTTTCTTAATAACTTTTTTCTGAATTTCTTTTTCTCTGGCTTACATTATTATAAGAATATAGTACACAATACTCATAACATACAAAATATGAGTTATCAATCCAAAAATCTGTGTTGTCAGTAAGGATTCTGGTGAACAGTAGGCTATCAGTAGTTCAGGTTTTGGAGAGTTAGAAGTCATGCACAGGCTTTAGATGTTACCTTAGAACTCTTCCAGACTCTAAGATCATAACTCTGTAAAGCTTTGTCGGGGTATAGATTCTAGGGAAAACCTCAGTGCATTGGGAGCCCGGAGATGCTGCTCATTCCCTGCTGCAAGTTATTTGCATTGTCCTCTAGGGGCATTTAGTCCTGCATGCTCTGATGTCACTACTGCCTCTGGTTTCCATCCCTTAGTCAATCCCCCCAAGAATTCTTGGCTGGTTTTTCCTTTAAGGGTGGGAGGCATCAGAACCAGAGGCAAAGGTGCTGTCAGAAAACCATGCCCGTTCACCTCCACGTCTCCACCACCATCATGCTACTCATGGGCCCTGAGCGAAGGCCTGTGCCCCCGACAGAGCAGGGAGACTTGGCCTTGTGCTCAGGAGAATGTATAGTCACTTAGGAAATATTTACTGTCTGCTCTCAGGGGAAATGTTTTTGGGGAAAACTTATTGTTAGAGCTTCATTTTGCAACTAAAAGGTATTAACCAATTCTCTCAGTTAAATAAGAAACCAATGGCCTAGATTTCTTAGAATAGCCGTGGACTAAATAAACACTTTGGTTTAATAGTTGTCTGGAATAAAACAGTCTTATCTGTCTCTGTGTGGCTATTATTTTTCTTTATAACAGAATTATTTTTTGCTTGTAAAACTCAATGATGTTCATGTTAAACATTTTAATGGACATAAAATAGCACAATGTAGAACATTAAGATACCGTCTTCAATTCTGCTCCCTAAGGACAACCACTGTTAACAGGAGAATGGTGTATCTTTCCAGGTCTAGGTACCTGCGAACTTCCTATGTGGGCTAACGCTGCTGTAGCTCTTTGAATGTTTGTGCTATGGATGATATCATTTCCATTTTAGGTTTCCTCGTATGGTGGCTACCTCACCTACCAAATCAAGTCCTTTGGTCTACCTGGTGACATGGTTCTTCTGGAAAAGCGGCCGGATGTGCAGCTCACGGTAGATATCAGAACATGATCCACATAACAGGAAGCGACAGTTGTAGTTGAAGTTGTAGTTGTAGTTGTAGTTGACAGTTGCACTGATTCGATTTTAGGACGGCTTGATAAGGGGCTTAGGACATGTTTAGGTTAAGCCATTTCTGATATTTTGCAGAAACTAAAATAGAAGTTTAGAACATGTAATACCTCCTCAGGGTCCTCTGCCCCTGACCCTCCCAGGCCCAAATGGTTTCTCTTTTGTCCCCTCCCAATGTACTTAGTATCTCATCCTTGCTTCTCATAGGTTCATGTTAAATGAACTTTTAAATGAACTTTTTATGCTTCTATCTTTCGATTTAGTTTCAGAGATGTTTTCGACTCCTTCTTGTTTATAAGACCATGTTTCTAGGCTCATAAAAGACAGGTAGCCCCTGTCCTCAAAAAGAGCGTCATCAAAAGGGGAGAGAAGAAAAGAAATATGTGAAAAGCTACAACCCACTGCACAGTCAGCATGCGAGGTGAAGTCCAGAGAAGGCTGCGTGGGATCTGGGGTCCCCGTGGAGACGTAGGTAGTTGAGGGACCCTCAGAAGGCTTCCTGGAAAAGGTTAGCTTTGGGCCAGGCCTTTAAGCATGGGCATGAGAGGAGAAACGCCCTTCCAGTGGCCAAGAATGAGGTAAACTGAGGCAGGGGGGCAGTGCTTAATGGGGAAACAGTCCAACCTGGCTGTATTATCATTGTGTGCTGGGTCATCAAAGACGAGCCTGGCAGGGTAGGAAGAACGGTGTTTAATGCTATGATAAGCAATTTGGCCTGATGTAGGTAGTGGGAAGCCACTCTGGGTTTTTTGAGAAGAAAAGTAACATCACACACTATGTGCCAACACAGAATCCAGAACTGCTGTCTAGAAAATTCCTGAGGGAAGGGGCAGTGTCACGTCCTGCACTGAGTTGCCTCCAATGTACTTGGGGTGCCATAGCCTGAACTTGACTCTGCTTTTGGTTTATGTGCTGTGCTTAATGCAATGCAATTTCAGCCTCCTGAAGGGTTTCTGTGTTGCTCCCTGTGCAGTAGGGCTAGCGAGTCTCACACATCTCGGCGCAGGCCAAGGCCTCACATTCTGGTGGGACTTTCGTGTTCAGACACTGCTGGGTAGGAGCTGTATGTACCAGCAGCAAAATTTACTGAACTATTATTGTTTTAAAAGCTCAAAGAAATCTTTATAAAACACCTTGGAAATGAAGCACCAGCCATTTTAGAGTTGCAGTCAAAGGAAAAATAGCCCAACAAGAAAAATACCATCATGGCAGTGCTGTATTTCAGTTTCTTTTTTCTTTTTTTTTCAGAGTATTTCAAATTCAGACTTTGGTATACCTATATTTTACTGCCAAGGAGCTTATTATGCAAACTGTTAGAATTCATGGACAAGTGATAATCAAAATTTCTCCTTAATTTCCCCTTCAAACATAGAAAAAAATGTAGGCCCCTGAAACATTACTCTGCTGCCTCTTTCCAAACTGCTACAATTGAGAGCCTATTGGATCATGTTTCTTAAGTTAAGGTTTTAAATGATTTGTGATCACAGATAATGCTCTTCTTTCTGCACCACTGGCTGTAATAGATTCCTTTCGGGTTTGATACTACACCAGAAATGCTGGGGCTTGTGTGTGTGCATGTGCATGTGTGTGTTTGGGGTGGGGTGCTGATGGTGGGTGCTGACTTCCCCATTGTGCCCTGTTCGGAGACACTCAAGAGCCTCTGTAATAGGGAGGGCAGTGCAGAGGCTGAGTGAGCGAGGCTGGGTCCTGGCAGGTGAGGGCTATGGGGCCAAATCCCCCCTGCAGGGGCCGGCCCTGGCTGTGCAGGCTGCACACAGGGCCCTGCTAACCTTCCTGTTCATCCCACCCACCAAAGCATTCTTGCTACCACTGTCGGCTCCTGTTGGCAGAAATGGAGACAGCACCTCGTGTATTGACTACAGGCTTGTTTAGAAAGTTTTCTTCCATCTCTTTAGCCACTTTCAGTCAGGAGAATCTGGGGGTTTCCTACTTGGGTAGGAAACTGTATCAGGTAGTAGTACTCTAGTTCTGTGTCACGAATCCTCTTGCCAGTCAGTTTATTCCCCAAAAGAATTGTTTAGAATCAGGCATTCTGTGTAATACAGTCATACAAATTTGTTCTTAGCGCGACTGTGAACTTCAAAATACCCCAGCCACAGCATTAAAGCATTTGTGGTTTTCCTTAAACAGGGTCAGCGCATGTCCATCATCCATGAGGAGCCAAGTGACCCTCGGCCGGACCGGCTGCACCACGGCCGGGTGCAGGTAGTGGAGGTGCGTGCAAAAAGGAAGGATGTAGGAAGGGTCCCTGATGGGCCTCTTGGTTCTACACCTTATTCCTTTTGAACAATCATGCTTTTTAACTTATTTTAAGGATTAAAAATACTAATTCTATTAACCACATTAATATAAATATAATTTCTATACAGAAACTTAAAATATAAATTATATAAAATATCCAGCATTTCAAACTCACAGGGCTTTGTTTGTACTATTTTCGTGGCCCCAAGCACTGCCTCTCCTGTCTTATAGTTAAGCTTCCTCATCTGGTACACCCTGCGAGTGTCTCAGTGTGACACTCTCGTCCACTGTCATCCTCAGTGCCCCCTCAGTGCCTGGGGCCTGGGGAGTGTCCGACAACTGCTCGGCATGAATGGATGGAAAGCCACAGATATATCTAACATCAAAGAAATGAGTAATATAGATAAACAAAGGAAAGCTCATTGAATCACAACATATTAAATCATACCTGCTTTACCACAACTGTCTCTTTAAATTAGTGTTCCATGTGTATTTCTACATATGTTCAATGCTTCAAGGTGATACTTTTTCAGGTTCCTTGAACCTGCAGACTTCAAGGTATTACGTTTTCAAGTATCTTGAACTGTCAGACATTTAAAAAAATATTTTATTTATTTTTGGAGAGAGGTGAAGGGAGGGAGAAATAAAAGTGAAAAAACATCAATGTGCAAGAGGAATATCTATCAGTTGCCTCTTACACAGACCCAGCTGGGGACCTGGCCCAAAACCTAGGCATGTGACCTGACTGGAATCGAACCAATGACCTTTTGGTCTGTGGGACAACAACCAACCCACTAAGCTACACCAGTCAGGGCTTGCAGACATAATTGCTGTACAGGTCCATCATACAATGGAAAACTATTTGGCAATAAATGAAACAAAGTATTGATACCTACCACAACATGGTGAAGCTCAAAAATATAATACTGAGTGAAAGAAGCAAGGCACAAAAGATCACATACCACGTGATTCATTTATACGAAAGAAGTGATGCCAGCAAAACGGTGGAGTAAGAACCTCCTAAAATTCTCTCCTCCATAAACGTGAGGAGAAAATTGGCATAAATGGTCAAAGTCATCTATTTCAGAACTCTGGAAACAAACCAAAGACTTGCAACAATCTGGGAAGCATTTATGCAAGAAGAAAAAGGATGAATCTTGGAAAAAACAACAAGCTTGGTGGCTGGTATTCAACCTGCTCTATTTCCATCTCCCCACCCTGCACAGCTTCACAGTAACCTTGAAAATCAATAGTCCATCATCAAGGTAAAAGCCAGTAGCCTGGGATTAGAGCTCTGCAAAACCGCATTTCCAGAGAATTGTCATGACTTTACCTGTCAGGAAGGTTTCTGGACAATCTCACTTCCAAGGCTGTCTTTATCGGACATGACTCAGAACTCTCCCAATGTGAAAATCATCTTCCAGGGAGTGTTGGAAACATTTAGAGGCAATTGTTTTATTTCATGGCTACCTGTGATGGTGGATAATAGTTGGAGTAAACAATAGGCTAATTACAAAACTTAAAATAAAAACTTGGGGAATATGACATCTATAGGCTTTGAAAAGATCCAACAGAATCCTGGAAATATAGAAGGATTCACATACTCGGGGCTGTATGCATTCTCAGGAAAGGCCTGAGAAGGCCTACACCTCACCTGGGACTGACCTTGAGGCTACGTGCAAACAGAAAGTAATGGCTAAAGTGGAGTTGTCAGCTGCCTGGCTGAGTATTGCAGGGTCCCCCCAACATGCCCACAGAGTCCTTTTGCAAAGTTTAGGAGACTTTTTATTTCCAGGCATTTGTAAAAATATATATTCAATCATTAGGTGATTACTAAGCTAACTCTCACGGACACACAGGACAAAGATTACAAATTTCATAGAATTAGTTTAGGAAAGTCATCGAATAAACACACAAACAGCAAGAGCAATGAATCCTGCAAAGGTGGGGCATGATTTCCAGAGCTGCCAAATTTTATTATTTTAAATGCCCAATTTTCAACAAAAAGCTATGAAATGTATAAAGAAGTAAGAAAATGTGGTTTATGTACTGGAAGGGGGGGTGAAGTAACAAATCAACACTATCTCTAAGCAAGCCCCCAAACCTAAAGGATACCATGTCTAAAGAACTAAGGAATATATGAGAGCAATGTCTCACCAAATAGAGAATATCAGCTTACAAAATACAAATTATGTTTAAAAATCAGGTAGAAATTCTGGAGTTGAAAAGTATAATAACTGAAATGAAGAATTAATTATAAGGGCTGTTGTAGACTGAATTGTGTACCCCCTGCACCCTGAATCAATCCAAATGTTGAAGGCTCGATGCCACAGTGTGGCTATCTTTGGAGTAAGGAAGTAATTAAAGTTAAATGAGCTCATAAGGGTGGAGCCGTGGTCCAGTAGGATTATATATGTTCTATAGTATGTCCTTATAAGAGGAGACATCAAGAATCTCACTTTGTCTCTCTGCCATGTAAGGACACAGTCAGAAGGTAACCATCTCCAAGCCAGGAAGAGAGTTCTTACCAGGAACCAAATTGGTTGGTGCCTTGATGTGGGATTTCTAGCCTTCAGAACTCTAAAAAAATAAATTTCTGTTTATTAAGCCACCTCATCTATGGCATTCTGTTTTGGCAGCCAGAGTTGACTAAGACAAGGGCTCAGCAACAGGTCTGATCAAGCAAAAGAGAGAATCAGAAAATTTGAAGAAGGTCAGTTGAGATCATCCATCTGAGTAACAGAAAGGAAAAAGGATGGGGTAAAACAAAGCCTCAGAGATATTCAGAACAAATGTACCTACCTGTGCATAATGGGAGTGCCAGAGGAGAGGAGAAAGAGAAAGGGGAAAAATGTTTGAAGAAATAATGGCTGAAAACTTCCAAATTTGATGAAAATCATTAATCTACACATCCAACCTCAACAAACTCCAAGTATGATAAATGCAAGAAATCCACATACAGAAACATTATAGTAAAGATGCTGAAAGACAAAGACAGAGAACCTTGAAAGTAGCATGAGAGAAGCACTGTATCACATGCAAGGATCCTCAATAAAAAAGTAACAGCTGACTATTTACCAGAACCCACAAAAGTCAGAAGACAGTGGGACAACATTTTCAAAGTGCAGAAAGAACTACACTGTCAGTAAAGAACTATATATCCAGCAAAATGTCCTTCAACAATAAAGAGGAAATAAAGACATCCTGTTATAAACAAAACTGAGAGAATTAATCAAATAGCCAATCCTCCTTACCAGAAATACTAACAGAAATCATTCAGACTGAAATGAAGGACACTAGACAATCAATTAAATCCATATACGAAACAGAGCACTGGTAAAGGTAACTATGTAGGTATATGTAAAAGGCAACATAAATATATCTGTTGTTTGCATTCTTTTTTTCTCCTGTCTGATTTAAAAGGTAACTGTATAAAGAAATAATTATAAATCTGTATTAGTGAGCATAGAGTGTACAAAAGTGTGAGTTGTATGATAGTGGCACAAAGGAGAGGGGAAGAAATGAAACAAATGGAAGCTGACTACTGAAATGACGTTGGTATTTATGTGAATTGTTCGGCACAGGCAAGCCTGTAGGGACAGAATGTACCTTAGCAGTTGCCTCAGGCTGGAGGTGGGAATGGGTAGTAACTACAAATGCCCACGGGATTCTCTTGGGGGCATGAAAATATTCTAAAATTACATTGTAATGATTTCATGCTTCTATAAATGTACCAAAAGTTGTACACTTAAAGTGAGGCAATATTATTGTATATAAAATACACCTCAAGGTGTTAAAATATCAATTAAAATGATATAAATATTATATTTATGTGTTGATAATAATGATCATTTATTAAATATCAGCTACATACTAGGCACTGTGCTGAATACTGTGTATATATTATATCATTAACTGACTGTAATCCTCATAATAGCCCTAAGAGATTAGGTATTATTATTATGTCTATTAAACAGATATGGAAACTCTTCCAAGGAGGCAACAGAATCTGAAGTTTAAAAGTACAGGCTTTTATACAAAAAGATGCTTGGCCTCACTAAATCATTGGAGAAATGCAAGTCAAATCTACAAGACACTACCTCACACTCATGAGTATGGCCACTGTAAAATTTTTTAATTAAAAAAGCATAAAATAGTAAGGATTAACAAGGATGGGGAGAAATTAGAATGTGCACAGTGTCAGTGGACCTAGAACACTGTAGTTTCTGTGGAAAACAACTTTGAGGTTCCTCAAAAAATTTAAAAAATAGAATTACCATTTGACCCAGCAGTCTCTTTTCTGGGTACATGTCCAAAAGAATGGAAAACAGGATTTTGAAGTCATTTGCCTACTCATGTTTATTACAACACTTACTCATATTAGCCAAGAGGCAAAAACTGAAATGTCTACTGACAGATGAATGGATAAAGAACATGTGGCATACACACTGGAATATTACTGCACCTTAAAAAGGAAGAACCTCCTGTCACAGGCTAGAACATGAGTGAAACTTGAGGACGTTATGCTAAGTGACAAAAGCCAGTCACAAAAACAACATGCTGCAGGATTTCACTCACAAGAGGTATTCAAAGCACTCAGATTCACAGAAGGCACCGTGGCGGTGGCCAGGGCCTGGGGTGGCAGCGGAGGGGGAGGATGGTAGTGGGAGTTTTTCTTAATAGGTATAGAGTTGCAGTCTTGCAAGATGCTGAAGTTCTAGGGATGTCTTTTAAAACAATGTGCATATAGTTAACAGTATTGTAGTACACAATTAAAAATGGTTAGGGTGATCATTTTTATGTTATGTGTTTACCAGAATAAAAAAGAAAATAATATGAATGTGTGTTCAGTTAAAGGTTGTGCTTTCTGTCACAATTATGAATGTTTAATGGCGTCAGCTGCATGACTCAGTTAGTTTCTGTGTACCTTTCGTTCCCATTTCTTTCTCACTCACTGCGTGCTTGTGCAAACAGTGCATCTTAGAATCAGCGTAGCACCCAAAGATTTTATTCCATTTTACTGTTTCTTATTTCCTACCTTCATTCCCCACCCCTTTCATATGGTAATCTTCTCTCTTCTTGGGAATAATCCAGAGCATCTGGACTTCTGAATGTAAACCCACTAGCTTATACTTACTTTATGTTACTTTATTTTCTGTCATGTATTTTAAATGTCTTTTCTTGGACTCATCCTGGGTGTCCGCCTCTGGGAAACCCCTGGAAGTGAGCTGGCCCAAGGGAGACCTTGCCCTCTGTTTCCTGTGCAGGGGAACTTCAGACACGCCAGCAGCGGTGCCCAGGTGGCTCGGGAGGAGCTGATGATGTTGCTGTCTAGACTGGAGGACATGCGTCTGCGGGGCCTCTACTTCACGGAGACGCAGCGGCTCACCCTGAGTGGGGTGGGGCTGGAGGAGGCCTCAGACACGGGGAGTGGACGCAGAGCGCACCATGTGGAGACGTGTGCCTGCCCCCCCAACTACACTGGTGACTCATGTCAGGTAGGAAATTCTCCTACCCCACAAACTTCACCCAGGGGTTCCTGCTTGCTGTCCGGCATCCCGGATGGGGTGGGACACTGTGTCCATCGCTCAAGTTTCTGCTGGGCTCTAGCTTCCCTCTGCCTGGGCCACCTTCAGGCATTAGGTAGGAAAAGAAATCACAATGTCTCAAAATCCAAAGAAAGGCACAGGAGGCCACAGACCGGAGGACATGTGCGGGCGTTGTAAAATTCAGGACTTGCCCAGAAGTTGAAAGCAGCCTGCCAATTGGCGCCCCAGTATTTGAGCTACTGCTTTCCCAGTAGCTGACCCAGGGTTTTCATGCCTTTCCCTAATCCAGGGCTTCCCTTCCACGGCCCCCGACCCCCAAATAGAGGTATAGTCCATGGTATATCCTAATTCTTTGATGAGAAATCAAAGTCCAGTTTTCTAGCTCACAAAAGGTTCTCGCTCGAGACCCAGTCAAACTGACTTGTCCTCAAGTGATTTAAATGTGTCGTGGAATGAAACAGTCTCATATCTCAGGCTGTAAATCCGTTCTCTTCCTAAAGAGAGGGGAAAATCACAATGGTTAGTATAATAATTAGGAAATAATGATCATTCTGTGTATTCCATAGACATCCTTCATCTTCTCTCCTGACCCCCTGATAGCAGAGAACCCCAAGGTGATCTGCACATACGTTTTTTTCCCCCAAATCTACAAATATCTTACCTGCAGTGGTTTTCTGGGGACCACAGAAATACCTTGCAACATTTAGCCCACAGGTGCCTACAATATTCTGCCTGCCTGCTATGTCTTTTCTGGCCTGATTAAATAAAATGCATAGCTCAAGGGAAAGAGTGGGACCTCTGGATCACCACCCTCCTGCCCAGGGCATGTTCTTTGCCCGTGACTCAGCCTGTGATTTACAGCTTCTCTAATCGGCTAGTGCCCGAGGTCTGTGGGGCGAGGTGGAAGGAAGGAGCCGTCTGCCCCACCTCACAGGGATTACAGAGCAGTGCGCTCCCCCGTGGAACTGTTATGTGTGCTCTCTCACAGGCTGACTCATGGGTGAAGTTTACAGGTGGGGCCTCCTGCCGCAGACAGCCTGCCTTACCTGAGTCAGGCGGGCCTGGGCACTGAGCAGGAAGGGCTGGTATAAGAGGAAGAGACAGAGGTTTGCGTGCAGCCAGCAGGACACCCAGAGACCGGGATGCCCCCAGCAGTGAGGTGGTCAGCCCGGAGCGTGGGATGGCTGTGGATCTTTGGGGCAGCCCTGGGGCAGTGTCTGGGATACAATTCACAGCAGCAAAGGGTGGCCTTTCTTCAGCCTCCTGGTCAAAGTAACCTGCAATCAAGTTATGTGGAGTTTAAACCCAGCCAGGTAATGTCGCTTTAAAATTTTGGTTTGGGATGGGGAAGGGTTCTCAGCTTCATGACATTTTGTTAGGGTGATGAATGGAGTCATGTGTGGGCTGGGGGAGGGGCCGACGGTCTCCCCCTCCCCCTGACTGGCAGTGTTTATTGCAGTGCCTAACAGATTGCTCTCCTGAGATTGTTCTCCTGAGTTGTTAACCACAAACCCTATAAACATCAGCCCACCTGGAAATGCCGCAGAGTTTGAATTCTTGTGGGATGTTAATATGCTATGAAACTTTGTGCCCTTTTGAGAATAACCCAAGCCTCAAGGCAAAGAGTACAATGTCTATAGGCTTTCAAATTCTGCCTGGAAGAAAAATTACCCATAAAGTAAGACATTAAAATCAGTGAAATCTGTGCGTTAAAAAACCGATGAGATCAAGTTTGTAAAACAACTATCAGATGTGTTTCAGTTTGCCAGGCGTTAAACACAAAACTGATGAGATCAAGTTTGTAAAACAACTATCAGATGTGTTTCAGTTTGCCAGGCATTAAACACTTACACACTCTGTTCGCTCTCTTTAAACTTCCTGGATTTTATGTGTACGCTCACAGAGAGACAGGTCGTATGTCTGGCTGCCGGAATAGCCTTGGAAACCTGATAGAGACATAATTTTATCATTTGTACTATAGACATTTGTTGGAAAAGTTATCCTGAAAAAACGATTGGCTGCAAAACCCCTTTACTGAAATAATATATTAGGATACATTCACTGTTATTTAATACAGTGAGTTTTTAATGCAGTCTGAATACTTCAACTGAATTTCATGTAAAATGGGGAGTTTGTGTGCTTTAGAGAGGTGAGAAAATGATCATATTTCAGCAACTGACAGATGATTTATCTGAGAGTCACATGACACACAATGCCTGCAGAGTACTTCTTCTGATTCAAGTCAAAAGCAACTTTTGATTTTACTTTCAGGAAAGACTATTCTTCCTCCCAACGTATGTTTAATTAAGGCTTTTACGTACTTGGGTATGTTGTCACAAATGAACCTGATATACTTACTTATTTGGATAATTTGTTCTCTACCAAATACGATTATTGTGTGAGTGTGTAATGTAATGTATGTGATAATTATAGGGTGCTTGCCCCTTATTAGCAGAGATTGTTTGTTTGCAGATATGATCGTACCATCATTGGCCAAATTGCACGAAAACGTATCTCTCAGTTGTGATTTCAGCTCAAGGGCATTCCTTTCATACTTTGATTCTCCTTTAGACAAGCCTATTCATATAACAGATAAAGTAATCTCATTTTTGGCAATGTGTTCTTTTGCCTAGGCATAGTTTCTAATAGCAGAAGGAAAAGTATATTGGAGATTATAGTCTTGTTATTGTGTACAATTTGTGGTCGCTGGTAGTTTTGGAAGGAGCTCCTGGCGGCGATTGGAATACTCCACTCTGAAGGGGTGCAGGAGGCTTCCTCCTCCGGCCCTGTCCCGTTGGTTTCTTCCTCTCCCACCTTGACTGCCAGAGACCTTGGTGGCCATAGATGAATCAGTCTGAACAGTTCATTTCAAGGTTTCCCCAGGCCGTAGTTTCAAAGTCTCACAGGCATATGTGCTATTTAGAGAAGATTGAAGAAAGATCTTTTATCTCGAAATATTATTTTTTCCTGATGCTTTAAAGATAGGGCAAATAGGAGGTGAGTGAAAGAAACTAGGAGCCACGTTTGATTTTAACCAGCTCACTGCTTCACTCTACCGAAATAATGAAAATGTCTGTAATTCTGTTTAAAGACAGAAATGTAAATAATTTTCAGTGGCTAGTGTAAGAATAATTGCTTTTGTTCTATTGGGGGCATTCTTGAATGCTTTTTAAAACTACATCAGTTCATCGAAAGAGTATAATTCTTTTCATTCACATAAGAAGTGATAACTCATGTTGCATTGGAAAGAGACAATATACTGGAGACAGAAATAACCAAAGCGACATTGGACAAGAGAAGACCACAGGGGGATTTCCTGGAGCTGGGTCTTTGTATGCTCAGTCGGAACCAAATAGCCCTGAAAAGTCCTGTAGGTGAAGGCAGGCACGTTCCTCTCCCCGGGCTTCCCTGTTTTACCCCGAGGCTGCTGAATGGAGGGGAAGGGATTCCACACGCCTGCCCTGATTGTGTAGATCCCAGTGAGGACTCCTGCGCTACCCTCCTCTGGTACTGCCGCACCGGCCAGCACAAACCCGCACTTGGAGAAGGACCGGCTACCAAAGAGAACTTGAACATGAAGGGATTTGCTTAGAGGTCCTCCCCACTAAGACTGAGGTCCTGATCCCCTTTGCTCTTTCACCACTGCCCCCATCCACTCACCCTGGAAACAACTGGTGCGAGAGCCATGTCCACACCCGCCCTCCAAATCCCCCCTTCCTCTGGTTTCCCCATCTCACATCCCCTGCTCAGGCACAGACACACGCACACAAACAACAGAACCTGACCAAAAAAAAAAAATCAAGGGGACCTGGATGGTGCTGGAAAGTAGAAATTCACACACAGGCTGAAGGAAAGAAGATTTAAGAAGTGAATGCTTGACAGTCAGAGTTGTCACATGCTTTAGATAATAATTTTCTTTGTTTTGACTAAACACTTTGTTTGAAAAATAGGGTTGTAGCCCTGGATACTATCGAGATAACAAAGGTGCGTATACTGGACGGTGTGTTCCCTGCAACTGCAACGGACATTCCAACCGATGCCAGGATGGTTCTGGAATATGCATTGTGAGTAAATTGATACTGTGATGCTACCCCCAGACAATCTCTGTCTTCTTGTTTCCGGAGCTGCTAGGCCCTGAAACATCAAATGCCACACCTCCCACCAAACCCTAAGCAGAGGTTGCTATGTACTGGGTTGACCAAAAAGTTCACTTAGTTTTTCCCAGAAAGTAAAGGACACATTTCTCATTTTCACAAACTTTATTGAGTTGGATAGTTTGAGTATTTTGGCTGTCTCCCATGTGGTATAGCATTGATGGTTTTCAGTTAATGGCTCCATTTGATCACTACCAATTTCAACTGGTCTACCCAACTGTGGAACGTCATCCGGCAAGAAATCTCCAGTATGAAACTTCGCAAACAACTTTTGACAAATTCGATCAGCCACAGCACCTTCTCCATACACTGCACTAACTTTTTTTTTTGCATTTCAATTGCATTTCTACCTTTCTTGAACTAATAAAGCATAATATGTCAAAATACATGTTTTCTTCCATCTTCAGTATTAAAATGGCTACATAAAAGTTCACCAATTTTGATGAGTTTTTTAAAAATGAACACTGATATGACAGCTGTCACCATACAATCTAACAAAATTGTTTTGAAAGAAGTTAAAAACCACTGAACCCTACTAGAGCCGTCTTACAGAAAACACTAAATGAACTTTTTGGCCAACCCAATAAATGCAGGAGGCAAAGTGTTATCGGGCTGAATCATTCTATACTTCACGTTTCCTCCGTGAAGGGTCATGGGTCATCAGGGGAGAACACCTGTCTGAACAATTCATGTACACCTTAGCTTCTAAATCTCTGCTTCATTCAATGGTATCAATGGGTGGATCCTGGGGCTTAACTCTTGCCAGGATGTAACAAATAAGCGTCATTACAGTGGGCTCCAGTTCTGGTGGGGTGGCAGGAGGTTACTGGAGGGGAGTTTTGTGGCTGTCAGATGAGCAGTCGCTCAAGAAAGCAACTAGGGGAGAAGGACAAGCTAAGAAAGGCTTAACGTGCACACTCCGTCAAGCGCCTGCCCTCCAGGGCTGACAAGACAAAGTGGGTTTATGTAGGAAGACAGGAGCAGAGTCCCTGCTGCCCATGGCTTAGCCACTGGAAAACAATCTTCTTTTGGAAAATTTTAGAAAATTTCTCCCATAGAAAATTAGATTCTCAGGAAACTGTTCCTTTGTATCCTGAAGTAGAACATATACCTTTTTTTTTATTCTGCTGACTTCTATTTCATCAGCATCCCTCTCCCTGGAACCAGGGTCTCCCCAGTTAGAGAATGGACAGTTCCAAGGAAAAGAGACAGTGTGGGTACCCACAAGACTCAGAGCCCCCCACCTATGTTGTGCTGTTTGAAATACCTTCTTCTGGCATGGATTTCCTTCGCATTGTGCAATGCAACTAGAGTGTTTCAATACTTTGGTTCCTAGACTCTCTTAAGCCAAGTCAACATGTCCCAGGGAACCTGCTTCCTCTGCAAGATGGGACAGGCCAAGACAGGAAATTGTAGAGAGCGGTATAGAATATTTTGTAGGATTTTGACCTCATGAGTTAAAAAAATTAAAGACATTGAAAAATAATATTGTTCAGCTCGTATATATTCTTTTATAATTCTTTCTGCTTGATAATGTGTGTTGTGTGGAACAAGGTAGATGCTTTAATGAGATCCAGATGTTTATCTTGTCACTGAACCATTGCTAGATGTTGAATCTACTTTATAAAAGCTGCCGAAGAACAAAGGGAGTTTACTCTGTGGTCCCTTCACCCAGTGGAGGGTTCACTAGTGAGAGTTATAGTTCAAAGGCTATATAACCAAACAAGATTTTCTATCCCATTCCCTTTCTTTGTAGCTCTGTCTTTACTTGTCCCTACTGCCCATGTGACCTCTGGAAACTATTCATTCAGGAAACCCTTACTGCACATTTGCTCTTGTGGGAGGGGCTGAGCTAAGTGCTGAAGTTAAAGCCAGCAGACATAATTCCCGCTCTCACCAGGCTTGGTGTCTAGAGGAGACTGTGTGCATGCACACAAGCATGCACACACAGATGCTCACACACATGTACATACACAGAGGCACGGAGCCGTTGTCTGCACTCACTGAACTTCTGGGTGGTGGCACTGGGTGTGGATCCTGCCCCCAAATGTGTCAGTTTTGTCTGGGGCTCACATCATCTCCTCATTCTCACAGAACAGCGATGGGGAAGCTCTCAAAAGGGCTGATTCCTCCGCACAGTGACTTTTGCCTATTAAGATCCAAAATCAATTTCCAAAATCTGGGACCTTCACACATTTGCAAATTTCCATATCTTTTTAAGAATAAACTTTGAACCTTTAAAATAAAGTAGCCCAACGCCTTGCTGGAAAGCACTATTTGACCAGTGGAGAGGCAGAAGTAGGAAGCAATGTGATCTTTCAGTGCCAAAGGGACCCTCGAAGACAGTGATTCCCCCCCAACTAGTGATCCCCCCTCTATAGGTGATGCCCCTGCTCCACTGGGGCCCTGCTGCTCCCTCTTCTCCTTGCCCACCTTCTCTCCCCCACCATTTCTCCTGTCTCCCGTGGCCCTTGCCTTCTACTACTCGGCCATCCCTCATCTTCCTGTCTGTACCCACATCTCTTCCCCTTTCTCCTCTCATCTTTCTTCTTCTTATTCCCTGCCATTTGAACCCATCTTCTCTCCTTCCCACAGACTGATTTATGTGAAACTCACAGCTGATGCTGCCTCTCCAGGTGCATCTGCCCGCCTTGCACTCCACCCTCCAGAGCACCAGTTGCTTCACGTTGCCCATGCATGCCGCTATGCTCCTGCAAGACTGTGGATCCTTGTACCTGGAAGGCCCTTCCCTCAGCTTTCCATGCAGCTAACTCCTCTCCTTCTATTCTCCATGCAGAAGGCATCATCAGCGTCAGAAATTTTTTCCTAAGGCTCCTCTTACACTTATGGGTTGCTGGCACACCTTTGTCATCATAGTTTTCACATTGCATTGAATAATACATCTGTTCACAGGGTCCTAGCTACCCAAGTCAGGCACCAATCCGTTTTTGCATCCCTATATCTAGCATAGTTGAGCATAGAACAAACACCCAGTAGGTGTTTGGTGTCAAATGGAGCTAGGACAGCATGAGTAATGGAGGTGGGTGTGGATTCATTCATTCACCCACTCATTCATTTATTCATGATGGAAAATGGGGTTTCTAATAGGCAGCTGCCTCAGATTTGCAGGACTGATACAGACAAACTGTAGGGTAGATGCACTCACCTGGGGATGAGGGGTTGTTTCAGACATGCTCGTGGGACTTTATCAAGCAACACAGATGCGGACCCCCTTCCATGACCCTCTCCCAGCATCCAGTGTTTTTTGTAGAATACAGGTGACCTCACTGCACTTCTCATTTCTCTCTGTTGTTGCCTCTCCCGTGTTTTCAGCTCAGAACTAAATAGTCCCAGGACTACAATACACCTATTCAGACGTGTCTTCTTTAAAACTGGCATTTGGAGTTATAAGAGAAAGGAAACTAATGTGGGAAGGAACTCACTAGTTCAAAAGACGGATGCTGTCTGAGAAAGTCAGGGCCACCAGGCAAAGTAAAGGTGGAGGAAGCCTTCAGCACCTCACCTGACACCCCCGAGAGGCTCCTCGGAGGATCGGACACACTGCAGTGTGGACCTGTTCCCAGTGTGCGTGTCACTGGGAAACCCCACTTGACAGTGACATTTGAGGAAGGAGGGGTGGGTTCAGGACAGGGGTGAGCTTTCTGGTGATGATCAAATGTTTACAGGGAGGCAGTTTATTCCTTTCAAGGCCCACCTATTTTCTGGTATAATTATTAATCCCTTCTGCTTATAGCACAATTTTACATCCAGAAAAGATCTTTGAACACAGGCATGGACTGTGTAGTTCTCAGTCACTCACAGGTGTGTGGAAGACAGACCTGTTGAAGCTGAACAAACTGAGGACCTTGATGACCGAAGGGCAGTCCTTGCCATTTCGAGTAGGGCCGCTCCCACTTAGGATGTGCACACATATCGTTTTTCCCAACCCGACCTCAGATATTACTTAAAGCTCACATCCTACTCAAGCACCATCTCTGCACACAGACGTAACATATATAAGCAAATTTCTAAAAGTGTACTTATTTTAGGCTGTATGATCAAACACAAGGTATCTCTGAATTATCAAATGCCTCTGGTAAGAAGTGTTTGCCAGGCTATTTTTGTGCATTAAAATCTTTATTACTAGAATAAAGCCAAGAAAGATTATACTGAGCTAAAAATTCCACAAACTACATAAATTGGACGCAATCCACTTAGCTTTGTCTCGGTATTCTGGTGAGTGGCAAAGGTGTGTCATCCCAACGCCTGACTGAAGAATGACTTTCATTAGACACTGATTTGCACATAAAAATAATTAGATTCACAGAAACATGGGCTTAGATAAAATTAATGTGTTGCTTTTTTGAGACATTAAAATTAAATTGAGTGCTTTTTTCAGATACAATGAAACTTTTTGTTGTTTTAACAAATGCCATGTGTTAAAAACTTGTTTCAGTTTTATTGCTTTTCAGTATATCACTGAATTATGAAGTCAAGTCAAGTTAATTTTCATAGAAGCCATTCTAAGGAATAAAAAAGGAGGGGATTTACATTGGTTGAGGCCCTATTATACTTTATAAAATTCTTCCAGCAACCTTGGAAAGTGGGTATTATTCCTAGCATATCTTTTTAGGAAATGAGAGTTGTATGTGAATAGTACACCAACAAAGTTGACTTATAAAAGTTACTGAATCTCAGAGAGGCGAAGGAAGTTGCTCAACATCCCACAGCTATGAAATGACAGAGTGGGATTTGAACCCAACTGATCTCTCTCCACTTCATCATGCCTCCTCCCAACATTAAACCCCAAATAGCTGGTGGAAGGACATCTACGCCCTTTTTTGCACCAACAATAACTGGATGTACAGGAAAATACATGGTTAGCAAAACTGCTATCACCATACAAGTCAGAGGACTTGAGTTATAAGTGTGTGAGTAATTAAGATGACAATGACCCCAATTGTAATAAATGTTCAGTTGGCTGCTATTAATTGTACTGTTTATCTGTCCCCAGAATTGCCAGCACAACACTGCGGGGGAACACTGTGAGCGCTGCAAAGAGGGTTACTATGGGAATGCCATCCAGGGATCCTGCAGTGTCTGCCCATGTCCTCACTCAAACAGGTACTGTGGAAGCCTGAAGATAATCTATAAGCAGGAAGGAAGTTGGTGGTTGCCTCGGACTGGGGTGGGGGTGTAGGGAAAATGGCAAAATGAATGCTGAAGGGTATGGGATATAGATTTCTTTTGGGGAAGATGAAAATGTTCTAAAATTGACTGTGGTAATGGTTGTACAATTCCGTGACTATACTAAAAACCATTGAACTGTACACTTTCAATGGGTAAATTATATGATATGGGAATTCTATCTCAATAAGTAAGCAATATTAAAAGAGAACAAACAAAAAATGCAAGACAAAAATAGTCTTTCAAGTTGAATGCTTCTGGGTTTTTCCTTTTTCTCTTTCCTTTGCTATTCATTCCGTGACTAAACAATTATTTATTGAGCACCCATTAGAGGGCTAGGATTTAGCCCTCTCTAGATGCTGGGGCAACCTCAGTAAAGAAGAATAGCAAAGACTCTGAGCTCATGAAACTCTATCTGGAGAATATGCAAGGGGGGAGTTGTCACACTCAATAAATATGTGCACAAATAAATAAGAAGTATACTTTCAGAAAGAGATAAGTTATACAATTTGATTAAAGGGTCATGCAATTGACAGTGAGTGAAAAGATTTCTTAGAGAGGGTGGTAGGAGGGTTTTCTGGCGTCGTTGGGCTGGGACCAATGAATGATGAGATGGAGTAAACCATGACAGTGTCTTAGCAAGGCGGGTCCCAGGCAAGGAAAAACAAAGCCCTGGTGGTGTTGTGTTTGTAGACAGAGAAAAGGCAGGAGTGGCTGGAGTGTGATGTGGGAGAGAAGGCCAGGAGATGATGCTGGCCGGGCAGGGTTCAGATCCTATAGGACCTCACATGCAGGAGTGAGGCATTTGGGTTTTACCCGCAGTGTGGTAGAAGCCACAGGGCAGTCCTGAGCCACAGAGTGATGTGACCTGAGTTGTCACTCCGACTCCAATATAGTGGACAGGTTATACAGATAGCAAGCTGCCATTTCCCCCCCCGCCCCACGGTAACCCATATTCTGTTTGTGCTTGGCACTTGTCATATTCTTGCTCATCACGGCATGTTCACTTGGGTCCAAGCAAAATAGAATAAGTAACTAAGAGAAGCAAGAAAATCAGGAAGATACTGATAAAGTATCAGTAGCACGCAGGCACTGGAACAAGTGTGGACCACAAGGCTGATTGATATCAGCCAAGTAGCAGAGAAATGGGCCACATCTTAAAATGACCAGAAGTCACTTGCCCAAATGTGGTTTTCTGGAGATGCGTATTTGAAATGTTCACCCGGCGTTGCTATCTATGGATTTGATAGTCCTTAAACCTGCCCAGTCTTGAAGCTTTGTTTGTAAAGAGATCTATCCCTTGACACCAGCCCAGGCTTGTTTGGGCAGAAGTGAGACAGAGCAGAAAGCAGTGAGGTTTCCACCAGGTGCTTGAGAAAAGCTTTTCATCTTTGGTGGCAAAGTGTATGGCTATAATCAGGGTCAGCGTCCAAGTTCCATGCAGTTGAAGTGACACACAATTCCTCAGATTTATCAATAAAGCCCTATTTTATCTAATTCTCCTTCTAGCAATATTAATAACTGCTGACAACTTTCTAAGTATCCTTTAGAGCTGCAACTGTATTCCCCTCATAGGCCAAGAGAAGCTTCCCTGCATAAGATTTTTTTTTAACTAGCAAATAACAAATGGAATTATTTCTTCTCAGATTTACATCAGTGAAATGTTTAAACCGCAGACATAGGCATTTCACAAGGCAACAGGGCTTTTTCATGATCTCTTCACTGAAATTTTTTTTAAAAAAATTCTCCAGCATATACCATTTTAGAACTAAAAAAGAAAAAAAGGAACTGAAGTTCCACAACTTGATTTTAAAAAATGTAGAAATCACCAATGATTGTGCCCACACAATATGTAGGTGGCAGCCGAGCTCTGTGCCTTAGTCCCTCTGGCTCTGAGGGCCTAGCCTCTCCACAGCCTTTTCTTCCCAGAAGGCAATGTGCCCAGTTTAAAAGTACTAGAATAAACAAGGAGACAATTTTCTTAAAGAATCAGAACTCTCCGTTCTTTTGTTCTGCCCAGACTTGTTTTATTCCTTGTGATTCCTGGAAAAACCCTGTTGCAATCATCTCTCCCAGAGTGAGTTGCTCTGTTCCATCTTATGGAAAGGAATGTATTTCTTCAGGCCAAAAATAAAACAAACATAAATGCCTTCAGTCCTTATTCAGCAAAACTTGCCCAATGTTAGCTGAAAATATTCATCATTACCTCTACAAGTCTCAATGGGCAAAATTTTCTTCACAAGGAAAGTAGCCAGATCCTTGGTTTTCATTTTCACTTAACGCAAGTCAGTTCTTTGTGGGGGGGGAATAAGGCACAATGCCTATCAATTCATATTTTCACTGGGGCTTTGTCTGTCTTCCTTCAAGTTTTGCCACCGGCTGCATTGTGACTGGGAGAAGTGTGCAGTGCTCCTGTAAACCTGGGTACACAGGCACCCAGTGTGAAAGGTGGGTGCTGCTCCCCCCTCCCCACCCCCATCTCACAGGTGGGGGTGGGCTCTGCAGGCCGCTGCAGGCACCTGGGCCACGGGTGGGGCTCTGCCCGTAGTGGCTCAGACCTAAGGGTGGGGCTGTCGGTTTCACCGAGGCTGAAAAAGGTCTCCTGGGAAAAACCCAAGACTGCTCACTTAATAAATCATTAACTTCCTTCTCTTTCCTATTCTGTGTGTTTCAGAAATTTGAGAATAAGGTCCAATATGTCATAATGTCATAGCCCTATATACTCCCCAACGTACACCCCTACCCTGAACACCCCTACGTACTCCTTTCTCTTCATATTCCTATATGCCCCTTTCTCTCCATGTTCTAACACCTTCCTCCTCATACGTGGCCCTACATACCCCTACCTCCATGTAAATTTATCCTTGCATACTCCTGCCCCTACAAATATGTACCCTTACCCCCACATGTATTTCTATTTGCCTGTACACACACACAGACTCTACATACTCCTATGTACACTTCCACATACCCATCCACAGCCCTAGACACTTCTATACACACACACCTCCATACCCCCACACAGGATTTCATGACTAGCTACCATGCATAGGATATTGCCAAGCATTGTGAAGGCTGTAGAAGCTACGTGCAAGCTAGCCGGGAGGATAGTGAACGTGCATTTGGTAAAGTAACAGTATCACAAATGAATCATACAGGCAATATGGTCTTAAATTTAAATGTATCCTAAAATCAATACATATTTATTGTACAAGTGATGTCATGCGGGCGAGCAAAGAACGCGCAGGAGGCTCGCCACACCCCTGCACCGCCCAGGGCATGCCTGCTTGCCTGCAGGCACAATTGTGTCCCCGGCAGGAAACTACTGTTGAAAGCTTGTTGTAGGTTTTACAGATCATCTCTGTATGCACGGACGTTTCCACAAAAAGAAAAGTAGATTTCTATTTTGCTTTCTGTTTCACTTGTTTTCTCACCTGATAATACATTGGTGGTATCTTTCCGTATCAGTAAGTATTCATTGATAACATTGTGTCAGTACCAAGAGTTCCACTGAAGTGGTCCATACCCTTTATGATTGATTTCTGAGACAGTTTTACTGTTTTCCGTTCAGAGCAAAACCAAGAGTAGATCCTTTTAGCTAAACTTTTGTGTATGTAAATCCTCAAGACATAATTATAGAAGTAGATCCCTTGGGTCAAAGGATAGTACATTTTTCAGGCTTTTGACACATTTTGCAAAATTGTCCTCCAGAAAAGTTGCATCTGCTTGCATTCCTACTGTCAGGGAGAGAACAGCTGTGCCCCCCCCCCCCCCCCCCGTGAATACTGAAAGTGATCGATTTTTTCAAGTGCTTGCCAATTTAATAGAAAAACATTTATTGTCATTTTAATTTCCATTTCCTTGTTTCATAATCAACTTGTATTTTTTCATGTGCTTATTAACCATTTGCAAATCTTATTTTCTGAACTGCTATTTAGGTCTTTTATTCATTTTTTTCCAGTGGAATGTTTAATTTTTATTGGCCTGTACATCTTTTAGAGGAAATTAATCGTTAATACTTTAAGTTGCAAATACTCTTCCCAGTTTGTATATTTTTTATTTTGTTTTTCACAATTCTAGACACACAGCAGTTATATTTTACTAGCTTTCTATCCATTCTATTAGCCTTGAGGATTTCAGCTACCAGTGTCCCACAGAGAGGTGATGTAATGTTTACGCCTATTCTCTTTTGGCACTTTTATGGTTTTATTTCTCACCTTTAAATCTTTATGTTGGTGAAAACATGGAACCTAGTTTTTGGTGGTGTGGCCTCTCATGTGGTAGGTAGATTTAGAATCACTATGCAAGGCCAATAACCTCGGCTCTCCCAATATCCCGTTTCCGAGTAATCCAGGCACCACTTGGCTACAGCCCAGACCACTCAGTACTGGGGGATGTTCACTGTGGGAGAAGCACAAGGAAACTGGACCAGCTGGGGAAGGGGCAGCTCCCCATGGCTCGTGCCACGCTCACTGCAGGCTGCGTGCGTGCTCAGTGAGTGGGGACAGACCCTGCATCTGGGTTCCCTCTTACGCTTTCACTCTACACTCGCTCCTTCTGCCGAGTACCTTTAGTTAAATTCCCTAAAGCTCAATGTCTGTATATAAAATGTCCATATCAACTTGAGTTTGTTTCTGTGAATTTTATCTGGTTCTTGTGCTATTATCACTTCTGTATCATTTCTGAAGGTATAAAATGCCTTTGAATGAATATTTGATTGAGCAAGACTCCCCCTGTAACCCTTATTTAAAATATTTTCTTTGCTTCTTCTGACATGTTATTTTTCTGGATAAACTTTAGAAGAGTTTTACCAAATTTCAAAAAAACCCAGAAAATGAATTCAACTGAATTTTTTAATAAGACAGGGCCTCTCTAGACTGGGGATTATCTAAAACATTTTATGGACTGGGTGGGCCTCAAGTAGGTTAAAGGGGTGACTGGGGCCAGTGAAGCTGCCAGGTGGAGGTGGAAGGCAGCTCAGGTCAGGGAAGTAATGTAAGAAGGGGCCTAGAGGAAGATACATATCATGTGTGGAAGGGAGGTACCTTGTTGGAACTGTCTGCCAAGTGTCTGGAACTCTCCTACAGTAAAAAGTAGTAATTCAAGGTTCTTCTGTTTCCCACTTCAGCAAACGTTGCCCACACTTGCCTCACATCTATTATTCATTCTTTTCTTTGATGAAAAGTATATGGAGATCTCAGTATATGCTCAGTGCTGTGCTAAGCACCAGAGACACTCTGCCCTCAGGGCTTTTTATAGTCTAGCGGTAGACCAACCTGCAAACGGGCTGATAAAATGGTGAGAGAGAACGTAACTGGGCAACGTCAGGCTGCAGTAGGCGAGACATCCAACCATCCTTGAAGGTGGAAGGATAGACAGACAGCTATACTAGACAGCAAACAGTGGGGTGAATGAGGGTTTCTTTTTCTCTTCAACCTGCCCAACACTTGTTACTGCCTGTCTTGTTGATAATAGCCATTCTAACAGGTGTGAAGTGGTGTCTCATTGTGGGTTTGATTTGTATTTCCCTAACAGCTAGTGAAGTTGAGCATCTTTTTACCCATCTGTTAGCCACTTGTATGTCTTCTTGGGAGAAGTGTATGTTCAAGTCCTCTGCCCATTGATTTAATTGGATTGTTTGTTTTTTTTCATATTGAGTTGTATGAGTTCTTTATATGTTTTGGAAATTAATCCCTTGTCTGAGCTGTTGTTTGCAAATATCTTTTATTTGGTTGGTTGTATTGTTGTTTGGTTGGTGATTTCTTTTGATGACAACTGAAGATTTGACTTGGGTGGCCGGCACACAATGCAATGTACATATGACATATCATAGAATTGTACACTTCAAACCTATATAATTGTATTAACCAATGTCACCCCAATAAATTTTTTAAAGGGTGGGTGGAGTTGACAATGGGGCTTGGGAAGATCTTCCAGGCTCTGTGATTTAAAAGCTGTGGGACCCCCCACCTGGGAGAGACATCCTAATTCAGTTTTCCTTATGGTCCTTCACAAACAATGAAGCAGAAAGCAACAATAGGCTGGATGAGACACCCATCTGGCAGACAGCTGACTTGAAAAGAGAAATTCTTAACTAACAAGTCTTCTCTTGGCTTATGTTTGTTACAGTTGATGTCTCAAGAAAGCAAGTTATTGTTTCTTCGAAGTTTTAAAAAATATTTTCATCAGTAAATGCCATTTTAATGTCAAGATCTTTCATTTGTTGAACACTTATTGAATACCCACTCTGCACCAGGCATCAGTCCCAGCATAACCATTTACTGTGCATTGATAACGACAAGGGCAGCACGAAGTAAAAGCAGGAATGTATACAGCAGCTGGCTGGGCAGGGGAGGGAGCAACCAGTCTGGGGGAGAGGGTAGGAAAGGCTTCCCAGCCCCCAGCCTGCTCTGGGGCACATGGCTCCCTCAGCCACCCCTGATTTCTGTGTTGATCCAACCCTGGCTCCTGTGTGCATTTTGTTGATCTGACATTTGGCTGTAGGGCTAACTGAGGAGTCTGTCCTCCTGGGTGTCAAGGAGGAAGGAAGCAAGCTCAACTGTGTTCCACAATCACGCTCTCACACAAGCCATAAGTATTTCTGTACTGAGACACATTCATTCTTGAAAAGCTGCTCTATCTTCCTCTGATAGGGTTATAATATCCCCCAAAGGGAGCTAAAGGTTGAGAAATCTGGGTGGAATAAGCAGTGAGTTCTTTGAATGTTTCTCCTCTTTTCAGTATCTTTTGGGGGTAGGGAGGGAACATATTCAACCCATAGTTTGGTTTAGTGGCAAGATTAGAAGGATAAATCTTAGTTTAAAGAAAGTAATAGAGAGGTAAGAGGTCTTTTTAGCTGGTTTGGAGAAGATAGTTTAACCTCAAACTAAAGAACCAGCTCTGGATTGAAGATACAGCGTGCGTGTCCCTCAACTGGAGAATGTTCCAGCAGAGAAGCAGTGAAATACCGTAGGTGGGAGGCTGGATTCCAGAGCTGGCCTTCCTTGGTTTGAGTCTCTGTGCTGCCACTTACCAGCCAGGTTAATGGGAGTTTCCTGTGCCTCAGGTTAGTGGCAGGAATAACAGTCCTTAGAGCCAATGTTACTGGACGGTCAAGTCGTCAATGAAAAGTGCTGTATAAGGGAGAGAGAGCTTTTCCAGCAAACAGGAGTGAGGGGTCCTGGCAGAGGGCTGAGTGAGCTAGGAGCTGAGGAGTCTGGCCAGCTGTCAAGGCTGGGTTCAATGGGGCACAGGCACAACATTCATTCTGTTGAGGTTACATATTTTGATCAATATAAATGAAGAAAATTTGGCATCACACTGATCTGTAGTTGAAAATCAGAGAAGTAATGTTTAGAGCTTTTTCAGATGATTGTGGATATTTTCCTTTGATACTACACCCAAACTTGATAAGCTGTGTTTTTTTAAAGGTCATTTGCCATGTGGAATCTATTGCATTAAAACCTATTGCCTGTCTTGCACTTTGAACGGATCTTTTGCATATGCATGTAACCTCATGCATTGATGATTCGAAAATAGTGATTCAGTGAGTCATATAGATCTTCCAAATACCTATATATTTTACTATATAATATAAAAAGTCATATTCATCAATATCACTACTTGTTTTATCAGAAAAAATTAAGAATTAGAAAGTATGAAACTCAGCTAGTGAATTCCAATTTTCTAAAAATCTAACTTTTGCCTGAAAGATCAATTGTTATCCTTGGAAACAATTGTTATGAATTGTTTTCCTTGTTTGTTATAGAGAAAATGTCTGCCGAGTCAGAATAACTGTAGATCACCTCTCAGTTGTTCCATGTCAAAGTGATGTTCTGTGGAAACAGCAGCTATTTCATGTCATGACTCAGACATTTATACAAGTGCTTTTCCTAGAGATGGCGTGGCACTCCTGTCTGCAGCAGAGACACTTTCGGCGTGCTTCCCACTTGTCACGTAGAGTGTTAAAATGACACGTTCTCAAGGGTGAGATGTGATGCAATCAGCTATTTATACTCATTCAGCAGGGACATTTAAAAATTAAACTGGCATTTTTACCTATCTATAATCCCTTTATTTTTTAAATTTTGTTATTAAATGCACTGGGGTGACATTGGTGTATAAGGTGATAGAGGTTTTAAGTGTACTCTTCTGTGATATATGATCTGTACATTGCACTGTGTGCCCACCACCCAGAGTCAAGTCATTTTCTGTCACTGTATATGCGGCCCCCTTTACCTTCTACTGCCCTCCCACCCCCTTCCCTCTGGTAACCACCATGAGGTTGTCTATCTGTTGTCTATGAGTTTGTTTTATATCCACCTGTTTGTGAAATCACATGGTACTTGGCTTTTTCTGACTTATTTCACTTAGTATAATATTCTCAAGAATCATGCATGTTGTCACAATGGCAGTATTTCATCTTTTCTTATGCTGGGTAGTATTCCATTATATATATATATATGTACAATATCTTCTTTATTCAGTTCTCTATCAAAGGACACTTTGGTTGTCTCCATCTCTTGGCCACTGTGAATAACACTGCAGTGAACCTAAGAGTGCATGCATCTTTGCGAATAAATGTTTTTGAGTTCTTCGGGTAGATGTACAGAAGAGGGGTTTCTGGGTCATATGGTAACGCTAGTCTTAATTTTTTGAGGAACTGCCCTACTCTTCTTCATAGCAGCTGTGCCAGTTTACATTTCCATGGCAGTGAGTGAGGGTTCCTTCTCTGCAACCTCTCCAACAGCTATTCGTGCCTGTCTTGTTGATAATAGCCATTCTAACAGGCGTGAGGTAGTATCTCATTGTACCTGTAATTTGCTAATAGCTAGTAAGGCTGAACACCTTTTCATTGATCTGTTGGCCATTTGTAGTATTCTTGGTAGAAGTGTCTATTCAAGTTTTCTGCCTATTTTTCAAACTGATAAGAACAGATACTGCACTTGATCTTAGCCAAAAGACCAAGAAGCGATCTGCCAGTTTTTAATTGGATTGTTTTTTTGGTGTTGAGTTGTATGATGTCTTTATATATTTTGGATATTGACCCCGTGTCAGAACTGCTGCTTGCAAATATCAGCTCCCATTCAGTTGCTTGCCTTTTTGTTTTGTTGCCTGTTTCTTCTGCTGTGCAGAAGTTTTTTAGTTAAATAGTCCCATTCATTTATTTTGCCTTTACTTCCTCTGCTTTTTGGAGTCAAATTCATAAAACATTCTTTAGTACCAAGGTCCATAAATTGAGTGCCTATGTTTTCTTCTATGTACTTTGTTATTTCAGATCTTTTCTGTCTTTTGTGTAGGTGTGCACCAGGCTATTTCGGGAATCCCCAGAAATTTGGAGGTAGCTGCCAGCCATGCAGTTGTAATAGCAATGGCCATTTGGGCAGTTGTGACCCCCTGACTGGAGGTAAGATCAACTCATACCTCTGTTAATCTGCCTTTATCAGACTAGTGTAAAATAGCAAGTGAAGAATGCAAGTAAACACTTTCAGGAAGCATAATACCCAATTTCAGCTAACAAAATGTCCCCTTATTTTGATAAACTGTGGAACGCTTAGGTGGTGTGTTCACCTCTGGGGAATAACTTACTTCAAGTAAATTGTTTTTAAAACTTACTTTAAGTAAATTATTTTTATAACTCAACTAATTATAGCCAAAATACCTCACACCCTATGTTGATGGTATTGCCAAGACCTCTCTTTCATAAAGTTATTGTCACAGCGACGTTCTGTGCATATCTGAAGTCAAAGTACTCTTTCTCGAATAGCAATAAATGTCCAGGATGTGAGAGGTAAAATTGAGGTGGATTTTACATATCAGGGAAAAGGTAATTACTGGGAATCATATGGGTTCATTAGGAACAACTTGGACGAGAAAGGAAGACTACCTCTTCCTCGAATATTAATGTGATTTCTCAGCAAAATGCCGTTGGCATAGTGTAATGCCAAACCCTTAAAGTCTCTCATCTTATAGTTGTAAACAAAATCCTAGACGTATGAATTAGATTTGGTCAAGTGACTGTTCCTGAAGGAACGCAGAGTAAATGGATGGATCATCATCAGTCTAGAGTGAGGTGTCTACTTTGGTGCCTCGGGGCTTCACCCTGGCTCCATCTTCAATATCAACTCAAGACTGTTGATGTAAGTGGAAATACAGTATCAGATGACACAGAGCTCAAAGAGAGAAAATGCCTCCTGTGACACATTTAGTATTCAAAAGGGCCTAACAGCCTAGAATAACGGGCTGATTCTAACCAGACAACATTATGTTAGGGGTAAGCATAAGGTCCTATAGTTGAATGGGAATAAAAATCAACCTTTAAGTATGTCATGAGTGAGATGTGACTTAGTAGTAGGAGGTGTAACAAGACTGAGCTTTTATTTAGCAGTAAGTTCAGTATGGCTCAGGAGAGTAATGTGGCTCCCAAGATACCTGATACTATCTTCGCTGAATTCTAGTGTTTAAACCATGTGGCTTCTAGTCTCTGGCAGGCTGCTCCTGTGAGTCTTCCCGTGAGGCTTATATCTTTAGAAAGCGATAGACATGCTACAGTTTGTTCAGAAACAGGGTGAGACTCTGAAAGAACTTAGAACCATGTCACACGAAGAAGAGTTGATAAACCAGGAGCGAAGAGAAGGATTGGAAAGTACATATCTGAAAGGCTGGTGGGAGGAAGAAGGGTTGGTTGAATTCTACGTGGCATCAGGGATAGAACCAAAGACTGGAAGCTAGAGGGAGATCGATTTTAAATGATCAAGAAGTACCAAAGACTTAAAGATAAACGCGCTCTTTTAAAAGGAGCTGAGTTCTCCTGTGCTTGGAGGGATTCGAGGAGATGCTTCAACACTAATACGCGGCTTACTCACAAGGTCAATGCCTTTGCAACCCACTTTTCCCTCCTCTAATAACAAAAATAACTGTGAGGTTAAGATGGGAAATATTGTTCCAAAGATGGAAGAAAATGCTCACATGTGAGAGGCAGTTGTTCCTGTGAGATTTTTCCTTTTCTTTTTCATGATTTCTTTTTCTTTCAATTAATAGTGTATGGATTTCTAGATGGTCAAAACTCAACCTGTTGAGAAAATTGGTGGTCAGAACTCAAACTTGTTGAGAAAATTGCACTGATAAATCAATCATGCACTCAAGCACCCCCCAAACTGTTCCAGGTGCTATGGGAGATTGTAAAGGAAACCAAACTTCCTTCCTGGCTATAAGGCATTTATGATCTAATTGGGAAATAAAAGTGACATAACCATATATCCAGGAAAGAATGAGTAAATGATTATTTTAAAAAACGAGGAAGAGAAAGCTATGACTATACATACTATATGAAAATGCATACAAATATATGTAAAGAAGACATTGTGTTTTAGTGGTAGGATCAAGGTTATTTTTCTGATTTTGCAAAGTTTTCCATAGTAAATTTATATTATTTTTTACAATTAAAAGTAAATGTGTAAAATATATGTATACACACACACACAAAGTGTGATATGTCGCCTGCTGCTGAGTAGAACAAACACGAAAGCCTCCTTGTAGCACGTCTGGGAACTTTTCAACCTTAGAATCTTCTTATGGTGAAGTTCAATGATTTTACAGAGTGAAGTGAGAGGCTGTTTCAGTGCAAGAATGCCTTGTGGAGCTGGTGTTTCTCGCTCACCAGTTATGTGGTTATAGCTGAGGGTTTTAACCACTGGGACTTCCGCCAAGATGGAGGCATAGGTGGAAACATTGTGCCTTCTCCCACAACCAAGTTTGAATACAACAAAGGTTTGGAGAACAAAGACACAGCCAAAGAACAGAAAATTGAATTATACGGAAGTCCAAAAACAACGAACCCTTCAACCGGGACTGGTAAGAGGGGCAGAGCCAGCAGCGGAGCAGGGTCAGGCAGGAAAGATCCCCCGGCCCAGGCACGCAGGCAACCCGGAACCAGTTGGGGTGTGGGGCAGAATGACCGTGGTCGCTCATTCGCGCACAGTGAGACGGACCACGCAGGCCCCAGAGGGTGAACCCAGTGGTGGAGGGCTGACGGCGGTGGCACATTCGCGTGCAGTGGGACGAAACGCGCGGGCCCTGGTGACGGTGGCAGCTGTGGCCGCAGCGGCAGGAGGCAGCAGACGGGACGCCATTGCTCCTCTTTGACCGCCACCCCCATACAGCGTCACAACCCAGCGACTGAGTTGCCCTGCTCTGGTGAACACCTAGGGCTCCAATCCTGATATGTAACAGGTGCGAACAGTCCAAAAGATGGCTCAAGAAGAACTCAAAGCCCCAGAGCCCATAACTCTAAGCGACCAGGAAATAGCCAGCCTCTCAGATGCACAGTTCAAAACACTGGTCATCAGGATGCTCACAGAACTGGTTGATTATAGTCACAAATTAGAGGAACATATGAAGACTAAACTAATTGAAATGAAGGGAAATGCACAGGAAACCAATAGTGATGGAAAGGAAACTGGGACTCAAATCAATGGAATGGACCAGAAGGAAGAACAAAACATCCAACCAGAAAAGAATGAAGAAATGAGAATTCAAAAAAATGAGGAAAGGCTTAGGAACCTCCAGGACATCTTTAAACATTCCAACATCCGGATTATAGGGGTACCAGAAGTGGGAAAGGAACAGCCACGAGTGGAAAACTTATTTGAACAAATAATAAAGGAGAACTTCCCCAGTCTGGCAAAGGAAATAGACTTCCAGGAAATCCAGGAAGCTNTTTTACAGAGTGAAGTGAGAGGCTGTTTCAGTGCAAGAATGCCTTGTGGAGCTGGTGTTTCTCGCTCACCAGTTATGTGGTTATAGCTGAGGGTTTTAACCACTGGGACTTCCGCCAAGATGGAGGCATAGGTGGAAACATTGTGCCTTCTCCCACAACCAAGTTTGAATACAACAAAGGTTTGGAGAACAAAGACACAGCCAAAGAACAGAAAATTGAATTATACGGAAGTCCAAAAACAACGAACCCTTCAACCGGGACTGGTAAGAGGGGCAGAGCCAGCAGCGGAGCAGGGTCAGGCAGGAAAGATCCCCCGGCCCAGGCACGCAGGCAACCCGGAACCAGTTGGGGTGTGGGGCAGAATGACCGTGGTCGCTCATTCGCGCACAGTGAGACGGACCACGCAGGCCCCAGAGGGCGAACCCAGTGGTGGAGGGCTGATGGCGGTGGCACATTCGCGTGCAGTGGGACGAAACGCGCGGGCCCTGGTGACGGTGGCAGCTGTGGCCGCAGCAGCAGGAGGCAGCAGACGGGACGCCATTGCTCCTCTTTGACCCCGCCCCCCCCATACAGCGTCACGACCCAGCGACTGAGTTGCCCTGCTCTGGTGAACACCTAGGGCTCCAATCCTGATATGTAACAGGCGCGAACAGTCCAAAAGATGGCTCAAGAAGAACTCAAAGCCCCAGAGCCCATAACTCTAAGCAACCAGGAAATAGCCAGCCTCTCAGATGCACAGTTCAAAACACTGGTCATCAGGATGCTCACAGAACTGGTAGATTATAGTCACAAATTAGAGGAACATATGAAGACTAAACTAATTGAAATGAAGGGAAATGCACAGGAAACCAATAGTGATGGAAAGGAAACTGGGACTCAAATCAATGGAATGGCCCAGAAGGAAGAACAAAACATCCAACCAGAAAAGAATGAAGAAATGAGAATTCAAAAAAATGAGGAGAGGCTTAGGAACCTCCAGGACATCTTTAAACATTCCAACATCGGGATTATAGGGGTACCAGAAGTGGGAAAGGAACAGCCACGAGTGGAAAACTTATTTGAACAAATAATAAAGGAGAACTTCCCCGGTCTGGCAAAGGAAATAGACTTCCAGGAAATCCAGGAAGCTATTTGGGAAGAAGTTGGACTCAAGAAGGAACACACCCAAGCACATCATAATTACATTAGCCAAGATTAAAATGAAGGAGAGAATCCTAGAAGCAGCAAGAAATAAGGGGATAGTCACCTACAAAGGAGTACCCATCAGACTGTCAGCTGATTTTTCAAAAGAGACCTTACATGCAAGAATGGCTGGAAAGAAGTATTCCAAGCCATGAAATCCAAAGACCTACTGCCAAGATTGCTTTATCCAGCAAAGTTTTCATTTAGAATGGAAGGACAGATAAAGTGCTTCTCAGATAAGATCAGATTCAAGGAGTTCATCATCACCAAGCCCTTATTATATGAAATGCTAAAGGGACCTATATAAGAAAAAGAAGATGAAAAATATAAACAGTGAAAGGACAGCAAACTCACAGTTATTAACAACCACACCTAAAACAAAAGCAAACCAAGAGGACAGCTAGATCAGGAGTGGAACCATAGAAATGAGGAACACATGGAGGGTTAGCAACAGGGGAGTGGGAGGAGGAGAAGGGGGGAGAAGGTACAGAAAATAGCATAGACAATAGGTAGAAAATAGATAGTGGGGAGGGCAAGAACAGTAGGGGAAATATAGAATCTAAAGAACTTGAGACACGTGGTTAGAAACTAAGGGGGGAGAGTGGTGGGGGAGCGGGTGTGCAGGGTGGAGGGGAATGAAGGGGGGAATAGAACAACTGTAATGGTATAATCAATAAAATATATATATTAAAAAAACAAAAAGAATGCATTGTCTCGGCGGAAGAGAACTGGAGGGGGTAAACAATGTGCGAGGATGACCGGGAGGCTTTCCTGACTGTAGTGGAGAACCTCAAATTTTGGCTTATATTTATAACAGTTGGCAGTGTGGGTCCACTAATATTGTGTGTATATCTCTCTCACAGCATCTGTTCCATCTTTGTGTAACTTGTCTGCCTCCCCAGGGGGCCATTAAACCACAGCACAACAGGGATTTTTGGATTTTAGGATTTATCTTTAGATTTCCTGTACCTACCACAGGGCCATGGCACACGGGGGATGTTCAGAGGTGCTCAATGAATGTTTATTGAATGTTCTTGAATGGTATTGGAAGAGATGTCAGGAGTTGTATAGGAGGCTGTCAGATAAAGAAAGCCTCAACCCTGATGATTAGGAGTCTTGATTTTGTAAGAACAGCATGGCCCTTTAGAGAGAAGAAACTGAGTATATAATCAGAGAGGTCACAAGAGAAGTTCCTGCAGCAAGACTGCTGGGAGATGAGAAAGGGAAGAGCCGCCGATGATGGACAGTTTGGTGACTCAAATCTTGCAAAATTGGCTCTTCTGAAAGCCAAGCCAAAAAGCAGATGATGAGTATGCTTAGTTACACTATCTTCTTTGGTTATTGTCAGACTGCATAAACCAAGAACCCAAAGATGGAGGCCCTGGAGAAGAATGTGATGGTGAGTAAAGAAAACACCTTACGTTTCTAAGTTGTATGGTTGTGCTTGAGATATGTGAGCCCCATGCTAGAACATTCAGTGTCCAGCCTGGGAAAGCAGCATGAGAGGAGGCAGGAGGACAACTATTTAAGGTCAAATCCAGCCTCTATCAGCTAAGAGTTGTATGACCTTGGGCGAGTGACCTTACTTCTCCAAGCCCGAGTTTCATCATTTGCAAAATGGACATAATGACTGTATCAATTTCATTAGCGTTGTTGGGAAAATTCTTATAAATCTCTTGTCACAATGCCTGGTAAACAGCAATAAGTAACTAAAAGCTAGTTAGTATTAGCTTTCTTGCACATAAAATAAGCAACAGTTTGTCTAGACCCACCATTTCTTCTTTTATTCCAGTTTAATGGAATAATAAAGTATATGTTAATATATTATAATATTATGTTAATTGAGATACAATATAATATTATGTATTGTATAATATTATATATTCTATTGTATTGTATATGTTATATATTATACATTATATATTGTATATTGTATTGAGATACAATTAACATATAATATTGTATTTAAGGTGTACAAGAAAATTATTTGATATATATATAGCAAAATAATTCATTATCACAAGTTTCGTTAAAATCCATCATCTCACATAGTTAGAAATTTATTTTCTTATCATGAGAACTTTTAAGATCTAATCTCTTAGCAACTTTCAAATATATAGTACAGTATTGTTAACTATAGTCACCATGCTGAACATTATATCTCCAGGACTTATTTAGCTTATAACTGGACATTTGTACCTCTGACCACCTTCACCCATTTCCCTCACCTACCACTTCCTTTTAAAATGCATCCTGTCTGGAGATTTCCGTTTTTCAGAGCGTGTACCCCTCCCTGGGAAGTCTAGGATTGTGATGTTTGCCCGCGGGGGTCCGTGTGCAAATTCACTGGGCTGTGTAGCCCTTGCGCTCTGTTTGCATTCCTGTGGCTCCAGTCTGAAGAACACTTGCCTTTGATTGTGGCCCCTACAGATTGTGACAGCTGTGTTATGACACTCTTGAATGACCTGGCCACCATGGGCAACGAGCTCCGCCAAGTCAAGTCTCAGCTGCAGGGCCTGAGTGTCAGTGCGGACATCCTAGAACAGATGGGGCACTTGGAGACCCAGACCAAGGACCTGAGAGTAAGTAGTCTGTGGGCCCACCTGGAGCTGGCCCAGATTAGATAAGGGTTGAATAGATGCTGTGTGAATGAATATTCCCCCAGCAGGAAAGGAAGGGTTGACTCCATTTAAGGCTGTTGGGAGGGATGGCTTTCCTCCTTCCTCTGATCTAAGTGAAGGTTAGATTCTTTTAAATTGAGGTGTAATTAACCTACAATATTGTGTTAGTTTCAGATGTATAACATCTGAAAGTGATTCAGTATTCATATACATTTTGAAGTGATCACCATGATGTCTAGTTACCTTCTGTCACCATGCGAAGTTATTACAGTATTATTACTTTCTCTATGTTGTTTATTACTTCCCTGTGACTTATCTGTTTTATAACTGAAAGTTTGTACCCTTTAATCCCCTTCACCTTTTCTGTCTACCCCCCTACACATACCCTCTGGCAAACAACAGTTTGTTCTCTGTATCCATGAGTCTGTTTTCTGTCTTGTTTTATTTGCTCATTTGTTTTGCTTTTTAGATTCCACACTTAAGTGAAATCCTACAGTATTTGTCTTTCTCTTTTTGACTTATTTTACTTAGAATAATGCATTTTTACCAATGGGAAGTATTAGTAAACACACAAGAATAACTCTTCTACATGAACACACCTTACTGAATATTCCTGAGGTAAATTTTCTCATAGAGCTATTAGCTCAGCATCTTACATTCAGAAGACTCAAGAACAGATTTGTCTAAATGTTTGATGAATTTTTCCAATGAAGTCATGTGGGCCTAGAGTTTTCTTTGTTGAAAGTTATTTTAAAAAAAAAACTATAAATTCAGTTTTTAAAAATCAGTATGGGACTATTTGGACCAAATTACCAATTTCTTCTTGAGTGATATTTAGTAATTCGTGTCTTTCAAATAATTTTTCATTTCTTCTAAGTTACTAAATGCATAGACATAAAATTATCCATAATTTTCCCTTATTATCCATTTAATATCTGAAAAAATTGTAGTGATGCCCTTGCATTCATTATAGATATTGATCATTTGTGTTTGCCTCTTTGTTTTTCTTTATCATTCTGGCTAGAGGTTTGTTCATCTTATTTTTTATTTCATTGTTTTTCTCTGTTGTTTTCTGTTTTCAATGTTACAGATTTCTGTTTTCATCTGTATTTTTTACTGTCTTCTCACTTTGGGCTTAAATTGCTATGTATTTTCTAGTTTCTTAACAGGAGGGCTTATTTTATAGATTCAAAACCTTTCTTGTTTTTATATATAAGCATTTAATACTAAATATTTCCCCCAAGCACCACTCTAGCTGCATCCCACACATTTTAAAGTGTTGTGTTTTATTTTCATTCAGTTCAGAAGACTTTCTAGTTTTTTGTGACATGTCTTTGATCTCTGAGCTACATAGAAATGTATTGTTTAATTTCCAAATTGAGTATTTTCCAGATAACTTTCTGTTACTGATTACTAATTTAATACTGTTGTCAAGAGAGAATGTATTTTATATGATTCTGGTTCTTTTAAATGTGTTGAGATTTGTTTCATAGCTCAGAATATTGTCCACCTGGGAGAATGTTATATGTTCACTTGTAAAGAAGGTGGTGGAGAGGGTGTCCTGAGAAGTAATATGGTCTAAACTGCCCCACAGGGCAAGAGTCAGGCTCCCCTCACATGAATTAAGGCTGAAAAGAAAAAAACCCCTAAAACTTTCCAATGCTCATGGTTGTGCAATGGCTGTAGGAGAACCTAGAAAGCTACAAATTTACATCTGAGACCTGGACTAGATTCTCAGACCAGGGTCTGTACTGGAACGTGACATCCTCAATACCACAGGGTGCAAATCCTAAGCTGCCAAAACGAGGCCTGGTCCTAGACCGGGAGGTCTGGGCTGGGAGGGGCAGTGACCGTAAGATCACTTGACAGGACACAGAGAGTGCAGAGGAGGAGAGCTCCCACTCAGAATGCGCTCGCAAACAATGCCAGTGATTTGCAAATATTGAAACAGACAAATATCAATGAGAAGGACATCTAACAGAAGCAGCAGCCAAATAATGAGTTCCCTTTAGAGAAAGTGCAAATCATGGGACAGTCTGAAATGACTTTGAAGAACAACAGCCAATAGAAGGCACAAGAAATGTAAAACCAGAAGCCAAACAAGAAGAGGTAGATATAAAAAGATCCAATAAAAAATCATGGAAATGAAAAAATATATACTCATCAAAGTAGAAGAATTTAGTAAGCTAAACATAGGGAAAGAGGTGTTGGGGAAAGTTTAGTAAGTGCTTTTGAAGTAAGAGCATATTCTAAATCCATTAGTGACTATAGCTCAGTATACAAAATAATGTATATTATTTTCTCTAATATTTTTTAGAGAAAAAATATTTTCTCTAATATTATTTCTCTTATATTTTGCTATGAGAAAATAATATACATTATTTTATATAATGCAAAATATAATGCTCCCATCAAGACCATTTTAATCCATGGTTCACACGCTTCATATAATAGAGGGAAGGGGGGAAAGGCCTTCACCCTTTGAGAAGAAATGAAGCCACTGCAGTTTCGGTGCCCATCCTATGTGCCAGGCTCTATGCTAAAAGCTTTACTTAACTCTTACAACGTCCTGAAGGGAAATGGTGATATTTCGTTAAAAGGCATGGACAAGCTACGTAACTTGCCTAAAATTACATAGCTAATAAGTGGTTGTTCTAGAATTCCATCCAAGATCAAATTCTGGAGACCATGCTTTATCCACTGAACCTTTTTTAAAAAATATTTTATTTATTTATCTTTAGAGGGGAAGGAAAGGAGAGAGGGAGAGAAATATCAATGTATGGTTGCCTCTCGTGCATCCCCTGCTGGGAATTGGCCTGCAACCCAGTCATGTGCCCTGACCAGGAATTGAACCACGATCGTTTGGTCCACAGGCCCGTGCTCAATCTATTGAGCTACACCAGCCAGGGCTCCACTGTACTTTTAACCAGGCGTTCTATTAGCATTAGATGAAACGATATTCCTCAGTTTTTCCAGAGTAAAATTAAAATAAGACTATTTCCTTGCTATATCACAAAAACACTGTGAAAAATCAGTAAAAATAAGCGTGAGAAGAGAACTAACACTTTTATGTATGCGTGATGTTTTATAATACATCAGCTCCCTTATTACCATAAACAGCCCAGCAGCTTCATATTGTCATCTCCAACACACTGATGAAGGGGTTAAGGCTCAGTGAGTGAGGGTTTGCACCTGAGCTGCCACACCTGTTCTTTTACCCAACACTGGCAAAGAGAGGTAATGATATTGTTTTTCTGATAAAAAATGTAAGATATTGACAATTTTTTCAAAAAAACTGAAAATAATCACTATTCTAGATATTATGGGCAGCAATGTCACCTTCTCAAAGTAATGAGGCAGCTTAGTACCCCCAAAAGGACAGGGGCTGGTTGGGAGCAATAGTGACCAAGCTACACAGCCATGGCATGCCCAAGTCACCCAGCCTCTTTGGGCTTCTGCTTTGCCATTTGTAATCTGAGGATATTCAGTTAAATAAGCTTTGAGTTCCCCTACTGTGCTACCATTTTTTGAATTTAATTGTTCCTTCAATAAAATAGCCATAGGCACTATTTTTAGTGTTATAAGATTAAATGTAACAACTTAAAACAACTGAACTTATTATAGAACCTGGAAATTAACATATCAGGTAAGAGGTATCACTGTCATTTCTATAAGGTCATTCATTCAAGTAAAGTATCTCTTGTCTTTTCATGGTTTTTAATTTTGCTATTCTTATTGTAGAGCCACATCACAATTGCAGTCAGAAAGTAGAATCTTCCTGAGGCCTATTTCAAAAAACCAGGTTTTTCCCTGTGGAATCTGCATTGGTCTTGCTAAGTGGATCTTGTCATAGCATCACCAGGTTTACCAAGTTGATAGAACTTACCCCAGATTTCTACTCTAAAGTGAGAATAACTTTGTATTTGCCTTTCAGAATCAACTGCTCAGCTACCGTTCTGCCATTTCAAATCAGGGCTCAAAAATGGTTGGCCTAGAAAAAGAACTGAGTAATTTGAATCATGAATTTGACACTTTGCAAGAAAAGGTAATGTGTTAGGTCAATAACATTAACTTTTCTTTTCTTTCAAAATATTGTTAATTTCCCCCTATCATTAACTTAGTTTATTTCTAATCCATTTATTTTTTTATACAGGTTCAAATGAATTCCAGAAAGGCACAAACATTATATGACAACATTGATCGGACGAGCCAAAGTGCCAAAGAGCTGGATGCAAAGATTAAAAATGTCATGCGAAATGTGCACAGTAAGAAGAGTTACTCAACCCCATCAGTGTTTTTATATTGCACAACCTTTTTTTGCACATGAAAGAGTTTTCCTTTAAGGGTTCAACATTTTGAAGATCCTGCAGTGATACTAAAAAACTGACGTGAACCCTCCCATGAAAATATGTGCCTTTTTCTTAAGTAGTCTGCTGGAGTCCAGAATTCCCAGGTTAATAAACTACTCCGTGTTTTGCAGTTCTCTTGAGGCAGATCTCTGGGACAGATGGAGGAGGGAACCACTTGCCTCCTGGTGATCTTCCCAGGAAGTTGGCTGAAGCAGAGCGCATGATCAGGGAACTGCGGGACCGAGACTTCGGAAAGCACCTGAGAGAAGCAGAAGCTGAAAAAAGAGAAGCTCAGCTCTGTAAGGAGATTCCCAGACTCTTGCATCCAGTCCCTTCTAATTGGTTTGAAAGTACAATATTGAGTTCCCACTTACGGGTGGAGGTTGTCCTCATTTCAGGTTATATTACTGTGAAAGCACCATGTGGTGATAACAGGTAGCCAACCAAGTTACTAAGGGGTTGTAGAATGTAACATCTTAACATCATGCAAAAACAAACAAAAAAAATGGAAAAGAAAGAAAGATTCTTCTCTTAAAATATTAGGTACTGATACCTCTTTTACCATTTTTACTGCATTTTACATTCTTACTCTTCTTTCAGTTCCAACTTTCTCATGATATCATTTTTGAATGGTCACCTCACCACCATTGGGGTTCAAATGACAAATGGACTATGGCATTATTATTACAAAAACAAAAATTTATATAGTAGAAATTAAATGCATATGTCTAAAATTTTAGTTAGGGAAAATGCCAAATTAGCTCAAAACTGAGAAATATGATTTTGGTGCATGTGTTTCAAATATTATCCATTATTTCCTAGTGAAATAATGTTATCAATGGTTGATAACTGCTACAGATAACAGCAGTTTTCTTTTAGCGTTTGTGTTGTTCAAATTTAAAATCAGCCTTGGCTTTTACCTGCAACGAAGCAGAAATAACAGTAGGAGAGCATGTGCTGTGTGGTCCGCAGACCTAGTTCAGATCCCTAGGCTGACTAGTCATGCACTCTTAAGTGGTCAACTAGTTTCTCAGAGTCTCTATTTCCCTTATGTGAAACGTGAGAATGATTACTGTTTTCATGTGGTTATCATAAAAGTTAAACGAGGCAATAGGTATAGTGCACAGAGCAGGTGCACATAAATGTTAGTTTCCTTTCTTATTCCCTTGCAAATTCAAAGAAAACCATGAAATGATTAGAAACTCAATTCTCCTTCTGTAGTCTTTATAACTTAGCTGCAATGTACTCACTCTTAAGTGGCAAACATAAAGTGATTTGTTACAGTGCTGAATCGGATCAGGAGCTGGCTGGAAACCCACCAGATGGAGAACAATGGACTTGCTAAGAGCATACAGGATTCTTTAAATGACTATGAAGCCAAACTCACTGACCTTCGTACTGCACTACAGGATGCAACTGCCCAGGCAAAGAAGGCCACTGGCCTCAACCAAGACAATGAAAAGACTTTGGAATTCCTCAAGGTGAATTCACATTTGGGATTTGCACACTTTCATTAATGACAAAGACCAGGGAGATGGACCTCTATTGTTGATTACATTGCATAGTCAGGAACCAGTCTGTACATCAAGTCTGTATGCACCTCTCTGTCTGGTGAACCCTCTAATCAAGTAGGAATGAGCCATTGATGCAAAACCAAAGTCATTCCTACTCTTCAGTTGCCAGAAAAGATTCTGAACTCAAACCACCGAGAAAACAAAGCAAATGACTCCCCTTCCCTGGCAGATAGAATATTAATGGAACAATGTTACCAAGTAGATGAGAAATTAAACTAATATTGTTATTAATTCAAAGTATATAGTGTTTTAAATACCTTCTTGTGCCATATGTGTAAATATCATTATGATAATCACCAGCAAAGGGCATTTTAAGCCATTGCTTGCTGTTTAGGAGGCTAATTAAATATAGGCCTCCTGCAAAAGCTGCAATGACAGAATTTAGAGCTCAAGATTCTATAGTACATATTTTTCAATGAGGAACATTGTATGCTAAACCAATAAAAAAAAGTGTGAGAAGTTATGAAATGACAGTAAGATCTAAGTGGAGTAACATAGGGCTGACTCCCAAAAAGAACTTGGTAAAAGAGTATAAATAATATCTTAGCAGATGGCAGTATGCTTTATTCCCAAAGTCTCTTTCGAAGTCCTGATTTTGCCAAGGCAAGGGAGCAGGATCCAATTTTCTGGGTCTCTGAACTTTGATAGCCTCCTAGCCTGGCATTCCTAGGTCCTGTGTGCTCTGTTGTTGAAGTTCACCTACATCCTCACAGGGACTGGCATATGGATGTGCTGCTGGTTGGTGCTGCTTTATGTAGTTAAAAATCCATCATTCTCCTTGGCAAATCAGAGCTTACTTATATAGCTTCCTCAGTGTCCAGAGTAACCCCAGTGTAGAAACCTCCTTCAACCATGGTAACTATCGTTTCATCGGCATGGAGTCCACGGAGACCGCCATGGGCCCACACCCGCACCACAAAGGGAACTGATTTCCCCTTACTCTATATAGTTGCCTGGAGGATCTTTAAGTTCAAGAAAATGTTCTGACTCTGAAATTACTTTTATGCTATTGTCCAATAAATATGCCTGTGCCTGCTGATAACGTATTCTGTAGCTCAAGCAGATATTCTTTTTATTCTCTCCAGAGACAAGTGAAAGAGATGAATTCCCTACAGAGTGATTTCACCAAGTCTCTAGCCACTGCAGACTCTTCCTTACAGCAAACCAATGTTTTGCTGCAGCTGATGGAGAAAAGCCAGGAGGTAGAGACAAAAATTGTACTCTAGAAAATTGGAAAACACTTATATTGGGAGGAAACTGAGACGGGCTGACCTATTTTTGTATTCCAGTGTATATCTTTTTGTTGGAAGAAAAGATACCAAAATGCCCTGGGCTCCCTCGGATGAGGGTTTGAATGACGTGTCTTCTTTGTGCCTGTTTGTATTATCTAGTTTGCCTGCAGTGAGCAAATGGTACTTTCATAATTTAAGAAATTAAAATGCCATTTTTAAAATATTAAGCATACCTTGATCAGCAGAAATAGTTAGGACTGATAAAAGATTGACAATATTTCTTAACCCAATGGGCATTTTCAAAATATCTTTTATGTGCACTATTTGTAAATGAGAAACAAGTGTTTTGATTTGGTACAACTTTATACTCATGATAACAACTTGCCATTATAAAATGTATTGTAGGGGGCGCCCACCATAAGGAAAATGTTCAAATGCTACTTCAACTGGGAGAGCGCTATGGGCACCACTGTCTCAAGTAATCAAAGGTTAATTGGTGCAGTAAAGGGGCTTAGAAAACAATTTTTTTCTTGCTGCTTCCTGGAAACATGTCATTTATGACAGTTCAAGAAAATGACACGTACATACTTTGCTTAAACTGACACTGTCTCTGTTTACTTAAAAAATAGGAATATAAAAAATTAGCTGCCACTCTACATGAAGTAAGACGTGAACTAAGTGACAAAGTGACAGAACTCTCCAAATCCGCCAACAAAGCATCACTGGTGGCGGAGGCAGAGAAGCATGCGCAGTCCTTACAGGCGCTGGCAAAGCAGCTGGAGGAGTGAGTGTGGGCCCCGGAGGCCTAACTGCGCCTTGCTGGGGCCTCATGTGAAAGCCTCCCGTGTGGGCGGGCTAGGTCTCCAGAACAGGGTGGAGGGCCGGCCCAGGACCCTGGTCTGAAACCCCACCTGCCACGGGACTGATTCCCAGTTGCATCCTTGAGGCAAAACTGCAGGACCTGCAGCTTCCGGTCTCTCTTGCCCAATGAATCTGGGACCTCAGCGACAGGCAGGGTGGGCTACTGGAGCATTTAACCCCTCTGTCTTCCAGGATCAAGAGGAACGCCAGTGCGGATGAGCTGGTGCGCCGCGCTGTGGATGCAGCCACCGCGTATGACAACATCCTCAACGCCATCAAAGCGGCGGAGGATGCTGCTGACAAGGCCAGCAGGGCATCCGAGTCTGCCCTCCAGGTGGGCAGCCGCACAGCGACTTCTCAAGATGTGCTCTGGAGACAACTGGCTTTTTTTCTTTCTTTGCGTGTTGAGGGACAAAAATTAATAATAAAACAAAAAGCATTGGAGTACTTTAAATCAGAACTTGGTATATGGAATAGACTTGAACTTGCTCTAACTGTGGCCCATTTCTATAGTTACATGACTGATATGTAGCATAATTTTTAAAACTTTGTACAACCAGTTAGAAATTACATTAATTATCAGTTTTGAACCAAGACAAATATTATAACCTGCTTCTTATTGAGATGCGATCAGGCCGTGATTAAGTATTAACATTTACTAACAGAGAGCGAGAGACGTCTGTGAACGATTTGAGAACCAGTTCTTTCCTATTCTTTGTCCCACACTTAGGCATGTTGGTGGAGCCCTATGGGATGTTGTATGTACCATATAATATTCCTGTCTTTAAAAATAAAGAACAGAATATCAAATATCAAAGAATTAGGGGAAAGGCCTTATTGGAAGGTTGAAGACTTTTATCTTCCAGAGACTAAAAACCTAAAAGCAACTCAGTTCTGTCTTCAGTTATTGCCAAGGGTGCTACACAGGTGACAGTGAGAAAATGAGACAAGTGTCATATGATTCATCAGTATGTCCCTAGAGCTGGCTCCACTTCCCCAAGACACAGCTGCCCACCTAGGTCCTTAACTCTGTCTTTTAAGGAACAGTCTCTTTAAACCTCTTCCTCACCTTCAAACTTCATTCTTTAAAGATTATAAATAAGGGGCTTTAGAGTAGGATGTAAATTCTTACTCTGTGTTTCCTAGGGCATATCACATGCTTAAAGCTGATAAATGCTTTGCTTTCAGACAGTGATAAAGGAAGATCTTCCAAGAAAAGCTGAAACCCTGAGTTCTGACAGTGATAAGCTGTTAAATGAAGCCAAGATAACGCAGAAGAAGCTACAACAAGGTATGCAGGGTGCCCCCCACCCCAGGGCTGGTAATCAGATTATACCCAGGGTCCTGAAAACAACCTATAGGACCAAGGGAGGCAGCCCTAAAAAAAATAAACTCTTCCTAAAAAAATAAAATCTCAGCATTGATGCAGATTTGTAAATCCATGGTCATTTTATAGATTTGATGTTTCTACCCAGTTTTCTAACATATACTGAATTAACTGGAACTACATGAATATAAGTAAATCTTGAGGGCGATAAGTCTGCTTTGGCCTGGTCTTCAAGGGGCTGTTTAATTTAATCTACTTGTGACCATGGCATTGGGAAGCCACATAGCATAGAGGTCTGTGAAGTTCTGATTTCTTATTTAAGGTCAAGATCATTAGTTTCCAGCCACCAGAGTAACTGATTCACTATTTCTGAAACTCTGAAGTCTTAGCAACTAAAAGTGCCAAAAACCATTACCACTGAGAAGCGTGAGAATTGTTTTAACCATAAATTTTATCATTGAAATTTTTTCACATATTTAATTTTTGTAAAGAAGAAGCTGTTTTGATCTCACCAAATTCTTGTGTTCTGGAAGTGTTGTCTCTTGATTTTCTCTGGTTTCTCATGGTTATTCACAGCAGAACAGTCCTCACTCAGCTTCTTAGTCCTTTCAGAGTGATTAGATGCCTTCAACTAATGACTAAATAGCTTCTTTTCTTCCTTCTTTCCTCCCTCCCTCCCTTCCTCCCTCCCTCCCTTCCTTTCTTTTATCTATAAAATTTAAATAAAATACAAAAAACATATTAGCATATATCATTTGCCTAACAAATTTCAACAATTAAAATTTTCTTGTATGACATCTACTGTCTATAAAATTTGAGCTAAGCAAGGATCAGTGTTTTAAATAGGCTTAGGATGCTAACTACATTGTTACTTTTTCTTTTGTTTTCTACCAGCTCTATTTTTTTTTACCTCTTGACTCCCCTCACCCATTTCTTCTACCCCCTCCTCTGACAACTACCCATCTATTCTCTGTATCTATGAGTTTTTGTTGCTTTTAGATTTTATGTACAAGAGAAATCATATGATTTTTGTTTATATTGTTATTTAAAACAGTCCTGGAATCATAATTTAAGACTTCTATTATTAATTTGGTCTTAAAGTATTCACTGATCACATTCCATGATCCCAAAGTGCCAATATTATCAACTGGGAATGTCTGTGTGTTCTGCTCCTCTCGCTGAATTTCCTTAAGTGTTTGGAAATGAACACAAATGAACAATGCCTACTTGTATGTGTGTTTGCTTGGATAAAGCTCTGGCAACAATGCTCCTTTCTTATGCTCTGAGACTGAAGAAGCGTCCTTTCTGTATTATTCATTCATTAGTTCACTCATTCATACAGTGGTTCACTCATTTGTACAGTCACTCATTCATTCACTCATTCATTCATTCAATAAATAGGTACTTATATCAAGTCCTGACTGGTGCCAGACACAGCACTTGGTCTGAGGACACAGCATTGAACAAGACAAACACATCCCTTTCCTTCACTAAGCCAAGACTTCTGTCCTACACAGAGTGCAACTTAAGCCCTCTCCTTTGTTATTAACCTTTTCCCTTTCTTCATGTGCATTCCAAGCAGGTTGTGCTACTGACCGCTGTAACCAGAGGCCCCTGGAGCTGTGGGTGTAGACACAAGCAGAGGGTATCTGTGGGAGGTTCCCGTAAATGCAGGTCTGCTCAATGCTGTGCAGTCACAGCTACTTAAGGTCCACTCATACCAATGCAGGGTCAAAATTCATAGAGTAATTGCCTCCTAATGCTCTATTTTTGTTTTAGAAATCAGCCCAGCTCTGAACAAGCTACAGCAGACTCTGAAAATTATGACAGTTCAGAAAGGGGTGATAGACACCAATATTACTACCATCCGTGATGATCTTCGTGGGATAGAGAGAGGTCAGCATCTCCTGAACCCGTACTTGGCTTCTTTTGTTGAATAGTTTAGATACTTAATACCTCCCTATTTGTGTGTGTATTAGGTGATATCAACAGTATGATCGATAATGCAAAGAGCATGGTCAGAAATGCCAATGACATCACAGATGAGGTTCTGGATGGGCTCAACCCCATTCAGACCGACGTGGAAAGAATTAAGGAGACCTATGGGAGAACACAGAGCGAAGACTTCAACGAGGCTCTCACTGACGCGGATAACTCAGGTAGCAGGTGTTCTTGGCCAGGAAAGATGATCTGTTTTCTCTATTGTTATATGCTTTGGCCAGTTTAAATTCTTCCCTGATAAAGTACGATCTTAGAAATTAAAACATTAGAAGACAGTGTCATATAACACATTCAAGAAGTATGGATATTCTGTTAGTTAGAAGGACCAGGTAGGATCCATTAACATTGCTGTTGATTTTCCATTTTATAAAGTGGAGGTATAGGTCATTGAATCATGAGGTATTAAATTATGATTGATAATTGAGGATTAGAAAACAAAGATATATTTTTCCCATAGTGTTCAAAAAAATGATAAGATTTTTAGATTGCAGAATAAAATCCCCGGCACGTTTAGAAAAACTATTACCTGATCCAAGTCATCCTGTTCAACATTTGGGACCCGAACGTACTATTTGACACGTACTGTCAATGAGAACATCTGCATGTAACCTTTCTCAGCTTGTAATTATAAATTTCTGTTTTGTAATCTCACCAATAGTAAAGAGATTAACCAACAAGCTGCCTGATCTTTTGAGCAAGATTGAAAGTATCAACCAACAGCTGTTGCCATTGGGCAACATCTCTGATAACGTGGACCGCATCCGAGAGCTGATTCAGCAGGCGAGAGATGCTGCGAACAAGGTAGGTGAGCCTGTATTGCCAGGCAGCCAAGCTCCTTCTCTGATAAGTCACCACGTTCATCAAGAAAAGAAAGGCATTTATTTACTCAAGAATCGGCTGACTTTCTTTGGTTGCTCAAAATGTGAAAGTTGACCTCCTCTTGTCTTCCTTCAAAAGTGCACATCCCCTTCATCCCCTAAGTGATCTGGTATGTCAGGGGCCTGAGGCAGTTTCCTTCCCTCTGAGTTTATGCAGACAGGAAGAAGGGTTTTCCTCCAGGCCCCAGCTGGAAAACTGCAAGTTTAAATAGGGGTTCTGTGATCAGAGTGTGCTGATGTGATACTGCACAGGACCTACTCCCTCACTGTAACTTGGCAGTTGTAGGGTCCACCGTTATTGAGGGTGGAGGAATAGTTCCTACCAGGAAGGGCAGTGTTCTGAACATGGAACAGCAGCGATTTTCCATCAGTCTAGCACTGATCCATCCGTCTTTCTCATTTTAACCTGACATAATTTACTTGAATTTCTGATACTTCTCTCCCACAGCTTGTTTTGTCCTGACATAAAATTAATGAAATCTTCTGTATTTTTAGCCACCCCCACTGTGAAATATTTGGAGATAGAGGGTTAGAGAACCAAGTTAGAACATCTCTGCCTGGGTGGCACTGTCATTGATTGTACGCTCCGTGTCACTTCTTGTGAGCCTGAAATTCTGCCCATTTTCTGTAGGAAAGAGAAGTGCTGTCAATATAAAACCTGTAGCAGGAAAAGAAGGCGTACAAGGCATAGTTAGGAAGACTCTAAGTTCTTCATACCCATGCATGCTTTAGGGAAACCAAATGAAAAAGAATGTGTTTCTAGCTTTTGCTCTTCTGTGTTCAGTCACTAATCTGTTCAACAGAATCTGAAGTGTATAGTAGTGCAGTGGTCAAGAGCTGGTGAGCCGAGCCAGGACGGATCATCCGTCTTCTCTGTTGTTACGTGCTTTGGTCAGATCAAGCCAGGCCACCTTCGGTTTGATCTTGATTCTGTCATGTGTGAGCTACGAGACCTTGGGCCAGCCACTTCCTCTTGCTGTGCCTCAGTTGTTTAATCTGTAAGCAGAGTAAATGATAGTACAGACCTCATGAGACTGTTAGGATTAAATAAATTAATGTAAAACAGTTCCTGGCTAAAAGTACCATGTGAGTGGGGAACAAAGAATAATCAGCAAGTGCTTTCGAACACCTGGCCTGCACAGCACTCTCCTGGGGGCTGAGGACACAGAGATTATTATTAAGCTGTAGTCCTGGACTCAGGTTGCTCCCCAGCTGCCTCAAGTGACAGCTGGTGACAGACTAAGAGGATGGATACAGGTGTGTTGTGCAGGTTTTAGAAATAACCACTTCTACCTGGAGAGGCTCAGAATAGTATAAAAGGACACCTACAAGAATATTTACTGCAACACAACTTAAATAACAAAACAAGAATTGGAAAAATCTTTTTTTTGTCCATCGATAGGAGGTGGATAAAATTATGATAAATTTATACAATGAAAGACCATACAACAATACATGTGAGTATACTAGAGCTAGGTGCATCAACATGGATAAATCTAAAAGCAGAGTGAGGCAAAGAAAACAAGTTGTAAAAAGACATGCCCAGTTGGATCATGCCATTTTCAGAAAATATTTAAAACATGAAAAATAAAACTAGTTATAGTTTATAGATAAATGTATATTTAGTAACACTATCCAAACATGCATGGGACTCCGGCTGGGGATCCCAATTTAGAGTGGTGGTGACCGCTGGGAAGGGAGAGGGGAGCAGGGACAAGGTGGGGTACCCAGGGGCTTCAGTTATGTTGGTAATGCATATACGGGTTTGCTCTCCATCCTTTCTTGTATTCTTGAAATATTTGCTTAATTAAAACTAATGGTTAACAAGTAGGAGTTTTCCAGGTGACAAAAACAGCACAAGGGCATGCCAGGCGGTACTCAGGATGCGGCTGCGGATGCCCGGCAGTGAGAAGAGACGAGCATGAAATGAGCCAGACACGTGGGTGAGGGGAGCTCAGTCACGACCACTTTAGAGAGTCTAGCGCACCCATCACTAAGCCCCTCCATCCCCACTGCACAGTGCCTTGCATACACGAGGTCCTGCATAAATACTTAATTGCTTCATAGGTCAAATGTACAGTGGGTATAGGTATCATTCCAGGAGTGCCATTCTTTAGATTGTTTGAGAATATTTTTTTCTGTATTTTAATGCAGAGTTACCAAAGCTGGTCCACAAACCAGCTCTAGTGAGAGAGCTTCTGTTATTAGGCTTTTACACACAAGTATAAAATTGGGATGTGTCAAAGCTTTTAATAATTTTTAGTTGCTTCAACATCCAAACATGGAAGCAGAGGAATAAATGCCTTCTTTATTTCACTTTTATATTAATTTAATTTTTTAAAGCTATCTTTTTTTTCAGATTTTATTTATTGATCTTTAGAGAGGAAGGGAAGGAGAGAGGGAGAGAAATATCAATGTATGGTTGCCTCTTGTGCGTCCCCTGCTGGGAACTGGCCTGCAACCCAGACATGTGCCCTGACTGGGAATCGAACAGGCAACATTTTGGTTCACAGGCCAGCGCTCAGTCCACTGAGCTACACCAGCCAGGGCTTAATTTAATTTTCAATATATCTTTCAAAAAGACTTGATCCAGGGTAGATTAAACAAAAATAAGAGTCCTCACTAAAGAGTTCAGGAAGCACTATTTCAGAGGGTCTTGATACATTCATTTGTAGGGCTGAATGCCTATAATAACTGCAACCATCACATGTAACATGTTCATAGAAAACAGTTCCTTTAGAAGTTCCTTTAATTTTTTTTCTTGTCCTGACCTGGTGTCTCAGTTGGTTGGAGCACCGTCCTGTGCACCAAAAGGTTGAGGGTTTGATCCCTGGTTGGACTGTGTATAGGAGGCAACAAATCAATATTTCCCTCTCACATTGCTGTTTCTCTCTCTCTTCCTCTGTCCCTCTCTCCCTAGAATCAATAAACACATTCTCAGGTGAAGATTAAAAATGCTTTTCTTGACATATTATATATTTACTATATGCCAGACTTCATGCTAAGTGCTTCCGTATGTGTTAACTCATCTGCACAAAAACCTTCCAGGGTTGGAATTATGAGTATAATAATGATAATATGTCTGGCACAGAGAATTAAATAACTTCTCAAAGACCCCTGGCTGATAAATGGGAAAGAAATGAATGCTTGATTATGAGCTCCTGAAACAGTGTTGTGAGTTTTTAGTCCAGGTCTGGGAGATGCCCACACTCCTTTGTTTCTGATCGTGACACCTTGGGAAAGGCTGCTGTGCACTTAGGAGTAGCTGTAAAGTCACAAGCTACCACTGTGAACACACCTACTTTCCTGAGGTAGAATGGTTAACACCATAGCTCTTGTCACTCACAGGTCGCTGTCCCCATGAGATTCAATGGTAAATCTGGTGTCGAAGTCCGGCTGCCCAATGACTTGGAAGATTTGAAAGGCTACACATCTCTTTCTTTGTTTCTCCAAAGACCTGAGTCAGGAGAAGATGAAAGGACTGAAAATATGTTTGTGATGTACCTTGGAAATAAAGATGTAAGTATTGCTTGGACATTTTTCTTGTTTTAAAACAGAATATAGTTTTTGAGATGTGTGAGACCACTGGGTCACTGCCATTGGCACAGCAGAAGGCGATCCCACCCACATGTCAGCAAACGTCACCACCTGTGATGGCGCCACAAGGAGAGTTCCCTCAATCACAGATTGTTATCTGCCGGCAGGTCTAGAGCCCTCACCGGATGGGCGGACACAGGGGCTCCACACATGCACCCAAGAGCACACACGTGCCTGGGGCTACAGATTGGCCTCTCTCCCCACAAGCGGGGCAGCCGTATCAGGGTTCATGGGAACTGACTTCTTCCTCACAGAACTGTGACCCTCTTCTCTTGCTTAGAATGTGCAGCCCCAGCCTTCCTCAAGTCTGTGGGATGGATGAGGACCAGAGCAGAGGAAGCCCCTCCTACCTAATAAATCCGAAATCCAGTTGCTCTATCTTGTTAATTCTAAATTCTACAAACTACTGCTCTTACAGGCATTTTGAAAGAGTTCATTTCAGCATTTAATCCCTCCACTCAAAATACACGTCTTCATCCTAATTGTCCAAGGAAAAGCTAATCACAGATTGGGTTAGGATTCAATTTTTAGAGATGAAATAGCTGAAACACACTTGTTGAAAATTCCGTCAATTAAGAAATGGTTGGCTGTCACTAGTGGTTGCCATATTTGAAGATTCCTACAATCAATGCAATTATTAATCATGTCTTCCCTTCAAAGTGTTGGTGCTTTATTTGTGGCTTTCTTATGGCATGACCCTTTGCTTCGTACTATGATGAAATGCACATTATTTATTCGACAAATTTATACCATATACCTAGTAGGCAGCACACCCTGTATTTATGATAAACAAAAATCTGTTTCTTGAGTGTACTTAGTGTACACTTAAAACTAGTTAAAATGATATATTTTACTATAATTTTAAAAAAATCTTGGAACTACCTTAAAGTGCTTGTATTCTAACGGGAGAAAGATACATCTGGAGCTGTGAGGAGACCAGGTGGTAGGTGTTATAACAGAGGGATGCGCTCAGTGTTCAGGGAATGTCGTATGGCACAGGAAAAACAAAAACGGCTTATCTCTCTTACCAGACTAAAACCTAATGGAGGCCTGAGTCCATATCTGGTTCATCTTTATGGGAGGCACTCGGCAAACATTTGTAAAATAAATGAGTGCAATGACATCTCAGACTTCATTTAATGTTAAGTGTTCTGTCTGTATTATTTTGAATAAGAATACACTTCATGCATCCTTCCTGCCCAAGGCTTATTGTATAAAACCCATTAGTTATTTTAAGTGCGCTCCCTTCAAATGGGAAGTTGAGAAAGTATGTGTGTCAGTGTTCTGAGGTAGACATTATGCCTGCAGGCCTCTAGGAACTACATCGGCATGGCGGTCGAAGATGGCCAGCTCAAGTGTGTCTACAACCTGGGGGATCGCGAGGCTGAGCTGCAGGTGGACCAGGTCTTGACCAAGAGTGAAACTCAGGAGGCGGTTATGGACCGGGTGAAATTTCAGAGGTACGAGCCTGATAGACTACCACTGTTTGTTAGTCTGACTTACACTCACCAGTGATGCACTTGCACCCCTATGATGAGAGTGTTGGACTTCTTCTCAATTGGACATGTTGCTGGACCCCATGTGTTGGCTTTGATTTTTCATTTTTCCATATATTTTTATATAATTTTATTATCTGTTTTTCAACAGAATTTATCAGTTTGCAACACTTAATTACACCACGCGAGCCACATCCAATAAACCAGATGTACCTCGATTCCATGACATGGAAAGTGGAAGTAGCAACACACTCCTCAGCTTGGATCCTGACAATGTTGTATTTTATGTTGGAGGTTACCCACCTGACTTTACAGTAAGTGCAGATGTTATTTCACTGAGTGAACGTATCTAAATTTTAACATGGTGTGATGACCTCTTTTGTCTACTTGTCACATGTAAAAGATGAATTTGACTATATATTCTTTCTTTTTCACCTTTACATGTAATTTTATATTTTTTAATTATATTTTATTGATTAGGATATTATAGTTGTCCTAATTTTTCCCCCTTTGCTCCTCTACCCCCACTTTCTCAGGCAAGTCCCTCCTTCATTGTTCATGTCCATGGTTCATGTGTATAAGTTCTTAAGCTACTCCATTTCCTATACTGTACTTTACACCCCCATGGCTATTCTGTAACTACCTATTTGTACTTCTTAATTTCCTCACTACTCTACCCATTCCCCCACGTCCCCCTCCCATCTAGCAACCATCAAAATGCTCTCTGTATCCATGATTCTGTCTCTGTTCTTGTTTTCTTAGTTTGTTTTTTAGATTCAATTGTTGATAGATTTGTATTTTTTGCCATTTTATTGTTCAGAGTTTTAATCTTTTTCTTAAGTGCCTTTAACATTTCATATCATCACGGTTTGGTGATGATGAACTCCTTTAGTTTTTTCTTGTGTGGAAGCTCTTTTTCTGCCCTTCAATTCTAAATGATATTTTTGCTGGGTAGAGTAGTCTTGTCTATAGGTCCCTGCTTTTCATGACTTTGAATATTTCTTGCCAGTCCCTTTTAGCCTGCAAAGTTTCTTTTGAGAAATCAGCTGACAGTCTTATGGGAACTCCCCTCTAGGTAACTAACTTCATTTCTCTTGCTGCTTTTAAGATTCTCTCTTTATCTTTAACCTTTAACCTTACATCTATTACACATCTATTCACTTTACCAAATTAGGGAAGTTTTCTTTCATTATTTTTTCAAATAGAGTTCCAATTTCTTGCTCTTTCTCTTCTCCTTCTGGCACCCCTGTGATGAGAATGTTGGACTTCTTGAGTTTGCCCCAGAGGCTGCTTATAATATCCTCATTTTTTGGATTCTTTTTTCTTGTTGTTGTTCTGATTGGTTGGGTGTTTTTTGTGTTTTTTTTTTGTTTTTTTTCTTCCTTTTGTTTCATATTATTGATTTGATTCTCAGCTTCACCAACTATAGTGTTGTTTCCCTGTAAATTGTTCTTTATTTCAGTTAGTGTAGCCTTCATTTCTGATGGGATCTTTTTTATGCTGTTGGGGTCCTCACTAAGTTCTTTGAGCATCCTTATAAACAGTGTTTTGAACTCAGTGTTTTGAAATCTGACAGATTTCTCATCTCCATTTTGTTTAGCTCTTTTTCTGGAGTTGTGATCTGTTCTTTCATTTGAGCCATGTTACTTCGTCTTCTCATTTTGGCAGCCTCCCTGTGTTTGTTTCTATGTATCAGGTAGAGCTGCTTTGACTCCATGTCCGGCTAGTGTGGCCTAATGTAGTAGGTGTCCTGTAGGGTCCAGTGGCACAGCCTTCCATTCACCCAAGCTGGGTACTTGATATGTGCCCTTCATGTGGACTGAGAACACCCTCCTCTTGTAGTCGAGCCTTGTTGGTGTTTGCAGATCATGGGAGGAATTTACCCAGGCCAGTCAGCTGCAAGTATTGGCTATGACCACTTACCACCAACCTCTACCCTCTGTGGAGGATCAGCTGTAGAGGGGCATGTTGGTGGTTCTCTTATATGTCCACTGGGTGTGCTCGCCCTGGGGTTTCCTGGGAGGTACAGGCCAAGATCAGCCCCAACCTGTGTTTTGCCAGGGTCACCCTGCCTGAGCTATAAAGCAATCAGGATGGCTGCTGGGCTTGGAGATTTCCAGGCAAAATGAAGCTGTTAATCTAGGCTGGCTGCTGCTAGCATCAGGCCTGGGGCTCTCTGAGGCCAGGGTTGCTTGTTTGATAGGATTTAGGAAGTTATGAAGCGTCAATCAAGACCAACCATTCATATGGAAAAGCAGCTTGGGTGGGCCTATAAGTTGGGTGGGGCAGAGTCTCTGGGGATCTCCAATGTGAGTCAAACAGTGTTATCCAGATTGATGGAGTCCCAGATATGGTACCAGCTTGCCAAAACTATTGGGGGAAGGTTTAGAAAAGAGACAATGGCCTCTGCTGGCTTTGATGCAGATACTTCAGCTTCTCCCAATATGCTACTTGTGCCTTTCAAGCTGCTACCCTGGTAGTGGAGCTCAGGGGAATGGAGTCTGAGTAGGTGAGTCCATGTGTGGGTTCTTTAAGAGGAGTTGCTTGGGGCTCCAGCAGTTTCTTCCACGGACTCAATCCCCACTTTTTTTTTTGCAACCAGAACTTATAGGGACTTATCTTCCTGGCACTGGAACCCTGGGCCAGGAAGCCTGGTGGGGGGCTAGGACTCCTCCATCCCAAGATATTTGTCCCCAATTTTTATCTGCCACACATGGATGTGGGACCAGCCCATGCTATGTCCGTGTCCTCCTACCACTCTGGATGGATGTGGTTCTATAATCCATGGTTGTCAGACTTTCATTTAACTTGATTTCCAATGGTTTTTAGTGATGGCTGTTCTATATTTTAGTTGCAGTTTTGGTGTAATTGTGCAAAGAGGTGGGCTATGTCTGCCTACACTGTCATCTTGACTGGAAGTCTGACTATATATTCTTAAAACTTATTTAGAGATAATAGCTAACCCTTGAGTGCTACCTTGCTCAGTGATATATGCTAAGTACATTAATTTAAAAAGCATCATTAATTATTATCCCCACTTCAAAGATGAGGAAACTGAGACAAAGAGTTTGAATAAGTTGCCCAAGATCTTACAGCTAACAAATAGTAAAGCCAGGGCATTTGGTTCCAGGGTTCACATTCTTAACCATCTTTATGGTTAAAAGATTCATACTATTCATACTAGTTCTTGGTCAACTTCATTATTATCCTTTGTTCATGTAGTAGATTTTTCATTTCATTTTTTTCAGCCTCCTGAAAGAATTAGATTCCCTCTGTACAGAGGTTGTATTGAATTAGATGACCTCAATGAAAATGTTCTGAGCTTGTATAACTTCAGAAAAACTTTCAATCTCAATACAACTGAAGTGGAGCCTTGTAGAAGGTAAATAAAGCCTGGAAACTGTATCTCTGTAAAGTGATTTTTATGATTTGCAGGTATAATACATGATAAAGGATGGCCATTGACATGCTGTCGATGTCACTGGTTGATTTGAGCTAGTAGTTCTTAAATTTTGCTTACCTGCAGTAGTGCTGTTCTGGCCTTCTAATAATGGTAACCTTTTCTTAATTCGTGTGTTAGATTGATAGAGTTTTCTCAATTTAGAGAGAAAGCTAATCATTCTTAAATTGTTGGTGCCCCCCACCACAAAATGCTCAGTGTAGGATGGTACCTGATTTAGGCACAAAATTATATATTTACTGTAATTTTTTTTTTTAAAAATAGTGGTCCACAAAGTACACCATGACTTTTTGGGTACTCTGACACCTGGGTCTAATGAAAATTGCTGACTTCAGCTCCTCAATTTCCCTATAGTTAAAAGATTTAGAATATCGTAATATGAAACAGACTGTGTATTTATTACTCAGAATAGAAGGATTATATTCCAAGGTAACAATTTTTTTTTACATTAAGCTCTTCAGATGCTAGGCTACATCTTCCTAAGTAGATATTTCCAAAAGGGACTCAAATATTGTTATTGAACCAGGGTTTAAGTATCATAAGAACATAGGAACACATTCAGGAGAAAGAGCTGGCTGTTTTAACCATTTAAAGATGTTTTCTCCTTAAGAAATGACAAGTAGATCGCATATGCTTTGCTCCATGTTTCAGATAGCAGCATCGTATATTAATAAACACAATTGTCTGGTAGTCCTTTGTTGCTGTGTTCTAACTGACAGTGATTGATGTTGACAGGAGAAAGGAGGAATCGGACAGAAATTATTTTGAAGGTACCGGCTATGCTCGAGTTCCAACTCTACCACATTCCCCGTTCCCAACCTTTGTACAGACGATTCAGACCACTGTGGACAGAGGTTTGCTGTTCTTTGCAGAAAACCAGGTAATCTATAACAAACACTTAACTATTAGCAAGTATGCCCATTCAATTGATCAATTTGGGAGTAACTGGGTTATTATAAACTAGATCTATTACCAAGTAGATATTGGTATACATAAACTAGCTATTGGTAATAAACTAGCTATTACCAACTAGATCTGGAAGACATTGTGCAAATGTTACCCACATCCTTCCCCTTGACCTAATTCTACTTTCTTCGGCTGTGGGAATGTGTGTCTTAATAAGGCAAGTAATAAGGAATTTGAGCCTGGCTGGTGTAGCTCAGTGGATTGAGCGCGGGCCTGCGAACTACACTACCGCAGTTCGATTCCCAGTCAGGGCAAATGCCTGGGTTGCAAGCCAGTTCCCAGTGGGGGATGCACAAGAGGCAACCATACATTGATATTTCTCTCCTTCTCTTCCCCTCTAAAGATAAATAAATTAAAAATATTTAAAAAAAAAACAAGGAATTTGAGAACATGCCACCAAAATACAGGAGAAATCACCCCCTTTCCTATTCAATTCTCTATTCAACTTCACTCTTTGAAAATACTACTTGCCTAATAATGTACTTATTCTGCATAAAAACACGCAAAGACTTCCTGGGGTCTCTGAGAACTAGACTGTTTGTCCTTCGGCTGTTTGCACCTTCATCTGACTCTTCTCGGGCTGTGTGGGATTGTCTTTATCAACCTGACCCTTGACTATCCAAGACATGAAAGCTTCTCTATTATCAAGCAGCTGAGATTCTTAGAGGCCATGCTTTACTCTCCTAGTTTAGAAAAGTTCAAAGTTGTGCTCTCTAGTGATTGTTAGTGCCATCTGCCGATAGATGGGCTGGGCGGTGTCTGCTCCTGTAAACAGCCCTTCCATAGCTGGAGAAATGGGGATCTCCCATCTAAGAACGTAGAATTCACAAGGCACTTGGGATTTCACCAGACCCTTCTACCTGAAGGGTGGCATAGGCATGGTCCAATACTTCTTTCTGGGGTTGGTCTGGACCCGCCAGGAGATTCAAAGACTAAACCATTTCTGGTGGTTTGGGGAGGTCCTGACCTGCCTAAAGAATGTGGAGCTGAGAAATCACACAACATCTTCAGGACAAGGCAGTTGTTTTCTAAAATCAGATCTTCTTTGTACTACGTTTTGAAGTCATTCGAGACTAAGAACCAGAAATACTACTTAGATGAAAAGAAAATTTACAAAATGTTGTTGGCAACCAAATAAGAGAAAATGATCTGGAGTGCACCTGTGATGTAGGCTGGCTGAGTACTCTCGTGAGTTCGTTATTCTGTTATTTATGAGTCTGATGAACCCTAACTGGCTTCCAAGGACAAGTTGAGGATCCGGCTAAGGATTGATTTTTCTTTTAGATGAGAACTCTGGCAGTAGACTTCAAAGAAATGTATTCTTATCAACAGGGAATGGTATAAAAGCAAACCTTCAAGCCCTATGGGGGATGGTGGTTCAAATATGTTGTCTTACACCATGATGAGGATACAAAACGACCAAGACAGATGTGATTCCCTCTCCCCGCCAGGACCTTGTGTGCTAGATGGGAAGACAAATATTAAACAAACTTGTGCTTGATAATTGGTTAACTAACATCATCATAATAGTGATGAGCCATATAGAGGGAAAGTTTGAGGTGAAATGAGGATGTGTAACAGAAAAGACTTCTTGAACAAAGGATGCTTTATTTGAGAGCTGGAGGACAAGAATGAGACAGTATGTAAATTGGAGAGGGCAGAAGGGGAGGGCCATCCACGTGGGGGGAGGGGCAAGAAGGAAACTCAGGCATGGGAAGGGCAGGGAGCATCGGGGATGAAATGGTGTCCCGTGTGGTTGGGGCACAAAGAGCCAGAGGGACCACAGAGAAATGGAACTGAAGGGGTGGTCACGGCCTCAGAGCATCTGATGGGGAGCTAGAGGGTTACCCTGAGAGCAAAAAAGAGTCATGTGCTCACACAGGTATTTCCAAAATGGATTGGAGAGGTCACAGAGTGAACATGGGGGCGGGGGGCAGTGTGTTATTGCTGTGCAATCCCGCTGAAGGACTGTGGCTGAGACTAGGTGGCATGAAATGGAGAGGAAGCCAGGAAATGGTGGAACCAACAAGATTTGATGGGATGGAAGAGAGAGAAGGAAGAACCAAGAATGACTTCTAGCGGGTGTGTGGCCAGCTCAGAAAGCAATTAGTAGTGAGAGAAAGGAGAGAGAGCAGTGTGAGGGGCAGAGAGACGGGCTTGGCGGCAGGTGAGAGGCATGTAGCTCATAAGTTGTGTCAGCGTATTTCTGAATCTGAGGATCTGTGAGTCATGCCACCAATAACAGTAAGGTAATCAGATATAAGGCCTGGTGCTGCAAAGGCAGGGCTAGGCTAGGGAAAAACATCTGGGCGTCATGGGCTCACCTGAATTGGGGCCACAGGAGTGTCTGTGATTGTGAGACAGAGACAGTGGTGGAAGGGAAGAGGTCCCATGTGGGATCCCCTCAAAAACCCCCAACCCTTAAATGGAAGATCAGAGGGGAGTGAGCCAGCAAGTGGGACGGAGACATAACAATAAGTCAGGAAACAGGTGGTGGAAAATACCTGGGGTTAGAGTAAGACCGTATGTTTTCCCAAGAGGTAGCGGTCATGTTGTCCCATGATATTAATGATCTGTATCTTCTTGGTTTCCATTTGCACATGCTGATGATAGATTCCTATGAAACAAAACCATAGTAGCTAGCATTTATTGTGTCCTTCCTGCGCGCCAATCTCTGTATACGATGCTTGCCAAGACTCATGACACTTAACCATCGTACCCATCCCGGCGGTTGGATATTGCAGCACTGTTGTCCCTTTTAATTAAGGAGGCAGCTGGAGCTGAGAGCAGTCTGTAACCCGAGAGCAGCCGCTCTCCCTCTGCTGAGCCTCCTGGTAATAATCTACATTATTTCCCATGCTCCAGGATCGTTTCATCTCCCTAAACATAGAAGAAGGCCGTCTCCTGGTGCAGCACAAACTGAATTCAGAGCCACCACGAGAAAACGGAGTCGGAGACATCATAAACGATGGGCATGATCATTTGGTATATCTTCTGAGTCTGTTTACTTAAATCGTTGAATATCCTTAGTCCTTTCAAACTAAGCCAGTGCCCCAAACGCTTTTCTATTACCAGATGAACTTGTAATTATTAACTGAGGGGCATGTCCTTTTAAAATTCGAACATTTGGGCATGAACTATGTTCACATGTATATGGCATATATAAAACACAATTTCAAATGCAAATTTTCTATTAATGTTTTAAGCGTTTAAATATTAATATGTTTCAAATATTAATATAACATTCCTGTCATTGTTTTAATATTATATTTTTATAATGCAGAAGCACTATGCCATGTGTATAAGTAAATTGGAAGGAAGACAAGAGCACAATCACTCTGAAGCACTGTGAGCAGGATTCCTTCACTTCCCATTGCTCGCTGACCCACCTCTTATGTGTTTCAGATTCAGATCAGAATTGGAAAAGCTCAGAAAAGCACGTGGATAACTTTGAATTCTAAACACATTAAAATTGAAGGGGACATATTTGATTTCGACACATATTATCTAGGAGGAATTCCACTTTTAATCAGGGAAAGGTAAGATGTTATATGTATTTTTTGAGGAAGCAGATTGCCTCTCTTAGCGGTTAGGATCGCTACTGATTAGTTTGCCTTTTTAAAATTCCAGTGCTAATAAACACAAAGAGTTGGCTGTTCAGTATTAACAGTGTGAGGCAACAGAGCAAACCAGGCTATAAATACTAGATGGGGTGGTGAGGAGGCCGCCCCCCTGTCATTCTTTGGGGGAGAGAAGCCACAGGAGCATGGATGGTGTTGACAGTGTTGCCAACTAGAATGGAGGCTGTGGCTCTGGCTCCTTCAGGGTAGTGTGAGAGATGTCCTGGCTGGGTGGCTCAGTTGGTTGGAACATCATCTTGTGCACCAAAAGGTTACAGGTGTGATTCCCAGTCAGGGCGCATACACAGATTTCAGGTTTGGTCCCTGGTCAGGGCACATACGGGAGGCAACCAATCCGTGTTTCTCTCTTACACCAATGTCTCTCTCTCTCTCTCATCAATAAAAAACATATCCTCAGATGAGGATTTAAAGAAAAAAAAGGTAGTCTAAGAGAGCATGGGCAATCTCATGCCCGAGAAGCAGTGCTGAGCACTGGAAGCTGGTGTTGCCACCTCGGGGGGCATTTCTAGAATGTAAGGCTCACCTGGACCACCTCCCCTTTGTATGGTATTGAACATAGAGTGCGTGCAAACCTGTTTCTCAGATTAGTGAGTACATGGATGAATTAAATTCGTTTAAAAGGAAGTGAAGCTTAATCTGAATGAGAGAAAAAAAACACTTTGAGAATGTACTTTAAAAAACTCTTACATTTTGTTTATATCTTCCAAAACGGGTTTAAGAGAGCTGATGGTAGTTCATGGAAAGAAGATACCCTGGGCGAGATAGGGCTAAGCTAAGGGAATCCCAGAATGTTCGATTATAATTGCCTAAATGAGATCTGAGGCTAGTTAACTTTTTGTTCTAATTTATCGATCAGTTGGGAGGACTACCGTATGTGAATTACAAAGCATTGCCCAAAGGTGCTTTTTCTTCTATAGCCCTTATGCATCTGAGCACCCGTCTATCCTTAGCAAGGAGGCATCAGTCTGTGTTTTGAAGTTGTCAGGGTCGTCCCCAAAGATAGAAATGCAGGTGAGAAATTTTAGCACTTTGATAGAGTTTGGAGTGGAATTTTTCACTCCTTAGATTGTTTGAACCAGAGAAGACCTTGTAGATAATCTCTGAATTTTATAGATAAAGAAATTAAGAGCCAAAAGGTGATATTAATATTTAATATCATCAATATTAAATAGCAATTCAACCATGAATAGCTAGTTAGGAGGGGTCAGTAATCTTGATTTTATTCAGTTAAATATAATAAAATAGAGAAACTTGAGGTAGCACCATTGTGTCCATCTGAGGTTATAATTTATTTGTTCATTACTCATTGAGTGTCTAGTGACATCGGGCAGTGTGGCGGGTGCTGGGAAGACAGTGATGACCAGGGCAGAGCCTCAACTGTGGTGAAAGGAGATAGTAGAATGTGACCAATGACACAGGAGGGGAAGCTCAGGGGGCTGGGGGACCCAGGACGGGAATCTAACCCAGTTGGGGGCCTCAGGAAATTGGCCTCTGGGTAGACCTGGAAGACACTGGCAATCAGCACATGCAAAGGAGCCACACTCCAGAGAAAGTGTGAGCTTTCAGAGAGCTGGAGGACACTGTGGGGCAGGCCAGGGCTGCCCCGCAGGGCTGCTGTGGGAAGCAGGGGCCGGACCACTGAAAATCTTTAAAGTCATAGTAAGGAGCCATCAGGGAGACTTCAGCAGAGAAAGGACATGATCAACTCTGGGTTCTTAGTAGCTCACTCTGGTTGAAGGCAGAGATTGGATGAGGAGGGGAAAGGGCAGAGACAGGTGAGTGGTTGGAAGATGAGTGTATTCACAGCAGTGGGAGAAGAGGGGGGCCTGACCAGGGGAATGGCAGTGCAGGTGAGGAAGTAGGAGTGGATTCCCAACATGTTTAGGACAGTGAGAGGACAGTACTGAATGGTGGCTTGGCTTTGGGGAGTAAGGAGAGAAGTGCTCAAGAACTGCACGTGGTTTGTGAGCTAGCACTTGGGCAGATGGAGAGCAGGGACGGAGGAGCAGGGTAATGAGCTTGTCTTGAGGCCAAGGCGGGGTGGGACAAAGGTCTAGACCTCTGAAGAGAAGTCCAGGAAGAAGAGGGTGTGAATCAAGCTCGGATACAGCTGGGTACAGAGGTTGTGGGGCAGGTGGGCTCACCCAGAGCAGTGAGGAATTCTCAGAGGAAGTACATTGATTGGTCAGTGGTTTGCACTAGTCTGAGAGCAGAAGGCCCCCAGACAGCGATGTAGGGGCCAGGCAAGCAAAGTTAACCAGGAAAGGGGATTGAGTGAAAATCCAAAGAAGTGGTTCTGGTTCAGGCTCAGCCATCCAGGAGCTGCCTGACCTTGGGTTGAGTCAGCACTCAGCCTTCCTTTCCCTAGTCATCTCTGCCCATTAAAGCAGCACACAGATGGGTATAGGTGTGCATGTGTATCAGGTGTACATATACACTTCTCACAGTGGCCTGTCTGAGGGTCTTCCAAACAAGGGACAGCTTCCTTTTTCTGGGCAAGTTTATACTTTGATTTTTTTAATTCAAATCATAAGAACATGGAAAATGCAGGACAGAGACCAGTTGGAAGATCTCACTAGCCTTTTACTCCTTCACAAATAAAATGCTAGGCAATATAGTCATCACTTTCCAGTCCTGCTTGATGGTCCAGAGAGTCCTGAAAGCCCCTGGGGTCAGGGTGGGCACAGAGGAATTCATTTCACCCCCTGGCATGAATGGAAGGCTCTTACAGGCAGTAGAAAGTGCTAAATCTAATGTGGAGAAAAGCAAGCTAGGGTTATCTCTAAATAAAGCAGCTTTGACAAAGAGATTCTACGGGTGTTGTTTTCTCCTTTCACTGTAGTGTGTCTTCTGGGAATAGGACCCAGCTCTTGCAATGCTGCCTTTAGGGTTCCAGGCAGGAGCCGCAATCTGTTAATCCCACTTGTTTCCCATGAGAAGGGAAAACCATCTCTGACAGTGCCAGGGAGTCCCAAACCGGCAAGAAACCTGTCCTGAGGATTGACACTTTGAGTGTGACAATAAAACATTAAAATGAAAATAATTTTTTTTAAAGATTTTATTTACTTTAGAGAGGAAGGGAAGGAGAGAAGGAGAGAAATATCAATGTATGGTTGCCTCTCATGAGTCCCCTGCTGGGAACTGGCCTGCAACCTAGGCATATGCCCTGACTGGGAATTGAACCGCGATCGTGTGGTTCGCAGGCCCGCGCTCAATCCACTGAGCTACGCCAGCCAGGGCTAAAATGAAAATAATTTGAAAAGTAAAATCAGTCAAGGATGTCTTGGACATTTTACTAAGTACCCATCCCTGGGTTTAGGATCACATCCTTCTCTTACTGCCCTCTGAAATCTGCCTCCAGCAGGCTGGCACCTGGCTGAGCCTTCGTGAACCGAACGGTCCATGGTATGCACACACAGCCCAGAGTACCAGCCCGTGAATACCGCAGCCCGTACCCCCTACAGTCCCGTTCCTCTAGCAGGTGTGCCTGGTCCCTGCATCCCGGAGTAAACATGGAACTTTACACCCTCAAAGACTCAGAGTAACAAGGACGTCCCAAAGAACAGTGGAAATAAATCTACCATCTCATCATCTCTGATGCAGATACATTTTCTGCAGGAAAGAGCCACGCTCATGCTGAGTGCTGTGGGTGCACAAGCTGTGTATGAGTATCTTTGAGGGCTTCAGGTGACACTCGCTTGTGTGTCCCGCTGACCACTCAGGTCCCAGTGCTGCCGCTCTCTCACGGCATGACTTCAGGCAGGTTACTCAGCCTCCCTTAGCCTCCTGCTATGCCTGTAATGTGGGCACAGTAACAGCCTCTCTCTTGGGGTGGCTGTGGGATTCAGAGCAGTGAGCACAGTGCCGGGCACGTGGTGCATGCTCAGGAAATGTGAGATCAGAAAGTAACTCCCTCAGAAGGTCCTTGTGAGGATGGCACGATGCTGCTATGCGCAGATCAGGCATTCGTGTCTGTTAGTGCCCTTTCTCTCCGCCTTTCTTTCCTGCCACTGTCTTTTTCCTCCAGCCTATACTTTCTGGAAAGAAGGGCCCCAGGAGATGTTGATGTGCCTAAAGCATGCTGACATGAGAGAGTGGACGTAAAGGCTTGTATAAATAGAAAAACTCCAGCAACCCATATGAACTTTCCTCTTCTTCCGAGGGAAAAAGCCATCTTTAGCCATCAATAGTTAAGCTGATGCTGCAGTTCCAGTGGGGATTCATTTCTTCCTTTTCCTCTAATAAAATTTAGTTTTATGCAGAGTGCATGTAGCTAAACTACTTATAACGAATTGAATAACAATGAATGCAGACACCCTTCCATTTAGAACAGTGAGCTGCCCTAGGGATTTATAATGAAATTAGCTTTGTGTTCTTCTTAGTACATCATTTGTTTAAGAAACACAACTATTTGTCTGGACTGTAGTTGGTTCGTGAGTGTTAACGTTTTACGCGAATGGACCTTCAAACAGAGTCAAAAGTCAGATCAAAAGGGAGATGCCAGGGCAGCCACGTGGGAAGAGACGGTTCTCCTTGTCATCGTTGCATTATGGGAATGGTCACTGAGTCTGCCATCGCGCTTTGGGTCCCGGCTCCATACCGAGTGCCATTTGAATGTGTTACCCATATCAACTCGTTTAAACTCCTGACAACCCTAGGAAACAGATTAAATACCCCATTGCATACGTGAGAGAATAGAGGCACAGTGAAGGTAGGCCGCCTGGCCAGGCAGCAGAGAGAGGCCTTGAACCCCAGCTGTCTGGCCCCAGAGCCCACAGCTCTAGAGCAGGCCTCCCTTGCCTCTGAGAAGCACCTCCCGAGTATTCATGACCATGTCCACATCTGATTGCAGGCATTTCCTGAGCACTAGCTTGTTTAATCCTCGCAATAACCCCTGAGGAGGTAGCAGAGACAGCATACGAGGCCAGACAGTGCTTCCTCTGTCCCAGCTTGGCATTGGTTAACTCGCAAGCCACACTTTCATAATCGTGTAGCACCCAAAAGTAACAGTTTGTTTCTTCTAAGTTTAACTTAGAAACAGACAGAAAAAAAAAAGCTAACTTAAGAGTGGCTAACTCAAAGGTGAACAGAAAAATAGAGCAAAAATTTTCTAGAGCATTCCTGACTCTGATAAAGTACTGATTTATTAAGTTATCAATATATACTTATTATTATTTACAGTGTATTGATGTATTCATATACTGTCTCTTCACCGTATATTGCCATGACTCCTGGCACAGGTGTAGGATGGGGAGCAGTTCGAGATATTGTGTATCTTGTCTCCATCGCTTTGGGGAACACTGGCCATCCTCCTGTCAACACTATAGTGTTCGTTTTTAAAGCAGAGAACTCAGAATCACACAGAAAGGAAGTAAATTTTTCCAGCATCACAAAATAAGTAACTTTATAGAAATCCCACGAGAACGGGTAACCCTAAAGCACACACTTGTTTAGGGGTGAGAAGTAGCGACGTTTCAGCTCCAGTTCTCAGGTGAGCCTGGTCTGGAACACCCCTTTCCTTTTCCTGTGCCCCAAACCAGGTTCAACATTTCTACCCCCGCTTTCCGAGGCTGCATGAAAAATCTGAAGAAAACCAGCGGCGTAGTGAGGTTGAATGATACTGTGGGAGTGACAAAGAAGTGCTCAGAAGACTGGGAGGTAAGTGAAGAGTTCAAAGCCTCACGAGGGAGTGCTCCCCAACCAACCCGTTTTGGGTTTTCGGTAACACATCGACATCAGACTCTTTTCTGGTAGCACAGAAGTATTACTGAGAGCTGGCTCATCTACATTCCCCACGTACTTGCAAAACCTCTTTACGTTTTCATATGAAATTTGTAAGAAAGAAGGAATACCGACTATACACGTACAAACCTACAGATGATTGATAATTGTCATTCAGGAAAGCAAAATCAGTTTCTTTGGGAGATGTCATAAACCACATTGATCAGTTGTTGTGAGAAGACAGGATAAGGTTGGAACTTTAGCCATGAAATGATTGCAATGCTAGTAATTTATTGTGTTTGCATTTCAGCTCGTGCGGTCTGCCTCATTCTCCAGGGGAGGACAATTGAGTTTCACCGATATGGACTCTCCGTTGCCCAGCCAGTTCCAGGCCTCCTTTGGGTTTCAGACCTTTCAACCCAGTGGCATATTACTAAGTCACCTGGCAGGGGTATGAAACATGGCGTGAATATTGAACAAAATTCAAACTTGACTCAAAGTTTGATATCGGAAACAATAGAGCAGGGGTGTCAACCTCATTTTTCACTGAGGGCCACATTTCCGTTGGGGTTGCCTTCAGAGGGCTGAATGTAATGTTAGGACTGTGTAAATATAACTGCTCCTTGGCAGTTAATCAAGAGCTCAGCACTGCCATGGGGTCGAAACAAGGTGCCAGGCCAGATAAAACAAAGTGGAGGGCCAGATAAAAGAAGGTGGGGGGCCAGATTCAGCCTCTGGGCCTTGTGTTTGCCACCTGTAAATAGAGGACTTTTTAACATAAATTGGAAATTGAAATATACATCCCAGGTTAGGTCCTAAACGAAGTTAGGCTCAGAAAGTACATTATAGTTCACAGGATTGAATTTGTGTGTATCCACGGGTTTGTTTTCATTCTTTTTAGATTTATTTTTTGAGTCAAGGCAAATTATGACTGTTATAAATAATAATGTAGCGTAAAGTTTTAGATCTAATGAAAAAATCAGAACGTATCCCCATTATTCTCTTTTGATAGCACAAAAGATAGCTCTCATTTTTTGCAGCAGCAGCTGGTTGGACAATATTTACATCTGAGAAATGGGAGAAAAGAAGGTCCCTTGTCCTTTGCTCATGTACACGGAACCCCAGAAAAATCCCTTCAGCAGAGAGGTGCCCTCTATACCTCAAGAGGATTTAGCTTGTACAGTTACGTAGGCGTAGAAGTCAACTGATACTTAGAAATCCCCTGTGGACCAAGTGGGATTTCAGAAGAGAAGTAGAGATAGCGCACTGCCACTCTGGATTTGTTTCTTCTGGATTTCCAACACAACAGACATCCAGCATTTGTGGAAAGGCGGGGTGGTGGCTGACTCTGTGGATGTGTCATATCAGAAAGCCTTTCCTACCCTGGCCAGGTGGTTCAGGTGGTTGGAGCGTTGACCCATACACCAAAAAGTTGCAGGTTCCATCTCTCAGCAGGGCACACACCTAGGCTGTGGGTTTGATCCCAGGTCGGGAGGCCTGCGGGAGGCAACTGATTGATGTATCTTTCCCACATCTATGTCTGTCTGTCTGTCTCTCTCAAATCAATAAACATGTCCTTAGGTGAGGATTTAATACACACACACACAAACACACACATACATATATGATAAGAAAAGAAAAGCTTTTTCTCTCTTGACATCTTTGCTTGTCAGCATTTAGAGAGCTTTTTTCAAAAACCAGTGCTGGGAAGGTACATGTTGACATTCAGATTGTGAGAATGGCTCTTCCATCAAAACAGGATGTTTTGATCTACTCTTTTGACATGGAACATTTGTTTCTTCTGCCAAGGGTGGGGACTCTTGGTACATAACATGCGAAACAATCATAAGCAGATGGAAGATTTAATTGACTTAGTAAAAGATGAGCTGAATCCTGGGCTATGCAGGAATCCTAGAAATATCCCAGAACACGGCCCTCAGCTTTGTAATGGATTAACTAAGAAACACACGTCAGTCAGCATTCTTTTACCTAATTCATGATGAATATTGCCAACTGAAAAAAAAATCAACATAAAATAAAACTGACATGGCTACAGCCACCACTGTGAAAACCGTTTTAGATTAAAACCTCACTGAAGAATTACATCTTGCCAAAAACTGCAAAAATTGTACTCGGTAGAGGAAACAGCAACAAAATTAAAATGATGATTGCTAAAACTACCCATGATTACTTTTTTAAATTAAGAATTGACAGAAAGAATCAAATTATCTTGCCAGATATTAGATCTGCAGAGTTTGACATGGGAAAATTAAACTTCCTAGAAATTATGACCAAAAAATTAAAAATTCATAATGCCTGGACATAAGACATCATTGTTATAATCACATATGAAAAAAATGATAGGTCAAGTCTTTATTCTAAAGTTTATTCAGGAAAGAATTGATCTAATGAAAATAACTTTAGCAAAAAAAGTGAAAATAGAAAAATTTAGAAATAGTTGAACTGTTTTGTATAATTAATGGAGAAATTAAATTGCTTTGTGAATGTAGGCCCACAAAATGCTTTTGACAAATTCACCAGTGTTGAAATAATTTGCATAAGATTTTTATATTCATGAGCACAAAGTTAAAATATTTAAAAATAATCTTTAGACCAAAGTACTAAAGTCAAAATATTTGGGTCAAAACACCCTAACTGTTTTATACACACTTTTGATTGTAAGTTTGGTATTGATACATTCATAATCCTTAAATGCAAATTAGTTGCACTGATGGGTATATCCTGTAACAATTTCAGACAAGCAGCCTCCACGTCACCCTGGAAGACGGTCACATTGAACTCAGCACCAGGGGTAGCAGCAGCCCGATTTTAAAATCTGCACAGACCTACATGGACGGCTCACTGCATTTTGTGTCCGTTATAAGTGACAGCTCTGGGTGAGTAGAATGGCGAGTCTGCCAGAGCTCTAAGAATTTATTTGATTTAATGGTATTTTCTAGTATCTTTTCTTGTGAAATATTTGTCCTTAAGACCAGCACTATTTTACTAGTAAGTCTGGGCCTTCTTCCTGGTTCTATACCCATTTCCTCACTAAAAATGAATCAACATTGGATAGGTAAATACATTGTGATGTATTCCGAATGGAAGAATAAAAGGGACATAATGAGAGTGAAGGCCCCACAGCTGCCTGTGACAGTGTGGTCCCCGGGGCGCCGGTTAGTTCTCCATCTGGGCGCTGGTGACGTTGCTATATTCACGTCGCAAAACTCCCTGAGCTGTACGCTTTCAGTGCATGCACTTCCTGAATGTGTAGGACACTTCAATAAAAATATGTGCAAAAAGAAATACATGAAAAGATTGTAAATGCTCTCATTAAAAATAAGTCCAGTTTACTGAGTTATTGTATGTAAAGACATTGAGTCTGCACCGAAGACAGTAAGTTGACCACAGGAGACAACCTTTTTCTTTCCCCAGCACTTCTCACCCTTGTTTTCTTTCCTCCTCTTTCAGACTCCGGCTCCTCATTGACGATCAGCTTCTGAAAAGTAACCAAAGGCTACAAGACTCTTCAAGTTCCCAGAAATCTCTGCGTCTGGGCGGGAGTAATTTTGAGGGCTGCATCAGCAACGTTTTTTTCCTGAGGTGCGAGCCTTTTTCTCCATGTGATAAGAATGGCCTGCCTATGCAGATGGCGTCATTGGTTGTTATGGGGTCGGATTACCACACACTTCCAAAGAAGGACTTCTCGGGCATAACACACATGTTAAAAACAAACCACCACCACCAACAACAAAAGGAACACACGGGCCCAGCCTTCCTTTTCAGGCGCAGCTTTGGCACATAACCTTGGAAAAGGTCAAAATAATATTAGTTTCAGATTGTGTTTCTGAAAAATGTTCACACTGAAATATTACTTTGTTTTAATCAAGATTGCACGGTTAGATTTAATCAGTCTCCCAGTTCTCAGGCCAGGAATTGCGTGGACTAGTGAAGGGCTAGGAGACCTAACCACCACCGCATGGACATTCCGGAGAGAGTAGAGCCAGAGGCTTGCATGCAAATGTTTTAATGTTCTGTCCTTGTGATACAAAATGATTATTTTTAAGTAAGAGGCAAAACTCTCCCAAGGACAGAGGGAGAGCCCAGGACTGGTCGTGAACCTCAGGCAGCCTGTTGGAAGCTCGGGAGCTTCTATTGTCCCCCAAGGCCCAGACAACAATCATGAGAAAAAGCAGACTTATCTGTAGTTCTTCCCTATTCAAATGCAGCGAGGAAAACCCTTTCCTGAACTCACTTCTGAGGTTTCCTTGTGTTCACCGTCATTCTAGACCAGCAACTTCCAACGTGTGTGGCACACTGGTGTGCCGCAAGGATCTGTAAAGCATGCAATGCCTGACTGTGTAGTCAGGGCCACTGACCTCTTGTCCCTTAGACTGTCAAACAGACAGACAAACCAAAGAATGACAATAGTCAACACGGCAATAGTCAACACAACAATAGCCATTTAGTGTGAATGAGTTAAAATGCTACCTGTTTTTGGTTGGACAGTTTTTGGTGTGCTGCAGAATTTTAGTGACTAGTGTCTATGTGCTGTGAGATGGAAAAGGTTGAAAGTCATTGCTGTAGTGCCCACATTTCGCTTCTTTGCGTATTTGGTTGTCGTATTTCTATATGACACCGGTTCCAAAGAAGGAACTGCAGTATTCTGGCTTTGCCACAACCCTGACCATTCAGAAAGAAAAGCAAAGGAAAAAGAAAAAGAGAAGTTCTTCAAGCCCTGATGCTGGTGAGGCGCAGTGCCAGGTGTTTTAGGGAGCATCCAGGTGGGCAGAGCACATCCTCATCCTCTGTGAGGAGTCAGTGGCGCCCCCAGGTACAAGGGGCAGTCGAAGGAAAGGCCACCCAGAAACCCTGGCAGTAAGAATGTGTGTCTTCGGCACAGTCTCTCCCTGCCAGCGTGTCTTCCCTGGTGTGTCCAAGTTTGGCAGTGGCTTTTCTCTCTGTCCTCATTCCAGGTTGTCACAGCGTCCTGGAGTCCTAGATTTGACCACTAAATCTTTTCAGAAAGATGTGTCCCTGGGAGGCTGCAGCCTAAACAAACCACCTTTTCTAATGTTGCTTAAAGGTTCTACACGGTTTAACAGAGCCAAGACTTTCCGTATCAACCAGGTAAGTGCCAAACCTTACCCTGGGTTTTCCCTCTCACCGTCTCATGGGAGAGGGTGGGGGGAGGGGCAGACGGGGTATGGATCACTTGACCCTAAGGTGCTCAGTGCCTCCAGGAAGTAGGATCGATGGGTTTAGATTATGCCGAAATGTCAAGGTGGTTTTCTTTTTAGCTTTTATCTTGCATCAATGAAAATTTGGCAATTTTTGCAGAACAGACTGAGCCTTGACTTCTGTTTCCAAATATCTATAGCCGATGTCTTGCTCTTTGGGCACTTCTAGCAGGTACAGTAATTGTCTCTAGAATCCAGGGCCCACGCCCCTTCCTGCTGCCCACAGACACCTCTCTGCCCCGCCTCTGTGACAGATGCACAATGCACCCAGGCCTTGCTGAGACCAGTGCGGCTTGACCTTGACTGCACGCTAGAACACGCAAAGAGCTTGTAAACTCCCAATGCTCAGGTGCTTTCCCAGTTAAGTCAGATGCCCTTGACGTGGTCCAGGTGGCAGAAGTTAGTCAAGTTCCCTCTAGGTGACACTAAAAGGGGCCAAAGGGAAACAGAATTCCTGGTTTGGAACCGAAGAAGCATCATAGGAATTGAACAAAGGGTTAGGACTTAAAGAGTTCCTTGTTCTGCCTGAGGTCGATGGTGTGAACTCCCCATGTCTGAGGTTACAATGAACCTGATTGATAAAAAACACTGAGCATCTCGAAGTGCCTGGCGTTGCCCTAAGCTCTTTAAGAGGATTTTCTCACTAAATCCGCAAGTAACCTAGTGAGAGAAGTACTCTTACCAGCCCTTCTCACAGAAAAGGATGTTGTGGTTTAGAAAGACAAGCAATGTGCCTAAACTCCTGCAGATGGAGGGTGGAGTTGGAATTCAAACCCAGGCAACCTGACTCCAGAGCCTGCTGCTCTTAAAAGCAATCTGCTTCTGTTCAGCACACTTTCCTCTTAGTGTCAGCCACACACTGCATGTCTGCCAATATTTCCCTGCTGTACAATGATTTGGGGGAGTTTAATAGATAGTACATAATAAGAAATGTTTTATGCTATTAAGAAGGAATATGCTTCATAAATCCCAAAGGATTATCATTTCACAGTTATGCAAAGAATATCTTTAGACCTGCCCCATCGGGAATGAAGTCATATATTCATTTTTTTTTTTTACTGTGAGGCTGAAAATTACTGAGAGCTAAATTAGTACAGTGGTAATGGAGACAAAGAGACGGAAATGGATTCAAAGCTATTTAAAAGATAAAATATACATGACAGAGTAATTGAATGTGGGTGGCAAGGGAGAGACAGGATTTGATACAATTCCGAGGCACCTGGTCTGGTGTGGCTACTGGATGGATGGAGATGCCATTGTGGAAAGAGGAAGGACAAGTATTTGGAGGGAAAGAGAACGAGTGGAGCTTTGTGGCATATTTTGTGGCACCTGTCAGGTGCCTGCAGGACGTTCAGGTAGAGAAAGCTGGCAGGAGACTGTCAGGTGTCTCTGAGTGGGCCTTTTATGGTATCTCCGACTTGATGGGGGAGACTCCGGTAAATACACTATACTTACATTTCCCCTGTTGTGTGCCAGGTTAGATGGAATAAAACATTGATTCTGCCTCACCAAGCCCAGTAACAGAGAGAAGGTAGCAGAGCTCTGTGTCCTATGACTTTGGGTCTGATACCCTGGGTTTGCATCAGGTGGCATCACTTACTGGGTATATGACCTTGAATGATTTAACCTCCCTGTGGGTCTACTTCCTGCAACATAAATGAGGATATATAATAGTACTATCTCATGGTGCCGTGAGGATTAAATGAGGTAAGAAACATAGAACATATAAAAAAGTGCCTGGCACGTGATAGACATGCAGTAAATATTAGCTATTATCATTATTCACACTAATAACCTAAGTGAAAGGGATAAAACATGCAACATGGTACAGCAGATATTTTTCTGCTGCAGAGATCAGGGAGGTCTCTTTGGAGGAGGTGATGCATGAACTGAGTCTGGAGTAGGGGTTGAATCCAGACAGGTGAGTGTTATTGCTACAGGAGCAAAAGTCCGAAGTGGGGAGGCGGGGCGTGGGCGGAACTTGCAGGTAAAAGACTTTTTATGCACATTCTGTCTGATCATCACACGTCTTCACACCATCTCTTTCATACTCAGCACACCCCTCTGAGAGCAGAATTAAATGCCAACTTCACGGGTCAGGAAGTTGAGTCTCAGAGAAGTTAAGAAAGACTCGTCCCATCAATGAACAGTAGATTAGAATTGAAGCTTAAGGCTGTAGAATCCCAAAGCATGTGCTCTTCACCTTCACGTGCTCTTCCCACGTGGCTTCTGCAGGTTTAAGAAAATTGGTGAACAGGGCGAATGTGGTGGAGAGAAGAGACTGGGGGAGGTAAGCTTAGAATCACATTTGAAGCAAATCGCACATACCTTGGGTGGCCTGATCTAGTTTTGCCTTTTTTCTGTAATGAGCATGAAGCCGTTAAAAGGAGTGTGTTTGTTGCAGCGTTTCCAATCCTCAGCTGCAGTCGGGTCCAGAACTGGCTCTGGTTTTAAGCAATTCACTTAACTTTCAAATGATTGAACATCTCCACTCAGCAGTGTGCAAGCAGAGAATGTTTTAAGTAACTGATTTGCATTCTGAGCATCTTATCTAGGAATTGGGTCAGGGAGGACACCCGGGTTTTGTAGGAACCTGAATCTGTTGGGAAGCCTTCAGCTGCCAGCTCTAGAAAACCCACTGCAAAAACGGTTTAACCAGTAAGGGGACTACTGTGTCACATTAACGGACACAGGAGGGGCTTGAGGCATGGCACATCAGGACTGGGCCCTGCTCCCGCATGGCCATCTGGGCTCTGTCCTGCACAGCTGAGGGTGACATGTCCTTACGTGGCAATGCCCAGCACCAGAAGCACTGATCTGCCTGGGAAAGGTGTGGGCAGCTCATTGACATCTGGGCTTTGTAGTGGAGAAAAGCAGGGGAGGGCTGATGAGTCTTGATTTCTTCCAACAGTTTTTCTAGTCACATCTGATACTTAGTATGCTGCTTTATTATGGTTGTTTTGTGCACTAAAACTCAGTCCCATTCACTGTCAAGCTCAGACTTCTGTGCATGGGTCAAGTTTGGTGAAAGCGAGGACAGATCGTGGGCCCCCGTAGCCTCCACACCCTGCCCTCCTGACCCTCTCACTGGCCCCTGCTAAAGCCCAAGTGTGAATGGCCCAGGAGAGGTGGCATGTTGGCAGCTCCACATCCCACCGGCTGGCTGGCTAGGCCTCAGTGCTGCCGACCCAGTGCTGTCTCTCAGGGGCACTGTGGTTCCAGTGAAGCCCCAAGGTAGAGAGAGGCTCTGGACATGGCTGGTTCCAGGTGCAGCACTGTCAGGAAAAAGAGCAGACTTCTGTAGGGTGGGCATGCCACCCATCCTTCCCAAGGATGGGCTCGTATGTATTGAATTCCCTTCTTAGGATCCAAGGTAAAAACTGCTAAGCACTTAGCAAGATAAGCATTCTTCATTCTTCCTCATGACAATTAGTAACCCTAATTTTGCTCTTCTTTCCCACACAGCCAATGCAAGACACACCAGTGGCCTCCCCCAGGGGGGTGCAGCCGTGGCAGAATGTTCAGTCTTGCCCATCACCTCCCAGGACCCACGCCAGTCATGGAGCCCTCAGGTTTGGGGACAGTCCCACCAGCTACTTGATATTCATGCTTCCCCAGGAGTTGCTAAAACCAAGGTATTATTTAATTTTCCTGCCCCTATGCCAACTCGGAACCCAAGTCTATAGCTTTACTGCAGGTCAGGCTAGCTGACATGAAACTACGCACCTGTCACTGATGATGGTGGCACCTCCACTTTTGTGAAAAGAGGTGCCAACCTGCACAGGACATGCAGTGTGGTTGCCTGAGCGGGCTCCTGCCCGGCAGCTGGAAGGCACACGTGATGCGCGCGGCTCTGAGGCTGGAACAGTCAGCTCAGCTCTGGTTTAGAACTGACAGCATTCTAAAAATAAGGCTGATAATTCTTTCCAAAGCTGCTATTTATTTCCATGACAAACCACCTTTCTTCTCCTGCGTTCCATAATCAGAGGAAAATCGTGGGGTTTTTTTTTTTTTTCGGTAGACTCTGTGCCAGATAGATCATTTTTACAAGGTACATTTAGACTTTTTGTGCTAACAAGTTGCATCTCTTTGGAGGAAGAAGGAATGAGCAGAGACGTTAATTGTGTCAGGAAAACAGAAGAGCAAGGTTTGTCATTTTCATGTGATTTGAAGGAGGCCTAAATAAAAATGTGCCAAAAACTCCTTTATGACTTACCTACAGGAGCAGAATTTCTCAGGGGCCCAAGAGACCTGGCTTTCAGTCCCTGCTCAGCCTTTTGCTGGCCGTATGAGCTCGGGCCATATGCCAGTTCCTCCAGGCTGGAGATGTCAGGATGAGGTTAGATGTGCAGGAGATGTATCGTTCCTGAGGAAGATAAAGGGGGAGGGGGCAGGAGGCAGGAGCTGGCAAGGAGAGCCGTTAGCTGAGATAGGGCCTGCCACCCGTGAGAGGAGAGGGGAGGGGAAAGGGTGGGTGGGAAGGGTCTCCCACTGCAGTGCGGCTCTGAGGAAATCAGGCCTCCTACCACCACCCTTTTTGGGTGTTAATCTGTTAGTCTTTTCTGAAAGTTGCTCTAAGAAATCATTCTGGAGAGGAAATGCAAGTCTACTAACCAAGCCCACATATGTAAAGTACTTAAATTCTGTAGCAAGTTCTGTCTTCCCTTAAACTGGCTAACCCTCATTTTTCCAAACCTCTGCGCTAATGCAGGTAAACCACAAGAAGTATTGAGCAGTATCACCTTCTGGTTGGTTTAATTTAACAAATATAGATTAAAAAAACATTGGAGAACATTACCCTTAAGGAAACTTGCTAATTGAAGAATTAAAGTGCATCTCATTGTTTGCTCAGCCTCACACGATGAAAACGCAAAGAAAAGTTAATGTGATTTTCTTTATTCTGCTTCCTTATTCTGCCTCCAAATTTTCCATATACCATTTAATTCAATTCAGTATGTAATTCTTAAGCGCCTACTGAGTGCACGGCACTGGGGATGCAGCTTTAAGCAGGGTGGACCCGGTTCCTGCCCTGTGTCAGGCGTGCACTTAGACACGAGCCACGAGGAATGGGTGATGGCAGCCTGTTAACACCTGTATCTCCCACCGCTCCTTGGGCACCTGTTGCAGTGCACCTGTGCGCCATAAACAGCTTGAGGAGTGAGATATCCATTACTGCATTCCCAGTTGCCACCACAGTGCCTTATACATGCTACACACTCATTATTTGTTAAATGAATGAATAAATAAGTGGGTGGGTGGATAGATGAATGAATGAGTTTTCGTGGAAAGTAAAGCCTGTTTAGCCAGATGTAAATATTATATGTAACCATCATGCAAATGAATATTAACTTTGGTTCTCTGCTTTTGCTGCATGATGGTTGCTTAATTCCTGTTTTATCAGAGGTGGAGCATTAAGGTCCGAGAAACAAAGGTGGGTGGGTGAAGGTGGATCTGCACTCCTGTGCCTCAGTGTTAAATGTGTCTTATAGAAAGAAAATGCTTACCCGATGCTTCCATCAAATCCTGGTTGTTCACATTATCCCCCAACTCTCCCTTATGCCTGCTCCTTGTAGGTACACAAAATAGAATGCCGGTTCCCAGGGCATAAAGAGTATGTGAGGAGGAGCTGCTCGGTGAGATGAGCTGCTCACAAAGACACACTGTGTGGTTTCACTCGCACTGGGTGCCCGGAGTGGTGAAGTTCAGGGACAGGATGTGGAATGGTGGCTGCCAGGGGCCGTGGGAGGAGGAAATACAGAGTTGTTGTTTAATGGGTACAGCGTTTCAGTTTTGCAAGATGAAGGGGGTTCTGGAGATGGGCTGTACAACGGTGTGAGTGTACTTAACACTCGGAACTGAATGCTTTAAAATGGTTACGATGGTAAATTTTATGTTATGCATATTTTAGCGTAATTTTTTAAACCTCACCTGAGGATAGGTTTATTGATTTTAGAGAGAAAGAAAGGGGGAGAGAAAGAAAAATCAATCGGTTGCCTCCCGTACTCTCAGACAGGGATCAAACCTACAACGTGGGAAGTGCCCTGACCAGGAATCGAACTCACAACCGTTTGGTGTACAGGACGATACTCCAACCAACTGAGCCTGTCCAGCGCTACTATAATTTTTTTAATGTTGATGTTTTTATTAAAGTAAGACATTCTCCTCACTATGTGCTGGGACTTACCCCATTAACTAAGCTTGGTGTAGAACTTCCACATTATTCCCCAACTCAGCGAAGAACTTATACAGCACAAGTTTGTTTGTTTTTTAAAGATTTTATTTATTTATCTTTAGAGGGGAAGGGAAGGAGAGGGGCCCTGACTAGGAATCGAACTGCGATCCTCTGGCTTACAGGCCTGCGCTCAATCCACTGAGTTACACCAGCCAGGGCATACAACACAACTTTTAACAGCTGAATATAATGAGTTTTTAAAGTTCCCAGAGCCCTAGCTTGTTGCTCAGCCGGGGCATCATCCCCTACACCAAAAGGTTGTGGGTTTGATTGCCAGTCGGGGCACATACACGTAGGTTTTGGATTCTATCCCCAGTTGAGGACCATGTGGGAGGCAACCGATCAATGTGTCTCTCTCACATCAATGTTTCTCTCTCCCTTTCTCTCTTCTTCTCTCTAAAATCAATAAACATATCCTCAGGTGAGGATTTTTTAAAAGTTCCCAGAGAGACAGGCCATTTAATCAGCATATGTCTGTTTATTTAAATAATGGGGATTGGTTGTTTGCTCCTCACCTTATCTCCCAGTTTTGAATATTTGAAAACACTAAAAACCTCTATTTCCCTTTCTTGCCTGTTGCTGTCTTTTCCCCACAGGCCACAGTTTGCTGTGGACATGCAGACGACATCCTCCCGAGGGCTTGTGTTTTACACAGGCTCCCAGAACTCCTTTCTGGCTCTTTACCTCTCGAAGGGCCAGCTGGTCCTTGCTTTGGGGGTAGGAGAGAAAAAGCTGAGGCTCAAAAGCAAAAAGAAGTGCAACGATGGGAAGTGGCACACGGTAAGCACCGGGGCTGCGCCAGAACCTCAGCACCGGAGACGGCTGCACACGCCGTGCCTAGGAGCCGTCTAAAACGCGTGATGGCTTTCCTCACTGCTTCTTCAGTCCCCTCCGTGTCTCTCTGGGCTGTCTCACTCGCCTTGCCTACTCCCACCCCAGCTTCCTGGACCGTTTCTCTCCTTCAGAACAATTTCCAGGTCTCCAGTCCCTTCTGTGAGCCTTCTCCATAGAACAAGTAGAAAGACCCACACCTCATGCTGGTTGGGTGGCTCAGTTAGTTGAAGCATCCTCCCGTGCACCAAAAGGCTGTGGGTTCAATTCCTGGGCAGGGCACACACCCAGGTTGCAGGTGTGGCCCCAGTCAGGTTTTGAATGAGAAACAGCTGATATTTATCTCTCTCTCCACCCCCTTCTCCCAAATCCTTAAATCAGTGAATGTATCCTTGGACAAGGATTAAAGGAAAAACAAGCCACGTCTCTAGCATTCTAGCTCTTGCCTTCAGAAATCCCAGATTTAAAGAAATACAGTTTAAGGCAAGAGGGGACCTATATATTTTTTTCTGATAAGGGCACTAGAACTCAGAAAACTCAAGTCATTTGACAGGTTGTACTCAGTTAACGAGTATTTAATGAGCTGCCATCCTGGAGCATATAAACAACCCCTCCACCCCCTGTAATGTCAGGTGCTGGTAAGTGCTTTGAGAAAATAGTAAAGCAAAGTAAGGAAGTAACTGAGTAGAAAGACTGTTTCAGACAGGGTAGTGAAAAAAGGCCTCCTCCAGGATGTGACAACCACGTGAAGTTATAGGGAAAGTGTTTCAGGCAGAGGGAACAGCAGGTGCAAAGACCCTGAAGTAGGAGTTAGCTGAACAAACAGACAAGAAAGGATAAGAAATGGGATTCCAAAGCAAGGCAGGGCCCACATAATGTAAGCTTTGAAGACCAAGGTAAGGATTTTGAATTTCATTCTGAGTGTCTCTGAAGCTTTTGAAGAGTCTAAAACCAAAAAAAAAAAAAAGCATTGCATGAATAGACTTATATTTCCAAAACTCTCTTTAGCTGAAGAGACTAAAAGAGGGTAAAAGTAGAAGTAGGTAGACCAGATGGATGCTAGTGCCTTTGCTTTGAGACACTGTGGTAGAGGTAGAGAGAAGTGGACCATCCATGTAGACTGCATGTAGAGTGTGAGAGAAAGAGGAGGCAATGTTGAGTCCTGAGATTAATTAGAACCAGCAGTTGGGTCAATGGCGGAACTTTTGCTGAGATGAAAAAGATGGGGAGGATGTGGATGTGGCCGGGGAAGGGGCTCTGTAGAGCTGGGTTGAAGTTGGAGCTCCAGGGTGAACGTCCTAGAGCCCAGCTGCCTGTCAGACATGTCAGGAGACAGTAGAGGCCAGAGGTCACAGCTGAGTGTATAAACTGGGGGGCCGTCAGCGAATAGTCTCATAGCCATGAGGTCCGCCACGGAGCCCGGATGTCCTGACTTCTAGCACAGAGTCTACAACACTTGCTCCTCTTGTTGAGAAGTAGCCACACGCCCCTTCCTCCAGGAGCTCTGCTCAGGGGGCACATGGCTCCCCGCCCTGCTGCTCGGTCTGCACAAGCCTCTCCTCTCTTGGTTACATGGGTGTATGTATATTCCTTTAGTTCTTCATGTGTTTGTGTTTTTTATACGTTTTCAGATGAACTATATCTTTATTCACTTTTGAGCAATTTTGGGTCTTTTTTTTCCTGCTCACATATTTAGCTTACTTGTTTAATATCTAATATATAACACTACAAAATGATGAGGAGGAGGAGGATGACAACCCTAGAGAGAAAAAGCTCTGATTTTTAAAAGCTACCTGAAGGAACAGAAAAACACTTTTTAAATATTTCCTGTGACAGCAGCCATTGTCAAAGGCAAAAGTGTGATTAACTTATTTTCTTCACTCTTAAGGTGGCCTTTGGGCAAGATGGAGAGAAGTGGCGCTTGGTTGTAGATGGTCTGAGGGCCTGGGAGGCAGGTTGGCCTGGAAATTCCACCTTCAGCCTCAGTACACCAGTTTACCTGGGATCGTCTCCGTCAGGGAAACCAAAGGTGAGTCGTTCCGCTTCAGAACCAAACATAAATAATTCACTTTATAACATAATTGTTATAATTACACAAGGTATTCTGGAATATCAAAATACTCTCAATGATTTTTAAAATAATCTGACTAATGTCTATAAGCCCACAGAGAGGCATGCCTTCCCTGTTCCCAGCCTTTCATTTTAAAGGTGCAGCTTAAGACACAGGCAGCTTAGGACACCCTGAAAGAGTGAGCCCAGGGCTTTGCTGTGGCTCTGGAGATGTGGCTCTCTCAGCGTCCCTTCTAAGGAATGCAAAGACAGAGGTTTTGGGTTGGGGCGGGGGGTGTTGGTTAAGATAATGTTTTTCCGACTTTAGCAGCTTGTGCCACCTTCACCATCTTTGCCATACCCAGGGAGACAGGCATTCAATAGTTTGTCCTCAATCAACTCACTGGTTAATTTAAATTTGTTTTTAAAGGGTCTCCTTTTCTCTCCGCTAAATGGAAACCTACTATTCTTAACCATAAATAGTAGGTAACCACCAAAATAAACATGTGAAAATCAAAGTATTTAAAGAGTCTGGCTAGACAGTGTTGCCTGCGCTCCCTTCACGTAGAGAAAAAGGAGCTTGACAAGGGATGGAGAGGCATTCAAACCATATTAGCACAAGACAGAAATCTGTTCCTTGCACTGAATATGTGTTCTAATGTTATTTGGTGTATAAAATAAAATTATATCAAGAACAAAAGTAGGGGGAACTTTGGGCTAAGGGAAGGTCACAAGCATGTCTATTTCCCAAGAAGGAGGGGTATGTCCCTGCATCTGCCAAGTTCAATGGCGCCAATGGGGCCATGGATTTAGGGTCGAGCTCTGCAGTGCCCTCCCCCTTCCCACACTGCCAGAGCACACATTGCACCCAGTTTGCTTGGGGCAGCTGTACCCACTCTCAATTCTCTCAGATTTGCTTTTCTCTCTGACAAAGTTAACTAAGCTGTTTCTGTCAGCAGCTCAGGTCTAGGACCTGCCTGCCACCTAAATGCACAGCCAGATGCTCAGCCCCTCTAGCCCCTTTCCTCATGGGGGGTGGTACATTCTGGTTTGATGTTTGCCTGCAGTAGTGGAGGAAGAGCCAAGACACAGATCTGGGACTGGGAATGGACAGAATTAAAGCAGGTCCTTTCCACCAGTGTGGATTCCATGCATTCAGGCTGACCTTGCCTAGGCCAGGATGTCCTCACAGGGCTCAGCCTGGCCTCCTTGAGTTTTGCACTGGGGTTTGGGTCAAAGCCCCAGCAAGTCATAAAGTATTGGTTTTCTTTGTTATATATAATAATATTTATACCATAAATAATATATAACATAATAGATTGTATAATGCATATATGTGTACAACGTATTAATTGCTAAGGAGGATACTCAGTGTTGCTGTTTGCTTTTCTGAAACCTCTGTACCTAATTCCCTCTCAGAAATCACAGGATGGGGCAGCTACTCAGGGGCACAATTTGGGGATTCATTTGACCTGGATACCTCACACTCGGCACCCTAATATCTGGGACAATCTGTAGAACCCCATTTATAACATTCTTACAAGCCAAGGTTCTCTCTGCAGCCTTCCCTCAACCTGGAAGATTATCACTGGGTCACCCTCCTCCAAACCCTGTTGAAGGGCAGGTCACATGCAATCCAACCAGACGTGCTGCTGAACACTGAAGCCTGCAGCCGCGTAGACCTACAGGGGTGTCCAACCTGCAGCCCAACACAAAATCCTAAATTTACTTAAAACGTTGAGTTGTTTTTGTGATTACATGTCACGATGTGTTTAATGTATGGCCCAAGACAACTCTTCTTCTTCCAGTGTGGCACAGAGATGCCAGAAGGTGGGACACCCCTGTGAGTTTCGGTGTCCAGCAATGGCGCTACAGGCTCATTAGTACTGTACACGGTGGAAAATCTGAAGAGACTAAAAATGTCACAGGAGGCCCAATCATTACTTTCTTGTCGACACTGACACCACACGCCTCACTGATATCCCCTTATTCTCTTAAAATGATCACGCCTTGCATCTGTCATGTAGGCTTCCAAGTCCTAAAGGCATTGATTCTAGAAGGGAGTTTAGGGATTTAATTCAGCGATTCTTCACCTTTGTTGAGAATTTCATGAAAGCTACAGTCCCTCTCCCCGGGAAAGCGCACATGCGGAGGATACTGGTGTATGATTTCAGGGAGCCCAGGCCCCAGAAGCGCATCCCTAAGCCCCGGGAGAGTTGCTGCTTCAGGCCCACCTGTGTGTTAGGCAGCACAGGGCTTCACGCAAGCCCACCATTGCTACACAACTTAGTATCTCATTTTAACTCCACTGCATTCAGGGAGTCCAATGGTGTAGGGAATCTTTTTATGCTTTACTGTTTGGAATGTTTTGGCCTCTTTCTTCAGTCAGCTGCCCTGCATTAAGCAGCCACATGAGTTCATGAAACCCTAAGAAGTGGTTTGTACCTGCAAAGAGAGGGTGAGATCTGTGACGTGTAAGGTGGAACTTCCCCTGTTGCGCCTCCGTCTGCGTGGCCCAGAGTCAGGAACCCTCCCGTTCTTGTTCTAGCACTCACAAACGACCTCCACCAGCTTGCTCTCTGCACACATACCACCTTCAAACTTTGACAACCCACCAAGACATCTGGTATCCAGGTTGTTCCTGGAACAGTGCGCAGGGAGCCAAATGGAAGTCAAGCCCACACGACCCTTTGAAACAGAAGGAATGAATTCCCAACCTTTCCCCTTTTAGCAGAAAACTGCCTCTGCCCTTAACCTTGGCATCTGAAAGTTGTGGGTAGTGAAGTTTGCTCCCTCTTCTGCTTGGTTGCAGACTCTTCCCCGAAAGAACTTTGTGGGATGCCTGAGGAACTTTCAGTTGGATTCAAAACCACTAGACACCCCTTCTGAAAGCTTTGGGGTGTCCCCCTGCTTGATTGGCTCTTTGGAGAAAGGCATTTATTTCTCCCAAGAAGAGGGTCACATCAAACTAGGTAAGAAGCAGTTTGGAAGAGTTTATGTCCTTGAATCTGAACAACTCCATCCTTTTTCTTCACTTGCAATGTTTTAACTGTTCATTTTTTTTTCTTTCGAAGCCAACTCCGTGTTGTTGGGGCCAGAATTTAAGCTCCTTTTCAGCATTCGTCCAAGAAGCCTCACAGGGATGCTAATTCACATCGGCAGTCACCCCGGGAGGCACCTGTGTGTTTACTTGGAGGCAGGAAAGGTGCGTAGCAGTCTGATGACGTGGAAGGGCGTGCGGATTTCCATTAGCAGCAGGTTCCACTTCTGGAGACCATCCTAGGGGAAGTAATGATAGAGAGTGAGTCCAATCTTGGATGTAAGAGACCTGACTCTAGGGCTGAGTCACCCCTTCCCTTTAGCAAGTAATGTGACCATATCATATTTTCTGTTCTTCATCTTTAAAAGTAGGAAAACTCAAACAAGCTGGGCTGAATTCCAGCTGCACCACTTAGCTGTGTGACCTTTGGGAAGTTTCTTACCCTCTTTCAGACTCAATTTCTTTATCTTTAGAGTGTAGATAATAGTGCTTGTATCTTAGGGCATCTATCAAGAGACGACAAGCTGCCACATACCCCATAAATGGTCACTTTCCTCCTCTGCCCCTCACCCTCGCCTCATCTCTACTTTTATTCCTAAGGGCAGTGCCAGAATTCATGGCACGCCTTTTCTCACCAGATGTTCACACCATGTCGCACCTGTGCCCACACCCCATCCATTGAATCAGTTCCAGATACCCCTGGTTCTCTCCGCACAACTTACCGGGCCCCCTGGTCTTGCAGCCACGCTGGCCACCAGATCTCCACCAGCTTCCTTTGCGGGTCATGGATTCCTTCTCCAGGGTCTGTTTCTGCAGCTCCACCCGTCCCATTGCTCACAGGCTCCATCAATACGCTACTTTCATTACCCAGTTATATTGCTTTTCTCTTCACAAAAATCTCTTTAAAACCAAAATTTCCTAGGAAGCCTCTCTTGACTAAGGCCTCAAGGCAAAGATCAATAATGTGGCATTTTCTTCCACCTACATCCTTCCACATTTTATTAAATGTGAGGAGAAAACACCCAGAAAGAAAAGAAAATCACCCAAACTCCTAGAAGAACACTTTTTAAAAAAAGTTCCAGCCTTTAAGTCTGAGCAGGCCTCTGAGAGGCCGGAGAAGCAAGCAACTATCCACTTGCCAGTGGTTGAGAGAAGGCTGGCTTTTCAGGGGGCGGTTGTTGGGGACAGTCCCCAATGAAAGCGTCTGGAGAGGAAATAGTCACAGAAGTTGAGATCGATGACCTCCATAACAGAAGTCACATCGTCTGGCTAGAAGTTCCCTGAGAATGGGCTGCACTGTCTAGCTACATGCACATTAAATGTAAATTACTTGCCCACACTTAGTCCTCTCATTTCATTCGCCTTAATTGGGTGCTTGGTGAATCCTGGCCCAGAGAATGAGAACGAGGGATTTTACACAGTCACATGCTGAGTGCCCGACCCCTGACACGTGACCAGTGCAAATCCAATCAGTTAGTTTGTGGGATTCCTTGAATTCGAACCCTTCTGTAAGTCATGCATGTATTTTAATGGGCTGGCCCTAGCAGCAGTATGTGGGCCTCAGCCAGCATTTTTGCCTTCCAAATTTTACATGTCCTTCTAAACCAAGCCATTGTCACATCTAATGGCCAAGGAGATCTTTCATGCTAATCAGTAACCTCCAAGGAGGGCCCGACAGGTGGAGTTCTGATGCAGAAAAAAGAGCTTGTAGCCTTTCGCAGCAACTTTAGGCAGAACTCTAAGTTTGCAGCTCGCTGGCTTTGAAGGATGCAGCAGAGAGATTCTTGCAAAGTCTTGGACCCCATGTGATCACCTGGTGTGGGTGGGGGAGTTTGTATCTAAAGTGCTCCTGGGCTGTCAGGGTGGGAGAGTAGGGGAGGGAGAGGTCAGAGGAAGTTGGCTCCACCTGTCTTTCTGAAGGAAATTGGAAAATGCATGTGTGTTTCAGGTCATGGCTTCCGTGGACAGTGAGGCAGGTGGCATCGTGACATCAGTCACACCAAAGCAGTCTCTGTGCGATGGACAGTGGCACTCAGTAGCAGGTATGATGTCCAGTAGCCTCTTGTTCACACACTGAAACGATCTCCCTTTTCATCTGACTTGAATGTCCCAAATGCAGCCTGCGTTCATGAATCCATCAGTGTCTGACCAAGGTCAGCCCACCAGATTAAAACCATAAACCCAAATCAGTTTTAGAGTATAATAAAGAATAAAAAAGCATTTATTGAGCAAAAGGAGCTGCAGCCCAGGAGACACCAATTCAGGTAGCAACCTAAATTGCATTCCATTGAGACAAAGGGGAAGCCATCTTTCATAATGAAAGTTCCCAATTTTATGCAAATGATGTTTCTAAATTTTGTGATTCTGATTGGTCAATACAGACACGAATGAGGATACAATTTGTATAGATCTGATTGGATATGGCAGATCTCAGTCCATTGGTCAAAAATGAAACCTGCCGTGGTTGATTCAAATGATGTAAACAATCAGGACATGCGGGCTGTCCAACCTGCATCCCAGGATGGCTATGAATGTGGCCCAATGCAAAATTGTAAATTTACTTAAAACATGAGATTTTTTTATGTGTGATTACATGTCACAGTGTATTTAACAAGTGGCCCAGAGAAGCCAAGAGGTTGGACCCCTCTGCTTGCGCAGGAAGCTGAGAGTTCAGTCTGAGGCTCTTCTCAGCATATAGAGTATGTCAGGAGCCCCTGTCAGCAAATGGCCTCCAGACTCTTCCTGGTCATAAACTTTGGGCCCTTGGTTGACCATGAGGAGTCCATGTCAGCAAGTAAAGTCCTTCTTAGGTTTCACATCAAATGACTCTTTCTTCTCAGGGTCCACTACATGGTGAGGACATGTCCCTTCTCACCCCCACCATATTTATGTAATTCCTGGGGGCTGCCTCCAGTTCTCCATAACATATTGGCATTTTTGGTTTGGGGGCCCACAAAAGTGATAAGCTGTGTCTGTTTTTAAGGTGGTATTACACTGTGATTTAGATTTTGAGTCTGAAGTCAAAAAGAACAGAGGTCAAATCTCAATCCCAGCCCTTTCCTGTGGGAACTTGAGCAAGCTACTACTTAATTACCCTTCACAGTTTATCTCCTCATCTGTACATTGGAGATAAAAAGAGTTAATACTTCCCAGGGTTGTGGAAACTAAATGGGATAATTACATAAAGTGCTTAGCAGAGTCCAATATGTAGTAAGGGCTCAGTAAATATTTGCTCTTACTATTGTTAAAGTTCAGTGTTGGGCTGTTTTACATACCCATTTAAGGTGAATGCAAATGATTCAGACAAACCACTGGGCAGTGAGCAGGTACAGCCTTTCTCTGGGCCTGCTCTCAGCTGTTTTATGAATAATTTGTGGACACAAGTTTGGAGATATATTAACCTATGCTGGCTAAACTATCTTTGTAAAAAACTAGCCTTTTCTTGCTTAATTTGAAAGCTAAGGACATTGCTGTCAGTGAAGATTATGAATATGGGCAGAATTACTTAGAGGCACAAAAGCAACTGTCTTGGAGTTAGTTTCCGGAAGTCAGTGTCCTCTCAGGAAGAAGCTGAGGTCACGTGACATAAGCATGGCTTCTGATGACAGGAGCCCAGGAGACCATGCAACTTATGACCAAGCTATGTTGTCAAGCCTCTCAATGCCTGAGAGTCAGTCTCTTATGTGGGAAATGGGGGTGATAATACCTCTCTCATAAAGTTTAAGGATTAAATTCTGTAATAAATATGGAAGTACCTAAACACCACCTGGTGTAGAGACATTAACTGATGTATGTCTGGGTTGACTGAATTCCTGAGTTAAAAGAAGCCAGTGGCTGCGCACTGGTGTAGGCATTGAACAGTGGGCAGGGCTCTCCTCCGGTAGAGCTGAGCAGTACCGCCTGACCAGCTTGCTTCCCCTGCAGTCACCATAAAACAACACATCCTGCACCTGGAGCTGGATACAGACAAGAGCTACACAGCCGGACGGCTCCCCTTCCCACCTGCAGGCACTCAGGAGCCACTATACATTGGAGGTGTCCCAGGTAACTCTCTCCTCATGACTTCCACGTCATGTTGTCCCCTGTCATTTTTCAACATTTCCATTTTAACCCAACAAATGCAATACCCCAGCCTGTGGGTCATCAGGAGAGCCGTCGTTGACTATATGGTGGAAATGCTGAGGCCCTTCGCTCCAGCACATGGGGACACCCAGTTGCAGCAACGGGCACATTTCATGGCAGCCCAGGCCACATTGCTGCTGCTTCCTCCTGTCCCATGCCTGTAATTTACAAGCCTCTCTTAAGAGGCTGCCTTAACCAAGAAGCCTGATATCAGCAAAGAATCAGGAAGGGAGCTGGGAAGCTGGCCCCTCCTCTCCAGGCATTGTTTTTCTGGTGAGTTATTAAGCTTCATGGGGCCAGAATGGGACAGTCAGGCAGGTTGAGACGAAACAAGTTCAAGACTGGAATTTTGCCTGAAAAGAGTCTTGTCATTCTTCATTGTTTTATGTCCCTCCAGATAGTTTGGTCATTAATTTCACAGGTCTTCCATGACCCATAAAAAGCACTTGCATTCAGAGTTATTACCTAATTGGTTTGGGCTGTGGAATCTCCTTCTTGGAAGAATTTGAACAGTTGCCTCGTGCTGATTTATCACAGTGGGTGGGGTGTTGGGTACCTGCTTAAATGGAGGAAATGACTGGGTCGGCTGAGGCTCTGGGTCCATTTAACTGTAGTTTGACTACTTTTTAAATTGGGTGCATTCATCTGACAGTATGAATTATCTATTGAATGCCTCCCTTTTCCCCCTTTAGCCGATTTGAAGACCCTGAAGCTCCCTGTGTGGAAATCGTTTTTCGGCTGCCTGAAGAATATTCAAGTCAACCACATCCCTATCCCTGTCACTAAAGCTATGCAAGTCCAGGGGACTGTGAGCCTGAATGGCTGTCCCGACCACTGACTCAAACCGGTTTCACAGTGAGGAAATTCACCTTTAAAAGCATTGATTCCCAACGCACCTCCCTCTCCCTGCTCAAGGTCATTCTTGACTTAAGACACTGTGAGGGTGGATTTAATAGCAAATCCAATTTTGAACTTCGACCACACATAACCAACATTTTGGCATTCAGTGCAACATACGTGTTTTATATAAAAATCCCATTTCTTGACAATGAACAAATTGTTATATGCTTTGGGTAATATCATTTTTCACTGAAAATGAAATGTCTTCTAAAGAACATTATTTTCCACTTGTTAAAAATAAATATCTTTTAAAGCACTTTAAATGTAGAAAAATTTTATATCTGTTAAGGAGTTATACTTTGTGAGGTTAAATTAATGCAGCGTACTCTTTAATTTATGATATTTTATTAACATAAAGCCAGTGACTTGATGGTCTTCATTAAGCATAATAATTCTTCGGCACCTGTTCAATGGGCGTGTGCCCCCTGCAACACGGTTTTCTACAAGTAACTATTGAGCATATACTGGTAGGTACTATGTGTGCTCAGTGTTGGGTCAGGTAAAGAAGTACTTCCTGCCCTGAAGGATTATGCAGTCCAATGTGGGAAACACGTAATATTCATAAAATGGCAAATAAACCAATTTAATGAACCTATAGTCCACTTGGCTTCCCATGTACAATCTGCTATCATTCAACTCTAGCTTATGATGACCGATTCCCTAAGAGCTAAAACTATCTAGTAGGGAAGCTGAGATGGATACACATACTATAATTAAAGCTGTGTATGGTGAGCTAACAGTAGTCAATGGGAAGGATGAATTGCCTCTAGTTTTAGCTACAAAATAATGAACCATGTTCTAAGCCAGTATTATTACCCAGCACTACTCTCCCTAATGAAAAAGACTATGCAAGTACTTCATAGTCTGTATCTTCTACACAGTGTTTGTTCATCAGGAGGAAAATAACAAATAATTCTGAAATTTGGATATCGTAACCCTGTGGGGTGTTCTTACAGCTCTATGCCCACCACCTCTGAAGCTGAGCCTCCTTCCCTTCAACTCAGTGTTCTCTTATGGTCCTCACACTGAAATCTTGTGGGTGTGCTTCCTAACATACATGTCTGTGCAAACACAAATGTTCTCCTGGAGAAGTAGCAGGTCCCCATCATGGGGGCTATTCAGCAGAGGCTGGCTGGTGGCCTTCAGAGATGCTATTCTGGGTCATGTATGACCTTGAGTCATGTTTCAGAAAACTTGATTTTCTTTTTTTTACAAGATTTTATTTATTTATCTTTAGAGGGGAAGGGAAGGAGAGAGGGAGAGAAATATCAATGTATGGTTGCCTCTCGTGGGTCCCCTGCTGGGAACTGGCCTGCAACCCAGGCATGTGCCCTGACTGGGAATCCAACTGCGATCGTCTGGTTCGCAGGCCCGTGGTCAATCCACTGAGCTACACCAGCCAGGGCAGAAATCATTGATTTTCAAGTGAAAACTTCATCAGGTGTTTGCCACTCAGACACTAAGTCTGCATGAAGACCATCCATTTTACCTGTCTCTGGAGGTCTACACTAAACAGGTGATTCTCTCTTCTGGGTTCCTGGTGTTGCCTTGACTGAATCTACAAAGTTATACTAATGCTGATTATTTATCAGCACTTTCCAGATTCACCGTAAAGGGGCAAGGAATTCTTCACTAATACCATGGTTTTTCCAGCATTTTGTAGTAGCTTCAGAACAGCTGTCTGTCTGCCTCTGCTGAATATAATCCCAGCCACCAGAAGGCAGAAGAGAGTGTCACAGACGGAATTACAGTTGGGGAAAGAGAAAGCCCTCACCATGGCTCTTCTCAGATGGCAAACGTGTGTTCACCAAAAGGAATGTTTACAGTTCCTCTACTGAACTCTCATGGAAATTATTTGTAAACTGTCAAGTGCCATACAAATATTACCACTGGTATCTTCTGTGCTGACCTCGGGGTAACAGTCTAAGGGGAGGCTGTGAGCTCACTGGTGGCTGACTGGCCAGGTCATGACATGTCCACAGTTGGTTTCATTTTGGTCCAGAGGAGTGGGGTGTGGGTTGTGAGAAAGCTTTCAGCACCTCTCCCTGGGCAACAGTCTCTCCAGGGGTGCCAAGTCACCAGGAAGCAATTGTGTGCCTTCCTGGGCTGCTTCCACCTCCCTCTGGGCCCCTCTTGACCTCATTCTTCAATTCTCAGGGTTTCGAGTTTTTGCCACACTCACAATAACCCCATGGCAGAGGGCAGTGACCCTGGGCAGAACATGGTAACATTCCCTTTCTCCCAGGCAGGGAGCGGCCTTGCTTCCCCACCAGGAACTTTGACTGGGCTCCTTTCTGTTCCCACTCCCACACAGTGCTGCCTGCCAAACCCCCACCCCCACGTCCCCTCTCCCGACCACCTTCATTTCTCTCTTCCAGTCCACCCTGTGCTTGCTCCAGAAAAGCCAGATTTCTTAGGAATGGGGATTTAGAGCCAGGGTAGGAGTGGAAGGATTTTTAAGTAACATTATCTTATTGGATATAAATGGCATATATGTAAATTACAGAAAAATTGGAATATGTATAGAAGCATAAAATCACCCAAAATCGCATCACTCAGAAATCTGTTTGTATTTAAGTATGTCTATTATTCTTTGTGTTTTCTTACAAAATCACAATTATACAGTATATACGTTATGTGGTTTTAAAAAAAACTGTATGGTGCTTATTTCTTAGGTCTTTGAGTGTCGAGTAATACATCAAATGAATTTACCATAATATGTTTAACCAACCTCCTAAAATGAATGTCATAGAATGTAAACTTATTTATTTTCTTAGGATAAATTCTTAGAAGTAAAACTACTAGGCCAAAGGATATAACATTTGTTGCTTGCCATTGCCAAATTGTTTCCTAATAGGTTATGTTCACTTCCATTTATATCTTTTTAAACTGGCTGTGGCCACTGATGCCACTCTGGGCGAACTCACCAAGAGCTGCCTATGATCTTCAAGACAGGTGGCCCCTGTTGGAGCAGGCCAGCATAGCGCTCCACCTTGCTCCAGGCTCACCTCCGCCAGAATCATACCACCCGGAAGTGCGTGGTCAGCTGAGGCTCTGGTGGGTGAATCTTCCAAAACTGCCTCTAGAGAGTAGGCAGTTTGATTGTTCGTCTGAAGAACCAGCGCTGAGCCACAGACACAGCCAGGTTTGCAAAACAGGTCACTCTTTGAGAGCTCCAAACCAATGCCAGGCCTGGGATGTGCTTTCAGAAAGGAGCAAGGCCCTGTCTGAGGGTCTGCAGGGTGTACTGGTCTCTCGGAGCAGGTGCCGAACCTCAGCCACACCCCTGACCAGCAGCTTCAACCTCCTCCTCCCGTAGGTTTGGTTTCTCTGTGTTTAAAGCTTTCGCTTTGTGTTTAAAGGATTCGCTCAGGTAAAATCTCCAGGGTTTATTTTGTGTGTGTGTACCGTAGAGCAGTTTGATTTATTTATGTATCTATCTGTCTATTTTAAACTCCCATCTTCCCCACCCCCCTCCTGTTTGGCAATCATCAACTTGTTCTCTATGAGTATGTTTTTGTTTTGTTTGTTCATTTTTTTTAGATTGCACATGTAAGTGAAATTACACAGTGTCTTCCTCTGCCTTATGCACTTAGCATAATAACCCTCTAGGTCCATCCATTTTATCACAAATATAAGATTTCTTTCTCTTTTATTCCATTGTGTGTGTGTTTTTACCACATCTTCTCTATCCATTTCCTATTGATAGACACTTAGATTGCTTCCATATATTGGAATGGCTATTACTAAAAATGCTTCAGTGAATATAGGGGTGAATGTAACTTTTCAAAATAGTGCTTTCTTTTCTTTGCATAAATACTCAGACATGGAGTGGCTGAATCATATCACAGGTACATTTTTAGTGTTTTGAGGAAACTCCATTCTGTTTTCCACAGTGGCTGCACCAGTCTGCACTCCCATTGGTAGTGCGTGAGGGTTCCCTTTTCTCCACATTTTCACCAGCACTTGTTATTTGTTGATGATAGCCATCCTGACAGGTATGAGGCGAGATTTCAACTGTGGTTTTAATTTGCATTTCCCTGGTAGTAACATTGAGCATCTTTCCCTGGTAGTAACATTGAGCATCTTTGCATATGTCTATTGGCCATCTGTATGTCCTCTTTGGAAAAGTGTCTATTCAGGTCTGCTGACCACTTTATTAATTAGATTACTTGGGTTTTGGTGTTAAGTTGTATGAGTTCCTTATAAACTTTGGATATTAACCCTTATCATATATATCATTAGCAAATATCTTCTCCATTTGGTAGGTCTTTTTATTTTGTTGATAGTTTGGTTCATTGTGCAAAATTTTTTTAGTTTGGGGTGGTCCCATTTGTTTATTTTTTCTTTTTCTTGGTCAAGGAGATATCTCAAAAAAGATATTACTAAGAGCTATATTAAAGAGTTTATTGCCTATGTTTTCTTCTAGGAGTTTTATGGTTTCAGGTGTAACATTTAAATCTTTCATTCATTTTGAGTTTAGTTTTGTATGTGATGTAAGAAAGTGGTCCAGTTTTATTCTTTTTGCAACACTACTTATTGAAGAGACTGTCTTTACCCCATTGTATGTCCTTGCCTCCTTTGTCATATATTAATAGGGCAAATATGCGAGGACTTATTTCTGGGCTTTCTATTCTATTGCATTGATCTATATATCTGTTTTTAATGCCAATGATATACTGTTATGATTATTGTAGCTTTGTAGTATAGTTTGATTCCAGGGAGTGTGATATCTCACACTTTGTTCTTTTTTTAAGATTCCTTTGGCTATTTGGGGACTTTTGTGGTTTAAATAGGTAAAAGCTGAAGCCTCCATGCCTCTCCACACCCTGCTCCTCCACAGAGAAATTGGAAAGAACTCTTTTTTTTTTCAACATCAGTGATAGAGGTAATAGTGGTGGTTGTAGGTGATAGATGTTTTCCAGTTTTTTTAGTTTGCCAAACAATATAATTTAATTCCTCTGTGTAAAAATTCGAGCATGAGCTCTGCATGCCTGGATGTGGAAAACAGAGATAAGATTGGAATATTCCTGCTAACCATGCTGGGGGTGGGGGTAATTATTTTCCCAGAGTAGAAGGCAGGGTCCTGAGATGATGAATACTGCTTACTGAAAACGTTATCTTCTCCATTGCTCATAAAGACTTCTGTGACCCCAGAATGTAAAGTGTACCTTTCTATTGCCAAAGGTTTTATTCCCCATCAATTTTGAATGTGTGTACTCTACATAGAGTCCTTGACAAAATGAGAATAAATGAGAATTAGGAGTTTCAGAGGGTAAAGAACTGGAACTTTCTGCAGCATTTCAGTCTTTGTGAATGCACACAGACAGCAGAGCACACACACTTAGTGATTAAACCATTCCTAGCTCAAAAAGCTTTTGCAAATTAATCAGCAACTAATCATTTCATACTTCGGCAGCGTGTGTTTGTGGAAAGTCATAATGGACCTGGGTATCCAGTGATGTAGGTTGGCGTGTTGTCTGTACAAAAGGCAGCTCTCAGTGGGTAATTACTATTCCTACAGGAGATACTCTTTCTGTAAGAAGTCTGCGTTCTGGAAAACAAGTGACTGAGCATATCTCTCATTCAACTGTAGTGCTGTCAACAGAGAATAAGAGTGTCAACGTCATATTTTTGTGATGTCCTTGGTTAGGGGGAGGCCTCTGCCAGGAGCTGACATGCCTCATGGGACTTCTCTTCCTGGGTCACTGCCTGAACCCCAAACCCAGCTGTTGCTGTGACAGCTCCTGACAAACCCAGATCCCAGTGGGGTTTGTCTTCTGTTTCATTGTTTCCCATAATCCATCTCTTCCAACTTTTCCAAGAAGAGAGGAAAGATCCTCAGGAAAGCTACCCTTCTTCCAGAAAAAACTTCTGCTCTTTGAAGTCACTTGAATCTGAGACACTGCTTGCTCCCCTTGGGCCCATAATATCAGTTGAGTCTCAAGCATGCAAGCTTTCTGTCCTGTGGTTTAGAATATTTTAGAAGTTTGAGGAACAAAAAGTCCTAGTACTTCTCAAGGGTTCTCTCAAAGTTAAATGAGATGATGGCTATAAAGCTGTTATATCATTGTTGGTATTACTATTAATGACAGTATAAAACATGGAAAAGTACAAGAAGTTGGATATCCTTATGATTTTAGTTATTTCTAGGAAAGGAATTCAAATGTCCAAAAGTATGAAAGCTAAGGGTCTAATAAAATTTCCTATTCTTCTTTGTGACTGTGTTTATCACTTTTCCTGATTTGCCATTCTAAGGAAACAATGGAGAAAGTAAATTTGTTCTTATGTTGTAGACCATTGCTGTGTACACAAGTTAAGATATATTTCACATGAAGAAAAAAAATCTTTGTAGTAGACACAGTAAGTAACCAGCTTCTCTCCGTCCACCTCTCACCACTTTGGGGCTCACCGCCCTGACTTCCAAAGGGCCAGCACTGGCACTTCTTTGAGACCTTGGGCTGCTGGAGTCAGCTGTGTCCACTCATGCAGCAGGCAGCCAGACTCTGGGGAATTGGCGTCTTATTCCCAGGCCCTTGGAAAGTGCACTTTCTGCACTGGTTCCCTGAGTGTCTCCAGCAGGATTACTTTCTGGTCACCCACAGTGGGGGCTGACTCCAAAAGCTCGGTTCATTGGCCGCCTTTTCTTTTGCGTCTCACTCTACCCATTCCTGCTCCATTTTCTTCACCTTCCAAAAAAACTACCTGCACTCAAGTCCTTGACCAGGGTCTGCTTCAGGTGACCCCAAACTTGGACACCCACTGAGCAGTAAAGAGAAACTTTGTCCTAGGTGTTCACAATACCACATTTGTGATAATACCTAGTTCTTGTTTTTCACAAAAACAATAAATATTATCTTCTTGTCCATGGTGCCTACCAATATCAAGAAATTCTCTGGTCCATGAGGGTGTATTTTTTACTAGGATTAAATAATCAGGTTGTGATATAAATTTTGACTCGTTTACTAATGGGACTATCTTCTGGATAAAAATGTTCATTTGTTCTCATGATACCTTATATCTGAATAGCACTTTTACAGAAATAAAGCACCGTATTTTTCAGACCATAAGATGCACCTAGGTTTTAGAGGAAAGAAATTGAAAAATTTCCTTTCAATTAAGGAAATTGAAGCAAAAATGTGGTAAAATATGTAATGACATAGTATTTTACCAATGTAAATGTAAACAGAACTCAACAGAAGCATTAACAACCATTATTCCTCCCAAATTTGGGGTTGGGGGGGGTGTGTGGGTCTTATAGTCCAAAACATATGGTAAACATATATTCTCAATCAGTGAGTGAAAAAAGGAAGAAAAATTATCTAAATTCCAAGCACCATGCAGCTCCTGAGTGTCAAAGTCATTACTGGAAATCAAGTCTCCTCAGTCCAGTGTCTCCACTGCTTGGTAGGAACACTCCGACAAAGTGAAGACAGCCACATCCCTCCCTAACCACACTGGGGGAAAGAGGCATTGAAGCCCTTGGGAACAAGCAGTGGCTCACTTCTAAGGACTTTATCGTCCATTTTTTGGAATCAGCTTTCTCCTTTCCTTGCTTCCCCAGTGAGGCTCCTCTTTTGCCTTTTTATCTGGGAGGGGGCAGACTGAAACCATCCCCATCTTTAATCTAAGGTAATAATACATCCCCTTGAAGGTGAGTAACGGGCTAACCATTGGAAAAATTAGATAAAGATAGATCCTTACATCTTCTACCAAAAGTAATTCCAGATGGATTAAAGATTCAAATGAAATAAAACTATAAAAGGGCTAGAAGAAAATGTTAGAAGCGTTCACTACTTTAGGTCAAAGAGTAGTTTTCTAAACAGGACACCAAATAAAGAAACTATGAAGAAAATATTGATAGATGTGATCACATGAGAATATTATATTTCTTCTGTATGGCAAGAAATGCACTGAACTTAATTAAAATAAAACCACTGGGGAAATATTTGTAACATATAACAGAGAAAGCTTTAATAGTCATACAAATTAAAAGTTCTTACAGACTATAAAAAATATAAATACACCAAGAGTAAAATAGTCAAAGAACAGAATAATTTGCACAATAATCTTCCCCCCAAGCATATAACTATTCTCAATCTAACAATTAAATGTAACATATAAAATATACTGATGTTGTCAACAGTACTGACAGAGGTTTAAATAATTAAATACATAAATAGGTAACAGGGTTACATATTGCTATCTTTTGGGGGGAAGAATGTAGCAACTTGACAACAGATAACATTTTTAAATGTGCATTCTTCTAGGAATCTGTCCTAATTAATAAGATATGGTCAACAATTTAACCATAAGGTTATTCACATAGCTGTGTTTTGCTATGTATATTGTGTATTATTTGTATATCATGAATACACATAGTGTTCTTTTTTTTAAGATTTTATTTATTTATCTTTAGAGGGGAAAGGAAGGAGAGAGTGAGAGAAATATCAATGTATGGTTGCCTCTCATGTGTCCCCTGCTGAGAACTGGCCTACAACCCAGGCATGTGCCCTGACTGGGAATCGAACCGCGATCATCTGGTTCGCACACATAGTGTTCTTATAAATTGGAAATGAAATGCAGCCCTGAGTTGGAGACCTGGCTGCATGTCTGGGATAGAGACAGTCAGTCAACTTGGTGGCCTGGGTGCCTCCGAGAAAACACTGACCAGGATAAGGATGGTGCTCTAATGGGACCCCTCATTGTGTCCAGACCTCCCTACAAACAAGCTGCCAGCTTGATGCCAACTGCATTTCTTGTTCCCCGACTCGGACAAGTGTTTTCTGTTTTAGCCTCTGTCTTAGTCAGAGTTTTCATAACAGACCACCACGGATGAGGTGGCTGAAATGTGTTTTCTTACAATTCTGGAAGCTACAAGTTTAAGACCAAGGTTCTGACCAATTCGGTTTGTGGTGAGAGATCTTTGTGTCTTGTAGACAACTGCCTTGTTGCTGTGTCCTCACACGGTCTCAGCGTGTGTGGGGCAGCAGAGCAGGAGAAAGAAAGAGAGAGCTGTTTGGTGTCTCTTCTTACAAGAATATTGATCCTATCAGATTAGAATTCTACTCTTGTGACCTCATTTAACCTTAATTTCTTTCCTAAAGTCTCCCTTTCCAAGTAGGTCATGTCAGAGGTTAGAGCTTCAATATATGGATTTGTGGGGGACACAAACATTTAGTACATAAGGACCTACAATACATATTCCACCCCTGGTGCCTGAGGCCCACAGGATTTCACTGAATAAGGATGAGAGAAACTACCTATTTAAAATCCTGCTTTTCATCAAGATAGGGCCCCACCTGATAATGAAGCAATGAAGGGTACATTTAAGGCTACATCATAAACATCCAGTGGATTAGAGACAGTTTTCCAACTGTACTTAACCTCTTTTTGAGGACTAATGATCCCACTCAACCAGACTCCCTGAAACTTGGATCACAGTTGCAATTTTGTGCAGCACTAGGGTGGAAAAATGTTACCTGGACCTACAAAACCCACCTCCCTCCTCCCCGACATGCCTTGTGCAAAATGATAGTGCATTCGAAGAAATCCAATCCTGGGCGAAGTGAAGGGGACCAACTAAGAGCTCACTAATGAGAAGAAGGTTTAAAAAGCCCTTTGGGTTTGCCTTGGTCTCAGATGTTGCTCAAACATCCTAGTTTCTTCAGTTCAGCCAGCACATTGTTGTGCTTTCAATAGGTAATTGGCAGATAATTGGCTTCTTCTCTTCCAGGAGATAATGGGATCCTAAAACACACACATCAGGATGAGCCCCTGCCCTGGAGATTCTGATTCTGTAAGTAGCAGAGGAATCCAGGAATCTGTTTTGTTTTTTAAGATTTTATATATTTATTTTTAGAGAGAGGGGAAGAGGAGAAGGGAGGAAGAAAGAGAGAGAGAGAAACATCAGTGTGTGGTTGGCTCTCACACACCCACTACTGAGTGCTGGCCTGCAACCCAGGCATGTGCCCTGACTGGGAATTGAACTGGTGACCCTTTGGTTGCAGGCCAGCACTCAGTCCACCAGGCCACACCAGCCAGGGCATGAAATCTGTATTTTTAATTAATATATCAGGTAATTCTCAAAATTAGGCATATGTGGGTAATACAGTATTATAGAATAAGTACTTGCATTAAATAGGACTTTGCATTTCATTTCATATTAGGTAGGTTTGCTTAGAAAATGACCCTATTACTAGCATCCAAACCACTTATCTTTCTTGTCATCTGCATTTATTTATTTATTCATTTATATCCTCACCAAGGAATTCTTTTTCATTGCTTTTAGAGAAAGAGGACTGGAGGCAGGAGGGGGAGTGGAGAGAAGGAGGAGGCAGAGAGGAGGAGGAGGTGAGGCAAGAGAGACAGAGAGAGAGAGAGAGAAACATTAATGTGAGACGGAGACATTGATCAGTTTCCTCCTACACTCTTCCTGACCTGGATGGAATCTGCAAACTTAGGTACGTGCCCTGACTGGGAACGGAATCTGTGACCTTTTGGTCTACGGGACAATGCTCCAACCAACTGAGCCACACCAGCCAGGGCTAGAGAATCTACATTTAAGTTAGGGTCTAATGCAGCCTTACAGTAGAATGCTAAGCAGGACAAAGACCTTGAGCTGCTACAGCTGGGGACATGTAGTGTTACACAGGAAGTGTCACCATGGTGATGTCCAATGGTGGAAGCCAGTTTTTGGCTTGCATCTCAATTAGGAAATAACTCTGCCCATCACAAAAAGAGTGGGGAGGCACCCAAGCTAAGTTGTGTGTAATTCAGAAATGAAGAATGTGGGAACAAGCATCACAGGCAGACTTCATTTTATACATGTTTTCTTCACTACAGTAAACGTTCAAAGGCACAGAGAAGGGAGCAAGGATGGTTTAGGGAAAGTGATGAGAATCCTGGGCAGCATAAGCAGAAAGCAAGGCCACAAGGAGGCAGGGGCAAGTGAAGAGGCGGTGCTGGGGGCTGGGCAGGAGCCAGGTCCTGGGGGCATGGTAATCCCTGCTCACTGCTGTGAGGCATTGGATTTAGCAACCAAGAGGCAGTTGGTATCTCAGGTGAGGGAAATTCCAGGGGCTTGGTAGGGGCAGAAGTTGGTTCATAGCAGATTGAAGAGGGTTGGATGGGAGTGAGAAAGTGTCAGCAGTTCATGGAAATTGCTCTTTCAAAAACTTAATTATGATGAAGAGGAAAAAGAACGTGGAGGCTATGCAGTTGAGATGGATTTCTATGTTTGGTTTTGATTTAAGAGATAGAATGGAGTGTTTCGTATATTGGGAAAGAGTTGGTTTACAGGGAAAGGTTAAAGGTGAAGGTCAGAGGGAGGATAATCAATGTCACTGAAGAGGTACCAGAGCAGAGAATGGACTCGGAGACTCTTGAAGGGATTTGCCTTGAAAAGAGAAGGAGCCCTCTCCCCACTAAGCCTGAAAGAAAGAGGGGAGGGTAGAGGGAGAGAGAGAATGCTGTCGGGTGAGGAACTTAAGAGAGCCTCCGCTTCCCCAGTGAATTAAGACCAGGTTGTCCAGAGGAGGAGGCTTAAGGAGAGTGAGGAAATTGTTAGTAAACATTGTGGCCAGGGTGAGGGTCAATTTGCCAAGTACATGTTCAGTGGTTTCTGAGCAGAACTTGGGGTTAATTATGAGTGTATTGCAGCCTGTGAAGGCCTGGCAGGTCCACTCTGGATTCAGGCAGATGGAAGAATATACGTGGAGCCATCGGGATGCCTGACATACCTTTATTCACAGGTGAGCGATCCATGCACGCTGCAAGTCATGTGTCCCTCAGCCAGAAGCCCCTAGCTCCCTTATATACTAAATGCAAACAAAGCCTGCAGAGTGCCAACATGCTGTGTAACAGAAGTGCTTCTGCGCATGCGGGCCCACTCAAGGTTATGGGGACACTGCTTATCTTAGTTGCCCAGATATCTGAGTGAGGGAGCCCGACTGATTCCATTTACCCTCCAGTGGGATGTATTTTTGGTAGGTTTTTTAATGACCTTTTTTCCCAGTGTACTGGGTTATAATAGACCTATAGCTCTTTATAAGTTTACGGTGTACAACCTAATGATGTGACTCATACATGTTATGAAATAATTTTTGAGAGTTGCTGAGAGTAGATCCTAAGTTCTCATCACAAGGAAACAAAATGTTTTCTCTTTGTGTGTGTGTGTGTGTGTTTATAGGAGGTGGAAGATGTTAACTAAACTTACTGTGGTCGTCATTTCACAACCAGGTAGATTTCCAGTGTCAATGAGTCACATGACTAACACTTACATGGGTGACGGACAAGATAAAGACTAAAGCTTGTGAATGCTTTTCTTTTCTCTTCTATTTTCATGTTCCATGTTGCAGGTGCTAAGACTGAAGTCATTTACCCTTTTTAATTTCAAGCCTGGTTGGCTCATCTCAGCCAGTGGTTCTCGGCCTGTGTCATGAAGCAGAAGTGTCTGGGCAGTTCTTTGCAACACAGCTATCCAGCCCTCACCCCCAGAGCCCTGGCCTTGTGCAGAGTCAGGCACTGGTCCTGTTTGAGGAAGCCCAGGTGATTCTAATGTGCAGCCAGGACAGAGAAGCCCCGACCTTAGCCCCAGTCATGGACAAGTCCTCTCCAGTCCGTTGGGGAGGAGCAGCTGGAAATGTATAAGAGATGGCCACTGAAACCCTTCTGACTTTGTTTTATACATGTTTTCTTAACTACAGTACACATGCGTAGCTTCCATTTTAAAGCGTGCTTTTCAACAAAACCTTTCGAATGTCTGCAAAGTCTTGAGGTTGAAGAACTCCAACATTATTTTAGGTAGATGGGGAGGAGTGGATGGGCCATAGGTCACAGGTAGACACATTGATCCCTGGGCTCAGACGATCACACCTGACTAGCAGGGTCCTGAGTCTCTCTTACCTGTGGGGTGGCAGGTACTTCAGCCTGGTTGAAATGCGGGTGCTGCTCGTAGCACCAGCAGGGAATGAGAGCAGGAAAATGCACCAGGACCAAGGCAGCATCTGCTCACTCCCATCTAGTTGGCAGTGGGTCTAAAAGCTACACACCTACACACTGCACAGAGTTACCAACTGTCCACACAGCGTGAGTGTTCCCGATAAGGGTGGTGGGAAAACGGGAAGAGGAGGTATGTGACAAGGAAAGTGTGTGTACGGAGTGTGCCCTTCCCAGCTATGTTTCAATCATGAGAGGCCGAGGGCCACTAAATTGTCTCCTTGCTTCAGAAGAGGGATGCAGTCTAGGAACCTGCAGCCCTCTGAATAACATCAGCAGCTTCTGACCTTGTTCCGTCACCTCCGCTACTGGTTGTCTCGCACAGGATGTGGTTGAACCTTTTACAAAAACAACTCCTAGGGTCTGACTGTCTAGTGTGTTACCCTTTACAGCACCATCTGGTGTCCCCTCTCGCTGTACCACAGGCTGACTCTTGCTCTGGTTCAGGGAAGAGGAAGCTGACCCCTTGTCTTCCTCTGGTCTTAATTATGCCTTGTTGCCTGCTGCAGGCATTTTTTTTTTCAAAGTATTTGCCCAGTTGCTAAAAGCTCATCAAAAGCTCTGCTTTTACCTCAGGGACATTGAAAGCCTATGACCAGATAGCTTATGGGAGCTGTCCCCATGGCATGACCCTGAGAGCTGGAGCAATCAAGGTTGGATATGGGATGGAGACAGTGGAGGAGGAGGAGGTGGCTGAGCAACAAGAAGGCTGAGCAAGCCGACTGTCAGGTTTCTCATCACTGAAACCGCCTTCCCACACGTAGTGACGGGAGGCACTCTGCCAGCCTCATTAAGCCATAACTCGGCTGGGTCCGTCCTGAGCACATCGGGAGTACGATGTACAGCAGACAAGGTACATGCTGGATGCTGCCCTGTCTGATCCCCTGGTCACTCATTTTTGCCACAAGAGGGACCATAATTGTCTTTTCTGAGGGACCACAGATCAGAGTCACAGTGGGTGCTACAATACAGGATCCAACAAATCCCAGGAGCAGGAGGGTCGGTTGCACCCCTCACCACGATGATCCATCTACACTGAAGGGCCTGGAGGCTGAAAGTCCTTCACGAATCTTCTCCAGTGTCATTTGCATTTCACTGTTGTTGGAATGTTTTCATTTCATTGTTGTTGCTATTTATGTTTGCTTGTTGTTGAGTTCTTACTAATCTCTCAACTACTAAAGTGGGTTTCTTTGGGTTTCATGCCCCTGCTATAGAGGAAAGAATGTAAGCTTTGGGTTCAGCCAACAAACTGGAGGCCTGGCCCTACTGCAGATTGGCACTATAATCTTGGGCAGGTTTTCCAACCTGCCGTGCATGTGTCTGTGTGTCAATAAAACGGATCCAGCCCACTTTACCTGGCTGGAAGTTGTTCAAGGATTTCAGTCCCAGCTGCGCCTGGTACATTGGCTGGAAAGGCCTCTGTGCCCTATAGACCAAGAGAAGCCACCACAGCCCCAGGGGAGAGGCGGCTTGGGGAGTCAGGGGTGGCGCTTTGACCTCATCTCTTTCAGAAACACACCTGCCTGGGTGCCACTGACCCCATCCTACAGACCAAGAAGCTCAGACTCAGAAAGCTTCAACAGTGTGCCCAAGTTCAAAGCCAAGTCCTCTACTCTGACTTCACCGTACGTGTGTTTCCCCTGTACCAGGCTGGCCACTGGGTTGCGGGACTGGGACAAAAACTGGAAAGAACAAGCTGGAGGGTACCTGAAGCGGGGTAGTGAGGACTAGGTTTGGGACAATCATGGCCTTTTTAAAAGAACAACTCTCTGTACCTGAAACTGACCTGCTTCTGACCTTGAACCAGGAGAAGCTGGGACTGCACAGAGAGATGACAGCTGAGAGATAAGGTCAGCTGATAGAGGAATATTTTAAGTCCTAATTATCCACACTATTGTTGTGCTCTGAATTGTTCCACAAACCGGAGATATAACATCCCCTTGGTCTGAAAACACTGCAGAATAATTATGAGCTGCACAGAGCCCTCGGGTCAAAGGAAAGGAAATTTAAAATAGGCAACTAATTACTCTCCAGGACAGCCTCTCTCTGGCCTCAGGCGTCATTTTCTTCTTTTGGCATTTTCATTTGCACACTCACAAAAGTGGAGAGAAATCTAAAATAAGAGCAAACACTGGTCACAGTGCAAGGAAAACATGAGATTCCCCGAGCTTCATTTGTTCTGCTCCCTTCCATTTAATTCTTTTATGTAAATTGCTTCCTCTCTGTGCCTCAGGCATAAATGAATATTCACCGAGGAAGGAAAGAAATGGCACAAGTGGGTATGAACTAAAATGGAAAGATTTCCAGACCTCATCCTCACTAGCACCATGTCTTTTATTGCTAAAGGTTAGTGGAGAATTGATCCATTAATCAGTCAATGGAAGGCTTTCAGAAAAGGCTTGACTACTCAATCTGCTGGTGAAAGGTAAAGAAACCACTTACTCCCTCAAAATTTCCCCATAGTAAAGGGATTCAGTTCAACCTATGGATTCATAAAACTGACACCATCACCTATGTGCTAAGCACCTCTGTGGGTATTTAAAATAATTAAAAAGAAAAAACGAAACCTCTGGACACAGGTGGGGACTCCTTTCCAACCAGGAGAATGGTGCCAAAGAGGCACAAGCTGTCCTGCCTTGTTCAGTGCCATGAAGCAACCCTCAAACTCTGTAACCAGAGCAACGCCAACCTCTGTAGCCAGAACTCACGATCCGGCCACCACTGAATAAACGTGTGTACCATTCATTCAGCACCTGGCAGGTGCCAGACACTGTGCCAACCTCTCATCTATAGTCTCATTTAATCTCAACAATTACCTTGAGTACAAGGTATTATTACTTCACTTAGCAGAGTAAACTGAGACTCCAGAGTAAGCCCCAAGGCTCAGAGAACTGTGACTCATATTGTATTAACCTTGTGTTTCTGAAGCTTTGACGGGGAGCAGGGAGGGACTTACTGATGCTGGAGGGATAGTCCTGCCCAGGGCTATGCTGGAGGCAGTGAAAGACTCACTTGTGAGCACCTGCCTTTGATATGCCAACTAACCGATGCAGAGCCCACACCCCTACCATATCCTCTGTGCTCTCACACTCAGGGCTGGTATCCTTCTGTCCTTGGGGCCAGGTACCAGACAACTAGGGACAGCACCCCTCAGCGTCCACTGAAATGATTCAAACTAGCCAACCTAACTCTGGTTACCCTGCCTCCCCCATTCCTTTTGCAGAAACCACAGTGAAAGGCTCTTGCCCCCATGTCCTCCCTCTGACCCCTGACCAAATCTGACGCTTCTCTATTTGCCACCCCCTAGCATCTGTGAGTATAACAAGCTCTCTTTTCAATGGCAATTGTCTCCCAGCTTCACCATACATGTATATATAAGACCTACATTCTAACACCCACATCCAGGGGTGTGCACTAACCTGAGTTAAGAACACTGAACCTCAAGAGAGAAACATCACATCTTACTTAGTATTGGTATTGCTCGAACACAAATGAAGCTCTCAAGAGTATATTCCAAGGGTATGAAAGAGGACTGCCAGCCTAATCCACCCATCCTCTCCAATGCCCAGATGGCCATCCATTTCCCGCTCAGTTCTATGGCACTGGGGTGATGGGAAGGCGTGTCAGGGCATCTGTGTAGGCTGCAGTGAGACCAGCACCAGGAGTTGGACCGGGGGGTCAGACAGGTCCTCAGTTCACGAGCCTCAGTACTTGGCTTGGAAACAATTCAGAGTCAAGACTCAGACTATGAGAGAAATTTTATTTAGAAAGTCACAGAAGTAGAACTAGTATGTGGTAGAAGAATTGGGCTCAGGAAACAAGTTACAGAGGCAAAGAAGGGCCCTTGGAGCTTAGGAGAGAGGCAGGTAAAGGTAATGGGATGGGGTGGTGAGGCAAGGGGAAGAGGGAAGAGGCCGAGCTGTGGGTCCTCGGTCCTAAGGTCTTTTAAGGGTGGAGATTTTAGGGGAGGTATCAGGGATTTCAACAGAATATTTATTAGCTTTCTAGGTGGGCTTTTTAGGGTCGTGGTCTCCACTGATTGGTCGGGGCAGCTGGTCCTAGTGGCATTGCTTGTCTGGTTTGGCTGCTTTTCTGGGCCTGGAGCTGAAACACAACTGAGGTCTAGATGTATCTGACGCAGGTCAGAACCTCCTTGGCCTGGGGCTTAATGCTGGAGGGCTGTTCTCCTGCCAGCCCCCTTGTTCATTCCCCCTCAAAGGGAATGAACTGCATGACTACCAGCTGCATGACTACCAGCTCATCCGGGGACGGAAGGTCAGCTGGCTCCAAACCTCCTGACCAGCAATAAATATACTGTGGGAAGAACCCCCAGGGGGCTAGGCTCTTGTTTTCTCAGTCTTGTCCTTCGCTAGCACCCAGGGCTTTTCACTGTGGTGACCCTTCGTACCCCACCTGTCTTCTCTTGTCTCTGTAACTGCCTACCACAGCTGGAGGGCCTTGATTTGCACATTCATGGAAAGGGGGTTGGAAAAGCTTGTGAATAACAAAGTAAAACAAAGTCATACTTCCCCTCTGGTGGGTGGGCGTTCCTACTTCCTTCAGAAAGTATTCTTCCATCATAGTGGGAAGCTTCTAAATTAGGGGTAAAGTTGTCCACTTAGAGACAGCTGACCAAATTAGCATACTTGTAACAGATAATTAAGCCAAAGACTTCAGCTGAAAATAGTCATTCCTCTCCACACCAACCTCACTCACCCTGTTCTGGGCTGGCACACAAAGCATCCTGCGTTTCCTTGGAGGCAGTCTCACCCCAACACGACAAAGAGCAGCGAACACACAAGTGAGCTCACCCTTCCTCATAGCCCTGACCCCACTCACCCTCGCGCGAACTGACTTCTGCGCACAAATAGAAAAACAATATGTTGCAGTGGTCTGTGATCCAAGCCCTGTCGCGCCCCCCAAGCCCCCATCTTCCTTTAAAGGCTTGCTTTTCAAAGGAGTCTTAGGCGCCCAGACAGGGCCCACTTTTCACAACCTGAGTCATACCGTTAATAGGGCTTGACTATTGTCCGGGGCTGACACCTGGTTGTCACTGTTGGCAGGAGCTTCCATTATTTGAACTTCCATAACTGACAGGACATCTTTTGAGAATTATAGAGTGATGGGTTTCTACAATAGGTGTGTCTAAGTGAAATGTGCATTTGCAGGGCTTCCAAAAGAGGAGTATAGCAGGCCAGAAAACTTGGTATTATTCTTTTTGGTATCAAATTTCTATAAATATTAGAGTGCCCCAGAGACCCACGTGAGCTCCCTCCACGGTGCACACACTTTCTTCGGTGCCGAACCCCAGACTTAAGTACATCGAACTGCCTATTTGGTAGTTCTGCTTGGATCGAATATGCCCAAATCTAGACCATTTATTCACACAAAGCTCTTCATCTCCTGAATTTCCGTTTCCGAAAATTGTATCACTGTCTAGCTTGTTGCTTAGGCCCAAACCCAGTGCATCATCTTGGGTTCCTCCAGCCTGTCCTGTCAGGTCTGCCTCCTACATGCACGTCAGATCTGTCCACATGTCCATGACTTCACTGCCCTCCCTTAACCCCCATCCATGTCAGGCTGCCAGTCTTTCCTCTGAGCTCCTAACTGTGCTTCCTGCATCAGCTCTGACTCCCTTGTAAATCACCCCGTTGCAGCCAAGGTGAGATATATATATATTCTTTTTTAACACATCAAATAGACCATTCCAGTCAAGAAAATTCTTTATTAAGAAACAAATTTAGAGGCACTTTTTTTTACAATGAATGTATTAAGGGAGTCATTTATTTCAATCAGGCCTGAAAGATGAAAGCCAAAGGCTTGATGTTGAACTGGCCATGAATTTCATTTAGTTTTTTTCATAGATGGCTCTAGTAGAGTTTGTTTGTTTGTACTATGACATCAGCATGCATTAAAAAAAACTTATCAAAATCGATGAATTTTTGTGTAGTCATTTTAATATTGAAGATGGAAGAAATTATGCGTTTTTGGCATATCGGGTTTATTCTTTCAAGAAAGTTAAAAATGCAACTGAAATGCAAAAAAAAGATTTATGCATTTGCATGGAGAATGTGCTGTGACTGATTGAATGTGTCAAAGTGGTTTGAGAAGTTTCTTGGTACTATTGACATTTTGGCCAAGTAATTCTTGGCTGTGGGGCTGTCTTATGCATTGGAAGATGTTTAGCAGCACCCCTGGCCTCCACCCACTAGAAGCCAATAGCAGGAGATAGCCGACATACTCAAAATATCCAAATCAGTAACGTTATTGGTGAAAATGAAAAATGTGCCTTTTATTTCTCAGAAATTAACTAAATGGACTTTTTGGCCAACCCAATATTTTCTTAGGAAAAAATAAATAAAAAGAACTCAAGACCCTGAGGAATTATAAATAGTGGGCTGTGTGTAATGTTCCACTTTCAATTACTGTGTTGCCTTTGGATTGATAGTTTCATTCTAAAAGAGATGGCATCACACTTTTAGAGTCCTGATGTCTCTAGAATTGCTTTTAGCAAGCCAGCCAGGACTTTTTCACAATCCCAAATACAAAACAAGTCAATCTGACACAATGGGGCCTTCACCCAGCAGGAGTCAGGATTTATATGCTAAGGATCTCCAAGTCCAGTGGTGTATAAATCCCGCTCACCTCTCTTCTTAACAATTAGCTGTGAAAGGTTGAGTGTTGAGAACTTGTCTCCTCAAGACAACTGAGTCAGCAGTCTCCTCGCTTCCCAAGCGTCTTTGCTAACAACTGCTTATTACAGGCCTGCAGTTTCTGGCTTCGGCATAATTTTTAACAACTCTATTTTAATAGCCCTATCCAAATATGAGGTCTTAAAGTTTTCCATTTCTCCATTTCCAGAATATGGGATCTACAGTCCCCCGTGACCACACTCAAGTCCTCTGCGTGCAGACATGGTGCAGTTTCGCTCATTTCCTAGAACTCCTGGGCCCCCCTCCCCTCGCCCAGCCCACCCTCCAGCTACCCGACCTCCAGCTACTGAACCTCCTTTGTCCTCACACAACCCACTTCTTCCTGAATGCTTTGCCCTGGCTCTTTTCACATGTGACCCTTAGGCCTCATACTAAATGTCACTTCCGGACTGCCTAAGTCAGCTAGGAACCTGTTCGGCCACAAGCAGGAGAAAACTAGACTCGTCATAGCATTAAAAAAAGTACAGGTTCCTTTTCTTTTCGTGAAAGTTTGGCTCAGCTGCCTCACGACAGCATCAAGGCCTTGGGCCGTCAGAGCTTTTGCTCAGTAGGACTCTCATCATCACGCTTGCTGGTTTATCATCTCGGAAAGGTGTCGCCAGTCCAGATGGCTCATTTATGTTGTCTGAGGTACAAAAAATGTGGAGAAAGGCAAAAGGCTTTCTTCTCACCAGGAAGCAGACGGCCTCTTAGCCAGTTGCTCACCAAGGGGAATGAAGTGACCACAGCTGGTCTAGGCCAGTCATGATTCACCCCTGGGACTGGGGGTGTGGATCCTCTCTCACAATCAGTGAACTCCCATAAACCACCTGAACGCACTGGGGACCTCTAACAAATGGAAAAACGAAAGTTTAGGAAAGGTTGAACCCTTGGGAAGGCTCCCCAGTGAGTGGCGGAGCTTGGTTTGAGCTCCATTGTTCAAGTTCCAGGCCTAAGTGATTCTCAGATCACCAGGGCCATCATTCCATGGACGGAGCAGCTGTCTGCTGCCCATTTTACATCCGCTTGGCTAACTCTGTTTCCAGAGCAGGTGTGGGAGACTCTTCCTTGCAAGCTCTTCTCGCTTTGTGCTGACAGGGTCCCGTGTGCTCTGTGTCCCAACCCACCGAGCCCGCTTGCCACGTACAGGTATATCCTGAAGACCCAGGTCAGATATCTGCAGGAGAAACTCTCAACCAATGAGCACAGGAGCTGGCGGATCAATTCTGTGGCCTCTTTACTTCCGGTGGGCAGTGGAGGCGGTCTGTGTGATCCTCAGCATACCGGGGGAAGAGAACCTCCCCAACCTCTGCCTGTTGCCTGTTGCCCCCTCCTATAGACAGAATAATGGCCCCTGGAGATACCACATCCTAATCCCAGAACCTGTGCATGAGGGGGTTTGCCTGTGGGATTAATTGAAAACCCCTGAGTTGGGGAGCGTCGCCAAGATGACCCAGTTGGACCCCATCTAATCATGCAGGGTTTCAAAGGCAGAGAATTCTTCCCAGCTGTGAGGACAGAAAAAGAGTCAGAGAGATGCGGCGCTGCCAGCTTTGAAGATGGAGGAAAGGGCCACAGGCCAGAGAATGCAGGCAGCCTCTAGAAACAGAAGTAAAGGGAGGAGCCTCGTCCGGGAGCCTGCAGAGGGGAGCACAGCCTTCCTGAGGCCGTGGTTGCAGCCCAGTGAGACCTGATTCGGACTCCTGCTCCACAGAACTGTGAGATGGCAGAGTCGTGTTGTGCGTTGTGTGCTGTGTTAAACCACTGTGTTTGTGTTAATGTACAATTAACCACGCACTACAACTAATAAGAAAAAAACACTCTTTCCCATTAATTATTTATATATATATTGCTTCCCAGTCTCTCCCTAATTCCTACTTCCCAGGATAATAATTCCCTACAGCCAAGTCCTTGTCTCAGGTGTTGTTTAATCGGGCACTCAGGTTAGGGTAATGGACACACTTTGTACCGACCTTTGTAGTTCTCATGTTCCCCACCCCACCACACCCCTGTACCTCGTCTTCTGTAGTTCTGGAACCAGTTCAGGGGTCAGCTACGATTTATGAAACCTCAGTGTTCTAGGCAAACCTGTGAGGTGTAAAAATCTGAACCTTTCTCAAATGAATAACTAACATGCTCATGACTTCTGGTAATTTAAGAATTATGTGATCATTTTAAATTACATATTTGATTATTTCAAAATGTTGTCACCATGATTTATGCTATTTGGAAGGAATTCAATGTCTTAAAGAAACATTAAAATGAAATGGAGCTCAGCTATTTTAATGAGCAAAGATCTTTTGAAATATACTAGTCTATATTGCCTAATGATGAAATTGATACTGTTAATGAACTATTACCTGTATTATTATTGCCTGTAGTATTATTGCTACCTTTATAAGTAGTACTAATACTAATTAGTATTAGTACAATATTACTGCACTCATTAAACTAATACTGTTCGGGAAAGAATATCACCTATACTGGCGTCTGTATTAGAAAGAACTATTATCAAGAACGTTTTGTACAGAGAGCTGTGCAGATTCCACTGTGTGTATGTCTACACAACACACGATTATTCAGTCATTTACCTGCCTCCTGTTTTCAAATCCTCAAGAATGTGTTACTGTGTCTGTAAAGGTATTCTAACCACTAGGAGGGAATTGAGCAGTAATTCACAAGGCAGTGTGGATTTCCAGAGACTGTGGCAGACCCAGTGGTGGACACCACGCAAGAGCCTCTCACTGCATAACTAGCCCCGCAGAAGTCTGAAGGGTGCAGCTCATATGCTTCAGGGGGATTACTAACAAAGAGCTGTTGGAAGCTGTAAGTGAGAGGGAACCTAGTTCTGGCTCAGAAATTCTCTTGTGTCCATGTTTCTGTTCTAAGAGAGAGATTTCTATAAATAGCTCTCGGGGCTCCGCTCTAATGCTTCTGTGACGCAGGACTCCGCAGTTGAGTCCCTGGGCGGGTGACGGGTTGGCAGCTGCCTGCAGCTGCTCAGCATTGAGGATAGAGAAAGCTGCTGCAGGGGAACCCCGGCTCTGGTTAAAACTGTTCACTGCAGCAACCCAACACCCCTTCCAGGGTTCGCACATGCACCTTTGGGAGGTATGGGCTCTGAAAGCAAAAGGTTGTTCAAAGAAGACTTTGGGTCTGCATGGAATTAGAGGGTAAGCAAGCAAGCACATAAATACCCCATCCCTGCACCCCCACCCACAGTCACCATTCTCAGTCACCAGGGGGGGACAGGCAGCTAGCTTCCATGTCTCCCTGTCAGCTTCTGGTACCCGAAGGACTAAAGCTGGCAGCAGGTTCAAGAGCAAGTCCAGAAGCAGGGGGGAGCTAAGCATTAAAATGCTCTGCCTGGAGTCACTGCGGACACCAGTGCTGAGAGAGCATCGTGAAGAAGGGTAGGGTTTACATCATCGTGCGTTCCTACAGGAAACATGGGGAGGAGAAGTGAACATGGGGAGGAGGGGAGGAGGGGAGGAAAGGGACAGAGGCTCTGCTCCAGAGCCTGGAATGAAATTTTGAAGTATGTGAAGTCCGTCTTTGTTGCTTTTCTATCTCTGCACCATATTTGGACCCTCCCAGGACCCATAACTGTGGCAACCTCGAGTCAGGCCAGGTCCCATTCCAACCTCTCCTCTTTATCCAAGTCCAGCCCTTGTGTGTCCCAGGACCTGTTCTCTGTGTGTCCCTGCTGGGAAGTCCACCTGCTGGTGGCAGAGCGGTAACAGAGGAGACAGTGACAAGCAGCCGAGATGGTAAATCTCCTAAAGAAGACAGTTTCTCTGTTCAGGCAAAGCTACACACAATGTGCCTTGTGCTACTACCCTCCCCACAGTCTGCACAGCGAAGGGCCCACACCAAACAAGCCTGGCTCCCCTCTCCCCCCACATCTTGGCACTGGCTTTGCTCTCTTACATCATAAAGGGCTCTGCTTAAAGGTCCCTTCTCAGAAAGAGCTTTTCTGCCTACAACTCCTAAAATTGCATTCTGCCCATCTTCACTCTCTCGCTCTTAATTGATAAGGATGTTATTTAAAGTTACTAATATGCTTTACTTCCTTATAGTTAGTAAGTACCTATGTTTATATCAAACACTCATAGGCTGCAAAGGTCTGTTTGTATCCCTAGAATATAGAGAATGGCAGCTCCGTATCACAATCCACATGGCCTCTTTGCATGAGAGAGAAAACTGGCCTTCATGCCCTCTCTTGGGAGAGAGAGACCACATACATCATGCAGACAGACAACTCCCCAGGTCGTGTTCCCCTCATGGGAAAGGAAGAATTTTCCTGGCAGCCTAAGTTCCCAACCCATGGACAGCTCAGAGTTACATGCAACTGAGTTTTGTTTTGTTTTGTTTTTGGAACGTCTGCCATTTTACAGTCAGAACTAGGGGGGAAATATCTCTGATTTCAAAGAGATGTATATAGCCCCAGGACACAGTATTAAAAATTACTTTTAAACAAATGTACTGATGCAAAACAGTGGGTTTCTCTATCAGGATCTGAGAATTTGACCAAGAATAAGAGCAAGAAAGGTAGTCATCCTGGAACTCCACCCATTCTCAGGGCAGGTGGACCCTGCAGGGCGTGCTGGAGAAGGAATTAGAAATGGGCAACTGAGAAGCGGGAGGGGTCTTTTTCAGAAGTTTCTGCGCCCTCCTCCACCCAGGGGGGCCCTCTCTCGGCGCCAGCTGCCAACGCCAATTCCCCTTTCTCATCTGTTGCGTACCTGCTTTCTTCACCTGCTGCTCATCAGGAAAGAAGAATTAATCCAAACAGTTGTAAAATGGCTGATCCAAGTCAAAAATAGTAAGTCTCCCAAGAGCCATATTTTAAACAGGAGATGTGAAATCTGTCCTAAGGAATGAAGCTTAACTATCACCACCAGTAAGCTCTCTCTCTTTGACTATGTTCATCGCTTCCTGTTCAGGCCCCCATAATGCTCCATAATGCCTCCATCTTGGGCATGCCACACTCTCTAAAAGGGTATGCGTCTCACCTTCCATAGGGACAATAAGTGTGCCAAGCTCCAAGACACAAAGTTCTCAATGTACAGCAGATGCCTCATTGACATTGAGTGAAGGAAGGAACAACTGAGTAAATGACGGCATCTGTTTCTCCTCCTGCACTAGAGAGCTCAAGGGCAGAAGTGGAGGATTACTTTCCTTCCCGTTTGAAAGGCAATGCAGCCTAGTCCAGGTGGGACTCTGCAACCAGACTGCCTGGGTGAGAATCCAAATTCCACCCGTCAGTAGTTAAATGTGCTCCAGTTTTCTCCTCCTACCTCACAAGTGTGGCAATGATTCAAAGGGTCAACTTACGTAAAGTGCCCAGACTGGTACCTACCATGTACCATGTATTAGCTATCAGAGTTCTGATAACTTGAATTCTTACTACCTGTGTAATTGTAGAGATTCAATAAACAGGCATGTTGAGCATCAGTCACTAATGGGTGAGGTACAAAGTCACGCACCCTCCTTTCACCTGCAGTCACACCACAGGTGCCTCCTAACTTTCTGTGTATAGCCAGCAGCCCTGGGCAGGGAGGGAGAGAGGGAGGTGGAGGAGGGTGCCAAAGACGAACTCTTCCAATCACTGACTACTTCCGGCTTCCCACCCTCTGCCCAGTAGTGAATACTTGATTCTTTGTCATTTTCTAAAACAGTACAAATATGGAATTTTCACCAAATTTCTTTAGGTGACTACTCAAATTATTTATTCTCTTTACCCAAGAAGGTTTAGTCTTTGAGTAGACAAAGGGGATTGTTGAATATAATTCATGATTATAACTCTGTTATTTGTCTAGTCTTAATCTTTAAGGAGAGAACATACTTAAATATTTGGCTGCCTCCAACTGAATTACTACTTTAAAATTAATACTGTTCGAGTGACTCATCAGATATAGGCAACAGTCTGGAGATAAAGTGAGCCATGGGCTATTTCTCTTTATTCATGTAAGGTCTGTCTGGAAAAGGTCCAGCCATTGTTAATATAACGAGAACTGTTTGCACGACATTGATGTAACCTAGCAGCCAAGGAGAGTGGACTGAAATGCATGTGTGTGAACAATGATGACTTCACGGTACTAGTCAGTGGGGGTGGTAGATGCCATTGAGTAAGCATGTGTACTGTGTGGCCATCACATTCAAAATGACAGAGAGTAGAGCAACAAATCTGCATCAAATTTTGCATTGTGCTTGAGCATCCCTCTCTGAAAACTATTTGGATGATTCAGAAGGCTGCAGCTATGGGCAACTGGTGACTGACAGCTTCATCATGGCAATGTGCCCACTCATACGTCACATCTTATGCAGAGTTTTTTGGTGAAACATCAAATCACCCAGGTGACTCAGCCCCTCTACAGCCCAGATTTGGTGCCCTGTGACTTTTGGCTTTTCCCAAAACTAAAATCATCTTTGAAGGGAAGAGGTTTCAGGCTGTTGTTGAGATTCAGGAAAATAGGACAGGGCAGCTGACAGTGATGGGGAGAACTGTGTGAGGTCCCAAGGTGCCTACTTTGAAGGGGAATGAGTTGTCATTATCTTATGTACAATGTTTCTTGTATACTGAATCTTCTTCAGTAAATGTCTGTATTTTTCATAGTTCATAGCTGGATACCTTCTGGACAGATGTCATATTTGTAGAGCAAGTACTGAGTTTCAGACCGGTGGTAGAAATTTAGTAAAAATAGTCTAAAATGTTTACAATAAAACATTTCAAAGTAAATAAGAATATAATGATAAATATTAAAGTAAATAAAATATAAAGCATTTACCCAAAGCAAATTTCTGAACTGTTCTTGTTTGGAGCACCCAAACTAGATCTGAGATGAGGAGCAGCCCAAACTAATTTGTGCCTGTTTGTTGCAATGAGATCATTATAGGCATATATGAATTGCTATACATATAAGCACACACTGAATTCTGCTTTTTCTTTGTTTTTTATGCTTTCATTTAGCCTACTATGTTTTGATTATACATTTGTAGTCTATACTCCCCCCAACACACACTGGAATGTAAGCTTCCTATGGGCATGATTCATTTTTGGGGGTGAACTATGCTAATCAAGCTAATAATACTCTCTATTATTTGCCCATGGCACATAGTAAACACTCAATTAAAATGTTGCATGAATAAAAAATTAGAAGTCTTTTGAAACAAATTGTGTTCAGCAAGTGAACGTCAAGCACTCAATAAAATTGTGGGGGCTTGCAAAACATGCCATTTTCTAAAACTTTGACTAGCATTTTCCAGAACAGAGCCATGGTACCAAAGGGAAAATTCTAAAAAGAAAAGAGAAGCAAGTGGTGATTCTGGCAAAATGGAGAAGGAGATTAGATGGCCAGCTGGTCAGTGAAAGTAAAGGGTAGGCTTTGCTTTAACACAAAGGGAACAGGAGTAAAAACAGAAACCATCTATGAGAATTTATCTTTTGCCAGAAGATGCTCTAGGAAGAAAAAAGATTGCGAACTGAGTTTTCAAGTACAGATTATTTTGTTTGCTCTCTATTATGTGGTGAATTCTTTCAAAAGGAATGGTCAGCTGTCAATAAATATGCCACTGACTGCCATGGAAAGAAATATGGTTACTGAATGTGTGGTCAAAGAAAGAGTTTGAATGAGTTTGGCCTTTAACCAGAGCAATGAATATGGCCTTGGGCTTATCACTTAACCGTTCTGTCTCAATTTCCTCATCTATAAAGGAGATAATAGCAATGCTTACCCCACATAAAGTTATTTTGATGACTCAACGAGGAAAGGAGCAGTGACTGACATGTTGTGACAGCTCAGCAAACCTTAGCTGTTATAATCATCATCCAATCCTACCACCGTGGGCTCACACTATTTAGGGATGTTGTTTTACATGAGCATCTTTCTCTCCTAGATTGTGAACTGTGTAGAACCTGTCATGCTTTCCCAAGGTGCCGTGCCTTCTCTCAGCACAGGGCCTTTGATCCTGCTGATCACTCTCTCGGTTTACCCATCTGCTCTCTAATTAGAGCATCAGTCCTGCAGGCAGGGATGATGTTATTTGTTATTGAATCTTCAGCCTAGCAGAATGCCTAGCTTATAGTAGGAGCTCAAGCAATGTTTACTAAAAGGATGGCTATTGGTTAATAATATTATATACATTTCAGGTGTACACCTTTATAATATGACATCTGAATACTCAATTGTGTGCCCACCACCCAAAGTCTAGTCTCCTTTCATCACCATATATTTGACTGATTCCCCTTTATCTTCTTTTCCTCCTACCCCTCTTCTTCCTGGTAACCGCCATTCTGTTGCCCGTATCTGTAAATTTTTTAGGGGGCGTGTTCATTTGTTGTTTTTAGTTCTATATCCCACATGTGAGTGAGATCATAGTTCTTTCTCCTTCTAACTTATTTCACTTACCAAAATACTTTCAAGGTCCATCCATGTGGTCAAAATGGCAATATTTCACCTTTTTATGGCTGAGTAGTGTTTCATTGTATACATATATACCACACGTTTTTCATCCAGTCAATTGTCAAAGGACACTTACGTTGTTTTCACGTCTTGTGAGTAACGCACAGTGAGGGGAAGGAAACCCAGGTAGACAAAACCCAACGAGCCGAAGAGGATCCCCCTCAAGAATTCAGCTGAGTACTGACCACCACAGGTGTGTGAGGCCACCAGCAGAGGACAGGGAAGAGTACTCAAAAGGATGAGAAGTGACAGTGCCTGGTGCTCAGACAGGTCTAGGAATAGCCTCTGTTCCCAGCAGCCAGAAAATCTTGTGATTCCCAGGCAACGGGCAGTGGCTGAGCAGTTGGCCAAGTAGTGAGGAACACTTAGTAGCTTCAGACTGAGTGCTGCCCCGGACCCAGCTGACCAATCATAAAGTAAGACCCGGAAGGATCGATTTGTTTCAAGTAACTTCTCTGCATTCCAGAACAAAGCTCAATAACAGTAAAAGGGATATGAAATATTCCCTTTTACCAACAAGATAAAAGTCACCCAACAAGACAAAAGTCACCATGTTTGGAATCCAATAAGGAATTACCAGGCATGCAATGAAGAATAATGGGACTTATGATAAGAAAAATTAGTTCATTGAAACTGGTTCAAAACCGGCACATGTTAGGCCCTGGCTGGTGTAGCTCAGTTGCCCTGGCTGGTGTAGCTCAGTGGACTGAGCATGGGCCTGCAAACCAGAGGATCGCGGTTCGATTCCCAGTCAGGGCACATTCCTGGGTTGCAGGCCAGTTCCCGGCAGGGGACACATGATACATTGTGTGTCCTCGGCAGAGGCAACCATACATTGATATTTCTCTGGCAACCATACATTGATATTTCTCTCCCTCTCTCCTTCCCTTCCCCTCTAAAGATTAATAAATAAAAATATAAAAAAAAACAGCACATGTTAGAACTAGCAGATAAGGACATTAAAATAGTTACAATTGTATTCTATAGGCTCAAAAAAGATGTGTGGAAGATAAAAAAGATTCAAATCAATCTTCTAGAGTTGAAAACTGCAATGTGTGAGGTGTCTACTACACTGGTTAATATTAATGGTAGATTAGATTGTACATGAAATGACTGAAGGCATAGAAATAGAAGCTATGGAACATGAAACACAGAAAGAAAGAAGATATTTTAAAAAAAACAAACAGACACTTGCCCTGGCTGGGTAGTTCAGTTGGTTGGAGCATCATCCCAATGAGTCAAGGCTACAGGTTCAATCCCCAGTCAGAACACATATAGAAAGCAAACAGTGAATGCATGGGTAAGTGGAACAACAAATGGATGTTTCCCTCTCTCTTTCTCTCTCTCTCTCTCTCTCTCTCCCTCCCTCTCTCTCTCTCTCCCTCTCTCCCTATCGCTCCCTCTCCCTTCCCTTCCCTTCCCCTCACCCCACACTGTCTTTCTCTTCATTCTACTTTCTCTGCTTTCTCTCTAAAAATCAATCAATGCAATTTTTTTTAAAGTAAAATAAAATGAACAGAGCATTGGTGAGCTCTAGGGACAATGTCAATTGGGGTAATACATGTATAATTGGAGTCCCTAGAATAAAGAATAAAGATAAATAAGAATGAGATATAGAAAATATATGAAGAAATCATGGAAGAAAAAATTTCAAATTTGGTAAAACCTATAAACCCATAAATCCAATAAGCTCAGAGAACTCCAAATGCAGTAAGCAAACAAAGCAGCATCGAGGCACAGCATGATTAGATAGATAATAATAAAAAGAAAAACCTTAAGAGCAACTAGATGGAAAAACAGAAATAGTGAAACAAAGACAAGAATGGCAGAAGCGTTTTTGTCAGAAACCATGGAATGAGAAAATAATGGAAAGTGTTGGCTGAGGCAAGCACTGCCCTGGTACTAGGACCTAACAAGAAATGACAAGGAGACAGACCAATATTACTCATCAAATGTTCTGTTTCTTCACAGACAGTGATTGTTTCTGTAATTAATCAATGTGATGGTCTCTACAAAAAAACTAGAACTAATAAATGAGTTTGGCAATGTTATGTGATACAGGATAAATAGGCAAAAATCAACCATATTTCCACGTGCTAGCAATGAGCAATTGTAAATTAAGTTTTATTAAAAGTACCATTACAATAGTCTCAAATTCATGAAGTGCTTAGAGATAAATCTGACACAATCTGTGAAAGTCTTGTACACTGACAACTACAAAACATTGTCAACAGGGATCATGTAAGACCCAAATAAACGGAGAGATGGTATGCACATGTGTCAGAAGAGTCATAGTTAATAACATATTCATTCTCTAAGTCAATCTGTAGTTACAGGTTATCACCAATCAAAGCTGTGCTTGTGTAGAAATTGACAAGCTGATTCTCAAAAGCAAGGCACTTAGAGTTGTCTAAACAACTGTAAAAAAAAGAGCAAAGTCGGAGGACTACCACTACCTGCTTTCAATATGTATCAGAAAGCTCTAATAATCAGGATTGGTAGTGTTGGCGTAAAGATAGACAAATAGAGCAATGGACAAAATAGAGAGTCCAGAAGTAAACCTACATTTATCTGGGAAACTGATTTTTGACAGAGGCACAACAGCCACGCAGAGGAGAAAAAAGTGTCTCTTTGAACAAGCCGTGCTCAAACAACTGGATGGATATTCAGATGCAAAATAAAATAGGCTGCATTCATATCTTGTACTGTGTCCAAAAGTTGACTCCAAAATGAGCCATAGGCTGAAATATGCAACCTAAAACTGTACAACTTCTATAAGGAAATATAAGGAAAAAAACCTTTGAACTTTGGTTAGACAAAGATTTCATAGATATAACATCACAAGTATAACCCTCAAAGAGCACACTGTTAAGCTGGACTTCAACAGAATTAAGAACTTCTGGTCCTTCCACAGGGTGAACAGGTAGGCCACGTGCTGAGAAAAAAATATATTTAAATCATACATCTCGTGAAAGAATTGTATCCAGAAAATGTAAAGAGCTTTAAAAACTGTGTTGTAAGAAAACAAACCCAATAGAAACTTGGGCAAAAGATTTAAACAGGCTCCCTCACCAAAGAATATAGACATCAGTTATATTATTATATTATTTATAGTAACAAGTAAATACATTAGAAGATGCTCAATATCGCTGCCCGTTAGGGAAATACAAATTAAAACTGCAACGAGATAACCATGCCACATTCGGGTGAGGATGTGAAGAATGGGAACTCTCACACGCTGCTATTGGGAATGAAAAATGACACAGACATTTTTTAAAAGCTAAACATACACCTGTCCATATGGTTCTGCTGTTCTGCTTCCAGGTGTTTCACTAAGAGGAAGGAAATACATGTCCATACAAAGGCATACACATGAAAGCTCTTCATAGCAGCTTCAAGTTTTTCTTGTTAAAGAAAAACTAGAAAGAAGTCACTTTCATCCACAGATGAATAGATTACCTGTACTGTATTCATTAATGGGATACTACTCAACAAGAAAAAGGAATGAACTATGAATATATGCCCAATTTAGGTGAACCTAACTTGAGTATGCTCAGTGAAAGAAGCCAGACAAAGGGAACATACTACCAGATTCCATTTACATGAAATTCTAGACAATGTAAACTATAATGACAAAAAAAACCAAACCTGGGTGGCCTGGGAATGGGTTGGGGCATGGGGGATGGGGGACAGGAATGACAAAGGGACAGGAGGAATCCTTTTGGGATTATGGATACGTTCACTATCCTAATTTGTGGTGGTGTTTTCACTGGTTTATACACATGTCAAACTTTATCAAATAGTACATTTTTAATATGTGGAATATGTATGTTATATGTCATTTATACCACAATCAAGCTTTTAAAAAATGTTTAAGGCCAAACTTATTCACAAATAATGCTTCTAACCTTTAGCTCTTGACCCTGGATGAGATGACGTCTCAAACATAGTTCTGTGCAGAGGAGGCAAGCGATCCTTCCTTGCTGGTGGAAAGCGGGGTAGTAAGCAAATGCTTCAATCATAACAATAGCTTTTGTGCTGGCCCCTGGCTCATGGGAAGTACTTAATGTATGTGTCACAATAATACTTCAGGCTTAGTAGTTATATAGGTCTAACAATTAAAAAACTGTAAAAATGTGGTCATCCAGTAAGTTTTATTTAAGAGGTGCTATCTGTGAAGCACATTGCGTAGGGCAAGAGCATATATTTCTTTTCAAATGCACCGAGGAAAACCTGGGAACAACTATGCAAGGCCTGCCCTGCACAAGTCCTGAGGGAATGACTCAGCCAGTGACTCAGAATTTGACTTATTCCGGGAGCCATCTACCTGGAAACGCTGAGCAGGGTGAAATCGAAATGGCTCTCAAAATGCTTGCCTCTGCATGTAAATTGGTTACTAGAAGGAAGGCAATTTAACTCACACAAACCCAACTGAACTAAAAAGAGCTTAGGAGAGCTGCTATAACTCACACCAAATATTTAGTAGTGCAATTTTCATTTTTACTGCTGGGTTCAGTTCACAAAAACGACAATAGTATTTATTTAGCGTCTGTTATGTGTGAGCAGTGTGGTAGTCATCTTTTATGCTATTAAGCATTAGAATAAATTATAGGAAGAAATGAAGTCTTATTTCCAAAAAGTCTTTATCATTTGGTTGCAGAATATGTCTATAAAGAATGAGACACATGTAGACCTTTCAAAAGACAAAGAAACAGAAAAGCTGATCAGCTAAGGTGCCTCCTTGTCTATGACTTATAATCAAGTCTTCATGGCTGTTACATCTTACATAAAACACTCCAAGGCCACTGTGTCATTTCCCCCACGTCTGGCCAGGTGATTCAATGCGAACAACCTAGAGGTCATGTCAAGTGTTTGGTTAACTTGGTTGAATAAAGTCTCAAGGAATTGGGGAAGATGTATGTGTAAGTTTTTCCCTACAAATGTAAATACCGTGGTCACCATTCATTAAACAAACAGTTTCTGAGTTCTGACATTGTCCTGGTGTGTGAAATGGTAAACAAAATAGCCATGGGGTCTCTGACCTTGTGCAGCCTGTGGGGAGAGGGTAGACCTCAACATGAGGACATAATGATGCATTGCAATAAACTGAAAGATGTGTGTGTATACTAGGTGGCCGAGATACACGGGATGTAATTTGGGTTCTCTCCAGAAACAACAAAGGCATTACTCCGCTGCTCTCTAATTGTAGCAGCTTTTCTATGTTTTCGAATTAGTTGCAATTGTGTGCATTTGACATTACTGTGCTTGGAGTGCAGCAACCTGTTTGACAAGCGTGTCCTGCTTCTCCCTCAGCATAACCATTGAATAATTGGCAGGCAGTTCGGACCAGCATGCTACACACAGAGCAGGGGCCGCAGCCAACCACTTCAGGCAGAAAGGCTGTGCTCCTGGGAACGCGGTGCAGAAAGGACTCCCCAAGCTGTACCAGTGTTTCAGTCCCATTTACCCATACAGGTGACCCACAATTACGTGTACAGGTGCTGAGCAAAACTGGGGAAGAGAAAGAAGAGTTTTGTGACCACAGTGGCAGAAGCCTGAATTATTTTCCAGTTCCTTTCTTGTCTCTCCTGGACACCTAATCCCCTCTGCAGCCACATCGTCCCACCAGCTCAGAAAGACCAGGTTCTAAGAACTCTCCTGTCTGCTCCTCAGAAAGGCCAACTTTCTTTTATGCTGAGTGGCTTAATGAGACAGCATGAATGATAAGATGAATGAAACTGTCTTGTCATTTTATGTTTTTATCATGCATCTCATTGCACTGGCTAAATTCATCTTGGATATTCAAATATTGCTGCAAATTGAGGATGTGATAAAAAGCCTTTCAGTATGAAATGGATAAGAGATGTAATTGAAGGAAATGTTTCCAGAATGAATTCCATAAGATGAGACTTGGTTGGTGCTGTTCTTAAAAGTCCCTGTTAGCACAATACCGGCATTTCTAGGGTTGTCAGGTTAGCAGGAAACATCTACAGTCCTATAAAACCTACACATATTGGAGGTGTAATATATCCATAAATGCCCATTGCATTGGATATGACTCTATTATAAAGGATGAGGTCCCTTTTTGACACCAAATACTTTAGTAGAGCCCCACTCACAGTGATTGTATTTTTGCTTGGCTGAGGATATGTGAAAATGACCCAAAAGCCATGGTAAATTTTGGTCCAAGCTCATATCAAAAGCAAATGGTAACCCTCCAGCTGTGAGGTTTGGCCTCTTGCCTTTCACTGCCTTTGAGTGAAATGGCAAATCAAAGTTCACTTGTCATAAATATTTAAGTAATGTCACACTTAGCAATACCACTTTGGATAATTATTTAAAGGCCTGCCCTATTACAAACCAAATGTCCACTTTTAAAAAGATGCACCAGTGTAATTACCTCAGGACATAGAGTGAGAACGGTCCCAGTTTGACATTAGAGGTTTGGGTAGTTCATATGGCCTCACCAATGACTAAACAGGCTTCATATTAATCTTGAATGAACTGTTACAATAAACAGAGCTTTCGCATCTGTGATGCAGCTAGAGACATTCATTTTGGAAAACAGTTAAAACTACCAGGAACACGATGCTCTGAAACAATATGAAGCTGTGGCAATAAAAGCACAGGAAGTAAAGTGTAGGGGACCGGTTTGTTTGGGCCTGGCCAATGTGACTCAGCTCTGTATGGAAAACCTACAGAAGCGAAGTGGTGGGCAGGAGCCAGACCTTCAAACCGAGTTTTCCCGTGGGAATCAGGCCTAGAAAATGCATACAGACTGTTATGGCTTGCTCTTGCTAAAACTCCATCACCCTGGACTAAAACAACAAATATGTATTGTCTATCTGCAAGGTAATTTCCAAAGCCTGTGTAAATTTTCCCAAGGACAGAGCCAATCAGCTCATCGCCATTCCCCTCTGCATGTTATTTTTCATTTCCTTGATTGTACCTAAAATGTAGACAATAATATTCTATGTAATAAATAAATCTTTTTCTGATGTAAGACCCCAGGAAAACAATAAAAGTCTGTCTAGGCAAAGGTCGGGGTGCTCCCCTCTTGAGGGAGTGGCCAAGGCACCCATAGGCACTCCCCCCTTGAGAGAATAGTCGTGTCTGTTCCATTTTTCCACACAGAATTGTTGTGGCCTATGAATTCATTCTCACCATAGGCCACAACAGGCAGACTCTGCTGGCCAGGGTCCGCCACAGTAAAGGAAAGAGAGAAACAGGGAAACAGCCCCGGGGAAGAGGTGTTCTAGTATTTTCATGACCAGTTTTAGATATTTTAGCTGAAGATACAAAAGGGAAAATAAATACATATGTCTTCCTCGAGAACTATCACTTCGGTTTGTGCAATGGCATTCATTTGTTTACAGTCATTATGGAGCTGAAAGCAATGGTATTCATGGAAGGAAACCGGCCCATCAGTGTGATTGGCAGGTGATGTGCAGTTAGGAATTTTTGTTATGAACTTCAAAAAACCCAGAAGAGCATTTTGCATTTGTCCAGGAATCTGGAGAAACAAATGAAAATTAAACCTGGAGGAGAGGGGGGAGGGAACAATGGGGGGAAGGGTTTTCGGGTACTACTATAAAGGACACATGGACAAAACCAAGGGGGGGGTGGAAGCAAGGGAGGGAGGAGGGTTTGGCTAGGGTGGGGGGAAAATGCAGACAACTGTAATTGAACAATAAAATAATTAAAAATAAATAAAATATTTTTTAAAAAAGAAACCTGGGGTTTTCCCTAGCCTAGTTTGATATCGTGTATCCCTGCCTGTACTCCATCCACATTGCTGGACTTGTCCCCGCACATTGATTTAATGGTACTCAAATTCCTCAGGAAATATTCCTGAGGAATCCCTCATTTGTCAGCCCAGTTTCAGGCTTTAAAAGAAAAGCTTCATTACATTGGATAGCTCAGATAGCTACAGCGTCATCCCACTATGCCAAGGTTGTGGGTTCGATCCCTGGTCAGGGTACATACAAGAATCAACCAATGAATGCATGAATCAGTGGAACAACAAATCTGCCTCTTCTCTCTCTCTCTTTCTCTCTCTCCCTCCCACCTCTCTCTAAAATCAGTGATTTCTTTAAAAGCCTCATTACAACGCACCCAGCATTGGCACTCATGGCCGTACTGTACATTGGATGACTGTTTCTATTGTGTATGATTTTCAGCAGATGAAAACACAGTGGCAGCAGAAGCTAAGAAATGCCTCATTACTGTGGACCTCAACCTTGGCCGCACTTAGTCATCGCCTGGGAGCTTTGCAACCTGCTGAAGCTTGGACTGACCTCTTTTCCCCTGTTTTGATTTTGTTAGTCTAAGGAGCAGCCTGGAGTCAGGGTATTTTTCTTTTTTAAAAATAATTTCAGATGCACTGGAGGGCGCAAAGATTTCCCTACTGGTTACATCTTACTTAACTATAGTTACCATATGAAAACCAGGACACTGACATTGCGTGTGCATAATTCTGTGCCATTTCATTCCATGTGTAGACCTACTACTGCAATGAAGACTCAGAACTATTCCACCCTCGTAACGCTGGTCCTCATATGCCTTCATCGTGTCAGCCACCTCCCTCCTCCCCAGCATTCCGACAAACACTAATTCGTCTCCATCTCTGTAATTTTGTCATTTCAAGAATGTCATATTAGCCCTGGTTGGTGTAGCTCAGTGGATTGAGCACAGGCCTGTGAAGCAAAGGGTGACTGATTTGATTCCCAGTCAGGGCACATGCCTGGGTTGCAGGTCAGGTCCCCAGTAGGGACACATGAGAGGCAACCACACACTGATGTTTCTCTCCCACTCTTTCTCCTTCCCTTCCCCTCTCTCTAAAAATAAATAAATAAAATATTTAAAAAATAATGTTGTCTTAAGGGGATTATTGTAACCTTTCGAGATCGACTTTCTCACTCAGCATAATGTTCTTGGAAACTGTTCAAGGTGTTGCATGGCTCGAGAGTTTCCTGCCTCCTGTCGCTCAGTGGTGTTCCCCAGCAGCCTGTGCAACATCCACCTGTTGGAGGACATTTGGGCGGCTTACAGTTGAGGCCCGTGCAAACAAAACTGCCATGAACATCTGTATAAAGGTTTTTGTGTGAACGTGCTTCATTTCCCTGGGTTAAATGCCAGGAACACTGCAAGATCATATGTTAAGTATATCTTTAGTTTTTTAAGAAACTGCTGAACTGTTTTCTAGAGTAACTGTCCCATTTTACGTTCCCACCAGTAATGTACGAGAGATCAGATCCAGTTTTGCTACATTCTTGCCAGCATTTGGTACTACCACTGCTTTCTTTTAGCTGTTCCCATGGTTGTATGGTGGTATCTCATTGTGGTTTAATTTTCATTTCTTTTAAGGCTAGTGATATTGAATCTCTTCTCATGAGTACATTTGCCATCTGTATATCCTCTTTGGTGAAATGTCTCTTTGTCTTTTACCCATTTTCTAATTGGATGTGGGCACGGGGGGCAAGTTTCCTGGACATTGCTAATATGCGGCCAAGTTTGGGAGGTACTGCCTTTTGGTAGCCTCGCTATGTGATACCCTCTAAACTTAAGCTGTTGACCTGAACTAACCTTAAAATAAAGCCAGTATGGGCAGCCCAGGCCTAAAATGCCCACGGTCCAAGAGAGGGACCCGGAAGTGATTTCCAGGACCTCAGGTTGTCTACATGCACTCTCCACAAGGCTGGAAGAGTGTCTGAGACCTCCAGGAGAGAATGCTGGAAACAGGGACCAGAAAACTTTTGCCTTAGAATCAATATGCATATGTGTGCATGCCTGTGTGAAAAACGGGAATTCCCATGTGGGGGCAACTTTCCTCACAAGTCCCCCCGCCCCCGTGTGCCACGGATGAGAGTAAACACGACTGAGACATGATGTGGTCTGCTTGGGGAGGAGAGGTGGCCAGTTTCCCAGAGGAAAAAGGCCTTGAGCAGTGGCCAGTTTCTCAGGGGAGAAAGGCGTTGAGCCCCTTCCTCCAAGGGCTTTTATTGGGTTGTAATATACAGGAATATAGGGTGGCAAGGATCAAACAGTAGATAGTCTGAGTCAGAGTCTATCAGGCAGAGAGTTTTAGAGTTTCCTGCTTGAACCCTTAACATATGAATGAAAGCACTCTTAGCAGAGCAGATTTCACAGGTTTATCAGGAAGTCTTTGTAATGCCAGATTTTTCCCCAGGACACGCTCTGTCAAGGCAAGGAGCTGCACTTCTCCCCATCAGGTATTCAGGCTTAAGGGGGTTAGAGCCAGGAAGCGCTTCTCCCAGGAGACATGGGGACACGGGCTTTGTCAAAGCCAGGGTTGGGGGGGGGCAAGAGTCCATTGCTCCCTCTTTGTCACAGCCTCTCCAAGTCCTTCCATGATGGCCTCCTAGGTGATCGAGTCTGGCTTAGGTTGCCCCCCGCTGTGAGGGGTCAGTGACTTCTGACGACCAAGCTTTGGGGGCAGGGAGGAAACTGAGGTAGCGTTTGTTACCAGAGCTCCTGGAGCTCGCATTCCAAAGGTCCTTGCTGGCCCTTAGACACAGAGGGTAGAGAGTTACAATTCTTAGAACCAGGCAGAGCAGTCCACAACATTCCCAGCTGCAAAACCTCAGACCTACAGAATTAGAACTTTTGAAGATGGTGCCCAGAAACCTGCATATATAGACCAGGTAGTTCCTATGTTTTCAAAACTTTGAGACCTACCTTACTGAAGGAGGACTAGGGGCCAGCCCTCCACTGCTGGAGTTTGTCTTCAGGGCACACGTGGATGTCCTTCCCTTAACAAACTGGTTTCAAGAGGAATTCTCTTGAGCTAGTGTGGGGCATTAAAACTTGTGTTCTTCAGAGACATGAGAAACAGAGAGAATGAGAATAATGTACCTGTCCACTTCCCAAGTGGTCCCAGAAGCAATTCTTACATATATCACACCTCTGGGTTGAGAAATAGTCATTTCTAGTATTCAGTAATGGTAATAATAATCATTAACACGTATAGAGTACTAATTATGGGCTAGGCTTCTCCCCCACATGTGCTCCCTTAATCCTGATAACAGCTTAGAGAGAGGTTCTATCCCCCCAACTTGTAGAGGAGGAAACTGAGGTCCAGAGAGTGATCTGGTCATTTGCCCAAAGTCATAAAGCTAATAGATTACAACTCAGCTTATATTTGGAATTTCCCCTTATATTTGTCCTTGGTGGACCCCAACTCAACCTGGTACTATTTTTAAGAGACCTACTTGAAACTGATATTTTTGAAAAAACAAGCCACAACCATTTATAGATATATTTACATCACCATTGGTGCGCTGGAAAAATGCTACGATGAAGTTGCATTTCCCATCTTCCTCTGGTCCAGTACTGAAGTGTGAGCTGTAAGTCTCAGGAACTTGTTCCAAATGGAGGAAGGCTCTCAGGAGTACTGAGGTGGTGAACTGCTGTGCGGCATTAGACATCATTTCCATACAGCTACTCAGGAACCTATAACCCTGGGAGAAGATGCCCCGCCCCTCAGATACACACTGGCAGCCCTGGCCTCCAGTCATACAGCCACCCACAGGGCAGCTGGCTCAGGTGACAGCCCTTTTGTTTTCCAGCTCCTGTCCTGAATCATCTTGGAGGATTGCCTCCGTTCTCTGAGTAGCTTTGACGTAATTGGTGTTTCCACAACATACCCAATCTCTTTGTTTAGAAAACTCCTGGTTGCCTGCCATTTTCTGTCTTTGAGCCTCAGGGAAGTTGAGCGGTGGACATACGGGTGTGATGCAATGGTTTCCTATTTTCCCTTCCCAGGTTCTACACAGAAGGCTTCTTCCTAGGCTCCTGTCTTTGGGAATCAAAACAAATAGAAAGCAGAACCTGAGGCAGAGCTTTGGGTGGAAGGCTCTGTCCCAGAGGGGAAGAGTGGAGGGACAGAGAAGTGAGCCATGGAAATTGTGGGAGCAAGTTCAGGGTGATGTGTGACCCTGGGGCCAGGTGCCACAGAAACCACACCCCATGCTCAGCCTGCAGGACTGTCTGCGTGGGCCACGTGGAAATGACCCTCCCTGGAATTGCTGGTCATGGAAGGAAGGGAGAGAAGTTTATCTGCTGCTTCCCTCTGTCTCCTATCTCTCATCCTTCAAAGCTAGTCCCACAGGGATTCAGCTCTCCCTCAATTCAAGTCATCACCTGGCCCTCAGAGGCACTACGGGAAGCCATTTGCTATGAGAGCATAGTGAATGGTGCTTCACGCATGTCTAGATGTGGTGGGAAGAGCCAGCACCTCCGCAGTCTCCCTGGAGACCTGGACCTGGGTTTCAAAGCTGCTGTGGCTCCCATTCAGTGGATATGCTAAGCAGCTGTGCCTGAACTGGCCCTCAGCCCTGACCCTGGGGGAAGCCGTGTCTGCAGGTGGTGGCAGAGATAAGGCCTCAGGCAGGCCCAGCAGGCAGATGGGGGTCAGCAAGTCTGAACAGGCACAGAACGTGCGTCCAGTGCATTACCCTGTCCAAGTCTAATGCAATAGTTGCGTGTCAGTTAGGCTTCTTGGTCACAAGCCACAGGGACATATTCTAGCTTTCTTAAATCAGAAAGGAATGTATTTGGTATACATTTCAGAGCTTTCAGAGACTGGAGAACAGGTCTTACAGAACAGGCAGTGAGGCTGTATCACCGGGTAGCAGAAACACTGGCTCACACACCCCTGTCATGGTGGCAGAACCCTCCCTCTTCCCCAGCCTACCATCCCCCCTCCCTCCACTACACACCACTGGACATACGTCCAAAATAGCAGAAGGAAGTTGATGCCTGTTATAGCTTGACTTGTGTCCCCGGCTCTCCTAAATTCATATGTTGAAGTCCTAATACCCTCAAATCTCAAAATGTGACCTTATCTGGAGATAGGGTCTACAATCAAACTGAAATGAGACTGTTACCATGGGCGCTAACACAGGGCCACTGGTGTCTTTATAAGGAAGGAAATTTGGGGCACAGAGATATGCTTTGAGGGAAGATGACGTGAAGAAATGTACGTAAGGAGAAGACATGCCAAGGAGAGGGGCCTGGAACAGACCCTCCCCTCACAGGCCTTAGAAGGAAACAACCCTGCCGACAGACAATACATTTCTGTTGTATATGTAAGTTACCTAGGTTGTGGTCCCTTTTTATGGCAGCCCGAGCAAACTAATGCAACCCTGAAGAGCCAAGAAGAATAACAAAGTTTGTTGAACTCTCTGTAGATTGCTCAAGCACTTTGATACAAATTACCTCACCTGGCAGGGCTGGCACCATGGCAGCAGACCTGTGCAGCTACACAGGCCTCTGCTCTCGGGAGCCTCGAGTACCCGTTTTAAGGCTCTGCTGTTACCATCTTAGGCTTCTTAATTCTTTTTAAACCAGGAGCCCCACATTTTCATTTTGCAGGGACCTTACAAACTATGTGGCTGCTCCTCTCACCTGGTTACCATAGCAATCCTATGAAGTAAATAGAAATTTTATCATTATTTGTGTTTATGGGTGATGAAACTGAAGCTGGAAGAGGTTAAGCAACTTGGTCAAGGTCAATAGAACTATCCAGAGTTGAATCAAGACCCAAGGTTTCTTATGCAATGACCTCTGCACTGCATCCAATTTTGCAATTCTGCAACTCTAGAACTCTTCCAAAACATGACAGAGTTCAGAGGAAAAACCTCTGTCCGGTGGCCTTGCCTCCACTCAGTAATACTGACTGCAGAGTAACCTGTGAAGCCAGGCTCAGTGTCTTCTGGATGACCCCTGTGCTCACGGCCTCTGGGCTAAGAAGTTCCACCAGCAGCCTCAACAGGGGATATTGCCCTTTTGGCAGGTCCTCTCTCATCTACTTTTACCTGTGTTTCTACTGGGCACCACATCTCTGGAGGAGCAGAGCTCTTGCCAGCCTGGGCCCCAGGTCCACCTGGCTGAAGTTCAGGTAGAAACTGCTGACCACAGGCTACTAGATTTGTTCCCTCCATCACAGACATTGAGAAATGTCACCAGCTATTACTTATTTAACCCCTTCTTGGTTCTAGATATGCAGACTTTTGGCTTTCCTGGCATAAACCAGCTCTTCTCATCTGTGTATTGTTGAGTTTCACCATCAACAATACACAGATTAGTGGAACCCTTTAGTCTTGGGTTCCACTCAAAGAGACCATTTTCCAAATCCAACGAAATTTTTGGAAGAGGTAAGAGGACATTTTGAAATGTTTAACTTTTCATTACTGCAGAACGGAACACTGGAGGGTGAGGTGTACAGTACTTGCATTTTCTTTGTTGCTTATTAACCCTCTGAGGTAGACACTAAGTTGTCTGCCTACATTCCTCTCTTTGGAAACAGCTTCTCCCCATTCTGTGTGGGTCTGGGGGGCATTGGCCAGAGTGCTCACCCTCCCCACTGCCGCCCTATGTGACCGAGGCTGGCCAATCGGAGTATTCTATCCCCCAGTGATTGCTTTGGGCATCACCATGTGACTCAGCTGGCATCCAGCAGAATCGTCCTTGACAATGGGTATTTAGAAGCTGGAGAGAAGGCCTCCATTCCACTGGGAATGGGCAAGTGTGGAGACCAATGCTCTGGTCTCCATGTGGAGACCTCTAAAGGTGGAGAGTGGCATCTGGACTTAGAGACAATAATTGGAGAAGCTCTCCGATGTGGGTTACTAGCTCAAAGAGTCAATAGAGACTGAATTGACCAGAAGCCACTTAGAGTCACAACGGCTGGTGGTAATGAAAATGCAGATCTGGCAAAGAACCTTGAATTGCTCATACCCTAGAGTGATAGTTCAGGATGGGGAATAGAATCGTTTTCAGGACTTTTTCTGTTTTTTTTTTTTTTAATGTATGAAAATTTCTGTGTGGTTCCAAAGCTTGAGAAGTGCTTTTGGCATCAGGAGGCAGGAATGCTAGATTGTAGAACGTACAGGACAGTCCTGCAGAATGAACTGTTCCATTTCCTCCTCTCCCCCTGCAGCAGAGAAAAAGGCTAGCCTATAAAAAGAGCAGAGTCCTGGTGTCCCTTAGTGAACATGCGCAGCCAACCCTGCAGGGGAGTACCTGTGCCCACCTTTTCCATTTAAGCCCAGTTGAGTTGGGTTTGGTCACTTGCAACAGAAAGAGAACGACTGTTTCACACATTAGGGAGTAACCAGTGCTCTGATTTTCTGCAATTGCCTCTCATAAGTCTCTAGTCTTCTTCACATTAAATTAATCCTTAAATCATGCAAGCCATCCATCTACCACAAATCTGACCATATCATTCCCACGCAAAATTCCTTACTGGCTCCTCATGCCTGTCCACTTCTTAGCAAGGCGTGAGCAATCCTCAAGCCCTGACTCCTCCCCTGGCCCCCAGCCTCATCCCTTGCCACTTCCTGCCTCATTCTCTGCCCTCCAGACCACTGCACTGCTTGATGATTCCTACTGTTACATATGCCCAAGCTGTTAATGGCTCATGCTGGTCGCTCACCCTGGGATACTTTTTCCCCCCTCTTTCTTCCAGACTCAGCTCAATTCTCAAATCCCTCACAGGAAACCTTCCTATTGTGGACCGCTCTGTCTGGTTTCAGGAATTGTAACTAGCCCCCATGGCTAAGGCTGAGTGAGCGACCTCTGGGATGCAACCCACAGAAGACAAGGCTTGTCTCCGGTAGCGAATGCTGCCTCAGCTTCCTTTCCCTGCCCCCAAAGCACAGTCAGTGTTGTTGAGGGGTAAGTCTCCTCACAGTGAGGAGCAACCTAAGCCAGATGCGATCACTTGGGAGACCATCATGGAAGGACTTGGGGGGCTGCAACAAAGAGCAAGCAATAGATCCATGCCCCCCCTCTGCTATGTGACATAGCCCAAGTCCCCATCTCCTCTGGGAGAAGCGCTTCCTGGCTCTAATCCCGTTAAGCCTGAATACCTATGGGGAGGGGTGCAGCTCCTTGCCTTGCTAGAGCAGATTGGGGGGGGGGGAGAGGGGAGAGGTGGGGGTGGAAATTTGGCATCACAAAGAATTCCTGAAAAACCTGTGAAATCCGCTCTGCTAAGAGTGCTTTCATTCATATGTTAATGGTTCGAGCAGGAAACCCTAAAGTTTCTGCAAACCTCTCTTCCTGACAGACTCTGACTCAGACTGAGCCCTCAGATTTTTTTGAAATATTATCTACTGTTTGATCCTTGCCGCCCTGTATTCCTGTGTATTACAACCCAATAAAAGCCCTTGGAGGAAGGGGCTTGAGGCCTTTTATCCCTGAGAAACTGGCCACTGGTCGAGGCCTTTTTCATTGGAGAAACTGGCCACCTCTCCTCCCCAAGCAGATCATGTCTTGGTAGTGTTTTCTTTCATCTGTGGCAGACAAGGGGACTTGCGGGAAAAGACGCCCCCACACCTTCCATGAACCCCCAGGGGACCAAATGCCCCGCCTCTGTGCTCCCCCAGCACACAGCATACACCTCTATATTATGGCCATTTTATAATATATTAGATTATCTGTTGGTATGTCTGTCTCACCCAGTAGACTAGAAGATTCTCGGATTCAGGGGCTGTATCTTGAACTTTGTCTTTCACAGCAGCTGGCCTATGGGGGCTGGCACACAGGACATCCTTAAAGAAGATGTTGTTGACCTGAACTGGCCCTTATTATAGGTAAAATAGTCCTGCTGTATCCGGTGAGGAAGCCATCTTGATAACCTGAGAGTTATAACTCTCTTAATAACCTGCAGTACACTGATGTGTCATTCCCGAGTGAACCTCCACCACACCTGTGATCATTTGTATGACACTGCACAAGAAGGAGCTCTGCACCAGCAAACAACTTTGAAATGTGCTTGAATTACTTAATGGCACAAAGGCAAACAATAGAATTGCTATCTTAAGCCTAGAGGAACAAAAGCCTTTATTATTTACACAAAGCCATTTTTTGTTCATTTAAAGATTTAATTTATGTATTTTTAGAGAGAGGGGGAGAGAAGGAGGAAGAGAGGGAGAGAAACTTCGATCAGCTGCCTCTCACACACCACCCACCAGCCAGGGACCACGCCACAGTGCAGGCATGTGCCCTGACTGGGAATCAAACCTGCAACCTTTCACTTCGTAGGACGACAGCCACCCCACTGAGCCACGCAGGTCAGGGCTGCAGAAGGCCATTTTTGTTTCTCAGCCAAGTACGGAGAGATAGGGGGGCCTACACAGTAGCATTGCTTGAGGGTGGAGGTGAGGGGCTCACCCACCAGAGGGTGTCTCTTTCACCGCAGGGAAACAAGGAGGTCGCTCGGAGCGCAGGAAGCTGTTGTCCTTCAGCCTGGCTTAGGGGTGGGAGGAACCAGTCCTGTGGGATCTGGAGATCCAGTCCTGCCTGTGGTCACAAACTCTGTTCTCATTTTCCCTTAATCACCTCACAGTGTCTCCTTGTTTTCACTGTTTTTGTCTCACAGGAGATGATGGTGGGGTGGAAAGGGTGAGGAGAAGTGAAGAGATGTGTATTTTTAGCCATGACACAGCTGAATGTTCTGAATCTTCTTTTACCACTGCATTTAAAAATAAATGTCAAGAGTTGGGATTTAAGTGACTTCTTAGTGTCCGCATCCTCTTCCCTTCTTAAGGAGGGCCTGTCTTTTGCTGTCGGGTTACCCTCTCTGTGCGTAGTGTTTCTTTCAACACTGGATACATAACTCATTAGCCGATGGAATGCATCCAATTTCAGGAGATACCACATGGAAAGCGTTTGTCTTTAAGGTCCAAATACACACTTTTATCTTCAGTTTAACAACACCGATGTTCATATCCAAAGATATGAAAATGATTTGCCATCAATATCTTATATTGCATTGTGCTTTCATTCCTTTAATTCAGACAATATTTCTGAAACATATGCAACACCCAGGGTGAAAACTCAGCCCCCGAGGTCACAGAGATGAGCAGAGGCCACTCGCCTTCCTGGAGATGCTGTAGAGATGCCTCTGTCTCCCGGGCTGCCTGCGGTTTGCCGGCATTAACTAGACTCCCCTGGGGTAAAATGCAGATGCCTGGGCTCCACCCCCCATTTCACTGAATCAGATCGTACAGGACATTGTATATTCGCCTGCCTTTAAAGTACCTTCTCAGTGTGAAGCACTTTTCAGGCTGTTCAGGAAGAGACAATGACGATCCCATGAAACATGTGTGTGGCCCCTTAGTCAGGTCTCCAGAAGGCACTAGGGTTTACTCTAACAAGGAGTGTTTACTCACAGTGGCCCATGAGACCTCGGTTTAAACCTCACTTTAACCCTGACTGGCTGCATGGCCTCGAGGAAATTGTCCAACCTCTGTACTTATTTTCACACGTGTAAACTTGGGATAAAGCTCAGCCTAAGGAGGTTGCTTTGAGGATTAAATGCAGCAACCCTCAAGTTGCATTTAATCCTCAAAGCAACCCTCAATGCAAAGTCTTAACTCTGCATCAGGCATTCCTGACTTCCGGGCACTCTTCAAGATGAGGTTATTTTTTCATAATAAACTATTTTTCTTTCTGCCCTGGGTATATGAAATTAGAAAAATCAAACCATGAACTCCCTTCTTCCACTGTTCTGCACCCTGTGGTTTGAAATGATTCCTCTTATTGTAAATGAATAGCTCTATTGAACTACAATTTACATGCTGAAAAATTCACTGCTTGAAATATACAAGCCAATGGTTTTTGGTATGTTTAGTTATGCAACCATCACCACTATTTAATTTTAGAACATTTTCAAGATGAGTTTTTAATGTGTGTGTGTGTGTTTACCCTCCTTAGAGAAGCAAGTTTGCTTAATACTGTAGAATTTCTTAAAAACAAATACACAAAATTATTCACTTAGTGGATATTTCCTCCTTTACCTACCTTGGAAGACTACACATGCTTTTTTTTTTTTAAGATTTGTTTTTCATGATTTAAAATCCTCTCCTGGAATTGTCTTCAATTTTTTATTCGTATTATTTTAAATATTTTTGGTAACAATGGATCCTCTTTTGAGGATAAATAGGAGAGTGATCAAAAATAGTGGTTAGCTCCCTTCAATGACTAATGGGGGAGCTTGAGCTGGTTAATTATGTGGGGGCTCAAGAAACCAAGACTGGCTATAAATTAGTGAGACAGGTATTCTGGTGCTCCGTATACTAACTCTGAAGATGTAAAGAATCAACAAATTAATAGAAAGTCAGTGAATATCACTTCATAAAGTATATATTTGTTGTAATACTTTAAGGAGTAGATCCAAGAATTACATGGATTCTGAAAAACTTTGAACCAAGGTCAAATGGCCTTAGTATGTACCATACTGTACTATGAACATGTTTCTGGCTGCGTGCCTCATCCGTAGCAATGACAGGGCTGGTGACATTTGTCTAAAGACCAGCACTCACCCCCCGTTCTGACACAGTGGGAACCCTCAGTGAGGGCCCCGTGAAAAACCAGGGTGTCAGGACGCCCAGCCCCAGGACGTCTATGCATTTACACAGGTGACACCTGTGTGGGATACCTGCTTTGACGGAAAACTTTTTCTTCAACTAGTTCCTTGTGGGAACTAGTTATTGTGGGAAATAACTAGTAACTAGTTATTTCCCACAAAAGTTATTGTGGGAAATTCAGTGGTGCTGAGTTCTGGGTTAGAACATGTGGATTGCTAACTTAAACCCAGAGCAAAACACGAATGCTTTATGAGTAAGGCATTATTTTATATTAGTAATACATTTCTCCTTGCAAGGATAAGAGCTTGCAAAAACAAGAGCTGACTGCAAACTGTGTTATATACACAGGATATAGAAGATGCATTTTTAAAATCTTCATACCAAAGGTTATTGAGTTCCTTGTCCAACCCTTCAGGCGGTGTCAAAAACATACTAATGGATTATTAAAGCAGAAACCATTTCCAAACGAAGAAATCTCCAACTTAGATATTTTTACTTTTTATTTCGTTATACATTCTGAAGAAAATCTTTACTTCTTCCTTAGGCTGAAGTAAGAATAGCAAATATGTATAGTTGATATTAGAAATGGTTTAAGTTAATCATCTCCATATGATACATCTGGTTATTTCATTACACAGATTTTCTTGTAGCTGGATATTTGAAGATCTTACTATTGACAAGTAAGTCTATGAACAGAAGGATCCACTGGCTTTAATTAATATTAGAAAACTAATTGTATAAATTCAGGTAACATTTTGCTCCTGCAGCTTATGGAGCCACTTCCACGCGCCCATTATTTCACACAATTACCTTGAAGCTAGTGATTATCTTCATAGTATAAACAGGGAAACTGAGGCTGAAAGAGGTTAATTCGAATTCCTCCAGGTCACAAAGTAAGTGCATAGCCGAACCAGAAGCATAACCTCTGATTTAGACTTCTGGCCCAATCTCTCTCTCCCTATACTGCCACCTCACCCTTTTGGCAGCTTACAAACCAAGTGTGGTCACAAACAGGTGTTGAGCAACCAACCGCATACTCTAGACCAGCAATTTTCAACAGGTGTTGTGCAAAATTTTTTAAAACATGCAATACCTGACTACTTAGTCAGGAGCCCTGACTTTGTTTTCCTTAGACAGTCAAATTTTTTTAAAAACTGACAACAGCCAACACAACAATAGCCATGCAGTGGGAATAAATCAAAATTATAGCTATTTTTGTTAGGTTGGCAAAAAATACATTTTTTGGTGTGCCGCAGAATTTTAGTGTCTAGTTTTTGTGTGCCACGAGACAAAAAAGGTTGAAAATCGCTGCTCTCAACAGTCCTAGGGAATCTGATTACACTTTAAGATCTGGAAACCGATCCACTCTAAGCAGACAATGCCCAGGCTGCTGCTGCGTTCACCCACAACAGATTCCCCTGGGTGGTTACGTACTGGAAGAATCTCCCCTCTTCTTGCAATGGGGGAGAGCCTAGTGTAAAGAGGAGAACTGGGCCGTGCCATTTGTTGTTAGTTGATGTTGGAAAGGATGAACAGTAATTTAGCACAGGGGTCCCCAGCCTTTGGGCCGAGGATCAGTACTGATCTGGACCTGTTAGGAACCAGGCCACACAGCAGGAGATGAACTTGAATTAATGCATTTGAATCATCCTGAAACCATTTCCCCCCATCTCCATCCATGGAAAAATTATCTTCTGCAAAACCAGTTCCTGGTGCCAAAAATTTGGGGACTGATGTCTTAGCCTAATAAGACCAGGACTGTTAGTAAGAAATTAGTTCAAGTTACATAAAGAGAAGGAAAAGAATTTTCCTATTTAGGTATTAGTAAAAATGGAGATTCAAGATAGAAATAAATTATACTGGCAAGATACATTTGGTTTTAGATATGCCAGGGGAAAAGCCATCAGGGCACTGGATGTAACTTTCTGCACCTTGGACACCTCTCCCCACCCCTCATCCACAGGGCGAGAGCTCTGCTTCCCTCCCCAGGGGCTCAGTAGACCTAGACCTTGACACCGGAGACAGCCTCTCCCTCTGCAGAACAATGGACAGTGGACAGAGAGGGGTCATGGACATTCACCAGAGGCTGCAAAACGTGCACATTGTGAGATGGAGGGAAAGGGAGACTTGATTATTTCTGTAGGAAGGAGAAGGGGTGGTAGATCTGGAGGAGAGCAGGTATCAGTAAAACGCAAGGAGCCAGGTTAGAGGCAAGGGAAGCAGGAAGAAAGGCTAAAGGAACAGGAGGGGAGAGAAGAGAGTGAAAGAGAGAGAGAAACCCTGTGAAGATGAGGAGAGGACCGCTATTACCACGTGAAGACACATCCTAATCAAGGACAGGGCAGGAGGCTTCACTGCTTGTTCACTGCTTGAGCTGCCTGGGGGGGTGGGGAGGGGGGATGGGGATAACCAGAGGAGGGACATCATGACTTCCTTAGTCTTGCCCCTGAATCTACACCGTAGCAGAGCAATGATCTAAACTCGTGCTTAATCCCACCGGGTGTTGGTTTGGGGGAAAGGCAGCTGTGGAGGCATGCAATAGAAAGGGTGTGGTTTCCCTCTCCGTGGTCGCTGCCAGGGCAGTGCGAGTTTCTGTCGGGAGAAATGGCCAGGTGAAATCGTGGGGGTCTCCCACGTGCTCCCCACTGCAGAGGCCAGCTGGAGAACCGCCTGCGAGCAGAACAGGAAGGAGCCAGCCACACAGTTTTACATAACAACCTTTGACCTGATTTGCCTTCTATTGAAAGCAGTGAACTGAATCTTCCCTCACCTTTAGCAGGGTAAAAGGGCTGAGTTGATAGCGTAGCTTGTGTAACGCGAAAATGTGGTGACATTAATTTCCCTGCTCTTCTCCTTTTCGGGTTTTCCAGACTTTCTGAGAACCTATATTTATTTCAAGTGATAGTGCAAACTTACAAAAAGATACATTAAGTCCTGGTTATTAGCATTACTAAAAAAATTTAATATAACCTAAGCACGCCACACCAGATTTTCTTCAGGTAATATATTCTCTAACTGCATTGAAATTGTAATTCCAAAAACTAAAAATACGTTTAGGAAGACACGAGTGAAGGAAGCCAGTTGACAGACACCCATTCCCCACTTCCCTTTTCCTGACTCACCTAGAGTTTCCCAACCCGGGAATTTGCATGGAGTTCATCCCACCTCCCAGATCCGGAGCAGGCGCCCTTGGCCTTAATGAGGGGTGTCCAAACTTTTGGTGTCTCTGGGCCACACTGGAAGAAGAGTTGTGCCACACACACATTAAATACACAAAAACTGATGAAAACGAAAAAAACGTTTTAAGTGCATTTACAGTTTTGTGTTGGGCCACATTCATAGCCCACGTGGCCCGTGCGTTGCGGGTTGGACACCCTGCCTTAATCCGTCATAATGAGCCCCCCTACTAACCACATTGATTTGCTCAAGAATGAGCACCTGGCCTCAGTCAGGTCAATCAAAGCCAATGAGATTCGACAAGGGGATTTTGGTTAAGCGTGGAGAAGCAATGCCTTCCGTCTGGCTGGATATAAAGTGGAAAGAAGGTAGCCCTGGGAGCTATCTATTTTGGGTCCAGGAGGGAAGGGCCTACCTGAATATAGAGACACCAAGCACGGAAAAGGCAGAGCAAGAGGTGGAGAGGTAGAGAAACTAGTTCCCAGTCACAATCGCAGCCCTGGTACAGCCTCATTTTGAGAAACCCCCGTCATGAATCAAAAATTTTGGGATTCTGAGACGGTTGGGGTCAGATTTTTATATTGCTTGCAACCAACACATTTTAACTTAAAAAAATCTACTGTGTAAAGAGTCATACACGTTCTAAAACTTCTCACTGATAATTTAGACTTGGAGTTTGGTTTTCACAATGGAATCTCCAAAAAACCAAAATGCTGACAATCTCCAAACTGCTGACAATACCCACAAGATGTATGTAGAAAGAAAATAAGTTATTTCCTTCACTTGAGGGCTTCCCTTTTTCCTCTCCCTTCCTCCCTTCTCTCCCCTTTCTCCCGTTTTCTTCCAAAGGAAACACTTGAGTAACTAGTTGACCGAAGCCAAGTGCACTGAAGATTATATTAGTTCTGAAAGAGGGTGCTGAGAATCTCACAACGTCAAGTATATGGTGCCCTAATGTGTTAACAATTAGGTTTCCTTTCCTTTTGTAGGTAATATACACCATGGCCTCTTCAATATCCATCATTATCTGCCATCATTATCTAGTGAAGAAAACACAATCAGCCTTAATTCCCCACCTGCTAGGTGAACCTTGGGCAAATGTCAGTGCCAAATACAGCTGTCACGAGTATAATTACTGGTCCATGTGTTGTCTCTCTTTAGGATTGTGAGGCCCATTTTCAGTCCTGTTTGTATCCCTTATCACAGAGCAAATATTTGAAACTGCCCATGATACTGTTCCTAATATAATTGTTGTGGTATCTGGTTAGGTCCAATTTGGCACATATCTGCTGTACAGAACACGGCAGAATTATACTTTATCCACCTCACCCACCGCTCCCCACCCCCACCCATAAGGGTGCTGGGCAATTGCACTGGACCTTGCCCCAGTCATTCAACAGTTAGATTTCAGTAAGTCTGTGTAACCATAACCAACTGTACTATGTTCTTGAGACAGAACCAGCCCCACAAAGATTGCTTGGATTCTGCCCACTCCTCCCGCCACTGTTAGCTGCAGGGTCCCAGGTACCACATGGTAAAAGTGCCCACGGTACCATTGGTTTCTTGACTTTTTTCCTCCCTCTTTTCAGTAATAGGAACAGCGAACTATGCTTGGCCACCTTCACTAGTTGTGGGGTACAGGCTTACCTGCAAAGTTTGGTACTGCTCTGTTGGTTTCCTTCCCCTGTTGACTAGATGGCTTCAGTGATTTGGGGGTGAACGATTCCACAGATCCAAGTTTAGGCAGGCTGTAAGCACTGGGCACGTGGTCAGGTCCAGTTACCAGTGACGATGTGTGGCCAGGGTTCTCTCTCTGGTGAGAGTTTCTTGTGCCACATGACCAGTACAGTACCTGCACGAAAGGGCCCTGCCCATGAAAACATACACATGCCTAAATTTATTATAGAGCACACGGGCACCTCTGTCACTTGGGACCTGGCACTCGGTGCTGTCTCAGTGAAACCTGTGACACTCAACATCAATTGCCATGATGAACATTGTTGAACCCCAGGGAAATGCCACTCACCTCATGCTCAATGTCCTAAAAACAAGAATTACGGCCTCTGAATGCCATGGAGTTCTGTGGCCCTGATGCTATTTGGGACTAACACTATTTTAACTTCAGGAGAGCTTGGCTAAAAAAAAAAAAATTGCTCAACGTGTCAAATCCTTCTCAGATGGCATGAATGCAACGATTCTGGCAGTACAAAGTGGTGTTCCCCAGGAGTGAGGATCATTCAGTTTCTTGCTTCTTTTGGTGTCCAATACGTGACTTCAGATGTGCACATGAATTAGCACGGTTTTGTATCCACATTACTCTTAAATTTGTATCTATGAATGTTGGGTTTGGATATTTGTGGAAGAGATGGCACAAATCACAAAATAAATAATGGCAACTTATATGATAAAATTATATTAATTTTTAATTTTCTGTGGTAATTTATTATTCTGATCCCCTTATAGTGCTGAATATGGTGTTTATAATTCATGGATTATCCTGAAACTTGAATATTGATTTAATTTTTTAAAACTCACCCAAGGACATATTTATTGATTTTAGAGAGGGGGGGGCAAGGGAGGACAGAAAGAGGAGAGAAACATTATGTGAAAGAGAAACACAGGTTGGTTGCCTCCAATGTGTCTACTGGGTACAGAACCTGCAATGGAGTCAGGTGCCCTGACCAGGAATCTAACCTGCGTTCTTTAGGTTTCCTGGACAAAGCTCCAAACCACTGAGCCACACTGGCCAGGGTAAGCTTTAATTAAAAAACAATTTCAGTGGTAAATGCTTTAGTGGACCAGTTTTTCCAAATTGAAATAAACTACACTTTAAGAACTACAATGATTTAAGAAATGAATCATGAAATTTCATGTTATTACATGAAATTGTAATAACATGTTAGCAATATTACTTTAAAAAAGGAGAGAAAAATAAACAGGGGAAAATATAAAAACTATTTAATTGCTTGTGTCCATATTACCCACCCAGAAGACATCACCAGCCCATCATCAGAACAGCCAAACATACAATGACTAAATTCAGTCATCTCTGATATTTCATCCTATGAAAACCATGGTTTACACTTATTTGTTTCATTAGTAGAACAGTGTAATTGTCAGGTAAGAGGAGAGTGCACTTGAACAGCTTATCTTATAACTTTTAAAAATTTAGGTATATGCCATTTGGGCCACCACTTAGTCCTCCTGTTCCATCACACAGTGTCGGCGGGGAGGGTGGGTGCTGGGATACGGGAGTTCTCCTCGCTGGTACCAGAGCACTGGGCTCGGGGCAGCGGTCCTGCAGGTGTGTGGGGACGGCCCCGCCCCCGCCGCCCACCTGCCCGGGGATTGGCTGCCAGGGGCCGGCGGGCGGCCACTGGAACTGGACGGAGAAGGGGGTCTCGGGCTCTGGCTGTCTGGGTTTCAGGTGCTCGGCCAAAGCGCTGCTGCCGGCCGCTGCCCGCTCGTCTCCAGCCGCGCGCTCTCGCTGCGACTTCTCAGTTGGAGTTCCCGGTTCCCTTAACAAACCCGCTGGTGCCCTCAGGCTTCCCGGAGACCCTGGGGTCGGCCCTTTCGGGGGAGGCGGTCAAGATCCGGGCCTCCGGGCCTCCGGGCCTCGGGGCCTCGGGGCCTCGTGAGTGTCCCAGCGGCCCGGCGCCTTGCGCCGGGCGGGCTGGGCGAGGGGCGCGGCGTGGGTGGGCGGGCCGGCGCGCGGGGGCTGCAGGAAGCGGGGGCGTCGGCCGCTCGGGCCGCGCTCCGCGGGGTTGCAGACACCCGGAAACGGATTCGGCCGCGGTGCCCGCGCGAGCAGGGCGCCCGGCAGCGAGCGGCGGGCGCGGGCCGGCGGCTGCTGAGTAATCCCCTGCGGCGGCGGGAGGCGGCTCCGCCCTCCCCGCCGCCCCGCGCCCCGCCCCGGCCGCCCGGCTCCGCGGAGCTCCGGGCAGGTAGAGCCAGCCGGGCTCCGGGCGCGCGCGGGGGCCGCAGCAGCCGCCCTACTTCCCCTCGGCCCAGCGCAGAGCCTCGCGCGCCCATGGCCGGCTCCGAGCAGCAGCGGCCGCGGCGGCGGGACGACGGAGACTCGGCCACGGCGGCCGCGGCGCCTCTGCAGGACGCGGAGCTGGCCTTGGCTGGCATCAACATGCTGCTGAACAACGGCTTTAGAGAGTCGGACCAGCTTTTCAAACAATACAGGTGACCAAGGCGCTCTGCTCCTCTACCCAGGCCACGCGCCCCTCGGGTCGGTGTTACGAGCCTCCCTCTGCGGCTGGCCCTCCCCCTCCCGTTGGTCACTAATCCCTGGCCCCGGTCCCCTTGTCCTCTTGTCCTCTCCCTTGGTTTGCTCTGCATTCTGCGCCTCTGCCACCTCACCCCTTTCTACTCCCACTCCGTTGTCCTTTCTGTCCCCGGGACCCGCCGCGCGTCCTCCGCGCGCTCCGGCAGTCTCCCCTCACTTTATCCCCGGTTTCGCCCCTCGGAGAGGGGCGTCCACGCTTCAGCCGCTGCTCTGTCGCGGGTTGCCCTCCCGCCGCCGGAGCCCTTCGGTGTTGGCACCTGCGACCGGCTGCAATTTGAGGCAGCAGTGAGCCTTGGACTTGGAGTGTGTGCCTCGGGCTCGCGTGCTGCCCGAGCAGCCTTTGTGGCGCGGAGCACAGCAGCTGCATGATGCCTGTTTCTCGCGCCTCGCGTCACTTTGCATCCTTGTGCATTCCGAACGCCTTTACTGTTTGCCAACATGTGCATGATCGCCTTGCCAAGCAGGAATTTAAAAACGCAAACGAACTCTGTTCGCTCACCTCTCTCTGCCTGTCTTCCAAACCTCAGCCTTGAAATGAGTTCCTGATGCCTTTCAAGCGAGCGTTTTTGCTATGAATTTCTCTAACTTAGAGGAAGAAAAAAATGAGGGATTTTTAGTATGTGTAAGAGTGGAAGGCAGAACACATGTGTTGAGTTCATTTTTATTTGTCTTTTAAAAAATGAAGGAAAGAGCTGAAACCTGGTAGCTTTCCTGTGAGTGTGGGAGGAGCCTTCACTTTAACTGGGGACGAGAAGCATCTGCCTTCAGGTTTAGGAAGCAAGTTTGTGATTTGCCCTTTGAATGTTGGCAAGTCTCTGGGATGGTGATTCGCTGCTTCCCTGTCAATGTTTAAGGGTCATGTGCTTTACAGTTTTTTAGACCCGGTGGTTTGGTAGGAATGAGAGGAAGGATGTACAGCTGTCACTGAGAGCCAGTCTGCAAGAAAGAGAGGAGGGAGAGGGTGAGCTGCAGACCCGCAGTTTTCAGACCTGGTAGAAGGGTGGTTCCTGCCCGTTGGCGCTCCCACAGTCGGAATGGCAACGCCGCACAACCGTAAACTTTTCACTAAAGACATTTTACTTTTAAATGAGTTTTTAACCTGAAAATGAGAACTTCTCAGCTTTACCCAGAACATTTTATTTTTAAAACATATAGTAGTCTGATTTCAAGCCAAAGATTTATCTAGGCTGCTCACAGAGAATAGATTTAAAAGACTGAACGTTTCCCTCAGTCTCTCTTTTATAGTTTTTTAGTTCTCTGAGAATATATATGACATAAAAAGAATAACATCTGAATGTTTCATATACTGTGCTGTGGCTTGTTTTTTAGATTATCATTTTGTGCTGTATGAATGAGGGCTGGAGAGTCTTAAGAGTCAAGTTTGCTCTCTTTGGTTGCTGTTCGAGATGCGGTGTTTGCATGTCTCGATAGAACTTGCTTTGAAATGTTCTGTTACTCATTTTTAATTATTATTTTTTTCTAAACTGCTTTAGTATAGGACTTAATTACTACTTCCTGGTTCCTGTATACTGAAAGCATGAAATAAACACTATTTCTGCAGTTATATTTTACCTAGACAATTTTATGCAACGGTAATAGAAGGTGGATTGTGAGTTAAAGGAAAACTCTTTTCTTACAGCAACAGCAGAGAGATGCACCTTGAAAGGTGTTTCTCTGTGGGGGAAGGAAGGGGAAGGTGTCCAAGGAGGGTTTACATTTTAGAGATAGGAGCTATCTGCTTGTATTTTATTTTTCAATTACAATTGACATAATATATTAGTGTCCATTGTAGGGATTAGACAATCCCTAGAACACCTTACAAGTGATCGTGGGTAAGTTGAGTACCCATCTGACACCACTCATAGTTATTACAGAATTACTGAATGTGTTTCCTGTGCTGTACTCGTCTGCTTCTATTTTGAAATGAAAACTAAAGAATAAGGAAGGAAACAATATTGTGGTATCTGTTCTCTGCCAAGCACAGTACTAGGCACATTTCCTTATATTCTTGGTATTCTAGTGACACCTCTTTTGAGGAGTATTTTATCATGACAATTTTATGACAAGGGACTCGAGTCTCCAAACTTAGTCTGGACCAGGACACAAGCACTGCGGCTCTGAATCAAGGGCTCTTTTCATGATACCATTCCTCCTGTCTCCCTGAATTGATTAGATTTTGTAATTCGCCCTGTGACCTTGTTCTCCAGCCACTTAAACTTTTTAAGGGGGGGGGACAATGGTAACAATATCTTGTTGGCTTTCCCGTAATTAGTCTTGCAGTCCTCATTTTGCTGCTCTTGTAGGGACTGACTTGGGTTTCTCATTTTGCTTCCCTGCCTGTGGGACAGGAGTAGCACACATCACAGTGTGGCTGTCAGAATGAAAAGGAGTGATTCATGGTTGCTGTCACAATGTAAGAACTCAACAAACACTGGCCAGCTTTTGTACTGTCCTTGACGCCTTCCCTGTAATTACTGTGCTTTCTTGATAATACAGTTTGAATAAAAGATGAAACATCCCGCATGAAAGTTGCTCTTATATTTAAAGGTAGCCTCACATACTGCACTGGAAAGATTTACGTCTTGTTATGCGTTAGGTACTTCCGGTTCCAAAGTTGGATGCCCTGCTGCAGAACTCAGCTGGGACTGCATCAGAAGCGCGTGAGGAACACCTTGCTAGGTTTACAGCAGAGAGAGCAATTGGTTGTTTCCTTCCTTAAGATCGTTTTGTCACAGACAGCCACCCTTCCCATAGTAGTAAACCTTTCGGGATCTTATTGTTTAACAATAGAAACATTTTGTATCTACAGTAGCAGTAACATTTTTATTAAAGGAAGAAGTTCATTTTCTCATGCCACATTACTAGGGCGATAAAAGTTGCATCAACAGCTACCTAGTGGGAAGTGGTTATTACATAGAAGCAGATTATCACGAAGGCCATTCTGAGTAGTGGAAAGTCTGGATTGTATATAGTTGAGGCAGCATATGTATAGGAATTAGAAATATGTGCATTATGGGGACTTTGTTTTGAGATATAAAACATGCCATAGTTAGGAATTCAAGACATAGCTGCCACTTTCATTGTAACTATAGTGTGGGCTGGCCAAAAAGTCTGTGTGGTTTTTTCCTGTAAAATAAAATACACTTTTTTCATTGTTACCAATAACTTGATTGATTTAAATATTTTGAGTATGTTGGCTATCTCCCAGGTGGTATAATGTTGATTATTCTCAGTTAATGTCCCAATTTGATCACTGTCAACTTCAACTGGTCTTCCCAACTGTGGAGCATCTTCCAGTGAGAAATCTCGCAAACCATATTGACATGTTCGATCAGTCACAGCACCTTCTCCATACACCGCAGAAACCTTTTTTTTGTTTCAGTTGTGTTTTTACCTTTCTTGAAATATTAAAGCATAATATGCCAACAATGTTGCATATGTTCTTCCCTTTTTAGTATTAAAATGGCTAACCAAAAGTTCACCAATTTTGATGTTTTTTTTTTACCTTAAATTTTTTTTCTTGTTTATTCTATTACAGTTGCCTCAGTTTTTCCTCTTTCGCCATCCTGTGCTCAGTTCCCCCTCCACTCCTAATCTTCACACCATTGTCCATGTCCATAGGTCATTCATGATAAGTTTTTTTAAATGCACATTGATATGACAACTGTCATCATACAATCTAACAGAATTGTTGTGAATGAAGTTAAAGACAACTAAGTGCTACTACATTACTAGAGCCATTGTCGGAAAAAAAAACCAAGCGAACTTTTTGGCCAGCCCAATAATAATGGGACAGGTTGTTTATGCTAACCACCATCATGCAGTTGGCGGTGTGTTCCCAGAGGCTGGGACAGATTGGTGCTGCTTCAGGGCCTTTCTGTTTGGGCCTAAGGACATATCTTTGTAAGTGCCTGATACTGACCACCTGGAACCAAACTCCTGCTCTTGGTCTTTGAGCTCAGTGCTCTAATCCAGCTGTGCTCCCCCTCCTCGTACACACACTCGCATGCTTAACTGAGTGACACACATCCAGACCTTCAGGTGCGCCGGTCCAGGAGATGATAGGCTGTGGTTGAGTGCACAGACAGGCGCTCAGTTTTGGGGTGTTGCAGGGTAGGACGCAGGGAGACGTATCCACAGCCTGTAGCCTGTCACAGTGGAGAGAAGCAGCTTGTAGCCCAGCTGAGCACATAGTGGGGTAGAAGTAAGTTTAATTAGGAGTTTGGTGGGATGGGAAACAGTGGAAGGAAAATATGAGAGGTGGTGAGGTGGAAATGAAGCCTAAGAGAGTAAGCAGTGAAGAACCCACGTGGACATGTGGCATGGAAGCCGGAGAAAAGGTGTGAGAATTGCAGAGCTGACTGGCCTACTAGAGCTGGTTAGTCTAGTAGGCTGTCACGGGTGGTGGCTCATTCTCCACTTATGTTCCCAGACCCCGTGGTTGCCCTGTGAGTCAGTGCCACCTCACTGAGTCCCTGTGCTGCTAGGCGTTTGGTAAATGCACTCTGTGTGATGACCATTGTCCCTCACAGTGCGGCCCTCACATCCATTATTAACTCTGGGCTCCCTGGGGACTCAGAGTCCTAACAGGCCTCTCTTTTTCTCATTTTTATTTGAAATATTACTTTGTTGTAGAGTCAGAGGGTTTAGCAGTAGAGGTGATGCATACTGAGTAGGAGGAAGGTGGGACATTGGGACTTCTGGCCAAAGTGCTCTGTGTAGTTCTTATTTCCACAGGCTTGCCATTTAGTCTCCCTCTGCCCCAGAGGCCACCATCTCCATCTCCTGCTTTAACTCCTGGCATTCTTTCAAGCCTTAAGACATCTATCATTCTTACCTCTGCCAACATTACCACCAATTTCTGCCTGTAGATGTTGTTGATAAAGTCATATTTTGTCATTGTCAGCTAAAACAGGAAGCATGTAGTGGTTATAATGTATGTTCATTAAGGAGAAATTGCATGAATATGATGCAGAATTAGTACATAGTTGGTATTATGAATTTTGATGTTTTTTCCATTTGACATTGTAAAAATGGCAGGAATATATTGAAAACAAGAAAATTTCATATTTAAAATGAATGTGTGGGCCCTAAATTGTCCAGCACAGTTGATGGCCGTACCACAGAGCCGCACGATATGTGTGTGTGTGTTTACCTGTGAGCGTGTGGATTCTGGGGCCAGACTTACATAGAGAGGGCTGAACATCCCAGGGATTGCAAACTATGGCCCATGGGCCAAATTCAGCCTCTGTTTTGTAAATAGTTTTCCTGGGATGCAGCCACCCTCGTTTGGCTCTGTGTTTCCCGTGGCTGCCTGTGCAGTGCAGCAGAGATGTCTGTACAGCAGGGAGGGCTAGGTAAGACAGAGACCATATGGGTTGCAAAGCCTGAAGTATTTTACTCTCTGAAAGAGTTTCTTTTTGGACTTTCTTTTTTTACTCTCTGAGTTTGTGGACTCCTGCTTCAGACAGTAGTTCCCCCTGGAAAAGCTCAAAAGGCACATGTAAGAGACCTGGGCCGGTAGGCTTCTGAACCTCTTCCAAAATCATGTTACATACTTTGGGGGACAGGAAAAGCTTGCAGGCCACCCACGATTTCTCCATGATTTGGCTACTCTTGTTGCCAGAGTCTATGGAGAGGCCCATAGGTGTGGAAATGCAAGAAAAGGAGCAACTATGAAAAGCAGAAATGGTGTAAGGGAACTGGTAGGGGAGACAGGGAACTCATTTGTTGCTTCTTCCATTCTCTTTTCAGCTCAGTAGTGTGTTTGGAAAAGGGCTTGGGTTTTATTTTTTTCAACTATTGCACTGTCTGAAAAGGTCTCGATTAAATATTCATGAAGGATTCATTTGGCTTAATTGGGATTCTTTAAAAAATGCAACCGCCATAGCATCATAGGAGAGTATGTATAGAGAATTATCAGAAAAAAAGTGAATTCCTGTAGTGAGGGGGAAGGTGTGTGTGTAGAAACCCACAGAGCTAAAAACAGGAACCCTTAAAAGAACCTGTGCTCCGAGTCACGTGTGCTGCGTCAGTGAGCAGTCGGGTGAGGCTCGCTCCCGCTCTGGCTGAGCGGAGCTGTACGGAGGGAAGTGGTGTTTTGATGAGGGTAAGGAAGAAGGGGGGAAGAAGTGATATTGAAGCATGGAGCACTTTCTATTCTTGTTACACAAAACCACTTGTTGATCCCCAAACACGTCGTGTTCCAGGGGTTTAGACCTTTTGCACAGGTCCTAAAACCTGTGTTTAGGTCCTAAACACCATTTTTCGCACCCAGCCTCCTTTGCTGGGGTCACCTTCCTGCACGGCATCAGCGGTGGGACTTCGAGGGGTCTGGTGATGAGGAGGGCTCTGGGAGGAGAGTGTAAAAGAAGTACAGGAAGTAGGTGGATGTGTTGCAAAGATGAATTTCTCTGTTATTTCAAAACTTTGCCTGGCGCCAGCTCTCCCCCGTGAGAGGGGTGGGGGTTGACTGGGGAGGAGCTCCTCTCTTCCACCTCTCGCTCTGCTTCCTAAATTCATGGTGTGATGTCCAACCAGCATAGGTCCAGCTGGGGGGTTGAATGAGGTCGTTGTGCGGTAACCTGGGATCCATCTAGCCACCACTCAAATCCCTTTTGTTATGGGTCAGGGGCGGTTCATTCTGAGTTCTGAGCAGGTGTCAGGCACACAACATAAATGAGTCAGTATTCATAATATTGTGAAACAGTCGTAAGTCTAGTTAACACCCCTCACCCCACACAGCTACAAGAGCATCGTTTTGTATAAAACCCTTCATAAATTTGCTGTGTGAAAAAGAGGAAGTCACGACTTGCTGACCTTCGATGTGAAGATGGAGAGAGGGCGCTTTCCTCCACGTGTGAGATGGTTGGTGGTCTGCGGTCTCAGCCCTTCCCCAGCGAGGGCTGCTTTCCCCTCTCAGCCTTCTCGCTCCAGGATGCCAGAGCACAAGAAGTGTAGCTACAGCAGGTCAGTACTGCTGTCTTACAGGAAGGCAGCCCGTTGTGACGGAAGAAGCCCCTAGGGAGTGGCTGCCGTGTGTGTGTGTGTGTGTGTGTGTGTGTGTGTGGCACAAAGGTGAGAAGCAGGTCCTCCAAGGAGACACTGCATACATAATATTTAAAAATCTATGCGAACCACACGATCACAGTTCTATTCCCAGTCAGGGTACATGCCTGGGTTGCAGGCCAGTTCCCAGCAGGGGACTCATGAGAGGCAACCATACACTGATATTTCTCTCCTTCTTTCCTTCCCTTCCTCTCTAAAGATAAATAAATAAAATCTTTTAAAAAATCTACTTCAAAAACCGTCACTTAGGCTATCCAAAGCTTGTACCATCTGTGAGATCACTGGTTTAGGTGACTTCCCCCGCCTCCAGTACACATCACAGTAACACATAAAGCTGCTGACCGTGTGCCAGTCCACATGGCAGTGCTCTGCAGAGGAAAGCACGAGACATTGGATGACATGGCCAGGATTTCGTGGTGAGTGGGGACACTGGTTTCGAATCCAGGATGCCTGGCCCCGTAGTCTGTCTGTCTAACCACTACACTACCTTACTTCTATGACTTTTATGGTAAGAGAAGTTTACCTGTACGCTGCTAAGCCGTTTTGGGGTGAGTTCCCCCAGCAATGTGCAAACCACACTCCTATGTCCAGATGCTACCCACTTCCTCAGGAATGTGTCAGCCCAGGCTTTAGTCCCTTAGTGGCTCCTGGTCTTGTGCAGGATAAGGTCTGAGGTCCCGGGCTGGCAGGCCTCTCCGCTTGCCTGCCTCCCTCCTGTCCCTTCCCTTGTCCCTTTCCCTCAGCTGTGCTGCAGTATTTTGCGTCATTTCGCTCGTTCTGACTCATCATTCGGGGTGCAGCCCAGGTGGCCTGAAAAGGCGGTGTGCCTCCTGCGTGCTCCAGCAGCACCCTTCTGCCCCTTCATGCAGCACTGGCGGGTGTGGGTGCGGTTTACACGGCTGCCTGTCTGAACGCGGGGGCTGAGATGGTAGAGACGGGTGGACTTCCCCGTTGGGTGTTCTAGCCTTCCCCGGGGTGGCCGGAGTGATGTGGGGCCCAGCGGGCTTTACAGGCAGCACACCTGCTCCTCTGTGGTTGCGGAGGGCAAGTGCAGCCTGAGGGCAGTGCCCTTTAGCATCCCTACAGCCTTTGTTCCTCACCGCTCCCCGTACTGAGTAGTGGGTACTCAGTCTTGACCCAGGGTAGGTACTCCAGAGTGCCCCCTCAATTGGCACTCTGTTGTCTTTTTTTTTTAAAACAAATGTTTTAAAATTATTTATTTATCTTTAGAGGGGAAGGGAAGGAGAGAAGGAGAGAGTATCAATGTATGGTTGCCTCTTGTGAGTCCCCTGCTGGGAACTGGCCTGCAACCCAGGCATGTGCCCTAACTGGGAATCAAACCTCGATCGTGTGGTTCACAGGCCCGCGCTCAATCCACTGAGCTGTGCCAACCAGGGTGGCCCTCTGTTGTCTTAAACAGGTGACGCAACTCCCAACTGGCCCATCAGCATCTTCCCTGTGGAGCATCTAGGCCAGTGCTTAGTGTGGGCGATGGGGAGCCGAGCCACCCCCGAGCACAGGACTCTGGGCTGCCCCTGGGTGCTGGCGGCAGGACATGATCTTCTCTTCTTTGACTCTCCAGCGTGAGGAGGTCGAGACCTAGCTCCCTGACTCCAAAATGCCTGCCCACAATTTCAGGAAGAACTGATCTCTCACAGAACTTGGTGGCTGGGAGGGGAAGCTTCCCAAACCAGTGGCTCCTGACTCCTATCAGGTCTAATGCCCTGTTTCTTTAACAAATATTTTGCAATTCTCCTTTTATGATCCTAAAATGAAATTGATAGATAAAATGACCTGCCCATATATACAATGCTCAAACAGCAATAGAATGTTGAAATAGTGTTTGTTATAAAGAGGTAAAACTTCATGATCAAAACACAAGTATAAATGCTTAGCACACCTTCATCAGAGGGTGAAGCAGGTAGATGCTTGTACCTGTGTTCAGTGAGTAAGTTTGGATATAAGAGAAGGCCAGAAGCTGTTCCATGAAAGAGAAAGGAAAGAGCAGGTGCTTTTTAAAATAGAGTAACTGACCAGACTTATCTGCATACGTTAAGAGAAAGCAGGGATAACGTCAAGGCAGAAAGCTGACTGCTGAGGTGGAGACAATGAGGCAGCGTGATGTTTTTGCAGTGAGCCGGGCTGCCCGTATCAGGGCAGTGTCAGAATGACTCGTCCCTGAGTTAGACGTGGGATGTATGCTGACAGCGAGTCTCAGAACACTGACCTCCCATCTGAAAGTCCGAACACCCCGGGTCCTTTGGAAGCCACAGTCTTTAATGGCTGTCTAAGATTAGAGGATGAATGGGGGGAAAAGGTTACAGGGAAGTTGGGGGCGATGCAGGTGGTGCGTGACCCTAAAGTGAAAAAAAAAAGCAAGATTCAAGCTCCAAATAATTTCTTTATGTAATTTTTATGATGTAAACTTCAGCATACTACAAATCTGTAATGCCGGATGGCAGAAATGAAATGAGTTTGTTAATGCAGATCATTGGTATCCAGTATTTCACGGATCTTCAATACTTTATCTCGCTTTACATATATTTAGAGGAGCTTTCCATGTCCCTGTAGAATTGGCACGTGACGGCTGCAAGTGCAGGCTGGTGAGGCTGCGCTGTGCTGGCAGCTCAGATGCCACAAGCAGCGTTGCTGTTGGTGACATGATTTTCTAAAATTGTGAACACATCTTGATAAAGGGTCTGTTTCAGCAGAGCCAGCATGATTTTGTGCTTCTGTGTCAGCGGAGGTAGGTTTTAGGACTGTGTAACGGTAAACAGGTTTTCATCCATGTGAATTTCCAGGTGTTTAAAAGTTGTGCAGGGCATAGGACAATACACAGGACTGTCCAGCACATTGCAGGACATACTGTGTCATTCGCCTGTCCACTGCTGTCATGGTGTTGCCTCCAAACAGCCCCACTGACTTCAAGAACATCTCCATTGAGAGGACAAGGGACAGGGCATGAGACTCAAGATCGGTTTGGTTTGGTGTCTGCGGCTAAAATCCTGGGAGGTGGTGCGAGGGCTTTCTGCCGACAGGGAGGGGGAGGCCGGCCAGGCTGGTGCAGCTGCTGCCGAAGGAGCCAGGTGGAGGAAGGCAGCACCTCCGTTACACCGGCGACCACCGGTGCCAGGGCAGAGCCCTGGGGCAGGATCCCTCCAGTGTTGTGCCCACTGTTGCTGCTGCTAAACCCCAGCTCTTCTAGGTCACACCCACGGCGTCCAGGGCCCAAACAGCTCCGGGAATGGCTGCCATCAGCGTGGGTTCTGTCCCTCCTCCTGTGGATGGGGAAAGAGGGGCCCTTCCCTTCTTCATTCCCACTGGGGAGCCAGCTGGTAGGCCCTGTGTCTTTCTGACGCAAGTGACTTTATTTCAGAAGCATGGTCGCCCTGCCCTCGTCACCACCCAGGATTTTCTAACTTTGATCCTCAGGGTGTAAACTGGCCAACCTCCTTCCCAAGAAATGAGCAAGGTTTTTGCTAAGTAGGTTACTCACACACAAAAGGAGTGAAATCCTCAGGAATAAGGACACAGTTGCCCCAAAGTTACATAGCTAAGGGGACCACAAAAGTGACTCTTTTAAAATGGGAGAAAATAGGCCTGCTTGGTGTAGCTCAGTAGATTGAGCACGGGCTGTGAACCAAAGGGTCACTGGTTTGATTCCCAGTCAGGGTACACGCCTGGGCTGCAGGCCAGGTCCTCAGTGGGGGATGTGTGAGAGGCAACCACACATTGGTATTTCTCTCCCTCTCTTTCTCCTTCCCTTCTCCTATAAATAAATAAATGAGTGAATGAATGAATGAAATCTTAAAAAAAATAAAATGGCAGAAAATAGGACAGAATGCTTCATGATGGTTTTCTGTTCTGTGGTACGTAGGCTAGTTGGGAATATCACACACACACACTCTCTCTCTCTCTCTGAGCCTCCAATAGCATACCCCCATACATGGATCTACAGAGCTTTCCCTGGTTCCACCCCCAACCATGACATCCAGTGCATCCCATGATACATGTTAACCCCCCATTCTTACATGCTTGCTCATGCCATCCTGCTCTTCACTGGGTAGGGCTTTCCTAGGAAGGTGAGTCTGAGCGTGGTGGAACCCTGAGTTCTGTGGCTAATGATGTTGTTTGTGGCTCTGCCCACTCTTGGCCTTCTTGCCATCTTGGTGGATCCTTTTGCTTTGGGATGCCACTTTCTTGCCTCATCTCTGCAGCAGTTCTCCTTTCGGTTTTCCTTCATGTAAATTATACAGCCACTAAGTAGCATCACTGGATTAACAGATTTTGAAATATTTTTGCCTCTGTCACCAGTAAAAATTTGGGTGCTATTTTAACAGGACAGAAAGTGAGGGGAAATGACATTTTGTACCCAGTGACTTCGCTAAGTGATAGGGAGTTGGGCTGGAGGAAGCACTTGGGTGAAAGGAAAATCCGTGCTGTGTGGCGTCTCAGGATTGTTCCAGGTATGACGAGTCACAGTCAGGGCTGCAAGTCCTTTCCCCACATTTGGAACAGCGAATTGCAAAATCTCAAGTTCTGTGTTGTCACCTGATCTCTGGAGCAAGACAATGCGATGGCTCCGTGTCTTGTAAAACATGCCCACCCTCGTTATTCAGGTCTGAAAGCAGCCCGTTGAACTTATCAGCTGCATACCTATGGGATTTGTGGCCCCCGACCGTGCCCGGCGAGAATGAGGCTGCTTTTGTGAGCCTGCAGTCCTTAGTGATGAGGCTGCTCAGGTTCCTCCACGTTATAGCTAGGCTTACTATGCCTTAATTGCTTAGAAGAGTCTTGTTTATACCGGGGATGCTGTTTGTTTCAGCCATCAGGCATGTGGGTCCGAACGTTTTTTGGTTATTTTTGCATTGTTGATTGACGAGTCACTCATTACTTTGAATTATCAAAAGAGCGATTTGAGCTAGAAATGATGCCTCTTGAAAGAGCAGAGAAGGGGTGGGGAAGGGCCAGGGGAGAGGCAAGTCAAAGTAGCTGTCTGAAGTAGTTTGCACAGTGTCTGGACCCACTGTGGTGGAGTTCCTAGAGAGTTTTGTTCTGGAGAAATTGCCAAGTGTAAAAATGGCAAGCACTGAGAAAATGGTGTGGAGGTTTTCTGTGGCATCTCTGATCTCGGCTTGACTCACAAGAGAGAAACTACTTATAAGTAGTTGACGTTTTTTTTCTGAAATTGTGAGCTTTCCTCTTGCTGGGAGGATGTTGAGTTTCATTTCCAAGTAAACCTCTGCTCATTCTGTTTCTGTCTAAATTTATAGGGAAGGGAGCTCATGAATAATGAAGTAAACACAAATGAAAATTTTTGACCTGTGCGCTACTAAAAACTAAAGCAAAATGCAGATGCTGTGGGAAGAGAGACACGCATCTGTGTAAAGTTCTGAGTTGTTCACTGACAACGAGTTTAGTGAAATTTTACTGTGGAGAACAAGTCTCTCGTTTCATTTTGAAATGCCTTTTACCTAACAAGAGAAATCTTAAAATTTCTTAATGATTTTCTAAAATAAAGTAGTGTTTGAATTGCTTGTATAAACAGGTGAGTGTTTTTAATCCTCAAAGTATTCGTGCAATTTGTGGGTTATTGCCACACATAATAAAGGAGCCCTATTTTAACTTGTTTCGGGAATAATGAGAACATGTCGATTCACTTAGTTACTTTCAAAATAACCCTTGTCGGAGGACTGGTTGGAAAAGCTTTTTAGGTAGCTGATAAAATGTGGTTTGGGTGATCTCTTTGTAAGTTGCTTATCAATGCTGTCTCCATCTGCTGTTGGCATAGAATCGAGATGATAGAGCTGATTATGTATCTGTACGATTTAGGCTACAAAAGGAACTGATGCTGATGAGCTAGGGAGACATTTGATACACATTGCCGACACAATTAGAAAAACTTTTAAAAGTGACTTTATTTAGCTTGTATTTTTGGAATGTGTCAGTAACTTTAAATGAGCATCAAATCTTAACAATAAATGAGTGTGAATTATCAAAGCTAGAGAGGAATTGGAATACAGTTAGAAGTGTTACAATCTTGTAGTTATACAACAGTCTTGGCCTTTGCTTGTGTTACTGCGCAAGAGAGAATGACAGGGAGTGGTAACCACGTTGGGATTTCAGTGCTTACTCCAAGGGCTCACTCCTTAATCCCAATTTCCTCTAGAGCCCTGGGGATATCACTTTCTTTGCACGTGAAAAAAAGGCTTACTGAACTCAGTTTAAGGAAGGTCGAGAGTGGAGTATCTGGCCCCGGCCCTAGAGTGTGTACTGTTTCCTCTGCTTCCTCCAAAAGAATGCTATTGTTTCCCTGCTCCGCGGCACATCACTTGTTTAGCCTAATCTTCTCCAGCACATATGGTCTTCCTTCAGTGCTTCAAGCTCAGTGGGCGGCACCACTTGAAACAAGTTATACACAGCGGAAGTCTAAGAGGTCCCCCTTACCTTCTGTTACTGCCAGTTTTACCTCCTAAGTATGTCTCTGCATTTCACTTCTCTTCACCACCACCTAGTCTGAGCCTCCTCACACTTGGACAGTTGCAGTGGCTCAGCTGGCTTCCTCCCATCCGCTGTCCTCCTCTACCCCCACCAACATATGAGCAGTTACATTGCTTCACTGCTGAGAAGTCTGTCATGGCCTCTGGGGTAGAAAAATGCTCCTGCAAAAGATACCCACATCTCACTCCCCGGAACCTCTGAGTGTTACCTTATGTGGCCAAAAAAAAAAAAAAGGGTGAGGGGAGATGCTTGCAAAGGCGATTGAGGTAAAGATTATCTGGGTGGCTATCCATCCCACCCGGGTTAGATAGATGCAATCACATGTGTCTTTATAAGAGGCAGTCAGAGGGAGATTTTACACACACAGAGGAGCAGGTCAGTGTGAAAATGTAGCAGAGAATGAGATTTGAGACATTGCCTTGAAGATTGGAGTGACAGCAGCCGCAAGCCCAGGAATGCAGGCAGCCAGCAGAAGCTGGAGTGGTCACGGGGTAGGTTCCCCCTCCGAGCCTCCAGAGAGAGCAGGGAGCGTGGCCCTGTCCTCGCCTTAATGTCTGCGCTGTGAAACTGTGTTTGTTCATTCTCTGGCCTCCTGAACGGGGAGGAAATAAATTTCTGTTGCTTAAAGCAACAGGTAATTTGTTAGAGCAGCCACAGGAAACTAAGGCAGTCCCCTCCCTTGCTCAGGATTAGGACCAGAATCTCTGGCAGGGTCTCTGTGGTGTGACTTGGCCCTGCTTGGTCTGACCCTTGACCATGGACTGCTTTATCTTTTTTTTCTTATATTTTAAAATAATTTTATTGTGTTCTTCTACGCTGGGGCTGTACAAAGCCAATTAAATTCATGCCATAAAGTAGACTCATAGCTTCTTTTTTTTTTTATAAATTTCATCATGATTTTTCAAAACCATTTTTTTAAAGATTTTATTTATTTATTTATCTGTAGAGGGGAAGGAGAGAGGGAGAGAAACATCAATGTATGGTTGCCTTTTGTGCGTCCCCTGCTGGGAGTTGTCCTGCAGGGAACTGGTCTACAACCCAGGCATGTGCCCTGACTGGGAATCGAACCGCGATCCTCTGGTTCGCAGGCCCATAGCTTCTCTTTTTATATGTTGGTCTGTATAAAAGTGGAAAAGTAAAATAGCATTAAATTTATGCTATTTTATGCTAAATTTATGATGATTTTGGTTTTCTTTCCATATTTCTTTCTAAGTACATTTTATTGATTATGCTATTACAGTTGTCTCATTTTTTCTCCCCTTTATCCCCCTCCACACTGTACCTCCACCTCCTCCAGCATTCTCCCCCCGCAACTTAGTTCATGTCCATGGGTCATACATATAAGTTCTTTGGCTTTTCTATTTCCTATACTATTCTTAACCTCCACCTGTCTATTTTATATCTACTGTTTCTGCTGCTTATTCCCTGTACCATCCTGCACACACACACATGCACACACACACACACACACACATACATACACTAATAACCCTCCATATTATCTCCATTTCTGTTATTCTGTTGCTGTTCTAGTTGTTTGTGTAGTTTGTTTTTGTGTTTTTTAGGTTCAGTTAATAGTTGTGAGGTTGTTGTCATTTTATTGTTTATAGTTTTGATCTTCTTTTTCTTAGATAAGTCCCTTTAGCATTTCATATAATAAAGGCTTGGTGATGATGAACTCCTTGACCTTGACCTTATCTGAGAAGTGCTTTATCTGCCCTCCCATTCTAAATGAAAGCTTTGCTGGATAGAGTAATCTTGGATGTAGGTCCTTGCCTTTCATGGCTTGGAATACTTCTTTCCAGACCCTTTTTGCCTGCAAGGTTTCTTTTGAGAAATTAGCTGACAGTCTTATGGGAACTCCTTTGTAGGTAACTCTCTGCTTTTCTCTTGCTGCTTTTAAGATTCTCTCCTTTTCTTTAATCTTGGCTGATGTAATTATGATGTGTCCTCCTTAGATCCAATTTCTTTGGGATTCTATGAGCTTCCTGGGCTTCCATGTTTATTTCCTTCACCAGATTGGGGAAGTTTCCTTCTTTATTTTTTTTAAATAAGTTTTCAATTTCTTGCTCCTCTTATTCTCCTCCTGGCACCCATATGATTCAGATGTTGAAATATTTAAAGTTGTCCCAGAGGTTCCTAAGCCACTCCTCATTTTTGAATTCTTATTTCTTCATTCTGTTCCAGTTGACTGTTTATTTCTTCCTTCTGCTCCAAACCATTGATTTGAGTCCCATTTTCATTCCTTTCCCTTTTGGTTCTGTGAATGTTTTTCTTTATTTCACTTTTCATATCCTTTACTTCTTCCTCTATTTTGCACAGGAACTCAGTCATTTCTGTGAGCATCCTGATTACCAGTGTTTTGAACTCTGCATCTCCTAGATTGGCTATCTCCTCTTCACTTAGTTGTTTTTCTGGACTTTTGATCTATTCTTTCATTTGGGCCATCTTTCTTTGTCTTGGCGCAGTGCACCTGTTACATTGTAAGGGGCAGAGCCTTAGATATTTGCCAGGATGGGGCAACCCACGTTGCTGTGCTGTGGAGCTATATTTGTTCAAAAAGATGAATATGTCCTAGAGATGGTGGTGCTGGCAAAAAACTTCTCGTTGAAGAAACTCTTATTTCACAACTGTGAAAGCACAGGGGCTAAAATGTTGGAAGCTGGTCCAAACTTCGTAGGAAGTATGAAAGTTCACCAAGTTATAGCAAAGATGCTCACTCTGTCTTTGGCAAGCACTGTTCAAGTATTCTTGGTAAGTTTTTTATAAAGAAGTAAAGCACTTTACTGTTAATGTTTCTGATGTTCTCAATTATGGCCCACTAAATAAGTATTGGTTTACTTTTTTCATTTCTTGATATATTTATAACAGTAAGTTTTTCATGGTTTAAAATTGTTTTTAATTATATAATTATTTACCATTTTAACCTTTTTTTAAGTGTACAGTTTGGTGACAGTAAGTATGATTATATTGTTGTGCAACTGCCCCCACCTGCCTCTCCAGAACATTTTTCATCTTCCAAAATGAAACTCTGTACCCACCGAACACTAACTCCCCGTGCTCCCTCCCCACCCACCCCTGCCCCCGGCCTGGCTGCCATCATTTTACTTCTTGTCTCTCTGAATTTAACTGGGTTGGGCGCCTCATGTGAGTGGAATCACACAGTATTTGTCCTTTTGTGCTGGCTCGTTTCACTTAGCACTTACCTGCTGATGGACATTTGGGTTGCTTCTACCTTTTGACTGTTTTGAATAATGCTGCTAGAATATGGGCACACAAACATCTGTTTTAGTTTCTAACTTGTTTTTGTGTATATACCCAGAAGTAGACTTGCTGGATCATATGATAATTTTATTTATAATTTTTTTGAGGAACCTCCATAATGTTTTCCATTGTGGTTACACCATTTTATATTCCCACCAACAGTGCACAAGGTTTCCAGTTTTTCCATATCTCACTAACACCTGTTCTCTTTCTTGCTCCTCTTTTTTATTTTTTGTAATAAGCAAAAAAAGGTTGTGAGATAGACATCTTATTGCAGCTTGGATTTGTAGTTCCCCAATGATCAGTGGTGTTGAGCATCTTTTCATGTGCTTGTTGGTCACTTGTGTATTTTTGGAGAAATGTCTGCTCAAGTCCTTTGCCCATTTTCCAATTTTTAAAAATGTGTTAAGTAATCCCATAAGACTATCAGCTGATTTCTCAAAAGAAACCTTACAGGCAAGAAAGGGCGGGGAAGAAGTATTTGAAGTCGTGAAAAGAAAAGACCTACATCCAAGATTGCCCTATCCAGCAAAGCTTTAATTTAGAATGGAAGGGCAGATAAAGTGCTTCTCAGATAAGGTCAAGTTAAAGGAGTTCATCATCACTGAACCCTAATTATATGCAATGTTAAAGGGACTTTTATCTAAGAAAAGATGATGATCAAAAATACAAACAGTAAAATAACAACAAACTCAAAACCTTTTTTTAGGTTCAAAACAATTGAACCTAAAAACACCAAAAAATGAACTAAGCAAACAACTAGAACAGGAACAGATTCACAGAAATAGAGGTCCCATGGAGGATTATCACTGGGGAGGGTATCAGCATAGCGTTTTATCATATACATAGATGATGTACACATTCATTTTTCTACCAATAACTGTTTAGTTGGGAACGTTCCTTTCCTTAGGGTCTCCAACAGTGCTTAGTGAACATCTTCGTGCATATCTTACACACACGTATATGTAAGACATATCTTACATATACGTCTAGCTTTGGAACTGAGTTGTTGCAGGGTGGGTGTTGGTATATATTGGCAAATCTCTCTTCCAGAGCTTTATAGGAGCTTATGGATTTTTCTTCTCTCCTATGTAATATAAACTTAATTTTAATGTGTAAAAGGACTAATTAAAGCAGAAGAAGGACACTGTATAATGAATGGTTCAGTGTGAGTGACTGGTGTGCCTAATGACAGGGTATCAAGGACTTTCCAGTTAGCCAGCCATGGATTGAGCATGTATTGAAGTATGTGGGAGCTTCTTAAGCAATTGGAGAGCAGGTTCCATGCCTCCCATAGAAATTCCTGTGTGCAGTGTCTGCAGAGTAGTATGTGCCAGTGATAAAATGAATGAAATTATATGGAGGGAATAAGGCATGGTCTCTGTCCTCAAGAAATTTAGAGTCTAGCTGGAGTTACATAATATACCTTACATACATCAGTGTGGAAGGTACACACTTATAAAACAAGCTGTAAGTAGTAGAAAGTATAATTTGTGTAGATAGCTTGAAAATTAAATGGAAACAGTATATGTAAAAAAAAGAGTGAAATCAGAAGCTACTTGGTGATCCCTTTTTTTTCCTACCCCTTCGTCCTCACCTTAGACCTAAATGTTTAGAGAAGCAATTTGTTAGAGCCCTCAGCACTTTGACCCATGAGGATTGAGAAAAACTGGAGCCTTCTGAGCACAAGTACTGGGCTGGAGACTCTGGGGTCAGGTGCTGGGTGGGAGTCCCCTCTAGATGTGTCCAGGACACCTCCTGGCCTGCACTTGGGACCATGGCTGCTGATCACAAAGCCACAAACACCAGCTTTTCACACTGTCCCATACCCGGCATTTTCACATCTCCTACTCAGAGCTTAGCAAATTCTGGTGCTGCACAGTAACTCTTAGTCCCGTAGAAGTCCGTGAGCAAGGGCGTGTGGACAGATGCAGTGTGCACAGGGGGCGTCCCCAGGGTGGAAGAAGATCTGGGGTGTGGGCATAAGAGGATCACAGCAGGCTCAGGATCAAAGAAACGTTTTTGCATCTGCAAAGTATTGGGAGGAATTCCTTCCAGGCATATTGCTACCGTTACCTCTAACATTTAGCATCTCACAAGTCAGGATGGTGTGTTGAATTCCCGCCAAAAGTCTACCTCCAGCTATTGGAGTTTTCATCTGTGGGACTGAAACTTCTACTCTGTGATGGACATAGGCAGAGAGAATGGCTGTGTGTGTGTGCGCACACGTGCATGAGAGAGAGAGAAAGGAAGAGACGCCCAGGTTTGCGGGAGTGCTGCTGTCAGTCCGGGAATTCTGGTTTCCTTTGTGGACAGAGCACAGATGGACACACATCACCAGGGGCACATGGCAAAAGCAGGATTTTTTCAGGATTTGAATCGGGGTGTGAAAAGGAGAGGGGACAACGTGCGAGGGCTGAGAGGAAAAGATCAGCAGTGTAGGGAGGGTCAGAGCTTGATGACTGGCAGAGCTGGAGCCCCCAGCCTACTTGGAAAAAGGAATGAGAAGCAAAGCTTGTGAGGGCCTGGTTGTTGGGGGTGCTTAAACGTCCAGCAGTGACAGTAGTTTGTCCTGATGCACAAGGGAAGGAGGCGCCTGGTCAAGGACAGATGGCGCGCTGAGAAGTGGCCCCAGCAAACACTGTTGTTGTGGCTATTTGGTGTGGACTGGAGTCTGGGGAGACCGGTTCTGAGAGGTGAGGCCCAAGTGGAGGCTGGCGTGAGGGGAGTAGGAAGTGGGAAGAATAAGGAAAGACAGACCCCTCAGCCCCCAAAGGCCCATGCGAGGATGAGCTGCTAGTGATCATGTAAAGACTGAGAACTGCTTTTGGGAATGGGATCTTAAATCTGATTCAGTAAAGCAGGCATTAGTAAACACAAGAATTCTTCATTTCAGGTAGGGAAATAGCAGTGTTTTCGCTTTTATTTCCAAACGGTTTATATTATGATACAGAGTATTTTAGTTTGCAAAACTCGGTCTGCCAGCTTTATTAACTGACCACCTTTTTTAAACAAAAGTCCTGGTGTTTGGGGCCCAGCAGCACCAGCATTGCGGACAGGCAAGTTAGAATGTGGATTCTCAGACCTCACTCCAGACCGCCTGAGCGAGACCTGCATTTTAGCAAGGAGGGGTTTGGACATGCAGGGAGGGGTGAGATCTCTGCTCCGGCACACTATATTCTTGCGACTTCAAAATAATTTATAGCTTAAATTATTTTTATGTTTTGTTTTCTGCAAGGCTAGGAAATGCTAAGAGCACCGTTTTAAAAGTGCTTATAGGGTCGTCAGTTAAAGAATTGATGATCAGGCGATAAATATGTATTTGGTCATTGTCAGTCTTTCTAATCTCGAACGTTAATTTCATGCTAAGGGGTCTTATTTCAGGGCCTGAGACAGTGCTGGGCACGTAGGTCTCAAGAGATTTGTGATATTTTGAATAAATAAATGGATTACTATTAATTAAATATTGGTATTTAAAATTATTTTATGTGCATCTTAAAATTATGCCTTATGATGACTCAATTAAAAACTCAGATTGCGAAGAACTCATGCTTAATTATTGGTAATTTGGGAAAGAATAGAAAAGAGAAAAATCACTTTTTACTCCCATTATTCATAGATAACATTTTAGGATTTTTTTTTGGTGAATTTCTTAAATTTTTATTTATGTTTAACTTTTCATTACAGTTGACATAAAATATTCTGTTAGTTTCAGGTGTACAATGTAGTGACTAGACATTAATGTATCCTATGAAGTAATCACGCCAATAAGTCTGACCTCATATAGCATGGTAAAGTATTACCGACTATATTCCCTGTGCTGTACTTTACATCCCTGTTACAGGTTTTATAACTGGGAATTGGTGCTACTAGTCCCTTCACCTTTTTCATCCACCACCGAACCCCCTCCCATCTGGTACCCTAGCCAAATGTCCCCTGTCAGTTTATTTCTGTTTTGTTTGTTTATTTTGTTTTTTAGATTACACATATAAGTGAAATCATGTGGTATTTGTTTCTCTGTCTGACATATTTCACATAGCATAATACCTTCTAGGTCTGTCTATGTTGTTGCAAAAGCAATAATTCTATTTTTTTGATGGCCAGTAGCCCATTGTATATAGTTGCTGCATCTTTATCCATTTCTCCGGCACTGGGCACTTAGGCTGCTTCCAAATCTTGGTGATTGCAAATAACGCTGCAGTGAGCATAAGGGTGCATATATTTTTTGAATTAGTGTTTTGAATTTCTTCTGATAAATACCCAGAAGTAGAATAACTGGTTCTTATCGTAGTTCTGTTTTTAATTTTTTTGAGGAACATTTGTACCACTCTCCACAGTGGCTGCACTGATGTGCGTTACCACCAACAGAGCTGGAGCGTCCCCTCTTTTCCTACATTTTTACCAGCACTCATTATTTATTGATATTAGCCATTCTGATGGGTGTGAGGTGGTATCTCATGGTGGTTTTGCTTTGCTCTTCCCTATGTTTGGTAATGGTGAGAATATTTTCAGATGTCATGGCTATCTGTATGTCCTCTTTGGAGAAATGTCCGTTTAGGTCCTCTGCCCATTTTCTAGTGAGATGGTTTGTTCTTTTGGTGTTAAGTTGTATGAGTTCCTTATCTATTTTGGATATTAACCCCTTATTGGATGCATCATTTTTTAATATCTCCTCCCATTAGTATGTTGTCTTTTCATTTTGTTGAGGGTTTCCGTCCTTTGCAAAAAACTCTTTAGTGCGATGTAGTCCCATGTGTGTGTTTTTCCTTTTGTTTCCCTTCACCCGGAGGAGACGAGTCTAACAAAGATATTGCTGGAGTGATGCGGGATAATTTACTGCCAAGTTTTATGGTGTCAGGTCTTACGTTGAAGTCTTTCATCTATTTGAGTTTATTTTTGTATGTGGTACGAGAAAGCGATCCAGTTTCCTTCTTTTGCATGTATCTGTCCAGTTTTCCCAATGCCATTTATTGAAGAGAATGTCTTTACCTCATTGTATTTTCTTGCCTCCTTTCTCATATATTAATTGACCACATCGGTGTGGGTTTATTTCTGGATTCTCTATTCCTTTCATTGAATCTGTGTGTCTGTTTTTATGCCAGTACTGTGTTGTTGTTTCGATTGCTGTAGCTTTGTAGTAGTTTGATGTCATGTATGATACCTCCAGCCTTGTTCTTCATCAAGATTACTTTTGCTATAGGAAATTTTAGGATCATTTGTTTTAGTTCTGTAAAAAAATGCCATTGAAGTGTGGTAGGAATTGCATTGAATTCCGATCACATAATTTTATAGTGGATTGCTTTGAGTAGTATGGATATTTTAATGATGTTAATTCTTCTTATCCATGGAACACAGTATGTACTTCCACTTATTTGTATCTTCCTCAGTATCTTATAGTTTTCTGAGAAGAGGATTTTACATGCTTGGTGAAATTTATTCCTAGGTATTTTATTTTTTTGTGCAACTTTAAATGGGATTGTTTTCTTAATTTCTCTTTATGATGGTTATCATGTCATCTGCAAATAATGACAATTTTACTTCTCCCATTTAATTTGGATGCCTTTTATTTCTTTTTCTTGTCTGATTGTTGTGGCTGGGACTTTTAATTTTGTACTTAATAAAAGTGGTGAAAATGAACATCCTTCTCTTGTCCCTGATTTTAAAAACAAAACTTTCAGCTTTTCATCATTGAATATGGTGTTGTATGTGGGTTTGTCATATATGGACTTAATTATGTTGAGTTATGTTTCCTCTATCCCCACATTACTGAGAGTTTTTATCATATATATGGGTGTGGGATTTTGTCATGTCCTTTTTTTGCATTTATTGATATGATCATATGATTTTTGTCCTTCATTTGTTTATGTGGTCTGTTACATTAATTGATTTGCAGATATTCAAACTTGTATCCTAGGAATAAATCCCATTTGATCATGTTAAGGATTATCTTTTTAATGCATTGCTGAATTTAGTTTGCTAATATTTTGTTGAGGATTGTTGCGTCTATGTTCATCAGGGATATTCACATGTAATTTTCTCTTTTTGTAATGAATGTCTCTGCCTGGATTTGGAATCAGGGTAATGCTGACCTCATAAAATGAGCTTGGGAGTCTTCTCCCCTATTGAATTTTTTGGAATAGTTTGAGAAGGAAAGGTTTTAATTCTTGTTTAAATGATTGGTAAAATTGCCATGGCCTGTGTGGCTTGGTTGGGCATCTCCCAGCAAAGCAAATGGTGTCAATTCCTGGTCAGGGCACATGCCTGGGTTGCGGACCTGGTTCCCGGTTGGGGCACGTGTGAGAGACAAGTGATCGTTTCCCTCTCACATCAATGTTTCTCTCCCTCTCTTTATCCCTACCTTCTCCTCTCTCTAAAGTAGATAGATAGATAGATAGATAGATAGATAGATAGATAGATAGATAGATAGAATCTTTAAATGTTTGGTGAAATTCACCTGGGAATCCATCTAGTCTAGGACATTTTGGCGGGGGGGAAGTTTTTAGATTACTAAGCCGATTTCATTAGTTGTTATTGGTCTGTTCAGATTTTTTGTTTTCTCTTGATTCATTCTTAAGAGATTATATTTGTCTAGGAGTATGTCTGTTTCTTCCATATTGTCCAACTTTTTTGTCATACAATTGTTCATAGTATTTTCTTATAATCCTTTGTAGTTCTCTGGTATCAGTTCTCACTTCTCTTTCATTTCTCATTTATTTAGGCCCTCTATTTTTCTTGATTAGTCTGGTTACAGGCTTATCAATTTGTTTTTACAAAGAACCAGATCTCGGCTTTTTGACTTATTATATTGTTTTTTAAGACTGTTTTTACACTCTGATCTTTCTTTTGTTCTTTTTTCTACACACTTAGGCTTTGTTCTTTACTAGATCCTTTAGATGCAGGGTTAAAGTGTTTATCTGAGATTTTATTCTTGTGTCTTAACATAGGCTTGTGTTGCTACGAATTTCCCCTCTTAGAACTGCTTTGTCTGCGTCCCATACATTTTTGGGTCATTGTGTTTTTATTATCATTTGTTTTAAGGTATCTTTTGATTTTTTTTCTTGATCTCGTTGTTAACCCATTTGATGTTTTGTAACATGTTATTGACCACCACGTGTTTGTGTGTGTTTAGTTTTCTTCTTGTAATTGATTTCTAATTTCAAACTGTTGTGATTGGAGATGATGCTTGTTCAGACTTCAGTCTTCTTAAATTTATTGAGATGTGTTTTTGGTCTAACATGTGGTCTATCCTGAAAAATGTTCCATGTGCATTTGAAAAGAATGTAAATTCTGCTGCTTTTGGGTGAAATGTCCTAGGACTATCAATTAAGTCTATGTGATCTAATGTGTTGTTAAGTCCACTGTTTCCCTGTTGAATTTTTGTCTGGGTGATTTATTCATTGATATCAATGGGGTGTTAAAATTCCATACTATGACTGTATTTCTCCCTTTACGTCTGTCAATATTTGCTTTGTATATTTAGGTGCACCTACATTGGGTGTGTAAATGTTTACAAGGGTCATATCTTCTTGTTGGATTGACCTCTTTATCATTATGTAATGTCTGTCTTTGTCTCTTGTTATAGCCATTGTTTTAAAGTCTATTTTGTCTGATATAAGTATTGCTAGCTCAGTTTTTCTTTTTTGTTTCCATGTGCATGATATTGTTTCCCATCCCCTTGCTTCCTGTCAGTCTTTTTATCCGAAGTCAGTCTTTTGTAGGCAGCATGTGCATGAGTCTTGTTTTTTTATACATTCTGCAACCAGCAACCTGTGTCTTTTGATTTGAGCATTTAGTCCATTTACATTTAAAGTAATTATCGATAGGTGTGTAGTTATTGCCGTTTTGTTGTTTTCTGATTGTTTTTGTAGTTTTGTTTCTTTTTTATGCTCTTGCTTGTCTTGTATGTTTTTTTAAAGATTTAATTATTTATTTATAGAGAGGGAAAGGGAGGAAGAAAAAGAGGGAGAGAAACACCAGTGTGTGGTTGCCTCCCATGTGTCCCTTGCCAGGGACCTGGCCCACAACCAAGACATGTGCCCTGACTGGGAATCCAACAAGCAGCCCTTTAGGTCCCAGGCCTGTGCTCAGTCCACTGAGCCACACCAGCCAGGGCACTGTTTTGCATGTTGATGACTTTCTATAGTGTTGTGTTTGGATATGTTGTTTCTCTCTATTCCTTGTACATGTTGTGTAGGTTTTTGGTTTATGGTTATAGTGTGCTTCATATACACCAAGCTATGTTTATAGTCATCTATTTTAAGTTGGTGGTCACTTAAGTTTAAACACATCCTAAAATTGCAACAATTTTCACTCAACCTCTTCACATGTATTTTTTTCTTATTTTTTACTTTGTGTGTGTATCAATTGTTGTAATGACAGTCTATTTTTGCCTTTTATTTTAACCTTTGTACTAGCTGTATAGTTGCTTGATCCATTGCTTTTTACCGTGTTTGCCTTTGTCAGTGAGAATGTTTTTCTTGTCTCTATTTTCTTATTCATATTTTTTTAGTCTTTTCTTCTTAAAGACGTCCCTTTAACATTTCTTGTAATACTGGTTTGGTGATGATGAACTCCTTTAGTTTTTTCTTGTCTGGGAAACTGACCTTTCCTTTGACCCTGAAGGACGGCCTTGCTGGGTAGATGTCAGCTGCATGCCTTTGTCATCACTTTGAATGTTTCTTGCCAGTCCCTCCTGGTCTGCACAGTTTCAGCTTGGAAATCAGCTGACAGTCTTATGGGAGCTCCGCTGCAGGTAACTGCTTTTCTCTCACTATTTTAAGATTCTTTGTCTTTAACCTCTGACATTTTACTTATAATTTGACTTGGTATGGGCCTCTTTGGGTTCATCTTGTTTAGTTCTCTCTGTGCTTCCTGGACTTACATGTTTATTGCCTTTGCCAATTTAAGAAAGTTTTCTTGGTATTATTTTTTCAAATGGGTTTTCAATTTCTTACTCTTTCTCATCTCCCTCTAGTTTCCTATGTTGCAGATGTGGTTCCAGAGGTGCCTTAAGCTATCCTCATTTTTTTCTCTTGTTCAAATTGTGTGTTTTCAGCTACCTTGTCTTCCAAATTGTTGGTTTGATCTTCTACTTTGTCTAATGTGCTTTTGATTCCTTCAGTGTCTTCTTCATTTCAAATACTGTGTTCTTCATTTCTGACTGGTTCTAATGTATGGTTCCTATCTCCATGTAAGTTCTCACTGAGTTTATCTATTCTTTCCCGAAGTTCATTAACCAACGTTTAATATGCTTATAACCAGTGTTTTGAACTCTGTATGTTTGAGTTTCTTTTCCGGAGTTTTGTTCTGTTCTTTAGTTTAGGACACATTTCTTTGTCTCTTCATCTTGACTGACACCCTTGTGTTTGCTTCTGTGTATTAGGTGGATCTGCTCTGTCTCCCAGCCTTGCAGAGTGGCCTTATGTAGTAGGTGTCCTGTGAGGTCCAGTGGTGTAGTCTCCCTGGTCACCTGAGCCAGGTGCTCCAGAGGTGTCCCTTGTGTGGCTTGTGTGTGCCCTCCTATTTTAGCTGAGCTTTGACTGCTGTTGGCACATCAGTGTGTAGGATTGACCCTCAGTCTGACTGGCCATGAGGTCCGGCAGTGACTGCAGCAGACAAGCTGTTGTTCAGGGACTGATGTCACACAGCAAGAGTTACATTAGCAGGGCTCTGATGCCAGCCAGGTCTGATTTTCTGGTGAAGTTGGTAGGGTGGTACTCTGGTGTGGTCTGAAGCTGGTCAGCAGGTGTGTTGATTCTGGAACCTCTTGGGAGGGGCTGTGCTGCAGGTGGCATTTCTGTCTGGCTCGGAGCCTCCTTGTGGGAGCTATGACATGATCTGTGGTTGTTTGCCAGTTGTGCCGAGCTTGGAGGCCCTTTGGAGAGGCTGTGCTGCAATCCGAGGCCCCCTGTCACTAGTGCCAGGCTTGGAACTTTTCGGTGGGCACTACAATGTGAGCTGAGGCCAGCTGCCTTCTGTGTTAGGCTTGTGGCTACTTAGGTGAAGTTATGTTTCAAGCCAACACTGACCACAGTTTATGCCAGGCTTGGGGCAACTGGTGGGAGTTGCACAATGCAAGTTGAGACTGGTCACCACTTGTGCTGGACTCGGTGCCTCTTAGTATAAGGTCCAGGGCACACTGGGGCTGGCTGTTGCTTGTTTGGGGTTTGTGGACCTTTGAGAGATTTTAGGAAAGTCAGTGCGAGCTGAGGCAGGCTGCTCCTGTGGAAAACCCCCAGGAAGCCGCTGGGGCCAGGAGCACGAATTGGGCGGGATGGGGCCTCAGGGAATCACCAAGGCAGGGCAGATGGTTTTATGTAGGTTAATGGAGAGCACACATCTGGTGTTTGCCTGTGTCTGCCAGCTAGGTAGGAGGAGGGCTTAAAAAAGGGACAGTGGCACCTGCTCATACTAGCGTCTCTGGAGAGAGCTGTCCCTCCTCAACTCCTGGAGCTCTTGCCCTGAAGCTAGGCAGTTCATTCTCTCCCTGAATGTCTCTGTCTTTTTGAACTGCTGTCCTTTTGCTGGAGCCCAGAACTAGTGACTTTGTGAGTCAGCAGGTCTGTGTGTGGGTCCCTCATGAGGAACACCTGGGACTCCAGAGGCCCTGTGTCTTACTTGGACTCTCAGTACTGGCTGGTTTTCATAGCCAGACATTATGGGGACTCCACTCCTGGCTCTGGAACCTTGGGACCGGGACGCCTTGCTCCTCAGGGAGGACCTCCACAGCTAAGATATCCCTCTAGATTCTTAATCACTGCACCGTGTCTCTGCCCCTCTTACCAGTCTTGACCTGGCTTATTCTTTATATCCTTAGTCCTAGTTACAGGACTTCAGTTTACGTAGTCTTCGGATGGTTCTCACTGATGGTGGTTCCACCATTTAGTTGTAATTTTGATGTGGTCATGGGAGGAGGGGAGTACAGCACCTTCCTACGGTGCCATCTTGACTGGAAGTCTGGACGTTTTTCGTAGTTTGTTAGACTGCACATCCTACTTTCCATATCATGACAGTAACTGGTTTATTGTATGAGTATTATATGCTGAAGCTCAAACTAGGTATTTTATTTTATTTTATTTTATTTTTTAATATTTTATTTATTTATCTTTAGAGGAGAAGGGAAGGGGAGAGGGTGAGAAATATCAATGTATGGTTGCCTCTCATGTGTTCCCTGTTGGGAACTGGCCTGCAAACCAGGCATGTGCCCTGACTGGGAATTGAACCGCGATGCTTTGGTTCACAGGTCCGTGCTCAATCCACTGAGCTACACCAGCCAGGGCCAAACTAAGTATTTTAGATACTTTTTTGTTTACTTATTACATTCATAGAAGGTGGTATACTTGCATCAAACTTTTAAATGAGAAAACACAGGCTGAGTTTGTGTATTCTGCTCATGGTCACAGAGCCAGTCTGTGATCAAGTTGAGATTTTTAGGGCTATTTTCTAGAGCCTATCCTTTTTCAAACGCACTGTAGTAAACGTTTCCTTAGTTATTACATGTTTTGGAGGTAAAATAATATTTTGGTAGGTGAATATATTGTAATTTGTCTAGCAGTACATTATCTAATGTATTAGTATTTTTCTTTTTTAAATTTTTAAAGATGTTTTTATTTATTTTAGAAAGATGGGAGCCTTGGCTGGTGTAGCTCAGTGGATTGAGCGCGAGCCTGCGAATCAAAAAATCGCGGTTCAGTTCCCAGTCAGGGCATATGCCTGGGTTGCAGGCCATCAAAGGACACATGAAAGGCAACCATACATTGATGTTTCTCTCCCTCTCTCCTTACCTTCCCCTCTAAAGATAAATAAATAAAATCTTAAAAAAAAAGAAAGAGGGGAAAGGAGGGAGAAAGAGAGAGAGGAAACATCAATGTGTGGTTGCCTCACCCACACCCCCTTCTGGGGACCTAGCTCACAACCCACACATGTGCCCTGACTGGGAATCGAACCAGGGACCCTTTGCTTCGCAGTTCAGCTCTCAGTCCACTGAGCCACACCAGCCAGGGCAGTATTCTTATTTCTTGATACTATGTATTTGTGTAGAAATATTTTTCTGCATTTCATTTTTCTTAGGGTTGATTCTTAGAAATATTTTTAAGTCTCTCGATAGATTTAAAAATAGATACAGAACTTTCCAAAAGGTTTGCACCAGTTTTTATTCCTGTCAGTCACTGGAAATGTTATGTTGTGTGTTCGAATGCATGTGGGCAGAGTGTACAGAGGGGACACATTTGACAACAACAGGAAGAGCAGCCAAACAAACCCTGACTTACTTGTAGCTTTACTTGACACTTCATAGAACTATCGAAGCAGGAAATATCTCTTAGTGGTCATATTTGGAGTCGTAACAGATAATGATAAAATGTAACACGACCTCCAAAAGGTTTATATTGGAGACAGGACCAGTAGAGAAAGAGAACGAAGGACCATAAAAGGAGGGCACTGTCTTATTCATTTAACCGTGTTTATTTGATACCTATTTATTTTTATCTGGAGCTTTCCAAAATATCATCAGAGCATCTTTCATCTGGCAAAAAAAAACTTCATTCTGTTATCAAACACATCTTTTTGTAGATAGACTTTATCTCTTATATGTATGATTTTTGTGGTCTGATAATGACTCTACTAGTATAGAATTAAAAAATGTAATATTGTATTTTAATAATTTGCATGACACTAATAAACTAGTGAATTTGGAAAATAAATAGTGCATGTCCTTTTCAAAACATGTTACAAAGTTTTGCAATTTCAAAATACTTGGTCAACTAACATAAAATATTGATAGTTGTATAAGCTGTTAGGGCTTGTAAGAGGGAATTGCTTTTGTTAAATGTTGCCTTCCTTAAATAGAGGAAGTATTTCTCCCCGCTGCCCCTTCCCACTTGTGCAGGGCTGCACAGCCTCAGTGCGGGAACGTACAGGTCTTTGTCACTCTGATTTGGATGATTTGTTCTTTAAAAGAAAATGATCTTTAATTCAGAACATTTGAATTAAATGTAAATTTTGAAGAGGTAATTTTTTTTATTCTTCTAGAATAGCAGTTAGTTTTAGTATAACTTTACTTGAGCATTACAGTTCTGTTTATTAAAAAATATAACAGTATTTATCTTTTAAGATACCACTTACATGGGAAGTATCAGTTATTGCTGTTTCGAGTTTGTTTTTAGGTGAGCTTTTCAAACGCAGGGAGTGCTTTTGAGACTGGGGTTGACTGTACGTGTATGGGTAAAAAAAAACAGCTTTGTTATTTTCTGCGGCAGAATATGTTCTTCGTGAAAACCACATGTAATTATTTAAGTTTAAATTGTTAAAATTTTTAAATAAGATGTATATATCAATACATGATTATGCAATTCTTCAGATATGTTTGTCAACTCAAGAAAGTTTTATAATTATGTTATAAAGAAGTGCTAATTTAAGAAGCTGCCTTTTAATGTCATCATAAATATTTTTCAGAGTCCTACAGGTGAACAATTCAAGAAATAAACTTGTAGATTTATGTCTTAAGGAGACCTAACAATAAAGCCAGGAGTCATTTTAAGCATTTTGAATGCTCTGGAGACTGTGCTGTAACCATGCACACTGGATTTCAGCCACTTGGCACCTAGAATCCGCATGACCCAGTGGTTAGTGTTGAAGGAAACAGATTTTTATTTACGGGATTCCAACCTCGGGGAAGTGGGGGCTGAGAACACTCCTGCTCAGAGCTCTTCTCTCCCCTGAGACCCAGAACTTTCTTTGCTCCCCAAAAGGCTACAAGGTAAAACTATACCAAAAAGTTCCCCATGTCCTTATCCATCCTTAAGTCGGTCACGCAAACGGATCTCCATCCTCTCTGGAATGCGCTCTTGTGGGTTTCGGAGTCGCCATCTTGCTGCGGCTCCCTCCTCAGGATCTGGAGTGCGCTGCTCTGTTTCCATGCAGCAGCCCTGGAACCGTGTGCCACGCTGCACCGGATCATGGGTCCCAGATGCCGGAGCCCTGGGAAGTGCAGGACCTGTCTCCAGGAGTGGTCTTCCATCTATGCAGGGCCTAAGCTCCTGGTGGGCCCAGCACCTCCTGGTCCCACAAGTGCTCCTGTCCTTGCAGGGAGCAGGGCCAGTAGCCCAGAATGTTCAAATGCCAAAAGTTCAGAGAGCTTGCCCCAAGCTCCAAAGCAAGAGAGTGGCTTCTGTGTACTGAGGGAGAGAGCAAGACAGAGAAAAAGGAGAGTGCAAGCCACCCTTTCTGCCATTAAGTCCTGCTCCATTTAAAATATCCAAAAACAAATAACCCCGCATCCTTTTGCTGAGCCAGACTAGTTTCAGAATATGCTACTCAAAAGTACTGTCCCTCAGAAACACTGAAGTCTGCAGCTCAGCATTTCCAGCCACCATCCAGCTCCAAGCATCTCTCATGAGTCTGTGTGAATCTGCCTGAGTCCTTGCAGCATCTTTTTCTCTCATCTGGAGCTGCCTTTCTCTAGCCATCAACTCCCCAGTGTGTCCATGTGCTTGGCCAGGCAGGTCCCCTGCAGTGCCGCCATCTCTGCTGCTGTCTTCTGTGCAGGAGGCCGCTGAGGCTGTTTCCAACAGACCTACAGACTGACCTCCTGTTTCTCGGCAGGCTGAAATTTAAATGCTTGGCTCAGAAATTCCTGCGTGACCAAACACCTGGCTTTTCCTATGGTGTGTTTGTATCTGCCATTTTTGTCAGCTCCCCAGTGTCTTTGATCCTCTCCTGGCTGCCATTTTTAGTAAGGACAAGAGTTTCCCAGCCACGCACAAGTGTACATGCATCTGTCCCTCTCAAGTGGGGCATCCAGCCCTCGCAGCTCTCACAGGCACTGTATGAACTTCCCGCTCCCTGCCCCCAACCTGCTATATCACAAGTAACTGCCCACACGTGTTTGCTCAGGGCAACAGCCTCTTCCCAGCTCCTCTCTTCAGGAACAAGGGCTGTTAATCTGCCCTTGCTACACAGTGGGCCTCAAACGCTGTGCCTTCTGTTCCCTCTGCACCCTCCTCCCCCACCGCTACCTCTTTGCAGGATTTGGGGTTCCCATTCTCAGGGGACCTCTGTCTGACCTGCCCTGTTCCAGTGCGAGTATTAATTCTGTAATCAGAAGTAGCTTAGGTATGGGAAAGACTTTTTTTCTGTATTTAGACCAAGTCATTATTTCCTAATGTCAGTAAATAAATGTTTCTATTTTACCTCCTATATGCTAGGCAATATTTAATGAATTCTTCACTCAGTAAAACAGCTTTACAACTTGAATAGATATAATTTCACCTATCACATACCACATTTAATAACATACCGATGTCACTTTCTCTGCCTTCTGTCAATTAGTCTTTTGCTCCTTTGTCAGGCGCTCATTCACTCATTCACGTGTTCACTGAGGGTGTTCTGCGTGCCAGGCACTATGCCAGGCACCGTTCTCATGGGGAAGCAGGGCGAGTGTGTGAGTAGTGTCCTCAAGGCAAAGGCTGAGGAGCCGTGTAAGCCCAGAGGAGGGCTCCAGCCTGCCCTCAGGGACCGGGCAGGTGGCGTGGAACCAGCACCTTTTGGACTGAGGCCTGGAGCACGGGCAGGAGCCAGTGAGGAAAGAGGTGGGAGGTGGGTGACGCAGCCGGGAGCCCGGTGTGCTGAAGCCAAGGCAAGAGAGCACGGTGATCCCTCCTCATTGTTTTCCTCTTGATTTGGGAATTTTACAGGGTAGAGTGATGATGGAAAAGAAAATACAATGGAAGCACTTCTTTTTCTCGTTTTCATCTCAAGACAAACTGAATTTTTATGTAAAGAATATTTTTATTTCCTAAATATCAACTTACTGAACAGTCTGTCATGTTAATTAGACAAGTTAGTTATAAACGTGAACATAAGAATCGTCCAAACCTGGAAGAATTCTTGTGAGTTTATTTGAGCCAAGTTGATGGCAATTGCCAGGAAGCGAAATGTCAAGGAGTCGAGAAAGCGCTCCAGAGAATGGCAGTAGGGCGTCTTAGTTTATATTGTATATTAGAGTCAAAAGAGGAGGTGTGAGGGGATTCCATGCAACCCACTGGTGATAGACTAGGGAGGCGGGAGAGAGCAGAGGGTGGAGGAGGACCGCCGGCACTGGATGAAAGTGAAGTGAAAGACACTTCTACATTGGTGGGGACCGCATATCTAACAGTCACTTAACATGATGATAACAATGAGGGGATTTTGTGGTCCCCCCTGATGTTAGTGCCTGTGCTTTGCGGGGCTGGAAAGGAAATTTGACTTTCCAAAGATATGTTGTCGTCGATGCAAAAAGAGAGCTGACAGCCTCAGTTAAGGTAAAGAGTCACCTTTGATGAGGAAAACTATCAATCAGCCCAAGACCTAACTACCTGCCATGAACTACTGCATTTAGTTAGAAAGTTTTCATTTCAGACCATCCTCTGTGGTTACTTTAGGTCTCTGAGTTTGTGTGGCTGCCACGCAGGCCTCCCCTGAGCTTGTCAGGCTTTGCCTGTGGCCCCTTTCCCTCCACATCACTGAAATCACTTGGAAATTAGAGGGTGGGACTTGACAGCAAAGTTTCTCGGCTTTTATTTTGCTCAGTCTTTTTGAAACTGAGCAAAGCAGGGCCTGTCCACGTGTTACCTTAATATAGGACCTAGCAATTAGTGTTGAAGGAGACAGGTTTTTATTTACAGGATTCCAATTTTGGGGGGTGGGGGTGAGAGCACTCCTGCTCAGAGCCCTGTTCTCCCATGAGACCCAGCACTTACTTCCCTTGCTCCCCACCAGGCTGTAAGTCAAAAGCATGCCCAGAAGTTCCCCGTATCCTTATCTGGTCTTGAGCTGGCCGGGCAAACAGTTAGTCACCATCCTCTTGCAAGAGCTCTCTCCTTCAGGATATGGGGTGCATTGTCCTCAGCCTCCACGTTAGTAGTCCAGGAAAGTATGTTCTGTGTCAACTGGATCATGGTGGAGTCCAGAGGGTGGCTTCTCTGTATGTCCTTCAGAGAAGCAGAAGTCTACATTCCTGGTCACAGTTCATTTCCAAAGCGTCTCTCACAAATCTGAGCTTGGTTCGGCAGGTTCCTGCGCAGCTCCATCAGCTTTGCAGGATCCCTGCACTGTTCCATCAGCTCTCTCCTTACACCCTTTCCTCCACCTGCGTGGCTGCTTTCTCACTACCCCAGGCCACATGGCAGGATCCTGACTCCCAGGCAGCATGGCTTCTACTTTACTCACCAGACCTCATGGTGGACTGCTGCACTACGAACTACATAGCTGCTTGCTGCTTCCTCTTTCAGACCTCGTGGCCAAATCTCCCTACAGCCCTCATGGCTCTGCCTCTCTACTGTTTTGGCCCTCATTTTAAATGCTCTGCCTGGAACTTTGTACATGACCTCATCTCTGGCCCCACCTACAATATGCTACTTTTATCCCCACTTCCTTTACCTTCTCTTGGCTGCCATATTTAGTCAGGGCAAGAGTTCCTCATGACACAGACACATCCAGGGAGGGCGTTCATGTCCCCTGGCTATGTCACTACCCACTGTATGCTCAAGTACTCCTTTGGCCCAGGGCAGGGGTACACTTCCCTTCAGGAAGGACAGGACTGTCAACTTACCATTGTTTGAAAAGTATCCTAATGCTCTTATCATCCACTCCCCCTTCCCCCCACCATGGGGAATTTCTCCTGTGTTCCGGGGACCCCTGCTTTGCATTTCCAATACATTTTTACATTTTCCTTCCAGGCCTGGCTGGCTGGGTGCCTGGCCACCATTTGGGCCACTGTAAAGCATAGCACCCAGCCCTCCTGGGCTACCAGCTTCCCAGCCAAGCCCTCTGTGTCCTTTGTCCTGTTCACCATTTCTCATTTGTACTCGTTCTCCAAATCTCCCTCCACCCCAGCTTCTAAGGCATAACTCTGAGTCTGCAAGCCTTTTCTTTGCAGGATAGCAGAGACCAGCCTAAAAAGAGAAAATTCTGTTTTGGCCATGCAGTTGTAGAACCTATCTGTGTTTTTATCACCTCTGTGGCATTTGGGTAGGGGGTGTCTAACCTTACACAGGGGATGCATTCTTAATGTATGTGCATCCTAGAAACGCATCGTTCAGAACAATTGTCCTTCGGTGTAAGGGTCAGGGACACTGTGGTTTTCTCTCAGAGTGCTGCGTAGAGCGGCTAATGAATTGTCTGCCTGTAGATAACTTGCACCTCAAGCTGTAGGAGGAGACAGGCCCCCATCGAGGTTCCTGCATCGAGGTCCCTATGTGGGGAGGAAACCCAGGTTCTCAGTCTGCTCCCAGGAGTCCTCCCATGTGCTGCCCCCAGCTAGCTGAGAGTGTCACTGCTTCCAGGGAGAGTCTTTCGTGGCTTCTTGGCTCCAGATGGTCAATGACAAGGTTGTTTTCTGATAAGATGCAAGGCCACATCACAAGCAGTTAAAGTCAACGCTAAGACACTCCCATGGCCGTGAGCGCAAATGCTGCTGCACTCCCAGAGGACTGGCGTCCCTCCAGCGGGGCTGTGCCCCTGACCCGGAGTGGGGTGCCTCTGCGGCCCCGCTGCTGGGATGCTGAAGACTCCCGAATCAGGTAAGGGTGGGCACGTGTGAACACAGAGCAGAAGACTGGATCAATTCCAAACAGTCATAAACTAAATGACTGTGCTGATCAATCAGCGTTTTTAGAGACCTGTTGTGCTGTAGATTAAAAGTTCCCCAAGAGCCGTGCTTTGACTGGGTCTGAAAAGCAAGGGAGGGTAGGAGCCTCTCTATGAAATTCCGCACTGCTGTCTTCTGGTAAAGGAAACAGGCTGTGTGTGTGTGTGTGTGTGTGTGTGTGTGTAAGTAGTTTTTATGGGCTCAGGTTGCTGATGATTTTCTGCCTGGTTATTTTTTTTTTGAACCTGTGGAGGACGGTCCATCAGTGAAAGTATCATGATGTGTGGATTTTGTAGGAGGTGGTTGGTTTATTAAACAGATTCGCGTCGGTGGCCTGTTAGGTGCCCTGCTGTGTGCTCTGTGGTCAGGACAGCGGTGCATGGCGGAGATGGGCTCCCACTCTCAAGCATCCTCCGTTTATCCTGAAAAATAATGAGATAAATATTAAGTAGTAGTAAGGGCTGTACAGAAATTTAAATATAGAGGTGTGATAGAGAGTGATTGGAAGATTATTAATATATTCTCCGAAAAACCAGAGAAGAGACAGTCAAAGTTGGCAAATGCTCTTCACGGGATGACTTTGTGAGCAAAATTAACAGCCACCTACCTACCCACCTCCCATCACCACACATGACTGGTTCTCTCCAGCAGCCGCGCTGGCCGGTGTGGGTGGCTGGTGTGGGCTCCCTGAGGTGCACGGTGTCCGAGCTCATCTTTGCTCCTCCTGTGCACAGTGCGGCGCCTGCTGTGGGCACCTCGTGTTCAGTGAATGTGCTTTGAGTGGGTGAATGAAACAAATCTATGACAGTTTTTCTTAGACCCCCATGTATAAAAAGGGTCACTTTTCATTTACTTTACTATTTTTTTAAAACTCTCACCCAGGGATATGGAGGGCTTTTTAAAGTTTGATTTTAGATAGGAAGAAGGAGAGGGGGAGAGAGATCGATTGGGTTGCCCTGTGTATGCACCCCAGTTGGGGACGGAACCTGCAACCCAGGTGTGTGCTCTGACCTGGGTGGGACCTGCAACCATTTGGTGTGTGTGCAGGATGACACTCCAAACAGCTGAGTCACTAGGCCAGGACTCTCTGACTGTCTTTTAGACTACAGAATGTTCTCTGGTTATGACTTGTGTGTGTTTGATTTTTTTTAAGATTTTATTTATTTATCCTTAGAGGGGAAGGGAAGGAGAGACATATCAATGTGTGGTTGCCTCTTGTGCATCCCCTGCTGGGAACTGGCCTACAACCCAGGCATGTGCCCTGAGTGGAAATCGAACTGTGATTCTTTGGTTCACAGACCTGTGCTCAATCCACTGAGCTATACCAGCCAGGCTGTGTGTGATTTAAAAGTTAAATATCCTGTTCTTTTTTTAAAAAAAAATTAAAATCTATAGTCTCTTAGATAACTTTGTGGGTGGAGGCAAGGGACAGCCTGCAAAAACCACGCACAATTCTCGGATGTGATGGTGAACTGTATTGCTTTTGTTGGGCCTGATTTCATAAGCACTCTCCTCATGGTTTGGCTTGGATAGACAGGGTTGGCACTTTAAACCCTCACTGAGCAGGGTCAGAGTTGGCTGTACCCAGGGTGGCTACTTTAAAATGGGAAGTTTACTGTGGAGAACCAGGAGGTGTGGGGCAGTGAGGTGAGTGGTCCCAGCCTGTGGCGAGGATGGTACCTGGTGAATGGGATTCATTCAGTGGGATTCCTATGAAAGTGACTTAACTTTGTAGAAAGACCATAGATGGTGAATGTTATATTACAATCTGATTTGTAACAAGCTTCAAAAGGGAATGTTCTACCAATGCTCGCCAGTTACACGTGAGATCTCTGGGGATACTATAAGTAATACATAAAGCAAGTATTTGTAGTACTGCTTTGCTAAGATGCTTTCAGAATAACTAGATTTTTCCTTTTTTTGAGATTTTTATTTATTTATCTTTAAAGAGGAAGGGAAGGAGAGAAATATCAATGTATGGTTGCTTCTTGTGCATCCCCTGCTGGGAACTGGCCTGCAACCCAGTCATGTGCCCGGACTGGGAATCGAACCGCGATCATAATTTCACTTAGCATAACATCCTCAAAGTTTACCCATGTTGTATCATACTGTCAGAATTTTCTTTTAATGGCTGAATAATAATCCATTGTATGTATATACCACAGTTTATCCACTCATCCATCTACAGACACTTGGGTTATTTCCACCTTTTGATTATTGTGAATGATGCCACTAGAATATGAATGTACGAACATCTGGGTGGGTTCCTGAGGTCAGTTCTTCTGGCATATACCCATGAGTGAGATCGCGAGAGCATAGGGTGCAGTTGGTCCTCCATGGCCATGCATTCCACATGTATGGATTCAGCTGCTGCAGATGGACAATAATTGGGGGAAAAGTCCTGTTGCTGACATGTGTACTATGGAGTTTGGCCTACGGTGGTTGCATCTGTTTTCAACATGTACCTTTTTTCCTGTTGTTATTTTCTGTGTTCAGTATAACAACTATTTACACAGCACTTATATTGTATTATATATGATAAGTAATCTAGAGATTCTTTAAAATACAGGAGAGAATGTGTGTAGGTTATATGCAAATGCTATGCCATTTTATGTAAGGGACTTGAGCGTCCTTTCATGGTGGTACTTTCGAGGGGTCCTGGAACCAGTCCCCTGTGGAAACCAAGGGATGACTATAATTCTAATTTTTAAGGACCACTACTATTTTCCATAGAGGTTGCACAATTTTACATTTCCACCAGTAATGTGCAAGGGTTCCCCTTTTTCCACAACCTTGCCAACACTTGTTATTTTCTGTAGCCACTGTAATGGGTGTGAGGTTTTCATTTGCATTTCCCCAATGATTAGTGATATGGAATGTCTTTTCATGTGCTTATTGGCCATTTGTATATTCCCTTTGGAGAAGTATCTATTCATGTCCTTTGTCCACTTTTTAAATTGAGTTGTTTTTTTTTTCTTGAGTTGTGCAGTCCTTTATATAGTCTGGATATCAAGCTCATATCAGATATATGATTTGCAAACATCTCCCCTTACGGAATGCCTTTTCACTGTTGATTGTGTCCTTTGATGGGCCAGACTTTTTTATTTCAATGTCAAATTTATCTGTTTTTCCTTTTGCTGCCAGTGCTTTTGGTGTCAAATCAAAGAAACCATTGCTGAATCCAATAACGTGAAGCAGCTTTTCCTCTCTGCTGACAGTTTTTTAAAGCTCAGTTTACCCTATTCTGGATAATGTCGCAGGGAATGGCTTAGTGTACTTGGCTTTTCTTCCTTCCATTGGCATTGTTCACTTTCAGAAAGAATAATGAAATACTGAACCAGTGCTGTCCCCTAAAGCCCCCTCTTTGAGACCTGGGCAGAGCAAAGGGCAGCACCAGTTCTGTGGACATAGTCGCGCTCCCGAAGGCGAGGCCTGCAGGGAAGCCTTCACTAAGGCCTGGATTGGCGGGCGAGTGAAGCTGACTCCCATAGTCCTTTGGGTCTGGGATTCTTAAAGCACAGGACACAGAAAAGGAAAGGCATGGCCTCCTTACAAGCAGCGTTGGGGGTGTGGAATTTGCAGTCGTTTCTCCATCCTTCAGGTCGGGGATCTCAGGGCTGCAGTGAAAGAGGAGGGTGGCCTGTGGGCCGATTGGGGATTTCAGATCCCGGTAATGCAGAGCCCAGTCTGCCCGCACGTCTGAAGGGGAGCAGAGTCCCTCTGGAGGATTCGTCTAAGAACTCAGCATTATATAAACACAGGCCATTTTTAGAAAAATCAAAGAAAGGCTGAAACAGTTCTAGCCATTTGCCATTATGGGGAATAAAATTACATTTGAAGAAGCATTTTCAGTCAGGAACTGTCTTGTGGTAATGATTTACTGGGAAAATATTCCTTTGGAAGCAAATGTGTACATGCCCTGCCACTGTATTTCAGGGAACAACATCTTCATTGGCCCGATTTTTAATATCCTGGGGAAACTTTGTTTTTAAAATTTCCATGGCAATATCAATACATGTAGAAATAGAAAATTACTTGCTTTGTTTTCTCCACAGCTTTTCTACCTTTGAGAAACTCATCACACAGAGAGGAAAATTAGAGCCATTTCATTACGGATCGTTCCTATTCAGAAAGAAAATTACGGCAGTGACCATTAGGAACCTTCTCATCAAAGGATTCCAAAAGACATCTTTTGGGGAATTTATTTATGTGTTTTCTTTTGAAAAATAACCTGCATCTTCCAAAGCACATAAAATAGTTTAATCAACTCCCATTTTGCAAATAGCCAGCTCCAGTAATTGTCAAGTTTGCATGGCCAACTTGTTTTATCTGTATTTCTGCTCACTTTTAAGTCTCTTACCTCAAAAGTTCAGTTTAAGAGAAATGAACACTTTAGCAACAGGGAGCCTTCTGTAAGAAGTGCCTGGCTCTTTATTTAGGTGAGCGTTTCACAGTCAGGGTAGATTTTGCCCCCAGAGGACATTTGACAGTGTCTGGAGACATTTGTCACATCTTTTCAGGGTGAGAACTGCATGCTACTGTCACCTTGCAGGTAGGGGACAGGGTGCTGCTCAACAGTGCGGAAGGCAGCCCTCACAGCAGAACTTTAGCTGGCCCTGGATTCTGAGAATGCCACTGTTAACAGACCCCGATTGAGGTCTTTCTCTTTTCTTACTGATGTTTTGAGTTTTCAGTATAGCAATATTGTACTTTGTTAAAGTTATCCTTAGATAATAATTTGGTGCTATTGTGAATGATTTTAAGTTTTATTTTCTAATTATTGTTAATGTGTATATGTATGTGTTCATGTATATGTGTATCTATATTTGTTTTCATTTTATGTGTCTTACATGTTTTTATGCCTGCTGTTATATTTTAGAAATTATTTTGGTCTCTTTTTTCCCCATGTACTTTGTTATTGCTGTTGAAGGAACTAGGATCTTTTGCCTGTAAAACTTCCCACAGCTTGGATTTTGCTGATCATATCGGCATGGTGGTGGTTAATATGTTATGATCATTGCTTAGTTGATTAATTCATTAGACGCTGTAAAATGAGATAATCTGATTCTATCATGTGCTTTTCATTTATTATCCCAGGATATTTTTGTAAAGAGAATCCCCCCACCCAATAATTGGTTACTCTGAATTCATAGATAAAAGGCAGGGTAAATGCTTATTATTTAATTTTTAAATCAGTTTTCAAAATAATGAGTTGGTTCTCTATAGGTAGTCAGTGAGATTTTTTTAATTAAAATTATTCTGAGCTTATGGTTTAAACTTATTTGATATTTCAGTTCATTGCTATATTTACCCTCATTGATGATAAAATTGTTCCATGTTTGTCTACCTCTTCAAGACCATGATATATTTTTTAAACTTCCTTCCTTTCTGCTCTAAGAAGATAGTCTAGGCTCCTCCGAAACATCTCTTGCCCCTGACCTGGAATCAGCGATGGTCTCCTTTACTTACTATATTCAGAGAGGCTGACGGGCCAGCACAGAGCCATGGGGTGGCCATTCTCCTAGGCTTCTTTAGTAGGCAGAGCCAGAAAGTATGTACTTTTTTAAATGAAAAATACAGTGAGTTTGAGTTGGATTTCCAGTGTGTATTCGGGATTATAAGGTACTTAGCAGCTCATACTTTTCCCCGCACACAAAATTCTGGTCTCAGCAAACACTGATGTACCTACACCTTGCTTTGTCACAAATGACAAACCCAGCAGCCTTACAGAAGAGCAGTCCAATTCCACTGGAAAGAATATGATTACCAAGAACAAATTTTAAAAACATTTGCCATCTTTCAGGGTCTGTTTCTGAGAGTATTTTGTACTAGGGATGTGCTGTCAGAGTACTGAGTTTCGGAAGTCTCTTGGGACTTTCGGAGTCCCAGAGAGGCTTTTGAATCCACCAAGTGGATTTGCGATGAGATACATTTAGCTCATTTTACTTTCTATTTTAGGCATTGCTTTATTAAAATTTAATTTGGTATTATTCGCATGCACAACATTTACGTAGTTCAAAAGTCATACCTACAAAACAAAGTGTATATAAAGAAGCTTTGTTTCTGGTTGCTTTTTTTCCTGTTTTATCACCTTGTAGGTATCCATTTAAAACAGCTGTGGGTTATCCTACCATTGGTTGCATTTTTCAGTATCAGGAAATACGTATGTATATTTATGTCTTCCCTCCTTTCAAATGAGTGAGGTTTTCACCGTTGGCTGTTTCACTTGCCCCCACTTCCTTTTTTGTATATCATCTGGAATCTAGAAGAGTTTGCATTTTGGCTCTAAGTTTACCGTTGTACTCAACCTTTGCGTGATGCCCTCTCTCTCCTCCTGTTTTGGTCTTTGTTTATTGGTCCCTAATACGAGTGCACTGAAGTGAGCTAGGAGTCTCTTCCGGTTTTCCCCCGGGCATCAGTGTGGAGCAATGACCCTCTACACGTGGGGAACATTTCCAAATCTCCAAATGAGTAAGTTTTCTGTAGGAAAAAGTGTCGGGGCCAGAAATGACTAAGGTGAGGTAAATTCACGTAAAATCACTTAAAGTATGTATGTTTAAAAAAAGCCAGGTAAGTGAAATAAGTGAGTTTTGTTAGAGAAAGCTCCGAGAACACCAGGTGGTGCAGCATGGGAGAGGCACCGGCTTATTGATCAATTCATTACTGAGTGTCTAATGGACCCAGGTGCTTCAAGTAGGAAAAAAATGTTTCCATTGGGCTGGTTTAACACTTAAATGAAAAGATAGTATGTGTGGGGCTATGTGGAAAAGGTGAAGGGGTTAAGAAGTACAAATTGGTCCTTACAAAATAGTCACAGGGATATTAGGGAATATAGTCAATATTATTGTAATAACTATGTGTGGGGCCAGGTGGGTACGTAAAATATTGGGGGACTCTTCTGTAATGTATAGGATTGTTTAACCACTATGCTACACATCTGAAACTAACACAGGATAGTGTCGAATCTACAATGTAATTGAAAAATGAAAAAATAAAATGAGCATTGGGAAATATAAAAATTAAAAAGATGGTATGCCATGCAAAATACTAAGGGCTAGGTTAGGATACCATGAATAACTAATAGCCATGCTCTCAGACTCCTAATTTTAGTCAAGAACAAGAAGCGCATGTAGCAGCACCAGGCTGTGGTTGGAGCTTCTTTCAGTTCCTGAATGGCAAAACGTCAACATATGAGCAAGAGCAGGGACGGGAGGGGAAAGCCGTGCTAATCAGCACTTGATAGAGGTGTGTCCTGTCCTGGAAGGCAGCGTGTGCCCTTCACCCCTTCACTGATCCAGGTGTGGAACGCCTGCTGTGTGTAAGGCATGACGGTGAGGGATGAGGCAGAACATAGCGTTCCTCGGGGGACACTGGTGTGCAGGCCCACTTGTAAGAGAGCAGGGTAGGAGCCTGAATGGCGTGTCCATATGGAGCTGCGGGACAGGGAGGTCAGGAGCTTCTGTGGCGCGGGGTGTGGGGTTGGTCGGCACATCCAGTGTGTGATGTAGGTTGTGCTGTGGGGGCGGGGGTTGTGCGGCTGCGAGCATTTGTGGGGATTCTGTGTAAGTTGACCTTCCTAATTTCTCCCTTGCAGCTGTCCTGTCAAGTCGGGGTAAGCAAGCTACTGCTTGCTGTAGAATTTGGGTAGGCACCCACGTGGATGGAAAAAAAATGTAACAGAAGGTTGACATCCCAAATAACTTGAGCTCCTGATCCCTCCCCCTCCCCCTCTCACTCCCCCGCCACACACCACACTCTGAGAGGAAAATGGACGTGCATTTGACTCAGCAATGCTACCTCTTGTGTGCAAAGCAAGCACTTGCTTTTATATTTGCACTCGCCAGCAAAGGTATATGTACAGATATTCATTGGAGCACAGAGTATATATGTGTGTATATGTACATATGTGTACACACATGTAAATGGACATGTTCTCCCTCCCATCTCCCATACTCACCCCTCCCAACATAAACTTGCTTTAGACACAAACTAAATTTCCAACACGGGGTTGCCTAAGTACATCATCGCTGCCTTTTTAAAAAATATAAAATGACCATATGTAATTTGCGTAATGAAAAATCAGTAAAATTATTTTCCTTTAAGAAGACAGTTAAAACTTGCTTTCCCTTTTAGTACAATGTGTAGAAATTGGGTTGTGAATTTGAAGCAGAAGGTTTATATTCTTTTCATTGGATTGGTAGTAGTCTGCTTTGGCTTTGTATTTGGCTCGTACATGAAATTGGGTAATGACTGTGTGTTGCAGTGAGGGAACGATGGGCCCTGGGAGGCGTTCTTCAAGTTCTTTGGATAAGTGAATTTGCGGGGCTGGACGAGTGCTAAAAACCCTTTGACCTACTCTAAAAGTGATATTTTATGTGTGTAAGTTTTGAATATGTTTTGCATTTTTAAAGTGAATGTTAATCATGTTTATTTGGCCGTCTATTTGCAGATATGGGATTGGCCTGCTGAGGAGGTCTCTGTCATAATTTGCCATTATCGTTTGCCTGGCTGTGAAGAAGCTGAGGCAGACAGACCTCAAACCCCCTTGCGTCTTTAACTTTGTTCTTAGGGAAGTTTGATTTGCTTGAAGAACTTAACTTCTGTACAGTTATTGGGAAAATATCAGGATCTCTGTATATCAAATGTCTCTAAAATAAAAATTTACACTAAAAATACTTTTATTTTGTTTCTTTAACAGACATCATAGCCCACTGATGAGTTTCGGAGCCAGCTTTGTCAGTTTTCTGGTGAGTGGATACGGGGAGACGCACTGGTGTGCAGGACGTGAGTGTATGATGTGTGTTTTTAGGTGGCTCCTGGCCGTATAGAGAGTCTGCTGTGAAAGATCTTTTAGAGTTTAAAACAGAAGTAAAGTTTGCCTGTTAACCAACATCTATATTTTCTTTTTTTTAATTTTAAAAGTAAAATGTTTAGATCTTGTATTCTATTTTTCGCAACCAAAATCTATTTTAAATAGACATGTAATTGAAAGATCCTTCTAGATTAAAGCTAGATTTAATATTAGATCAGCCTTTGAATAATAAAAGTTTGCTCTAAAATTATTGAATAAATGTTGTCTGGAAGACATGTTAAATTAGCATAGCTAACGTTTGTCAGTTATTATTGCATTTTCAAATGTAATTGAATATTTAGGAATTGACGGAATAGGTTGTAGTTAGGTTATAAAGTAAATTTGACAGTGTTTACAATTGGATGCTTTTATTTTTTGGAAACATCACCTACTTTCAAACAAACATTTTTTAAAAAAAACCACAGTAGCACACACGCACCCAAAAGCCATGAGTAGAGACCAGTAGATGTGAAACAGGAGAAGCGTTTAGATTCCAAACTTAGAGATACTCCAGCAAATGGGTGTGTTGTGTGCAGCCCAGCGGCATCTGACCACGGCTACCAGGTCAGCTTCTGGTGACGTAGATTTTCATTCAAGCTATTTATTGTCTGTTATTGCCAGCTAACACAACAAAAAATTTAAAGTCTACCTTTTGCAAGTAAGCAGAGATCCCTACCTTGAGGAAATGGTACTGGGTGGGTTGAGGATTCTGACCTGATGGAGACACAACCACAACCTTGTCAGGGTGCAGGAGGCAGGCGGGGCAGAGGCTATTGTCGTGTAGAGATTTGGTTGGTAGGAGACTTGGGCAAGGGCCGCTGTGGTCCGGTTTGGCGAGTATTGGAAAGTAGGTTAGAGCCGTGCTGAGGAGGCCTCGAATGCCAAGTGGAGCTGGCTGAGAGTGACAGGGAGTGGAGAGCTACGTACACTTATGTCACTAGGTGCTTCTGAGGACCTGGTGTCCTGGCCCTGCCCCTGTATCTCATTCATCTCAGAAACCTTACTTCTACTAGGTGAAAATAGCATGTTTGCAGCAGAGAAGGGATTGTCCCTCTCAAGTCTGTGTGGCCTGAGAAAATCTACGAGGAACAGGTGATTGGAAACAGGCTGTCAGTGGAATTCTCACTGTGGACGGCAGGAGTTCCTCGTAAGGGTACCCGCTGGAATCACTGTCCCTGATTTTCAAAGAGCATCCCCTAGCTGAGGTTTCAGTAGCATTTTTGTGCCGTGCTTGAAGGAGTCAGTGATCCATGTGTGGGTAGAATGTGCTTTTCAATGAGACTCTTATAAAAACTGAATTAAGTGGATCAGCCAAAAAATTATACAGGTTTTTTGTGTCTGTGTTTATAACTAGCAAAAAAAGTTGTAGAACAGTAAGTGCAAGGGCATTTAGCATCATGTATTTTTTCATGATGTAATAGAGGTATACTCTTATTTAATACTGAGATTATAGTTTTTTAATGAATAGGGTATGATAAAACATTCTAATTCTTTCACTTGCAACAAATATCATTTAAATGTTCTTTTTTACAGTTTGGAGTTTTGTTGAAATAAATTGGCATAAGTTTTTATGCACTTTCTGATTCATTCATTTTTCGTTTCTTGGAAGAATGCCATGATGACATTTGAGGAAGAAAAAATGCAGTTGGCATGTGATGACTTAAAAACTACAGAAAAGCTGTGTGAAAGCGAGGAGGCTGGAGTAATTGAAACAATCAAGAATAAAATTAAGAAGAATGTAAGTAACTGTCTTTAGGGTATGAGCTGTGTACCACTCATTTAGGGCATTGCTCATTTATTTGGTCTTGGTATTTAGAATATGACTGAAAGCACTACATGTTTCTTAAGGCTTTTGGTTATGTAAAATGTATTTTAAAAAATTTTTAAAGATTTTATTTATATTTAGAGAGAGGGGGAAGGAGGGAGAAAGAGAGGGAGAGAAACATTAGTGTGTAGTTGCCTCTTGTGCATCCTCTACTGGGGACCTGGCCCACGAGCCAGGCATGTGCCCTGACTGGGAATCAAACCACAGTTGTTTGGTTTGCAGGTCAGCACTCAATCCTCTGAGCCACACCAGCCAGGGCTAAAATGTATTTCTTAAAAGAAGAGCAGCCCCCTTCATTCATTAGAGCTACTCAGTGCGCGTTCCTTTGGTATCTTAAAATTGTCTTCTTCCATAATGGACCATGTGGCAAAGGCTTTTGTGATGAGGCTTTCATATATGTAATTCAAATATATTGCATTTTGGCATAATTCAGGAATTTGGGTGTTCATCTACTTTTCTCTAGGTCCCATTAGCCTTTGGTTACAAATAAAGTCTCAGCAACATCTTAATTCACTTTTTTTCTGACTTACCTTTCACCTTCCAGTGCAGAAGTCCTAAGCTTTGGCAAGGCATCCCCCTACACCTGATATTTCTGTGCCCAGGGTTCTCACATATGTCACATATTTAGCCGATGGACCAGTCTGTAGGTTATAGATATCAAAAACCACCCATCTGCCCTGGCTGGTGGTGTTCAGTTGGTTGAAGTATCATCCCATACACCAAAAGGTCATGGGTTTGATTCCTGGTCAGGGTACATACCTAGGTAGTGGTTTCGGGGTATGTATGGGAGGCAGCTGATCCATATTTCTGTCTTGCATTGATGTTTTTTTCTTTCCCTCCCTCCCTCCCTTTCCTTCCCTCTCCCTCTCTCTCTTTCTCTCCCTCCCTCTTTCCTCTCTCCTTTCATCTTTCTCTCCCTCTGTCCCTCCTGCCTCTCTCTTTAAAATCAGTAAACATATGTTTAAAAAGAAAACATCTTTTCTTCTTCATGCTAGTCCAGGTTACTTCATCTGTGCTCTTGCTTATGGCGTCCACCAGGAGGAAGCCACTGATGGGCCAAGAGTATTGTTTCCTTATTGTCCCCTTATGCTCTTTGATTCCTTTCTCCTTAAATGCTGCCTCTACCCAATGACTAAGTCCTGTTGACTCACTTTCTTAAATGCCTTCTAAATTCATCCGCCCCTCGCCATTCTCCTGCCATTTCCCAAGGTCAGCCACCATCTACTTGCCTAAGACAACCCTCACTGGAGTTCCTGCTTTAACTCTTACTGTTCGCTAAGTCAGTCTCCGTAATACGGTCTCTAAAATGCAAATAATATGTTGCTGGCTTCCTTTTCAGTATTCCTGTCCCCATCATTGCCATGACAGTAAAGTCCAAGCTACTTAACGTGGCTGACTTGCCATCACTTCTCCCCTGCCTAGAACATTCTCCTCCCTCTTGACCTGGTTTGGACTCATTCTTCTTCTTAGATGTCATTTTCTTCAAGAACTCTTGCCTGAGCCCCGAGGCCTGTTGGGTGTGCCATCTTCACGTTACCATAGTTCCTCCTACTTTATCCTTCAGAGCACTTAACTGTATTACACAGGAAAACAGTCAGCATTCCCTCACTAGGCCATAAGCTTAGTTACACGTCTATTTTCAGTTTCTAGTCCCATGCCTAACACATATGTTAATAATTCACATTTTTAATGGACCCTTGCAATTTAAAAAGCATTTGCACCTACAGCACCTCATCAGCCCTCCCAACGACACTGTAGAGTAGATGTTATTAAAAGCAAAGGAACAGAAGAACCAGTAGATTGAATTTTGCTTAGCACCAGTAGTGAGTGCTGGGACTGGACCGGGAGCAAGTGTGACCGTGGTGAATTGTGCCGGTCCGGAAATAAGGGCACCGGCCCTTCCGTCATGTGCGCTGTGTGCTGTGGTCGGGTTTGCAAAAATCCTGTCCCTTCTTGTATCGTTGTGAAAGCAGTTGAAAGCTATTTCACTTATTTTGTTCAAGTTTACTTTGTACTGGGAATACAGTATTCCACTTCACGGTGATGTTTCTTCACTTAGAAACATTCTTTACAGTTAAGACCAACATCTTATAAAAGTTAGGGGGGTTTTGTTTTACTCTTTGGTTATGTTATTGGTTTTTGAAGGCCTGAAATTATTATTTGAAGTCCTGAGCACAAATTTTCTAATATAGTTAAATGACCTACGATTTAGCAAGCTTTAGCAAAGGATGTGAACTATTATTTTATAGAGACAGTCACTTTGAAGTATGACTTAAATTTCAGGTTCAATTTGCGATTCAGTCAAAGCTCATTTTTAATTCCAGGGCATTCTCTCCTTAACAAAAGGTGACCAGTTTCTGACCCCCCCATCTCAGCGGGGTGCGCCTGAGAAATGACCCCCAGTCTCAGTCCTGCCTGAAGGTCCATGGTTACCAAGTGGCCTTTCAGGTTATCTGCTTTGGGGAATTTTTTTCTACCTTTAGTGATTTTTATTTTGGATAAGTAAGAACTTACATTGTTTTTGAAAGGGTAAAACCATAAAGTTCTGTGTTGGCTTTCCTGTCTCCCAGGCACTCGGTTTTTATCATTTAGAGTATTCGTCTTTGAATGCTAATCTTCAGCATTGCATTGGTAACAAAATTAGGCCAGACCGAATGGCAGTACAGAACTCCCAGGCTTGTGGTATAAATTTGGTCTTGGCTTTTAGTAACTGCTGTATGTTTTAGTGGAATCATTTTGCACAATACAGTCGTAGTTGTTTAGAAGGAGCGTTCTTGTGTGTGATTTATCAGTGTGTGCTTTCTCCCCACAAACAGGTCGATGTCCGAAAATCCACCCCCTCCATGGTCGATCGGCTTCAGCGGCAGATAATCATAGCCGACTGTCAAGTTTACCTGGCTGTGCTCTCGTTTGTAAAACAAGAATTGTCAGGTATCCTGAAGCATTATGTGTAATGGCTTTCCCTGTTCGGTGTATACAACCGATAATACTCCTATTTTTTAGAACACCTCATATTCCAGACTTGGACAGTGTGTGGGGGCCTGATACTTGGGAAACTGAAACCATGGTAGCTTAAGGTGTGTTTACAGGTTACTTTTACAGCCAAGGTCTTGTTCTTCCTCTTGTCTCAAGAAGTTGTCCTGCTTAGAAAGATCACCTGTGCCACAGACACACAGATATTTTCTTGGTAGGAATCAAGTTGTGACAATAACCTTTACAGTGAAATATGACTGATTTAAATTTAAGTTCTTCAAGAAATTATTATTGAAGGCCTGAGCACATACTAAAGATTTTCTAATGTATGTACTTGAATGACCTACATTTTAACATTTAGAGAGGGATATAAACGAATTCCTTAATTAGTTCAAGAGAAATGTTTTCTCCCATTTTGTAGCTTGAATATCTTGAGTGGCACAGACTCAACCTGGGTTTCTAGTAGCTTGCTATACGGCTGGGTCCAGCACTGACGCTGGTTCTTCTTACGTGGTAATGTGTGTCTCTGATCCCGACAGCAGAAATCGGCCTTTGGGACATCAGATTTACTTGCGGCCAAAAAGAAAGACAAAAAGGAAATCAATTAAAATTCACAATCAGAAAAGCAGTTTCTTACAAACCTTAAATGAAGAAGCTTATGTTGCTAAGTTGTAATACATACTTTTCTTCTTAAGCTATCAGAAACTAGTTCTCTTCTCTTCAGTTCTGTCCTCTCTCTACCCCATACTTGAGGATAGACTTACTAGAATTTATCCTTCTCTTTAAATGTGTTTAATGATTGTAGTTTGGCCTTTTGCTGTGCTTTAATTTTTTTAAGTTTTTAAAAAAGATTTCATTTATTTTTAGGGAGAGGGGAAAGAGAGGGAAGCATCAATGTGTGGTTGCCTCTCATGCACCCCCTTACTGGGGCCCCGACCTGCAACCCAGGCATCTGCCCTGACTGGGAATCAAACCAGTGACCCTTTGGTTTGCAGGCTGGTGCTCAGTCCCCTGAGCCATACCAGCTAGGCCCAATTATTTTTTCTCTTTAGTCATCATCTCAGGATTCTCCCTGACTGACTAAATTATATGGTTGAGGGCTCATAGTTCCTCAATTTTCTGTAATGCAGTCATGCAAAGCCCCCCTGTGGAGAACCATGCTGATGTGTATGTAAAGCCATCGGAACTATCTGAACCTCCTGGGGGTCAAAGACAGGTGCTTCGGTGTTTCCTGTGACGCGGTACTACTTTTGCTCAATACTCAAGGATATCTTTAAGGAGCTAATTTTAGCCATCAAGGAAGTATCTGTTGAGCCCTGGTGTGGCTCAGAGGATCGAGTGCTTGCCTGCAAACTGAAAAGTCACCAGTTTGATTCCCAGCCAGAGCACATGCCTGGTTTGCAGACCAGGTCCCCACTTCAGGGCATGCGAGTGGCAACCGATTAATGTATCTCTCACACATCAATGTTTCTCTCTCTCTCTTTCTCCCTTCCCCTCTCTCTACAAATAAATAAATAAAATCTTTTAAAAAAAGAAAGTATCTGTTGAGAGAAGGGTAAATCAAATGTAAAATGTTTGAGGAATAAGGGTACAGGGTCCCTGGGAATTCATTGTATTAATTTTGCAACTCCTCTATAAGTCTGAAAGTATGTAACAATTTAAAAGTGAGTGTGTCTGTTCTTCATTTGTTTATTAGTGGTCCATCCAGCCCGTGATAATGGAGCACATGCAGCGTGCTAGGCACTGTGTTACCTGAACAAACACAGGCCATGGGCGCTGCCCTCAGGAAATTTAGAATCACCAGTTAGTAGTATGTTTTTTTAATTATTCTGATTATAAAATTACTAAACATTGTTGTGGAAAATGAAAACTAAGAAAGAAAGCAAGTCATTGCTAATCTTACCATTTGGAGAAAAGTAATCTTTATTGCTAATATATCTATTTTATATTTCTGTATATTTCTTTTCCAAAATTGAATCTGTATCCTTTTTCCTCTTAGATTATATTTTACCACTCTCCCTGTACTTAGATTTAAAATGTAATTCTAAATAATAGCATATTAGTTTATCATCAACATTCTACAAATTATTTAAACAATTCTTCTTGGCTATTCAGGTATTCTTTATTTTTTATTTTTTGGTTATTAGTGAAGCTGAAACTATTTTTACATTTTATCTATAATCTATGTTTCTTTCACAAATTACCTTGTGAAATGGCCTTTTCTCATTTTCCTGATAGGTTGATGTTAATCAATTATTTAATCTTGTTTATCATAGATTGTTAACTTTATTCTTGGTTCTTTCAGAAGCCATGTAATTTGTTGAATGTAATATTAATTATGAAATGAAATTCTGACAGACATGAATAATAAATGTATGGCGGGATCATTTGCTTTATGAACAGCTCAGTGTTTGTTTCAAACAAACAAATATAACCAAAAGTGGGCTTTACTTGCCTTTTAGAAACACATTGGGTTATTAAACTGTAAAATATTTACTTCTTTGGGGGGGTCTATTTCTTAGCAAACACTTGTGATGCACAGTTTTCGTGGGTGGGGAAGCCCCTCCTTGGGTATGTGTCTTGCGGTGCCAACACACAAGGGGTGCACACGCTCACCTGAGTTACAGGCAGGTGTGAGTTTTGTTAATGCCTCACACTTTTAAAAGAGTTCTTGCCCTTTACCTCATTTGACTTTCTTTATAATCAATTGCTCTGTCTAGCCTCATTTTCCCATACTATTTGCATCTTTTAAATTTATTATCTAAGGACTTTTTATTTTCCAGTGAACATACAGTACGTGTATAATAAAAAGTTATTTTTAAAACCTATTTTATGGCACTTGCCCCTTGTTTTATTTTATTTCCCTTTGGACTTTAGGATAGGCTCCATGACTCACCTTCCTGGCATAATATGTGCTCAACAAGTTTTCCTCAGATGAGATGGTTTTTCTGATTTTATAGGTGAGGCAGTTGAGGCTGAATCATTTGGTTGAGGTTGAACAATTTACACAGTTCGTTGTTGATGACAGAATCAGCACCGGAGCCACGGGTTCCCTTTTCATATCTGAATTGCTAGCGTTCTCACCATTTTCTTGTCACCTTTGTTTGATTGTTTGAGCCGCCCACCATCTTCCACGTGGCCCGGAAACCTGGCTTTCTCAGGCCCTCTCACTCACCGCCCAGGCCCACGCTCTCCCTGCATCCCAAGGAGCTGGGCCCTGGAATATTACAACAGCCTGCTGTTGACTCTGCGTGGCCACTGGAACCATCTTTCTTTTTTTTCTAGTCTGTGTTTATTGTATTTTTTCCATTACCATTTATTCCCACTCCTCGTCCCCCTCCTCCTCTTCTGTCTTCTCCTTCTTTCTTTTTTACTCCCGAGTAGAACTCTATTGTGTAAATGTCCCATAGCTGTTTTACCCAAATATGTACTGATGAACACTTGGCTGTTTGCAAATCTTGGCAATTGTAAATAATGCTGCAGTGAACATAGGTGTGCTTATATTTTTTCAAATTAATGTTTTGGGATTTTTTTGATAAATTCCCAGAAGTGGGATTGCTGTGTCATCAAGCAGTTTCATTTTTAATTTTTTGAGATAACGCCACACTGCTTTCCACAGTGGCTGAACTGATCTGCATTCCCACAAACAGTGCGTGAGGGTTCCCTTTCTCCACATCCTTGTCAGCACTTGTTGTTTGTTGATTTATTGATGATAGCCATTCTGACAGGTGTGAGATGATATCTCATTGTTGTTTTAATTTGCATTTCTCTGATGATTAGTGACATTGAGCATCTCTTCATATGTTATTAGCCATCTGTGTGTCCTGTTTGGAGAAGGGTCAATTCAGGTCCTTTCCCCATTTTTTAATTGGGTTTTTCTTTTTTTATGTTGAGTTTTTTAAGTTCTTTGTAAATGTTGGTTATTAAACCCTTATCAGATACATTCGAATATGTTCTCCTACTCAGTGGGTCATCTTTTCGTTTTATTGATAGTTTCCTTTGCAATGTAAAAACTTTTTAGTTTGATTATAGTCCCATTTATTTATTTTTTCTTTTGTTTGGAACCATTTTTCTGAAACTTATTACACTGTGCTTGAAACTCTTAGCTGTTCTACACCCCCTGTCAAAGAAAGTCCAAATTCCTCCCTGACGTGGCATATAAGAACCTGGCCCACTTCCCAGGCTTCCTGCCCTCCCACCACCACACCTAGCTAAGCAGAGCTTGCAGTTCCCTGAATGCCCTTTGCTGCCTCATGCCTTTTGGCACATTATCTTCTCAGCCTGGAGCACCCCTACCCCTTTCCTTTCTCCCTTGCCTATCCAGGCGCAGCCCAGGCCAACTTCCTTCCTCATTATGGACTCCTTCCTCGTTGACTTCATCATCTGGCCTTTGCTGCTCTATGTGTACCCTGTACATAGTCAGCCAGAGAATTAATCACTCAGCAATAGAAATTATTCTTTATGCATCTGTCTGCAGTATCAGACTACAGACTCCTTGAAGGCAGGGACTTGTGTCTATGCTGTCTTTCCCCCGACATTTATTGAGTGCTTTCTACCTGCCAGGCACTGCGAGGTAATAGATGCTAATGGTCTGGAGATGAATGAAATGTAGTTCTTGCCTGAAGGAAACTGATGACTTAGCAGGGGAGGAAGAGGAATAAACAAATTATAATTCAGGGTGATACTTTAACCAGTAGACACAGAAACTAGCCATAAAAGTTGCACAGGGAATGAGTAGTTCCTAATGTCCGCCTGAGAAGGGGTAGGGGTGCTCCAGGCACCCTGGTGCTCCAGGCATCCCTGGTCCTGTCCCTGAGCAGGTTCTAAAGAATGAAAGTCCATTTTCTTTTCTATGTCTCTGGCACCTGATATGGTAGCTTTGCCCAGCACATGGTGGGTGTATAATATATGAATTCAACAAAGGGTGATGCCATTTGGGAAAGAGAGGCATGATATAGAGCCCCAGGGAGCCCCCCAAGTAATGGGGATTGGAGAAGTGGGTCCCTTGGAGGTCTGTTGACTGGGGTAAACATAATAATGACGAGGTAGGTGGACTACAGTCACTAAAGCATCTGTTCTCCCTGCCAGAGTCGGTTAAGTGGGTCAGAAGAAAGGCAGGCCTGGGCTCACCTGCACTGTAGGGTGAGCCAGCCTTATCCAGCACAGGCAAACAGATAACATGCTGCAGCAGGAGCTCTTACCAGACACAGTCCCCATGGAAACAAATATAAATTTTTTCCAAGATTACACTGGTATAACTGGATATTTTCGTTTTCCAGACAACTCTTGCTCTTTCCCAGGAAGTTCCCACCCCATCCTGGCTCGTTATGGGGACAGAGTTTTCCCTCCCTTATTTACCAGCTGATTGAGGCTGACCCCAGTAGGGGAGGACAAGCGGTCTTCATTTTCTGCCCTCCTTTCTCTGACTTCCTCCACAGGCACAATCGTGACTGAATGATTTGTACTTGACCTATCAGAGGAGCCGTGTGGAAGGGCATGTGGAGTGTGGGGCTCTTAAACACAATTGGGAAGATGCGTGCTCACTGGCCCCACAGCTGCCCCACTGAGCTCAGAGTCCCACTGGGCTCTGGCTGTGCCTGGACGGCTTAGTCACAGTATTTGGGACTGGGAGGAGAGCGAGTCCTGGGGAAACTGCTCCGACAAGTTGAGCTTAGAAAGTAGTGAAAACAAGAATCTCTCTCCGTGTGTATGAACTTTGTTTTGCACATATTTCAGTTTATAATCTTTGACTTAGTCAAAACTTTGGCTCTGCTTATCTGGCTCAAATTAAGTTCATTAAAGCTCGTTACTATCAAACGTGCTTTTAAACACTGGCACCAAAGCTTGTGTGTTAGGCAAAGAATTAAAGACATGTTGAGTTAATTTAGTTTTTATTCTATAAAAATAGATGTTTACCATTCTGGGTTTGTTTTATTCACTGAATTCTGGGTTAGCGTGGATGGATTTTTATGTTTGTTTCCATTGCTAGCGTCCTTTTGCGTAACTCTTCACCTGAGATCTGGATTACTGCAATTCATTTTCCTGCCTCTAGTTCCTTCAACCCCACATCTTAGAAATTCCAAGCTGCTCCTGTGCTGGCTGGGCATCAGTGCCCGTAATCTGAGCACATCACCCCGTGCCCTTTCGTCCCCGTACCCGCTGTTTCACTTGTCCCTCGGTGCCTTCCTACACCCACTCCTGTCCTCGCCCCTGCAGTGCTGCCTTCCCTGAGTGGAGGTTCCACTCCCTGCCGTGGCCTGGAAAATACGGCATAAAAGGAGTTAATTTTCCATCTAAATTTCCAGTTAGGCATGGGGGTAGGAGGGAATAAAGTTTTCTACTAAAATCCTGCAATACCTACTTTGTACTTTCTGATTCATGTATGTATTTATTACATAGAAAACAATCCCATGACAAAAAATTTTTTTAAAAAACCAACTCACCCATAATCTCAACATTATTTGTTTTCCTTTTCTATGTAAGACCCAATGGCACATAAGTAAAGATAGACACTCAGGGGTGGGCAAAAGTAGTTTATAGTTGTATGTGAAATAATTTAGTCTTGTATTACTATAAACCTACTTTTGCCCAACTTTGTATATAGCCTTAAGTTACCAAGTTTTTTTAAAGTTATTTTTAAATTTTATTGTGGACATTTGTAGGCCTGGAATTATTTATGTCTTACAGTTCTTTTGTGTTCTTAAGCTGCCAAGAACAATAGCTGATTGATATTTTTAAAGTTTTGCAAGTTTTCTTTTTTTTAATTATCAGTAGCCAGTGTTTATTTCTCTGCAACTAGACCTCAATTGCTTTTGTGTTCTCAAGAACATGTCTCTTAGTTTGCTCTTTCTTTTTCTGTTGTTCTATTCAGTGTTGGCCTTTAGGATCGTAAGTGAGTCATCTTGTGAGTTTGTGGACACACTGTTAGCACACAGAGAACGTCCAAGGTGTTCTTAGACATTTCCCACAGTCCTCCTGTTTAGGAGGGGAAAGTCACCCAGCCTCCGGAAAGTAGGGTCCACATCTTGTTTCTTATTTGATGCCTGAAATGTAATATTTACACAGATATTTTTGTTAAATGGAACCGAATGAAAATAAATTGTTTCAAGCATGTATTACCTTTATAATTATAAAGTTATAAAGGTAGTTTCCTTTAAAAAAAATCTTGATAGACTAATTTATATGCTTATTCCTCTTACCTTATAGCATTCTGTTCAGGGGCCTTAGGCTACAGGATATTAATTATCCACAATTTGTGGGGTGGTTTTGAATTGTCCAGTAGGAGATAGGGCCATCATTTGTCAGAAAATTGGCACATTTAAGTAAAGTAACAGTTTGATTCCATGGTTAGGGGGCCCTCAAGACTTTCAGGTTCAATGATGTGCTTGGAGAACTCAGCCCATGGTCATGCCCATGGCTTTGATTCATTACGGCAAAGGCTACAAGGCAAAACCAGCAGGGGTAACGGTGAATGGGGTAAAGGCCAGGAAAGACTCTCCGGCAGAGCTGCACAGGCTGTGTCCATTCCCAGGCAACGCAACGTGTGCGGCAGCACGGGTGAAATGCCGCCAACCGAGGAAGCTTGTCAGAGGCTCGGGGCCCAGAGTTTTTGTGGATTGCCACCATGTAGGCACCCGCTGGCTTGCACGTGCCCAATCCCACACTCCCAGAAGGAAGGCAGGTGTTCTGCATAGAGCAGTGCCAAGTGTCTAAACAATGTGGGCACAGTGAGCGGCTCTTACCAGTTCTGGGACTGGTGGGAACCCTCCTCAACTCAAATTCCCGGGTACCAGCCACGGGCCAACAATGCAAGCAGGCCTTTCACAGGACAGCAGCAGGCCTGCTGAACTAACACTTCCACACATACCACACATCCTCAGGACACTTTCAGTTCAGTTTGGACCTTTGTAAGTCAGATTTCATGTACAAATAACTCTTTAAAAATAACTCTTCTTTTCCTGCTGTTCTGAAGGGTCTGGAAGGCTAGGGCAGTTCATGGTGTCTCCTGTTCATTCATTGGGATCACAGTTGGGGCCAGACTGGCAACAGTGCCAAGTGGATGAGCTCCATTCTGCAGTTAGGAGAGAACTGTTTTATAGAAAGTTCCCTGCGGACGACCTTCTACTCAAAGAACGTGTTGATGACACACTTGGATAAGCACAAATAAATGGACTCCCTCTTCGGCTCCTTATAGAAGGGGAAAATGTACAAGGAGGAGAGGCTGAGGCAGGACCTGAGGGCTTGTCTGAGAGGGGCCCTTGGGGCATGGGGTGAGGGAAAGCCCAGATCATGGCCCTGAAGTCGACTTTGTGACAATTCTCAAGAGGGCTTTGCAAAGAAAAGTTGCCCTCATGGAAGCAACTTTAAAAAGGACAGATTTTCACCCTCTGGTGTGAAGTAGCTTCTTTGCCATCTCTTTTCACTGGGCCCCTCTAGGCTGAGGCAGGGGGTAAGTACCACTGCCACAGACCAGATAAAGTCATCCTGAGGTATGGGTAAGCCACTCCCGGGCATTACATAGGGATGAGCTTTGGATCCTTTGCATTTCTGCATTTAATACTAATGACATTGTTGTTAATAAACTGGCCATTTGTTGTAATAAATTGTAATTCTTTCTGTTGCTTGTTTTATTTTGTTGGCAAGTCTCCATGCTTGGTGGTTGGGTATAATTTAGCAATGAACTAGACTTACAACTTGTTCTCGAGGAGGAATGGAACTCAGGTTAGACAAATGTAAGAGTTAAACAAAAGAGGCTCATCAGGAACGCACCCTGGTAATTCAGAGATGTGGGAGAAGTTCGTGTTTCACAGGTGCAGGAAAAGGTCAGATTCAAGTGATGCTTGCGTGCTTACAGCCATTCACTCATTCTTTCCCTGTACATCACATGCTGTGCCCTAGCTCATGTGGGAGGGGCTTGGGACAACAGTGAACAAAAAAATACTCGGTTCTTGCCAAGGGGCCCATCCAGTGTAGTAAAGGGAAACAGACAACATGTAAAGAATTTAAGCCCAAGGGAGAAAAACAAGGTGCAATGATAGATGATAAATTTTTTTTGTTTTTTTTTTAACAATTTTTCTTGAGCTTCAGGGTGTCCTTCAATATCCTTAATTAACATAGGTAAATTATTTTGAATGCTTATTTTTTCATGCTTTTCTCCCCTTCTCTTTGTAGCATATATCAAAGGTGGGTGGATCCTTAGGAAAGCCTGGAAGATTTACAACAAATGCTATCTGGACATCAACGCCCTCCAGGAACTGTATCAGAAGAAGCTTACTGAAGAGCCCTTGACCTCTGATGCTGCAAATGATAATCACATTGTGACCGAAGGGGTGTCCGAGGAGTCTCTGAACAGACTGAAGGGTGCTGTCAGCTTTGGATATGGCCTTTTCCACCTCTGCATATCCATGGTGCCCCCAAACCTGCTCAAAATCATCAACCTGCTGGGTTTTCCTGGAGACCGCCTGCAGGGCCTTTCTTCACTGATGTATGCGAGCGAAAGTAAGGACATGAAGGCCCCTTTAGCTACGTGAGTAGCTATATTGCAATGCTTTGGTAGATAATGTAGTGTTGAAAGTAAGGGAACAACAATCAAAACCTTTAAAGGCAACTTCAGGTAAAATGCTTGGTTGGTGGATGTAATGCCACGTGCAGTGTCTTTCACTGTGATGCCAAGGACTGTGTTTCTGGTGGAGTTTCCCAAAGCTGTCTTTAGGGAACTGGGCACTGCTTTTAAGCATCGTACCTGAGTCCTGTGTTCCAACAGGTACAATGGTCCTATTTTTCAGCCTTAAATGATTTGTGAGCAGGTTTTGTGACCTCAGCCATGGTCACTGAGACTCACAATTCTGACTTTTGGACTTAAAGGATACAAATCTGATAAGACTTTTCTGTGGTTCTGAAATTTTTTATTCTTATGTACTCATATTGGATAATTTTCCTTGGTAATTCTGGGTGGTCCATTGGTCTTTTATATGTGGCTTTGGCTATTTCGTGCCGTTCCACGAAATTGGGTCATAGTTTAGCTCACATGACAACTGTTTAAACATGCGAGTGTACTGTCCAGAGCAAGGGTCCACTCATTACTCCATCAGTTAAAATGTGATTTTTTCCAGTTTGCTAAGTATTTACCACTTGCAATTTGAGTCATTTTATCATATAGTATATGCACTTGGACATTATACTTGTCAAAATTTTTTCCAAAAAATGTTGATATCGCAGAGAACCCTTGTGAGCTGTTCCTACTCATGTCAGTGCGGAGGAATTTGTATGTTAACTCCTCTTAATCTGTGGTAGCCAGTAAAGAGATCATTAATTTTTCATTTCAAAAATATTTGTACCTCCTCAGACTCACACAAACAGTGGTCCTTTATTAATTTGACTAAATGGATTTGTAACTTGTGATGATTTGTGTTTCCATCTTAATATCATTTTCTGAGAAAGGAATGGGTTTAATTAAATCATATAAGTTGGCCTGATCTATGAAACAGAACCAAGTGTACGAATAGGCTAGAAATACACATTTACATAAAAATATTTATTGTGTTGGTTAAATGTTTTTTTCATTAAAGAAGATTCCAATGAATCTATCTCGTTTAGTTAGTTTAAATGGCATTTTCCTGGAAAGGGATGGATTTGAAGTGATGCAGTTTTAAGTAATTATTTGTTTTTTAAATTGAGCATCCTCAAAGGCCAGAGAAAGGGCCTTTTTTCCTGGTTCTTTCATTTATTTTAACCCAATTAAGTATCACTTTGCCTGTGGTTCCTGTATTTAAATTCAGATTCTGAGACGTACACCCTAACTTCTGTGAACACAGGAGAAGACCACATTTTTCTTTTGTACAAAGTAATGCTTTCCTGGGGGGGTGGGGGGCAGTAAATTCCTGGTGACCAGGTACTGTTTCTAATTTGTGTATCGATGAGTAATGTGTAGAGATTCATCTAGAAGCCTCAGAAGAGCTACATGCCTCTATCACCTTATTTTCTTCTCACCTGATGGAAGGGAGTATGCTGGTTTATATGTTGTGCTACAGTTGCAGTTCTCCAAATATTGATAAAATGACAATGGGAAATGACACTCTGATTTTACTTCAGAGACCGCATAGTAAGCTTTTGGAAGGCATGTGCGTTGGATGGACACACAGTGATTTTTTAAAATGGAAGCACTGTGAGAAGAGTCTTTTGTTCACCGTTTCTCTCCCTCTCCCTCCAGATTAGCTCTGCTCTGGTACCACACGGTAGTCCGCCCGTTTTTTGCCTTGGATGGCAGTGATAACACAGCAGGCCTGGATGAAGCGAAGGAAATTCTTCTCAAAAAAGAAGCTGCTTACCCAAATTCTTCCCTCTTTATGTTTTTCAAGGGACGCATACAGCGATTAGAGGTACTGTGCCTTCCCTGTTTTTTTAAAAATAAAGATTCTGTTGATCGCATGTATAATTCTCACTTGGGAACTGCGTCACAAGGAGCCCGAGGGTGGAGGAACAGTTTGTTCGTGTGCCTGTCCTTGTGTCATCGCTGTGAAAGCCTCCCAGGAACCCGGGACGTCAGTCAGTTGTCTTCTGTCCCCGAGATGTGGGCGAAGCAGGCTGAGATTCCAAGAGGGTAATGAGGCGAGATTGGTGTGCTCTAGGCTGAAGGCAGGGGAGTGTTAGCAGGTCTCTTAGTCGAAGAACACAACATACAATTTTTCTCTTTTAGGGTTACTAATGATCTGCTTCCAAATTTATGTTTTGGCTAAGAGTTGATCTATACACAAGTTACTGCTTTCAATGTCAAGGGCAGCATCAGCTTTGCAGTTGCAGTGGCTTTTTTTTTTTTTCGGTGCGCTTCCTTTGGCCAGGTACTGTGCCCAGACTGTCATACATGCCGTCCCATTCACTCCTCAGAACAACCGTATGGCGGAGATAGGAAATTGTCGTGACCATTTCTTAGACAAGAGGATGGGGGATCCCAGAGGGCTTCATGTGACTTCCTAGGCTCGCCCAGCAAGTGAGGGAGGCTAATTCCAGAAGCAGAACATGCCCTGACCTCGTGGGGGACAGCTTGCTCTACTTTTCCTTTGCACCTCTTTTTTTGTCTGCTTGCTTGAGGACATGAGGATTTGAACAAAAATGAAAATGTTCGTAAGAAACACTAAATTTTCGGACTGTAAGATGCACTGGACCATAAGATGCACCTAGGTTTTAGAGGAGGAAAATAGGAAAAAAAATTTTTGAAGCAAAAAAATGTGGTAAAATATTTAATAACATAAATAACATAGGCCACCAGTTAGGTAAGCTACATTTGGACTGTAAGACACACCCTCATTTTCCTCCCAATTTTTCAGGGGAAATGTGCGTCTTATAGTCCCAAAAATATGGTAAATCATACATGTGACAGAAGGCGGCTGTCTGCCCAGTGAAGCGCCCTTATCTCCCCAGCACTTGTAGTGAATCAGTGAGGTCTGCATGGCCTCTGTCCTCCAGGTAACCAGGCTGTCTGTGGAAGTCAGCCCCTGCAGACTCCACAGGTGCTTCTGAGGGTTTTTGCATGTGGAATGTTTTCATGAGCACAGGGATGTTCTGTTCAGTGTGTGTGTGTGTGTGCGTGTGTGCGCGCAATAGAGTGTATGTTATTTCCCCAATAATTTTTTTCCTTCATGAATTTCCTCCTTAAATCTGAGGACTCCTCACTTGCATGTATGGGAGTTGTGTTTCAGGGATTAGACTAGTAATTTATCATTGAAACACAGCATAGAAAGCTCACCAGGATGTGAATTATTTAAACCCATGTCCAGGTTATTTTTCTTCTTCTTATCTGGAAACTGGTTTTCTTTGCATTTAGGCTCATGAGCCTTCAATTATATTGCTCCCTTTTTTTTCCTTACTAAAGAGGCACATTTGCGTGCATCAAAGCACAATAGATAAGAACAGGAGCTTGCCACAAAGAAAGTAAGGGTTAATTTTTAGGAAATGGTCTATGCCCGCAGTCGCAGGTGAGCTAATGCCCAAAGACATGGCTTCCCGATGGCTTCCAGGGAGTGGGTTACATAGGGGAAAAATAATTTTTTAAATTTTGTTTATTGATTTTGGAAATAGAGGAAGAGTGGGGGAGAGAGAGAGAGAGAGAAACATCAATTTGTCCACTTTAGTTGTGCATTCATTGGTTGCTTTTTATATGTGCCCTGAGGATCAGACCTGCAACCTTGGTGTGGTGGGACAACGCTCTAACCTACTGAGCTACCTGGTCAGGGCTTGGAAAGTTATTAGTCGTAGTGACTGAGGGAGTTAGGGTCATGTCAGCACGTGGTCTCTACTGATTAATTGGTGCTAGGGTAGGAATGGTTGATCAGTGCATCTGGTCCTTATGTCAGCCATGAGGTCGCTTCATCACTTCCCTACTTTTCAGCCTGGAGCTGAAACACAACTGAGGCCTAAATATTATGTCTGGTTTAACTGAAACTCTGTCTTTGTGGTCATTAGACCCATGGTTTTTTCCTAAGATTATTTGATGCTGAGCAAAATAGGAACAGACTCATAGACAAAGAGAACAGACTGACAACTGTCAGAGGGGAGGGGGTTGGGGGGACTGGGTGAAAGAGGGATTAAGCTAAAAAATAAGACCCTCATAGATAGACGACAGCATTGTGATGACCAGAGTGAATCGAGGGTCATGGAAGAGGGTAAAGGGGCAATGAAGGGTGATGGAAGGAGGCTTGACCTTAGGGTGGTGAACATGATACAATATACAGATGATGTTTATTGAATTGTACACCTGAAACCTGTGTAATTTTATTAACTAATATCACCCAAATAAATTCAATAAAAATAAAACTTAAAAAATTATGTGATGCTGGTAGAACCTCCTTGTCCTGAGGGCTTGCTGCTTCAGGGAAGGAGGCAGGTGAGCCAGGGGGCTGGATGAGGCCAATTTGAATCAGAAGGAAAGAAAGGAGAAAGGCCATATTAAAGAAATACAATTTCTGTGCAATTACACTACCTTAAAAGCTTAAATTTGGTCAGTCTTTTGAGCAGTCTGGTTTGTGTGTTAGGATTCTTTCAAGGTCGAGGTTAAGGTCTTACATGTAGTAGGAAACGGTGTTCGGGCTGTTAAAGTTTCTGTACTCCCTTGGGTTTGTGTAGGAGGCAGTAACACTGTAAAAGGAAATTTTAAACTGACTCAGTCATCTCACTTCATTGGTCATTTCTGAAATGCAAGTTGGGTTCTGGGTGGTAACCATAGCTGTAGCCTTGGCTGATAGCCTTCGCGTCCTGCTCCTGGGCGCCAGAGGTAGCAGACCCTGTCCAGCAGAGTCCGCCTGTTGTGGCTGAAGATAAGAATCAATGCACAGTCGACAACAATCCTATGTGGAAAAAATGGAACAGGCACGACTGTTCTCTCAAGGGGAGAGTGCCTATGGGTGCTCAGCCCCTCCCTCAAGAGGGGAGCGCCCCGACCCTTGCCTAGACAGGCTTTTATTGTTTTCCGGGGGTCTTACATCAGAGAAAGATTTATTATCTATCACATAGAATATTATTGTCTACATTCTAGGTACAATCAAGGAAATAAAAATAACATGCAGAGGGGAATGCCAATGAGCTCATTAGCTCTGTCCTTGGGAGAACTCATGCAGGCCTTGGATATTACCTTGAAGATAGATAATACACATTTGTTGTTTTAGACCAGGGTGAGGGAGTTTTAGCAAGAGCAAGCCATAGCAATCTGTATGCATTTTCTAGGCCTGATTCCCATGGAAAAACTCGGTTTGAAGGTCTGGCTCCTGCCCACCACCTCGCTTCTGTAGGTTTTCCATACAGAGCTGAGTCGCATTGGCCAGTCCCAAACAAACCGGTCCCCTACAGTTGGGTACAGGGTGAGTGCTTTCCTAGATGTAAATTTCTTAAAGAGTGAGCATTACACATTTTGAAAAGCTCGGAATACCATGCTCGGTTCAGCTGACTGGGGTGAGAGCCCGGGCTCCGAGTGCTGTGCCACACGACAGGGGCGCCGTGTCCCCGTGGCCTGCGGTGGGGCTCCCTTTGCACCACTGATGGACGAATGCTCTGAATTGGGTTTTGAAGCTGGTAAATAGAAATGTAAAAGTCAGGATTTATATTTTGTTACACTTGCCATTTTGGTTAATTTTTTATTAAAAAAAATGCGTAACGTTTAGCTAAAGTAAATAAACTTTTCTCCCACAAACTTAATTTGGTTCAGTTTTGGTTTGTGCCACCACTGATTCCTATTAGGGACTGAGGGCTCTTGGCAAGCCAGTGGTCCCTCCATTGTTGTCGGGGGTCTAGCAGTGAGGATGCCACCGTGCTGTGTCAGAGGCTTAGAAATATGGTTGGGAGCTTCGCAGCCCATAGTATAGCTCTTTCCAGGCCTTCAGGCTCTTTTAGGGGAAGTAATTGTGGTCTCAGTGTTAGAACTCATTGTGAGTCGCTTGCTTACCCAGCTGACATTAGTTAAAAAAAAGACAAAAAGATCTACTACTGCTTGTTGAGTGAGGTGTAGCCTGAGGATTCGGTGAAACGTGAGGAGAGTTTCTGTTTGGTCCTCCCCAAAGCCCAGCGGGTGAAAGGATTTTCGGGCTGGCCTGGAATCCCACCGGCCCTGCCCTCCAGGGGCCCAGACCCCAGCATTCTGTCGGTGTTTCTAGGTCACCCTGTAGGAAGCTGTCAGGTGGTGACGTCNAGTGAGGATGCCACCGTGCTGTGTCAGAGGCTTAGAAATATGGTTGGGAGCTTCACAGCCCATAGTATAGCTCTTTCCAGGCCTTCAGGCTCTTTTAGGGGAAGTAATTGTGGTCTCAGTGTTAGAACTCATTCACTGTGAGTCGCTTGCTTACCCAGCTGACATTAGTTAAAAAAAAGACAAAAAGATCTACTACTGCTTGTTGAGTGAGGTGTAGCCTGAGGATTCGGTGAAACATGAGGAGAGTTTCTGTTTGGTCCTCCCCAAAGCCCAGCGGGTGAAAGGATTTTCGGGCTGGCCTGGAATCCCACCGGCCCTGCCCTCCAGGGGCCCAGACCCCAGCATTCTGTCGGTGTTTCTAGGTCACCCTGTAGGAAGCTGTCAGGTGGTGACATCCTTCATTCCTGAGGAGGGCCTTGCCCCCAAAAGGCTGTGCTGTGGCTCTTGTCAAAAGCTTTGTAAGGCCTGTAAGGTCCCAGCTCAGTTTATGTTAACACACACGGCTCAGTCCCTGAATTCACTTGCAAAGAATCTTTATCTTCTCGGGGAGCATTTAGGTTAGAAATGGGGCCCCTTGAGATCTTTTTATCTGCAAACATGGAACACAGCCCGAGGGCTTGGATTTAGACAGGTGCATCATGGGACACTTAGTGTCTTCGGGGACCGAGAATCTGCAGAATTGTTGGAACAGCTGCTTTTGTGTAAGCTGGCTGTCACACGGGGTGGCATGCTCCGTATGCTGGTTAGTTTACATTTTCCTGTGCTCGTTGCCTTCAAATTATGTGTGCGTTCTCTTCTGATATCACAAACAACGTTTTACATTCTTTGGGGCAATTGGTAGTCTGTATGGGAAGATGGTGTTTAATGTGTCCACCAATCCTGCTGCTCCCGTAGTCCTTAATGTAGTGGCTTCATTCTCTTCTGTCATTGTGGCCTCACTTGACGTAGCAGTGAAGTCCAACACCTTTGGGGCCCCTCTGTGTCGCAGGAGGGCAAGAGCCTCTGCTCTTTGGGACTGCAGCCGTAAACACGTGTCAGCCAGCCTGCAGAAAGAATGCTTTCTTTTCTGCCTTTGCTTCTCTCCACTGCGCGTCTGCACGCTCCACCTGCAATCTTCTCCATCCTCCTGTACTGTCCTCGCTGCCTGTTGTGCTGCCCCTCCTGTCTGTGTTGACTTGCCCCTTGTGACTGTCGATTGCTGGGAGGAATACATTGGTTCACACGGCACTTAGCATGCTGTGAGTGATGTCTAAGCAGTGGTGGGGGGGTGATTATTCTGAGGGCTTACGCCTGGGCAGTAGGGTCATTGCATTTTTTTCTCTTTTTCTCTTCTCAGGAGAAAGAACTTGTGTTGAGAGCTTTCAGCAAAACTAGGCCTGTCTGTGATTAGAAAAACTGGGTGTCCATGTACTATAGGGGCTAAGGTACTATATATAGTTAACATATTGTATTTACTTTCTCCTAAATTTCCAGAATGGAAACAGCTTTTAGGATGTTAATCATGGCTTATATAGTAATCTGAATTTTAAAATGTGAATTGATAGTTTTGATTTTTTGTATTTTTTATTAATTTTCTTTTGGGTAAGCCTATGGTAGTGAGAAGTCCACTAATAGGCAAGTGATTTTTTTCTTCATTGTTTTAAAAGTATTAGGGATGAATCTAAAAGTGTTAGGAACAAATCTGTATTTTAATAAACTATTTATATTTCTCTCTAAACAATACAGATTTACACCTCTCCCCTCTCCTTCAATTTTAACAATCTGCTTAGTATGTAATATACATAATTTTGTACAGTTTATATAGTATAGTTATTTAGTAATAAAACGAATTTTTAACATTAGTCTATTCATCTATTATACATGCTCAAATATTTGTGCATTTGATAATGCACAAATTTGATAAACATATTCTAATGAAATTATTAGGTAAGCATTCTGAGGACTCTTATTTTTTCTGTATTTTACTGATTATGCTATTACAGTTTTCCCAATTATTTTCTCCCCTTTATTCCACTCTGCCCTGCACACCCCCACCCTCCTGCATTCCCACCCCTAGTTCACATCCATGGGTCGTACATACAAGTTCTTTGGCTTCTCCATTTCTTATACTGTTCCTAACCTCCCCCTGTCTGTTTTGTGCCTGCCATTTGTGCTTCTTGTTCCCTGTACCTTTTCCCCCCATTCTCCTTCCCTTCCCTCTGAAAACCCTCCGTGTGATCTTCATTTCTGTGATTCTGTTCCTGTTCTAGTTATTTGTTTGGTTTTCGTTTTTGTTTTTTAGGTTCTGTTGTTGATAGTTGTGAGTTTGTTGTCATTTCACTTTTTATATTTTTGATCTTCTTTTTCCTAGATAGGTCCCTTTAACATGTCATATAATAAGGGCTTGTTGATGAAGCAGCGTGATGAACTGCTTTAACTTGACGTTCTGTGCGAAACGCTTTATCTGCCCTTCCATTCTAAATGATAGCTTATCCTTGGGTGTTATCCTCCTTTTGGTTGTGTGAGGAAACTAAGCATTTCTGCCTAAGCCTCCATCTTGGCTGGAATTCAGCACTCTTCTTTTGAAACTGTCTTCTGAGCTTGGACCCATATTTTTGAACATCCTACATGCTGGCATTTTAAACCTTGGGTTTGGTTTTGGGGAGCATAATTCTGGGTCTAGCACAAGACTGGCCCTCGGTATATGTCGAATGACTAGATGAGTCTAGCTAGTAGCCGGAAATCTGTTGACCAATGCGAGTGACAGCATTTCTTTGTTAAGAGAGGAGGTGGGTCATCAGGGATGGTATTCTTCTTGTGCGGCACCTACACCGTCTCCTAAAGCCCATTCTGAGGACAGTACAAAAATGTCTTGACAATGAGAATAAGAGGACAGCCTCCGAAGGAGGGGACAGAATCAGATATTTAAATTCTGGTGTGCTGGCTGAACAAGTGTGAGTCTAAAGAGATTAATTAAATGCATTTAAATGAGTTGAAAGGCAGTTGGATTTAAATGATATCTGTGCTCCTTGCTGGGAGCAGAGAAGACCTGAGCCCCTGAACTCTGCAGGCTCACCTGGCAGGCACTGGACTGTGGCTGCCTCCCAGAACTGCAGCAACTGTGGCACCACTTCCTGAGGACAGAATGGACGTTTGCCCAAGGCCCCAAGGTGAGGAGGAAGGCCTTTAGAGAGGTGATCATGAACTCTACCTTTTATGTGTGTGTGTGCCTTTATCGCGAGGTCTGTGTCTTGTTGAAGCTGCCTTCCTCCTCCTTTCTAAGAAGCAACCTTGCCACGGAGCCTGCTCCCCTGCTTTGCACCCCGGCCCCTTCCTGCTGACAAAGGTGTGTGGTATAGTCTGTGGTTTCCCTCCTCCGTGAGCAGTGTCTGCAGGGACCCCTTTGACAGCCGACGTTCACGTCACCTTATTTAGTTCCCATTGCCTTCCCAGACAGTAGGGTTTTTGCCCTGTTTTCTGTACCGAGGAAGGGTGTTCACACTCTGCTCCAGCGGGTGTTGTCCTGTCTCTGGAACTCATTTCTGCCTTTACTGTCAGCATCTTCAGTTGTCTGAGGTGCCTTTTAACAACTGACTGTAGTGCTTTCTCTTCAGAGTTTTTTAACGATAAAATTACATTTTTCGTGGGTGTAAACAAGCCCCAGAATAAGCGGGAGGTGTGTGTTACTTTTCAGCCTGTGAGCTCACACGATTGTGGCAGGAACAGAAAAGTGGAGGTTGGTACCTCCGGTGATGAGTCTACCAGGTAGTGAGAAGTGACAGGAGGGCCTGGGGGGCTGTGGAGCAGGGGGCCGGGCAGAAGTGCCGGACCCGAGCAGGGCAGGGCCTGTGCTCCCCGACTCCGGGGCACCTGACTGCCATCAGAGCGGTTTGGTAGCAGCGTTTCTTTGCATCTGTGGACAAGCAAGCCTGCCTCTTGTATTAGAACAGCACACTTGGCCAGCATGATGTAATGTTGTTATTTATAGGATCAGGGAAAAGGCAAAGCAGGAAGAGAAATAACTCCCTGAAGTTCTTCTGTTAATTGTCGTCTCCCTGCATCCTACATGGCTGTTGCCATTTATTCTTTGAACTACACAAGATGAGAGACTGATTTATTCTGGTGGAGGTGAGATGGACGTTATTTCTCTCTCTATTTCCCAGATAGAGAAATTCCTATCACGTGGTTTAATGACTCTGTTCACTGAAACGAGATGATAGTAAAATTGCTAAGAAGTTAAATACTTCTACTATTACTAGATTTAAACACTATCTTTACAGGCTGTTGGGTTGAAAAGCAAGTAGAAGGGTAATATTGATTCATGCCCCTGAGCTCACGGAGCTCTCCCGCACCTGTATTAGCCCCAGTCCAAAGGGTGGGATTAAACGCAGACTCTGGTTAGGAGTCCTCGCTAGCAGTATTGCTAGACGGTCCCGCTGCTCAGCAGCACTAATGCTGAGTCCCATGTAAGTTGGTGGCTGTCACACGCCCTTCTGTGTGCTAGAGGTGACAAGGAGGGCCTCTCATTTTAAAACACATATGTAATAGTTTATTTTAAGACATCAAGTTTATAAAAGTAAGCCAGTGATAATTCTGTTTTACTTTAAATTATTTTGTGATCTTCAGTATACACATGAGACTTTATTCAGTTTTTTAACAAATCTAATGTTTACATTTTGACAGTTTTTGTAAGTGACTGCTAGGAAGACTATTTGGATTTCCATTGTGTTACTAATTTAGTATTGCCCTGCTGGGAGATTGTTGTTGGGAGAATGGACTGTTGCTTTTTCCAAGGCACTTTGCACTGTTTCACCATGATAGCAATTACTGCAATACCTGTCTTAGCCTGGTTTCTCTGAGCTTTTTCCTTGGGTTCTAGCTTTAGTGGAGTCCTTAGTAAGGTCAAAGAGTAAAGAGCTCTGTAGCCCTTTCTGAGTGAGGAGAGGTTATACTGAAGAAGTAGTGGTCCAGGGTATGGTCCTCTGTGAGTTCGTGCCCGGGGTCAGCAGTTTTCTGCTGCATCGCTCTTGTCCTTGTTTTTATTTTCACAGTGATGAAAATGGAAGCAGTTTAAAGATAGTTCTTAAAGTGTTACCAATAAGACAGTTCATGTTCATGTATCAGAAGACTCAGTATTGTTAAGATGGCAGTATACTGGCTGGTGTAGCTCAGTGAATAGAGCGCGGGCCGGTGAACTAGACAATCGCGGTTCGATTCCCAGTCAGGGCACATTCCTGGGTTGCAGGCCAGTTCCCCGCAGGGGCCAGTTCCCAGCAGGGGATGCACAAGAAGCAACCATACATTGATGTTTCTCTTCTTCTCTCCTCCCTTCCCCTCTAAAGATAAATAAATAAATTATTTTTTTTTAAAAAGATGACAATATAACTTAATTGAGCTACAGATTCAATGGGTAAAGAATAGTCTTTTCCACAAATAGTGCTCGGACAAGTGAGTATCCCATGAAAAGAATGAAGTTGGACCCACTTCCTCATGCCATACACAAGAATTAATGCAAAATGGATCATAGACCTAAATACGAGAGCTAAAACTATAAAACTCTTGGGTTGGACAGTGGGTTCTCAGACACATCAAAAGCACAACAACAACGTAAATGGAACTACAGTACGTCAAATTGAGAAACTTTTGTGTTGCAATGAGTGCTGTCAAGAAACTGAAAAGACCGCACACAGAATGGGAGAAAATATTTGCAAGTTGTAGATCTGATAAGGGACTTATATCCAGAATATGAAGAGAACTCTAACAATGCAATCATTAAAGGACAAATAACCCAATTAAAAGAATAGACAAAGGATATGAAGAGACATTTCTTCAAAGAAGATATGCAAGTGACCAGTAAGCACGTGAACATACGCTCAACGTGGCAAGTCATGAAGAAATAGAAATCAAACCAAGCAAGATGCTATTTCACCTTCACCAGCCTAGCTACTATAAAAAAGGGAGACAGGCCCTGGCCATTGTGGGTCAGTTGGTTGGGCGTTGTCCTACAGACCTCTAAAGGTCACAGGTTCAATTCCAGGTCGGGGCACATAGCCTGGGTTGCGGGTTCCCAGCCAGAGTGAGTGCAGGAGGCAACCGATATTGATGTTTCTCTGTCACACTGACGTTTTTCTCCTCCTTTTGCTCCCTCCCTTTCCCTCTCTAGAATCAGTTAAAAAAATTTTTTTAAAGCCAGTAACAAGTGTAGACATGCATGTGGAGAAGTGGAATCCTTCATTGCTGGGGTGGGTGGAAAGGAGTGCAGCCCTTCGGGAAGCAGTGTGACAGTTCCTCAGGTCCTTACACCTCGGTGTACCGTGTGGCCCAGCAGTTCCACTGTTACGTGTGCTGAGTTTTATTTGCTAATAAGTTACATGTATAGTATCTATTATGTGTGTAATATATATGTTACTGCTTTCAGACGTATGGAGGTTCTGTAAATATTGACCTAAAGAAATGGCCAGGGCAGGCTGTTTTTCCTTTTAGACAAAGAATCAATACATTTGTGAAGAACTCACAAGACAAAGAAGCTCAGGCTAGGGCCCTCATTAGTTAAGAAACTAAGTGGGGCATGTTTACAGAGCCCTCTCAGCCCTGAACTCCTTCTCTCTGGTGAGAAGGTCACGCCTCTTCATCCTGGTACAGAGAGAACACCCTGCACGTGGAGACTTTCTTCCTTTGGGGGGGGGGGGTGGGGCAGAGAAGAGGTCAGGGTGTCCTTCCTGCACCAGCTGTGTTTCAAGTAACTTTAATTCAAAATAATCAGTATGCCAAAGTGGCACGTTTTGGGGTGGCCTGCTTTGAGCCCCAACAGCTGCCAAAAGATTCGGTGTGATTAAATGGGTATTGCTGTGTGTCTTTTGTTGTGATTAATCTCATTTTTGTCACTCGGCACGTTGCGTGCCGAGGCCTGCTCTGTCTGGTCCTGTGTTTGAGGTGTGCATGGCCCTTATCCTCTGCCTGGCAGTAGCCTGTGGCCGAAGGCTCAGCACTAGAGGCCACCTTTCCCAGCTGAGTGCTGGCTCCTTTGGCCGAGTGACTTTTGACGATGCCCTTGATCTCTTTAAACCTTCCTTCCCTCGTCAGTGAATGGGAACCTTAGTGGTACCCAAGATGCAGTTTGCTGTGAGGATTCAGTGAGGTGGGAACCTGGGAGGCCTTTGTGCCGGTTGTTGGCAGTAGTGATGATGGTGCCGCACCAGGGCTGTGGTGCGGATGGTAACAGTGACAGAGTTTGCGCACTGGAGGAGATCAGGACTGGGTAGCAGGTGAGTGGATGCAGGCCTGGCCTGGCCTGGCCTTGAGAAGCTGAAACAGGCCTCTTGGAGGATGAAACGTGGTGCGACTCACCCGTGGCCCGACCCTCACAGCTGGGAAAGACGGCCCAGAGGCAGGGTATGTGGGCTTCTCTTGAAGAGTCGGTAGGAGTTTGCTGTAGAGGTGACAGCGTGGAGGGTGGCCTGAAGAACGCCTACTGGGTCCAGGAAAAGGCCAGACACGAGAGAGCTGACCTCAGTGGAGATGGAGCGCTCCATGCGGGGGTGGGGGGGGTGGGGGGGGTGGAGGGAGGCGGGGCAGGTGGCAGAGGGCTGACCCAGGAAGCAGCAGAGCATTCCATCCTGTTTCTCAACGCAAATCGCCTTTCTCCAGGAGGAGTTTCTCGCTCATAGTTAACTGGGTACAAGATGCATGTGTATTGTTTTCGTTTAGTCTTCAGGGCTGTATTTATCGTCCTTATCTGTTTCCCTTCCTGTGTACCTGGTTTGGACAGATTTTTCCTTATTACTGGATGGAAAAGATGGTCACAGTGTTCTTACTCAGTTTTCCGCCTGTTTTGAACGTGGGTTCACATACGCGTGCGCTCGGGGGCTCCAATTCTTCTGTGTCCCTCCCTCTTCTCGTGCTGGTAAGTGTGCAGTGGGCTTCCCTCTCGGGGTCCTGCAGAGCCAAGCTTAGGGAAAGTGTTTCTCGCTTTTACCTACCCCTTGTCCAGAACTCTTCTGTGAAATCTTATGTTTTGTCATAGTATCATATTGAACTTTTCTGCTTTTATGACTTTGGACTCATAGTGTTTAGGCACGCTGCTGTCTGAAGGCTGTATTTGATGTGGTAGTTCTCATTCCTCTGCACTTTCTCATGGAGGACTTGTGAGCCCCTGGAGTTCGTGGGCATCTTGCTTCAGCGCTTCCGGCTTGAAGTGCTGGGTCTGTAGCATTAGAGAGAAAACAAGGACTCGGGGTCTGGGGCTCTGGCCTCAGCCCTGCCATGAATGGTAAAAACGCTCTGCTTCCAGATGGTTTCCCACCCGTCCGACAGTTTGGGGGAGCTGTGAGACCCCAATCAAGCCAGTCAGCCTGCCGTGGCACCCCCAGTTTTCACCTGGAAGATCAGGGGTTGGAATGGATGGGGTTTCTGAGGTGTCCGCCCTGGAGCCCGGCTTTGATGACTACTATGTACGTGTTCCGTGAGGTGAGGTCCCGTGTCAGGTCAATTGGAGTGCTCTGGGGCTCCCCAGAGACTTGGTTTTGCAATGTAAAGCTGCAAAGGTGGAGTGTGCAGGTACGCAGGCCACGTTTACCCAATTTATTTGACCAGGAACATCCTTTTCGTACGACATCCTCTAAAGTTAGAGGGTTCAGTATAACACACTTTGAGGAACAACAGATTCCATAAGTTTTAAGATTTCTTCCAGCTTTGCAAGTGTGTGGTTCTGTGAATATGCTAAAAGCTACCTGGGTGTCTGATACCAGCATATCGTGTTTTTCTGCCCTTCGCTTTATTGTACTTTGCAGACGGTGTGTTTTATACAGATTGGAGGTTCGAGGCAGCCCTGGGCTTGGCGGGTCTGTCGGTGCCGTTTTTTCAAGAGCATTTGCTCACTTCATGTCTCTGTGTCATAGTTTGGTAATCCTAGCAGTCTTTCGGACTTATTCTTTATTGCATTTGTTACGTGGATCGGGTCAGTGGTCGTTGATGCTATTGTATAACATGTCAGATAATGGTTAGCATTTTTTAGCCCTAAGGTATTTTTAATTAAGGTATGTACATTGTTTGTTTGGTTTTAGACAAAATGCTAGAGCACACTTAGACTACAGTGTAGCGTAAATAGAACTTACACACACTGGAAAATCCATAATCTCATGTATCTCACTACATTGTGATACTCAGTTTGTTGCTGTGGTCTGGAGCTAAACCCGCATCTCCAGGATGTGCCTGTATGTAGAATATACAAAGCTTATAAAAAAAAACAAAGCTTATAAAATTTTAATTTTTTTAAAATCTTCAAAACTAAGTATCTTAGTTTTGAATCTTAGGATTATTTTTACTTTTTACAGCTTGTTTTTAATTCCTCTTTGAAAGAAACCTAGAAAGCAGCTTGCCCATTTGACAGCCTTTGGGAAGCATGCCATTCAATTCTAGGGAAACTGTTCAAAGTCACTTTCCCGATTATGGCTTCTATTTGTTTCTCTCCCATGAGCCTCTGTGCGTATCAGGTCTCCTCCGTCTGTTTCCTGGGATTTTCTGTGTGTCTTGAATTGCTGTCTTGCGTAGTATGACTACTGTACGTTAGCGGATTCCATATTTCTGTGGTTTTCGTTTTTCTGAGTTAATTCTTTGCATTATCTTCTTCGGTGTTTTACAGCATCTTTTACATTAACACATTTATTTTAAATTTAGTACTGTTTTTCATACAAATTTCTCTTCTGTAATTTTTAAAGGCAGCGTGGTGTAACCAAAAAAGCACGAGCTCAGCTCAGAATGGGCTTTCCCACACCCTGGCTGTCCGAGCTTTCGGAGCCTGTGTCTCGTCTGGGTGAAAATAGGGCAGTGGCTTCCATGTCAGCCTTGAGTGGTGTAACGTGGGTCTGATGAAGCCAGGAGCACGTGGTGCTTGGCCAGGGCTTTTCTTGTTCAGACCGAACTGTAGCTGTGCTGTAAATCCAGTAGGAAGCCCTTTGCATCACGGATTTTGTCAAAATAATGTGCATAACTCTTAAGAGACCAAGAAACTCTTGTAGCTGGTGCATTATTTACCTCTTCTACCATTAGTGGTGCTTTTGGTTACATAACTCACTTTCCAAGGGGATTACTGTCCAGTCATATGGAGGTGCTGAAAACATAATTACTATATTCCAATATTTGTACACAATCAGAGAGTTGTTGGCTGCGGTATAAAAGGCCGTCGGAGGGGGGGTGCTAAAAGAAATGGGAAAAGGCCCTGCTCCCAAAGAAATTTAAAATTGAATTATGAAGAGGGCAGTGTGCATGCATGCATGTCAAGGCAGTAAAAGGAAAGAATGAATAGGCGCTCACTGTGGGTGGGGCTCACTCGGGAGGTGGAGCCCGGGGGAGGGAGGCTGGCCAGGAAGGATGCGGAGGCGGTGGAGCTGGGAGGGGAGGGAGGAGTGCTGGCCCTGGATTGGAGCAGGTTCAGTTTCTGGATCTCCACCTCTAACAGTTGTACCGCCCTCAGCAAAGCACACTGTTGTCCGATGGAGCCACCGAGACTTTTGTCATCTTGCGTGCCACATGATAAGAGCACTATGTGTTAGGTTTTATGATGCCGATGGAGAGTCCAGAACAGGCTTGTTAAGGCAGTGTCCTTTTTTTTTTTTTAATTTTATTTATTTATCTTTAGAGGGGAAGGGAAGGAGAGAAGGAGAGAAATATCAATGTATGGTTGCCTCTCATGAGCCCCCTGCTGGGAACTGGCCTGCAACCCAGGCATGTGCCCTGACTGGGAATCGAACCGTGATCGTGTGGTTCCCAGGCCCCCGCTCAATCCACTGAGCTACACCAGCCAGGCAAGGCAGTGTTCTTTAAAGGCTCTGTCATCAGAACTCACATTTCCAGCTACCTTGTTATATCTAAATAGTGCATATACAATTGGGAACATGATGAATTGCAAAGGCCATGAAAGGGCAGATAAAAGTCTTGCATTCCAGAAATAACTACTGTTTACCTTTTGCTAGTGTGGAGTTTGACTGTAATCACCAGTTGAAGGTTTGTCTCTTCTAGTCGTTTACAACAGGCTCTGGGGGGTTCTCATGTCAGAAATTTGTGTGGACCGTGAAAGGACAAATGGAGATTCATAAAACATCCCATCATACAGGAATCTGTGTGTAGCTTACCGACCCGCAGTTTGCGTGCGTAGTCAGCAGTAGCACAGTGTTCGCTGTGGGATCCGGTTCTCAGCGACTTGCTGAGCTCCCCGGACGCATTTCCTAAGATATGGGTCAAGGTCACCATGATCTTTTGCCTATTTACAAAGTCTCTTTCATGTCTCCTGTTGCTCACATTGGGTAGTCCCTTTCTTATGTGTGGAATTTTATTAACTAGAAGTTTCAGAGACCTCTTCTTGGATTCTTTTTGCATTTGCTCAACATTCTCTCTATAAACACACCGTCCTCATCAACTGTTCTAAGGAGACTGATTTGCTCCAGTGTGGGTTTCTGCTCCGTGTTGCTCATTTTCTTGTCTCCTTGGCTGCAGGGATCTTGTGCTCCTGTTTCCCTCCAGGCTCATTGGCCAGTCCTCGTCCATCTCTCTTGCTGCTCCCTGCTCATCTGCCCCAGTTCCGCTCAGGATCCCCTGAGGGTATAAACAGTGCATCATTCCCGAGAGTTCACAACTGTGTTGGGTGTGAATCTGGCACTGAAATCTGGTACTATCGACAAAAATGTAATATTCTCTGTTATATTGTGTGCTCGTTAAAAGAAAAATATTGTAATTTAAACATTTTTAATGCATTGTTCCATTGAAAGGCATGGCTTTATAGTGAACTAGTTGTTTACATAGTTCTAGAGCATAGAAAATACTGGAAATGTTTTCTACAGGTCAGCAAATTCTGACATTACCTGATACCATACTCACAGAAGTGGGCACTAAGGGAAAAAGTATAGGTCATCTTCATGCTAAATATAGAACGTGTGGATAGATACTAGCAAGTTAAATCCAATGATGTAGTCCCGAAGGGCGCATGTGACCTAGTAGCCCTTATTCCACAAGGGCCAGTGTGGCTCGGCCCCAGGAGACGCATTTCTGCCCTTCCCCACGTTAAGGAAGCCGTGGGTGGAGCCACACCTGCCTGTCGGGGGATGTCCAAGTGGCATCGAATGGAATGTGCTGTGAAACGCCAGCCAAACCGGTGGCTAATTAGAAGTAGAGAGGAGCTCTGTTTGGTGAGAACGGCATCTACTAAAAATGTGTAACAAACTAAACGGTGCGACTTGAGAACACCCTCATTAAAGGCGCATAAAGCAAGGATGCACGCCACGCCTGCTGGTGTTCAGTGTGTTGCCTGGTGGTCCTAGCCGCCGGTTAAGTCTGTTGTAAATCACTTTTTAAAATGTAATATAGCCGTCGTTATTTACAAATGATTTAATAATCCCTGGAAAACCCAAGAAAAAAACTTAGTTAATGAGAATTCATGAGAGTATAATGGTATGACATACACAAAATCAATGAGCAAAAATCCGAGGTTTTTCCACACACCAGCGAGGCCCACTTAGGCAGTGAGCGGGAGAAGCACATCCCTTCTTCGCAGGGGCCGCCAGTGTTATAAAATGCCCGAGGGTGGCCCTACCGAGAAAGAAGTCCCGAATGGTGAGAAACCTGCCTCGTCTCTGTAGTAACAGTGCGGCAGCTGTCAATGACTCTGATTTTAATTTGGCAGTAAATGTGCTCCGTCGAATTTGGCAAAGACTTGTGCTTTTGTTCTTTATGGTTTCCTCTGGAGGCAGCTAAAACGAGCCAGCGTTTTTCTCGTTTTACCAGTGAGAGACCCGAAGCGTTAGGTAGTTTTTGTGACCGCGAGTCGATGTGTGAGGCACGAGGCAGACGTGTGTGTTACGAGGGCTCACTGCCTGAAGCCCGGCCGCCTGCTTCTCCATACCAGCCTGTCTTCTATACTGTCTGCGGGCCAGGGTGGGTGTAAGTCTTTAAAGCATTAAACTGGGAAACGAGTATCAAATTGAGGATAATTCTCCTTTCTCTGCTGTGTTGTGGATATTCCATTAAAAACTCCCACAGATCATTTTTATTTCACATTATTTTGGTGAAAAAGAAGGGGAAACGTTTCCACTGTTTTAATGACTTCATTGTGATTCCTTCGTGAGTGATCAGAACAGAACTAGAATTAATTTCGGAGTCATGCTTGTTCTGGGGATAATGTCATTAAGATCGGAAAATGGTCTGAGTACATTCTGTTTCTATTAGAGTGATTAAAACAGAAAAAGCATGACGATTTCTTCTTAATTTTAAAAGAAGTATGCAGTATTAGTTTTCCAAGTTTGTATAACAAATTACTACAAATTTGGTGGCTTGAAACAATAGGACTTTATTTTCTCGTAGTTCCGGAGGCCAGACGTCCAAAACCAGTTCCCTGGGGTGAAATATCCAGGTGTCTTCCGGGCAGTTCCCTCTGGAGGCTCTCGGGAGAAGACCACTGGTGGCCGCCTGCATTCCCGGGCTTGTGGCCACGTCACTCCAGTCTGTGCCTCTGTAGTCACATCACCGCCTCTTCCGTGTGTCCACTCTCGCTGCCTTTCTTTCGTAAGGACACTTGTGGTTGAATTGGAGGCCCACCTGGGTAATCCAGGACACTCCCGCCATCCCAAGGTCTGTAATCACACCCACACACACTCTCCCTGGAAAGAAAAGCAGACTTGAGGACACTGGAGAAGAGTGTCAATACTAGTCAGTTGCTAGCTTGTTGACCTTGACCAAGCTACTTCACCTTTTGGAACTAAAGTTTCTTCATCTGAAAATGGAACTAACACATGTCTAATTCAGGGAGTTTCTGAAAGAATTAAGAGAAGGGATATTGATACAAATGTTACTTTGTTTCCTTTTACTTAACTTGCTTTCAAAACTTTGCTTTGACTGGTCTTTCTTTGAATCTCCGGAGCCTAGTGCCGTCCCAGGCACATAGCAGTTGCCCAATAATAAATGTTCACCTGAGTAGTTACCTGTCTTCTGATGGGTATAGTGTCATTTTACAGTCATGCTTTAAACCCCAGCTGGGGACAGTGTGCTGGTGGTGGCCCATTAAGAAATATCCTGAGTGTGATAGTTGAATGTCATTAAGTTGGCAAACCGGGGATGTGCATGAAACGGACAGTCGCTAACACTGTGGTTTCTGTGTGAACACACAGAATTGCCTCTGAGGCAGGACAAGAACTGTCCCTCCACAGAGGGAAAGGTTGGCGGTGGTTGTGACGCTGTCTGGCTCCCTCTCTCTGCACACACAGGCTCTTTTTAAAAGACCGATCTCTCACCTGCTTGGTCCTTTGGCCTTGTGCTCACAATCAGTGTGCGTGTCTGGCCGTCGAGCTGTGGGCCTCGTGCATTCCTGGGAGTTCCCCTTCACTGCATGTGTAGCTACTTAGGGACAGGAATTAGTGATTCGGTGGCGTCTATCTCTCATCGGCATTTGAGGGTGGTAAGAAGGATCAGACGCCGTGGTCCGACCTTCTGACCACCGAGGAAAGTGTCCTGTGGAGCACGAACGGCTACTGCGCCAGCCATGGCCTTGCGGAATGAGTCATTCAGCTTACATTGTTCCTGAGTCCCAGGCTGTCCTGCAGATCTGCTGGCTGACTCATCCCCGAGGTGCATTGTGTCCAAGAGGCTTCCCATAGTGACCGTGCATCACTAAAGAGGATGAGCAATGTGGTACGGGCTGGTTCCAAGGGAAGCTGGTAGCCCCTCTTTGAAGACCCCCCCATGCCCCTGCCTGGGGGAAGCAGGGGATGGGGGGCTTTGGAAAGGGAGTGGGGAAGAGCAGCAGAGGGTGGCACAGAGAAGGGTGTCTGCAGGGCGGGGGGGATAGGTGGTGTGGGCACCAGCAGGGCAAGAAGGGAATGCTCCCAGGCGCGCGTCGTGGGGAGCAGGCCGTGTCAGGTCTCAGCACTTGGGATTTGTATTTATTACTGATGCGTGGCACTTAACAGCTGTCATCGCCGTGTTCAGGGCTTGAGCTAACCCTTTTTTCCCAGTGATGGTTTATAGGTGCTCTGACCAGGTGCTTGTGGCATCCGGTTGGCAGATGCCGAAGGAGATCTTTAGTGGAAAGAAGCACAATATATTTAACCAGGAATAAGTAGAATAGACATTGAAGAGTTTGCCAGGTTCTAGACAGTGTTAGGTAAATGCAAAAGTCAGACGTGTAAGCTGGACTCTCTGAGAATGTTTTAAGTGTTGGGAGAGGAGATGTGAGAGCCAGAAGCCATCAGAGAAGAGCATTCTGGTGTAGAGTCGAGCCACGGTATCCGTTGTGTGGTGGCGGGGAGTGAGCAGGCTGTATAAGGAGAGGGTGCGGAGGCCACACAGAGGGAGTGGCCGCGAGTGGTCACTCAGCACTGACTGGGGTCCTCCCGATCCCCGTGGGTGCACACGGAGAGAGGAAATGCAGTCCCTGTGCCTGGACAGCCTGTCTGGTCACAGGATCTGGGTTGGCTAACATTGTGAGACATCAGGCTCCGTCGCCCAAGCCTGTGGGCAGAGCTGCAGGAGAAGGTGGCGTGAGCCGAGCCCTCACCAGCCGACTCTCCTGACTGAGCTAAAGGTTTCCATGCCCACGCCTGTGGGGACGCACGGGAGTGTTTTCCAGGAGTCTGTGAGCCACTGTCTCCTGTACAGCTCAGTCGGCTTTAAATGACTGCTAAGGAAAGAGATGCTTTGGATTATGAAATTATAGTGTTAATGACGGATGTTAGCCAGTAACTTTGTCTTCAATTTTTCCTCAGTGTCAAATCAACAGTGCCTTGACCTCCTTCCACACTGCTTTGGAACTGGCAGTGGACCAGAGAGAAATCCAGCACGTTTGTCTGTATGAAATTGGTGAGCGCGAGCGGCCCGTCCAGCTTCCTGTCACGCACCCGTCCCTCCATCCTCAAGCCCTTTTCCACCATCAGTGCCGTTCAGTTTGCATCTTTATAAAATGCTTGCTGCCTTCTTGTAATAATAAGACTTTGTTATCATAGTACAAGTAATGATGTTTATCCCAGTGATCTCATTATTTCTTTATGATTTACTCTTTATAGTATTTGGAATTTAGGGTAATAGATGTTATCAGTGTTACTCAAATTAATTGACTAAAAGCCATTTGTAAATTTCTTACTTGACTGTACATTAAAATTCAAAACTGTTTTCTCTTCCATCCCACCACTGTTTACCCGAGAAGACAAATGCAGTGTAACAGAAAGTTCGGCCTGTGGACTCCAGTCCCAGCTCTCCACCCACCGGCTTGGGGACCTCGGCCAAGTTCAGGGCACCCTGGTGGCTGTCGTTGCCTCCCTCGTAGCAGCTGAGGTTTAGATGAGATAACACATGTGAGGACCAGGCAGGGTGCTCGGCACACAGAAGGCCCTGCACACACATTAGCTCTTTCCTTTGGCTTCTCCCCTCCTGCAGTCTGTAAACAGACTCCGGGCTAGCTGTTTGCTTAACATTTCCTCCTCCTTCCCCAAAGTTGTTGCAATGATTACTTTGTTGACGGAACTGAAACTTTCCTGTCCTGTTACATTGGTAATTCCATAATCCTTTTATGTAACAGTTGCTGAGAAGCATAAATACAACTTTAAATTTTTAATAAGGGGCTCATACTCTTTAGAATTTCAGCCCGTTACTAGAAGGTCACATCCTGTATCTCATAGGAGAGGAATGAAGAAAAGATGAGGTAGTGATGGGAGTTACAGAGGAAATTGGGGTTCCGAAAGCCACCTGCGGAGAGATGGAAGGAGGAATGGAGAGTGCTGGGGAGGCGGCCCCCGCTGTCAGGGCGGGACCCCAGGATGCCTGCCCCTTGCCCTCTGGAGACATGAGTGTCCTGAATCTTTTAAGAGAGAAATGCAAACCAAAAGATTGGGAGTTGCCCAGTAAGCAATATCATATTTTAAGTGCCTTGTGTATTTAGGGAGGGGAGGGGAGGTCTAATCCGGTACAAAATGTATGTTTATGTAGTCTGAACTCTGCTGCAAGTCATTATGTAGGCCGGATAAGACCTGACTGGGTGGCCTTTTTCACAAGCCATTTAGAGGCCTGTGGCAGAGCTGAAGGGGCCTAGAAATCACTGAACCCAACTTCGGAAGTTTAACTCTGGAGAAAAATAGCAAAATCAGAACTCAGACTTCTTATTCAGGTTCAGTACCACCTTTCACCTCTAGTTTGCCTTTAACTGAAATCTTACTCTGATGTCCATTACAGGATGAAAATAACCAGCCCCACTTTTTAGTCCAAAGTATGTCAACTTCATATCCTGTCCCTTAGAATCTGGCACTGAATTCTGGTCCCCCACTTCGCCATAGTACACGTGGCAGGTCCCAGATGACACAGCTGCGTCCTGATGTACCTGATACAGAATTTTCTTTCTATGGGGGCCACTAGCGTGGGCAGGAAAGGGGGTTGGCCTCTGATCCTCACGTCTTCCCTCCTGGGAGCCGTGCGGCCTTGAGCAGGGACCGCCATGCCTTAGGTTTTCTCCTTGGTGAAGTGAGCATGCCATCAGCTGCCCTGCAAG